>NC_044322.1:121200133-122550479 GCF_007399415.2 Gopherus evgoodei
GCTAAAGTATGGGTTTTACTTTGCCAAGACTATCAAGAAAATAAAACAGATATAAGTTATTTCCTCGAGCTACAATCCATAATCTGAGTAAATTAGAGTTTAAGTGAGTGAATTTAGTTTTTCTTTCAGTGTGCAGTTAACACTGTGGCCTATTTTCATCTTGCCCCCCGCCCCCAACACTTTCATTTAAATTGGAGCTCCAACTTCCTGAGTAATTGTACATCCGTTTCCTCCTTCTAAATGGATTGTGGTGGAGCTTTTAGAACTGAGTGCAGCATACAGGAAAGCCTTGACCTTGCAAGCGAGTGATAAAATGGAAGAAGAATATCCTTGTTTACTTCCAGTGCAAATATGCAAGAACGTATATCCTAACAAACAAATTCTCCTCAATAATTTCTTCAAGAGAGTTCTTCAGAGAGATGCAACATTTTTGCATTCTCATCTGCAAATCTGACATGACATAGTGAAATTTGGCCACAAATCTCCCCGTTCCACCACCAGTTCTAACAAGTATTTGAGTCCCAAGACAGAAGAAAATCTAAAACTCTACAGCCTGAGGCACTTAGCCTTCCTGGGTGGTCTCATGTCTTTTTGAAGAATCCCCTGCATATCACACTCACAAGTGCTCAACATAAGCAAGAAGACTCCTACTCTTCTGGCACCTCCCTTCCAGAAGTAAACAATACCCAGTGGGCTCCCATCCTATAGCTACATCTTTCTTGGAAATAGAAGATCAGGACTTCCCCAGCAAGTTTTGGAAGCAGCAGAAGTAGAGCAGGGAGAAGCCAAGTAAAAGCCCCCTGCCTATCTCCCAGATCCAGAGTAATGGCGGATACTCCCCCTGGAATCACCCTTATTCGAGGGGCTCTAGGCTCCAGCAGTCCTCTTCCTCAGCCAAGAAGGCCCTCCTGAGATGAAGCAATCCCATAGCTCCAGCAGTGACTTTTCTAGCAAGAGTTGGAAAACAGCATTGTGACAAGAAGCAGCCCCCTCATTACTCCCTACCCAATTCCTGTTTTCCCTACCATTCTCTCTTTCCAGTGGGGCCAGTTTCCTGTCCTCCACAGACTTCCTGTATGGTCTTGAGCAAGTCACTTAGGTATGGCCCACACTAGGAAAGTTACTGCCAGTAGACCTTGCTATATCCTTCTTCATGGGCTAACACAATCAGGCAGAGTTCCTGCAATACTGAGCTTTTATTAGCTTCATCAAACAACATTCATTCATTCCTGTCAGAGGATACAGAGGCAGTTGCCGGCTGCTGCTAACTCCAAGACACTTTCTTTTCCCTCAGGCAGGGAGCACAGCACAGCCCCTCAGCTTTCTAAAAGCAGGGTCTTTCCTCTCTGGAAGAAGTGGGGTATCTGTGGATGTGCCACACAGAGACTCAGCCAGCACAATAACGGTTACATTATTCCAGAGTCACAACCTATCTGGCACCTTCTCGTGGATGTCTAGCTGTCAACTCAGGTTCAACATAATTAAAACAAAGCTCTAAACGTCCACCTTCTCTCCCCCACCCTCACTTTAGCCTAGACCACTACCTCCTTTCTTGATCACTGTGGAAAACACTGTGGTTTACAGAGACGTCAGGCTTTCTGTACATTCTTCATGCTGTTTTTGGGGCTTCCTCTGACACTCCCTGCTGGGACAGCCAGAAACAGAGAAGCCCAGGACAAGTTCTTGACAAGAGAGACTTTACACAGAGGTGCAGGAAGTTTGTCACCTCATTGCTGTACACAGCTCTGTTCATAATGAAGGGTTTATCTTGACACTGGTCTCTGCTCATCAGTAAGATACTACAAAAAACAAACAAAAACACACCACCACACAGACCACAAAACAAATCATACCACCCTCTCTGTCGATGCCAGTGCTATGGCCCTGATTATTTTCAGCGCATAGCTCTCTCTAGGTCCTCACATCCAGGTTACTGTCTATGTTTTGCTAATTCTTTCCCTACACAAGCGGCGTCCCAACTTTGGGAAACACTGAACTAAGCATATGCCAAGTGCTTTGGTAAATTGGGGCCTATAGACCTTCATTTTTCTCAGTTCATCTTCTGCTTAGTTACAGGATGCTGAATGACAAAGTAATATTCAAGAAAGCCAGGGATTAGAGAACATCATAGCAAGTTACTAATACAAGTTTCTGCACTGGTTATTGTATTTGCAGTCATTCTAGTAAAATTCTGTTTATGACATCAGATCCAAGTCTTCTGATGGCTCTTGTACTGCCACTCTTGCCGTGAAACTTTAGACAAGTCACTAGAGAAAGGGTCCATGCCTCAAGATTTGGAAGCAGAACTGGACTTGGAAAATGATTACCCTAAAATCCAAGGGTTCAGACATAGCATTGTGGTTTACCTATTATAGAATTGGTGACTGTTACAACACTTCAATCTGTGTCTAGGTTTAGAATCTATATCCCCACTAGTTTGGAGATTTTTATTTAGAGAATACTTCAAGTCCATCTCAGCATGACCAGTTTCAGTTTCCTTGTCTGTAAAATAGGATAATAATAGACTACTTCTCAAGGGGAGTTTTAAGAACTAAGGCACTTTAAAAATGACGTGAGTTTTACAGATTTTAACTGTTCTCTTTCTATTATGGTTTAATCAGAAAAAGCAGAGTGGAGTACAAAGAGCAACACAACTGCCCATTTTATCAAATTGGTCAAAATAGTTAGCCAAGTGAGCCAAATGCTGAGACTATATAATTTGCCATCTAATATGCATGTAACGGGGTGCATGCTGTGTCCCTCTGGTTCGGCCCTTCTCCCCCTTTTCTCAGAGACTCAGAGACACTTCAAGCTGGTGCAACACCCATGCTCTTTATTTGTGATCAAGTCCCCCCAGCAGTTTCCAACTATATACAGGCTTTTTACAACAACTTGACCTACCAAGGGTTTAGCCAGCAACAGACTAGGAGACTTTCACCTCCTTCTGAGTCTGAGCCTCCTGGTTTCCAGCCCCCGCTAGCTCTTCCTCCCAGCCTTACAGCTCCTGCTAACAGGGCTGGCAGTTGTGGTCAGTTACCAGGCAAGCATCAGACTATCTACCCAGCCCCAATCCAGTCCCCCTGATTGGGCCTGGCGTGGCAGGAGCAGATTAAGGCCTCTCTAGCAGCACCCTGCCATAATGCACAATAAGTCAGGCATTGCGATAAGGGGGGAGGAAGGGTTATAAGACAAACAAGTGAGGTAAGCGAAGAGAATACACACTGAAGATGACTAGTGAGTAGAAGTTCTTCAAATCAGACAGGAAAACAACAGCACCAATGCCCTTCACTTAAAAAACTGTGATCAGATGGTGGAGGTATATTGCAATTTGCTCCTGACCTGCAGTTTTCCATATCCTCAGACTATTTATTATTCTCCAAGTGTTTTTTTGGATAATGTATCAGATTAAGCATTCAGAACAGGTAGCATCCATTAAGCAAATTAATAATGAGATACTTTCTTAAAATGTGCTCTGCCCTCTATAAGATACGGTCAGAAGCCATCAACTGAATTTTTTTTTTTTATGACTCACAAGGTTAGTGCAATAGGCTTCGCCTGCCCTGATCCTTTTTTAAATCATATTTGTAAGGCTGATAAATACTGCATTGGGATACACTAATATATAGCTCTTCACATATTAAAGGTACTCAATAGCTGCATCAGCCGAAGAATAGCCTAAAAGTATATGCTGACTTTCATACAGTCACATTAATACTGTGCATTCCAACACCTCCCTAATTTGTTCCCCACTATCAGCCTGGAATGCCCCAAACTCTAGCACCCTTTCGTAAAGTCCCTGAAATGCCACTGAATTATTCACACGCATGCTGCGCAATTTAAGGGTAGAATTTGACCTTGCTTTTCCAGTTAGCAACAAGGAGTTCTACTCTAGTCTGACAACTGGTGTAGGGTTGCTAAGTGTCCAGTTTTCGACCAGGAAGTCCAGTCAAAAGGGGACTTGTGCAGTGTCTGGTCAGCACTGCTGACTGGATACCAAAAGTCTGGTTACCGCAGTAACCGCGATTGGCCTCTACCACCAGGAGGGCAGGAAGAGCAGCTGCTGCTGGAGGAGGGGGGAGCTTGACAGTGCACTGCCCTTGAGGAGTGGGGCTGGCAGGTGGGCTTGCTGCCTGTGAGGGCTCATCTCGTTTTCTCAGTCTCCTGGGGCTTTGGCTCTCTCCAGCTGCTCACTCCAATCGGGCAGGCAGGCTCTGCATCAGCTCCTCCAGCCCCAACTCTACAGGTGGCAAGTGAGTCCAGGGCGTGTGCGCGTGTGCGTGTGCATGTGCGTGTGCAGATTAAGCAACAAAGAGGCCTGTAGTATTTTGTTTTGGAAAAATGGAAAGTTGGCAACCCTAGACCACAGATGAGAGGTGATGGAGACTAGGGATTAACTCCTGTGTGTAGCTGTCCACGGGAGAAGAAAGTTGAATGAAATTAGTGCTGGGACAAGATCTGCACAGCTATTAACTCGGTCAAAGTCTTCTTTGACTGATATGGAAGAACTGCTGCATATGTACAATGGTTCAACTACAATACTGAGCAGGTTGCACACGCATTAATGAGAATGGACTCTGCTAATTGCTTACGTTCTCTTTAACGTGAAGGATATACAACACCAATTTCATTTAAGATACACGTGACGGTCACTTCAATTGCATTTGTCAAATGTACAAAACTCCAGTGTGCCTATGTAGTATGCCATTGGGATGCTATTACTTTTCTGCTCCAAGTCCTTAAAAAGGTAAACAATAAACTGAATGAGTATTTGGAAAAGACTAGAGATTTTGTTATTGCCTGTGGTAAGCACAGAAGTTAAAATTCATGCAGAAATGAAAGAAAAAAAACACCCTAAAAGGAATATTTTCAGCAGGCAGATGGATGAAGCGGCCAACAGGAACAGAATTTTTGACAGAAGATATCAAAAGCTGGCATGGCAATGATCTCATCCTTGTGTCAATTCTCTGTTATACAGTTAATTTGGGGGCTTTTAATCAGTTTAGGAAGCACTTCTTGAAATTTGAAGGAATGCTTTATGAGCTGATTTTTTTAAAAGATATCATTAAAAATGTGAGGCATTGGTCTTGCTGATTATCTAGCCCAAAGTAGCTGCTGTTCTCTTTAAAGTAATGTTTCTATATGTTTAACTTTAGGGCCGTCTCCATATAGTTTATGTATTTCTATGCTAGGCAGAACTCAATGTTTATATTTATTTATAATTTTGTTGGATAGTGTCAGTTTAATAAAAATTGAAAAAAAGTTTAAAAACATTGAAATGTTTACAGTTGTGGGAAATTATGGGGGATCAGACAGTTAGTTAATGACAGTAGACACTGAGATTCAAAAAATTAAAGACTTATAACTATTAACACACAAAGTGCCAACATCACAGACTATACAAAGGAAATAACCTTAAGTCAAACTCTAAGATCTTCTCAAGCAGCGTTTTTCTTACTTTGCCTACCTATACATTTTGATTATCTAGGAAAATATGTTTTCACCACTTTATTTGTGTGCCATTAAATCAATATTTAGATTTTTACTGATAAAGGTTCATAATCCTTCCAAATCTAATCATTTCAGCAAGAAAAAAAAAATCAGTCCTAGCTGAAATAGTCAAGTGGGTACCAAAAGAACACTGTGTTTACTCAGGATTTGTTTACTTACTTGGTAAAGGTTCAATCCTACCCCCAGGAAATCTAAGGTAAAATTCTTGTTAACTTATTTGGGAACAGCATCCGGCTTCCAACTGATTCAGGATTAAAAATAAAAGCTAACATGCAAAGTGTTTGTTTTTCTTTGCCAAGGTGAAAAAAAACGTTCTCCAACTGGCAAAGGTGTATGTTACTGTGACAAGTGCAGCATAGTCAATTTTACTAGGGAAATATCAACTTTGCTACTCTTGTACTTCAGTAAATAAGGAGAGTGGTAGCCTAATATATTTTATTTGTTACCTGACCAGAACATCTAATGTATCATCAGAGTAGCATCTAGATAAAAACATCCATCATCGCTAGCGTGTGAAATAAAGCCTGTGCCGCTTAGGAAATAGCAGATGATAATTTAAGTTTACAAGATTTAATTAATGATATGGAGCTACTATGGATTCTTTAGTATTCTGCAAGCCAGAGCTATCACATTTTCGCTCAATAATTTGAGATGGAGCAATCACAGATAAACAAATGGATTTTTAGTCTAAAAGGTGTGTTGTCTTAGATTTCCATCATAATTATCCCTTACTTATATTTACAACCCAGCAGTTAGCCCCCAATTTAGTGTACTCTCTGCACTCATGATATGGGTTTAATACAGCTATGTGCACCCCTATTTGAGACATGTTATAATGTTCAAGAGAATTCATTTTTAAACCATATATGACTGAATTAGCCACTCTCCCAAAGATATATCCCCTAATAAATATGCCATAGTACTTGAAAAGTCACTTATTTTCAGAAAGCATATATATAAGGTTTGTTATTAAAGGACATTGTTTAACTCCATTGAGTACATGTGGTCAAAAGCAATAAATTAGTTTTGAACATTTGTTTTAAGTTTCTCTCCATTTTAAATACCTTGTATTTACAGAGACTCTTAAGCATAAGTAGTCCAGTTTGATTTTGAATCATCAAATTGGATTGTTCATATGCTTAAATTTAAACAGATGCTCAGGGGGCTTCCTTGATTTGGGCCTAAAAGACTCTAAAAAGGTATGTGTGTACACATAGTGAGAAGGGACAAGTCTTAGCAGCATGAATTGGATTTGGTGGCATTATTTTAAAAAGCAATTTAGGTACAATTTAGCAGGTTATTCTGCTTAAATATAGGTAAAACCTTTGACTACACCACATACCCTCCTGCACTGTGTATAGGCTGCATGTGCTTAGGAGCCACTGTTTTAAAAAAACGCTTTAGAGAGCTTTTTAAAGTACTTGTATTAATTTCCTTTATCGGGTCACTTGAAAAGCCTGTCACTGTTATTAGGAGTCCCACCACAGAGGGTGCTATACAGAAATTTCTACAAATGACTTCAAAAGGTGTTTTTACCCATAGAGATCAGATTCCTCTACTTCTTCCAGGGCTAGAATGAAGCTGTTGGAAAGTGGGAGTCTCCTCTCACCAGTGGTACAAAGCTCCTATTGCCAGCTCTGCAGTCATGGGCTATAGGCCTCATTTCCCCCACCCAGGAAGGGTTTTACATATCATACCCAGATCTCTTTCAGGCCCTTTCCTCAGGGTACAATTTAGTAATTCAATTCCCCCAAAATTGCAGAGCAACACAAAACAAATCATTTTCCAGACTCAGGCCATGCTGCAGGGGAACCAATGATCTTTCCCTCTTTACCTTGTTTTGCTCCAGAACCATTACAGAAACTAGCCTCCTTTTTATATCTCTAGCTCCAGCTGTGCTTTCAGCCCTTTACAAACACCACCTGATCCCGCCCCCCCCCTTTCATTCTTATAAATAAACAGGGCTGGCTGACCCCGGGCCCTTAAAAGGGTAGACCAGCTTGTTACAGGGCATGAAACAAATCACTGCTGGTCTAGGACTGAATATTGTCTACCCTGAATTTTCTGGAGGAAATTCTACATTAAATGGAAAGGAAATGTTCCTCCAGTAGGCTGATGTATAAAATGTAATAGTGTCAGTATGAATGTGTTCCAGGATACAAAATCCTTGAAGTAGCCCAGGTAGAAATGGATTCCTGCCAAGTGTAAGACAATTCAGTTTGCATGATAAATGCAATCATAGAATGTCAAGGTTGGAAGGGACCACAGGAGGTCATCTAGTCCCACCCCCTGCTTAAAGCAGGATCAATTCCCAGATTTTTACTTCAGTTCCCTAAATAGCCCACTTGAAGATTGAAGTCACAACCCTGGGTTGAGCAGACCAATGCTCCCCCTGAGCTATCCCTCCCCCCTGTAATGATGAATCACATTGTTCTGTCCACTCATCATATGACTGTATATACACCATGCAGGGATATCATAAAAATTGCTGCACTTCTGCAGCCTGTAGTTAAGACTAAATGGGACCCGGATCCAACATAAACAAAGAACTGCACCCAGCAAATCACAATAGGCTCCACATATGTCAACCCCCTACAAAAAAAACTGTATCTGATTTTAGTTCATAAACTTCATTAGAAAAGAAGAGCCCTATCAGTGCAGACGTAGATGAAACAGGCAACCCCTCCTACAGAGTTTTTCACTAATCCATGCTTACTAGTCTGTACAATCTGAGCCTGGTTCACCTCCGCATTACTCCAGTTTTACACTGACATCAGTTAAGGTACACTGGAATAAAACTGGAGGAGTGTTGTGATGAATTAGGCCCAGTCTCTCCTCAACTTCTCAGCAAAACTTGCTAAATTACTGCAGTAGTGAAGTCTAATTAGTAAGAATGTATTCATACAAATTACCCTACAGTACCTTGAGTAATAAATTTCCAAATTCTATCAAGTAATGACCACTCAAGATTGTCAACAGACCAAATGAATAAAGGTATGTTCATTTTGTGACACACTATCCTTGGGGGGGGGTGTTCGTTTGTTTTTAAATTGTGTGTTCATTTGCTTTAATTCACTAACTTCTGAAATATGCAGTAGGTCTCCCAACTGTTAGTCTGGCCTTTCTTTACATTATACCAGAATTTAGTATTAAATACTTAAAACAGGCATCTTCAAAAAACAGCTCTGGAGTGCAAAACGGCACCAAATGGCTTCAAATCATCACTATAACTTTAAGGCAATGACTGAAAAGTGCTTGATTTATTGCGTACATCCAGACCCCTAGGGGGAAAAATGCCTATTAACATCCAAATGAGGAGCCCATTTACCATAAAATTTTATTTGGATCAAAATATGGGCATGATAAATGGAGCGTTTGAACTGCTGAGTTTCAGGAAAGAAATAAAGAGTCAGAGAAACAAATACAGACATAGAAGAGGAGTCAGTTATATACAATGCCTCTGTTCTTCTCTCAATCCAATAGGTATTGCTAGTTTGATGTGCCAAGAGATGACACCTGAACTAACATGAATTATTCCACCCTAATCGCTCCCTAGCTATTATGGTATATATATTAACAGCCTTAGTTTAGAGGGTCTCAGGGATATTTCATGAAAAGGATACCAGAGAGATAAGAGGGCTCTGTCATTTAGCAGCCTTGATATCAAGGGGCCCAGAGTTGAACAGGTGCAAGCTGATCAGAGGAAGATGCTCTGAGAAACTGACAGCAGCCTAAAGAGGTGAGCATTTCTCTTTTCCATAACTGCAAAGATGCTGGACCCTTATCTTGGCTGGAGCCTCTATACACCACCACAATACAAGTTATTATCTTAAGCAGCTATTAATTGTATAATTATATATGGTTTTATACCATTTTCCTTTTATTTTAATATAGTTTCTTTCACTTTCTGATAATCTTTGCCTTCTTTAAGATATTTTAGTCTGGTCTGAGGGACTTCATAACAGATCATTCTTTGGGACAAGAAACACTAAGCTTCTAATCTCTGGTGAGAGACTGAAGGGCAAAGGACTGTCCATCTTTAGAAGGTGTTGCCAAAATGTTCACATGGTCCGTAAGATGCACAGGTGAAGACTAGTGACCAATAAGATTGATGGAATAGAAGATAAAAGGTAACAAAAATCAATCAGATTACTTTGCTAATTCAACTATTATACACTATCTTCCAGCTATTAGACCACTGGAAAAGGATTCCAGTCATTCTAAGAAAATAATTTGATGTGCATCATGCTGGCCTAGGAAGATAGCAGTCACCAGTGTAACAAAGACATGTTTGATTCACAAATTAGACTTCTGGTGGGTAAACTATTGAGACACAAAACAAGCTCCTATGGAAATAATAAAAGTGACTGATTTCCTGCTTTATGAAGCCATAAATATGTTGCATTATTTACTGCCAGTTCTTCTGCTGTCTCTGAATTGTTAGGACTCATTTATTTTCATTAAAGTTGCAAATTTAAACTGACAGTAAAGAAAATGAAACAGAAAGAAAGCTAGTGTTGTGGAGCTTCACATAAGCTGTGCAGCACTTTATACAAAAATGAAAGTTATTAGTTAGAATAAAATTGATATAAATAGTCCCCTGGTTCTGAACTGATGCCCCAGGCCAGGCCGGCTATCATGTATGAAGACATATCCAAGACTTTCCTTAGAAGAAGGATACAGAAAATGCTTCTGCCTACCTCTGTGCTTTCCCACACAGTTATTCATTTATCATAGCAATAATTTTCTCAAAGTATCTCAGGCTATAAATATGTTCAAACCATGAAATTCATAAGATATCATCTTAGGTTAAGCTGAATCTTTTCAACCTCTCTGTGCTGTAGCAATTTTAACATTGGTCAAAAGGCGTGCTTGAAGTAGTCGTGGATATTGTCCAGTATACCAGCAATATTTCAGGTAGATCCAAATATGAAGCTTCTCCTCTTTTTTGGGACTAGGCTTGGTATAGCCATTCTGGAAGTATCTGGAAAAAAAGGCTTGGGAGATTTTGTGCACGTTCTTCTCACTTTCCCACATCATCGACCTGTTAATGTAACATTAACTAATGCGTTCTAGTCTCTTTGCTGACTGCTTATTGTAAAGACAAGGTACCATCAGTGACAACTCCATGGGTGCTCTGGGAGCCCCCCCGATCAGCTCCTTCCCCTCCCCCCAGTGCCTCCTGCCTGCCGGTGACCCTGCCGATCAGCACCTCCCCCTCCCTCAAAGTGCCTCCCATCCGCTGCGATTAGCTGTTCCACAGAAAGCAGGTGTAAGCAGAGTCAGGATAAGCTCTACACTGACATCTGGTGGAAAGAAGTTCAGAGAGTGTATTTGCATAGGTACGCCCACCCTATCCCAGACTCCCAAGCTGTGGGATTGCTTGGTGACAAATTGCTCACCCTCAGTTGGGTGGTACTGGCTAGACATGGGACATGGGTTCCAAAACCCAGAGAATTGAGAGAGGCTGGGGACAGGTACCAGTTGTACCCCCTCCTCTCTCCACTGTGGAATGTCAGAGTTGATTTTTTTTTATTCCCTTAAAAATTTAAATACAGGTTACTGAGCTGAAATCACTTTGGGCTAATGGTGCACTCGCACTGGGGCTCCCCCCCACTAAGAGCTGAAATAACTGAGCTGAGAGCACTGAGTACTGTGCTAACTAGTGGGGGATCCTGAAGATGTGCTGTGGAACAGAGCGGCTGGCGGAGTGGAGCAGTTGTGGGGACGGCTGGTGGCAGCAGAGCGGAGTAGCTGTGGGACGGGTGGAGCAGCCCACAGAGCGAGCGGAGCCGAGCAGTTTGCAGAGAGAACTGGAGCAGCTCATGGAGCAGAGCAGCTTGTGGAGCAGAGCAGTTTCTGAGGACGGCTGGAGGAGCAGCGTGGAGCGGCTGGTAAAGCGGAGCAGTTCGTGGAGAAGGTGGAAGCAGAACCCACGGAGAGGCAGGGCAGTTGGCCCCGGACCATGTAAGGTGCCCCTCTCTATCCAGGCTGGGGGGGAGGGACCTCTACAGATAAACTCTTGAACTCTGGGGTGGCATTGACCAGAGACTTTTGGGTTGTTGGACTTTGGGGTGATGGGACTTAAAACCCTAAGGGGAAAAAGGACAGTGCCAAACGTACTTGGAGGTGGGTTTTTGTTTATGGTTTGTGTTATAACCCTGTTTGTGGTGTTTCTCCAATGGGATGCCGCATTAATTCCTTCCTTTATTAAAAAGATTTTGCTACACTCAGACTCCGTGCTTGCGAGAGGGGAAGTATTGCCTCCTAGAGGCGCCCAGGGGGGTGTGGTATGTGAGTGTCCCAGGTCACTGGGTGGGGGCTCGAGCCGGTTATACATTGTGTTACTGAAACGGAACCCCTGGATACTGAACTCGGCCCTTGTTGCTGCCAACTCAGAGGGGCAGAAGGGTTACACAGGAGGTACTGGGGAGGAGGGGTGGAATAGAGTGGGAAGAGGCAGGGCATGGGTGGAGCAGAGGGGGAGGAGAGGCAGGAAGAGGTGGGTTGGAAAGAGGCAGGGTAGGGGTGGGGCCTTGGAGGAAGGGGAAGAATGGGGGCGGGACTGAGCACCCCCCAGCACATTAGAAAGTCAGCACCTATGCAAGGTGTATCTAGGCATTCATACCACACTCATTCATAGATTTTAAGGGCAAAACGGTGGCAGTAGTGGTGGTAAACCATGGTGATGTCTGACTAACCTGAGTGATATCTGTTAGCTAAATGTTAACCATCCAAAGCTTATATGTTGCTCTCTTTCCTTCCTCTGCTCTCTTCCTCACAGCCAGCAGCAGCAGCTGCAGAAGCAGCCAAAGTAGGGACTGCCGCATTGGGGTGAAGAGAAAAGGGGTAATATGAGGCCCAAACAGGGACACTCTTCTCCCATCACCCCCTGACCCAGAACTGTGGAGGGGAGACCCCTACACATGCACTCTGGAGAAACTAAGACCCAGATGGTCCCTCTCCTTCTCTTCCCATTTTCCTTGGGGAAAATGTCAAATTCCAATAGAAGCAGAAGCAACCAAAGCAGGGATGCTTGGACATTCTGAGAACTTTCTGCAGTCTTGACTTGGCTTTCTTTGCCCTGTGCTGATGGGCTGCTTGCTCCAACTTCCCTTCCCACCTAGTCTCTTCATCGCAGTTTCACTCACACTTGCACCTTTTACCCTCTCCCTGTCCCCCTCATCCCTCTTTTCCCCCTTCATTCCATTTAACTCATCTCCTCCTAAGTGACACCACACAAAATAAATGAATAAGACATAGAACTAACATACTCTTTGCTGCCATCACATTGTTCGCTCGGCTTGTGTGGTCTACACCTTCCTCCACCTTATATCTGTCCTGTGTATTTAGATTGTAAGATCTTCAGGACAGGGATGGACTCTGTTATGTTTTTTGTACAGTGGCTCTTATTTGTTCAGTGCCTAGCACAATGGGGACCCACTCTTGGTTAGCCCTTAGGAATGACTGTAATAAATGTGATTAATACTGCTACTAATAAAATTATGTAATAATAATAAATATTATAATTTTTTGTTAATTATGTTCCTCTGTCTGCCTATATGGTGCCAGCACACTTTCCTCCCCTTAAAAGTCTCTTCCAATAATTTCATATAGATGTTGATACAGTGGAAGAAGAATGTGTCCTCCTTTCTTGGTATCCATTTTCCACAAGAATGCTTTGTCCCTATCTAATTCTCTTACTTTCCTCCTTACTGGCTATTTGGTGTCCCTTTAGAGTGAAACCTGGACCCATTGAAGTCAACAGCAGAACATTCAATGAATTCAACAGAGTCAGGATTTCACCCTTCATCTAGACTCCTACTCTCACTGTCTGACTGGTGTAGTGTTTCTTTCTATGTTTTCAACTTTCCTCGGCAGTTGAGTTTAAACAACTAAATGTTTCAAGTATTTCAAAAACCATTATGGGGAAAGGTGGATCCAGTTTGGTCATCAACCACAATGTCCTCACTTGTAACTCATTTCGACATGCAGTATACTCTTGGTATGCATCTGATGGACCTGGGAGAGGTGCAGACATCTTAAGCATTTGGGATAGCAAATGTTCAAGAAGGTATTTTTGCTTCATAATGACCGTACTAAAACGGTGAGCATAACAAATGGTGATTTTTAAAATTGCTAAAAAATCTTAAGCGGAGTTTATTGGCAAATACCCCGGTGTTGTCTCACTGCAACATTTCACATCAGCATGTATCAGTCACTCTGCCTCAGATCCCTTAATATGGACTAGAATTCTTTTTGTTCCTACTATACTTTGAAAACTTCTTCTTTTTCTCCTTAAATCTTCTGGCTACAGATTTTGCCTTGTGCCCCTTTGCTTCCCTTATCAATTTTCTACAATTTCCTTACTTACATAGATCAGGACCATTCCATAAAAGTTTGGAAAAAAAATCTTTATCAAATATTTTAAAGTCAACTACAAATACTTTAGATAAGTAGAGACAGACAGACAGAGCATCAAGGACTTTTGTCAAAAAAAATGTCACTTTTCTGTTAGACCAGTTTTACATTAGGAATGTAATAAATTGCTAGTGGCACTTATAAACTGGTAACAAGCCTACATTCACAGCTATTCTGACCCTCAGGAACCACCACTGGTATGTCATTAGATTCCTTACAAGTGTTTCAAAGCAGCAGAGTAGATCAAAACCCATTACAGAACTTTTAGTGAGCAGTAGCTAGGTCCACATGGACACTTAGTGCATGGCAGGCTAGTGTAAGGTAGATTTATACCCCAGTTTGCTGAAACTGTGTTAATATAGATAAGCCCTAGGAATCATGCCTGGGATTTCTTCTAGGAAACAACAATCTGTGCACAAAGGGCTTCATCTCTCTTAAGGAGAGACAGGGATAGGCTGGCTTCTACCTAGTTTCCTATACCGTGCCCATCACCATAGTGTCATGGTACCTTGATTCCTGATGGCCTTGTCCATCACCATCCAGGTACTTATCGTCTCCTGGCACCACACTGGCCTATGTCGGTTTTCTCCCAGCACCTTTTAGGGAAGTATTTGGGCAAAAACAGTCAACCATTATTAGTGGTGAAAGAAGACTAATGTGAATGAAAATCAAGGAATGATTGTTCTTTCCTCATATCTTGTGCATGCTGGGATTGTAACAGGCAGGTGGCAGTTTTCCAGAGTACTGAATGAGGGTTATAACAAAGTAAAAATATAAAGAGATAAGGAGTGAAATTAGAGGGTGCCGCTAATTGGCATCCAAGCGTGGTTAAGGAGAGATATACAAAATCACCATGGCAAACCTCTGCTCCTAAACAGGAGCCAGAGAGCCTCAATATCCACAGATAGCATAAGATCCTTTTTATTGTAAGGTCTCATGCAAAAGATCTCCCCCATGATAGTCACCATGGAACTTCAAGCTAATTATTTCAGAAGGACAAGTGGCTGAACTGAGCCTACTAGAATTGGAATCTGTGGATCCTGGGGATATAAGTGTTACAATACTGACGCTTACTACATGAATGGCCTGCTTTTCAAAGGTGCCTAGTGCCTCAAATACCCATGGAAGCCAGTGGAAGCTGTGTGTTCTGAGCACCTTTAAGAATCAGGCCACTGGCCATCACCTCGTGTCATTCAGATTCTGAGCCTGCAAAAGTAAGTACAGGTGAGTCGCATCATACTTGCATTTAACTTATGCGAATTCAACTATACGTGCTAGGCAAAAAAAGAAAAACAAGATACTTGTAAATAGTGTGGGTGATTCCATTCAATGAGCATATGCCCCGGCGTGAACGTGAGATGGGAGACGTGAATCTGCTGTTCCCTCAGTTGGTCTCAGTTCCCGCGTGCCTCTCATAGTGTGAGCATCTCACTGCACTGAGTGGGATTCTAGTAAAGATAAGTATTTTTCATACAACCTGGCCCCTAAATGCAAGCCATCTACTTCATCTGGTGCTCAACTGAAGAAACAGTGATCTGTTCCAACACTGGAAGAAAAACTGGCTGTGTTGGACTTATTGAGAAATGGTATGTCAGTCTCCAACGTGGCGCGTAAATATGGCTGCAATGAATCTAGCATCCATGCCATCAAGATTTAAGAAAGAAATTCGTCAAGCAGTGGTATCAAGTGCTCCAATAACTGCTAAGGTAACGAGCCAGGTAAGAGCTTAGTGAAGACTGAAAAGGCATTAAACTTATGGCTGGAAGACATGAACCGTAAACATGTGCCTATCGATGGCAACTCATTGCAAGAAAAGGCTCTTAGCCTCTACCCGCTGTTCAAACCTCCTGCCGAAGAAGGACAGCCTTCTGATGAGACAGAATTCAAAGCCAGCCAAGGTTGGCTTAACAGTTTTAGGAATCGCTTCAACCTCAAAAACGTGCAGACTACTGGTGAAGCTGCATCTGCCAATGAAGAGGCAGCAAAAGCCTACCCCGAACAATTAAAGAAAATCATAGAAGAAAAGGGCTTTCTTCCAGAACAAGTTTTTAATGCTGATGAGACTGGGCTCTTCTGGAAAAAAATGCCCAACCACACTTACATTTCGAAATCAGAAAGACAAGCCCCTGGCTTCAAAGCAGCTAAAGACCGTGTGACTGTGTTGTTTTGTGGCAATGTGGCTGGGCATTTAATAAAGCCGAGCTTGCTCTACAGGGCTGCAAATCCCCATGCCCTAAAAGGCAAGAACGAAAATCTTCTGCCTGTGTTCTGGCAATCAAATAAAAAGGCTTGGGTGACAGCAGCATTATTTCTGGGTTGGTTCCACAAGTGTTTCATTCTGGAAGTCAAGCAGTACCTCGAAGAGAAAGGACTTGACTTTAAAGTGTTGCTGATCATAGACAATGTTCCTGGCCATCCTGCGGCACTCCAGTTTGCACATAACAATGTTGAAGTCATCTTTCTCCCCCTCAATACCACCTCCATCCTCCAACCTCTCACCCAAGGCACGGTTCACTGTTTCAAGGCCACACACACGAGGCTTACGTTCTCACGGATACGTGATGCTATGGATGCTGATCCCAATCTTAATGTGATGGAGTGTTAGAAGTCCTTCAACATTGCTAATTGCATCACTTATTTTAAACAGGCAATGGATGCAATCCAGCCTGAAACAATCAATGCATGTTGGCGAAACCTATGGAAAGAATGTGTGAATGATTTTAAGGGTTTCCAGACCATTGACCAAAGTGAAATGCATTGTTCAGGTGGCCAGGCAAGTGGGTGGTGATGGCTTTGTTGACATCCTTGAGAAAGAAATTGAAGAATTAAGAGACCCATAGAGAAACATTGACTAACGAAGAGTTAGAGGAACTGATAAAGTCATCTACAGTAGACGAAGATTATGACAATGAACAGGAAGAGCCAGCAAGTTGGAATCTTCATAAATATGCTGAAGTGTTCCAAGCAGTGAACCACTTGAATGATTTAATTTCTGAATACGATCCCTCTATGGAACTAAGCTTCAAAATCACATGTAGTATTACAGACGATTTGAGACCTTATCAAGAAATGTTTGAGCAGCTCAAGAGACAACAGTGACAGTTGCCAATCACCATGTTTTCCAAGGAAAAACAACCGGCAGCAGATGAGCCTACACAATCAACTTCTCAAGCTGAATCAGAGCCAACCACTTCGTCTATGTCACCTAAGCTCTCCGTCACCTCCGTCTCCTGGATCGACATCAAGCCCTGATTACTTCCTGTAGTTAGCCCCTGTAATTAAAAATACAGTACTGTAATTAAAAATACAGTACCGTAAAATTATATTTTGCATATGTACTCTTTATTATATCCTGTATATTACTGTATACATTATACATATTACTGTACAGGGTTGTATACTGTACACAAAACCATGTATAGTATACTGTACTTTATGGGCGATTTAAGGGATTTTCAAGGGTAATTTTGACTATATGAGATTTTCGCCTTATGCGCTGACTTTAGAACGTAATCCTCATGTAAGATGCGAGTCCACTGTAACGGTTCTAAAATCTTGTAACTGATATGTAAAAATCAATGCTTTCCTCTGTAACTATAAAGCATTGATAGGCAGCAGCACAGGAAAGTACACCTTTTGGGGAACATTTGGGGAAAGTGCAGATTGTGTTCTCATTGCCACGTTTGCAGTGGATTGAGTTTATCCTGTCATTTTTTAAATAAATGTGAAGTGGAAGTTTAGACCATCTATAGTTGTAGATTAACCTTGACAATAATTGTTTGTCTTACCTCTGTGAAGAGAATTTCATTCACCATTGTGATTTGTATTCTTCTTTTTTTGCTCTTCTCTTTGTGCCCTATAGTGTCTGACTGTCCAATTATTTACACCCATGTCAATCAGGAGTACCTCTGCTGAAGTCAGTGGCATTGTACTGGTGTAGAACTAGTGTGATCTGGAGAAGAATCAGTCCCTGTGTTTTCCTTTATTAGGGTTCTCTTACACTGCTAGTTATTTTTAAGCCAGTATTTTTTATGTTTGCTTACAAAACCTGGTCATGTGGCTCTTGGACTTGGCCCAGACAGCTGTCACTTGTTTCTTTCTTGGGTTATCATGCCTAAGAAAGAAGGAGAACATTGTGGACTGAAAGCAATGGTACTCATGAAAACAGTAGCTTCATCAGCACTGGAGAAGCTTTACATCATTACCAAGGTCCTTGTGGCGGGCCTGTCACTGCAGCGCCCCTTTGTGGCAGGAGCGGGATGTAGTGTTGTCACCTCTCCACTCTTACATTCCCACGCCCGTCTCTCTATGGGCAGGCCTAATGACTTCCTTCCACCCAATCACTCCTGGCCAGTGAGGTACTGCAGCCTATCGATTGGAGTCCATGTACCTTGCTCCAAGTACCCAGGTGGCGTGGCCCAATGGCCAGGGTTTATATAAATTGCTCCCCATGTGGGAGTGGTGTGGCCTAGTGGCTGGAGTCTATACAGTCCCCCTCGCAAGTGGGGGTAGTGCGGCCTAGCGGTCGGAATCTATACAGTCCCCCAGCACAAGCGGGGTAGCGTGGCCAAGCAGCCAGAGTCCATACCACTTGCTCCCCCATGTGGGAGCAGTGCTGCCTAATAGCCAGAGTCCATGCATACTCCCTCAGAAGCAGGGTAGCGCAGCCTACTGGCCAGAGTCCATACCATTGCCCTCGCAAGCAGGGGAGTGCAGCCTAGAGGCCAGAGTCTCTAGGATTCCTCACAGTTTGAGGGTGAAGTGGTAGGAGGACTTGGGCCCGCCATCTCCAACAGGTCCTGACCCAGGGCCCTGGTAGTGGCAAGCTCCCCTTGCCACTCGCTTGGCGGGGATCCGCCCGCAACACGCTGAGTGTTTATGCATCTCTAATGCCTTTTCCCCTAAAGTTCCCTGGGTCACTTCATACCATAAATGCCAGGTTCTCTGCTGTGGGGGATCCTCTGTTCTGTTCTCCTCCTGTGACGTCCTCTGTTGAGGTCTCAGGGAGTGTCTCAGCTTGGCTGAGACACTGGATCCTGGTGCACAGGCTCTGGATGCTGGTGCACAGGCTCTCCCTTCTCAGGAGTTAGCAGCATGCCTCCTCCTCCTCCGGTGCTCAGCCCAGACTTAGCTGTTCTGCAGGCTTTTATACCTGTCCTCCAGTTGGAGCATGCCCATCTTCTGCTAGGAAAGAAGGGTTAACCCCTGCGGTCCCAGTGCCACTCTGCCCCATCACAGTCCTGTTCATAGACTTATAGACTTTAAGGTCAGAAGGGACCATTATGGTCATCTAGTCTGATCTCCTGCACAGTGCAGGCCACAGAATCTCACCCACCCACTCCTGTAACAGACCCCTAACCTATGTCTGAATTATTGATTTCACAGTCCAGTCCATGGAACTTAAGTGTTTGTGTATGTGAGACACAGAGAGAGAGAGAGAGAGAGAGAGAGAGAGAGAGAGAGAGAGAGAGAAATTGGTATAGAGTATCCTTAAAAAGAGAGACAGAAATGGTAGAGAATATTATTATACCAGAAACAACTTGGACAATCTTCTCTGATTGTGGTGTATTCTGGGTCAGATTCTTATGTCTGTCTCCCTCTTTGCCCCTCATCTCTGCCCCCCTCAAAGTTTTCCAGCTATTTGTATGCACATCAAACCTGTCCTCTGCACTCTCTGCACTGGCTTCCCATAGAATCTGAATCAAGTTCTAAGCCTTGGTGCTTATCTTCAAAGTTCTCCATGGCCTGGGCTCAAGATATGTTGGGCTAGCTAACGCTCCATGATGAAGAACATGATCAACAGCTATGCTCCTCTGGCTCAACAAAACTCTCAGTAATAAGGATAAAGCTAGTTTGTGTGGGAGACAAAACTTTCTTGGGGATGGGGAGCAGTCCGATATTGTGGAATGCACTCTCCACAAGAACTAAACCTCTATCCATAAAACTCTCCTCTTTCTGCTTGAAGTGCAAGGCACATTTTTTAACCTTGCCTACTCTAACATAAACACATGGCAACTAGTATATATATATATATTGTTTGTTTTTTAAACAAAAACACTTGGCTCATGCATCTTCCTCTGACCTTGTATACGTCATCTGGGGAGAGGATGAGAGAACAAACAACATCTGACAGATGTGCAGTCATGTTGCTTAATGCACTGCTAGAAGGTGGTAAGATACTCCAATGACAAATGCCAAACAAAAACCTGTACAGAATAGAATAGGAATCCAAAAATCAATCTAAATACTGTATTGTGGCCACCATTTTAAGTAAGCTGCAGCTGTCTCCCAATGACTCACCTCGATGCAGGAAACCAATCACTTGATTCACCCTATTGTCATGCCCTCCAATCACCTTACTACAAGTTCTGATTCATTAATATGGCTTGTACTTGAGGCAGAAACCCACCCTGAAACCATGCTGTGTTTCAGGAGGCCAGTACTCCAGAGATAATGACTAAGGCTGGGGTAGAGATGATACCATCTTCTGGTGCACATCTGGTCAGTTATAATGAACTGCCTGAATCTGTGAGAATGAAACCCACTGAACTAACTGTGTCCAACTTTCTCTTTGTAATTTATTCCCCTCTCTTTCTTATATTGGATTCTTTCCCCTTCCTTTTGGAGATTTCAGCTGTAAGAAGTTGGGATTTCCCCTTGAAGAATTTCTTCTGCATGACTTGGTGATAACGTTCACAAAACTCATCATCTCGGAAGATTTCCACATTCACATGGGTAGTGTCCCTGAAATGGTATCGCAAAACCTCCTACCTGAACTCTCAATAAAAGTTTCTCAAAAGTAATCTCCAGACCCCACACATAGCTGGCCATACTGGGACTGGATGTGGACATAAGGAACTTCCATCAGGCTGAAGGTGGATTTAAGAAACCCAGGAATTACCACTTATCCTGCTTGATTTGCAAGTAGAAATAACTCACTTAATTGCAAAAACCCACCACCATGGTCCAACCCAACAAATTCTCGGAACTTGCCAAATTCCAATAGTCATTCAACAAAAGGAACGTTGAACCCAAACAAGAAGTAAATGAATGAAAAATTAGCTCATCAGTTTAAATTAAAGAACAGAATACCCAGATCCCAGGAAGATCTTCCTCCAAAAACTAATAGTGAACCATGAAAAATAATATATTTAAATGTCTTTGGCATAAAATGCAATTTTCATTTTTAAAATGTGTCTGAAATTTTATACTCATTTGCATTTCACGTCAGGAATTAGATTCTAAAAACCCACAACAGCAGCTGTGATAGATACTATTGCCCTATAAGAAAGTGATGCACATACTTCCATACTATCTAGCATTGCTTGCCACTTCTGCCATTTTAAGGTTTGATTTGCCCTTGACACTGTAAAACTAGGGCTTCTAAAGGAATCCAAACATTGTAAAACTGTAATAATAAAGAAGCGCTCTCTGCTGTGCAGCTGACCTCAAATACAACATCTTTTCAGGGCCCATTATAAGCACCTATGTATCGGCAGTAGACCCCGAAAAGCCAGCAGTAACCAATACACATACTGTATCTAGAAGTAAGGAATAGTTCACTTGAATTGGCTGCAGACCTGGCTTCTAACTGAATGCAAACCTGCTGACTCAGCTCTGCCAAAGAACTTCATACTGACAAGCTGTGCCAGTGCTGAATTACCCCAGAACAAATGGTACCAATAGCATAGGGTACAGAGTGGCTTAGAGGCTTCCCTAAAGCCAAGGAGAGCTGAAGGCACTCAGCACCTCTCAGAGCTTGGGAAGTGGACTATATGGATAAGACTGACACTCATAAAACTCATTTCACTTTTGCAAGGCTGGTGTTCAGTTCTAAAATATTTCTGTGTTATGCAACCACCCAACTTAGCTTGGCCTGTTGCTTTATATTAACTGTGTAAACACTAAGGCTGCCCAGAAATTGAGTACACCAAACCCCTAAGGTGCCAGTAGCATGCCACATGTACCACAACTTGGAAGGAAGTACTGTAGGTGCTACTGCAGCTAAGCACTTGCCCTAGCAGGTTCCAATAACGACTCAGACTCGTGGCTAAGGTAAAGGGTATTTTACTGCATCAGGCAGGGAACAGTGGCAAGGAGACAATTAAACAGTGACAATGCAAAGTGACCCATAGCAGTTTTGTTTGGGCCCCTAGGGCAGTCCAGCTGAGACTCTTCAGGACTAGCACCTGGGGTACCTCTCCAGTTCAGTTTCTACTCAAAGCAAATAGGTATTTGCATGTTTCCTGGCTAGGCTCAGTTAGTGTCTCTCATTGGGGCCCCTCCTCACTGACTTCCTGCCCAGCTGCTGCTGCTCCCTTGTAAGTGCTACACAGATCTGCAGCCAGCAGGCACAGCCTGTTCCACAAACTGCTCTGCACATGATTCCTGGCGAATTTTCTCTGCATCCCACTACTTTGCAGCTCCTGGCTAGCCATGTGGCTGCTGCTTCCAAACAGAGCCTGGCCACTTCCTAGTTCAGGACTTTCCCCTTACCCTATCAAAAGGGAGGGAATGTGTAGTGTAAAGGGGGCTGATGGCAGTTGCGGCCCCCTGCTTAGCAGCTCCATCACAATTATCTCTTTCTTTTGTGTTCTAAATCATTAGTGCAGGGTTTCTCAAACAGGGGTCACCGCTTCTGTAGGAAAGCCCCTGGTGGGCTGGGCTGGTGTGTTTATCTGCCCCGTCCGCAGGTCTGGCCGATCGTGGCTCCCACTAGCTGTGGTTCGCTGCTCCAGGCCAATGGGAGTTGCTGGAAGTGGCGGCCAGTACATCCCTCGGCCCGCTCTGCTTCCAGCAGCTCCCATTGGCCAGTGATCCACTGCCAGTGGGAGCCGCAATTGGCCGGACCTGTGTACGGGGCAGGTAAACACATCAGCTTGGCCCGCCAGGGGCTTTCTCTACACAAGTGGCGACCCCTGTTTGAGAAACACTGCATTAGTGTATGAGTAATCAGTCAGAGCACAGTTAATCTGTGTGCATGAAGCTCTTATTTAAATAAAATGCTTTGCATACACCAAATAGACCCACATTCTAATCCAGTCGTGCTTTTAATAGTTGGGGTGCTAAAAGCTGCCCCTAGCTGTCTCTGGGATGGAGAGACCTGGACAAGGGTAAAGGAGCAAAGGCTGGAGGCAGGGCGGGGGGCCAGGAGTGGAGCCCCAGGCTCAGGGCCTGCAGCTGGGACCCCACATGCAGGGCCAGTAGCAGAGCCCTGGCCATGGGGCCAGTGGCCAGGACCCTGGGAGCAGATCTCTGGGAGAGGGGGCTGGGTGCGGGGCACAGGGCCAGTGGCCAGGAAGTGGGGCCAGTGCCCCAAGAGCAGAGCCCTGGGCGTGGGACTGGGAGTAAGGCCCCAGGTGTGGGGCCCTGGGCACAGAGCCAGCAGCCAGGAAGTGGGGTATAGAACATGTGGCCGGCACCCGAGCTCTAGACGCAGGGCCGGGGTGCGGAGTCCTGGGCACGAGGCCAGTGATGGGGAGCAGGGCTGGCAGCTGGGACCCAAGCCCTGTGCTGGGGAGTGGAGGCCCTGCGTAAAACTTGGGGGTGCTGCAGCACCCACCACACCCCTAGTTCCCTGGCTTATGTATTAATCCATGTAAAGTCTGAGGAGTTTGACCCTATGTGTTGCTGAGTGCCCTCAATTCACACTGAGGCAAGTCAGAGATGAGAAGAGTAAACACTGCCTTGGCAGTGTTGAGCACTTAATGGAATGGGCCTATGAGTCTAAGACCTAAATTAAGTGTCTTATTTTTTGGATGCCCAAGCTGACGTCTGAAAAGGCCTGATTTTCAGAGAGCAGAGGCTCAGCACTTTGTAAAAATCAAAAGCTGAGGTATGTAATATCACCAGTCACGTTTTAAAAACATCCACCTGCATCAGCAGAGGACTTCCTAAGAGTACTTCTGCCCAGCCTAGGGGTGCCTGAGCTAGCAGACTTTGATTCTTTGCGCTCTTGTACTAAGAACGCTGGAGAGATACTCATAACCATAAGAGTTGCTCCTATCAGTGCTCATAGATGTATGAAAGAAGATGTTCGTGCCAAGTCTATTCTGCAGGGCATCTGGAGGAAACAACCTTTTGTTATAAATGAAGCATATTGCTTTACTCTTTCTTTCCCCCTTGGTGACTGTTAAGCAGAATGTTTATGAGCAATTTTTCTGTTCAGCTGAGCTGGTGAAAGAAGGTACTTCAGGCTGTCCTGGGCCAGATTACTGTAAACCAGGGGAGGGCAAATTTTTGGCCCGAGAGCCGCTTTGGGGCTGCAAACTATATGGAGGGGAGGGGAGGGGAGGGAAGTCTGTGCCTCCCCAAACAGCCTGGCCTCTGCCCCTATCTGCCCCCTGACTACCCTCTCAAAATCACTGATCCATCCAACCCCCCCTGCTCCTTGTCCTCTGACTGCCCCCTTCCTGGGACCCCCTGCTCCTAACTGCTCCCCGGGATCCCACCCCCTATCCAACCCCCCCTTTCCCCTGTTCCCTGACTGCTCCAACCCCTGTCCACACCCCCGCTCCCTGACAAGCCCCCCAGGACTCCCACGCCTATCCAGCCTCCCCTGTTCCCAATTCCCGGACTGCCCCCCCCAGAACCTCCACCCCATCCAACCGCTCCCGGTCCCCTGACTGTCCCCCGGTACCCCCCTCTCCCTACTCCCTTACCATGCTGGAGCCAGCCACGCTGCCGTGATGACAAGCAGGAGCGGCAGGCCAGAGCGCTGGCAGCTTAGCTAGCTGAGGCTGCTGGTGAGGGGGGACAGCAGGGGAAGAGCTGGGGTCTAGCCTCCCTGGCTAGTTGCTCAGGGGCCAGGCACGACAATCCCATGGGCCAGCTGTGGCCCGCAGGCCATAATTTGCCCACCTCTGCTGTAAACTGGCTTGTGCTTACTGAACAGAGTTTACATGGACATCTTGCTTCACAGCTCCATGATGGACTAACTTTCAGATACCAAGATAATTCATTGAGTGTTTAACTATCCCGTGAAGACACCTGTGTGATTTAGTCAGTGCTGGCATTATAACAGAGCCTGCCATAACTGACCTATAGGAAGAAAGGAAGGAGTCATGGCACATTAAAAAAACAACCATCATGAGAACCATGCCCTGGAACGCCATCAACTGGGGTTCTTCAGCAATTCAAAACTGGATCTCAACCTTAGTGATCCATTGGCCTGTTTGCCAGTGTACTATGGTGAAATACCTAACAGACTCAGCCTCTGCTGTCAATCAGTAAGAGGAAGGGCAATTATAAATGTATGTGCAGTAATTCCTCCACCACAGTAGGAGACACTTCAGCTGTATAATCTGCTCTAGTTACATCAGAAGAGGACAGGCAGGAAGCATGGAGACGGGAAAGATGGAGACGTGGGAGAAGAACGAAAATGAGTGAGGGGATAAGAGAAGAAAGATATTGGAGGAGGGATGGAGAAAGGACTGACAATGGGGAGGAGGAGAGTATGTCAGAGGCAATGTTCAGGAATAGAAAAATAAAAGGAAGAGATGAGAACAAATGAAGAGGAAGGGACTAAATGCTTGAGGAGGTGGTAGAAAAACAGCCAAGAAAGACAAGAGAAAATCAAGCCCACCAGAAAGGAAGCATCTACTCTCCATCACTGACAGGCACTGCTAATTTGGGAAAGCTGACTGAGGTGCTGGGAAAGGGCAGAATTGGTAGAAAAGTCTCAGTTTTACTGATTCCAGTGATGAGAAACCAGCTTAGTCTCCACTTGCATTCAGGCTGGTGATTTTGCTGATGGGAATGCCAATGAAGCTGCCAGTTAGCCCAAGTGGTGGTGGTGGCGGCTTTTGTGCTGTGGACCACCATCCACCAGGAACTGGATCATTTAGTGGTTGTTTTTCTTACTGTAGCTAAGGGTATTAAAAAGGCTTTTCAAGATAACAGGAGATGCATTTGACATGTCAGCTAGAGTTGCACACTAAGTAGATCACTTAATTTTAAACAGAAATTCTGCCAAAAATTGTAAACTTTTTATGTGTTGCTAATATCCTTTGCTAAATTTGCTGTACCATGATGCCTGGCAACACTGCAAGGCCTTCATCCTTTCCACCTGATGTGATTTCCTATCCCTCAGTTACACTCACTTTAAGTTCCTTTCCATTTTCAGAGCAATGTAATTGGACCTGAGTGTAAATGAGAATCAAGTCCTGAGTGTCTCTATGTTATACACAGTAAAGCAATGCGCAGTCTCATTGTCACAGGATAAAGTATAAACCTAGCATAAGTCAATGCAATCAGTCCTGAGAAGAAGGTAAGCATTTGTTTCATTCCCAAATGAGTTAGTAACAATAAGGTCTATCTCTCATAGCATATGCTGAACTGGATCCTTCAAAATTAATTCTTCTAAATGACATCTAGTGTGGAGATCTTCTCTGATCAGCCCACTTGCCATCAGAAAATACAGGTGTAAATCCCACCTCTGCTTCCTTTTTTCTTCATTCCGGCAATGAAATTAGGAGGCCAGGCCTTGTTTGTGCAGCTCCTGTAGGACACAAAGGTAAGCTCAATAGACGCTCCCAGGGACCTAGTAGACAAAAGAAAGATGGGGCTGTTGTAGGGGGGCTGGATCAGAAAGTCTGCTAGTTTTTTTTTATCCTCTTGCCATCACCCCAACCCTCAGTGGAGGGAGCATGAGGGGCTGGATATTCAGAGATGCTCAGCACCTGCAGCTACCATCGACTGTAGTTGGATTTGTGGGTGCTCAGAACCTCTGAAAATCAGGTCATAGAACTGCAACCATTGTAAGGCTTGGGCAGGGAGGATTCCTTTTCCATCACTGTACTTCTCTGGTTCAGGGGGAAGGATTTGATCCCTGTTGACGGCTGAACAATGAAGCGTGTGATGTTGTTTGTTCTAATTGATAATCAGCCTTTAATTCGGTGGGCATAGCAGCAGGCCTCATGAAAAGTTAACAGGTCATCAGTCTCCTACTGAGAGTCCTGTGTGGAGGAAAGTGTAGCAACAATTCCAAGTTCTTGCCATGATGAGCTTGTGCCTATAAATGCCTGTCGGCAAAGCATAGCCAGACACATGCTAGAACCATATATTTCCATTTTTGAGGTAACTTGTGTATGTCTTCACTGCATAGTTAGTCTGAGCTATAGCTAGACATTGTCCCTAACTACCTCTTTCACCTCCTCAGAAAAATCTCTAACCCAGGTTTGCAAGCATGGTGGAGGGTATAGGTTTAAATTCAGATTTTGCTTCAGTCTAGGCTGGCATCGTGCCTACTTTGCACTGATAATGCAGGCTAATCAAGCCCAGTGCTGTTAGTCTTCCACTGCTATGCCAAAATGGTAATCATTTGGGCTGTATTTTCTTATCTACCTCCTCCTTTCTTCTTCACTATAAGTCACCTACAAAGTTAATTCTCATGCTGTCTGGACAGTGTACAGGCCACTGAACGCATTATGTGCCTCCATGATGTTTTATCCTCAACCAGGTATTATGAGGTAGAATGCCTGTAAGGGACAGGTGTCTGTTGACACTATCCAACCACTGTGCTTTAGGTCTTCAGGGGTCTGAGGGGAGTCTTTTCTATCCTGCTTTCACTGGGTTGAAGTCAAAGCCAATTCTCACAGGGAAGTTGGAGACATTTGAAGCAAATGACCATACTGCCTTAGGGAATGTTGGTTGGCTTTCTTGTGGATAACATGGATGGCATTGAGCAAGAACTTGAAGCCCATACCCCAAAAGTATCATCAGTAATCGGGCACTTCATCAAGAGCGTCTTCCACACAAACACGTTGATAACTAGAGAGATGAAAGTTTAGTGGTCAGTATCCTGACCTATGGGACTGAAACATGATCCCTCACTGTTAAATTTGAAAAGAAGGCGTGTGCCACTCTGATAAAGGACCTCTACATGATCATCAAATAGTTCCAATTCAAGTTAAATGAAGAAAACTGTCTAATTAAACAGGTCCTGCTGTCTCAAACAGTTGCCCACCAACACTGGCTCAGCATTTTAACTCCACATCTACCTGCTCCATTTCTGCTGTTTCCATAGCATTTGAACACAGATGCCATTCAAGAAAGTGTGCTATGAATCACTTTGTGGTTTGGAAACTGAATTCCTTAATGACATTCTCATTAGAAAGTCATGCTGCCAAATGCTGTTTGCTTTCACTTTCACAACTGTCTGCTTTAATGAATAACTCCGCTTGGAAGTTATTTACATAGAGTATTATTCTCATGCCACTGCCACAGACCTATTAGAGCAGAGAGGGAACCTGCGAAAGAATTCATAGAGCTCCACTAAGAACCATGGAATATCCCACCTGGAATCCATCCCAGAACATGGGCTAGTACAGCATCATTGTATGCCATTACATGAGTTTGGCATGGGTAGGGCTTTGAAGTGGGGACGCACCAGCCATTCTAGGCTAGCCACACAAATGCTGCTACCCTCTCCTCCAGGTGTAGCAGCCACCATTCAACAAGCAAGATAAAGGCAGTCACTTTGATATCAAAAGAACTAGCATAAGAGTTGCTTGAATGTTCTTGCTCTGCAGGAAAAGAGGGGAAATGTATGTTATGTGGGGCAACATGATTGCTGCCTAGCCAGTTGTTCCCCATTCAGTGCTTGCATATTTAATGAATCCCAAATCACAAGCATTTCTTTCCCTCATGCCTAGCAGAATTTCTGATTTTAAACCTCTGCTTTGTATTGACCTGATGCTGTGCACACCTGTGCTGAATCTGTGACTCATACAAATATTTTAAGAGCTGTTTAAATCACTAACCTTATGCAAAAGACTGAGAGCTACATTGTTAATGAAGGAAACTGATATCAAGCCTAGGTGACATTAACTCTAGGTCTTAATCAAAGCACACTGAAATCAATGGGAGTCTTGCTATTGGCTTTAATGAGATATAGATCCTGTCTTTTATAGAAATCATTTGGTTCAATCCTCTAGCTGGTTAAATTAATAATTAGTAGACATTTTTTCACACTCTACTCAATAGATAACATTTTTGACAAGCCACCATGTGTGAGAAGTGCATACAAAATAATATGATTTTATGACAACTGATTTTCTTTGGAACGTGGATTTGTAAATTGCAGAAATAAAAGCAAAGAATATTGACAAATTTTCTGCTGTCAGAGGTGAAGTTCATGGTGTTTTATATGAATATCCTAATAATAAAATGTCATTTACCATGGAAGATATGGGGAAGAGATAGCAGCTCTTTATGTAGCTTGAGTCATTCTTAGCTATATTCTATCTGAGGAAAATTAAATATTTTTAAGTACCTCAGTTCCAATTCCTAAATCCTTGGGATCTGATCCTCATTTATATTAAGATCCTTAATACAGTGTAAGAATGTTGCAAAGGTACCTTAGTGTGTATAAAAGAAAATAAGGCCCTTGATATTCAAATAATTAAATATTTTTAAAATCACTCCCGTTCAACAAATGCCTCTAATATTGAAACAGATAAACTAGCAGGATTTGTTCTACTCGACCTTTCATGATATTTAGGCATCTGGCTTTTCAGATTGAGTAATCAACATGGTAATTAAAACTACATCTTTGTGAATGTTAAAACTGTCATCTGCATTTGGAATTTTACTCGTTTGCAAGAAACAATGATAAAGAGAAATTCACCCTCACTGAGGTCATTAGGAAATTATACCAATCTTTGCTCAATGAAAATGTGTATTGTTGAGGCAAATGAGATGCATAGAAGTGTACTGTGTTAAGTAACATATATAAAATCCAAACCATTATTACAAACGAAGAACACTGCAGGTGTAACTAGTTACATAGTATTTTGAAATTTATGCTTCATAGAGTACAAGGTTGCGGTTATTGGTGTGGTTGTTTCACTAACCATGAAATGTACACTTTGATATCTGAGCTGCATATGGGCTATTGTGTTTTATTGCTAGAAAATAAGTACGTTTCTGTTTGAAGTGGTGATGGGGAAAATTATGAAATGTTGCAATAACATAAATGTTATAACACTATTGTATAATAATTATCAGGTAAAGTCAAAAGTGCCAATTTTATGGGGATATGGGAAAAAGTTTCTCAAAAATTGCACTTTTTGTGTAAACTCTTCCCTGTAGTTGCTCCTTATTTTTATAGGGTGCATATTGTACAGGGGTAATGGTCTTTCAGAAATGCTTTCTTTTTCCTTATGATTTTAGAATTAATCTTGTATTGTGGAAATGGCAGGGACATAAACTCATATCCAGGCTTTCCAATCTCAAAATGTATTAAAAGGTGATTTCATAGCAGCCAACACGACAATGAACACCAAGCCAGTGCTGTACTGTCATAGAGCTGCAATCAACTTATCTTGCTTTATCATCCCAGATGCTGCAAAGGGAAGGAAAGTTGAGCAGAACAAAGCTGTGGCACACATCTTATTGTATCTTCTACATGCTGTGTTTTATTAGCATTGGATCTGCTGACTGTAAACAAAATGCTGCAGATCAAATCAGCATCAGTTTGGCCATCTCAAGGCAACAGAGGCGCTGTAACAAAGTGTATAGTGGGAGTGCTGAGATCCATTGAACCAAACTGTTAATCCGGTATATGATGGAAACCTTTTCAAGCCATGGGGTGCAGCAGCACCCTCAGCACCCCTAGTTCCGGCACCTATGCAAGGCAGCCTTAGTTATTTCTATTTTTGTGGGGTAAATCCAATCAGTGGTAGTGGGCATGGAGTACTGTTGCTACAGCATAACTAATTCTGGGGAACCCCTGGGTGGAGTGATCTGGCTGCCTTTCAGGCCATTGGGAGGAAATCTTTGCTTATTTATCATCACACTCCCAATCATTATAAACATCAGCAGCAGCAGCATTGGAAACAGTGTGTCTTGAAGAAGCACTAGATATTTTTAAAATTCTTTCTGTTACACCACATCAAAGCTTTTTTTGCTATTTTTGCAGAAATTTTGCAGAAATTAAGGATTAAACTCAAAGTTCTTTGTTTTGGGTCCAAAATTTGATATTCTACCTGAACTGATTTCTCACTTGGGCCCTGACTCAGTCAACCATGTAAGCATGTGGTTAACTTTGAGAATGTGAGTAATCCCACTGACCTGAGTTGGACCACTCATTTGCTTGGCTGAATCAGGGCTTTAGAAGAGGTATCTGATTTGGAAACACAAGAAAATACTATAAAAAACACTTTCAGGAACTGTTACAAAGTTAACTCTATTTTACGTAGAAAGATAAAGACATTTTCAAAACAAACCATTTAGAAAAGAATTGTCAATTCAATCAATATTTCATTGAAAAAAGTATCAAATCAGCATTTGGAAATGAGGTTCCAAATGTTTTCATCAAGCTGCACAATTTTTTTCTCAGTTGTTTCAGTGAGAAAAAAAAATCAGTTTCAGATTGAAACAAACTGATTTTTTTTTCAGATTTTTCAGTTCAGCTGCTTAACTAAAAAAAAATCAATTATTTGCTCAGGCTTAGTAATCACTTTACTCAGTAGCAAGTGTTTGCAGGCTTGAGCCCACAGATAAGTTAGGTGTCTGTTTACAAACTGGTTCAGTGGTACAAAAACACCCACCTGCAATGTGGATGTAAAATACAGAAAATGTGCAGAGTGGCCTAGTGAACTGAGCAGTAAACACCATTTGGTGCTAGAGGCTTGTCTTTATGGTGGATTAACATGCTCTATGGGGTGTGATTTCTAAAGCACTCTAACAGGTTGGCCATTAGTTGGTCCATATAGAATCTGCTGCTGTGTTTTAATGTAATGCTGTTTGAAACAGTAGGGAACCTTTAGTGAACTTCAGCAGAGTCTGCATGGACCAAGTGATGTGCAGCATATTAGTATGCTTTAGAACCCCCCCCAGATTGCATTACCCCACTGTGTACACAAGCCCTAGGATTCCCCCCAAATCAATATGTACATATAAAATGCAGCACCAGCAATGAGAGGTGCACCAGTCCTATTATCACCAAATGGTTAATTTATAAAACAAAATACATTTACCCTGAAATTAACATGAATAACCTGAAGATTGTTATGATGTCATGGGCAGACAAGTTCAGCCAGTGTTTGCCTGTAGCACGGTGACTGCTTCACCCCTTGCATTTTATTTTGGCTTGGATAGGTACTATCTGAAATGCTAGTGTGTGGAGTTAAAGCTGAGCAATCAAGCTTTACATCTGTTATGATGCCAAGGGAGAGGATGTACTGCAATGTAAGTTATACTGCAGTGTCAGGGCAGAGCCATGCTATAAAAGCACATTACAAATGTTAGATTAGTCATCCAAATACATTCCCCTCTAATATTTTCTTTGCAGTGGAGTAAGTAATCGTTGGAATTTAGCATTTTTAGTTTAACCATGAATAGTTCAAACTTGCAGTTCATTTTAGTGATTTGTTTCACAATAGATTCTCTACATATCACTATGTCTTCAGCACAGCTGGGCCTACATTTTCAAAATTAAGTAGTGATTTTTTGGGTCCAGTTTGAGAAGCTTCGTGCTCAGCTTTTCTAAAAATATGGTGTCTTAAGGAAAGCATTTAAAAATTGAGGCATCCAAAGCCACTAGTCATTTTGACAATTTAAGCCCTATACGTTTAGAAAGAATTTGAAGGCAACTGTAAGCATTGCTGCCCTTATTCTATAACATAAAAAAAAACAAGTGTGAGGGCTCTTTTTCTTCTTAGACTTACTTTTCAGCTGCATGCTTTATTTCTTCTATTAGTTTATTTTCTATGGAGATAGTTAGACACAAAATTTATTTTTCATTTGCGGCAGGCAAATTAACGATCCCGAAATGCTATGCAAACAAATGGCCTTATTCATTTTAGGCAAAACACCCATTCACTTGCAATGGGAGTTCAATTCCCTTAACAATTATTAGATGTGGCTGTAAGGGTTTAATAGATATCTACCAGATATATCTAGCTGTATAGTATGTCCAGAATGAATATACTTGAAGACACATTTAACCAGAAATTCTCACACTCAAAATGCTAAAATGTGCATTTCAGCGATTCTTTACAAGATCCTAAATATGTATGAAAGCATGATCTATACTTGAGTAGGGGACGGCTACTCAAAATAAATCTGGAAGAAGATCGGTTGTGGATTTAAGCCAGTCTAACTATTCCTCAGTAACTCCAAGCGTAAACATAATTACCGGGGAATAAGAGTTCCTTATTCTAAATTAGTTTAATGCAATGAATTAAACTAGTTCAGAATAATGCTTGCTCATTCTAGATTAAAAGCATCTGTACATAGAGTTAATCAGGAATAGCTATTCTGGAAAAAATCCCTGTGCGTCAAACTGATTCACAACCTTTTGAAATCAATGGGAATCCTTTCATTGATTTCATTGAGTTTGGGATAATGCCCACAGAGTCTAATACTTTTAATTATCATTTAGATTGTGACACAAATCATTGCTTCAAGATTCAAATAGGAGGAAGATGGTCTTTTCTGAACATTGTTATCTTTTCCCAGAGATCCAGGACTTGAGGACCTTGAGCCAGTCTTCATTCTGAATATTCTTCTTTCTCTTGGTTTTTATCTTCCTTGTAACAGTTATGTAGATTACTTCTATTTAAATCTACTGGAGTCCTTCAGAACTCTGTGTCCTCTAAACCAATTTTTATGTTAATAATAAAAATATATTGATTACAATTAGTACTCTTGAAACAATCACTACATTTAAATGTTTGATTTAAAAAAAAATCTATGATTTAGTTAATGGAGACAGTGTACAGAATGCTGTTGTCAATAACTGGCACAGTCTCATTCAGATCTCACATTCTCTTTTGCTTCCTGATAGAAGCTACACATGAAGTAGAGGAATATCATGCAGTCTTCAACAGGAAGTGAAGATGGCTTGCACCAGACTATGCCCTTCCTTCTCAAGCCTGGGTATGCCACAAAGTATTTCTTGAAGTTAAAGTGGATATAACTTTACATTGCTCTCATTATGCTGTAGAAAACACTTGAGGGTATGGTTGATTCCAAGTGAAGAAGCATTTATTTTTACTTTCATGTCAACTGGGGAAATCATTTTCTGCTCAACTTTTATTTTAAAAATATCTGACTAAACATCAGGGACATGTAAAATCAGAATAAACATAAATTCACCAAATATACTTTATTCCCCACCAAGTAAAAGAGAAGTGATTAATCTTTACGTCCCTTTTTAATGACTGAGTATTCATTCATCAACATGTTCATATAGCATCTCATCATCATTCAGTTTTCGCTGTTCTAGTTTTTTCCATGACTGAAAAATACCAAAAACACATAAATGTGCCCTAAGCACAAAAGACTGGATTTTAGTTTACTTTGACAATGGGATGAAATCAACTTAAAATAAACCACCATAATATATCTACTTATTGAACCTTTAGGCTATGACACAGGATAATCCTAGTTTCCTCTATGCCTTTATTGAATGAATGATGAGGAAATGATTGTTTGGTTACACTGTGAATTAGAAAAGGGTTAACTGGCTACCAAATACATTACTCTGGTGTAGCTGGGTTAGAATAATTTAACAGTTTAACCATTTAAAATCACCTATAGTTAAATAACATTCTGGAAGACACTCACACAAGCCAGAAAATTTAAAGTTAAGACAAACACTGTTCTTAACATGTGGTGTGTGTGTGAGGGGTGTGTGCATGGGATATGTGTGCGCGTGCCTGTAAGGGGTGAGGCTGGAGATGAGGGAAGATGGACAAAAGGCACAATGGTGTCAGGATGGAGTGTTAGCCTTAATTTAGAGTTTTCTGGCTTTTATCAGATTGGCCTAAGGTTTCAAGGTTTGAAATGTGTGTCCCCTGTGGAATTCAGTTAGACTCATGCAGACAAAATCCTGTGGAGCACTTAAAATATTCACTTATATATTTTAAATAGATGGAGGAATAAACTGCTCCACAAAAAGGGGTGCCTAACTTACTCTCCCCACAACTGAGTAAGGAGGAAGCAGGGGAGTAAGTGAATTGTGATTCTCTGAGACCCAAATTGTTCTCTAGTCTGTTCCTGGATTTGCGTAGATATGCACCGCCTCTGCCTCACAGCAGATTCTCAGGTTACAATCTAGCTCCAAGAGCTTAATCCGACTGATGTCAGATTAAATTGATGTCAGTTAAAAGCCCACCATTGACTTCAATGGATGTCTGTTGGGCCCTAAATGACTAGAAGGGTTGTTGTTAACCAATGGAAGGCCTCGCTTGCTTGCCTGGAAGCAACAGGATGATCAAATGAGGGTCTGACCAATCTCAACTGCCATTAACTTCAGTGAGAGTTGAGGAGCTTACAGCTCCCAGAGATGCAAGTCACATGTGTTCAAAAATTGTAGTCAGGCCCCCCTCAAAATGGCTTACAAATTGGCCTACAATTCATGAGATTTTAAACAATAATAATTTGGAATTCTTTTTATTTGTCTTCTGTATTTTGAACCTGTAGGTGTCAAATTTTAAAGTATTTTCCTACAATCAGGAGAGCTACAAACTTAGTATTTTTCTTTAAATGAAAGCTGAGTCTTGCATGATCACATGACTCCAGGACCTGGGGTTTTAAGAAAATATACAGTGAGATTTGGCAGTATTGTGTTCAACACCTTGCATATCTGGGCCCAGAGAAGAAGGAATTTTACCCAATTATTCAGCACACCTGTGCAGAGCATTACTAGTAAGGCTTGCTCAAAGATAGGTTTAGAGGTATAATTTTTTCTAAAAAAAGTTATGGAAAGTTATAAATTGGTTTTTATTTTTGTTTTTGTTAATCAGAATGTTCACATAAATGTAGTTTTAGGATTAAAAATCCCTTCTAAATGTGTACTTTTAGTTTCAAAATTGTTTAAATGTTTGTAATGATGCCAGTGTTGCAAATATTCTCTTTAATTGTCAATTTGCAAATGTATGAGTTATTAGAAAGCTCAAAATATGTCATGCTCCAGAATGCAAATTTGTATTGGGGAATTTTTAAAAATTGGATTTTTTTGGCTTTGAAGCTCTTCAACCTATGTGGTTGACAAAGCTTATCTGTGTTTAAATACGACAGGAACAGGCACTCTGTCTAAACCCACTGTAACCAAATATGTATGAGCACTAAGGCCCTGATCCCAGAATCTCTTGTGCATGTGTCTAAATTTACTCATGTGAGTAGCAACTAAGGATTAAATCGCAGCTTTGCCACAACGTACTTGTATGGGAGAGCATATTATTGCAAACTGATCCGCCCAAGAATCAAACTTTGACTCAGATCTTGCAGCCTGAGTTTGTATGTTGAGCTTCAGCTCAGAACTAAGTTTTACAGAAGAATTATGTACCTTGGAATAGATTAAAATGGGAATGAAGAACTTACACTGCTGCAGCATAAATATCACTTACTTGTACTTACAAACAAGTCAGATATTTTGAAAACAGGATATTTTAGATCAAAGGCAGACTTTTTAGGTTCATTTTATCTTGCTTACTTAGCAGTTGCATATCCGCCCATTTTCTCTCCACTAATGCCTGTCAGTAGCACTCCAAACTAGAAACAACACCTGCCAAGTCCCTATTACATCAATAGGAATTCTGTAGGCAGAGAGCTGGCAGGACCCAGCCCTTAACTTCTTTTTTCAATCTATGTCTACTACTGTACTTGGTTCTATTTATGGATGTACGTGATAAAAACAGTGTTTACAAAAAATATATTATTTTTTCCTTAGAAAGATCTAGTTCTGTTAAATAGTAAATTAAGTTTACAGCTCTGAAACTGATGTATCTTTACTACTAGAACCTACAAGAGTGAAAAAGTCTGGATACTGATGAAGGAATGAATTGGAATGAAAACAAAAGTGGCCACATTTGCATAAGGAAAATGCCTGAACCTGTTTAATGTTGAAACAAGACCTATTGTTTGCTATCATTTATGGTATGATCTGTGACTGGAACATACTAGCTATATGAATTTACGTGTATATGCTATATGTACAAAATAAAATATGAAAATGCTGTTATTGAAATATTAGAAATGCTCTATTTGCTTAAGTCTAGATAATAAAAAGTTGTAACATCACAGAAACAAAAATATGACACAGCATGCAGTCACAATAGCAAGCACAAAAAGAAAAATCTTGATAAAATATACATATATATGCATATTATGCAAATATATTTTACATTAACATACAATGTTATAAGAATGTTTGATCATGTGAATGCATGTTTAATAAAGAATATAGCTTGATGGTTTCATGCTGAATTAGCAAATAACCTGAGATGTCTTTATGCTTTTACTAGAATAATGACCTTTAAAATCTATAGCAGATGCAGAACACATTGGCAGTGATTGAATTCTTAGCTAAATTACACTAAAAATGTGCTTGTTTTTCAGAATGACATATTAGCTGGAACCAGTCCAAGTGAAAAAATTGCACTGTACATTTTAGTACTTACAAAAAATTCCTTTCATTGCTGATGGGTATTTAAGATGGATGTTTGGAAACATTATGAACTTCTCCAAAACACTAAAGCAACACTCATCCTATGATTAGGCTTACTTACTGCAGAAGAGAAAGCAAGCAATCACCGGAAAATGGACAGGAAAAAAATCTATTAAAACATATAAAAACTAGAATTGTTAGCAAAGGAAAATGAATTTGGCTTGATAGAAGTAACATTGATATGCAATACAAATGACATTTTAAACTTACCAATGGAAAGGTGTCGGTTTATGTTCAACATGTATGTCAGCTTTTACAATCAATGTTTATGAATACTGACTTGATATATGATTACAACTGTTTAAAAATTTCTGTGACAGTCAAAGTGAGATTATACAATACTCAATTTTCTCAAGGCTTACTGTTTTGAGGACACCTGTCTTTCAATTTAAAAAAGTTCTTTTGATGTGCATTCTATATTGAATTGTCCATAACCTCAGAATATGTATATGTGTGTGCATGTATGTATATATAGAGAGAGTACACTTCTGTGCAAGTGTCTATATATACACATACTTCCACAATATACGTATACACACATACATGTGTATTTTATATATAATAAAAGTTCATATTATACATATATATATATAAACTTGACAGGCAGAGCAATATCTCATGTATTATTATTGAAGTCTTTTAGAAAAGTACAGTCACTCAGTTAACATAATATAACCAATAAATTAAATTGAAAAGAGAAAATGTGAATGGAAACACCACCCGCGACCATCTGTCTATGGCATTCACATCCGTTAGATCAGGGATTTTTATTTTTAGCTGTGAAGACCTCCTCCGTAAATGGCTCTTTTTGCTGTGGGGCACTGTTCTGTCCATTGTACGCCTTCCAAAGCTTTCCCGATGCGCGCTTTGTTTTCTGTACTGGATTCCTGAGTTGTCAAAGGATATTGTTGAATTCCTAGCATCAGTAATGCTGGTTGTAACCTCATGGCTTGCCACTTCGTTGTGAATTTCAAGAGATGTTAGCAAAATGTTTCCATGGGCATCCACCTTGTTTGTAAAAGGAAATTTACAGCGTTAGGATTCCAAACTTGTTTTCATATATCAACAAAATTGGAGACCATGTGTCTGACATTAACACAAGATTAACCCGATTAAAATCAGACTAAATGGTACTTTTCATATACTTAAAATTAGGCACCTGCTTAAGTGTTTTGCTGGATCATAATAAAAAATAGCATATGCTATACAATTGCACATTGATCACAGCCCAACACTTTTTTCCCCCTTAGAAAAACTCCATTTGATAGGGTTAGGTGTAGTTCAGTAATGTATCTGCATTGCTGGGTGGGGGTGGAGAATCATGCTGACAGCTCTTGCACCATAGGGAAGTAAATAATACTACAATAGCTTTTCCACACTAGATTTACTACTATCCCTATGAGAAGAAGTGCACACATAAAGTCAGATGAAAGGAACAGCTCTGCTTTCATTACTGAAGTATTTCTAAGGAAATCTTGAATGCTTTACATTTTGGAACCACAGTGGACTTCTTTACAACTTTTCTGTTACACACTCCATTCCAAAATCATTTACACAGTTTTGTAATCAGGGCAACAGCGAAGGGATGCAGGAAGGGAAACCAGTGACTGGAGTCATAAGATGGCACTCTTTCCTTTGAGCCTGTATTGAACCAATGGTGAGCATTGTGTTGGAGGACAGGGTATTGCTTGGAAGGGGGTGTCTTTTTGAATGATCATGAAATAAAGTTCTGATCCTTTAAGGTCATTAAAGATCCTGGGCCAGATTCACTGCTCTACTTCAATGCAGTGGAGACGGGGGGAGCATCAAGGAGCCTGCTGTGGTTCTTTATTCCCATGCCTCCCAGCCCCAGTGGACATTACAGAGAAATAGCTGTAAGTAATGCCATTGTCTTTGGGTTCCTCAGTGACCTTACATCAGTGAAGAATTGAGTATCCATTCTGCCATATCCCGCCACGTGTCCAATCTGTCCCTTCCCTTCTGGTATGCTGGGGATGGGGAGCAAGGCTGAAGCAGGAGTCAGCTCCAGTCCTCCACCAACTTTTTGCCAGTAGAATGCTCCTCTGTACATAAAGTTCTGTTGACCATTTAAATCCACTTTGCAGGCCCTCCATGTCAGTTTGCGTAAGAATATTTTATTAACCCCAGTGTCCATGCTAATTTCCAGTTCTAGTCAGGGCCGCCCAGAGGGGTGGGGGAAGTGCGGCAATTTGTCCCAGGCCCAGAGCCCTGCAGGGGCCCCACGAGCCCTGGTCTGGCTGCAGTCCGGGTCTTCAGCAACATTTTGGCGGCAGGGAGCCCTTCAGTGCTGCTGAAGACGCAGAGTGACTGAAGGGCCTCCTGCCACCAAAAAGCCCCGTGAGCCCTGGTCTGGTGGCGGTCCAGGTCTTCGGCAGCATTTCAGTGGCGGGGGGGCCTTCAGTGCAGCTGATGAAGTGGAGCGATTGAAGGTCCCCTCCACCACCGAAATGCTGTCAAAGACCCGGATCGTTGCCAGGTGAGTACAAGCACTGCAGCTCCCTTGTTTTGCCCCAGCCCCCCTGAATTCTCTGGACAGCCCTGGTTCTAGTTATTAAATTTACCCAGCTAAAATTCATACTGCAATTTTAACTGCATATGATTTTTTTTTTTACTCTCAACCCTAAACTGTTGTGTGATCTGCAGTTAGCCCCTGAGGGAAGGGGCTAGATGAGGACTGGCAGTGGGTCACTGAGGCAAGGTGGGCTTAGGAGTTTAGGGTTCCTTGGGGAGGGGAGCTCCAGAGTGTGGGGACACTGCTGTGAGGCAGCACCGTAAGGCAAGGGGCACCAGGGTCCAGGAGGGATGTGGGGCCTGAAGTGCTATAAGTGGTGGAGATCAGGAGTAAGCAGGCACTGGTAGGAAGACTCTGGCCAGCAGGAGGTGCTCTGAGGCTGGAACTGAGCTAATTCCCAGATGACCAGCAGGAGATGCCACTACAGGGAGTGCCCGCCATGCTACATGTGGTGGAGAATGTGGGCAACTGCAGTCCACGTCTGATACAAGGGGAACTGTGGGGACTGGGAAAGTTGTGCCATTATTGAGGGATGATGGATCCTGCCTAAGCAGAGGTTTTCTTCACGGAAGGTGTTTATGCCATCCCTGCTTGGGCCCTGGCATCAGCACACCAGTGGAAGGGGGCAGATAACCCACAGGGGAGACAGGAGTCCCTGCTGCAAGGGAGCCGGGAAATCCAAACTATGGGAGATGCAGTGGGCCCTCCAAGAGCAGGTAGGGCAGCTGACAAGGGAGCAGTGGGCCCTAGTAAGACTCTTGAGAAGGAAGTTTAGGAAGAGCTGCAGAGAGTGGTGGGAAAAGTCTTGCATCAGGGCCAGGAGGCCAGTAGTGGAGTACAGGGCTTGTTATGCCCGCAAGAGGCGGGGACATTGAAGGAGGGATTGTCCCTACTGGGATGGGGGCAAGGAGCCTCACCCACAGCAGGGAAAGGGACAAGGCCCTGGGAAGGCCCACTGGGTGAGGAAACCTAGGGAACAATGGACATGTTGGCCCTATGGGCAACAAGGACACCTGCAGTGGGAGTGCCCAGGTGCAAGGCGAAGGCCCAAGTAGCAAAGCAGTGGGGTTAAAAAGCCTCAGTGGGGGTGAAGAAGTCCCATTTTTTCACCACAGTAACAATCTGGATCTGTTATTTGTATGAGTATATGGAGCTGAGGTTTGCAAAAGCAAATGCAAGGTAGCTAAGTTTAAGCATGGTCCATAGAATGAGGCAGTCAGCAGGAGAAGTGAAAGACACACAGAAGAGTTGTAAAGTACAACTAACTTTTTTGCATACAATTGTCACTTATAGTTGTCTCAGGGCCACCGACAGGGAGAGGTGCACAAAAGGGGCAGCAATGTTCAAGTGCTGCTGCAATACAGGACCCTCCTAAAGTGGTGCCACAGCAGTGCTTTAACATCACTACCCCTTTTACCCCTGTCGGCGGCCAGGCAGGTAGTGACCTTACCAGCAGGGCTGCCGATGGGGGTCAAAAGGGGCAGTTGTACTGGGGCCCGTGATTTAAAAGGCCCTTTTAAATACCCTTTTAAATAACTGTTGGAGCCAGAACTGGCGGAGCGGGCCAGGCAGTGTGGATGAGCTGACGGGTAGGCCGACTCCAGCCCCGTCTCTTCCGCCCGAGGTCCTGTCCCTTCTGGGGTTCCAGAGCCAGGCCTCCGTACCAGTAACTGTTTCACATTACTTTCAGCCCTGCAGCAATGACTAAATATGGAAATTATTAACATCTTATTTCTGAATCAATTTTAATCAAATCCCATCTTCCCCACCTCTGAGGGATGAGAGTTCTCTGCATGTGTGTGAAGCGATGGATTCTTACATTATTTTATTTAGAGACTGAGATGGATGAAAAATCCAGAAGCACCATAAATACTTTAAAAGAGAATAATTTCCAAAGGTTTGTTATTTCAAAACTATGCTTCCTATATTATTGAAACTTTCACCAAAAAAAAGTCTAAAACAAAATACAAAGACAATCTACTCTAGTCAACACTGATACAGGCTTCAACTGGAGAACTGTGTCCAGTTCTGAGTCCCAAACTTTGGAAAGTTGTGGACAAACAGCAGAAAGTCCAGAGGAGAGCAACAAAAAATGATTAAAAGTCTAGAAAACATGACCTGTGAGGAAAGATTGAAAAAATTGGGTTCGTTTTGTCTGGAGAAGAGAAGTCTGAGGTGGGACCTGATATAACAGTCACCAAATATGTGGTGGTGCTGGCAGACCAGATGCCAGCTTATGCCCAGGCCTTGGACCTCATTGAACACTGACAAATGCATAGCTGGAAACCAGCCTGACTCACCTTTGGGTTAGTATAGTTAAAATAAATATTAATGTTATAAAAATATGTTTTGTGTTTATACTGTATGGAATTCTTGTAGGATTCTGCGTGTAGTAATCCTACATATAATACCTATATCCCGTGCTATAAGGTAATGCTTAAGTGTTTGCCCAATTATAGTAAAATGTTTGTTCTGAAACTCTGAAACACTTCATCTGATGCAAAATGCTGGATTCCTACTAAAGGTGTTATCTCCTGCCCGTCAGGAAGGACTACGGAAGCCAAATGGGCCACTATGAAACAAAGACTTTGAAAATTGTTCTCCCCACCCACACATGATGAAGTTACATGCAGAAGCACTCGCACCATCTCATGGACTCTAGGAAAGGGGGGTGGAGGAGAAAAAATTCCTGAACAGAAAGAATTAGGGTATTTTTATGCTGTTTAGACTCTAAGGGGAAAAGATTCCTAAACACAAGCAAGAGATCCCCACGTCTAACCTGGATTAGCCCTAATGGACATATAGAGCTGGCACATTTTCAGCAGCTCTATCACCATCTGAAACCTAAGCCTGCACTTCATTTGTGTGCATGTTTATCTATTTTAACCTTGTAAATAACTCTCATTTCTTTTTCCTAGTTGATAAATCTTTAGTTAGTGTATTGCAGGATTGGTTACAAATGTTGTCTTTGGTGTTAGATACAACAGCAGGTCTACTCAGCAACTAGACATACACGGCCGGCCCATGCCAGCAGACTTGGGATTGTGGGGATCAGGTTGCAGGGTTGTTTAATTGTTGTGTAGACATTCTGGCTCAGGCTGGAGCTTAGCTCTAGGACCTTGCTAGGGGGAAGGTCCCAAAGCTCGGACTTAAGCCGGTGTCCAGTTGTCTACACAGCAATGAAATATCCCTTCAGCCTGAGCCCATGAGCCAAAGTCAGCTGGCACAGGCTAACCCATGGGTTTTTCTTTGATATGTAGATGTATCCTAAGGTTCAGATTGACCCAGAACTGGGACTAACCTGAATATGTTGTGATCTTTGGTGTAAAGCAATCATCTATCATAGAGTCAAGCTTGCCTGGTGGCAAGATAAATTGGAGTGTGCAAGGGGCTTGTCTGTGTCTCCATGTTAAGGCAATTAGACTGCCTGAGGAGTTCTCACTTGTTACTTGGTTGGTGAAATTTAGTTACAGAACTCATAACCAGTTTGGGGTTTGTGCCCTTATTTTAAGAGTCTGCCCAGAGGTTGGTATTCTCACTTGTGAATCGCTCCATACAGTATGACATATGTAAAAGGTTGTTACAAAGAGGAGGGTGATATATTTTTCTCCTTAACCACTGAGGACAGGACAAGATGTAATGGGCCTAAATTTCAGCAAGGGAGATTAAGGAAAAACTTTCTAACTGTAAAGGCACTTAAGCACTGGAACAAATTACCAAGGAGGTTGTGGAATCTCCATTATTGGAGGTTTTTAGAAATAATTTAGACAAACACCTGTCAGTGATGTCTAGATAATACTTAGTCCTACCTCAGTGCAGAGGACTGGACTAAAAGACCTATCAAGGCCTCTTCCAGTCCTACATTTCTATGATATCTATAGCTTTTGTTTTTGTTTTTTATTTGTTTGTTAAAACTTAAAGATAAGGATCAAAATAAGGGTTATAATGGCATTCTGGTTTCATCCATGTTATATGGAGGAATACTTTGTGGTTTACCAGTAACTCTACTCAATGCAATATGCCATGTTTAAAGAATAAGTGCACTTTGCCGATCTAAAACCCTGATGTAAGATGTTTACATCTGCTAAAAAACAAGATCTTTTGTTTAACACTAGACAACAAATTTATGTCAGTAAATAACAACCACCACCTCAAAACTCCGGTCTAAGACCTTGTTTTATAGAAAACTGAAAATTCTCATTAATTTGACATGCTATCAGTGGTGTAAGTATGGCAGTCCAGTCTGGTCTGCCATACAAGTAAGATATTTATAGCCAGTATGATGTACCGGAAAGACACAGGAGGAGCAGAATGTGGGGCTGCCAGGTGGACCCACGCCGGCAGCTCCTCCAGTGCAGCTGTACTGCCCCTAGCCCCACTCCCAGCCCTTCCACACAGCTGCGTCTCCTGTCTGGGGTCTGTATAGCAGCCCCATTGGAGAACAGGGCTCTCCCAGGAACCGGCAGCTCCTTGGCGTGGCTGTACCCCCCCACCCCAGCCCTGTCTTCTGGCAGGGCTGTTGTAAGGACCCCAAGCAGGAGACGCAGCTGTGTGGAAGGGCTGGGGGCGGTACAGACACACCAGAGGAGCTGTTGGCATGGGGCCGCCTGACAGCCCCACCTTCTGCTCCTTTCGCTACTGTGGTTCCAGACAGCTCTGCGGTTCAGCAGTCTATGGCATAGTGGGAGGAGGACAGAGCCCCTCCCCCCAGGCAATGTGGGACAGAGAGAGCATGGGGCCCCAGGGCTGGGGCCCTGGGCATGGGGGGTCACACGGGAGGTCACGTTACCCCCTTTAGCTAGTGTCCCCCCTTTGTGTCCCTCTGATGAGTGCAGCATACCGGTAAGAAATGAATTCTACTTGCACCCCTGCATGCTATTTAATGGAGGTATCTGTGGTGTATTGAGGACTGTGTTGAAACTGCAAGCTATCATTTTAAGAGTGTGTCTGAGGGGGTGTTGCTTGCAGTGGTCTACAGTGAAGTGTGGATTTGGGAGCAGTCAGTCTGGAAAGAGACAACTTAAATCACAGTGAAGTTGTGCTTTGCTGTCTTGGGGGCAGATTCTCTCTCTCTCTCTGTTTTGGGGTTCTTGTGTGTAATCGTTCTGAATTCCAAAATAAAGTAGCATTACACTGCAACCTCAAGAGTTTTTATGTTTTTATCTAACTTCTCTGTGTGTGTGCACTGAACATAGGAGTATCATACTATTATCTAATTTATAGCTGGTCAGATCCAGGCAGATCAAAACAGGGAAATTGGTTCTTAGCCAAAAAATTAGCCGTATATTAATTGTTTCAACAATTGGCTTACAAATGTAAAAGTATCAGAAGTAGCCTAGTTAAAATCCTGTTCAACCAAAACGGCTATGGTAATTTGCCAGGGCACAACAATTACTACAAGGTTTTCCAGGTATCACATTTTTCTCCTTACTGTTGCAGAATGGAATGATTTCCATGATAATGTGGTCCTAACAGAATGTCAGCAGAACCATTACATTCCCTCTACTGTGCTGGATACCTTGTGAGGTATTGTGCTGGAATCTTCACACCAAATAGGACAAAGAGAACAAAGATGATATTTTAATTGACTATGTGCCACAACTGTGATTGGCAGGGATGCTTGAGGTGAGGGTGGCTATCAGGGTGTTTGCCATATGGATTCCAGGATACTGGAACATACTCCCCCATTGAGTAGGCTGCAAAAGACATCTGTTTGACAGGATTTTTGGAGAGGGATAAGGGTATGCTTCCCACAATGATGAAGGAGTGGAAAAGATCTTTATTGTAGCCGGTGAGCTCGCAGAATTCCTTACAAATGATTATTTTAATGCTTTCATTGTAGTACGAGTTATACAACTGTTTGGGAATTTTCCAATGAAAAATCTGTCAACCAAAAATTTAGTTACTACAAAACTGAAATTTTCTGCAGGAAAATTTTAATTTTCCATTTTTTTATTATTTTCAATCAGGAAAATTGAAAAGAAATATTTAGTTTCAGATCAAGCTGACCTGAATCAAAAGCATTTTTGTTCATGCATGTGGATTGAAATGTTTTGTTTCAGGTCAATTTGACATTAATCTTTGTCTTCCTGAGCTACTGTGGTGCATCATAAGGGTTGTAGTTCAGGTATCTCCATTCTCCTCTACAGGCTCCCTGCCTGAACTACATCTCCCATGATCCCTTGAGGTCTTTCAGTTTGAAGCACTGTGGTGAATTATGGGAATCCCATGATCTTGAATCATCATGAAAGATGTAGTCCAGCTGAGGAACTCTGTGTATAGATAAGAGTGAGGTCATGAGGCACCTGAAGGACAACTCACATGAGGCACAATGGCAGCTTATGTAGACACAATTCACTGCTGAACTGATCTGAAGGCAAAATATTTTGGCATTTCTGAATGAAAATTTTTTGAGACTTTCCATTCCATGAAAAGCTTTGATATTTAGACTTTTTATGCCAATTCTAGATGAAAACAAATGTTGAAATATCAGAATTTCTTGCAAGATGGAAATTCCAATTTTCAGCCAGTTCTAATTACATTTTAGGTTGCCTAGAGCCTTGTCTGGGTATTTTTTCATTATTATTATTTAAACATAAATAAATATGTTAACAGCAGTTTGACACATTTCCATTAGGGAAAGGAAAACAAATGCCAATTCTCATGTTACTGCGTCTGTGAGGCATTCCTTCCTGTCACCATGCAATTTTCGGTGTTGATATGTGTGGCACAGTAGGATAGAGTATGGAGTATTCTCTTCTCGCCTATTGTTTCTCCTTGCTGACCTTTGATCTCCATACCATGAGGGAGCACTGCTCATGCTGGTCACTGGAAACACTCCTTTATCTTTTGATTGAAGCTATTGCTCTTCCTCTCTCTCTGCCCATCACACATTGGCAAAGTGGGAAGTGAAGCAACAACTGCTGGAAGGGGAACACACAGGCAGTATGGCAAAGCACGTATAGCACTTCCAAATGCGGCATGACTTGGTGACAGCATATCAGGAACAAGTCAGAGAAATTGCCTAAAAATATGACATTTGAGAGGCATGTCTGTAGCAGTGTGACCAACATGGAGATAACTATTTCACACAGTGTCATCTTTTCAAATGCAAGACCTTCTGACATGGTACAAAGCCACTATGAAACGTAGTTACTGAGCCTGAATTACAGCCACTTTTCAAACTTAATCATCAAGTTAAAGAACTTCCCAAACCAAGGGATTTTAGTAGACATAACTTTTCTATTATTGAAAATATTCTTGTTGTGGGGTCAAATAAGACCATGAAACAATGCCAAGATCTTTTGCAACATATCTAAAAGGAATATTTGCAACCAAGCTTGGCAGCTTGTATGTCAGATTTTAGTCCTATGAAATGTAAAAGCTGAGCTACAGTATAAGCATCTTTCACGTTGATGCTATTACTTTTAATGGCTGAAAGGCTTGCTAGTGACAGTAATGTAACATTCCTCTTCCTCTTCATTTTGTTCAAGAGGTAAGTACACCGCCTCAATAGCATGCCCAGCTTCTCTTACTCTAAGATCAAGGGATCAAACTCAGATCCTGACCAGGAAGTTGCTCTGCCTCTAGCCTGCCAGTTACAGCTCTCTGTTTAAAAATAAAGAAGATGTCCAACTGATATTAATTTATTATTAATTATTATTATTATTATATTTTCCTTTTCCAATTGCTTGAAAATTTGTAGCCCCGATCTTGGGGTCTGGCTGAGCTGTGCTCAGCGCAGCTTGGGGTTCTAGGGGCCCAGGCAGCATTATATCACCTTTATTGCCCTCATCCTGGGGCGGGCCAACTGTCAGCCTAAGGTTGTTCTGATGACCAGGGAGGAGTATGTGCATAGTGCCCATGCCCTTCTCCCCCAGACATACACCCCCCTGTGGCAGGAGCCAAGGCATGTGGTTGATGTAGGAGTTACTACAGATCAATATATCCTCTGAGGATTCTCCCAGACAGAGGAAATCCTTATGGAACAGCATCTGATGACTCTGCACTGTCATAACAGGCTCTATGTCTTTACTTTCTGTACCAATAAACAGCATGGAATTTATGCGTTGCATGAGTTGTAAAATTCAAAGTGTCTTCTAAACTTTCCTTTAATAATTATCTCTCTACTTCCCCCATCCAAAAGGACCCTGATAGAAACAAACCTCACTCTCTAGCACAGGAATGCTGGACACAGCTCCCTCAACAGCAAGTCAGTGGCAATTTCTTGGGTTAGCTAGAGGGATTACTAGTGAAATTAATACAAGGTTCTAATTTCCAGGTAGGTGTACTATCTCCCACAGTATTTGCTGACCCCCTTGCCCACAACACAGAATCAAGCTGAGGTCTTGAATTCTGATATTCACATAACTGTTATGTTGTTCTCTCATTAGCCTTTCTTCCTTTCTAGTTTGACTATAAATGGAAAATAAATATTTTTCTAAAGGGTGCATGTAACCTAGGGCTAGATTATTAAAATAAAAAAACCCACAAACACAGAAGGCCATTAAAACATTTAGAAAAAGCTAAAAATCTGCTTGAATTCAAACCTTGAAATATATTAATATCTATGATGGTGTAAATTAAAATGTGAATTAGGCAATTCCAGTATCATTTCTGTGACAATATGTAATTTGATGGTCATCTAATGGCCCCAGTTTTCAGCTGTTGTAAACAGGTGATGCTGCAGTGAAAACATTGGCTCTATTGATTTCAATGAAGCTATAACAACCTACACCAGCTGAGGACTGGGGACAAAATGTTTAGCACATAGAATGGGAACATGCTACATTCTTTATCCTAAGTGTTTCTGAATACAAAAAAAAAAATTGAACACTCTTACATGCTGTTTCTCCAGCATTACTCAGACTTCTCTTCACAAGAGGATCCCTAAGAGGGCTATGTTGCACAGTATTCTTTCTCCTCTGGAGACCTGAATTCATATCCTGATATCTGGTCACAAGTAAAAATTAGGGGTTTTTTTGGTCCCCATTTGTGCATATTATTTAACGACCACAAAATTCAGAACAATTCACAATCTCTGTGATGAGGGGCGGGGACAAAAGTATATAAGCAAGGGTAACATAGGTCAGGAGTGCCCTAAATTGGTGAACTATACGGGGGGAAGTGTGCACAGTGTCCATCCACACTATACTTGGCTTAAATCAGCACTATTACCAGCTCACTTCCATTAGTACTAAAGATACTCACACTTCTCCTAACAATACAAAGATGGACTCGTTGATCTCACGGCAGAAGAACAGTGAGCCATGGGGAGATAGATATTGGTCTCATTTAAAAAACGTACACTGAATGACTTAAATCACTTACATGGATGACCTTTGACAGACAGTTCGGATTGAAGAATTACCAGCTTCTATCTTAACCTCAACTACTGCCTTCATTGTGACACACTTCTTTTCCATTTCTGTCTTTAGAGGAGAGAAAATTCATTCCCCATGCTAGCTTAGTCCTAAACAATACTTGCCAACTGTGATAAAGTCTTGGTTGCATAATATGGTCAGACTACAATGGGTTCATTAGTTTAAAAAGAGTTTTACTAGGAATAAACTCCTGATAATCAGGCACAATTCTCTGACACATTTAGAATAAAGTGTATGTTGCAATTATTTTACGTTATACAGCTACTTGAGAAACAGCTAGTTAATTTGTCAGTGTGATCATTTGTAATGATACAGGGGGTAGAATATACAGGAATACTAAATAGAGTTGGTCAGAAACATTTAAGCATAATCATTTTTCATGGAAAATGCAGTTCCATAAAATCAAAATGCTTCACAAAATCGTAATCTCATTGACATTTTGTTTCAGAGAAAAACTGAAAAAAAAAGTTCTTACAGTGTTGAAACTGTAAATTTACAGGTTTTGTTCTGATATGAAATGAAAACAAATTTGAAAATCTTGAAATCCTTAGCCATATGGAATTTCCATCTTCCACACTGGCCTTGAACTCAGCTGAGTCTGGACAATACCAATACACTATATTCACCAATGAGATCTTTTCCCTATAGACTTCTGGTATCTCTTGTCATCATGATACTCAAGTGTTTAACATTGGGATGTTGTTTGTAACAACATTAACATAAATCAAGCTTGCCTCTACTCTTTCAGGCTAGACTGTGATCTTAGGCACAGCCCTCAGCAAAGGGTGATGTGTAAATTGCACTGCTAGAGGCGGCATTGTGCCTGAGACACCCCTCTGAGGCACAGTTTCTTTGGCGCTCCCTCTTGAACTTGAGAAACGGGAGTAATCTGCTTTACAGGGTGCAGCATACTCTTCCCCTCCCCTCCCAGCTGTCCTTTGGCAGCTGCATGTTCTGTCATTCATTCACAGACAAACCTTTCTCCAAAATCTTCTTTCCTTATAAGATAACCATGAGGGTGATCTGCTTAGGAACACTATTACAGAACTAGGCTGTGCATGCACCACCCACCAACAGCTCGAGGATGCCTTGGGCTTCAGACACCCATCTCAGGTACAGTTCCATTGCTACATACTCACTGCCTCCAGGGGTGAAGAGTGAAAATATGCTGCTGGCCTACAGCAACAGTAAACAATGCCACCACAGACACTGGCTCAGCTGTGCTAACCAATGAATTAGTGGATAGGATCAATGCTCCAGCTATTTCCTGCCACTTCCTCCCCACCTTCTCCAGGGGAAGGCAGTAAGCGGGCATGCCCATACTGATGGAGTGCAAAAGGGTTCTTACTTCTTCTTATTCCTTTGTGCAGCACACAGCCCAAGTCACAATCATACCTTTTGGTCAGATCAATCCTAAACTTACCTTCCTTTTTGCACCCATGTTTATTTGTGGGAATGATTTATGCCATTTAGATATCTAAATACCTCTTTAAGGATGCAGACGTGCACTCAGTTGGATAAATGAAAAATTGTGCCCACAAACTGTTTGCATGAAAAGGGAGACAGGGTTTTTCTTTGTGTTTCTTCATTGTTTGTTTGTAATAGAACAAGTCACTGTATTATATTTAGGAGATTAAAGAATCCTACCCGGTTGCCTTCAAATTTTGAGCGGTCAGTGTTTGCCTTGGCTGTCTTTTCTGCAAGTTTCTTCTGCCTTTGAGGTCCTTTTCCAAAGAAGATGTAATTGACAAAGGCGTATTCAAGTAAGGCCAAGAAGACAAATACAAAGCAGCCCATAAGATACATGTCAATGGCTTTAACATAGGGAATTTTAGGCAAAGTCTCCCGAAGATGAGTGTTGATTGTTGTCATAGTCAGCACAGTTGTAATTCCTAAACAAAGAAATAGAACAGTGGGCATCTTACAAGTTTTAGCAGATCATGTTTTAGTTTTCTCTTCTATTTTGGGAAATTTCCTTCATCAGCTTGCAGTAGCTTAAAAATACCACTGGGAAGTTAATGGCACTACTCAGGTGCAAATAAGGGCAGAATTGGTTCAGTGCATTAATATTAGGAGTCCAAAATCAGGGGGAGATCAAACTGATCCCTGTGTCAGGCCCTGGCATTCATAAATGTGTTCAACATACCCTGTAACATATTAAACTGTTTACCAGACGTCCCTCAGGATATGTCCAAACTGTAATTAAACACCCATGGCTGGCCCATGTCTTCTGATTTGGGCATGCAGGGCTCGATCTACAGGCTGTAACATTGTGATATAGATGTTCATGCCTGGGCTGGAGCCTGAGCTCTAGGACCTCATGATAGGGAGAGTCTCAGATCCCAGGCTCCAGCCCCTGCCCAAACATCTATACCACAGTTTTACAGCCCTGAAGACCATGTCCTATGAGCCCAAGTCAGTTGACACAGGCCAGCCATGGGTGTTTAAGTGCAGGGTAGATATATCCTCAAAGGCATAACCAGAAGATCTTAACCTCTAGGAGAACATAGGCCTCTTGCAGAAGTCAAAAAATTAAGCTTTTTCCTAGTCAACAAGGATCTATGAGTGAATCCCTTTCCTAGCAAGCATCTAAGCTATAGGGCCTGATACTCCATAGTACTGTAATCATTTACACCAGTGCAGAGTGAGTGTAAAACACTATCACTCTGATATGAGAGCATTTTGCACCCACTCTGCACTAGTGTAAATGACTACACAAAGTACAGGGTTATAGAGGATCAGGCTCATAGTCTTGTATGTTATGGAGCACAAGGAGACAGGTTAAAGGTACTGGGTGGCATACTTCATAATATCATGCATACTGATAGTTGGCTGATTTCTCAAAAGAACCTACCAGATTGATATCTAGCCTCTGAAGGACAGTCTTGGTCAGTGGGAGAGAGAGAGAGATCAGTAGGGCTCTTGTGACTCTTTTGGGTGTAGCTGACTGTTATTACGAGTATTTATTATTTGCAATACCGTAGCACCTAGGAGACCCAGACGTGGACTAGGACCTCACTGTGCAAGGTGCTGTGCAAACTCAGTACAAAAAGTTAGTTCTTGCCTCTAAATTGGGGTAGAACTTATGAAAGCGGGGCAATCTTTTGATAAATGACTAGCCAAAAAACAAACAATAAAACAGGCCAGCAGCCTTACTCAGTTCTCTCGCTTTCCAGGTGCCCCAAGAAGAGAATTGCATGGGCTAAGCAAGAGTGTGATATGGCATGGTTACTTCTGTCTAGCTATTCCTGTTTATTGAATACCACAGTTCTGATGGGAACTTAAAACAGAGATATTGGTTGGCCCACTGGGAGTATTCCTCCTCTCCACTGACCTTTAAAAGGAGGCTATAATAATATGTAGGGTACCTCAGTGATAATTGAGATATAGTGTACGAGATGTTTTGAAAGAACTGTCACAAGCCTAAAGGAAACTTTAATCTGAAAACATTAGGACTGGATTGTCAACCCATGTTACATCCCCATTGTCCCACTCCAGTAGGACAAAGTGGGGCAAAGGGAGCTTAAAACTGCTATAAAAATGCATCTGGAGATTTCCAGATGGTATCAAGTTGGTTCCACCTGCTGCCCCCACTCTGCATACTGGACCTCCGTTGTGAGCAGGGGAAGGCACAGCAGGGGCGGTAGCTGTAGCATCCTACATTCTGACCATTTCTGAGCAACAGAATGGTTTTTAAGGACTGTTTCTGACAGGTAAGTTAAAACAGCCCTAAAACATGAGCCAAGGGATGGCTTGGTCCCTGGACAGCCCCAAGATCTGGAGTGCATGGAAAGGTAGCTTGGAGCCACTTTACTTTGATGAGAGGAAGACTGGGCTCTAGATGAGGAACTCACTTTAGAGATTTAACGATAGTTACATTCTGCATTTTGAGGGAGAACAAAGCACTATTGACTCAATACAGAGTGACATGATTTTGGAATAAGTGAGCTTGGAATATCAATATACTGACATTTTGCAGTTTTTAACAACTTCTGAAGGCTACATTTAGTTTGACATTTTAATGTCCCACTCATCCTTATCACATACCAAGGGCAACTCTTGCTGCTGATGCATCATAATTGATCCAGAATGACACCCATGATAAAATGGTAATCAGTATAGAGGGCATGTAGGTCTGAAGAATAAAGTATCCAATATTTCTCTTTAACTTAAAGCTCAGTGAGAGTCTTGGATACGCACCTAAGAAAAAGGGGGAAAATAACACTTATTTATACTGAAGAAAAGACCCTGGTAAACAAAATACTTTTCTTTAGTTTCTATAGAAACTAAATCATGCACCTTTGATGGGATATTATGACATTTATAGAACAGTAGGAAAAATGCCTTCAGTGTATTACTGATTAGCTAAATGCATGGTATTCAAAAGGAATCTTGGATTTTTTGCAGAGAATACATTAGTTTGAATTTTACCGAGAAAAGAGATAATAAGGTTAATTTTTGATTATCAAGAATTGTCTGAGCACTGGATATTTTTTTAAAAAGTGATGCTTAAATCTCTACATAAAATGTTTATATAAAGGAATGATTTTCAGATGTCACTTTATTGAGAGGTTTACTATAATTAACAGTCAAAATGTAAAATAATTATTTTAATTAAATTTAATATAATTATAATTAAAATGAAATTTGCATAATGTATTATTTGCATAGAATAGCTGTTCCTGAACTGATACTTCTCAAATAGACCCAAATTATGTGAAATATGTTACCTCAAGTGTCAGAAATAAATTATCTTGAATAATAGTAAGAAAAAGAACAGAAAAACATAACAACGGCCATACTGGGTTTGACCAATGGTCCATCTAGCCCAGTATCCTGTCTTCTGACAGTGGCCAATGCCAGGTACCCGAGAGGGAATGAACAGAACAGACAAACATCAAGTGATTCATCCTCTGTCACCCATTCCCAGCTTCCGACAAACAGAGGCTAGGGACACTCCAGAGCACAGGTTTGTATCCCTGCCCATCCTGGCTAATAGTCATTAATGGAGCTATCCTCCACGAACCTATCCAGTCTTTTTTGAATTCTGTTATAGTCTTGGCCTTCACAAAATCCCATGGGATAAAGTTCCACAGGTTGACAGCGTGTTGTGTGAAGAAATACTTTCTCTTGCTTGTTTTAAACCTGCTGCCTATTAATTTCATTCAGTGACTCTTAGTTCTTGTTTTATGAGAAGGAGTAAATATCACTTCCTTATTTACTTTCTCCACACCAGTCATGATTTTATAGACCTCTATCATGTCCCCATTTAATCATCTCTTTTACAACTTGAAAAGTACCAGTCTTAATAATCTCTCCTCATATGGAAGCTGTTCCATACCCCTAATCATTTTGTTGTCATTTATTGGACCATTTTCCAATTCCAATGTATATTTTTTGAGATGGGGCGACCACATCTGCACACAGTATTCAAGATGTGGAGCACCATGGATTTATATAAAGGCAATATGATATTTTCTGTCTGATTATCTATCCCTTTCTTAATGATTTTCAACATTCTGTTTGCTTTTTTGACTGCCGCTGCACATTGAGTGGATGTTTTCAGAGAACTACCTATATTGACTCCAAGATCTCTTTCTTGAATGGTAACAGATAATTTAGACCCCATCATTTTATATGTATAGTTGGGATTATGTTTTCCAATGAGCATTACTTTGCATTTATCAACACTGAATTTCATCTGCCATTTTGTTACCCAGTCACCCAGTTCTGTGAGATCCATTTTGTAACTCTCCTCAGTCTGCTTTGGGATTAACTATCTTGAGTAGTTTTACACGTGCACGTTAAAAACTGCACATGCACCCACATGCAACAAGTTCTTTAAAAAATGTGTTTGTTCAAATACAGTTGGTTGAATCTTCACTTTAAAAAAATATACCTTCGCTACTGTGCAGAGCACTCTATATTTTTTGGTGAACAATCCCTGAAGCATTAGTTTGCTTCATCACATTCATTTTCTAATGAACAATGTCTCACTTCCAAGGATAAACTCTTTCTCTCCTTGAAGCCAGGCCTACTTTTCTGCTAACAAAGTTTAATGATCTCATCTTATTGTCTAATAAAATAGCCTGGAGGGCCTCCTGGGTGGCCTGTGTTATTAAAACCAAAACACACACCCCATCTTGTAAAATAAGTTTTAAAAATAAATCAGGGAGTGAACCACCCACTGGAGTGGGAAAACCGGCCAGTAGGGGGTGACAGTGGAGCAAATCTCTGCCAGGCTCCTCTCAGGAAGTTTCTCTGAAATTATTTTGCCATGGAAGCGATGTTGTTTGCATCTCACAGATCAATTTCATCCAGAGGCCACAGCTGGCTTTGTATCCCTGGAAACCACCCTTACTGCTCCCAGATAGCAATAGTGTCATGCTATCAGGGCTTCCCTAGATGGTGCCTGACCCTGGGACTACCAGTGTCTGTATTATCCTAACTGTATTACTTTTACACCTTTGTAGAGTTGGCGGAAGGATGGTGCATGATCTATTGGCCCAGCCTCCATCCTGCCGACTCCTATTCCCTCTCATTTATTCCTACACTGCCCCAGTATGCAGACCACGGAACTCTGTGAGGGATGACAGGGAGGAAACTTTGCTATGAAGGCAGCTGACTCTGCCCTTTCTGTATGGAAGGTCTGTGCACAGGGGCCTCACTCACATGTGATCAAGGGATTATGATTAAATCCTTATATATTTAAGCAGAAATCAAATACTTTGTGCAATCATGATTTCCTCGTTTGCTCAACAATTATTATTATTATCTGATTTTGGTGATATAATGCCTTGTTTATTAAGGTTCAATACATTTATCAATTAATTACCTGTAGGTTCTAGCTCTTATATATTACATCAAAAATATATTTTAGTCTTGAGATGTGTTAGTATCTAGGGGCCAGATTCTGATACCCTCCCTCACATTCAGCATTAGGAGTTCCACTGATTTTGGAGGGATAATTTGAGGAGTACAGTAGTGACTCACTGCAAGTAAAAGTGGTAGAATCTGGCCGTAAATATTAAGGACTAACAATATGACTGAGAATACAGAGAAGAAAATAAATAGTAAACCAATAATCTGAGTACAAATTACCCCAATCTCACATTTATTCAAATGCTTGGTAAAAAGCAATTACTTGTGTCTGTTTCGATTTCATTAAAAGCTAGTGAGCTGAGCTGAAATACCTAGCTTCAAGGCTAAATTAGTCTCTTGCTGTTTTATCCAAGAAAAAACCAAGATATCAGAGATGGCCAGTTACAAAATTCATATTCAAATCTATCTTTCCAGGGTATTTCTTTAGCTAATTAGAAATGTACTTTAAAGATTGATCTTTCAGAACATGCCAAATAATTATTTTTCAAAGCCTACTAAAAGTACCTTCCTCTTTCAAAAAAGTAGCTAATTTGGCTAGAGACTATGATGGGTCATGAAGTTTCCAGTGAAAGTGGGTTATGTCTTCCCTTTTCAGGTCAGTTTCTTAGTGTAGTTTATCTGGACCATTTTTTCTTTTTCCTAATGCTTGTCAGATCAGTCACTGCAGGAGCCACTTAGGTGTATGTTTGGCCTTTTTAGGCCTGGTCTACACTAGGGAGGGGGGAATCGATCTAAGTTACGCAACTTCAGCTATGTGAATAACGCAGCTGAAGTCAAGGTACTTAGATCTACTTACTGCGGTGTCTTCACTGCCATAAGTCAATGGCTAACACTCCCCTGTTGACTCTGCCTGCGCCTCTCACCTTGGTGGAGTACCGGAGATGATGGGAGAGCACTCGGTGGTCGATTTATTGTGTCTAGACTAGGTGCGATAAATCGGTCCCCACTGGATCGATAGCTGCCTGTTGATCCAGCCAGTAATGTAGATAAGCCCTTAGTCTCTTGCAGTAGGGTTTTGGCTGCAGTATGAAACCTTTCCAGAAAATCATTGCTATCCTCAGTTGAAGATTGACTACTTCAATTTTTAAAATAGTTTTAATAGTTCTGATTTAAACTTTCTTTTCTATAATTTTTAAACTGGATGTTTAAGAAGTATATTCAAGCAAATTATCTTAATCTAAATTGTGGGCAGCCAGCTCGAATTTTCAAAGCTGCCTACATTATGTGGATGCCTAATTCCCATTCAATTAATGGGCACGCAGATCTAGACAACTTTGAAAATCTTAGCCAGTATGTGTGGCTTTTTCATTGCGTCTTAGTAGGGGCAGTAGTATGGACAGTGTTTCCATTCTCATAATATTTTGTACAAGAATATACAGTAATGCTATTTCAGGGAGCACTGAAGGAATAACTCATTTTATCTGAAACAATGCTTATATCAAGGCTCTTTAATACACTTGATGCATTCTTATTTTTTGCATAACCAGTAGAATTATTACTATACTGAAATCTTTTCTATAGCTCAATGAACCTTCTAATATCTGCCTTTGAGCACCCAATAGTCTCAGAGACAAAAGGGACAGCATCAGCCTTCCTTTCCACAGAGACAGAGAAACTCAGTAGCAGCAGCCAAGTCAGTGGTTATTTCCCCCTGAGTCTTTAGAGAGAGGTAAAGGGTCTTGAGGAGTCCACCAGGCCCTCCAGATAGTATCCCTAGTTTTACTTTATTTATTATTATTAATAATTATTATTATTTGTGTTATGGTCATAATATGCTGGGTGCTGGCCAGACGTATAAGAAGATGGATAAAACATACAATCAAAAAAATTGTATGTTAATAATAATTAATATAAACTGCATTCTCTATCAAGCACTAATTAGCTGGCTAATTTATTGTGGTGTATGGCAGAGGTGAGTTTTGAGGAATGATTCGAAATGGAAGGACTTGGTCACGTGGATCAGTTCAGGGAGGTCATTCCATATATGGGTGCTATTGTGGTAGCAATGTAAATTTGGTTTGGTGGAAGATGATTCTCTTGCATAAAAACAGCATTACCATACTAGATCAGGTCTGCGGTCCATCTAGCCCAGTATTCTGTCCTCATCACTGGCAATCATCAGATGCTTCAGAGGAAGGTAGAAGAAACCTTATAGTAGGCATGTGGGATAATCTGCCTCCCACAAAAATCTCATCCTAATCCGTAATAGTTAGGCTGTTTTAAACCCTGAAGCATGGTGTTTTAAATTTTTGTTAGCAATAACTATTATAATGCTGAATATTCTTTTTATCCATATAAATGTCCAATCCTGTTTATTATTGCCTCTTCAATCTCTTTGATATGGCTGTCACACAGTTCTTTAGATTTCTCTTTCATCTGTGTTTAACAGGACTCTCTATCTGTAAATTATTCCAGATTTCATCATAAAAACATTTCACACTTTCTTGAACTAAAACTCGGCTTATCCTGTACTAAAATCTCTTCTCAACTTCCTGTAAGCAGTGCAAAAATGAGGTTCTCTATCAGTGCCAAGCAACCAATATTTTAAAAAATAGTTCTCACAAAACCTCCCACCTTCAGTGTGTGATTATGATAGGAGTGCATCAGGTAGCAGAGAGGAGTGGTAAGGGATTAACAAATCTGTTTCCTTTTCCATTTAAACAAAACCCTCTTGTCCTAACTATGACCAAAGAAATATGACACCATTTGGCAAACATACTCATATCATTTGCTCTTCTGCCAATGCTTATATTTTGTAATGAAATACAAGTAGTGCTGCTGTGCACTTTGACCCGGAGGCTATGCTCAAGGAATCAGTGAAGAGATTCCCATAAATGTACCATATGCTTAGTTTGTTAAAAGCTTTGGGGTGAAGGGTTCAATATTCAGCATGGTTTCATGGTCTGAACAGAGGGCTGAGCACTTGTAACTCCTGACCAGAAACCCCAGCTCTGCCAAGGAGTCGCTGTATGGCCACAGACAAGTCATTGGTGCCAGCATTTTCAAAGATATTAAGCACTTAAATCCATGTTGTCTTCAGTCACCCCAATAAGTGGTCTAGTTTTCAGAGATGCTGTGAGATTCTATCAATTTAAACTACATTTCCAGTGTGGGGAGAGGGGGAGGACCTCTGACCCCAGATTTAGCTCTCCAAAACTGACTATAGGAGGCCTTGGATGTGTAGAAATTAGGTGTCTTCAGTTGCCTACTAGATGCACACACATACCTTAATGCAACACAAAGTATAAAATACACTGCATCCACTATATTGAAACACAATCCAAACACACACTCAAGAGTTGTAGATCAATTATCATAAAGCTGTTATTTTTAACCTGGCATTCTCATACTTCTGTAAGGTCACTATGGGCTCAAAGTGAAAGGCTTCATATCCAATAGCAAAGATGTTTAGCCTTTCTGTTAAGTACGACACAACATAGACTCTCATGGACTACTCATCTGTAAAAACAAATGGAGAAGTCTTCCTGCTTCATGGATTACTGCACAATGGCTTTACCAGCTAATCGTTTACCACAAATGTGGTATCCAGCACAAAATAATAACTGACATATGTAAGAAAGTGAACACACTGAACATGCAAACAAAAGAAACACTTGCCTGTGGCGAAGACAACATTCTTTGACACCAGTCTGTATTCCACAATGGAGAACTGTGGAAGCTCGATCCTCTCTACGCCTGTGACTGCATTATCTCCACCTCTCCAGTAAAACTCTATGTCATCTGTTGTATAACCATCTTCAAACAAAGCACAAATGTAAAGTGGAAAAAAACCTCTACTGTATTCTACCATGAAAAATCTAGTACATAGTATCATTTCAGAAGATTTCAGAGTAGATTAGGGCTTTGCAGCTATAAAAGTTCCACTATTTTATTCCATATGGGTGCTTTTCAAATATATTACCATTCTAAGATGCTCTCTCAAAGGGCTGTTCCCATTAAATACAAGAGTTCATAAGTACTTGAGGCAAGATCTTTGTTTTGTTTTTTAGTTCTGATGAAATTCAGGGCAAAAATGAAGGCAACCAGATAGCCTACTGTCAAGACATAGATACGACCAGGAAGTGGCTCCTAATACTGACGATAGGAGTCTGTTTACAGATTGGTGCAATTTCAGATATCAAATGCACTTAGTATTAATTAACAGGAAAAGAGAGAATGTTCTACCAATGCAAACAAACATATTAGAGCAGAGTCAGGAAAACTTTTTGGCCTGAGGGCTGCATCGGGTTTCAGAAATTGAATGGAGGGTCAATTAGAGGAGGCTGTGCCTCCCCAAACAGGCAGGCATGGCCCGGCCCGTACCCCCTAACCACCTCTTCTTCTTGCTCCCTGACGACCCCCCCCCAGGACTCCTGCCCCATCCAAGCCCCCCTGTTCCCTGGCAGCCCCCTCCGGAACCCCTGCCCCTACTCCCTTTCCCCTAACCACCCCCGGAACTCCCGCTCCTGACTGCCCCCCCAGGACTCCTGCCCCATCCAACCATACCTTCTCCCTGTCCCCTGACCGCCCCTGGAACTCCTGCCCCTGACTGCCCCTGCCACCCCATCCAACCCCTCCTCCCCTTCCTGACTGCCCCCCCCCCAGGATTCCTACTCCCATTCAACCCCCCTGTTCCCCACCCCCTGACCACCACCCTGAACTGTCCTGCCCTCTACTCACTCTTTCCACTCCCTGCCCCCTTACCAAGCTGCCTGGAGCACCGGTGGATGGTGGCACTAGAGCCACACTGCCCAGAGCACCAGCACCAGAGCCATCCATGCCACCATGCAGCACAGAGACCGGATCAGGCCGGGCTCTGCAGCTGCACTGCCCCAGGAGCTCGCAGTGCTGCCACCCAGAGTGTTGCGCTGGTGGCGGGGTGAGTTGAGGCTGCGGGGGGATGGGGAACAGCAGAGGAGGGGCTGGGGGCGAGCCTCCCAGGGCAGGAGCTAAGGGGCTGGGCAGGAGCATCCCGTGGGCCTGATGTGGCCCGGGGGCCGTATTTTGCCCACCTCTGTATTAGAGAGAGGCCTTCCACTGCTCCCACGGAAATCAATGGTTAAACTCTCATTATTGCCAATGGGACTGGGATTAAATCAAGTGTAATTTAAACAAAGAATTCATTAGTATGTTCTTCATGTGTGATATTTTATGTATGCAGACATTCCCCTCACTCTCCACCATGTAGTAGAAATAGAGCAGTGGCTCTTGGAGCACAGTTACAAAATATCAGAATATTCCAATTACAGAAAACAATAAGGTTGAAGATTGAATCTGCTTGTGTGTAGAGCTGAACTCCAAATCATAAGTGGGCATGATGGCCAGCGAGGTCCCATGGCAAAGCCATTCATGCATAATAAAGCACACTGAAAGGAAATTGTATCTTAGTGTTTGCTCTCTTCAAAGTCAATCTGATTAAAATATGAACCTTCGTTCTCATGCTGTAGATAAATATCCAGTGACGACCTCTACCTCATCAGTCTAGAGTGATGAACTGTATCATTCTTTCTATCTCTTAACACCCCTTTTTATCAACACAACATGCAAGCCTGACATTAATAATTCTCTTATATTTTAAATGACGCATAAAATCAAATAAACACTCCAAAGGGTCATTGTGTTATGGAATTCACGTTTGCTGGCATCAGGATGACTGTTCTATGGCTGTGCTGGGGAAAACTGCCCACACAACTGAACTGGACTTTATTTGTATCTGTAGATATACATACAGCTCTCTATTTCCAGAGTACAGTTTTGTTCATCTAATGGGTATCTTCTCAGGTCCATCATACAAGCTGCAGTAGTTGTGATTCTGAAATACAAACAAATGGAATTACAATCATTCATTTTTTTCTTTAAACATGAGGAATGTTTAAAGAAAGGCATTGACTATAGACCAGATTCTGCAGCTCTTACACTGATCAGAACTTTCTCAAATGAGTAGTTCCATTGACTTCAGTAAGATTACTCACTCTAACTGGCACTTGAGTAATCCCATTGGGGCTCAGTGTGCAAGTACTATTTAAACGTTTGTCACGATTAAAGAACATGGCTTTATATCAGAAAGTGTTTAACCATAAAAGTTTGCTATACATGTCATGATGATGCTTTTTACTATACTACATTTGTGTTCAGTTTTTCTTCTTCTTCTTTTTTAGCTACCACACAACATGGTTTTACTGTGGTTATGTTTTATCAAAACCCATATAAAGAAATAAAATCCACAGCAGCCAGTGGAAGGATAGATTCAAAATAGTTAAGCTTATTTAAATGCGATGCAACAACTTGTACATTCAATCCAAATTTAGCATACGTTTACAATCAATGTATAGTAAATATTGAAATGATCAATATATTCAAATTATTTTTATAAATTTCAATTTAAAGTTATAAAATATATGTATGCATTCAAAGCAGTTATATTAAGCCATATATTGACTCAGAATTGGAGCTTAATTTTAAAAATAATGTGTTAATACTGACATGTAGGCCCTGATTCAGCAATGAACTTGAACATCTGTTTAAGTTTAAGCACACGCTTAAGTGTTTTGCTGAACTGTGGTCTTAGCCTTTAGCATATGCTAAGGGAGCATCATCTATCTAATATTGTTTTCATGTGAAGTTCATGTTTAAACTACCTTCTATATTTGATTAGGTCCAGACTTTAAAACCAAATTAACCCTTTTCTGATGTTCATAGACACAAACTTGAAAAATGGTTAATTCTTAAACAAAAATCTGAATATGAATCCTTCCTTCACTGTCAAAGGTCGGTTACTGCATGAACAAAGCTCTGTCATCACTGTCTACCTTGGACCACTCTTTTCATGTAAGTTTTCCTCTCTAAGTAGTGTTCAATGGAGGGATTATTTCAGATGGCCCCTTTTACATGTTCCTTCAGCTACCCAACGGCATGTCTGTCCTGACAGATGTTCTGTCTTAACACATGTCCCAATGTACTCGAATAGTTTACAAAGAACAGCTTCCACAGCTGCTCTGTGGCTTAGGAGAAGGATTTATCTCAATCGAACATCTGCCCAGTGTCTTGCTGGCTCCTCAGGCAAGGTGCTAGACTCAGGATTATTAATTATGAAAACTAGTGTATCTGCAGTATGACTGTTAGCAACTCTGACTTAGCACATAAAACAAGCATCAAGTAATGCACTCAGGGGAAAAAATTACTTAACATTTTATCTGCGATCACTGCAGGAACATACTAAATTACACAATCATAACAATCATGAACTTTACAAAGTCATATTTACGATGAAATCAAATTATTTTGTATGTAATACAATATTGGTAGTTCCAATTCAAAACAATAAGAAAAATCAGTAATGTGTAATTGTGATTATTGTGCTTTTATCCAATTCTATTTTTAAAGGAAAATATTTACTATATTGAACAATGGGTCACATGGTTCCAGATCCTGCTATGGGATCTGCAAGGGTTAAATTCATGCAGAGGCAGTTCCAGTATCAAGGTCCCTCAAATATTAGTGTCTTTAACTATTGGCAAATACCAAGTAGACAGAAAACGGACATTTATAAAAGATAAATTTGGTATATTTACTAAAAATGCTGCAGCTTGCAAATTTGTATTTGCCTTTAACATGAGGTTGCCTTATGCCTTTTTAGATAATGTACTCTGTCCTAAGCCCCATCAACATCTATGTATTGCAAGGTTGCATTCTCAGGAAGAATACATAGGATATTTATGTACTAAATCAAGACATGAACATGTAAGTCCAAAACATCAAACTAAAGATTCAAAAAAATAAAACAGATAGGTAAATACCAAATTTACAAAATCATTTGCTGCAGTAATGCTCAGTTCCATTTGTGTACAATTTCTGTGAACTTTCAGGCAACCACATTTTCCTTGCACACATGCTTGGTAAAGGAAAGTTTTGTTCACTCGGGCTAGCTTATGCACAAAAGAAGAGGTATGTTTTTTTTATGGAATGAGATGCTATCTGGCACAGCAGGATGACAGGATTCCTAGAACCCCTCCGCAGAGCACTGGTAGAGAAGCAATTATATGAGTCAAAGACTGAATTTCACACAAATGCACACACACATTTTATATGCACGCAATACAGAAAGGAAACAAAATTCCCTAAGTTAGTTTATCTCCTGACACCTCTCCCTGAACTGCAACCTTATTAATTATTATTAGTAGTAGTAGTATTTATATTGTTGTGTTGCCTAAAGACCCTGAATCTGTTGCACCAGGCACTGTACAGAAACATAAAAAAATAGTCCCTTCCTCAAAAAGCTTACAGTCTAAGTAAATTTAAATACACTAAGAAAGTCTTTCTGAGAGGTTCACAGTCCCAGTGGCTAATCCAGATCTCCTTCCCTCCTGCTTATAAGAATTTCGTTCTTTCAGTTAAAGAACAGAAGCAATGTCACGTTTCTTATCTGACCAACCATAACTAATCAATATAGAGTGAATGTTCAAATACTGAGTATTGAATATTAAAAATAACCAATTCACAGATTAAAAAGACTTGCAAAACAATTCTCTCTCTCACTTTAGGAATTTATAACATGCTCCATCACCATAGTGTCTGAGGGCAAAAAGATTTGCCTCTGGTAAGCAAACAACAGCCAAGGATACTTTATTTTCTATCACCTCTTTGTAAATGACATTACATTTTTTTGTTTGAATTATTATTGTGGAAAAGCTGCTGCACAGAAATGTGCATTTTACATTTTGTGCTGGAAGGAAGTTCCACAGCCATTGATCAGGTTCTGAGAAAGTCCAGTCTCATCCTTGGAACTATTAATTCCATTGTTCTTCATGGATAAGGGTTGTTGTGGCAGAGAAGAAACCTGAGATAACCAAGACTCAATCCCTTGAAGACTTTGAAGATCAGGGTCCTGAATTTTCTAGTACTTAACATGGAGCCAGTGTGGCACATAGGTCACTTTCATCAGGCACTTTCAGGGATCTGTGTTACTCAGAAGATGGGCCACCACCTGGAGCTTTCTCATGATATTTTCTATCATCCAGTGCATTGTAGTAACTGAGTGCTGGGGGTGTCAAACATGAAAATTACAAAAGCCAGGTACTCACTAAAGAAGAGGCATAGCCTCATGACCAGATGAAGATGGCAGAAGGTATTTTTGGCTACTGATGTCATTTGACTGTTCAGAAGCAGCAAAGCCTAGAGGGAGCACAAGTCTGCAAACCACCTTTGCAACTTTGATCCAGGAGGTTAAGTTTTGACCAGGCTTTCAGAATGTTTTTCCCTTTCTTTTTGCTAAGAGTTAATTTCAGGAACTTTTTCTCTCTTGCAGGCTCAGCAAAAGCTTGGCAAGAGTGATGTGTGTATGAAGAAAGTTGTGAGTTGGGTATAATCTATGTGCTGCTGGCACTGAAGTCCATATCCCTCTGTCTCTTCTCATTGAGTAAATTCAAACAACAAATATGTTCAAGGAAAGTGTAATCTGCTAATGGGCATTCACCATCTGCAGAAGAGCAGACTAAATTTATTAAATAAATGATTTTCTACCAATTAATACTGAGCTTTAATTTTATAACTGACATTAATCAAATTGATTTGGGAATGTGCTATGAACACTATGACACAGTCAGACCGACAATTCTGGGAGAATGGTTGAAGGCAGGTGTATCTGTCTTAGAATAGTTAAAACCCCTTTTCTATAAAGTTTCCAGGAAGTTACCTCAGGTTGATTAAGGACACCCTGAGTCTAATTAAGGGCAGCCCATAACCTTTAAAAACCTCTTCCAGTGAGTGAGACAAAGGAGGAGGAGAAGCTGCAGAAGGGTTGCATTTAGCAGGGGGAGAAGGCTTCTCCAAGGTAAAGAGCTGGTTTTCCCTATAAGGGCAAATCTTGTGTTTATTTCTGCTTGGGAAAGGGGCCTTGGTTCCCAGCATAGTTGGGCCTGGAGTGGGTTAGAGAGGTGGCTGGCAACTGGTGGTCAGCATGAGAGGCTGTACTGCAGGGAGTTAGGAAATGTAATATTTTAGTTTGTTTTTGTTTAAAGGTGCCTTCAGGCCAACCCTAAGGCCTATGGTATAAATATTGTAAATAAACCAACATGAAGTATAAAACCTCCAAAGTGGGACTGTTTGTTTTACCCCAAGTCCCCTCAATGCAGAGGGAGAAATGCTGAGCCTTGATGTCATGAAAGCAGTTCATTGCCACAAAATTTATACACAAAGTTGCAATGAAGTACTTGTAATTCAAAGCAATAACTGTACTTTGCTAATATTCATATATTTTTATGTTTGTGAGGCTGATTCTTGAAGAATAAAAGAAAAGATTCAGCTCTGTTTTTTATTTGAATTCAAAAGTAAGATTTCAGGTTGCTGCTGCTGCAAAACATCTCAGTATTTGCAACATGGGTACATAGCATGCAAAAGCAAATGCCTCCTTTCACTAAACACAGCTTATGGTGCAGCAATCACTTGCTGAACATGAACATACCCAACTTTGAAAAAGCAGCAAAGAGTCCTGTGACACCTTATAGACTAACAGACGTTTTTGGAGCATGAGCTTTCGTGGGTGAATAACCACTTCGTCAGATGCATGTAGTGGAAATTTCCAGGGGCAGGTATATATATATATGCAGGCAAGCTAAAGATAATAAGGTAGTTCAATCAGGGAGGATGAGGCCCTGTTCTAGCAGTTGAGGTGTGAAAACCAAGGGAGGAGAAACTGGTTCTGTAATTGGCAAGCCATTCACAGTCTTTGTTTAATCCTGAGCTGATGGTGTCAAATTTTCAGATGAACTGAAGCTCAGCAGTTTCTCTTTGAAGTCTGGTCCTGAAGTTTTTTTGCTGCAGGATGGCCACCTTAAGGTCTGCTATAGTGTGGCCAGGGAGGTTGAAGTGTTCTCATACAGGTTTTTGTATATTGCCATTCCTAATATCTGGTTTGTGTCCGTTTATCCTTTTCTGTAGCGACTGTCCATTTTGGCCGATGTACATAGCAGAGGGGCATTGCTGGCATATGATGGCATATATTACATTGGTGGACGTGCAGGTGAATGAACCGGTGATGGTGTGGCTGATCTGGTTAGGTCCTGTGATGGTGTCGCTGGTGTAGATAAGTGGGCATAGTTGGCATCGAGGTTTGTTGCATGGATTGGTTCCTGAGCTAGAGTTACTATGGTGTGGTGTGCATTTACTGGTGAGAATATGCTTCAGGTTGGCAGGTTGCCTGTGGGCGAGGACTGGCCTGCCACCCAAGACCTGTGAAAGTGTGGGATCATTGTCCAGGATGGGTTGTAGGTCCCTGATGATGCGTTGGAGAGGTTTTAGCTGGGGACTGTATGTGATGGCCAGTGGAGTCCTGTTGGTTTCTTTCTTGGGTTTGTCTTGCAGTAGGAGGCTTCTGGGTACACGTCTGGCTCTGTTGATCTGTTTCCTTATTTCCTCGTGCTGGTATTGTAGTTTTGCGAATGCTTGGTGGAGATTTTGTAGGTGTTGGTCTCTGTCTGAGGGGTTAGAGCAGACTTTGTTGAACTTCCATAAAGGTGTGAGGCTCTTTTTTTTTATTTTATATAAACAAGCTCGCCCCTCCCCAGTTTATACAGAATGGAAGCTTGGAAAGTGATGAATCAGTGACAAAGTCAAATAAAACTTCAACACCTGATAAAACCAGAAGCAATGGTAAATATTAAAGTAGTTGTGGTGGGAATATTCCACATCCTCATTCCGTCCTGATTTGTGAAGAGTTCCCCTCTCTCTATAATTTCAATTAAACTTTCCAGGCCTGATTCTCATTTCACTAAGTCCCCTTTTTACTGATCTGGCAATGTACAGGGACTTAAAATAGATATAAAGCAGTGTCCTTTAAAGCCCCTTTACACTTCCAGAGTAAATATAAAATCTAGAAGGTACACACATTCATGTTTTATTATAGACTTTGCTTTTCCAGGGTTTATTTTTTCAACTACTGAGTAGTGGTACATCAAAAGAGGAACTCAGCACCCAAATTAAACCTCATTGCCCATGTTTTTTGAATGAAATATTGAGGTTTGCACTTAATGGTTTCCTTTCAACTTTCTGTAGATGCAGAGCTTTAAGTTATGGTGACACTATATAAACAGATAAAAGCTGACTAAATACACTGATGGCAAAATTAAGAAACTGAGTGTGTTGATTTTCTACAGGCATCTTTCAGGGTTACTGTGAAAGTTACATATTACACACTCTATGTAGCATATTAACCTTGTACCAGAAAACAAATATCAACAATAGCTATGAAATCTTCATCATAAAATACAGACCTGAGGCCATACAGCACTGTTCCATCTGGATGAAGGCGAATCATTCGATTTTTCACTGTAACTCCATGCACAAATGACTTCTTGTCATTTAAAAAGTAAGTGTCGGGCACCCAGAGTTGATCTGCCACTCGATTATCAAGCGTAAGGTTGAGAGGTATCCCAGCATAGGCTAGTCTCTTATCTCTCCAATATTGTTGAAAATACATTGTTAAGGTATAATCCTGATGGGGAAATAGAGAAAAAAAAACCCTCTAGTCAATGCTTGATTAGAGAGTCAATAATTCATTACTGAGGAAATAAAGTTTACATATTACACCTTGTATAAAAAAATAAATTCTTACTAACAGTAGTTTAACATCCTCATTGTTCTATGCTCTCAATTTTAGCTACATTTTGAGTTACATTTACCTTGCAAAAAAAACAGTTTAGACCATGAAAGCTTCAAATAATGTTAAATGACTCAGGAATGGTTTCAAGTAAGTTTTAAATGTGTATTTCAAAATCTCTAGCAAATTCAACTGCTTTTGGCATCTTTCCCTTCTCTCTCTCTCTCTCTCACACACATTACCACTATCAATTGTGTGAGCTTCATTATAAGAGAGATGAAGGGCGTTTTGTGGGGTGGGTAACTAAATAGTAGGTAAATATTACAATCCCCATTTTACAGATCATGAAACAGATACAGATAGGACTAAATTACCACTCTGGCACCCCATGCAAGATATTTTGAACAACAGTCAAAATTATATCAGAAAGAAAAATTGGAAAGATGTGGTGTGCATATGTGTGCCTATAGAAGGAGAATATATCCTGGCACAGTGTAAAGATTTTACCACCATGCTGCAATATACATGAGCAGTAGGTAAACCCTAGCTAAAGTTCTCCTAGCCTGATTATACTAGTTTCTATATTTATTTTGATTTTTCATGGCTTTGTGCGTAGAGTCAATTGAGGGTGCTGGGTATTCAGCATTTTCAAAAATGCTGATCTTATTTTGGAGCCTAAACATGGATATAGGAGCCTAACTTTATTCAACCAGTTTAATAAATCTTTTGCTATTTTAAAATGTTGCAAATTTTAATCATGTCAATAATAAAACCACATTTAACATGCTAGGGAAGAGGTTCCCAACCTCTGTGATAAACCATAATCTATGTGGTTCATGCACTGAATCTAGACCAGTGGTTTTCAACCTCAGGTCTGCAGACTGTCTAAGGAATCTGCAAAAGGTTGTCATTATAGAACAGTGGTTTTCAACCTGTGGTCCATGGACCCCCTAGGGTTCTGCACTTACATTTGAAAATTTTTAGATGAAAAAGGTTGAAAATCAGTGATCTAGGATATTATACAAAAACATAAAAATGCATGTGGATATTTTATAATACTAGCAAAATAAGTCAGAGTCAAAATGAATTTCATATGAAGATTTTCTCTTCATATAAAAAGAAAACAAATCTTCAAAATATCTTTTTTCATCTATTTTAAAATATGGCAGGGCATTTCCTTTTTAGGATCCTTTATTTTCATAATTCTTTGTATGAAAACCAAATTGATGATTCAGGATAAAACAGAAAATTTGTATAATGTTGCTATATTTAGAATAAAAACACAAACATTGCCTATTAAAATACTGATTTTTCAATAATACACGTGTTTTAAATAGCAAAAATATTCATGTAGCACTGAGAAGTTAATGTAATTTCCAGATATTTAAATAGTGAACTAGAAGTGTGCAAGCCACAAGGTATTTCCATTTGCATGTGGTTTAGCTATCTGGTGATACAGAGACCCTCAGGCTTGCTTCTCTCAGATGGGTAGGAAGTATCATTAATGCATCTAAGTAAAACTGTTAGGGCTGGTGGTAGCCTGCATGTCCATTTTTGGGAAAGGGTTTCATGTGGAGAAATCCTAGTTTCAGGCATCAATCCTACCCAGTGCTTCAATCAGATCCAAACATTCCTCCTCAGACTCAGACAAAACTACTAATCCCCTTCAACATTCACAGTCCGTGGGATTTTTATCAAGTGAATCATTCTCTTTAATGAGGCAAGATATCTTGCTTCTAGAAACTAGTTTTAATTGAGTGGCGAATACAATATTATAGTCATTGGGTAAATTTTTCCCTTTCCAGACGCTAAGAGCATTTAAAACAAAGGAACCAAATGGTAGAAGAAAAAGAGGTCCTTGTGGAACTGAGTGCAGTTCATGCTTTAAAGCCCAAATCTGACATGACTGTTCAGAATAACCTGATCCAATCTTTTGGTTGAAAAGCTTTTCTTAGTGGGACTAATCATCATCGCTCATCAAAGGAAAAGATATATGCTGCTCTCAGTGCATGCGCATAACTCCTATTAGTGCATCAGAAGGACCACATACCTCCTGGCATTCTGATGTTGATGAATAAGAACAAATACATTCTCTACCAGTTGTGGCTTGATTAATGTTTGTTTCTATTAATAAAGATAGCACAGTACTTTATTTTGCTTCAAATGTCCAATAGCAGGAGACTGTGAATAAGTGAAATAGTGGATATATACAGAGTATTGTAAAATGCACACTATATAATAAAATGTATTTTGCATAACTTAGAAGGAGCAGGAAAAAAGGCATAAAACCACTAACGTGATCTGTTACTGCACTGAAAGAGTAACCAGCTCTCACTCAAATGTAATTGAAACAGCATCTGAATAATAGGAAAGGGGACTTCAAGAAAAACCCTCTCTTCTTTCTTATGATATAAGATACATGCTAACAGCTAGCCAATTGACCTACTTAGCTGATGAGTTAGATGAGATGGCAGGAAACCAGGTACTTTTTCCATCAGAAATTTATTGAAATCAAAACAATTATACATGAAAATTGTCAAATTCTAATGAAAAAATGTTTCCATTCTAGGTAAAAGTATGAAGTTAGAGGTGATAAAACTCTGCTGAAATTACTATGATAGAAAAGGAGTAAGAAAAGAGTGGGCATTAGAGGTCACATCCTCAACTTCTGCAAAACAGCGTAGTTGCACTCACTTCAATGAAGTTACACTGATTTGTATCAGATGAGGATCAATACCTACATGTGACAACAATGCTTTGCTGATGCATGGTGCATTTCACTTAGCAACATCTGCAAGTAACGTGTTCTATCATCTGTGGCTGGCTAGAAGACTGCATCCCATGCTGATGGATGATGACCTAGCCTCAGTTTTTATCACCTCTTGGTTGGACTATTTCTATTGTCCATGAAACTGTCAGCCTCACAAAATTCCAGCTGGTACAGAATTCAGCAGCCTGTCTCCTCACTAGCACTGGCTTCCAAAAGCACATCAAACAACAATATTGGCTTCCCAATTTCAAAGGGTTCAGTCATTGCCTTCAAGGCACTCAATGATTTGAGTCCAGCCTACCTAATAGACTGCCCAAAATTTCAGGATGAGGACTGCAGCTGGCAGTTCAGCTGCTATTGTCAGGCACAGTAGAACTGTCCATTGCAAGGACAAAGCTTGTCTGTGGAGAAGACGGCACAAGACAAGCCCAAGACTATGGGAATTCATTCCACAGGAATTAAATACCACAACAAACCTCACTACCTTTTGTTTCCAGTGCAAAGTGCACTTTGACCTTGTTTCTCCAAATATAACACATAGTACAGGTATACATTATAGCAGGGGTAGGCAACCTATGGCATGCATGCTGAAGGCAGCATGTGAGCTGATTTTCAGGGGCACTCACACTGCTCGGGTTCTGGCCACTGGTCTGGGGGCCTCTGCATTTTAATTTAATTTTAAAGGAAGCTTCTTAAACATTTGAAAAACCTTTATTTACTTTGCATACAACAATAGTTTAATTATATATTATAGACTTATAGAAAGAAACCTTCTAAAAATGTTAAAATATATTACTGGCGCACACAACCTTAAATTAGAGTGAATAAATGAAGACTTGGCACACCGCTTCCGAAAGGTTGCCGACCCCTGCCTTATACATTATTTTTTTAAAAAAAAATTACAGTATTTTTGTTGAGAAGGGAGAATGAAAGAACCAAACATGGCAGATAATATTCCCGTTACTTCTAGAAGGTGTTCACTTATTATGGTGATGAGGGCCATGTAAGAACCTAAATACAACAGAATAGAATGTGCCTATGCTCTTTGTAAGTAGTGTCCATTATCTCCACCACATGTGAATAAGTGAGCATATTACAGTCTTACAAAATATATCCTTATATATGCTGCAGGTGTATATGGTAATTAAACATATATTTCCCAAATGGAACCTCTTTACAGACTGAACACATCGATAGAAATTACACTGCATTATTTATTCTTACACAGCTTTTCAGCCACTAAAACCTACTAAAGTTACTAATCTACTAATGTACCATAATATATTAAGTATAAATAGAAAAGAACTGATTTTCTATTACAGAGTAGTTATTTTTGGCTTTGTCTTCAATACTCTGTAAAATGAAAACAAATATAAATAAATATATAATGATTTGCCTGTCAAAAATAACATTAACAATATGTACCACTGCAGGAATACCATAAAATTTGCAATTACACTTTACAGTCCATTTTAGTGTACTACACATGGAGGATGTTAACAAACTGGCCATTAAGTGTAGAAATGGGTGTATTTCTCCAAATTATTGTTAATAGAGTATTATAGTTAATCACAATAGCTTATAATAACTATTCATGATTTTAAATTAGTTATTAAAATATTTATTATAGTGTTCCTGAGGATTGATTTATACCTATCTTAGATTTATTCTTTAATGTAAATACACATCAACTGCTTTCTTGGCCTTCAGGGAAATGGAATTATCCCCAACTGTTTTAAACAATTTATTTTTGATAGAACAATACAGCTTGTTCATTCAAAGGATAAAATAAACCAGAAAAATCCATCTAGTAGTCTCTCCATAACTTAGATATGGATACTGTAGAGTAAGGGGCATATTTTTAAAGCATCAATCAGGGACTGAACTATATGATTCCCATTAAAGCTAACGGGAGCTAAATTCCTGCATTCTGTACTTTAAAAACATGCTTTTGACTTTTCACATTCTACTAGGCACACTGGCAAACACAGGAGGGATTCAAGAAGTTTAAGTACATTTAGGAATTTTTTGTAATAAGGTTTCAGTTAAATAGATATATAATTAAAAACACACACACTGGTCAGCACTGAAACAGTCAGTATTCACCAACAGTTGCCTTGCACAGTGTCATGTGAGATTATCATTTTTTTTTCCAATACTGAGTCAGATATCTGTAATGACAGTTCACATATTTATTTTTGTTATTTATCAGTGAGAAGAGAGAAAAAGGAAAATATGGTCCCAACTACGTTTTCAAATATATTTATTTCAATTACAACACAAAATACAAAGTGTACAGTGCTTACTTTATATTTTTATTACAAATATTTGCACTGTAAAAAAGGAACAAAAGAAATAGTATTTTTCAATTCACCTAATACAAGTACTGTAGTGCAATCTCTTTATCATGAAAGTTGAACTTACAAATGTAGAATTAGGTACAAAAAAACCTACATTCAAAAATAAAACAGTGTAAAATTTTACAGCCCGAAAGTCCACTCACTCCTCCTTCTTGCTGAGCCAATTGCTCAGATAAACAAGTCTGTTTACATTTTCAGGAGATAATGCTGCCCACTTCTTGTTTACAATGTCACATGAAAATGGGAACAAGCATTCTCATAGCACTGTTGTAGCTGGCATTGCAAGATATTTATGTACCAGATGCACTAAATATTCATATGTTCCTTCATGCTTCAACCACCATTCCAGGGGCATGCATCCATGCTGATGATGGTTTCTGCTCAACAACAATCCAAAGCAGTGCGGACCAACGCATGTTCATTTTCATTATCTGAGTCAGATGCCATTAGCAGAAGGTTGGCTTTCTTTTTTGGTGGTGCGGGCTCTGTAGTTTCCACATTGGAGTGTTCCTCTTTCAAGACTTCTGAAAGCATGCTACACACCTTGTCCCTCTCAGATTTTGGAAGGCACTTCAGATTCTTAAACCTTGCGTCGAGAGTTCTAACTATCTTTAGAAATCTCACATTGGTACCTTCTTTGCGTTTTGTCAAATCTGTAGTGACAGAATTCTTAAAATGAACAACATATGTTGGGTCATCATCAAAGACTCCAATAACGTGAAATATATGGCAGAATGCAGTTAAAACAGAATAGGGGATATGCAATCCTCCCCAAAAGAGTTCAGTCACAAATTTAATTAAGGCATTCTTTTTGTAATGAGTGTCATCAGCATGGAAGCATGTCCTCTGGAATGGTCGCCAAAGCATGAAGGAGTATATGAATGTTCAATATATCTGGCATTGCAATGCCAGCTACAAAAGTGCCATGCAAATGCCTGTTCTCACTTTCTGGTGACACTGTAAACAAGAAGTGGACAGCAATATCTCCTGCAAATGTAAACAAACTTGTTTGTCTGAACGATTAGCTGAACAAGAAGTAGGACTGAGTGGACTTGTAGGCTCTGAAGTTTTACATTGTTTTGAGCAAAAAAATCTACATTTATAAGTTGCACTTTTATGACAAAGAGATTGCACTACAGCACTTGTATGAGGTGAACTGAAATACTATTTTTTTGTTTACAATTTTTACAGTACAAGTATTTGTAATAAAAAAATACACACTTTTATTTCAGTTACAACACAGAATACTAAGATTTAATAAATTTCAGTTGGTATTCTGTTTAAGTGTGATTAAAACTGCAATTAATCACAATTAATTTTTAAAATTGTGATTTTTTTTTTAGTTAATCATGTAAGTAACTGCAATTAATCAACAGCCCTAGTCTCAACATGAAGAAACCTGTAGCTTAAGTAGGAAAAGATAGTACAATATATCAGCATGCTTACAGCATTCTGCAAACTTTTTAATGTATTTTGGCTTTGATTTTGACAGTGTAAGCTCCTTGAGAAAGGTACCTTCTCTGTTCCATTTTCTGTACAATATTGACACCATCAGTTCTCAAATATTGTGTAATTTATTAATATAAGAATTGTGCAAATGAAAGTTAGAATTTCACACCTTTTCATACTATGAGCATGAACTAGCCCTTGGAGGTTATGCCATGGTATGGAGCCTTCCCCTAAAGGCAGAATGCTTTCCAGGGAACAGATGGCATGAACAATTTGTGAGCAGAGGTGTTCATTCATGACTTCTTTTCTGAGAATACATAGACTCTGCCTATAGTCCAAATGTACTCTGGGGTTTGGCTTTAGGGTAATTTTAACAATAATAATGCAACATGAACCTCACACTTGGCTTTCTCCCCAAGCTTTTCTGTTCATGATGGTTCCTAGCTAAGACTCCTCTCTTATAGACTCTGGTTTTCTCTGCCTCCCAAAAAGTCTCCATCCCATTCCACAATATCCTGGTGGAGTTAAAAAAGCCACATCTACCTCAATGAGTCAACAAAAGTGATCCAGCCGTGTTAGAGTTGTTCAACCATGTCCTTACAAAGAAAGTACTAATTTAATGTAGACTGAAACTATAGGATTACTAACAGAAATAATGACGGGATGGAAGTGTGTCACACATTCCCTCAGCAAGAGAATTGTCCTCCATGGTTAAAATATTGCTCTGTTACCAAGAGAAATTCAATGCTAAAGCATCTTGATTGATATCAAAAAGTAAAATTTTCATAGTACCTAAGTCCCATTGAAAGCTAATGAGACTTGGGTTCTCAAGTCACTTAGGCACTTTTGAAAATTTAGTCTTAAATTGCTGTCTTGGTGAGGTGTGGAAAGGTCCTTCTACACAGACTTGCCCTCCTATGCATTTTTGCATCTTGATACTTTGGTATCCAGGCATTGCATCTTGATCTCTGGCGTTGTGAAAGGTATTGGCCCTACACACTGGTAATGGAAACACTATCCTCTGTCAAGCACATCTCAGCTAAACTGAAATGCTAGAGTCCTGTAAACATCAAGTTCTGACTTGAAACACTGAAGCACTGTGTGATTATGCAGTGAGACACTCTCTTCTCTGACTGCAAGGCAGTATCTGTTTGGCACTCCTTGGAGCATTCGGGACAGGACACTGTTTACCCACCAGCCGTGCACAGCTCATAGTACCAGGCAGGAGTACTGGGGGCCTCCTAATGAAGCATGATCAGACCCTTGTGGAGTTATTGGGCATCTGTGTGATGAAGCTGAAAGCATCAGTAGAACATATGCATGGATTTTATGGATCCCCCTGAGGTCTGACTGTACTGAGGCTTTTGGGACACCGGTGCACCAATACTTTGGGGGGAAAACAACGGCTGATTCTATATAGGCCCTCAAGGAAGCAGCTTATTTTTGACACTTTGTTACTGTCCGTTACAGCTATTCCCCTATTCCATTTTGTTTCCCCAGACTCCATTTTGTGTTCTGTTCTCCTGTGGCCGCCCTTCCCTGGCTGTTAAGTTGTTTAACAAGAGCCACTGCCCTTCTCAAAGGGAGGGCCACTTTTGTGCTGCATGCTAAGTGGGACCACTGCCCTTTTCAAAGGGTTAGTCCTGTTATCACCTCGTTGAACCTGGGCTTGGTGTAGGGTAGGCAATGTCCAGAGCTGCAAGGCCTATTGTGGTTTTAAGATCCTGGGCATGAGTCATAGTCTCATGTGCTCTTGAGTCACCTATTGCACAGGACTATGTCCAGGCATGTCTCTGGGCTTACCTTCAGTTTTTCCCCTGTGCCCCCTCCCCTGTGACAGAGGGAGCCTATCAGGATTACTGGTGGGAAACTGCCCAAGTTTGCCTTTAAAACCAGACATTTTTGAAACACACCTCAGAAAGGTTCCTGCATTGCTGCCTGGTCTGATCAGCCAGGGGTTCTGGGGGGTCCTTTCTCCGCTCTCGTTTTATTTTTGAGCGTACCCCCGTTTTTGAAACCCCCCCACGAAGAACGAATTGCTACCTGAGAGATCTCCTGATTATTGAGACTGTACCGAACCCTCCTTGCCTCTTCTGATGTTGCTGCTGCTTCTGCCTTTGCTGCTGCCTTGGGGACTGGTAAGAATCCCTCTGTAAAACTTTCTATACTTTTATTTTATTATTTTAGCTGCTGGCTCTGTTTCCCCAGCACACAAACTCAAGCTAAACCTTGGTCTGTGTCTTAAAACCTCTCTTAAACTACAGGGCTCTTTGCCACTGCTAAGCTCTGCTCCTGTGGGCTTTGCCTTGGGGCTCTCTGCTTTCAGCTGTATCCACCGGTGTAGCCACCATCCCTTGGCTTCCTTGGGAGCTGGGTCCTGGATACATACCACTCTGCCCTCTGTAACCTCCCCATAGCATAAGGTGCACCATAGGTCTTGTTTTTTTTTTTTAATTTAATAAGTCATAGTTTGTTAAGATTGTAGAGCTTGTAAGTTTCTGTGATATTTGTTGTGTTGCCTAATTGTTGGTTAAGATAAGTTTAGAAAATCATTGCCTGGTTGTATTCTGTAGCTGCTTGTCATTTTATATAAGTTTGATTAAGTTAGGGGATAGATAAGGTTTTTACTATTTGAATTTGTCTTCCCACTGCCCCAATCTCCCCCCCCCCCCGAGCTCCCCAGTCACTCATTGCAGTCTCTCTGCTGTTTAAACTTGCAGCCTGTCTGCTCTCTGTGTCTCCCTGAGTTTAAATCTCCCTCTGTAGCGCCTCTGTCTTTGGTTTCTGCTCCACCACGTGCTCCTCTTCCCCCATCCCCTAACCTCATTCCTCTACCACTGCCTTTCTCTTTTAATCCCTTCCCCCACGTGTTCACCCCGCTCCTACTGCTGCCAAACCTCAATTGTATTACTGAAGTCTAGCATAAAACCCCATTGGTTACCCTTTTTCTCTCTCACACACCTCACATTTTATATTTACACCACTGTGACACATTTTTACCTAGAGTTGTTGGTTATTTAACACATTTTACCCATAACTGTTAGTTGGTTATATGCTGCTGTGACACACCCTTTACCTAGAAATTGTTAGCTACCTGTTACATTTATACTTCAGTGTTAGTTGGTTACCAACTGTATTGTACCCCACTGTATTGTACCCCACTATTGAAACCCCCTATACTATACTAAAAGAACTCCCTCCCCAATTGCCTACCTTAACAAACCCCATATCCCTCACTATTAAATTTTCCCTGTTTTTGCATTTTCTTAATAAAGTTTATTTTGCACCCCACCTGTGTGGTAATTGCTCCCCAAGATCCCATATACCTGCAGGCAGGGACAGTTACAAGATTTACATGATTTTCTTTTCATCTTCTTTTGATTAGAGCTGTGTGAATAACTGATATTTTGGTTCACTGGCCATCCAAAACACTGAAGAAAAATCATTTCAAATAAACCTGAAAATATATACACTTTTTCAGTGAACCGAAAAAATGAGGAAAAATTGTTTGATGTCAAACAAAACATTTCATTTTATTTTCCAAGGTGGTATTTTTTTTAAAAAGGTAATACCTTGGAAAATAAAAAGTGAAGCACGTTTCAAAATATAAAAAAAAATCATTTTGAAAATACTGAAACAAAGCATTTGGATATTTTCAGGGTGTTTTCACCCCGCCCTCAACTCCCCTCCCCCAGCCAAATCAATTTGGTGAATCTGACATGAATTCATTAAATATTTGTTGACCTGAATCTGCATTTTTCGCTGAAGAAAAGGTCAGTCAAAAATATTCAGCTAGCTCTACTACTGCGCAAGAAGGGCAGAGTATAAATATGCAGTCTCTGAGAAGCAACTTGATGCTAGAGATAGAGTTTCCAGAACATCTCATGTTCAGAAAGCTTCTTTTCCATATGCAGTTGAATGTGTGGGAAGAGAGACTTGCCATGACCATCATATGTTTAAGGCACCCACTTGAAACACTGGTTATCTTGTGCATCATGGTTTCTTATGTTCATCAGGGTTCTATGGCAACAGTCAGAGTTGGTTCTTATTCTTGATGTGCTTATACAGTCAGGTGTGGGAGTGGAAGGGAGCAGTTTTACCTTGGCTTCCTCACCTCAGGATTTGCTCACAGCTCATGCTGAATGTCTGCACTTCTCCCCCGTGTAAGGTTGTGTGAATGCGCTCGGCCCCAGGCTGTTGCCCTGTGGTATGCTAACATGCTGAGCAACCAAAAATGCCATCTCCAAAGTGTTTGTCACATACTCAGCATGTATAAATGTTCTGAGGGAGGTTGCCATATCAACCGCTGTTAGGCATTCTGCATGCAAAGGGAGGATGGTTGACATAGCAACCAGGCAAAGATGCCTACCATTCGGCATGTGAAAGAAAGAGTGGCTATAGCAACAGAAGAGAAGCCTTCTCTGAATAGCAAGAGGAAATGCCTGGGCACCCAACACTAGTCCTTCACTTTGGTATGCTGGTGTCTTGAGAGAGGATGATTACACAAAAGTGTTGGCTCTCCTGAGGCTGGATGTTGTCTTTTTTTCTACTCAGCTCTTCCTTTGTTCACAGTAATGTCATGGCAGTGTCTTCACAGCCTCAGTGTTTCCAACCCAAAGTTGGAAAATTGTCTGACTGGTAAGAGCTGGTGCTTGGAGTGTATTTTGTTATAGTCACAGAGGAAGAGCCTCTGCAAATGTTTTAGCTCCAGAGTGTCAATCAAGCCTGCAACAGAGTCACTCTGGGTTGTTATAGCCAAGTCAGTCCCAGGATATTAGAGAGACAAGTCGGTGAGGTAATATCTTTTATTAGACCAACTTCTGTTGGTGAGAGGGAGAAACTTTCCAGCCACACAGAGCTCTTGTTCATGTCTGGGAAAGGTGCTAAGAATGTCACAGCTAAATACAAGATCAAACAGACAGTTTAGCATAAGCAGTTGGCATATATTCTAAGCAACCACTCAAGGTGAAGTGGCCCATCAACACTACTGCAGTCATAGGACAAAAAGTGATTTTTGTTGTCTAGATAAGTTATGAACTGGATGTTAATGGGCCACTTCACCTTAAGTGGCACCTTAACATATGTGCTATTTATGCTAAACTATCCGTTTGATCTTGTATTTAGCTGTGACAGTTTTAGGCTATAGCTACACTAGATAGCTTACAGAGGCACACCTGTATAGATGCAGCTGTGCCACTGTAAGATCTCCCATGTAGCCACTTTATGCCAACAGGAGAAGCTTTCCCGCTTTTTCTGCTGACATAGCGCTGTGCACACTATCACTTATGCCAGCATAACTTATTTTGCTCAGAGGATGTTTATTCACACCCCTGAGCAACCTAAATCTTGCCAACATAAGTGGTAGTGTAGACATGGCCTTAGTACATTTCCCAGACCTGAAGAAGAGCTCTGTGTATCTCAAAAGCTTGTCTTCCTCACCAACAGAAGTTGGTCCAATAAAAGATGTCCCACTCTGTGTTTATTAAATTATTAAACAGCTGGGGATAGGGAAATAACTTTAAGACTTCCTCCCTGATCCAGAGTATCATCTGTCCCACAAGGCCTGCTGAGACCTCAGCAACCTGGAGTTTCCAGTCACCATGGATAGGTAGCGGAAGAGATCCCATATACCCTTATACTTTAGAAGTGTAATAGCCTCACTGATCTGGTGGCAGAGAGGTGTCTCCGTGTCAGAAGTATGCTAGTTTTGATATACCCCTGGGAGCCCACCTAAAAACTGTGTGATAAGATGTAAATAAAATCCACTTGATGGACACCTAAGATATAAAATTTCAAATGATGGAATCCTCCTGGGGGGGAAAAAAACAGGAGAAAAGAAATAGGAATGTCAGCTGCTGAGATAAATAACATACAGCGCTATAGAAAACCCTAAGAGATATAGTTAGGAACACAAATATCCTAGAAAGAAAAAGAACCTTAAGCAGAGCAAGGCACTGAAGTTGCTTTGTGTAGCACAAATACACTTTGCTTTTTTTAAGTTACATTTAATTTCATTAATTTAAATACTGATTAGAACCAAAGGAAAACTGCAAAGTTTTATTAGTCTTCAGCTGTTCAAGTGACTGATGCAGCAACAGTCAATGGGAGCTTCTTATCTAACTTCAGTGAAAAAGAATGGTGGTTAAATGTGCTACACCTCCTGGACAAGAGAGGAATTTACCACCCACAATTTGGGGAAGTTAGCTGCTACCCTGTTATTATAGAGGTTCTTGCCACTTATGAGTTGGGAGCAGGAGCTGAAGAATTAGGATATATACCTTTGGGGAGAAAAGGATTTTTCATGCTTCTAGTTCTTAGAATACCTCTTTGGTGTTACCTAAAATACCCCTATATTGTAAATTGGTGGCGGGTGGGGAACAACTAGATGAGTTGATGCAGATTGACTTGTTTGTTCAGTACTTTCCTACCTCCAAGGAAATGTTGTATAGATAAATTTGTTAATGTTTGCAAACTACTCAGTACTACACCGATGGGGACCATATAAGAAAGCTCCACAAACTCAATTATATTTTAAATATCAAAATCATATATGCATAGTGTTGGACCTATCATTTGATAATATAAAACATCAAAACTGACTTGCACAATTTTCAATAAAAATGATACTTAACGTTAATAAGAGATGTGCAAAAAGTCCAGCCTGCTTTGTCACTGTGCAGTTCAAAATACATATTTATCGAGGGCACTTCAGAACTCATGCAATTTTCTCATACTCAAGATTTTAAAAACAGAAATATATTTAGATACATTAAACTAAGAAAAACAAGCCTTTAAGGTCAAACAGAAATATGTGTCTCTTCACCTTTACCCATTCTGTTATAAAAGGAACATTTATACACCTTTTTGAGAGTTAGGGCTAAAACTTGTGAGGCACTGAGGCCTTGGCTACACTGGCGCTTTACAGCGCTGCAACTTTCTCGCTCAGGGGTGTGAAAAAACAAGCCCCTGAGCACAGCAAGTTACAGCGCTGTAAAGCGCCAGTGTAAACAGTGCCCCAGCGCTGGGAGCGTAGCTCCCAGCACTGTAAGCTAATCCCCTTGGGGAGGTGGAGTACCTGCAGTGCTGGGATCTCTCTCCCAGCGCTGGTGCTGTGACCACACTCACACTTCAAAGCGCTGCCGCAGGAGCGCTTTGGAGTTTAGAGTGTAGCCAAGCCCTGAGTTCCTCTTGCAAGCATTGAGAGCTAGCCCATTTCTACATTACAGAATTAAGTTGACTTAAGTTGCATCCATGATCATAAACTGCTGTAATTACATCACTTGTGCGTGTTCACACAACGTTCCTTGTGTAGCCAGAGCATGTACACTGTTGGTGCACTGCTTTCTGTAATTTCTAGAGCACCGTGGGTAGCTATCCTACTGTGCAAATTACCACCTTCTGCCGCTAACAGTTCTCGGACTGGATGATAGTGCATCATGGGGGTGGGATCACTGTCCCAGTATTCAGTGTTCTCCATCCCATCATTCCAAGGGCTTCTGACTACGTTTTGCACCATTTTTTAACTGCTCCTATAAACTGTACACCTGCTATCTCTTCCTGAAAGAATGGATTCTGCACTGCAGTCTTGTGCTGAGTTTTATGAAAACAATGTTGCTGATCCTGCAGTATTTCATGAGCTGAAACTCTGACAAAGAATCTATGGTGACTACCCTGCTGTGTGCCACGGAAAGAAACAATTCAAGACTGATAACATTCATAGAGCAGCTGCACACAGTGGACTGTAGCTGCCGGGCTTAGGAAACAAGCACTGAGTGGTGGGATCACATTGTTATGCAGGTGTGGGATGATGAGCAGTGGCTGCAGAACTTTTGGATGCATAAAGCCACCTACCTGGAACTGTGTGCAAAGCTCACTCCTGCACTGCAGCACAAGGACACCAAAATGACAACTGCCCTCACAGTGGAAAAGTGAGTGGTGATCACTGTGTGGAAGCTGGCAACTCCAGACTGTTACTGGTAAATCACGAATCAGTCTGGAGTTGGGAAGCCCATTGTGGGGGTTTCTGTGATGCAAGTGTACAAGGAATTAATTGCCCTCTGCTACGAAGGATTGTGACTCTGGGCAATGTGCAGGAAATAGTGGATGGTTTTGTGGCAATGGGATTCTCTAATTGTGGCCGAGCGATAGATGGCATGTTTATCTCAATTTTGGCCCATATCACCTTGTGATGGAGTACATCAACAGAAAGGGCTACTTCTGTATGGTATTGCAGGCACTGATGGATTTCCCTGACATCAATGTGGGGTGGTCAGGGAAGGTTCATGACACAGGCATCTTAAGGAACACTGGCATGAATAGAAAGCTGCAAACAGGGACTTTCTTTCCAGACGAGATGATTCCAACAGGGGATGTGGAAATGCCCATAGTGATGCTGGGAGAACCAGCCTATCCCTTACTCCCATGGCTCATGAAGCCTTACACCTGAAAACTTGACAGCAGCAAGGAAAACTTCAACAGGCTCAGCAGCTGCAGAATGACCATTGAATATGCGTTTGACTGATTAAAGGGTTTCTGGTGTTGCCTTCTTGATAGGTTAGACCTCAAAGAGAAAAATATTCCCATGGTCATAGCAGCCTGTTGCGCTCTGCATAATATTTGTGAAGCTAAAGGGGAAAAGTTTCTGTGGGGATGAAGCATTGAGGGGGCTCGCCTGACAGCTGATTTTGAGTAGCCAGATACCAGAGCTCTTAGACGGGCTCAATGAGGAGGGAAAAGTATTCAAACCAGGGAGGCTTTGAAGCAGCATTTTGACAGTGAGCCTGTCATAAACAGATAGTTAAGGGTTAATGTCTCTTTTACCTGTAAAGGGTTAACAAGCAGGGACCCAACACCTGACCAGAGGACCAATCAGGAAACAAGATACTTTCAAATCTAGGTGGAGGGAAGCCTTTGCTTGTGGGTTTTGGGTTTGTGGGTTGTTCTTTCTGGGTCCTGGATGGGACTAGAGGTGCAACCAGGTTTCTGCCAATCTCCCTGCTACAGTCTCTTATCTATTCAGAATAATGAGTAAGAAAAAAAGGCAGTTATAGTCTTAATTTGTTTTTCTTATTTGCAGATGTGTACTTGCTGGAAGTAGCTTAAATTGTGTTTCTGCTGGAGAAAGCTTCTTTCTATTGTCTATAAGCTAAAAACCCTGTATATTTACCATCTTGATTATAGAGACAATTTTTATGTTTTTTCTTTTGTTAAAGTTTTCCTCTTTTTTTTAGAATCTAATTGATTTTTTGGTTCTCTTGTAAAACTCCAGGGAACGGAGTCTGCACTCACCAGGGAATTGGTGGGAGAAAGGAAAGGGAGGAGGGAAGAAAAACCTGCTCTCTGTGTTTATCTCTGTATCTCTCTCCGGGGAAGAAGGGAGGGGGAAGGGATGATTCAACTCCTTGAATCATGATGGTCTCCTAGTGTACCCAGGGCAGGAAAGAGCTGGGAGGAAGAAAGGAGGGGGGAAGGGAAATGGTTTATTTCCCTTTGTTGTGAGCCTCCAGGAATCTGGGTCTTGGGGGTCCCAGGGAAGGGTTTGGGAGACCAGAGTCTATCAGGCACTCTACCTAAGGCCTGATTGGTGGCAGCCTATCAGATCTAAGCTGGTAATTAAGCTTAGGAAAATTCATGCTAGTACCCATATTTTGGACGCTAAGGTTCAGATTTGGGAATTAAGCTATGACAGAGCCCCAGTAATGTGTCTTTCTGTAATGCATTCAGCCAGGCATTGTTTACTTGCCACCTTGAATGACCCTTGTGGTGATTGCTGCCTGAATGTTAGTTATAGCTGCAAATGTGCTGATTGCCACTGTGTATGAATTTATGCAGCAATCACCATGTGGAGGACACAAATAAAGAATCACTGGATTTCTAAGACTACATTTTTATTAAACAGCAATACACAGATTTCCATTTTTTACCAGAGCAGTCGTAATGGGCATTGCGGGACACTTCCTGGAGGCCACTTAGGGTGACATAAGCAAGCATGGTGTCTACACTGACACTGTATCGCTCTAATTTTGTCACAAAAAGCTCTGACTCTCATCAAGGTGGCTTTATTATGCCAGCATTGCAGGAGAGTTAAATCAGTGGGAGGAGCATTGCAGCGTGCATATCTCCACTGTTTTTTTTCAACAAAAGCTGACTTTTGTCAAAACTGTGTAGTGTAGACAAGGCCCTAGACTAGAACCAAAAAAGGGACTTAGGCACCAAATTGGCACTTTATTTACTTATTTCTACCAAGTGGAACAGTTTCAACAAGAGAAATAGATAGAAACCCACCCTGTTATTGACTGGTGGCTAGGGCACTCTTCTGGGACGTTGGAGATGTGGCTTCAAGTCCCTACTCCAAATCAGGCAGAGCAGCAATTTAAAAACATCTCACATCCCAGATGAATACTCTAACCACTGGATCATAGATTACAGCAGGGTTTCTCTTCCTCTCTGGCTTTTTATGAAAAGGGGCTGACTTGGCATAGGTGCCTAACTCCAGCAGAGGGTTCCTGGATGAGAATCCCAAGCAGAAGGAGGCATCTCTCTCCAGTTCCAGCCTAGGCATTTAAGTCCCATTGTGGGGTGGGGTCAGGTTCTCCCTACTCAGCTTGCTGGCTTCCAAGGATCCCATTATTAGGCACCTTTCTCTCCCCTGAGTTCTTAGCTCAGGGCTATGAAATCCAAAGGATGGCAGGGCACATAAAAGTTAGTTGTTACAAGACTCAATACTGAGCATTGCAACTGTCAGGAACCAGGGCCTGCAGCAGAGCTAGACTGGACGCAGGACCTTCACAGCCAGTCTCCGGACACCCTAACAAGCACACCTGGCCTATATTAGGTTGCCTTATTGGTTGGAAGAGTCATCAGACTCTTAAGCCCAGCAGTAGCAGCATATCAGTGACTACTCAAACCATTTGCCCATGGCTGTGATAGCTTCTTATATGCTTGTTCCAGCCTTAGCCCTAGCCTTAACTAGCTCCAGGTAACCTGGTCCTGAACGTTGGCTCCAACTCCTGACTCTGATCCTTGGCTCTGGCACCTGGCCTCTGATTCCAGCTCTGATCTTTGTGCTGATTTCTGACCCATGTCTCGGTCACTGACAGCAACACCTAAATCATTTTGTGGGTCTAGTCCTGAGTGCCTTTAAATCCCAGTAGCTTCCGGGCCTCCGAGGATCAGGCCCAATGCGTCTACTACTTGCCTATGGCTATTTAAACAATCAAACTATTAAAACTAAACTCTGGTCAAGAAAGAGTAAGAAAACTTCAGGTGTAAGATATTATTTTTAAAATTCCCAACTTATATATAATATATATTTGAACATATGTCGCTGTTATAGCAAAGATTTTACAGTGTTACAGCAAACATAATAATGGATACATAACTATATTGGATGAAATTCTGGCTCCATTGAATTTAAGGTGAACTTTGCCATTGACTTCAATGGGGCCAGGATTTCACTCACTGATTTATTTATTTTTTTTAGAGATTAATTACCTTATTTCCTTTTCTATTTTCCCTTATAATCTAAAAACAAAAAATCAGTTTCCACACAAGAGCTACTTTCATTTCCAGGCCGTTTAACTCTACATCATGCTTCCTTCTGTATTTAACTGAAATATTAAAACAAGTTGTATAGCCTTCTGTAGCAAATGCAGTACTCAGGCTAACTTGAAAATGAATCTGAATAGATGCTTAAACTTACTGCTGCAGGGTGGTCACATGACAGCTATACTTGAAAAGGTTGGCATCAAATCAGAATAATAAATAAATGAAGCCAAGCACTATATTGAAGGGAAAATATTATATTTACACACACACAAATATATATTTTATTTGTGTATGTGTGAACAAGAGTTCTGCCTGCAAAGAACTTCCTCGTCCTGCCCCCTCTTCCAGCCCCCAACACACATACCCATCTTTGCTATACTGGGCCTGAACCATGTTTACACGTAAAATGGCTTGATAAGGGAATGCCTTTTGTAATATATATAAAATTGAAAATGCAATACAAATCTGCTCGTGTCTCTTCTTTTTAGGGTATTGATAACTACATAAATAGAGTAGCTTCAACTTCGAAATATTATCCAAGATCTGAAATGGTAATTGCTACAATGTAAATGTGTAATGTATATATGAATGTAATTGAGACAGATTATAGTTTCCAGAGCACTTCTTTTAAAATGGAGTTCTCTGCTGATGGAGTACAGTCATATATGCTTTTATCTATTTTGATTATGTAAAAAAAGAATGTGAAATGAACTATAAATAGGTTGCTTTATTCCTTTTTTAGTCTACTCAAAATAAAAGTACACAAATCACTTTTATATGTAATTTTACATTATTATGTGCTTGCAATATAGAAATAAAGAAAATGTTTAATAGGGAAAGTTCTTGTGGCTATATTTTACATATAACATTTACCTTACATATCTGAAGATGAAATGACTAATTTTATGTGATATGAGATTCCTCCAAAATTATTACTAATTGAAAAAACAAGGTCAAAATATTTGTATTTCTTCACTATTGATACAAAGACATTGAAAGGATGAAAGTAAAGTTATTTTCCTTATCTAAATAGTTTTTCCTTTGTTGCATCCATACTCTGTTGTAGAATGGGTGAAAAGGGCTGTTTATACAATAAAGTTCTGATAGTGTTTGCTAGATATGTTGTTTTCATTGTGACTGGCTATTCAAGTGCATAAATAGTTAAGTATCTGTCTTATGTACCTTCAGGATTGCAGATTTAGCACAGAGTTTAGTTAGCACAGATATGTCATAACCCTTGTGAAACCAGCTATATAATTTAGCTATTACTGTCAGCTCAAATTCTGCAAATGATACATTTTTGGTATACCTTTTTGTTTTTACATGAGAGGGGAAAATTCTTTCTGTTCCCTCCCAGGACTTCAAATGAACAATAAACGGTTGAATATAAGTATGTTCTAACATTAACACACTCTAATATTGTTTTCATCTCAGTCTCTCTCACAGATTAGCACTCGAAAGAGAAGGTAAGATATGATGACCAGACGGCTTCTTCATACACAAAATTCCCATCATTGATCATCCAGCTCAGCACAGTTAGTAGTGTTTTTTGGTACTAACTATGGAGCTTCAGAATGAGATTAAGTTCTTTAGAATACTGCTGAATTGTTCATGAATTGATTTGGTTGTCCTGTGCTGTTAAGAAGCATTGCTCTGAACTGGACAACACAAGCTATGAATTTCAGACATCATAGCTGACTAACAATTTATAGTTTCAGTGGAAAGGGAGTAGAAACTGATGTCCTGAAATACTTATGCAATTCAGTTTTGATTCAATTGGTTATGAAGATAATTTTGTATATGAAATTTTTGCAAATAGCATAAAGATATCAATGTAGAATATTTAACTGCCTGTTAGTGTTCAGGAATCCTTATAGATCCCATTCCTTAATGATACTGAGTGATAGTTATGTTCATTTTAATTCATCCAACATCTGCTCCTGGTAAATGTAAGCAGATGTCCTTAATTATCACCTTTCAATGATTGTATATGAATAACATGAAAAAACAAAGTTTGCATGAAGTGAAGGTAATATGCCTAGGATACAAACAAATACTGGAATGAATTAGACTATTAAATATTTATATTATACTTTGGAAATGAGTAAATAACTACTTGATTCAAAAGTGGAAATATTGTTTTAATAAGGCAGTTGTATTCGTTTAACTGGGAATTTACATTCATTTTCTTTTAAACTTAAACACTGTGATATCCATGTATACACCCATTCTTGTCAATCCATGTTCATTTATTGGTGTAATACCTTTAATGTTAAGTTCCCATTGCAACACAGTAGTCAGCAGAGTCTTGCTTCTGCAAGGCATTAGAGGACATATATCTTACAACTAAGGTGGAGGTAATTTTTGTTTGTGTATAGTTTACATTTTATTAAAACCAAACCAAAGCCAAAGTGCTTTTTTATGTTAGAGTTTAAAATTGGACTAATCTCAATTAATAACCAAATAAACTTGTAGGCTAAAAAGGATAAATTCTGAAATGATCCATGAAAAGGGACACTGGTATCCTGTTTGTAGTGGCACTCCACTCAGGCAAATGCGACAGCAGGATCAGGGCTCTTTGGTCTGAATTCCAAAAACTGTTCACCAGCAAGAACTGATGACATATAATAAAAACAAAGCAGGGAGCTGCATTATTCATCTCAAACTAAGTGCAGGTAATGTTATCAACTCTCATAGGTGAAACACAGGTCTTGGCAACTGAAGAAGAGATTTTTAAATATTTAATATCTCTAAATATATTAAGTCTATACATGCTTTCTGCTAGGGATTTTAGATTTTAAGAATTTTTTGTATTTTAAACACTTGTTTTACCTTTAAATAACCTGCAGGTTATTGCTAGTGTGAATACTAAATTATATTGTTTCAAATGAAGTTTAGTATTAAAATTTGTGATACCCATGGATTCAAATACTAGCAGTGGATGAAGATGCACCGGAAGTCAGATCAAATTCCAGTGTATATCAATGGGTAACAAATATTGGTCCAGCCTGTCCAGTTACACTGACTTTTGATTCTGTCTCTGTTTATGCAACCAGGTAGAGATTAATGTAACCCATGATGCTAATTAATTTGCTACATGCTGATTAGAAATACAGTTTGTACTTTGCTAATTAGAATTACAATTATCAGCTACCAACAAATAGAATTACCATTTCATTTGATTTATATAAAATAAAAGAGCCATATTTCAAACTGTGAAATTAAATATGTGTGAAGTTTCTGGTGCTTGATGTGAACTAGTCATATATCAGATCTCTTCCTTTTATCTGACAAGCACTTCATTTTTATATGGTCAGACTTCCAAAGTTCCCCAGAACACAGCGGCTCCCATTCAGAACAGTAGAAGCTGCTGAGTACTAAGCACTTTAAAAGACTGGTTGCTTATTTAGGTGCTGTACTGGGAGCAGAACTCTTCTGAAAATCTGGTCCTATTTGTGAGTGTGGTGCACATTTGAAAATCTGGCCAATTCTGGCCTTCTTTTATCACTTTCTGTGATGAATGTGTTTGTATACCCTCATAACATGGTAATATACCAGACTGTCTCCCTTTGGAATCAGCACCGCTGAATGTGTACTTGCTATACTCCTAAATCTTGCTATAATTTCTATAACCATCTGCCCAAGGGAGTAATTTATTATTTGTTTAGGAAAATTCTTTACTAGAATTATGGATTTATCTGTTACGAACAATGGTAGAAATAGCATCATATGATGTAAATGTAGTCAAAATTCATTGACAATGTGCCAAGTTTTCAGATGAATAGCCAAATGTATATTTACAAGACTTGCTGCATGTGTGTGCGTGCACACGCACATACACACTAACCTATGCTACTTGTGTGTGTGCCTGTATAAATGAGGACAGAGTACATCCAATGGCCAAACTCTATATCAGCTTCCGCTGCCAAGAACTTGTTTACCTTAGTTATGCATTGTAAAGCCTCACACTCATTACACTTAGTCAACATTTTCATTTTGAAAATATAATTTGTAAGCCATCTGCTATATTTCAATTTTGAAACATCATTGTTTGTAACTACTACAAATCTTCTTTTTTTTTTTTTTTTTTTGTACCCCAAATTTACAAAGTGAGCATAGGTCACAAGCCTAACACACATACAGACTGCTTCTTCATTGTCAACTGGAGATAATGTAAAAATTTATTTACACCAATTACAACAATATTGTCTTTTTCTGGATTACTAACATTTTATTTCACATTTGAAGTCTGCTCTGTGTATTCCAAATTGGTTGATTCCAACTAGCAGCATATTTCTTCACATAGCTATAAAATTTAGTGCCAGTTATGTAGGCTTCCAATCACAATATATTTAGGGTGAAATCTTTCCCTTTTGAAGTCAGTAAGAGTTTAGCCATTGATATATTCAGGCAGTGTACCAGTTTAGCTATTTTGCTAACACATCTTTGCACTCAAATTTAATGAAGAAATACTTTAAGATTGCTAGTGGTGGTTCTGAAGACAATCAATTCAACCACATCATCTTCTCTTTTAATGTTAAATTTCATTGGTTAGTAGCAATATGAATTCTCATTTATATCAAAGCAGGTATGAACAGAGCTGAGTGAGTCACTGACTTTTTCAGACCAGTGGTTGAACAGAAGTATCTGAAAAAAAATTGGCTTGTTTCAAACAAACTGATTTTTTCTCACCAAAATGGAAAACCAAGATAAATTTTGTTCAGACTGATCAAATTTGAATATTGATTGAAATAGACACTTTGAAATGAAGTGTCAATTTGAATCTATATTTTCAAAACAAAACATTATTTTAAATGACACTTTCAAAATGAAATGTCAAAATGGTAAATTTAAAAAATGTTGAGATGAAGCATTTTAACATATCCAGAAAAAAAATCAGATTTTGGGTTGGTTTTTTTGATGTGGTGCAGAAATTATTTTGATCCAAATTCACAAATAGTTTGCACCCCTCAAAATGCATATTTTGGGTGAATCTACTATTTGCTGAAAAAAATAATCATCCTGCTTGAGGTAAGAGGTAACATATTTACAGGTCCAAGATTCCCTGTAGGGATGGAGGTGTCACATTCACTTAGGAACTTTTTGAAAATTTAACCCAAGGTCTCATTTAATAACTTTAATTACAATTAGTCAAAAGAAAATAATTGGAATTTAGCAATTAAATTGTGTGAATTAAAAGTAGGGGTATGCAGACTAATAGGTTAATTAATTTCAACCAGGTAAGGGGCTATTATTGCTGAGTATAACTATACAAATGCTCAAGGTGTCCACATTTGATGCCTGAATTTTAAGAAAAAGGATAGTGGGCCCAATCCTGCAAAGTGACCTGAAGGCACTTGACACCTCCCAGACACTAATTGGTGCGTCATGATATCAGGCCCCTCACGCTCCTAGGGGAGTGTTTCATAAACACTCAGTGGAAGGTTGATGAAAAGTCAGAACATTTTATTATCTGCTCAAGAAGTCATCTCTGACAATCTGCTTAGGCTTCTAGCTGACACTGGGACTGCTTAGAAGCCTAACATAGGTATAAGCAGTTGCCACTCTCCTACTAATACTGAAACATATTAGCTTTGTCACACCCTTACTTAGAATACAATCTCTCTCCTTACATTAAGTGCACACCACATTTCATGTTTAAAGAAAAAAAACTGACAGAGGAAGCATCAAAGAGAAACAGATCTTTATGAAAATCCTAAAATATAATAAGTGTACAGTTCATCATTCTTATAGAACCACAGTTCCTACTGTACTCTGATAGTGTGATAGATTATTTCAAATTTGTATTATGATACTCCTAACAGTAACCTGTAAAACTTTCATGACTATATAGATCTTCACTGGGTTGCAGCCACCAGGCAGTGATATGACTGTACTCTTTAGCAGGTCTGACACTTCATCTGACAGACATCATAGACAAGTGGACTATTTTATTGTCTTATATAGATTATTTCTACAGTGATACCCTGTGGTAGAAGGTGGAATTAAGTCTTAGCAGATTCATTTCTCACACACACATATATAAACACACAAATAAAAATGAAGGGGTATTAAATTGTAATAACTATACACTGTACACTACTGTTAAGGCTAAGATTTTGTCATGGTTATTTTTAATAAAAGCCAGGGACATGTCACGGGCAATAAACAAAAATTCACAGAAGCTATGACCTGTCTTTGACTTTTGCTGCTATGGCTCCATGGTTTCCCCCACCACCGTGGTGGCTGGGAGCTGTAAAGTGACTGGAAGCTGCAGGGTGACTATATTTCCCCAAGAGAAAACAGGACATCTCCAGCCACTCACCTGAGGCATCTCCCCCTCTCCCCCAGCCTGCACAAGGCTGTCGCCCATCGCTGGAATGCTGAGGAGGGCCCCCTCAGGAGTCTGTCACCTGTCGCTGAAACCTTGCAAGGAGCCCCCTGTTGCCTGTCGCTGCTGCTACCTGTTGCTGGAACTCTGCCAGGGCCTTGCTGACTGCCAGCTCGAGTCCTGCAGCCTCTGGGGCTGAAGCAGAGAATGTCATGGAAGTCTCTGGAGCTCTCTGAAACATAACCTTAACTACTGTTGTTGTTGTTTCTCTCACCATTTTAGAGTTTTAACCTGGCTCCATTGTGAAGTTTAAGAGACTACAGAGGTAACTAGGGTTTCTTGCTTGGGTTCATAGACTCTCATATGAAATTTATGATTTTGAGATGAGATCCCCCATTTAACTGTGTCTTAAAAAATTAGAAACTTATAAGAATGGCTGCACCAGGTCAGACCAAAGGTCCATCTAGCCCAGTATCTGTCTACCGACAGTGGCCAATGCCAGGTGCCCCAAAGGGAGTGAAGCTAACAGGCAATGATCAAGTGATCTGTCTCCTGCCATCCATCTCCATCCTCTGATGAACAGAGGCTAGGGACACCATTCTTTACCCTTCCTGGCTAATAGCCATTTATGAACTTAGCCACCATGAATTTATCCAGTTCCCTTTTAAACATTGTTATAGTCCCAGCCTTCACAACCTCCTCAGGTAAGGAGTTCCACAAGTTGACTGTGCACTGCGTGAAGAACTTTCTTTTATTTGTTTCAAACCTGCTACATATTAATTTCATTTGGGGACCTCTAGTTCTTGTATTATGGGAATAAGTAAATAACTTTTCCTTATCCACTTTCTCCACATCACTCATGATTTTATATACCTCTATCATATCCCACCTTAGTTTCCTCTTTTCCAAGCTGAAGAGTCCTAGCCTCTTTAATCCTTCCTCATATGGAACCCTCTCCAACCCCCTAATAATTTTAGTTGCCCTTTTCTGAACCTTTTCTAGTGCTAGAATATCTTTTTTGAGGTGAGGAGACCACATCTGTACACAGAATTCGAGTGGGCATACCATGGATTTATATAAAGGCAATAATATATTCTCGGTCTTATTCTCTATCCCCTTTTTAATGATTCCTAACATCCTGTTTGCTTTTTTGACCTCCTCTGTGCACTGCGTGGACATCTTCAGAGAACTATCCACGATGACGCCAAGATCTTTTTCCTGACTCATTGTAGCTAAATTAGCCTCCATCATATTGGGTGTATAGTTGGGATAATTTTTTCCAATGTGCATTACTTTACATTTATCCACATTAAATTTCAATTGCCATTTTGTTGCCCAATCACTTAGTTTTGTGAGACCTTTTTGAAGTTCTTCACAATCTGCTTTGGTCTTAACTATCTTGAGTAGTTTAGTATCATCTGCGAACTTTGCCACTTCACGGTTTACCCCTTTCTCCAGATCATTTATGAATAAATTGAATAGAACTGGTCCTAGGACTGACCCTTGGGGAACACCACTAGTTACCCCTCTCCATTCTGAGAATTTACCATTAATTCCTACCCTTTGTTCCCTGTCTTTTAACCAGTTCTCAATCCATGAAAGGATCTTCCCTTTTATCCCATGACAGCTTAATTTACATAAGAGCCTTTGGTGAGGGACCTTGTCCAAGGATTTCTGGTAATCTAAGTACACTATGTCCACGGGATCCCCCTTGTCCACGTTTGTTGACCCCTTCAAAGAACTCTAATAGATTAGTAAGACACGATTTCCCTTTACAGAAACCATGTTGACTATTGCTCAACAATTTGTTTTTCTATGTGTCTGACAATTTTATTCTTAACTATTGTTTCGACTAATTTGCCTGGTACTAATGTTAGACTTATCGGTCTGTAATTGCTGGGATCACCTCTAGAGCCCTTTTTAAATATTGGCGTTACATGAGCTAACTTCCAGTCATTGGGTACCGAAGCCAATTTAAAGGACAGGTTACAAATCTTAGTTAATAGTTTTGCAACTTCACATTTGAGTTCTTTCGGAACTCTTGGGTGAATGCCATCTGGTCCCGGTGACTTGTTAATGTTGAGTTTATCAATTTAATTCCAAAACCTCCTCTAGTGACACTTCAATCTGTGACAGTTCCTCAGATTTGTCACCTACAAAAGCCAGCTCAGGTTTGGGAATCTCCCTAATACCCTCAGCCATGAAGACTGAAGCAAAGAATTCATTTAGTTTCTCCGCAATGACTTTATTGTCTTTAAGTGCTCCTTTTGTATCTTGATCGTCCAGGGGCCTCACTGGTGGTTCAGTGGGCTTCTTGCTTCTGATGAATTTAAAAAACATTTGGTTATTACCTTTGGAGTTTTTGGCTAGCCGTTCTTCAAACTCCTCTTTGGCTTTTCTTATTACACTCTTGCACTTAAGCTGGCAGTGTTTGTGCTTCTTTCTATTTGCCTCACAGGGATTTGACTTCCACTTTTAAAAATAAGTCTTTTTATCTCTCACTGCTTCTTTTACATGGTTGTTAAGCCACAGTGGCTCTGTTTTAGTTTTTACTGTGTTTCTGAATTTGGGGTATACATTGAAGTTGGGCCTCTATATGGTGTCTTTAAAAAGGGCCCATGCAACTTGCAGGGATTTCACTTTAGTCACTGTACCTTAACATTTGTTTAACTAACCCCCTCATTTTTGTATAGTTCCCTCTTTTGAAATTAAATGCCACAGTGTTGGGCTGTTGAGGTATTCCCCCCCACCCCCAGGGATGTTGAATGCTATTGTATTATGGTCACTATTTCCAAGCAGTCCTGCTATAGTTACCTCTTGGACCAGCTCCTGTGCTCCACTCAGGATTAAATCTAGAGTTGCCTCTCTCCTTGTGGGTTCCCGTACCAGCTGCTCCATGAAGCAATCATTTAAAGTATCAAGAAATTTTCTCTCTGCATTTTGTCCTGAAGTGAAATGTTCACAGTCAATATGGGGATAATTGAAATCCCCCACTATTATTGGGTTCTTAATTTTGATAGCCTCTCTAATTTCCCTCAGCATTTCATCATCACTATTACTGTCCTGGTCAGGTGGTCAATAATAGATCCCTAATGTTATATTATTATTAGAGCATGAAATTTCTATCCATGGCGATTCTGTGGAACTTGTGGATTCGCTTAAGATTTTTACTTCATTTGAATCTACATTTTCTTTCACATAAAGTGCCACTCCTCCTCCTGCATGACCTGTTCTGTCCTTCCAATATATTTTGTACCCCAGAATGATTATGTCCCATTGATTGCTCTCAGTCCACTAGGTTTCTGTGATGCCTATTATATCAACATCCTCCTTTATCACAAGGCACTCTAGTTCACCCATCTTATTATTTAGACTTCTAGCATTTGTGTACAAGCACTTTAAAAACTTGTCCCTGTTTATTTGTCTGCCCTTTTCTGATGTTTCAGATTCTTTTGTATGTGACTATTTATCATCTGGTCCGGCCCTTACATTATCCTCTTCTGTCCTCTGTTCCTGACTATAACCTGGAGATTCCCTATCATCAGACTCTCCCCTAAGAGAAGTCTGTGTCCGACCCACATGCTCCTCTGCAGCAGCGGATTTCCCCAATCTCCTAGTTTAAAAACTGCTCTACAACCTTTTTAATGTTTAGTGCCAGCAGTCTGGTTCCACTTTGGTTTAGGTGGAGCCCATCTCTCCTGTATAGGCTCCCTCCATCTCAAAAGTTTCCCCAGTTCTTAATGAATGTAACCCCCCTCTCTACACCATCGTCTCATCCATGCATTGAGACTCTGAAGCTTACCTGGCCCTGCGTATGGAACTGGGAGCATTTCTGAGAATGCCACCATAGAGGTCCTGGATTTCAGTCTCTTCCCTAAAAGCCTAAATTTGGCTCCCAGGACATCTCTCCTACCCTTCCCTATGTCATTGGTACCTACATGTACCACAACCACCGGCTCTTCCCCAGCACTACACATAAGTCTGTCTAGATGCCTCGAGAGATCCGCAACCTTCGCACCAGGCAGGCAAGTCACCATACGGTTCTGCCGGTCATCACAAACCCAGCTATTTGTTTCTAATGATTGAATCTCCCATTACTAACACCTGCCTTTCCCTAGCAACTGGAGTTCCCTCCCCCGGAGAGGTAACCTCAGTGCGAGAGGCAACCCCAGCACCATCTGGAAGGAGGGTCCCAACTATGGGAAGGTTTCCCTCTGCTCCCGTTGGCTGCTCTCATCCCTGAGCCTTTCATCCTCCTCAACAGCACAGGGGCCATCTGACTGGAGGTGGGACAAATGTACAGTATCCCGGAAAGCATCATCAACATATATCTTTCTGTCTCCCTTAGCTCCTCCAGTTCCACCACCCTGGCTTCCAAAGCCCATACTCTGTCTCTGAGGGCCAAGAGCTCCTTGTACCGAATGCAAACATATGCCACCTCCCCACAGGGCCTGTAATCATACATGCTGCACTTGGTGCAATAAACTGGATAGCCCCCACTCTGCTGCTGGGCTTCTGCCTGCGTTGTCTCCTAGTTAATGAAAGGGTGATTTTAAAAAAAAGGGGGGGTTGGAATATGGTTTGGATTATAGGTTTTAAGGGGATTACAGGAGAACAGGTAGCACCGACAAGGGACCCCCCCTCCCTTCCCAACTCCCTTGCAAAACTCCCTGTTAGCAGCCCCTGTTCGCAAGCTCCCTGGTCACTTGTGCGCGGCTTTATAAAGCCCTGGCCTGAGTTAATGCCCCACCTACTGATTTAAGGCTCAGCCAATTACCAGAGGCTTTGAGCTTTCAAAACCTTCCTTTGAAGCTCATGACCTCCAACTGCCAGCCACAGCACACGGTCCTTCAAACCACCAAACAAACAAACAGACTGACAAACACAAGCTCAGCACACAGCAAGTAACCCCCAAACACACACACACACACACACTACAGACAGTCACTTACCCCACAGATGCTGTATTTGCTCCTCCTTCACCTGGAGAACTCCCTTGCAAAACTCCCTGTTAGCAGCCCCTGGTTGCAAGCTCCTTTTAGTATATGTTTTCTATTTTAGATTAAATTTATGCTTGAAGAACTTTACAAATGATATGCCAAATTTGGCTCCTAATTTGCACTCATACAACTTTGCTGATTTCAGTGGGGTTGCATGGATATAACTGAGAAAATATATTTTGGCTAAGTAGCAGTACCATATGAAATAACCACATAGTTAACACTGAATGGATAGATCCTTCTCTTAACGTAAGCCCACCCTCCATCTATTGGAACAAATACCAATTTTCAGCTGGCTTCCCTCAAACACACATTACTCACTGTCACCTGCTCTACCTGATGGGATGGAAGCTAAAATAAAATCTTGTTGTATCAAGTTTCTATTTGCTTTATCATCTTCAATCTAAAGTTAAGAATGTTTTAATATGATTGATCCTGCTGGAGCTTTATTCCTCTTACTTGTTTTATTTCTATTTTTAAGCAATCTGGTTTTGGGGTTTTTTTTGTTTTGTTTTTTTTAATTATCTCCTTCCTCTGTGCATATGAATCCCAACACTATTAATCTTTTCTAATATGGCTCTTTTTCCCTATGTATCACAGACCAAATTGTTTGCAGTTACATGAGTATCAAAAGTTCAGAGTAACTCCACTGAAACAAACAGAGTTACTCTAGGTTCACACTGGTTTAACAGCACAAAATCTGCCATGAACAAATTGAATATGGCTGAAGTGATTTGTGGGAGGAAGTTCGCATTTTTATACATGTGAAATACTTTGGATTCAGTATTTGTTGCCTTTACAAAAGTGATATGAATAACTAGTCCAAGTTGGCTTTGTCAACTTTATGTGCTATGGTAAATTGGCGCTCAGCCACTTCTATGCATTAGCGTGCTTATCCACTTTCAGATATTATCTGTTTCCATTTCACTGTCGAGAGAAAGTTAGTTATAATAAATACAACTCTTCTGTCTTTGAAAAGTAAGATTGGTCACTCTCTTTAGTCAGTATCCTGGGATTTAGAGATACTATTTTATTCACCAGGGAAGCCCAAAAATTCAATGGAGAGAATTAAAAGGAAAAGATATACAAAAAGTAGACCATAAAAGACTTCAGAAGTGCAGAAGACCTACATGCATGTGGAATTTCATCAGAAAACAGACTAGTTTACTATAGGCTATAATCCCCCTTCCTATGAAAATATTTGCAGGAGAGAGCAAGTGTCTAACGTTACAGTGAGTTTGAATTTAAAGTTTCGGAACAAGTTGCACTCACAGGACAGAGCCAATTCATGTTTCCTGCCTATTTAGTCAGTCACAATACTTATTGCTAGGCAGTTAGGCTTTTAACCAAGCCCTAAGTCAACTGGAGTCTTTCCTTTCAATTAAAAAGGTTTTGGATCATGCCCTTAGAAAAATGTCTTAAATTGCTCATATCAGGTTAGTTTAAACATTCATGTAGGGGTGTGCCACAACAGACACCACAAAAGCTACCATCACTATATATCCTTCTTCGTATACAGTATGATGCATAGCTTTCTTCCACACTGAACTCTGAGAACATTCTAAATTTTTGGCTCAGACTCTTTCCATACTGTTAGTAACTCCAGTTCTAAACATTGCCTTTTAACAGAATGATTTTCTTCCTTGTGAAAAAAGTAAATGAACACAAATCTCTCAAAACATATGTTCTTAAGACATAACCTTTCAAATTCTTATTTATTTAATTAGTTAGTTAGTTTCCTTTGCTTATAAACATCATTTGCTAGTTACTTTCTAGTGTTTGCATTCCTAAATTTTACCAGAATCTCCAGGAACTTTGGTCCTGAACAGCTAGGAGTTTGTTCTTATTTTTCTTTTTTAAACTTGACTGACTTCCTTCCACAACTCTCTGCCACCCTGGGTTCTTTCTCACAGGAATCTGCAGGCATGACACTATACTAATACCATGTAACTTCAGCCTATCAATCCTCTAATCATTTGCAAATTACAATGTGTCATTACCAGGGCTTTCACCAATAGTGGTAAAACTTTGTGTTGCTGTCCCTTCATATTCATAAGAGGAAATCACTTAACACAAAATCAGTGTAAATGAGTTTTAACATGTGAGGATGTGTGTACTGTTTAAACTGTAAAAGGAAACATGCAAGAGTGGCTGAAAAGGTTCTCTGCAGATCTATTGTGATGCAAAAAAGACAGAGTTGCTTTAAGGACAAAGTTGTCGCTTGTTCAGTGTTAAAAGAAGGCAATTCTTTTGCGATAATTTATCATAGAATTGTAGAAATGTAGGGCTGGAAGGGTCCTCAGGTGATCATACCTTCCTCTCCTCCCTTCTTTCCCCCCCCCCCAGCCTGAGGCAGCAATAAGTATACCTAAATCATCCCCAACTTTGATAACACACTTAAAAAATTGTCTAGTAGTGGGGGTGTTATACAAGGAACTTTCAAAAAAGTTACAGTTAATGTCTAAACTGTCTCTGGCCTGGGCTACACTAGCAGGGGGATTCGAACTAAGATACACAACTTTAGCTATGCTATTCGCGTAGCTGAAGTCGAAGTATCTTAGTTCAACTTACCTGGCCATCCTTACTGCGGCAAGTTGACTGCCGGAGCTCCCCCATCGACTCTGCTTATTCTTCCTGCTGAGGTGGAGTATGGGCATCGATTAGCAGATCGATTTATCATGCCCAGATGAGAGGCGATAAATTGATCCCTGATACATCAAACACTACCGGCCGATCCGGCAGGTAGTATAGATGTATTTTCTGAAACAGCAACTGCCATGGCAGGCTAAGCTAGTACAAATTCAAGTTGTTAAAGCACAGTGCAAGATGCATCAAACACCAGCAAATTGTGCCCATAACTAGTTTGTGTAACCACATGTCCCTATCCATTATACCCTAACCCATTTTCTTCTACTCTGTTTGTTATACCCATCTAATTTTAATTTAGGTTCTGAGCATACCAACAGTAATGTAGGTGCTGAACTTTAATCGCAGGAGCAGTCCCATTGAAGTCAGTAGGATTGCTTATGTGCTTAAAGTTGAGCACATGCACACATGTTTGCAGAACGTGGGCCCAAGATTGTAACTTCATTTATTATGTTGTATGTAGCACTGAGCACAATGGGTCACTGATGTGACTGAAGCCTTTTGGTGCTACCGTAATTTCAGTAAAAATAAAGACAGCAAAAAGTGTGACTAAACCACATATCCTCAAACAGCTCCAGCAGCTCCACTTTCACTTCAGAGAAATTCTTTACTGGAGTCTGATTTTAGAACCCTTTTATAGTAGTGGTGGGAAACCTGCAGCCCATAGGCTGCACACAGCCCGTCAGGGTAATCCGCTGGTGGGCTGTGAGACAGTTTGTTTACATTTGCACAGCTGCCCACAGCTCCCAGTGGCCACGGTTCACCATTCCCAGCCAATGTGAGCTGCAGGAAGTGGCGTGGGCAGCAGGGACATGCTGGCTGCTGCTTCCCGCAGATCCCATTGGCTGGGAACTGTGAACCACGGCCATTGGGAGCTGCGGGTGGCTGTGCAAATGTAAACAAACTGTCTCATGGTCCACCAGCGGATTACCCTGATGGGCTGCAGGCTGCCCACCACTGCTTTATGGTCTCACTCTAGCTTCCCTTACAGATCATGTGTCTCTCTCTCATTTTCCTCATCCCACTCTCTCTGCTCATCTAGATCTGGCCTCTCCTTTGTTTTTCACACTTAGTCTCCCCACTGTTAGCACAAGAGCCTTCCACCATCTAGAATTTTCCAATAATTTTGAATCCTCCTCACAGATTCCATCTCACTTAAAATTTTAGCTGAAACTATTGATAATGTATCTTTTCTCCCTTGCCTGTTCTCATGGACAGCTGGGGAAGAGGCACACTATTTTTTCCATATCTGTATTACTTAATTCTGTAAATCATTTTGGAATGCAGTTTGTATGAAAGATTCCATATTATTGAAATTATTGAAAATTTGACCCTGTATGTTGTTATGCTAGAAGGTGTTAATGGCAACCATCGATCACAGATCTGGTAAAAGTTCACAAGTTTACTAAGCACCTTTTGTTCAAGTTAAATACCATATGAATATAAATGGTAGGAAAGCATATTAAAAGGCCATTCATATATGTACTTGTATTATTTACAAAACACATTTTCAGTAAAAGTCTTTCTTTTTTACTTCAACAATTTATTAAATCTCAGAAGATTAAGTAAAAGAAACTGGCAAGTTAGTTAAACCCTGTAGATCTCTGAAGGAACAGGGACAACATTATTCTAGAAACTTATAATGTAAAAGAGATTAAACAAAAGAGTTCATAACTGCTTGTGTATTGAATCACCTCATTTCTGGAGACAAACTTATCAATGTTTCCAATTCAGGAAAGCATCAGTATGCAAATTACTAAATGTAATGTGTAAGAAAGTACAAGATTTCCTCATTTCTTGGATGTGAAATGTACACATTAACAACATGAGTATTCCACTGAGACATTTAAAGGAATTTTTAATCTACAAATGAAATGCACAAAAAAGGGATGCTCCTTATATAAAAATAGCAAACCACTCCAGCATTTGCTGTGGGAAGCAGGTAAAAACACCTCTTTCTTCCCAAATCAGTGGCTGCCATCTCAGATTGCAGAAAACAGAAAGCAGTAAAATGTCAGATGACACAATGAATTCTGTGTAGAAGCAATGATACAACTTGGCTAAAGCTGGGGAGAAGTATGTGATAGCTGAGGGCAGTAAAGTTGTCAGCCTGCTATGCAGATTTTACTATATTTCTCTTAGAAAACAATAACTGTTTATATTATGCACTGCAGATGCAAGAGTTTTGTATTTGTTATTTATTCCTCGCCTTCCTCTCAGCTCTTTGACTTTGTAACAGCCAAAGGCATAAATTGATAATATTTCTGCTGCTTCTAGTAATGTCTGTACAACAGTATGCAATGCCTGTGTTAATTAGCTATCTGTTCTTTCATTTTTCTCCACCACTACAACTAAAATCCTAAACTAAAACTGGAGGGAAAAAATTCACATTAATAAAGTTGCAGAGTCTTCACAATCTGCTGCAATGTCAGTGTTAGCCAAGAAACACCCCACATGCCATAAGGACAGCTTGTATGTGTATTTAATATATTATTATATATTGACTGTATGACTTTAGTGCCTAGGATCTCTAGTCATGGATCAGGACCCCATTGTGCTAGGTGCTGTACAAACTTATTTGCAACATATCATAAGTATGACCATAAATATGGAATAAACACATTTTCTACATCAGATGAATATCTCTCTCCTGCACGCTTTCTACCAATCTAACCCTATTGGCACTATTTCTAAGATCTTTATCCTGTCAAGCAAGTTTCCCATGACTGCTATTTTTTAAAACAAAAAGCACTTATCTCTAAAATGGTTTCTTTTCCCCTGTTACATCTAGCTCATCATAATCTGTTTTAGATTATTTTAAATTGTAAAAAATGATTTCAGAACATTTTTAGAATCTTAGAAAATGTACTAGTATTCACACTTTCTCCTACAGCTGGTTTGCTTTTACTACTATCAACAATAGTATCTAAAGCAAAGCAGTTTTCCTAGAGGAGGATATGAACAACAGTATCAAATTGTTAAAACAGCTTTTTCTAACTTTGTGGCATTAATAAGATATGTGGCGGTGCTGTACAACATTTTTTGGCATGAGATTGAGTTGACCTCACAATACTTGTGGCTTCACAAGTTATGTAGGTCACCTGAAACTAATGCCAATAAAAAATCTTCCTTCTCTCTTTACACCTAACACAAATAACAAAACAGAGTAGTTTAAAAAGGATAGAAAATCAGTGGCAGTAATTACTTGTTTTATCCTTCCTGGCTCTTCATATAAGAGTAGGATGATATAATCAACTGTGAATCACTGAAAATAAAAATTAAGAGTTAGGTATTATTATTATTACTGCCATCCTTTAGTTATATTTTGTGTATGTAGAGTGTGATCCAAATTCTTTTGCAGTCAATGGGAATTTTTCCATAATGTTTTGATTAGGATTAATTTGTGTTTTGCTGTTTTGAGGATGCATATGTTTGTGTGTGTGTGTGTGTGCGCATGCGTGTGTGTGTGTATGTAGGTACATGTATGTGAATACACGTTATTTTAAATAATATGTTAATATGAATAAAACATTTTAAAAAGACAATTCCTTCTGAAGCTGATCTTGAAAAATGTATCACGATAAGTCTATTTGTTCAGAAATATTAACATTTAATTGGCCATTTCAAAGTAATTAATAAATCATTTATTTCAATTCAATAATCTGAATATTGTGAGTTAAAGCAATTAAAATATAGAACTGATAAATACAGTATCCCTTGGATGAATGAAATCAACAGAATTTACTAGGTTTTTTACTATTCCTGTTTATAAGTAACTTATGTGTCTTCTTACTGTTGAAACCTCTATCTTCTGAGATCTCTCAAACTGACCCCCAATGATTTTCTCATGACTTTGCAGTATAGAACCTCACATCTATCAAGAGAAAAATATTTTGACTCTAATGGACTTGGTCACAAGATGACTAATAAACTAAATATCTTCATGACTTTTAAGTAACAGGTTTAGGGCACCATTTCTACATTTTCTATTAATATGGATTATTAACTGTCTAATCTGAATTTACTTCTCTTCCCCATCTTCTTTCCACTTTTCTTAACATGACAAAGTAAACAGTGAACCTGATCCACTACCCATTTAAGTCAACCAAAAGACATTCCATGGTCTTCAATCGGCATTGAAAAGGCCCGTACAACACTGACTTTTGATAGCTATAGTGTGCTGTGAAAATTTACCCATAGAGTCTTCCAATGAACTTCAGTTCCGACCCACAGCACCCTTAATAAAGTACTCTAATTCTGGGCCTCTCCTTAGTACAACTATGCAGTCATTTTTTATTATGACAGAAGGATCTATTTGCATACTACAAATACTGTGCAACATTTCTATACTGTAAATGCCTGTAAATGTAATTTATGAAAATCTCCTTCAAAGCCATTGATTATATCTCTGAACATTAGAGAACCAAATGTAAAAAATCCAGCAACCCCAAAACTTTCACTGAAGGGACTACCATTTACTATATAAATACAATGTGTTGTTTATAAACTCATAGACAGAAGGGAATATCATGATCATCTAGTCTGGCCTTCCGCACATTGCAGGCCACAGAACTTCACTCACTCCCTACTGTAACAACCTCGTATTTTGATTTAAATACTTCAAGTTACAGAAAATCTATCACATAGTGTAGTTCAAACCAGCAACTGAATAGTGCCCCATGCTGGAGAGGAAAGTGGGGGAAAAAACCCTACAGTCTCTGCCAATCTTACACAGGAAAAATTCCTTCCCAACCCCAAATATGGTGATCAGTTAGACCCTGAGCATATGGGAAGACCCACGAGCCAGATACTTGGGAAAGAATTCTCTGTAGTAACTCAGAGCCCTCCACATCAGAGACCTGTCCCATCCCTTGCCATGGGAGATATTTACTAATAGTAGTCACTACATAAACTCCATAAAATTATCAAGCAATTAGGTTCCCTCTCCCCCCTTTCAATTCTCGTATTAATTCCTGTCTTCTCTGATTTTCCCATGTGGAATTGTATCAAATGCTTTACAGAAATCCAGGTATATTAGATCTACTGCATTTCCTTTGTCTAGAAAATCAGCTATCTTCGCAAAGAGATCAAGTTGGCCTGGCATGACCTACCTTTTGTAAAACCATGTGTTATTTTATCCCAATTACCCTTTACTCTATTATTTTAACTACTCTGTCTTTCAAAATTTGCATACAGTTGAGATCAAACTAACAGGCCTGTAGTTTCCCAGATCACTTTTTCCATTCTTAGATATAGGTATTTGCAGTTCTGCAGTCATAGGGTATGACTCCCAAGTTTACGGATCCATAAATAATCCCTGCAATTGGGCTTGCAGTTTTATGTGTTACTTCCTTTAATATTACTGGATAGCAATTATCTAGGCCATCCAATTTCATCCCTTTAAACTGTTTGAGTTTGGCTTTTTCCTTGAATGCAGTAATTTCTATGTTCATATCTTGTTCCTATTAGCTAGCCACTCTCCGACTGCCCTCAAACTTCTCACTAACTTTATTAAAAACTGAGGCAAAGTATTTATTTAGGTGTTGGTCTATACCTAGATTATCATTAATCTCCACTCCATCCTCAGTGCTTAATGGTTCCGCTTTCTTTGTTTTCTTTTATTTAAACAGCTAAAGAGCCTTGTTACTATTGGTTTTAATTTCCTTTACAAGATCCAACTCTGCTTGGCTTTTAACAGTTCTCACTTTTCCCTGCACTTTCTGACCTCCAAGAGGTAGTTTTCCTTGTTGATGCATCCCTTCTTTTATTCCTTGTAAGCTTTTCGCTTTCTCGTAACAACCTGGTTGAGATGCTTGTTCATCCAGTTTGGTCAGCAGCCCTTCCTTATGAGTTTTTCCCTCCTTCCTTGGGATGCAGGCATTAGATAATTTCCACAACTTTGAGTTAAAGTAATTCCAAGCATCCTCCACACATTCAGATCCTTGAGTTCTTCAGCCCTGTGCACTCCCCTAATTCCCTTAATTTTTTTGAAGTTTGCCCTTTCGAAATCAAAGACCTTAGTTGCAGATCTATTTTTATCCTTTCATTTAGTGTAAAATGAATAAACTTATGATCAAACCAAGGTTGTCCTCTGCAACCAGTTCTTCTATGAGGTCCTGGTTACTTATAATAATAAATCTAAAATGGCATCACTTCTGCTTGGTTCAGTGACTATTTGGTGAAGAAATCTGTCAGCTATCACATCCTGGAATATCTGGCCCCTAGCATTATTAGAAGCACTTGTCCTCCAATCTATATCTGGGAAATTTAAGTCTCCCATAATCACACAATTCCTAGTAGTATTTATTTTATTACAAATCTAAGCCTATCCAAATTGGATCCCGGAAGTCTATAGCAGAACCCAAGCACTATCTCAGTAGAGCCTCAGATACCTTTCTTCCCCAAAGTGATTTTGACCTAAACATATTCAGTTTTATACATTCCATCACTTCTGATTTCTTTACAGTCTACCTTGTCATTAACATACAATGCTACTCCACCATCTTTACATTTATTTCTGTATTTTCTTGGACAGCACATACCTTTCAATACCTATACTCTAGTCATGACTACTATTCCATCATTTTTCCATTATCCCTGTAATACCTGGTTACACTTCCTGCACCAGTAGTTCTAGTTCTAGTTTTGTTATCCAGGCTTCTTGCATTGGTGTACAGAAATTTTACTTGTTTCCACTTGGCTTTGCCCAGATACCTCACCTGATTAGGTATAGTCATTCTACTGCCAGTATTGCCTATCTGACTGTTAGTGTCATTGGTATTGGCACTTTCTTTCCTCTTGTTGTCCCTTCTCCTATCCTCTGTTTTTCCTTTCTCCAATGCTGTATCCTACATGATTTTCCTCCCTCTCAATATTAGAATCAGGCAGAGAGATTGCATGAGCATCTCCCAACCATCTCCCTCAAATTCCTAGTTTAAAGTTCTTTTAATCATTTGTGCCAACTTCCATCCCAGAAGTCTATTTCTTTCCCTCTCTACTCAGCCAGAGTCTATCCCATAAGAACAGTTCTTTTGTCTGTGAATTCCTCCCAATGGCTGAACATCCCTAAGCCCTCCTTATAGCACCTCTGTCTGAGCCATCTACTGATCATCATAATCTTGTTTTGCCTTTGTGCATTTCTTCTTGGAACAGGTAGAATCCAACTGAAGACCATCCAGGCCTCCATTTATTTAAGCATCTTCTCTAGCCAGGCATAGTCTTTCCTGAGGTGTCTAAGCAAGAAGCTAGCTGTATCATTTGTTTCCATATGAAGGACAATCAGTTGATTATTTCCTGTGCCTGTTAGGATTCTCTTGAGCATCAGATCCACATCCTGTATCTTAGCTGTTGGCAGATGGCACACTCCTCTGTTCTCTGGATCAGTTCTGGTGAAATGGTCTGTTTGTTCTTCTTAATAGGCAGTCCCCAATCATGTACACCTGCATCTTCCTGGTGTTGGTGTGATTCTCCAGCCTCCCCTCTTCTGTTCTTTCTGGCTTCAAGTATTTTTGCCTTCTTTTCTCACATGGAATCTTCTGCAAATCATTTTCTATCCTCCTTAGGCTCTGAATTCTGGCTATCTGAATTGTCTCTTACCTTTTTCGATAGGATTAGTCACTCTTCTCTTCTTCCTTGCTCTCCCATCTTCTATTTCTGCCTGCCTCTCCCCTTCATTTCCAACTCAGCAAGCCTGTTCCTCAGCTCTATTTCTCTTTCACTAGTTGGTCTTTTCATTTGTCTTGTTCTCAAAGTCACATGCTTCCACTAGCTACTTTCTTCATCAAGAAGTCTACCCTTACTGTTCGCTGGTCCAGCATTCATCTGCAAATCTCGAGGTTTCTCTCAAGACTCCTTTCTTCTTCCTTACATCTGTCTGAATCCCCTTCAAAACTCAATTCAATTTCTAGCTACATCCCCACACCTCAGATCTTCTCTTCCTATCAGTTGGCTCTTCATACAAACAAAGCACCTTTTGATACCCTGTCCAGAATAATGTACATCCCACAGCTTCTACCTCCAGTCACCTTCGTTGCCTCTTCCATTCCTCAGGTCACTACCACTGCTGCCTCTAGGCTGTCATGGCCTTCCCTCCTAAGTTACTTTCAAAAAGAGTGGCAGGGGAGGAGAAAAGAAAAACAAAACAAAAACACCAAACACACCCTGCAACACCAGTTTTATCTTTGGCATTTTAACCTCCACCACAGAATTCCCCAAGTAAAAATGCATCCAATCTCATCTTATTGCATCACTTCTCAATTTCCACATATGCAGTAACTGCCAATGTAGCCTTTGAAAAGTTTAGAGTGCAAATCGCACCAGTCACTAATAGCAGGCTTTCTGCGCAGATAGCTACATAAGATTATTAATGATGAGATTGATGAGCACACAGAGAAACAATATACAGATACAAGCAAGCAAATATAATTGCAATCATACAAAAATATAATAAAGCAAGATAAATATAACAAAACAACCCCCTACACAGTGAATACTCATAACCTTATGGAGACCCTTAGAAGTAAAGATGGGAACAAAAGCAAATGGAGAACACTGTAAGTGGGCTTCACAGTACTAAGGCTACTACTATGCTACCATCCCTGATGTACCATCTAAAGGTTGGATTTACATCTTTTCTTATACCTCCTTTCCCTGAACACCAACACATGTCCAGTGACCACATTTAGATTGTTTTCTGGCCTTCTGTTCATGTATGGCTGTCTGGGAAACTATAATTGGGGTTTCAATTATTGACACAAGCCAAGTGCATCAATACCTTTCCCAATTTTACTGGTACATCAATGTGGTTAACCTCATGATTATACATATTAAAAATCCCCCCAGAATCTATACATCTGCGATGTACTTGTTTATCACATGCTACATATTTCAAAAGCTCCTATAAGCCTTATAACACTAGGTCAAGTACTTATGCTACCTGCAAGGTCTTCCTAGGCCTCATACTAACCACTGTACCTTACTAGGCCTTAATTAAGATTATTGCAAAACCTATTTTATTTACTTACTTATTATATTTGTGTCCCCCTGTTTGCATTATAGTATATCTTAAGCAGCTTAAACTTATTTGAACATATAGACTACTGTTATTCTCAGGTATAGGTCAGAGTCCAAAAGTCAACACATTAAAAGCTCAAAGCGTACACAAACCTTACTACCCCATAGTATCTGCAATAGCAGTTATTTCTCCATATTTCCACAGAAAAAAATGCTTTTTTTGGTTTTTCCGTAGCACTCATTAGCTAAGATCCGAGCACCTCATATACTAGTGACATTAGGTCACAGGCAGGGAAGTATATTTTACAGATGAGAAAATGAGGCAGAGAGATTTCCTTATGCTAGGTCACACAGGAACTCTGCGGCAAAGCTGGAAATAGAATCCAAGTCTGTTGTCTCAGTCTAGTTCTTTAAACAAGAGAGCATCCCTCTACAGCAAATATTATTCTCAGAGTAAATAATACACTAGTGATGGATAGCAACGTACCAGCTGCCCATGTGTACTTCTTGGTGCAAAATTTCCGTTCACCACCTTTCCACTTACTTGGGTCTGTGTTACACTGTAGTTAACATATTAAATAGAAGTGAAATAAATGGAAGGTATATACACACAGAACACTTCACTCCTGTCCGTCTATTTTATAATCAACATTCACTAGAGTTGAGGAAGGAATATTTGCTTGTCCTGGGCTTAGAAAGTACCACATAATTTACTATTCTGCCATAATAGTTGTTCCTCTGACAGGAAAGTGATCTTCAGAGGATAAAGTATCCATCCATCAGTCAAGATAGTTGACTAGATAGACAACTGATCTGTTCTGGTATCTCTGTTCCTCTGAAAAAAAAAATTATCAAAATACATTTCAGTGCAGAAACTGAAAAAGTAAAAAAGATGGAGCTACCTGAACTAAGGGACAGAAATAACATATATTTGTGGCAGTTATGTTTTCTAGAAACACTCAGTTCAGACTTTCTCCTTGAGTCTGGTGGACATCTGCATTCACAGATCTTTTATGGACCTCACTATCATACTTTACATCAGCATGTAGTAATACGATTGCTATGTCTCTTAAAAGTCTATTATAGCAGTAAAAGAAAAAGAGAAGAAAAAGCATTTCTATCGTCTCAAAAACACTGGACTGGAACAGCCAAGTAAGTCAGAAGAATCTTATGAGAGGTAGGCAAAAACAAAGGGCAAATATTTTTATGTCAAACAAATGCAATTCCCTTGTGTATTTCCCCCAGTTCTTATTCTATTTTGTTCCAGCATAGAAATAAGCCACTGCTCAGTCAGGACTAGAAAAAGCTTTTCCTAAATGAGTCAAAGTAAGGTAAATGAGAAAAGGACACAAGAAAATGATTCACATATAGGGTTCCACTTCAATTCACTTCTGGTTCATTTGCAACTTCTGCCCCCATAAATCCAAGCAGTCAGACAGAGCAGTCTGAGACTCCTATAAGCCTGTTATCTTCAACTTTGAGATCTGAAAGCATCTCAGGACAAGTGAACATTGGTAATATAGACACAGATGGTGAAATCCTCACCTTGCTGAAATCAATGGGAGTATTGCCATTACCTTCAATGGCACCAGGATTTCATACTTGAAGAGGTAGAAAAATCTGTGTCTAATATTTCTGTAAGCAGATAGAAATTTACCACTAAACATTACCACCTGCAAATGATGTTTCTGCACCAAAATGGAATGACCCTTGCTGATGCTATACTATTCTTTATAGTTAGATGACATCTAGTGTTCATGCAACAGAGCTTTTTGGTCTCAATTGGTCCATTGTTCTACGAGGAGTCAGAGCAATCGAATGATCATTTAGTTATATCAACAGTAGATCTGAAATCTCTTTACATGACCAAATGAATAATCTTATGGAAGGAATGCATTTAACTATTCATGCATGTGCATATCTCCATCATACAGCAGTACTTATATCCTATTCATGTCAACCAGTGTGTGAGAAAATAATCTGTGAAGGCTCACAAATTGGAGTGGGAGAAGATAGAAGGAATAGAGACTATTCTTTCACAAAAATCTGTATAAAATTACTTATCGTAGTCTAACTGGTGACTGAAAACTTATTGTATCTCGCAAATATCATAGATTTTGTACAGTTATTTGGATTTCATGTAGAGAAACTATTCAAACATGCTACTCATGAGATACAGTATGGAGAGGTGGTAGAGATAGTTAAGGCTGTATATATATTTCTGCATAAAGCTGAATTTTGCCCTCTTTCTAAAATCTACACAGAAAAGTCAGCTAAGCCTGAAAACTGGTCATGAGGGGCTGAGGTACAATTCTAGATGACTATGAAGACAGACTATAGTAGGGCCTAGTTGTACCTATGCCATCTGCTTTTTTCAAGAAGCATATTTTTGTAGTTTAAATTGAAGGCTTCAAGCAAGCTGAAGACTAAATGAGACGTCAGTGATCATAGTCCATTCATAAATCCTCCCAAGGAAAAAAAAACCATAAACCTGGAGGCAGAAGCTCTTATTTTTGTATGCACAAACCAAGCAAAATGCTATCATTAATATTTGTGGTCATGTACCCACCAGGAACATAAAATATAATTAATACAACTAAACAGCAACTATAACAATCTTAGTAAGAGTACAAAATGCATCTGATCAGAAACTGAGTTGTGTCCAGATGTGTTTAGAAAACAACCCATGTTAGTAAAAGTCTTGTTCATTTAAATCATTTAGTTAACAAGGGCTAAATTAAAGCTTGCTCATATCTCTCTCTCTCTTTCTCTTTCTCTCTCTCAGAACATTAAAAATGGAATACAATGGGTATAAAGTACAAATAATACGTTCCTAGTTCCCAGAAAAGAATATGATCCTCAGTGGTTTTTTCTCCAATTCAATGGAAGATCCTCTATCCCAAGTGCATGGGAATGGGGTTTTGTAGTTAAGGAGGGGAAATGGCTGAAGAAATAGTTACTCTTTGGTATCCTCCCCCTTAAACATGGGGATGGTAGATATATATCTCCACAAGTGGCTTAGTCCTACTGTAAATTCCATTAATTCCTGCTCTACACCTGCCTCCCCTTGTAGGTGAGAAGGGGAAGTCAATGGCTACCTAACAGCTGTGCTCCCAGGGGAAAGAGATGACAATCCACAAAGAGGCTGGCTCACTGCAAGGCTCTTGAATCATTTCCCTGCAGTATCCACAACCTGTGAAGGCCATTCCTCTGCCTACCTCCATGGAACCCAAACTCTCATTCCCAACAGAAACACTGAAATGGGTTAAATTTGAAACTGAAATAGATTCTCTTACAAAGAAAACACACCAGCTGCATGTCAGCAACAGAAATGCTACTTGATTGTGTTTTTTTCCAACATTGCATACAGGCTTAAGATGTCTGCTGCCATCACATCAATTGTAAGATAGATTGTCAAAATGGAAATTTCATTCTATACAAAGTCATAACAAATACCAAAGATGAACCTTGCAGAAATTCCTGAGCTTACTTTCCTGCATTAGTGAGCATTACCAGAGCAGGATAGAGCACAAAATTCAGAAGTATTGTACAATATCAAGGGATAAAATGTCATCCTACCTATATAATACCATACTTTACATTTCATAGTACAAGTAATATGGTTTATTGATTTTGTTTAAAATCATCTGCCATACCCTAATCTTCTCTGTAATACCATTGCCAGCAAAACCAAATCATGGAGAAAATGAGACACCTGAACTGTTGCACTGAACACTACCTTTGGCTGAAATCTCTGGATGAAAGGTCATTTGAACCCTCTCTGCCTGTTATATAAAATAGTTGTTGAAAGAAAGCACAGAATGGAATCAAAGAAATGGGGTGAGCTGAGTTTCCATGGACTAAATTAGTTGTTTATTATGTTATTTTGAGGAGGTTACAAAGTAGTTATAGCAACAGACCAGAATATTCTGGAGATAAGAGAAGGTGTCCATCTAACACATGGACCCTGGAAATTTGTTTTCATTAAACATTGGCAGGAAACAGTTTCTGCCCCCAACTGAATATTTCTGTTTTGTACATAGCTTGGCAATTTTTTCAATTCTGGGCATCCATTGGGCCCCACACCAGTGAGCTTTCTTCTTCCTGAATCAGAAAAAATATCCTAGCCAGACCAAATAAGGAAAGGGAAACAGATGGCATCACTATCTCCATGGTTGTGCCCTGGCCAACTGAAATGTGAGCCTACAATTTCTTCTATCCTATCCCCCCTCTTCGTTGATACCTCTTTTGTAACTCTCTTTTTCCCTTAAATTGGTTTATTGTCCAGCTTAACCAGCCATGTTAAATATAAACCTACAAACATGTGCTTGTGACCAGTTTAGCAAGGAAAAGTCAAATCCCAGACAGCCAGAGTTTGCAAAAAAACAAGTACACAACAAACCCAACCTTTCTCTCATATAATCCAATCAAATGTTTGTCAGAATCAGAGGGGGAAGGCCAGGTCCAGGAGAGGGTAAACTGTGTCTTGTGCAATTTGCAGTGCTTGCGTCTATCAGCAATTGAACTGGAAGCACTAGCACCAAATGCTCCATTGCCCTATCGTCTGCTATTCTTTTCTTACCCCCCTTAGTGTACGTTGATTTTGTTTCATCTTTACCAAGGCACAGAATCAACAATTAATAATCAAACCTAAAATATACCAGGTAAGCCAATTTCATCTCTTTTCCTACCAAAGACATTTGAAAGAGTTCTCAAGGAAGAGTTGTTTTATTTTTAAACCACTTTGCACAAATAGGGGTGGGGGGGGTTGTTAAAATACTTTCTTGGCTCTTAAGTTTTAAATGAGTTGAATTTGTATTCTTCATTCTTTCTTTGTTTATTTAATAAACAAATAAAATAATTTCCTGATTAGTGGTGTACAATAAACCAAAAAAAACCTAAAACCAAAACCAAAAAAGCCAGTACCAGAAACAAAACCCTGAACCCAAATTGTTCTTCATGTTGTGACAGTAGAAAAAGCAACAAAAGACTAATTTTAAAAGATTAGAGAGACTTGGTGGGTGAGGTAATATCTTTTATTGGGTCAGCTTCTGCTGGTGAGAGAGACAAGCTTTCAAGCTTACACAGAGCTTTGTGCCACTTTCACCAATAGAATGTGGTTCAATAAAAGATATTACCTAACCCACTTTATCTCACCCATATCCTGAGACTAACAAGACTACAACAACACTGCATATAATTTTAAAAATATGTTCATCCTAAAACTCTTACTACACTGCTTGCATGGGGACACTTATACTTTATTTTAATTTGAAACCCCACTACAGAGGCCTAATATCAAGATGTGTTGTTATCAAAATTTGTTTTATAAAGAAGAAAAAAAGCAATTTGGATAAATGTTAATGTCTCAGTGTGTGGCATTCAGCATATGGCAATCCATGGTTTATACTGTCAGGACTATATACATAGATACAGAAAGGGTAACATCAACTTATGACAACTACATTATTCCAATACTGCAAATCTAAGTTTCTAAAGCCTTCAGGGCTCTACAGTATGCCAAACATAGTTACATTCTCATGCTTATTGGCCCTTAAATGTGTATTCTAATTATGTAAATACCTACATTTTACATAAAACTCTGACATTAACTCTTCAATGACTATTGCAATGAAATGGGGTACAGCTCTTGTGTACGCACATGGAGAGCATAACATGCGGTCCAGAATACTGGCTAAGGGGCTTAGATGGGAGTGGAAAGCTTGGTATGTCTGGAGCAGAGAGATGAAATTCCAGTAATGCTTCTCATGTCTCTTTCCACCCACTTACCCAGTTCAAATGGGGTATGAAGTTAATTTACATTGCCGCAGACGCTAGGCTTTATTTTTGAAAATCCATCCAGCTCAGAACAGAAATATATTAGAGACAATATATTCCATCAACTATATGTAAATATACTCAGGATGAATAGACATTTGGATACTATTCACAGCTGTGAATCCTGCTCTCAGCAGTCACGGTTGATAAACACACACAGTACATGGGCTTTTGACTACCAGCATTTGTTTGGAAGGCATAATGTCCAGTTACTATTGGTCAGATCATTATATTAGGTATCAGTGCTTCCTCTTAATGAATGAAGGCCTGCCGCAGTTTTAATCAGTCTGTATCTGGAAATCTACACACAATGGTCAATGGCTATGCTCTTGAGAAACATAGGCAGCAGAATATGCATAATATAATTTGCATGGGCTACAATCGCAACTTCTTGTTCCACTCTACTGTGGGGCTTTTGCTAGAGTCCCAGATCTTTTCAGAAAAATCTGCCTCGTGAATCCAGACTGTAGAAGCACAGTCCTCTGAGGCTTGATTATGTGAACCATGAAATGTGGGCTGTCTAAATAAAGTGACTATGCATAAACACTACTGGGAATTGTTGGAAGGGTTTCATGTGAGATCCACAGTTCAATAACATTTCCTCATAATATTGTTTCTGTTGTCTCTTATTGATCAATATAAAACAATCTTATTGATAAGACGAGAACTATGAATAAAAGCTGCTTTATGAGAGCTAAGTATTATTGCTGTTATTTTTAGCACTCTCTTTTCAAAGTCCTTTACAAACAGTATCTAACATTAACCACAGAATACCCATTAGGTAGGCAAATATTCTCATTTTCCAGATGGGAAAACTGAGGCAGAACAGCTGGATAACTTCTCTTGTGCCACTGAGGGAGGTTGTTCCTCCCAGTCCTGTGATCAGACCACACTTTTTAAATTACATCTTACATTTTTAAAGCAACCTTCATATGGTCATAAGGTAAAATTAGCACTGAAGCACATAAAATTCTTTAAAGCATCACTTCACAATGCTAAACAGAGCAAATAACTTTCCATGTGAATCTGGATGTTAAAGTCCCAACAGTCTGAGTGTTCCAAGCTTAAAATGACAATGTGAAAAAGCCAGGGAAGCAAAGTAGCATAAAGCAATAACACAGCTGACTTCAAATACTACTTGGGGTTATCAATTCATAAACATCTATTTTTGTTATTTCATACTTATATTGCATTAGTGCCCAAAGATCCTAATTATTATTAGGGCCCCATTGTGCTAGACAGACATAAAGACAGTTTCTGCCTCCAATAGTCTAAGAAAGAAAGTGACATACAAAAGGTGGTAGGAGAAGAATATATATAATTTAAATACATTTGTATTTTCTGTTATTAGAAATAATAAATACTGAGTCAATAACCTCATCTCCCTCTGAACCTAGTGAGCATTAATTTGCCAATTTCTTATAGGCCGCAAGGTAGAGGTGGGTCATGAGAACAAATCTGAATGAGGAGAACGAAGACAACTCATGGACCAATTCAGTGCTAAGAGGCAGCATGGAAGCAGGTGTTTACATGAGAAGGTGACAGACAGATAGATGAAGGTAGCACCCTTTGTGAAGTGAAGGAGAGTGATATGACAAGAAGCAAGAGTGGGCAAGCAGTAAAAATTACAAATATGTCAAGGTCCCTAGAGATGAGGTCACAGACTTTGAACTTGATGCGGTGAAATGGGGGCCCAATGGAGAGATTCAAAGAGGGGGTGATGTCTTCAGAGTTACCAGCAAAGGGGATAGTATGAACAGCTACATTTTAGAAAGACAGATATGAATGTCAGGAAGGCCAGAAAGGAAGGGGTTACAAAAGTTGAGATTTGAGTTAAGGGCCTGGAAGAGAATTTTGTCTCTATGGACAGGAAGAGAATGACAGATCTTAGAAGTGTATCTCAGAGATGCATTCTGAGTTTAAAGATGAAAGGAAGAATAAATAACAGAATAAAGCATAGCCATTAATATGAGACCTACAGTGTAATAAAGGGCAAGCCCATAGGTTGACCAAAGTCAGGAGGGCAAATTCTGAGTAAATATATTGTTCAACAATGGAGATGGGCCTGAATCAAACCTCTGGATTCAAGTAACTTCAAACAAGATCAAATCCAAAAGTTGGAGAATTGGATGAAATATAATTCTGTTCAAGACCAGGCAAGATGGCTCAAATATCACACGAACAGCTTGGCCATCCCACCCACAACAGTGAAGGGAATTATTTGGTTCTAAGTGTGGAGATAAAGCAATTCAAACATACTAGATGCAAATTTCAATACTGAATACCTGTCTACAGAAGGATATTAAGTTCCATCATTTAGGTTGTGTATATACAGATTTGAGGATAAAACATAACTTTGTTTTATTGTCCAGTTTTAGATATAATTTATTAACCAATCTAAAATGATTTGCCTTTCACAAAACTCTATGGGCCAAAGGTCATAGGAAAAAAGGCATGCACACTGGTGCACCTTGGTCCCTGCTTTTGTCTGCCTATGGCACATAACAGTCTAGTCTCCTATGGGCTGTAATACTTTGGTCTAATTTCAGTTGTTGGGTTTAGTGTGTAGGTGATGCTGGTGGCCTGTGATATACAGGAGGTCAGACTAGATCAGAAGTCGGCAACCTGCAGCTCCAGAGATGCATGCAGCTCTTTGGCTGCCCCCTTGAGGCTCTTTGCAGGCTGCCTGCCTGCCTGTCATGGCTCCACGCTGCCCCCAGAAGCGGCCAGCTACTGCCCCCGCTCCCAGCACCATCCTCACAGCTCCCATTGGCCAGAGCTGAGGGGGTGGTGCTTGCGGGCGCAGGCAGCACACAGAGACCCGCTGCCCCCTTCCCCACAAGAGGCATGCAGAGACTTGCCTGCAGCCAGATGCTTCTGGGAGCAGTCTGGGCCATGGCAGGCAGGCAGCCTGCCTGAGCCCTGCTGTGCCACCAGCTGGCAGTTGCCTATGGTAAGCACCTCCCGGCCAGAGCCTGCACCTCGAACCCCCTCCTGCACCCCAAGTCCCTGACCCAGGTCAGAATCCCCTCCTGCACCCAAACTCCCTCCCAGACCCTGCACCCACTCCTGCACCCCAATTCCCTGCCCCAACCCGGAGCCCCCTCCTGCACCAAACTCCCTCCCAGAGGTCAGTTTATTCCATCATCTATTTTGTTTATTTAAGTTAGAATCTGTTTGTCATCTGTTGTATACCTGCTATCTTTGTGTATGTGTACAAGTAGCTTTGAGTATGATGCAACTCTCAAAATATTTTAGTCAAAGACAAAAAAAAAGGCTCTTCTTCTTTGAAAGGTTGCTGACACCTAGACTAGATGATCTAGTGGTCCCTTCTGGGCTTTGACTCTATGACACTATTTGCATAAAATATGCACACAAAATTAGCTGGATTCTAATATTTGTGTAGGCTTCTATCATCTTGTAAATTTTAAATAAAATCAAAACAAAATAATCTTTTCTGTGTTTGTACAGAAGGGAGGTTTCAAGAGAATCAAGAAAGCATTCCCAAATATCTTAAACTATGACAAAGACCAAAAGGTTATAGTTATGTGATTAACATTTATAATACAAATTAATTTAAACTTTGCAAGTTGGATTAATTTGTAGAGGAAAGAACATACATTTTCCAAATAAAATGAATTCTTATAAAAAGTGCAGAAGTATGCTTATATGTATAATTTGTATAATTGCATAACAGCTGCAGAATAAAAAGTTGCAGGAATACTCTGAAAAACCATTGAAGCAACCAGAACATTCCTATCAACATAACATCTTCAACACATGAGCATCCCCCTTTCGGAAATTCTAAAATGTTTTTGAAATAGTCCTGAACGACTGAAGGGCTCAGAGCCTTGTCCTTGTTGATCATTTCTACATTAGTTGCAGAAAATGGCTACCATTTCAAATGTGTTTAATGGTCTGTGCAAAATATTTGGTGGTATTTCAGTCAAGTTCCTTAGTACATAAGGGGACACATCACAAGCAGCATTAAAATCGCAAGCAAAGTTCTTAAGCACATACTTAATATTATGCACCTACTCAAATCAATTCATATGCATCAAAGCACTTTAGCACATACTTAACTTTAAGCCTATGCGATGATCACATCGAAGTCAACTTAACCATTCACATGCTCAAACTTAAGCAAATGCTTAAATGCTTTGTTGAATTGAGGCTTAAATGACAACCTTCTTAGGAAACTGAGCAGGGAGGACAAAAGCAAAGAGAATAAATTACCACTTTACCCACAGAGATAGCCTCTTCCAGGAAGTTTGCATTTTAATAATGCCAGTCCTAGTTGTTTGGGCATTCAAGAAAGAAAGATACTATGGCAACCCTTTCCTATAGTTCCATTGGCACTGCAGGAACCCTGGGTCTTTGCAAACAACTAGAGCCATCAGCCTGAAGTAAGTATACTATTCCCTAGCTGTGTGAAAACCACCCATAGAAATATCTATAAAAATAAAACTGAAAATCTGTGGACACCGTGCTGAACGTGTATTTGTATACAGTGTCTGGAAAGTAGTTTGGAGAAATGTAGGGATAGAAAACTCTCTTTGGGTGGTGAAAGAGTATCATCTCTGCGTAAAACTTTTAGAAAACTCATGCCATTCACCAACATATCTTTGAGGCAAGGGCGAGGGAGGACAGGACTGCTATTGTGTTGCAGGAGCACAGGGAGCACTGTATGCCTCCTTGTACTGTCAGAGATTATGGGACAGTGGGCTTGATTTTCAGAGGGAGCATTTTGCTGGTCTCTGGAATCTAGCACCCTAAGCAGCTGCCTGCTCTATTTATTCTTAATACTGCCACTGATTGCTGATACCCATTATGTACCTGTTGGGTAGAGTAACAGCAGACTTAATCACTCAGGGCTATCAGTCTGGTAGTGCACCTTGCATAAACACTATTTTTTTTAAAGATATATTTGTTTTTAAAGAAGTATATTTTTATACTACTACAAATTTGCAGAAGTAGGTAGCCAATAGGGGAACTAAGTGATATTTACTTTGAGCCCAGAAAACATCATCTTTTGCTGTCTAGGATGACAAAATTCATATTTTTATTATCTCTGAGCACCAGCTGTGGGTACAAAGCTACCCTGAGGAGTTCTGAATTATTTTCTGCACATTGTACTACCGTGGCTATACTGCATCAAAAGACAAAAGTCATTCTTTTCCTGGCATACCACAGCATGTAAGAAAAGATCAGGCATACTGTCTCAATAAGATTTTTTTTAAATAAGTGCAGTTGTTTGACAATGTAATAGACAAGGTAACTTTCCACAATATCTTTGGGAAACTATATTGCATTGAGTGTATGAATGGTTTTTGTATCATTGTGGACCAGGGATTTTATGCACTCAATGAGGGGAGGGTTACTACAGTTCCTCCATGAAGTCGAAAGAGTAGTGGATGATTAAGGCAGGTTGTTCAGGTTATAACACTTCCAGAGATGTACCACCACCTCCTGGGAGAACTTGCATATTCTGGTTCAAACTGGATTCTCTAGAGACCAACAGACAAAGAAAGACATCAGGATAAATAGCCCAAGCTTAAATGGACTTGGGGCCTTCATTCTGATTACTCATCTAACGACTGATATGAACTTGTAACCACAGGGAAAAACCAGTTGTGGGGTTTGAAGGACTGACACCTACCAGAGCCCTATGCTGGAGTTGGGGGTTATCTCTGGTAAGCTTTTTAGCATGTGTGTAGGTTCTTTTATTGTTTTTCAGATGTTTTCTCTGTAATGCTTGTCCCTTAAGAATAAATGTACTTGCTTATAAAGAACTGTGTCGTATCAGGTAACTATTGGCAATACACTGATTAAAGCCCTAGGAGAAACCAAAACACAAGTTCTGGCTTTTTAGGAAGACTGGCTTGTTGGAGATATTGCAGTGTAGATCAGTTGTACAGCCTTAAAACCACTAATTAGATGGGAATGAGATGCTGGCCTCCACCCAAGAGAGGTAACAACTAGGAATTGGAAAACATTAAGTGGGTGCTCTTGTTGGACCACGGAGGGGGATACAGATGTTACACTGAAACTATGACATAAATGTTGTTAGCGTGTGTGGGATATATGATAGTTTGAATTGACATAAGTGCCAACAGCACTGAAAGCAAGTACTATAGAAGGCAAAAGCTCAGCACAAAGTCTCAGTCATTTTGGGAAAATAATAGTGAAAAGAGAGAGGGGGAAATGAGTTATGAACAGCTGAAAAAAGTCATCTGTTTTAGTTATGCAGAGAAAAGCAGCTCAGCACTGAGGAGTGGATGAAGGCACAGGAAGTCAACTTGAAGAGCGTGGGAAGGAGTGAACTGACAAGGTATCTCCTCCTACCTAGCTATATGCATAGGAATGGAAATGGGGCACTGCTTTTTTATCTGTCTCTGCTCTTTGTAGGGGTTGAGTTGTCCTCTATTAAGTAGAGAGAGATGCACGCAAAATGGTAAATAAGTAGTCATCTAATTTTATCGGTCTATGAATTTAACTTGAATCAGGTCCACACCACAGCTCTCTGAACATGAGGAAATGTCATCTGTCAATAGCAGTTGCTTAAAAATAAAGAGGAAAAGGGGGTAAGGAAGAAGAGGCAGAGAGGAAAAAAAACATTATTCTGACTAGTCAGAACCTTCCAAATGTGAACTCCTATGTTCCTCTGAATGCTGAACAGTATACAACCTGTTAACTTTCTACAGATGGTATATCTGCATCAGAAAGGAATGGTTCTATTTTTAGCCATGAACATTTTCCAGTTAAAGCAAGGCAAAGTAAAGCCATTGCAATTAAATGTAATAGTTTTGTACAGCAATACTGTCATGTTGCCTCCCATTAGTGAATGGAAAATGCAGTGGTACTAAGAATCCTGTGGCTGAAGACAATTACACGACTGAACCGCTTTACAGTTTGGCATTTTTAATCTGCTTTTTTAGGGGAAACATGCTATCTATTTGGGTTAATTTTTCTTGTACCATTAGAGACACAACATTTCAGTGCAATATTTTTGACATAATATGATAGCTGAGATTTGTTATTATAAACTTGTATCATAAGCCTTTCAGAAACCATGAATACAATGAATTTAAATTATCTTTTAAATATACTGCTAGAGTACAAGAGGAATAGGAGAGAGAGAGTGTATCCTCTTCACAGTTACCTTTGATGTTTGCATTCCATTATAAAACTAATTTTGCCACCCACTCGACCCTTCCATCTGCCTATATTGCATACACTCTTTGTCAGTGGACAATTTTTTTGTCCACACTGAAGGAGATTCAGTAAGCTAGCTTTGAGAAATAAATAGGTCTTAATTTTTGAAGATTCTTCTAACATTTTTCCCATAATGTATCCAAAATAATTGCTTGTCCTAAAAATTTCAAATGAGGTTTATCTGAAAGTGAGTTATAGCTCACACGACCATTAGGAGATGGAGAAAGGCATTTTTGGGACATTATTGACTGGCAGTTAGGGCTCTGGAAGATTTTTAAAGTATGTGAAATGACTTGGTTACACTGATTAAGATGCGAGTGTAACTCTACAGAAGACAATGGAGTTATAACAATGTTACAGTGGAATATCAGTCTGTCTTCATTTTGGAGACTAGCTTACATTTTGAACGCTACTGTCACGGAGGTGTGTCACAGTGCCACCCACTACCTACTAGCCACCAACAGCCAGGGTAATTAACTAAATCACCTGCTTCTGGCATCACTTCCTTCATACCATAGCCTAGATAGGACAAACAGAAGTCTTCAATCCCTAGGAATTCCCTTTTTAGCTCGGTAGCTATGTGAGTAGAGCTCATTCCAGTACTCTGAGCCAACTCATCTCCTTTCCATTTCTCACTGGAGGAACGGAATCTCATTGGGGGGATGTTTCCTGAAGAGATTTAGTGTACTAAGGCTCATGCCATATTGCATTGACATGGTTACAATACTTACTGCACCTCTGTTCCCTTCGTGGTATCTCTGAATGTGCCCCTCTAGGTCTTGGACCTCTTGCTCTTTCCTGCCTCAGCATGGAACCCTTTGATTAGGGCCCTACCAAATTCGTGGCCAGAAAAAACGCTTCACAGACTGTGAAATCTGGTCTCCCCCCATGAAATCTAGTCTTTTGTGTGCTTTTACCCTATATTATACAGATTTCATGGGGGAGACCAGTGTTTCTCAAAGTGGGGGGTCCTGACCCAAGAAGGGATTGCAGAGGGGGGTCACAAGGTTATTTTAGGGGGGTCGTGGTATTGCCACCCTTACTTCTGCACTGCCTTCAGCGCTGGACAGCCGGAGGGTGGCGGCTGTTGACTGGGTGCCCAGCTCTGAAGGCAGCGCCCCGCCAGCAGCAGCACAGAAGTAAGGGTGGCAATACCATACCACATCACCCTTACTTCTGCACTGCTGCCTTCAGAGATGGACTGCCAGAGAGTGGCGGCTGCTGACCAAGGGCTCAGCTCAGAAGGCAGCAGCACAGAAGTTTGAGTGGCAATACCATACCATGTCATCCTTATTTCTGCGCTGATGCTGGCAGCGGCTCTTCTTTCAGAGCTGTACTCCTGGCCAGCCACTCTTTGGCCGCTCAGCTATGAAGGCAGTGCTACCACCACCACCAGCACAGAAGTAAGGGTAGCAGTACTGCAACCCCCCCTACAGTAACTTTGTGACCCCCGCCCACTCCCTTTTGGGGTAGGACTCCTGTAATTACAACACTGTGAAAATTCAAATTTAAATAACTGAAATCATGAAATTTATGATTTTTAAAATCCTATGACCATAAAATTGACCATGAATTTGGTAGGGCCCTACTTACGATTCTTCTACTTTTATTAGACCAGGCCTAGGGCACACTACCCTGTATGTATCAACTGCTTAACATCTGCAGGTCCAACTTGGTTTTGGGTACGTGTATTCCTTCTCTTCATCAAACTGTGACCACTAAAACAGTAACCAATCACCTTTATAAACAAAGTATTTTATTTTGGAACAAAGCATTTATTTATTTATTTATTTATTTATTTATTTATTTTCGAACAAAGCCCTAAAGGATTTTTACATTACAAATATCCTACTTGCAAATTTAGTTTCCTCTAATATTATACTGAAGTACAAGTTAGATTTCCTCTAACATTACAGGAACAGAAGAGCACCAACTTACATTCTCTTAGTAAGCCCAGATCCTCCTGTGAGTCTGTAAGACATTCAGGCCTTGTCTACACTACACAGTTTTGTTGACAAAAGGCAGCTTTCATTGACAAAACAATGGAGGTCTGCACACCGAAATGCTCCTCCCATTAATTTAACTCTCCTGCTATGCCAACATAATAAAACACCTCAACGAGAGGCATACGGCTTTTTGCAATTAAGATGAGCAACACAGTGTCAGTGTAGACACTGTACTTGCTTATGTCACCTTAAGTGGCCTTCAGGAGGTATCCCACAATGCCCATTATGACTGTTCCTTGGCAGAGCTGCTTTGTTTCTTCCCCTCCCCCTGTAGGAAACTGTGCCACGCCAAACGGCAATTTCTTCTGCAGGAACCAAAGCAGGACACAGGTGAGCAGCACACAGATCTGGTCTGAAGCTGCATGCATGCAGGAGATGCACCCTTGCATCCTCGATTATCTTTATGAGCCATGGAAGTAAGGGTAGACCGTGTCTGCCAGGATCACTATTTGCATTTCCACATACCCTGTTGGAATCTTCTGGTCTGGAAAGAAAGTCCCTGCTTGCAGTTCTCTACACAGGCCAGTGTTCCTGAAGATGTGTGCATCATACACCTTCCCTATCCACTCTGCTTTGATGCACGGTGATCCACCAGAGCCAGCAATACCATAGAGAAGTAACCTTTTCTGTTGATGTACTCCATCACAAGGTGGTCTGGGGCCAAAATGGGGATATGTGTGCCATCTATTGCCCCACCACAGTTAGAGAATCCCATTGCTGCAAAGCCATCCACTATTTCCCACACATTGCCCAGAATAACAGTCCTTCGTAGCAGGAGGCAATTAATGGCCCTGCACACTTGCATCACCGCAACCCCCACTGTGACTTCCCAATTCCAAACTAATTCACGACTGACCAGTAGCAGTCTGGAGTTGCCAGCTTCCACACAGTGATCACCACTCATTTCTCCACTGTGAAGGCAGCTCTCATTTTGGTGTCCTTGTGCTGCAGTGCAGGGGTGAGCTCTGCATACAATTCCAGGAAGGTGGCTTTGCACATCCAAAAGTTCTGCAGCCACTGCTCATCATCCCATATCTGCATAACAATGCAATCCCACCACTCAGTGCTTGTTTCCCAAGCCCAACAGCTACAGTCCACTGTGTGCAGCTGCTCTTGAATGTCAAAATCAATCTTGAATTGCTTCTTTCCATGGCCCACAGCACAGTAGGAACCACATATTAATTGTCAGAATTGTAACTTATGAAATACTGCAGGATCAGCCATGTTGTATTCATAATGCTTACCACAATATTGGAGAGCAGAGCAGGATCCATGCTTTCAGACAGAGATGGCAGATGCACAATTTACAGGGGCAGTTGAAAAATGGCACGAAATACGGTCAGAAGGCCATGGAACGATGGAATGGAGAAAACTGTATCGGGGGTGGAGAGCCTGCCCCCATGATTCACTGTGTTCCATTCCCAGAACTCCTAGTGGCAGAAGGTGGCAAACTGCACAGTGGGATGCCTACCCACGGTGCACTGCTCTCTTTGTCAGTGCTAGTGCACCAACTATGGATGTGCTCAGCCGACACAAGGAGCATTGTGTGAACATGCAGAAGCAATGTAATTATGACCATCAATGTAACTTAAGTCAACTTAACTCTGCAGTGTAGACTTAGCCTCAGTCAGGTTCTCCCACTGTGAACCACCCTATTCAAACTGGTTTAAGTACTCCCTGTGAGCTACTCAGGGTACTTGTTCTATCATTATCTCTTAACAACCCTTCAGTATAAGCTAATAGGCATCTATTGGGGCTTGTCTATATGAACACTTAGTTCATGGCAAGGTGGGGTGTAAACCTATCTTGCACTGGCCTGCCACATACTGTGTAGACCCTGCTGCTACACACCAAAAATTCTCTAGTGCATTTTGATCTACTCTGATTTGAAATGGGGGAGTAAGACAATGTGCACTAGTAAACTTTTAATGTATGGCACCGGGGTCCACATGGACAGTTAATGGGTGTCAAGCTATTATAAGGTAGAATTATCGCCATCTTGATGCAAACTAAGTGTTTGTGTAGACAAGCTCTTAGAAAGGGCTTCCTTTCTCTTTCCCTAAGTGTGAAGGCTCTGTTACACAGTCAGTGCCTCTATTTATGGGACAGACACCACAACAGTGACAGATCCAGCCCTATATTAACAATCACCAAAAAGCACCCCCACGTGTCACACTTGTATACTTTTTAAGGGCCTCAGGGAGGGAGAGCAGAAATCAATGTATGGAGGCTGAGAAAGCATGAGGAAGCTGCAGAACTGGATAAAGCTGCCCAGAGGCGCTGACTTCCTCTCCACCCAGGGGTGCTTGACCCCTGCCTCAGGCCTGCTTCAACTCCATCTCTTCAACCAAGCCCCAACCCCTGCCCTGCCTCTTCCTGCCCTGCCTCTTCCTTGTCTCTTCCCACCCCCTCCCCTGAGTATGCCCCATACCCACTCCTTCCCCTCTCTCCCAGCACCTCCTGTATGCTGCTGAACAGCTGTTCTGCAGTGTGCAGAAGGCACTGGGAGGGAGGGAGAGGAGTTGATTAGTGGGGCTACCAGCGGAAATGAGGCACTGGTGGGGGGGAGCTTGGCTGCTGGTGGGTGCTGAGCACCCATTAATTTTTTTACATGAAGAACTTCAGGAAGTGGGTAGGGAGGCTTGAGAGCATGAGCAATTCCCAGGGAGGCGAAGAAAAAATATATTAAGCTGGAATCAAAGTTGGGAACACAAATCAGTAACTTAAAGGTAATGATCCTGACAAAGATTGCAGTTATGAAAGAAAAACAGTCATTTGATAGAAAGGAATTTCAGAGTTAATGTTAAACTTAAGAGAAACCCAAACATTTGAAAGTACTGAAATGCATGGTTATCCAAACAACTTTGCTTCCAGCCTACAGCTATGACCTTAGAACAGCGGTGCACAAACCTTTCCTGTCACACACACCCTTATCAGTAATGGAATCTGTCCGTGCTCCACCGTCCATTACTGCACATCCACGGCTTCCTCAGCAGAAGAGCTTGGGCTGACAGCAGAGCTGGGGGAGAACTGGGGATGGGGGAGGATCTGAGGCTAGAGGTGGAGCTGGCCTGGGGCAGAGAGGGAATGAGGGCAGAGCTCGGCTGGGGGCAGAAGAGTGGGGTAGAGTGGATCTGTGGCTGGGACTGGAGCACAGCTGGAAGCAGAGCAGGGCTGCATGGTGCTCCCTCCCCACCCCCCTTTTCAGGGCCATACATAGTCCACACAAAAGGGAGTAATCAAATCAAACTGGAATTAAACCTTGCCTACAGAGGGTATGCGCTGTGCCAATGACAAATATGCCACATGTACACACTAAAAAGTTTCTGTCCAATACTTGTACACATTATAAAATAAAGAAGGGAATATTACCCCAGCCACCAAGTGTAATTAAAAAAATATAGCTCTCATATTCCAGGACATGACAGTAGCGCCAACTATCATTGGGGATAAGTCATTTTTCAGCAGCTATTGCTAACTAAGTCTGAGGCCCGAGACACTCACCTGCGGAACAGGGCCAGAGTCAAACGAAGTACATGAAGATTTACTGGAGTGCACCTAACACTGCCTTCCAAACTGGAGCTCATGTCATACTCTTTTCTTTGTTAATCTAACTGTAATCATGCAAAGAGTTTGAGTAGAACCAACAAAAATAAATAACAGATTTCATGTATGAGAAGTATTCTTCCTTCAAATCTCCACTTTTTTAAATAGGCATTGCTCTGTGTTGGAGACGACACAGTATTATTTTTTTAATGGCGCCTGATGTGTCATTTATTAAAAGCAAATTAACAAACAAAAAATAAGTTACAACCAGAGTTTAGACTAGATGATACTTTTGTATGTTAAACATAAATTGATACTTTTGTATCTTAAATCTACAGCAGATATTTCTGGTTTTTACAAGGATTATATTCTCTCTGTGGTTAAAGTTGCTTCTTCCTAGTCTCTCCTATTACCTGAAATGATCTTTCTGGAGCCTCTAGGCCATACTCTGTTAAACAGTGTAAACCTAGAGTCTCGCTGCTGGAATCAATATTCAATAGAGAAGGATCTAGTTCTCCTAGGGTCCAATTCACCACTTCGTTACTGGAGTTTTAACTATATTAATGCAAACCTAGTTACACCAGCATAAAACTGGAGTAACACAGTGATCGATCAGATCCCCACTGAGGAATGAGGTTTCAGTCTTCAGTAGAGCTAGTCAGAAATTTTTGATGAAACTTGGAATCTTGCCATAGAGCTGGCCCTTGGACAGTTAGCTGATTGCAAGGGGGGATCATCTTGTTGCATAGTGCTATTATAGAGGCTCCTTTGCCTCTCTTTCTCCCTGCTGTAACCCAGGACTTCCTTATATTTGATTAATCCCTAATTAAGGTTTTGGCCTCAAAAGTCTGCTCTCATTTATATCTCTGGACCAGTAGTGTGTTTCAAGGGTGATCACATTAGATTTCTTCCTCCTTAATAATTCCAGAAACAATAAGTTGAACATCAGACAAAGTGAGTGGAAAAGTAATAAAAATAAATTTGTCAATATGTCTAACTAAAAATCTAAGCTAGGAATTTACACAAATTTAGGGAATTATCAGTTGGGAATATATTTATTGATTAGCCCATAGAAAGGCTAAAAAGGATATCTTTCTCCACACTCTCAGTTACCTTATTTACAGTATCTTAAGTACAGTATAATTGAAAATAATTCACCACCAGTGAGCCATGCAGCTTAAAATGTCAGATGCTTCTCCCACTTCCACCAATACTTAACTTTCTTGCCCATTTTCAAATTTCTGGAAAATAGTTGAGATTTGTAGCATGCCCGGAAGGTCATCAGATTTGAACGGTTACAGATCAAGGGGAATGGAGGGTACAAAGTCCATAAGCTATGATGTCCTCACAGAGAATGATCTGCCAGTGTCATGCTTTGGTTTATGCCAGTGTGACCAGTTAGACAAATTAGATAGACAGAAAGACAATAAAACAAAGAATATGTTGGGACAGAGCCTTGGCCACACCTTCACTGCTTCTGCAAAACAACCATAACACTGGTTTAAGCAGCTGATGGAGGACTCTCCTGGCATGGAGGGGATCCCAAAGTAGTGTAGAGCTGCTGTAGCCTACTTGAGATGCAAGCTAGGAGGGTAGAGACCCCACATACTGTCTTTCAAAGATAAAATGGTGTTGCAACCTCATCATCTGACATGCCTGCCTAAAGTGGTTCTATCATTATACTAAACTATTTCTTTGTCATTTTTTTCTCCTCCAAACCCATACTTTATCTGTTGAAGCTAGGCTTCACAAACAATGTCAAAAGGTCTCTGATGTAGTTACTCCTGAGAGACATAACTATACCAACCTGCCTCTGGTGCAGACAGTGCTAGGTTCCCTACTGATAATTGCAAAGCTGTCTAGAATGGCTCATGACTGTGAGTGCCAACTTCCAGAGAGACTCTTAGAAATCAGGGCACAGACCCCAACCGGGCTGTGAGTTCTATACTTAAATTTCTCATAACAAGTGTGAACTCTTCAGACACTATATCAGCCTTAATATGGAGTCACAGACAAGTCCCTTGGACACTTCAGTCTATTAGAGACTCATAGGACTGGAATGCACCTCAAGAGATCATCTAGCCCAATCCTCTGCAATCAGGGCAGGACTAAATATTATCTAGACCATCCCTGACAGCTGTTTGTCTAACTTGCTCTTTAAAATTCCAATGATGGAGATTCCATAACCTCCCTAGGCGATTTATTTCAGTGCTTTACCACCCTGACAGTTAGAAAGTTCTTTCTAATGTCCAACTGTGATGCATGGCTAGAAAGGGTTAAACAGCCTGCAAAATAAACTACTTAGGCCTTGGCTACACTCACACTTTACAGCGCTGCAACTGGGGTGTGAAAAAACACCCCCCTGAGCGCTGCAAGATACAGCACTGTAAAGCGTCAGTGTAATCAGGGCAGCAGCGCTGGGAGCGCGGCTCCCAGCGCTGCACGCTACACCCGTAAGGGATGTGGTTTACATGCAGCGCTGGGAGAACTCTCTCCCAGCGCTGCCGCTCTGACTACACTCACACTTCAAAGCGCTGCCGTGGCAGCGCTCCCGCAGCGCTGCCAGGGCAGCGCTTTGAAATTCCAAATGTAGCCATACCCTTAGATTCAATCCTTAAAGACGTGGGGAGATAATGTTTGTGGTTTTGCCTATTTACACGTATATGGGTGGAGTCCACAATGTAATCAACAGACCCTGTCTATGCTTGATCTCTGAATTATCAGAATACAAAGAACATCCTAGCATTTAAATGAATTGTAAACACAGGATATCTCTATATTCATCTCTCTTTGAAATGTATAGCAAATTACCTGGGAATGGTGGAGGAACAAGCCAATTGCCTTATGTTAATTCGTATAGCTAAGTACTGGTGATGGACCTCCTTTAAAGTCATCATAATTACCTTTTGTTCCCTGAGGAACTCCAACTTGTCAAAGAGAACATAAAATTGTATAAGAGATCCTTGGGTCCTAATACTGTCCTCTTAGATCTGCTTAAGCTTCATTGGGGGAAGTTTGAGTCGCAAGACTGAGGTCCCAGTTATGCTGGTGCACCCTCAATATGATATTTGGATATTGAACTATAACCTAAAAACTATTTCTAAAAGAACTCTTTGCAGCTACAAAGGTCACCATCTCTGCTATGAATCTGAAACTCAGTGAATTGAACTCATGTCAGTATGTATATTGATCTTTTAACCATATTCTCTCTCTCTTTTGTTTTTTAATAAATTTTAGTTTCGTTAATAAGAATTGGCTATATTGTGTATTTGGGTAAGATCTGGAATATTAAATAACTTGGGAGGTAATGTATCTGATCCTTTGGGATTGATAAAACCTTTTATTTTATATGATGAAATAACATTTGCAGAAATCATCATATTTGACTTAGATACCCGGATGGAGGCCTGACCTGGATCACTTTAAGGGAACTGTGTTGTTTGGACTTCTGAATAACCAGTAATAAAGAAGCTGTTTTATGCTGTCTTGGTAAATCTAAGTATTGGAATATCCACCAACTTTTGGGGGACTGTCTGCCCCATTCTTTGCAGTTCATCCTAATTGAGTGACCACAGCTGGCCCTCACTGGAACCCTGGTCACACCAACCTAAACTTTCCTTGCTGCAATTTAAGCCCATTGCTTCTTGTCCTATACTCAGCAGTTAAGAATAATTTTTCTCCCTCCTCCTTGTAACAACCTTTATGTACTTGAAAACTGTTATGTTCCCTCTCAGTCTTCTCCTTTTCAGATTAAACAAACCCAATTTTTTCAGTCTTCCCTCAGAGGTCATGTTTTCTAGACCTTTAACCATTTTTGTTGCTCTTCTTTGGACTTTCTCCAATTTGTCTACATTTCTTGAATTGAGGCACCCAGAACCAGACATAGTACTCCAGTAAAGGCCTAATCAGCATGGAGGAGAGTGAGAGAATTACTTCTCATGTCTTGCTTACAACACTCCTGCTAATACCTCCCAGAATAATATTTGCTCTTTTTGCAACAATGTTACTCGGCTGACTCATATTTAGTTTGTGATCCACTATGACCCCCATATCCCTTTCTGCAGTACTCCTTCCTAGGCGGTCATTTCCCATTTTGTATGTGTGCAACTGATTGTTCTTTCTTAAGTGGAGTATTTTGCATTTGTCCTTATTGAATTTCATCCGATTTTCTTCAGACCAGTTCTCCATTTTGTCCTTATCATTCTGAATTTTAATCCTATCCTCCAAAGCACTTGCAACCCTCCCAGGTTGGTATTGTCCGCACACTTTATAAGTGTGCCATTGTCTAAATCATTGATGAAGATATTGAACAGAACCAGACTTAGAACTGATCCCTGCGGGACCCTACTTGATATGCCCTTCCAGCTTGACTATAAACCACTGATGATAACTCTTTGAGAAAGGTTTTGCAACCAGTTATGCACCCACTGTATAGTAGCTCCATCTAGATTGTATCTCCCTAGTATGTTTATGATAAGATCATGTCAGACAGTATCAAAAGCCTTACTAAAGACAAGATATACCACATCTACAACTTCCTCCCATCCACAGGTCCTGTCAAAGAAAGTTATTAGGTTGGTTTGACATGATTGGTTCTTGACAAATCCATGCTGTCTGTTACTTATTATTTTCCAGGTGTCTGTAATTTGGTGAATTCCAGAGATTTGTAAGGCTGGAATTTGATCCACACATTTACTCAATGCTGTCCTCCTGATGGGACCAGATCAAAGGTTCACTTTGGCAGCATAGTTTTTCATCTTTGTTCAACTGAGCACTCCTCAGCCTCTCTCTCGGGTGGCCTACTGCTTGCTAATCTACTACCAGAGACAATTTCAAGATGAAGAAGAGAACACTATTTATTTTAAATCATAGTCCTTTGAATATACTACCTCTGCAGATCCACATATTCCTTCTATCATTCTCCACTTTTTAGATAGCAGATGCAAAGAAGAATTGAAGGGAGGCTAGAGGACAATTCATTTTATTACTTAAGCCCAAAATGCTAGTTTTTCAGTCTGCTTGCACCAACTCCCTTTCCCCAATGGGAGATTATCCTGACATAGCATTATTCCAGGGCCAGCAACATGACTGATGCAATAGAGATGGTTGAAATTTTGAATTTCTATCCCATGGGAAATTCCATCATTTCATAATTTCTTTTCATCCCAAATCAGAATGAAAAGTCAAAATTTCTTGTGAAACAAAAATTCAGAATAAATTAATGATTGAAACATTTCAATATTTTTCTTCAAAATTTTTGACACAATACGTATATTCTCATGAAATGTTTTGATTTTGTCAAATTAGCAATATTTTGGCAGAAAACTGTTCTGTCAGAAAATTTTCAACTAGTTCTATTTTACAGGATGGCTATGAAATATATTCAGAGATCTTCCTATCTCAGCTCTAGGTGGTGGGATCCAGGTGACTTCTCTGATATTTCTTTAAGTTTTCTGTTTTGAGGAAATAAAAGTGGCTGAGTTGTAAAGTAATCTCATGCCTTTTTACTAGTAAGAAAGATTCTTGAGATGTTTGAAACCCATATTAACAATACTCATAAGGCTAGATTCTGAAACCCTTACTCAGATTGGGGAGTATTGACTTCAGTGGGACTAATCGTGTGAGTAAGCACTCATCCGTGTAAGTACAGAGTTCAGAATCTGGTTCACAATGAGAAATACTATTATAACTAGTAATAATTTATATGTCACTTAAAAAGTAAGAGAGAACCTTTTAATGATGCCCAGTGCACAACTAACCCATCTAAAACAAATGTTTTAACTTTCCCATTAAAGCTAACTATATTAAGATAATATTAAAGGAATAATTCTTATAGAAATTATATAATTAAAAGAAATATATAAGACCCCAAAAATAGAAGCAACAACATATTCTGTGAAACTGATAAAAGTGTTGTAAAGTAAAAGTATTCAGAATCAGAAGATATATTTTTCAGAATTAATTATATACAGACCATTATGTTTGAACTACAAATCTACAAACACAGTACACTGAAGTATTCTGTTACATTGTATATCATAATACATTACAAAACTGAAACTCAATTGTTTTGCAATATCACCAAAAACCCAAGTGAAAAAGAATTTTAATATAATGGATACTTTGAGTAAGATGCTGCTAATAAATATTTAGTACTTTTCATCCAAGGATCTCAAAGCACATTAAAGAAAAGAGGATCAACTCTGGTTAGGACTTCAGTATTGCCTGAAGAAAAACATAAATGACACTTATTTACAACCGATCCACAGCTATGTACATTAGGGAAGTTTTCTCATATATAGATATGATTTCCTATTCAGAATCACAAAGCCCAAGTTGGAAAATAAGTTATGTTTTTGTACAAACACCTGAAAACTGTCTGATGCAGCATCTAAAGGACCCAATCCAGCAAAGTCAACAAGAGCTGAGGGTACATAGAAAATGATTGGATTGGCCCAAAGATAAGGTGGCATTTGCCCTGTGAAAGAGTAAGCAGAAGGCCAATGTTCCACCTAAGCAGCATTGCCAACCTAAAGCACTAAAAATGATGAATCAGGACCCCAAAACCAAGACACTGGCTTAAAAACCTATGAGAGTTTTCAAAATAATAAATGTAGGGTATTTTCATTTACTTTCTGGTTTCAAAACTTTTAGAGTGTTCTTATCTCACACCTTCGAGCTTTTCTCTACATACAAGAAGGCTAAAAAATTACTTAACAAAACAAAACTGAGATTTTTCATTTAATCTCATAGGGTTTTAAGAAAAGCACCATATATCACAAGATTGACTACTTCTGAGAGTTGGCAACACTGCCAAGTCCTATTTAAACACTCAAAGCAGTACTTCAATGGGATTAAGTTGTACATAGGTAATGTGCTAAGGGGTGTACTTCATTTACAGTTAGTTATCTTCTACTTCAGTGGCACATCATAACAAAATATTTGGAATTAACATACTCTAATCTAACACTAGTGCTGTTTAAGGTACAAACTTTCCAGAAATTCTGAAATCTATTTGTTAGATTCTAATGCATGTGAACTATGGGTTGTAGATTCAGATACTGTGAAACAGGAAGCTCAATAAAAGACTCAGAAGCATTAAGAATGTATGGGGGAAATATATTACTTTTAATTGTAGGTCCTGAAGAAACTGAATAACTTAAGTCACAAAAATTTTCATAGCTACTTCCTAACAATATAACTGCCAACTAAAGAAAAATCTGCAAGAGATAGAACAAGCCTTTGTGCAGGCTAAAGAAAATCTTTTCAGGCTGGTGCAGCCTGTGGCATTCAGTGATGACTCAGAGCTAGTGCTGCTTGCAAGAGCTCTGCTTTATGCAGCATCCAGTTACAAGTGGCTGGGCATAATATTAACACCAACAACAGCTTCACAGTGCTCTGCCTCAGACTCTCTCTCTGGGAAGCTCATTTCTTAAAGGCACAGCCTTTGATACTACACTTTCCTCTGCCAGGCTTCCAGGCTAACCTTAGTTTATCAAAACAAGAATAGGCCTCTGCCTAAGCCAGTTTTCCAGGTTGTCTTCAAAGGCTGGAGCAGACCTCTAAGAAGTGTTATTCTTTACATTGCTCTTTATGAAAAATCATCTTGTCCAACTTTCAGCAAAGCTCTTAACCATGTGCTTAAGTCCTATTGACTTAAATGGGACTTAAGCATATGTTTAAAAGCTTTGTTCAGTAGGGGCCCTTACTTCTACAGGACCCAATTTTGTTTCCACTGAAGTCAACAGTAACTTCCACTGACTTCAAAGGGATAAGGTTTGCCAACATTGCACTGGGGAGTGAGCCTAAGAGCCCGGGTCTGCAGACTTGTGATAGCAGGACTCATGATAGCTATGTGGATGTTGCAGCTTGGGCTCTCAAGCCTTGGGGAAAAGTGGGACGGACCTGAAAGTCTGAGATCCAGCCCAAGCCACATCTAGACAATGTCTACACAGTTAGTTTTAGAGCACTAGTGTGAGTGCTGCTAGCATAAGTCTGTGGACCTGAGCTGGGAGGGTTGCTCCCAGATGTAGTGCTGACATTAGGGTGGTCAGTTTTTGAACAGAAAGTCCAGTTAAAAAGGAGACCTGACAGTAGCACTGACCAGACACCCAAAGTCTGGTTACCTGAGTAACTGTCTGTAGTCAGCTTCCACTCTGTTGAAGGTGGGAAGAGCAGTTGCTGCTGGAGCTGAAGGAACACTCAGGAACTGTCCAGCTCCAGTAGACAGAGACACCAATGATCAGTGCCTGGAGGGAGGGATCCTGAAGCGCACAGCGCTAGTGGGGCCATTGGCCTAGCTCACTTCCTGGGCCCCCTTCTCAGTTTCCTTTGTGCCATCCCCATCCCCAGAGTGCTGCCCACCATCCTGCCCCAATCACCCCCCCCCACATACCTCTGGAGTGCGACTCTGCCTCCTCCATCCTGCCCCAGTCAACCTCTACCTCTTGAGCCCTGCTCAGCTGCTCAGCTGGTGGGTAGACAGAGGCGGAGAGAACAGCGAGTGATGGCAGGGAGGGAAGAGGAGCTGGGGGAAGGGCCTAGAGCAGTGGTGGGAAACCTTTTTTCTATTAGGGGTCATTGATCCAAAGAAAAAAATCAGTCGCAGGCCACATAAAGCCCCGTGGGGGGAGGAGGCTTGGGGCTTCCCCTAGGCACTGGGGTGGGGTCAGAAATAAGGGTTTCAGGGTGCAGGAGGGGGCTCCAGGCTGGGGCAGGAGTTAGAGTGCAGAAGGGAGTGAGGGCTCCAGCTGGAGGTGCTGGCTCTGGGGTGAGGCTAGGGATGAGGGTTTGGGGTGCAGGAGGGGTCTCCAGACGGAGGCCAAGGGATGTGGAGTGCAGGCTCAGAGCCGGGGTTGGGATGCAGGAGGAGGTTCAGGGTGCAGGCTCTGGGAGGGAGTTCTGACCTGAGGCAGAGGATTGAGGGTGCAGGGCCCAGCTGGGTAGTGCTTACCTCAGGCCGCTCCCAGATGGCACTGCAGTGGGACTAGGACAGGCTCTCTGCTTGCCCTGTCTCTGTGCTGTTCCTAGAAGCAGTTGACTGGTCTAGCCCCTAGGCAGAGGGGTCAGGGGGCTCTGCATGGTGCGTGCTGCCTGCGCCCATAGGCGCTACACCCACAGCTCCCATTGGCTGCAGTTCCCAGCCAATGGGAGCTGCAGAGCCAGCGCTGAGGGCAGGGGCAGCATGCAGAGCTTCCCTGATTGCCCCTGTGCCTAGGGGCTGCAGGGACATGCTGGTTACTTCTGGGAACTGGAGCCGACCCTAGCTTCCCCCTGCAGCAGAGTCAGTCGGCACTTGCGGCTCCAGCCACTCAGGGCAGTGCTGAAGCTCAGGGCTTCTGGCCTGCAGCATGGAGACTTGCCACAGACCGGATTAAATTAAGCAGTGAGCCAGATCCAGCCTGCAGGCCATAGGTTCCCCACTCCTGGTCTAGAGGTGGATCAGGGGGCTGTGGAGTTTCTGACACTCAGTGTCCAGTTTTCACAAATTAGAAAGTTGGCCACCCTAGTTGACATGCCCTGAGTCTCCAAAGATGCTACTCCAGCGCCTAACTGAAATAGGGTGTAAGTATTTTGTCCTTAATTCTTGAAAGAGAAAGTGTGTGTATGTATGTTTTGTGTCAAACCTGTCTTACTTTACTAATACAGTCCTAGTGACTTCAGAGGTGTTGCTTGTGTAAAGTGAGCAAGGTTTGGCCTCTGCTGTAGTATTACTAAAGTAGGTTAAATGCCACACCTACCTTCATACCTTAGCAAGTTCAGCCACATAGTTTGCAGGGTTTTGAGTCTCTTTTCTGTGTGGGGGCGGGAGTGCATGTATGTTTTATTTTCCTTTTCAAGTTTCTATTATAAAATGATCGTCCTCTATATAAGATTACTAATGTATTGAAGTATTTCAAAAATTATACTAATATGTTAAAGTATCATAGAAACATATGAAATTCTTCTAAAAAACTATAAGAAAACCACTTAGGGCTTGTATTACACTACCACTTAAGTTGATGTTACTTATGTTGCTCAGGGGCGTGAACCACTCTCCCCCTGCTCCCCCGAGCGACATTAGTTACGTCAGCTTAAAACATTGTCTACACCAAACTATGTTGGTGGGAGATGCTCTCCCCCATATAGCTTCCACCTCTCGCTGAGGTGTAGTAATTACATTGACAGGAGAGCATGTTCCCATTGATGTAGCGCGATAGTAAAGACAGTACAGAAGAATAAAGCCTTTTTTAAAAATAAAAAGTAGTATTCGGAGGAATATGTAGGATACAGATGAAATATGTAGAAGACATGCATTGGCTCATCTGAAAAGTACTGACTTTAGGACCTCATTTTCAGTTACGAGGCCACCACTGTAAGTCTTTGACAGAATGCATGGTAAACGTCTCCTCTTAAAAGGATTCTTTTTTTTTTTTTGCCAGCTCCCAATTAGTTCATCAAATATTTTCAAAATGTAATAAAAAAGCATCAAAGCAAACACACAAAATTAAATTCTGATGAGTGTTTCATTACTTTATGTATAATATCTTTACATTGCTGAAGATATAGAAGTACATTTGTTTTTAAGTTTGCCACACCTAACCAAAACATACTGTTTGGCAATTCAGTATTTGGCTGGGTCACATATGTGCATGGAAGCTTGCAGTAACAATGGTTCAGTAGTCACAGACATAGTGTTGAATCTAACAGATTTAAAGTCCAGGGGTTGGCAACCTTTCAGAAGTGGTGTGCTGAGTCTTCATTTATTCACTCTAATTTAAGTTTTTGCATTCCAGTCATACATTTTAATGTTTTAGACGATCTCGTTCTATAAGTCTATAATATATAACTAAACTATTGTTGTATGTAAAGTAAATAAGGTTTTTAAATGTTTAAGAAGTTTCATTTAAAATTAAATTAAAATGCAGAGCCCCCCGGACTGGTGGCCAGGACCCAGGCAGTGTGAGTGCCACTGAAAATCAGCTCATGTGCCACTTTTGGTATGCATGCCATAGTTGCCTACCCCTGGTTTAGACTGAGGCAACTTAGTCCTTTAATTTAATTAAATATTCGCTATTCTTTCTTTCTTTCTTTTTTTCTTTCTTTCTTTCTATTAAGTATAAATTAAACAATGTGTTTAACCTTAGATTAGTACAGTGGTAAGGTGGCAAAGAGACTTAAAATCTTATCACAGGTAATTTTACAAAGTAAGTCTTATATGCTCAAGCATTAACAAAACAATTAACTTAATTAACTTGGGGACAGTATGAGGACAGTTTTATGTTTAATAGTTTATGGAAATGTACTGTACAGACAAGGAATTTTAAAGTTTTTAAATATAATATGTCAGTGCTGTTACTTTATATTATATCCTCTTCAACTGGCATATTCCCTAGAAAATTGCTGAAGTAGCACAATAACTGAAATTATACCACTAACATATTTATGGTACTGGACTACGCAAGCTGTTTTCCATTAATAGCGTTTTGCCTTTTGGTTTCAAATAGTAACTTGCAAAGTAATTTAATGCTGTAGAAACTTTGGGCCAAATTCATCCTTGGTGTCATTCCAGTGACACTATCAGGGAAGATTTTAGCCCAAGCCAATTAATTAAACGATATCTGCTATATTATATTTCTTCACTAAACTGAAATTTTTTTTTATTAATAGAAGCTTCATTTAAGAGAAATGTTGATGCGGCACCAAATAAGCAAAAAAATGCTTGCATAATAAAAAGGGCAATTACATGTGGTGCTTTTTGAAGTTACACATCAATTTTCTTTAACTGTGCTATGGAGATTACCATAGAATCCTATAGGTTTCTGATATTTTTGTGCTGATTAAAACAAAAGCACTTTATTGAGTATGACTGTAAGTGCGTTTTAAAGAATCATATGTTCTACACCATTAGCATTGTTGCTTGCCTCTACTCTGCTACTGAACTTGTAAAATTCCCCACTTAGCTCTCAGACTAGCTCATTCTTAGTGTTCTGTCTTTGGGCTAGACAAGAGGTGGGCAAACTATGGCCTGCAGGCCACATCCAGCCTGTGGGACTGTCCTTCCCAGCTCTTGAGCTCCCGCCTCCCTTCCCCACAGCCTCAGCTTGCCACACCGCCAGCGCTCTGGCCCACCACTTCTGCCAGGCAGCATGACAGCGTGACTGGCTTCAGCCAGGTGGTGGGGCTGTGAGCTCCTGCTGCTCTGAGTGGAATGGTAAGGGGGAGCGGAGGGGTTGGATAAGGAGCAGAGGGTCCTGGTGGGCAGTCAGGGGACAGAGAACAGGGGGTGGATAGGGGGTGGAGTCCCCGGGGGGCAGTTAGGGATGGGCGGTACCTGGAGGGGAGGGTCAGGGGACAAGAAGCTGGGGGTTGGATAGGTGTGGGAGTCCTGGGAGGCCTGTCGAGGGGCGGGGGTGCGGATAAGGGGCAGTGCAGTCAGGGGACAGGGAGCAGGGGGGGTTGGTTCCTGGGGGGGTGGTCGGGGTAGGGGACCCCAGAAGGGGGTGGTCAGGGGAAATGAGCAGGGGGGTTGGATGGGTTGGAGGTTCTGAGGCGGGCAGTCGGGGGCAGGAAGTGGGATGGGGCAGATAGGAGGCGGGGGCAGGATGTTTGGGGAGGCACAGCCCTCCCTACCCAGTCCTCCATACAGTTTCACAACCCCGATGTGGCCCTTAGGCCAAAAAGTTTGCCCATCCCTGGGCTAGACTGTGCCTTTACACACAGCATTGAGAAATGGATAGTGCATACACTCCAGCACCCCAGAAGCCACAGCAGACACTGTGCCTCTAAGACAGTCCTCAGAGGTACAGTTCTCTTCCTGCTTCCTCTTTGGGGTGGTAGCAATTTGCTGCTGGTATAACCCAACAACAAAAGTACAACACCCTTTGCGCTGGCTCAGTCAAACTTGCCAAAGCTGTGCACATTTCCTGCCTCTCTGCTTCAGGAGCTCAGGATGAAATAAGCAGGTAGCACACCCAGGAGTGCAAGAGGGTTCTTACTCTCCTTTATTTCTCTAGTGCCAGGCATATAGCCCAAGTCACAATGTAGCCCTTTTGTTTAAAACATATGTACTTTTACTTCATTATTAAAAGTTCATTCTTCAACTTTCAGAATCAGTGGAAATGAAAAATGCCATTGAACCTTTAATAGATCTAATATTTAATGTGCTGCATAGTAAATAACCTTGAGGAAATCCAAAGGAGAGACAAATTAGGACATATAATGATATATATTAAACTGCATTAGAACATACCATGTAAATTCTGATTCTGAAAGGAAAAACCACAAAATAACAGTAAAAACTAATCTCCCATTATTTCCCATGCCCAGCAAAATTCTTAACAAAGAAACAGAACTTTGATGCTATCACAACTTATTTGGGTTGAGGGAAATTTTTGCTAAAATGAATAGAAAAGTAATTAGACTCACTATTGTGTGTCAAAAGTTCTCTATTATTCATTCCTTTGATTAACTGATGGCAGAAATTATTTTACATGTCCTGCATTTTTAATAGTGATCTCTGTCTACTGCCCTGCGAGAAGTCTGAGTCTATTTAATTACATCCACTGACTAAGAATTTTAATAAATATTTCAATGATGAATGGGATTTTTTGGCTCATTAGAGACTGAGTACAAATGAAACCAATATTGTAGTGTTTAGTTACCTAGAATAAACATAGAAAAGAAACAGCTCTTTTTCAGCAGGATTGCAGCTATGTATATTGGAAAAATTATCCCATTCAGAAAGTATTAATAAAGAAAGGGAGTCATGAAATTCTTGATATATCATTTGTAGCCAAAGGGCAAGACAGCCAAAAGCAGGAAAGAAGCCGTCTTTTCATGCACGTTATCTGTTATGCAAAAAATAATCATGAAGGAGTGCTGCACAAGCATTAAGGTCATCTAGCAAAAGCATATTAAGGCCTAGATTCTGATATTCTTACTCTGGTTTATTAGAACTTTACCTCAGAAGTCATCCAATTAACTTCAATGGGACCACACATGGAGAAGATACTCTCACTCATGCTGCTCAGTATCAGAATCAAGCTCTTGGAATCTCATTTTCAAAAATTCTACCATAATTCTGGGTTAGGCTAAAAATAGATCTGACTGGAAGAAATTCTGAAGAATATTTAAGGCAAACAGAAAAATTGCTTTTGAAATACACTCACACCTGCTACTTGTCATTATTTAAGTGTAAATTAATAGCATTTTGCTTTCCTTTTGTACAAAGTTTTATTATGCTATGTTCAACTGTGGTCCACAGAATATTTGATATAGTAATATAGAAAAACATCTATATACTTATTAAACAAAAATAGTTATATTAATATGACAGTACAGGTAAGTTAGCAGGGATGAAAACAGTATTTATTTGATTTTTCCTGATCTCTTGCAGTTTAGTATGTGGTTGAGGACAGAACAATTACGATAGAACTTATTATCCACAATAAGCACAATGTGGGAAGGGAAAATAATTAAAGAAGGGAAGAATGAGAGAGAAATTTTCTAACTAAGACAACAAGGAGTTGGAAAGGTCAAAAACTGATCACATACTTGGCTCCTTAAAAGCAAATTGATTCATGCACAGGAACCATCATTTCCACAATGTAATAAAAAGTGAGGACAGGCAAAAGAATAGTACAGTAGTTTTGCTACCTTCTGTACAAATTATGAGGTCAGTGAAGAATCTGAACCATAATACATATTAAAAATCACAAACAAGCCATATGCTGAAGTAACAAATTAAAAGCACAAAATAAATATATTTCAGTGATCTTTCAATGCCATGATAATATGCAATGTATCTGTCACATGTTCCAGGGTTTAGGATGGAATGAATTCATGTCAACATTCTAGCATTTAATGTTAATTTAAAAACCTATGTCTTATCTTGTGCAACTGCTGTGTTCACACTATACTTGATCACTGTTTCTAAAGTTCAGTGAATAAATCACAGAGAATAATTTATTTAACATATTTAATCTCTTCTTCTGTTTCCAGAATGGCTGTAAGCACATCACAATTTCCTCACATGGACTTGTTATTCCAAATGTACATAACATTATTTACATTTTTTTTTATTGTGTAGCTTGACTGGAAACAGTTTATGAGTATTAGTTACCAAGCATTTGAAATCTGAGCAGCACTGGCTAATTGCAATTGCTCAAAGCTGTAAGGCATTGATTCTGTTCCCTGAGTGGATACTCATAATTCTTATAGTCAGAAGAATGATTTGAATAACCCAATAGGGTATCTTGCAGGGAAAATAGCAGTTTTAAGGAGATGTAGCACATATTTTCAGAAATTTTAGATCTAAATGTGAATATGTGCAGTCCTGGCTGTGAAGGATCAAGTATGGTTGTTGTCAAGCTCATCATGGGCCAGATTCTCCCACCTTCAATCATATTGTATAGTACAGCTTTCTCAAACTGGGGTCTGCGGACCCTGCGGGTCGCCAAGGGTACTCCAGGGGGTCTGCAGGCACTGCTGATCAACTCCTCCCCCTCCCTCTATCACCCGGAGGTTACTGAAGCCAAACTGGGAGATTTTAGGAGCTAAAAGTCCAGCAGCACAGTGGGGCTAAGGCAGGCTCCCTGCCTGCCCTGGCTCTGCACCACTCCCAGAAGTGGCTGGCATGTCCCTGGAGGCCCTTGGGGGAACAGGAGGTCTCCTAGTGCTGCCCCCACCCCAAGCATCAACTCCGCAGCTCCCATTGACCAGGAACAGTGACCAATGGGAGCTGCAGGTGGTTAGGGGCAGTACACGCAGACCACCTCCCCCCTGCCTAGGAGCTGCTGCCAAAGAGATGTGCCGGTCACTTTTGGGAGCCACCTGATTTAAGTGCCGCCTGTCTGGAGCTCACACCCCTCACCCCCTCCCACACTCCAACCCCCCGCCCCAGCCCAGATCCCGCACTCCACACCCAAATCCCCCCCCAGAGCCTACACTCCGTACCCCCTCCTGCACCCAAACTCCCTCCCAGAGCCCGCACCCCTTGCCCCCTCCTTCACCCCAACCCCCTACCTCAGTCTGACGAAAGTGAATGAGGGTGGGAGAGAGTGAGCGATGGAGGAAGGGGGGATGGAGTGAGCCGGGGGCGGGAAGAGGTGGGGTGAGGCCTTGGGGGAAGGGGTGGAGCCTGGGGCTGAGCAGGGGTGCTTGGGGGCCCCCAAAAAATTTAAAATCAACCTCGGGTTGCTAAAGTTTGAGAACTGCTGATATAGTACTTCACTCCACAAATGACTGATAGTGCAAAATCCTGGCCCTATTTAAGTCAAAGGGAGTTTTACCATCAGCTTCAATGGGGCCAAGATTTTACCCACATGGATTAACAAGTGATTAAGGGTAGCAGAATTTAAGGCCTGTGAGCAAGAGAGTTTTCGGAATTCTGTGTTAATAAACAATGCTCAATCATTATATAAAAGGCACCTTTTGCAGTGTGTACATATTTCAGTTTGCAAGCTTAAATTTCTCTTTTCAGAGCATTCCAGTGAGCAATACTCAAATTGTTGTAATATTTGTTGAAAGTATACACAACAGTGGCAGTAGCTCAGCCAAGGCTAACTGATGTGACTATTCACAGAAAATCTGTCACAGTATTCTTCCATCTCTAATAAGTTAGCTGAGATCTCCAGTTTTTATTTTCTCACAATGGACATGACAGTCTTGGCTGTTAGGAGTATGTTGGGATCCAATTAAAATAGATGTGGTATGTCCAGACAATCTAGTCAAACACCAGTTTCAGTTTAAGAAGACTGATCAGCTACAAAAGTGATCTCAGAGTCACTTCACTTCTGTGCTCGATAGGATTGTTTTCTTTCTCCAGTTGTATCATGATGTACCATCCATATAAAGCTGACAGAACAAAATTGACAAATCAAGTTTTGCTCAATTAGACCATTTTGGCGGCTTGTATGTAATGCCTTTATTGCTTTCTCATGTAATCAGAACCTCAATCAACAGTAAACTAATATCATTGTAAAAGGATAAGTACTTTGTTTAAACATGGCAGATTTTCTGTGGGCTTGTCTACACGGTGCACTAGCCAGTTTGTTTATCTGCTGCATTGGCAGGTTCAGCGGACCACGGCTACCACTGGCCACAGTTCGCAGTCCCAGGCCAATGGGGGCGGTGGGAAGCGGTGCGGGCGAACCATGGGAGCCACAGTCCACCGAACCTGCCGATGCAGCAGATAAACAAACTGGCCTGGCCCGCCAGGGTGCTTACCCTGGCAAGCTGCGTGCCAGAGGTTGCCAACCCCTGCACTAGGCCCTTCCCTTCAGGGTCTGGAGCCTGGCAGGCTATGGGATAGAGCTCCCTTCTGCTCCCCAAGTCTAGCCAGCACTGCACTGTCCGCAGTGCTAGTCTCCCAGCTCTGGAGACCGACATTCCCCTGTCAAAGGCCTGGGACAGACTCACTGCTCCCTTCTTGGGCAGCCTTTATAGAGGGCCAAGCTGAGCCCTGATTGGCTGTCTCCAATCTTGGCTCCGATTGGCTTCCAACAAGTCCTTTTCTAATTGGTTGCCTGTCTGTGCAGGTGCACTGGCCTGCTGCAGCCTACAGTCTCTGGGAGTGGGGCAGCCACCCCACTACACACACTAGTGCACAGTAGAATACTCTTCTAGTAAAGATTAACACACTATATAGACAAGCCCTAAGTGTAAGTTTAGAAATGGAGGCAATAAATAAGTGGAACAAGAGTACATGACTGGTGAGAATAGAAAGTAAAGAAATACCACCAGACAAATCCAATAGATCCTAAAGTGACATGGAATCTGTGATGAGATGTACAAGAGCCCAGAGACAATACTGAAGACCCTAGTAAAGGCATACCATGTATTGAACTTTTGTTACCCTAGAAGGAGTTCACTCATCAATTTTGATGGTGTGACTTAGCCAGAGGGCTGAGCCACTGAAGACCTGACCAGCTAAGGCAACAACCTCTAGGTTGTATCAGAACCAAGAAAGATTGCAGCACCACACCTAGGTGACAGGAGGCATTCAGGAGGTGAGTGTTCCCCATTACAGGATCCAAATGATTTTATATTATTGAAGGGACCCAATTTTGGCACCCATACTCACTGAGTAGTACCTTACTCTGCCAATAGTCCATTTAACTTCCAGTTATTGCAGGTTCTGATCCTACAAACATTTAACTGTGCATGTAACTTCATAATTTTAGCCTTTAACTCCAGTGGGACTACACATGTTCTTAAAGTTAAGCCTGGGCATAAATGTTACCAGAATCAGGGACTAGAACTATATTTTTGTTAAAAACTTTTCTCTGAGTGGCAAAAAACTGTTGTCACTTCAAAACAAAATTATATCGCTGTTACCAGTGAAAAGTTATTTTGACATCCAGTACATTAACAAAGTTACTGTGAGTATGTTTTATATACGCAGGACAAACCTTTCAAAAAGAGGAGCCTAAAGTTAAACTACTAAGACCATATTTAGATGGGATTTTCAAAAGCACCAAGAGTGACATAGAGACCCAAGTCCCATTGATTTCAAACTACAAGTCTTGATGAAGGAATATAATCTGGTCAAAGCTGATCAAAGTCAAAATTAATCTTTCTTGACTTGTGGAAATTCAGTCTATTGGAAGGTAGTGTTGGTTGTAACTAAAGCACAGTCTACTTGCTTATCAATTTTGTGTTTGAGTTTGTGTTGCTTTCACAGTAAGAATATTAATATGGCCCTGCACTTGTCTTTTTCAGGTTGATGAGTATTTTAAGTGTGAAAATTCTTAGTAGAAAAAAATCCACAGTTTAAGAATCTGTGTAGAATAGAATTGAATAGATAGAGATTGGCATATTTCAGCTGTGCGTGAAGAATTCCCATAAGTGTTTTATAACTATATGTATGCTTTAAAGTGTTTTGGGATAAAAGTGTTATAGGCATCATTATGTAGTAGGCTAACAAATCTTGAGTTTTAGCCCCAGCTCTGCCAATGACTCAATGTGTAACTGTAGTGGGCTGGCGCGGCTTGCCTCCTCCCCGGAGAGGGTCGAGCCCCGCCGGAGGCCAGAGTGGGCGGAGCTATGGAGCTCTGAGCCCGCCCCTCAAAGGGTCAAGCGGTGACTCGGAACTATAAAAGCTGGCCCTCAGAGCTCAGTCAGGCCCCAGCAGCCGGAAAGATCAGACGTACCTCAGGGAGCTTGAGACTCGGAGGCTCCAGTGACCCAGGGGAGTCGCCCAGACTGGCCAGAGCTCCCCTGCGCTTGCTACCAGGAGGAGCCGCCGGGGCTTCCCCGCACTTGCTACCAGGAGGAGCCGCCGGGGCTTCCCCGCACTCGCTACTGGGAGGAGCTGCCGGGGCTTCCCCACACCTGCTGCTACCTGGAGGAGCCGCCGGTGCTACCCTGGCCCGACTATCCCGAGGAACTCCCGGACCTACCACTCAGCCCTGGTCGCGATGAGCCTATGCTTGTGAACCCTTCAGAGGCTGACATTAGGACCCAGGTAGGTCCTGAGGGGGAGTACAGAAGCAGCCTGGGGGCAGCCGACAACAGTCAGGCTGCGGAGTTGCCGGAGCCTACGTCAGTGTGTTGCGGTCAGGGTCCCCACTGACTGACCAGCAGAGTGACAGCCGCTGTTAGGGCCCTGGGCTGGGATGCAGTGGAGTGAGAGGGCCTGCGTCCCCCCTGCCACCCTACTCCGGGCTGGCAGACTCCCCATCTCCCTGGCCTGAGGAGGCCGATAATGGTTACTGTTGCTCAGCCCTGACCAAAGGCCTGAGCTTACTGACTCAGTGTTTGCTGCCCCGCCCTGACCTAGGGCTGGGCCTTAATCTCTTACTGGCACTACTCAGTCCTGACCCAGGACTGAGTCAGCTTACTGACTCTGTGTTTGCTGTCCGCCTTAGCGTAGGGCCTGGCACCTCGCGGCTGGTACAGCAGTCCTGTCGGAGGGTCTGAACCCCTTGCCCACCGGACGGACAAGCACCGCAAGGACTGCCAGGCTAATTTCCCAGACCAACCAGAGTGGAGTGGGCCAGCGTGGCTCCCCTCCCCGCGACTGGAGAGGGTCGAGCCCCGGCCGCGCACGTAATAGTAACCTTGGACAAGTCATTTAAGCCAAAATTTTCCAAACTTAGGTATCTAAAGTTAGGCACTTAAATACATATGTAGGCATCTAAATAAGTGGTCTGATTTTCAAAGGTGCTTATCATTAGAGCTGGTCAGGGGATGGAAGGAGGAGAGAATCATATTTTCCATTTTATGGGAATCTCCACCACTTCAAATATTTCTTCTCTTCTAAAATAGAATTAAAACAAAAATGTTTCAAAATTTTCTGCAAAAGGAAGTTCCAAAGTAAACAATAAATAAATAAATAATTCTGGTTTTGGTTGATCAAAACATCTTGTTCCAATTCCAACCTTTAAAAAATGTATATTAAAACCCAACTAATGTCATTTCAAATCAAAAAGCTCCATTTTGTTTTTTCAAGATTAAATTGTCAAAATAGACATGTTTTTCTAAACACTTTGATTTTGAAAGAAATGGCATTTTTTGTTAAAAACTGTTCTGATGAAAAATATGGCCAACTCTACTTATCACCCATAACACATTGATGTCAACAAAAGCTGCAGGTATGTACTAAACTCTAATGAGCCAAAATAAAATGAAGTCCTAATAGAATAGTAAAAATCTTCTTTGAAGGAAAGGATAGATAGCACAAAATATTCAGAAGTGACACAAGAGTGCAAGGGTACTATGAATTGCAGTTTCAAGTTATGTTCATCTGTGAGAATTCCAAACACAGGGTGGCTCAAGCTGAACATTTAAGAAGGGGATCAATCAAAACCTACTTATGTTTTATGAGGATACTAGTGATGAGACCATATTGTAGCATTAATAGAAAGACTACCAGAATGCTTATCTATTGAATCATCCTTCCATTCAAAAACATTCAATTCCTGTTTTACAGTGCTTTCACATGAAGACAAGGAGCCAACAGAAGGTAGTTTCATCTTGACAAATCGAGATGTAATCCATTTGAGCCAAATTTAGTCCAGGCATAAGCAGATGCATCCCTTACACCAGGGCTGAATTTGACCTTCTCCTTTAGTTTCAATAATAAAAACTCATTATGGTGCTAACAAGGTCTGAGGAAGAGAGAAGAAGGTGCACTGGCTGAGCAGTTGTGCATGGAGGTATTGGGTGAAATCTTGACCCCACTGAAGTCGATTCCATTATACCTGCAGAGGCGAGGAGCAGGAATGCAAGATATATGCAAGGAGTAAGCTCCCCAGCAGCAGTTACTACAGCTATGAGCACCTCTACCTGCAACCATTTGCCAATATGTGGTCCATGGTCTGTATCATTCTGACCCATCCTTTTCAGGGTCACTATAAGTACCCTTGCACTCTCAGCACAGATAGACACAAATGAACCTGATTCTTACCACACTAGTTACTGGAGTAACTTTATTGAAGCTCAGTGGAGTTACACTTGTGTCAAACTGGTGTAGAGGGAATGATAAAGCAACCCATTAATGGCTGCATTCTGCATGCACATTCTTCCTACCTCTCCCAGCACATCTGTTCTTGGGCAGTGATAACATGGCCACAAATTGGAAGGAGCTATACTTTTTTCTGAATACTTTTATTGGGGAAGTGGGTATAAAACACAAGGAGATACCATTATACACTCAGCAATATTTTAAATCATTTAAAGCTGCTCAGTTGCAACAATATACAATTTTTGTTGCCCTATTAGAATTATCTTGTTGTTGTTACACCATGCTCCATCCACACAAATGCCAGACTAAAACATAGGTCCAGGTTCTGGTCTCTGCTGTGGGTGCTTTACGCTGACCCAGTGACAAACTAGGGCTGTAAAGGTGAGGTGGAGCAGCACTATGTTCTTACCTATGTCCCCTGTCACCCCTGCATAATCCCTGGATCAAGGGCATACCAGGGCAGAGGAGTGGCCAGACTGCTCTTCACTCTGGTAATTTTGGGTAGTACAACAATCTATTGGCAGTTGTAGCAAAGCTGCCTTAAGTTAGAGCATCCGTAGAGATTGAAGGAAAAAAACGGAAGTCACTAACAGGGTCAACATCACATTTGTTATAAAACCACACACAGAGAAGCTCATGATAAAGTTCAAGAATGGGATATCCAGAAAAGTTTTAAACTTTACCGGCATAACTGAAGTCTCTCCAGCTCTGTTTTACTTAAAATCACGTGTATGTGGCAGATACCACGATGAAAGAGACTTGAGTCCAGAATAAAGAGGCTAATATTTTTATTACTATTAACTGTTCTTGAGCAGTGTAGCATCAGAATGTTTTCTTGTTCTTTTTTAAACCTTTAAAACATTGACTGTAGCCAATACAAAGAAAAACTCTCTATTTACAGTATATTTGAATTCAAGCATTGTTCCCAATATGTTCTTTTTCTAGTATTTCCCCTTCAAGATGCTGGAGTTGTATATCTGTTAGTCTTTAGTGATCTTGCACACCAGCAATTCATTCTGATATAACTTTAAATGGATTTTACTCATTTCAGCATGTGAAAATCTGAAATGGGATTTCTGACCCATTGCCTGTGAGTGTAGGGTGGCACTAACAGGAGCAATAAATGCAGAGAGGGTTTCTTCAATCAGAAGTATCAGTAACAAATGTATCAGCATTAGAAGATTGTGGTCAGGCATTCTTGCCCTAAACTACCAAAACAATCTTGGTTCCATGTTCTATCCATTGAGATAAAACAGCATTTGTAGATGTATTCAGTCTATTGCACAGTGCTTAATTTGGTTAAAAATTAACCCCTAATATTTCTGGTAATCTACATCTCCAGGAAGTTATCCAATATACAATTAACAGCCTTAATCTTAATGATATCCCACACTCTCTCAGCTGTGAGTTTGAAATCTAAATTGTTAACAATCCATGTAATCTCAGACCCTTACAAACATGTAGCTCAAGGTTTTCCAGTTAGTGATTCTGGATGCCCCAATTTTTGGGTGCCCAATTTGAGGTACCTTGAAAGGGCCTGACTTTTAGAAAGTGCTGATAGCACCCATCCTCTGAAAATCAGACCCCTTCAAGATGCCTTAAATTGGTCACTCAAAAATTGAGGCACCCAAAATCACTAGCCATTTCTGGATTTTTAGACCGGCATGCCTAACTAAAACACTTAAATCCATAATTAGACCCCCTAAATACAAAGTATCCTGAATTTCTGAGGTGCTGCTTCTAGAGTGGAGTGCCTATAGGTGTGACGCAAACCCACAGCTGGACCAAAACTGCTCACTCAGCCAGTGTTTTACCAGGACCTCCTCAGGACCTGGAAACTAGTCTCAGTGACCAGGTCCATGGCGGCCACTGAGGAGGAGGACCACCTCATGGAGCCCCTCACAACCTCCATCTCGGTGTGCAGGTGGCAGAGTCCCCCTTGGTGCACTGGAGGTTGGTCCTGGGTGGTACCACCAGGATCAGAAACCTCCTGGACTACAACTGGAGGGACTAGTTGGATCTCCTAGTGCTCAGCTGTGCATTGAACTATCCACCTCTCGAGTCCCCCAGCATATACTCCAGGAGGTTAGGGCAGCCTTACTGCCTTCCTCTATCACTTTCCTTGAGCACCGCTTCCCACCCACCCCTCACCCCTAGACCTTCAGACCTCACCAGCCTATTCATGGGCAAGGCCCAGGTCACATGTCCCCAGTCACAAGTATTTCACTCTCGCTGCCAGATCCACAAGTTAGTCTGTGTAACAGTACCACTTGGCTGGGAACCTTCCTTCTGCCTTGCAGTGTTAGACTCCTAGGCTTCCAGACTTCCTCAATCCTGTTCCTGTCCTAGCCTTGCCTGAACCTTGTTCCAGCCCTGTTCAGCCTTGTCTGTACCCTCTTCCAAACTTGCTTCAGTCCTGTACCTGCCTTCTGACCCCAGGCCAGATCCTTGCACTGACTTCAACTCAGCTTCAATCTTTGGCTAGCATTGGGTCAGACTCCAACTCTGATCCTGATTTGGCTTGTCTACAGACTCTAACACTGGATTTCACAAACGGCCTGTCCCCAGGCCCCAGTTTCATTGCTGCCTTCGGCCTGGCTTCAACCCTTGGTACCTGTGCTTGACCATTGCTCCCACCAGGCCTGACCACCTGGAACCCAGAGTCTGACAATGGGGGCCACACATCTCAAAGAACTTACCTTACAGTCGCTGTCTTTTCTTCTCTAATGATAGTTCATATGGGAATTCACTGTGGATGACTCAGAAGCAGAACTCAGAAAGGAGGAGAGTGTGATGATCTATGCTGCACCACAAACCACAGGCTTTTTAACTAACTACACACTAAAACTAGCTAACTATAAAAAGAAGATAAATTATTTACAACAAAAACCTTATCAGGAAGGCAGGAATACTTACAAAGCTGCTGACGCTGAGAAGTTCCGTTTCGGGCCTCAAGTGGTAGAAAAGAACTAGAGAGGTAGTTGGTCCACACTGCCCCTTATGTCCTCAGTTCAGAGCACGAGGAGGTGCAGTGCACAGCATGCACTGACGGATATGGCTGTTGAAGAATCTTTTAGTCTGGGGCACATGGAGCACATGCACACACCCATGGTGAATACTGAAAGGGATCATTACTTGAAGATTTATAACACCACTAGTACTGTACTTTTTGGTGAATAATACACCAGGAAAAACCTCAAAAAATCCCTCACTACATGTAAGATAAACAAGGGTAGAAATCTAACTGGTTTATTTCTCCAATGTGGGAGCAGAGGTTACAATTTTCTCCCCCTTTGCATATGCAAACGTTCACTCCTGAGGAAGACCAGACAGATGTACTGCTACTACTTTCCACCAAATGAGAGTAGCTTTAAACTCTGACAAGATTCCAGCAGTGGCTGGCCAGTGAAGCCTCACTGGGTGGTACACTGAATCACCACATCTCCCACGTGCCTTGGGCCCAGCCTCTCCCAAGCCACCCTATCCACTTGGAGAGTTCTGAAAATTTGCCCCAGACCCCCTGTCAGATTTGTGAGTTTATTATTCATGTATTCAAACGTCAAAGAGCTAGATATTATTGAAATGCCACTACAGATGCCTTATCTGATAAATTAAACATTGCAAAGCAAAGGACTGCCCATATATAGATCCACCTCAGTCCATCCCCTCCTCAACAACCTTAGAAAAGAAAAAAGGTGGGTGCTAAAGAGTGGTCAGAAGTTAGTAATGGGCTAGAGAGAGCCTTTGCTGCCATTTATTTCACAGAATCTTCATTGCTTGCTTGGTTTGGTCACTTTTGACTAAGACTTTCATGCCAATAAAGGCTTTTCAACAGACCTCACAAGAGGACACCCACTGGGCTATGCCCGACTGGTTGAGAATGCAAAGAAAAAAAATCCATCAATATTCAGTGGTCACTAAGACCCCATGAGAGTGCCCGAAGGGGAGGTAAGGAGCAACTTGCTCTCTCACCCATCCTTCAGCTGCTCCAACCCCATTCCAGCTATTACAGCTCACACCCTAACCAAGCCCCATGCAGCTCTCACTCCTCACCCCCACCTACGCATACAGAAATCTACTCCAGGAGTGGAGAAGTATCATTCCAAGAAGACCAAAGGCAGTGGCTTGGAGAGGAGCTCCATGCAAGACGAAACCAGTGTTGCCAATTCTGGCAATTTTGTAGTGAGTCTTGCAAAATTTGTTCTTTTTCTTAAAGAGCCTCAGCTTCTGGAGTTAGATTCTTATATGAGAACTTAGACTTTAATTTAAAAAAGAAGCTTCTGAACCTCAAATAAAAGTTCAAAAAATTAAACCCTAAATGCTCAAAAAACAGAAGGCAAATAAAGACCTATAATTACAGATTTTTTAAAAAATGTGAGAAGAATTCCCAGCAGGAACCTGCACATGTTGATGAACTTCCCCTAGCCAGCATTAGACTCCTCACCCTGCCTATAGCCTACATCATGCACCAGTCCCCCAATCAAGCGCCATCCCCATAGCCAGAACAGCCATATATCCAACCCCCAACACCTACATTATTCTATATTGACTTAAGTGTTTATATAGTGCACCAAAATCTGTGCTGTGATCTTGAAGTGAATGGGCTTTGGATCAGACCCTTAGTAAGGACTAGAACCTGAACTTTAAAATTCAACCAATATCACACATCAAAAGTTTTGCAATTTTATGACTTAAAGGGATGCTAAAAAATAGTTTACCAAAATTAAATATTTAAGGCAAAAATAAAATTTATATATTTTAAATCTTTAAAGAAATACATTCCTTCCCCAATCTCCCAAAATCTTACTGATTTTAGAAGAAATTGCCTATATCCTTTAGAGACAAGCATGCTCAAAACTACTAAGTGAAGTATTTCCCTCAGAGATGCCATTGACCCAAGGTCTCTGGTCCTGACATTTGAAGAACTGCTCAGTATTGATCACCTTATAGATCCGGATCTCTTCAGACGTTGCTTTACTTTCTAGATACCTATCACTTTTCACTTAATTGAGTTCTGTGTTTTAATGCACAAGTGAAATTCACTAATATCTCAGCCTCAATAGAAAAGTCTGCCTGCAGCTATGTATTCTGTAAGTTTTATTTGCATGTTTACAAGAAGTATTTTTTCTCAACCTAACTGTGGTCCCGATTTTTCCATCCCTATTCAGAAAATCACTTAAACATGTGCTTAATTTTAGGAATTTGCTTAAATCTCACTGACCTCAATAGGACTTACATATGTGGCTGAGAGTATTGCTGAATCAGAGACGCTTGTTGAAGTCTGACTGCTTGATTTGCATATTTTATAATGAATGCTCTGTTCTGTTAAACAATATGGGGGACATAAAGTTGGTATAAAGGCTGTATTACATTTCCATTCCCTGCTGAAGTGGGGAATTCCCTTTTAAGGAGGGACCCATATGAAACGCTGTCAGGAAAAAGGGCAAGGTGCTTGTGACAGGGTGCTGGGCAGGGACTGCTGAGCTAGCCTTCTGTCACTCTAGCTCCAGTTAAGAGAGGTAAATTGGAGCTGGCTAGAGAAACCTGTCCCTGGTTGGAAAAGGGGAAACAGCTGCCAGCCTGATTAGCCTGGGGCTGAATAAAAGCCACAGAGAAAGAAAGGGGGAAGCCAGAGAATGAGAGCTTGTCTCTCATGGTTGCAGAGGCTGGAAAGTGTGTCCACTAACCTGCCAACTGATGAAACAATTGTAGAGAAAGCTCTATGAGGGGAACCTTAGGGAGACTTCCTCCCACTTGAGTCCACTATCCCTCAGGAGAAGGCATTCAGGTCCACTGTATTTATCAAAACATTAATTGGAGGGATCTGAAATAATCTTGCCTCAATTAAAATGGGTGACTTTAGGCAGAGTAAATACTTCAAACATGTTAGCACACTAAGCCATCTCATCTCCAGCTCCATCAGTAGTGGAGCTCTCCACCAAAAATGACTGTAAAACATTCCCCTACCCTGAGGTCTTTCCTTTCATTTTTTTACACATGTTGAGAATTTCTCCTTTCTTAAGCTCTGTGGAAGGCAGTAGATCTAGCATAAAAGAAAGGATATTGTTTTCTCCCCAGTGCAGACTTCTGGGCTTTTCCAAGCTGCAGGGAACAGAAGATAATAAACTGCAACATAAAAAAACTAACTTTTAAAAGAACTCCTGTTTCCAAATGGGCTACTCTGGGTTTGCTCAAACTAACACAAATCAACAAAATTCAGATAAGGCAGACTAAACCTGTTGAATTTTATCCTGAAATTTCCAAAAGTTCTAAGTGGTGAGGATGGAAACACTTATACGACTTTACAGAGGTCACCACCGGTTTCTCTATACTAAAGAAGTTATTTTAAATAAATGAAATAGAAAATCTACATGGATCCTCCTTGGAGTGTTGTGGGAGTACAGAAAAGAAATCATAGGATCTTTGCATCTTCCCCCTGCCCCCCAGTAGTGACAGCTCTGCTGCATTATAATTTGCATTGCATAAAACTATAAAGTGCAGAAATGCTAGCAGAATTTTACTGGTATTATTACTATACATATCCAACAGGTCTTTAAATGTTAAACCCTTGTAGAATGGGAGGAGCTAGAATTAGTTACTTTTATCAGATGCCACTATAAAATCTCCCATTATTTTATCTCAAATATATTAGTGTTCTCCAAATTAGGCAGGTTTCTCTAACTGGTTTTGAAATCTTTACATAACAGTGGAACTGTACTTAAAGAAAAAAATGTATCTGTTTCAACATTGCTCTACATTTGGCTTATCTTTATCTTATTTATTAGGGAAAATGAATTTTCAGCAACTGTAGGAGGAGAAGGAAAGAAGGAAAACTATATCAAAATAAGACAATTTGTCACCCTACAATAATATGGAAGAGAGGACTAATGGAAAAAATTTCACGATAGGAGAGTAATCTATAGCTAGATTCACTAACACTAAAGGTCCAAAACAAGGAATCTCACTTAAAGCCATTAAATTTTAAATGTATGTGAACAAAAATAATGCTGCTGTATGGAACAATAATGTAGCATTGCAGTTTTGCTACCTTTGTCTTATTCGTTCCACTTTAGAAATGCAGAACTTATCCATGGTTTACCTTTCCAAAATCTTAATTGGATCTGCAGAAGATTGAGTGCAATACAGGACTATACCCTAGAGGCAAAAGTCTACCACATGAGTTGAAGCAGTTCAGACATTACAAAAATGCCTATGAACTCTTCAAGCGGAAACACAGTTTGAACAAAAGGCAAGATGTCATTTTAAGGAATTCACTGACAATGGGTATTTACAAGAGGCCAGGAAACATTTACTTGAAACTTTCAAAGTATTTTTGTAAACCAACAGTTTACAAAAAAACAATCGATCCAACAGCCAATAAAACCTTTCAGATGTATAATGCTCTTTTACCCAATCAATAAGTTACAAACAATTGAGCCTAATCTTGTGAGCTGCTGAGCACCATTATGTGCATAATTATTTAATAATTCATTTTAGATGAATATATGTACTATACTGGTATTGTAGTATAACCCGAGACTCAGAGTTCTAACAAATAATTTTCATTCCCTTCATCACGGTGTTTTCATTAGTCATTACAGACAAATTCGTATGGCTGAGATCTTTGCCAGTAGAACTCAGTGGAACTTTTTATTGTATCCCTATGTGAACTAATCCCATGATTAACTTATTTATGTAGCACTGATCCTGAGAGGTGCTAAGCATCTTTAATTCTTGTAAACTTAAATAAGTTCTGGTCTACAAGTACACTACCAGTACCGCCTGAAAATTTCAGAGATTCATGCACAAAGGAAGAAAATACAGCATCTGTCAAACAAAGCAGTCAAAACAGAAATCTTGGCTCTGTAGAGGTGAGTGGCTGATGTTCTAACTCACTCTACAAACAAATGCCCTATTTTTAATAATTAAGTTATTTGGCCTAAATTTTGCTTTGTTACACTGCTGTGAATCTGGAACAACAGATTTCTATCAATGTAGCATAGCAGAATGTAGTCCAGTATTTTCAAAACTCTCATGTGTTTCTCAATGTGAAGGTCTCCAAGGGTATGGCTACACTTACAGTTGTACAGCGCTGGGAGTTACAGCTGTCTTCGTACAGCTGTGTAGGGAAAGCGCTGCACTGTGGCCACACTGACAGCTACCAGCACTGCAGTGTGGCCACATTTGCAGTATTTGCAGTGCTGTTGGGAGTGGTGCATTGTGGGCAGCTATCCCACAGAGCACCTCATCCCATTTTGGCGCTGTGGGTTGTGGGAAGGGGACGGAAGGGTGCGGGTCATTCCGCTTCCTGTCCCAACACCCCGTGGCGCATCGATACACATCCCAGAAGTTTGGCGCCATTGTGAGTCTGCAGCGCGATTTCTGTTAGAAATGGAGCCCGAGCTGCTGAGGACTTTGCTGATGAATGTCGCCAGCACATCACGTTTGGCAGTTGAGCTATTCCTTCAGCTCCAAAGTGACAGTGAGGAGTCCGACGATGATATCGATTTGCCTGACGCGCGTGACAATAAATTGCTTGTGGCAGCACCATGGAACGCCGCCTTTGGGCTCGGGAAACAAGCACTGAGTGGTGGGATCACATCGTCCTGCAAGTCTGAGATGACAAGTAGTGGCTGCAGAACTTTCGGATGAGAAAAGCCACTTTCATGGGACTGTGTGCTGAGCTCGCCTCCACCCTGCGGTGCAAGGACATGAGAATGAGAGCTGCCCTGTCAGTGGCGAAGCAGGTGGCTATTGCAATCTGGAAGATGGCAACTCCAGACAGCCCGCGATCGGTCACGAACCAGTTTGGAGTGGAAAAGTCGACTGTTGGAATAGTGTTGATGCAAGTTTGCAGGGCCATTAATCGCATCCTGCTAAGAAGAACCGTGACTCTGGGGAATGTGCAGGACATTCTGGATGGCTTTGCACAAATGGGTTTCCCTAACTGTGGAGGGGCGATAGATGGGATGCATATTCCTATTCTGGCACCACCCCACCTGGCATCCGAGTATATTAATCGGGAGGGGTATTTCTCTGTGGTTCTCCAAGCACTTGTGATCACCATGGGTGTTTCATTGACATTTACACAGGATGGCCTGGAAAGGTGCATGATGCATGCATCTTTTGGAACAGTGGCCTGTTCAGGAAGCTGCAGGCCGGGACTTTTTCCCCAGACCGCAAGATCACAGTAGGGGACGTTGAAATGCCCATTGTGATCCTTGGAGACCCCGCTTACCCGTTAATGCCATGGCTCATGAAACCGTATACAGGGAAGCTTGACAGGAGCAAGGACCGGTTCAACTACAGGCTGAGCCGGTGTAGAATGACTGTGGAGTGTGCTTTTGGCCATTTAAAAGGGCGCTGGAGATGTCTTTATGGGAAGCTAGACTTGGGGGAAAGCAGCATCCCTGCGGTTATATCCGAGTGCTGTACCCTCCATAATATTTGTGAAGGGAAGGGTGAAACATTCAGTCAGGCATGGACCTCAGAGGTTCAACATCTGGAGGCTGAATTTGCACAGCCAGAGAGCAGGGCTACCAGAGAGGCCCAGCACAGGGCTACAAGGATTAGGGATGCCTTAAGGGAGCAATTTGAGGCTGAAAGCCAACAGTAATGTTTGGTGCCTTGCACGGGAGTGAAGTGCAGTGGTTACAATGATTTGCAGTGCCTGTTTTTCCCTTGGGGTACAGTATGTTTCACTTTCTGCAATAATAAAAACTGTTTAAAAGCCAAGAAATCATTTATTCAAAATACAGTACATAAAAGGGCAGGGGGGTAGGGTGCTGAACTGTACAGTCAGAGGTTTGAATATGTCCTGCCTGGAGTGCTGTGCAATGCCTGCTGCACTTCAGGATTAATATGCTGCATGGTGATGGGGGTTGAGTGCATAGGGTAAGGGTCGTAGTTCTCAGGGCTGAACGTACAGGTGTTGGGGCATCTGGTGGTGGTAAGAACCAGGATGCTGGAGAAGGGGGTTTTCAGCAAACAGTGGGGCACAAGGGAGAGAGCTTTGGGATGGGGGGGGTTAGCACGGTACTGATCTGCCTGCATGGCTACGAGTGACTGCATACAGTCCATTTGGAGTGCCAGGAGGCTTATCAGCTGCTTTGTGCTTTTCTTGGTAGCCAATTCCTTTCTCCTGCTTTGTGTTTCCCTCCACTGATGCATTTTTTCTCTCTAGTCCTGCAGCTTCTTATTCTCTCTGGCATACTGATTCATATTTGCTTTCACCAAATCTTCTTTGCTTTTTCTTGATTTCCTCCTCAAGTTCTGTAGTCTTTCAGCAGGCTGTGATAGGGCCGGAGGATTCAAGGACACTTAAAAAAAACAGAAATAGAAACATTTATTACAGAGGCTGCATTGTTTATAATCACAGTGAAGGAGTTTGTAGACTATTTGTAGCATCATTTACACATAGCAAACATAGCACAGAGAGGCCACAGCAGCAAAGACATGGTGAGTAATGGGGAATGAGTGATTAATGAATCCATGTTGCTGCCGTGGCTCACCTGGGAAGGGGAGCTGCTTGAGTCAGGGCTCATTGGGGTTTCTGTGCATTGGGGAAAGCAGAGAGCAGCTGGAGGGGACCTGCACTGAACACTATCCCTGCATTTTCCACAGGATTTTATCCTGCCAGAAAATTCGCTGCTGCGGGTTACCTGGGAAGAGCGGGATGGTCTTCTACAGCAATGTGGATTCCGCCCTGGTCCCTATGCAGCTTGCCTGTGTGCAGCAATGGTCCCCTCACCCCTCACGGCACAGTGGCGTGGATGCGTTAGCCTGACTGGGACAAGGACAACAGTGGCTCTCCCTATAAACTTGTGCAAGCGCATTGCCCACGCTCTGGCTGAAACTTTTGAAGAGATTACAGAAGCCGATTACCGCGATGTGATAGATCACATCAATGGGTTATTCCACATCTAAGCATGCATGCAGGCAGCCATAACCCCCACTCTCCTCTCCCAAAACAGTTCCATCCTAAAAATAAAATCTGCTTACCGAGAACCCGCTCCTCTGCTTCTTCTTCACCAACAAGTTCCAGCTGCTGCAACTGACTAGCTTCCTCCTGGCTTGAGAAGAACTCCTGGCTGCATGCCTCCTGGGACTCCGGGGTGTCTCCCACCACCTCAGTAGCCTCACTCTCGGTTTCCTCTACACTCTCCCCCTCCCCCTCCTCTCCCTGCTCTGAACTGTCCATCGTGGTCCTCGAATTGGCAGTGGGGTCACCCCCAAGTATCGCATCCAGCTCCTTGTAAAAACGGCAGGTCATGGGGGCAGCACCTGAGCAGCGGTTTCCCTCACGGGCTTTGCAATAGGCACTCCGCAGCTCCTTTACTTTAACCCTGCACTGCACCGCATCCCGTTCATGGCCCCTTTGCAGCAAGGACTTTGATATCTGGCCATAGGTATCATAATTTCTACGGCGGGACCGCAGCTGTGACTGCACAGCTTCCTCACCCCAAACACTGATGAGGTCCTGCAGCTCGCAAGTGTTCCATGCTGGGGTTCGTTTGGGGCGTGGAGGCATGGTCAGTGATTGATTGATTGATTGCACTCCACACCTGGCTGAGCAAACAGGAAGGGGATTTTTAAAATTCCCAGGGCATTTAAAGGGTGGGTCACCTGAGCCCAGGGCAGTGGAGTGCGAAACGATGAGCAGAGTGGCTGAAAAGGTATGCTGGGATACCTCCCAATACCCTGGAGGCCAATAAAAGTGCTTTTGCTGGCCACACTTGATAAGCAGCGCTGCATCACCAGCGCTGGAATCGTTACACCCCAAGCAGACCAGGTGTACCACCAGCGCTGCAGCCAGGGAGTTGCAGCGCTGGCTGTGCTTTGCAAGTGTGGACACAGAGTAAGTTGCAGCACTGTAACCCCATCACCAGCGCTGCAACTCTCAAGTGTAGCCAAGCCCCAAGGCTTCTTACTACTTAGAACACTAAACAGTTCCTAATACATAGCATAGGGAAACTATGAGGATATGAGGGCCGGATTCTGAGCTGATATAAAGCATCTTAGTATCATTGACTTCAAAGCAGAAATGCTGATTTGTACCACCTGAGAATATGTCTCTGCATAGTCTCCAGAAGATGTGGAGATGCACATTGAGGGGTTATGGGAGGATTTCATGCACTTGTGAAGTTAAAGGACTCCAGTTGCATGAAAAAGAGGGATGTAAACTTGAAGGGATATCACATGAAAGCGTTTTCCAGCAAGGGGGAACTTGGCAGCTGAAATATAACCAGGCTTGAAGTGCTCTTGCAGGAAGGCTGGATGTCTCATTATTGGGCTACTGCTTCATTTGTTAGGGTGGCAGGAGAAAATCAGCATTTGAATGGTCAGGGTGCTTGTCTGGGATGGGGGCTTGCAGGTGCAATTAGGATATATAGACAAATATTTTCATCCTTACTACAATTTACTTAGGTCACGTAAAATTAATTATCTGCAGTGTTCTAAGTGTAAAAAAAGTGTTTAAAGAACTTTTATGACAAAAGTAATTTGACAGAATATAATTTAAACAGATGCTTCACTATATTTTAGAATAATTATTGAATCCTGCTTGCTTCTATAGTAACAGCCTTTCTAATAAGAGGATAGCATTTTTTCAAATTTTCCATGCATGGATGTGCTTGGAGTCAATGTTCCTGTGCACAGACTGTAACCATGACAGCAGGATATTTGAAAAATGAGGAATTATTACATTATGTATAGGGATGGGAGGGGGTATAGTAAATCTGTCATGACAGTCCATGGGTCCTGTGACTTTTTGGCACCCAAGGACCTTGTCAAGAAAATAAGAGATGTGATGTTAGAAACATTTTTGAAAAGTCTAATGTAGGCAAAGCACATTGTAGACTTCCCCAGACTTTAACTCAACCAGTTTAGCACATGTTAAAATACACATTTATTTATGTACAGTAGAGTTTTGCCAAGTGTTACTCAATCTCTGCTAACGCCACACCTTTTTTCCTAGACTACACAAGTGATTTTCAATCTGCTCTTGTAAAGAAACAGCACAATCCTTCTCCACTCTGCAGCTTGTCTCCACTCTAGGCAGTAAAAGATATCACTATCCCTACTGCTGCTGCCCTTGTTCGGGGGGGCTACACAGCTTTTCTAAACACAGGTTTTCTACTAATTGAACTATATTAGTAGAAAAAATGATTTAGTTAAATTCGTACAATATAGTACAATTGGTACTAATAGAGTTAAACCAATATATAGGTGTTAGTATTGGTTTAGCCTTTTTAGCCTCAACTTTGGGGAGTATGCTGAGATGTAAGCTGTTGCTTCTATATATCTTCAGAGAGCAAGCATTATAGACAAGTAATATTTCATTCTCTAAAATTTGCTGGTACAATAGTCCCACAGACAGATTAAAATGTTCCAGGGAGGGCCCTTGAAAACACTGGTAACATAAATATACATGTAATAAATTGATTTCAAACAGGAATCTACCAGAGCATGATTCACAAAGCATGCCTACAAGGACAAAGTATTATAAACCAGATCATGGCTAGTCCTATGTGAGCATGCAGGGGATAAAAGAGGTCACAAGACACCTTTCCCTGCCTTACGATCTGGCTGGGGAATAGAGTCGTTGTGCCCTGTTGGTAGTTTGGTGATGCGAACCTCTCCAAAAGGGGCAATGGCATGGAGGATAAAGGCAAGGCTACAGCCTTACCACCTATTAGCAGAACTGGCTGGACCTAGCATCACCCCTTCAGAGTCATGGTGCTGCCACTGACACATACTCTCTGATGCATGAGTCATTTATAAATTCCTTTTGTGGCAACCACTGCAACAAAGCTATTCTGCTGTGCCTTGAAGGTACCAGTCTGACTTACATGTAAATTGATAACAAGAAAAACAATTGATGTCCAAAATGCCTGAACCCAAAACAAGGGATTCACCCAAAAATAGAATGTGGATGGAGAAATTTGGCTGCTTCTAATGCAAAATGTAAGTGTTACCTGTATTTGTGAGACAAAGCTGAAAGCAACCAGTAGTACTGGGTACAAGCCGAGAGAGAGCCACATGGATGGACTGTAAAGCTACTGAATGGATCTAAGGCTAGCACCTACTGCACACTTGCTTCTGACTGAATGTGTTTCAAAGTAACCTCAGAGTTTTAGGTCTGCTCAGGACTATTCATGAGAGATACAGTCAGAAAGCCATTTATATACATGGTCTCTGACATAGATTTACTTATCTTTCTAAAGAATTTATAGGACACCAATCACTAATATCTAGATTCCAAAAATAATTGTACTAATCAATTATATCTGACATATAGATATATTATTTCTATTTCTATCTGGACATATATATTATAAATCATATATTCAGTTTAAAAAAAAAAAAAGCAAGTTAATAGATGGTTAAAGATTCACTGCTAAGCACTCCAGTATCAGGAAATGATTATCTACCAGACTCAGCAAGGCTGTTAAGCATGTGAGTAATTCCATTCTGATTCCGCAGAGCGCTTAATTATGGACTTAAAATGAAGCACTTACTTAAATGCTTACCTGAATGAAGGCTAAAAAAATCGTCCATTACTTTATAGTAACTGTGGTTCTTTGAGATGTGTTCTCTCTATGGATTCCACTATTGATATGAGTGCAACCCATGCTCACGAGATTGTATTCTTTTGCCTAGCTTTGTCCTTTGGGGCTGCATCTACACCTTATATGTCCTAGTCCCCTCCTGCCCCATCTGAAGGTAAAAGGGGTAGAGTGGGCATACTCATCCCTCAGTTTACACTACCTGGCTGGGGAAAAGAGAACATCAAAAGGAGGAGTACTTGGTAGTAGTGGGGAAGGATAACAGATCACAGAATCTATGTGGACAACACATACCGAAGAACTACAATAAGTAGGGTAAGTAATTGTTCTTTCTGCTTTGAATGATAGTCCAGATGGATTCCACTCTTAGTGACTGATGAGCAGTTATCAGTTTGCTTAGTTAGCATGGGGACCACATACCCTGAGTTTGAAGGTGATCTAGATGGGCTTTCCACCCACATTGGAGGTATCTGTTGCTGGACTATTGATAGGTAGAGGTGCAGAGAAGGGGACACTGTTGAGAGCCGAGACCCAGTCTTGAGGATCTAATTGTAAGGATGGGTGGGACTAGAATCTGGGTCTGCAGAGCCTGGAATGGCTGACAGTCCCACATTGCCACTGGGAGGGCATACAGAGCCACACCCAAAGAGCATTGTGGTGAAATTAGGTGTCACAGCAAGTACTGCCCAAAGGGTCCAGAGTGACAACACCTTGCAGCCTTCTGATTGGCCACGCACACTTTTTAATCCTGGTGGGCAACCACATAGACTTCTAGCCTACTGTGACTCCAGACCGCACCTTGCTTCTCACCTCCAGCCTCCAACTCTAGCCTGATTCTTGCCTCCTGATCCCAGCCTAGTTCTACCTCTTATCTCTGGTCTCTGAACTCAGCCTGCCTCTGCCTCTTGCTTATTTATCCTGATACTAGTGATAACTCTAATCCCTGCTGCCTCGGTGTCCATGCTTGAGTTGTGGACACCAGCCCAGCTGTGACTGTTAGGCCAGACTGCCTACACCCTAGTCTCTTTCACTAATGAGGGAATTAGGGAGGCCAGAGTGACTACCCTGAACTTGAAATGATAGATGAATTTGAGACACCAGAAGTCCAGAATGAGACACCAACCCCCTTTCTTCTTTGGGATGATGGAGCAGTGAAAATAACCCCATCCCGCAAGCTGTAAGTGCATCTCCTGCACTGTTCCCAGTTGTGGAAGGGAGTCCTTTTCTTGCTTGATCTGTATGTTGTGGAAAGGATCTCTGAAATGGGAGGGGGGAAGGAGGGTTTGGGGAACAGAGGGACTGAAGTTGGGCAGGAGAACAGTCAGGAGACCCTCTTGTGCATGGTAGTCTGAGTCCAGACTTTCCAAAAGCAAAAAGAGATGGTTGCCAAAGTGGAGGAAAGAGTCCTTGAAAGATGCCGTGGGACTCTGAGGTCAACATCTAAAGTTGATAGTAGGACTAGCGGAGGAGAGCTGCCTGAAGGAGCTCTGGGGTCTTGCTTGCTTTCTCTTGTGGCTGGGATGTACAGACCCAGGGAATGCTCTGTAGCCCTTATGCTCTTTAATGAATTAAGGACCTCATCATTCTTTGAATTACAAAGTTCATTGCTCTTGAAAGGCAGGTCCTTGATTGTGACATGGATTCCCCTGGGAATCCCTGATATTTGGAGCAAGGAGACTCTTCTCATCACCACAGAATTTTACATGTTGTGTGTCACTGTATCCAGTGCATCGAATGCTGCTTACAGGGAAGTACAGGCTATCAGATGCTCCTCATTCCTTATAGATTTTAATTTCATCCTATGGTTAGGAGGAATTCTGCCAATAAATTCAGACAGCTTGTCCCAGCAGGAACATGGGAACCTGTGTAGAAGTGTGTGGGGGGGAGGCCATCAGCCCTGCCCCTTGCTCCTCTTCTTCCCCCCGGAGGCACTGCCACCTGCTTCTCCCCTTCCCCTCAAAGTCTCACAGTCTGGCCAGGCCAGAAACCAGAGCTGGGCTGTGATAAGCGTTGCCCACAGCCTGCGCCACTGTAGGGCGTCCTAGAACCTCCACCTGTTCTGGGTAGGGGCCAGCAGGCCCAAGAGCAGCCACTATCCTGTGTCTCTGCTCCCCTGTATGCGCCACCCATGGCAGGTGGAGGGTCCAGGACTCCCCACAGTGACCCAGGCTCCCTGGGCGGCTCTTACCATGGCCCAGCTCTGGCTTCTGGCCTGACCAGTGGGCGGGGCCTCGGGGGGAAGAGGAGGAGCAGGGGATGGAACCCCATAGTGGGGCAGGCGTCGAGGCGCAAAGGACCACCTAACACCAGGAAGAGGTCGGCACCACTAGCAAGGGCTTATCACTTTATCATCTCCCGAGCCACAAAGCACAGCCTCTGCCATTCCACACCTGCTTGAGGCTACTACACCCATGTTAAAAAGTGGGTGTGCACGGCCCTCTCACTTTTAATAGTGGGGGGAGGGGCATGTCCTCTTTGGCCCCCCTGATTCTGGCGCCTTTGTGTCCCAGTATAAATAACTATATTTTGCGAAACGTACTTGTTAATTAGTAAAGCTGACTGAATTTTAAAAGGGAACTTTTTTTTTTCTTTCTGCGGGAGCATATTGATTTCAATGAAATTATATTTAGAAAAAAATCAACTCCGTGTTTCAATAACACTGAAATGTTCCACACTGGCATTTTTGGAATGAAATGTTTCAATTTTTTTTTCAGGACTTTGGCCTAACAGTCCAGACTCAAGATGTTTTCAAAAAAGGAAAAAGTACACCCAGAGAAGCTCTTTGCAGTGTTGTAGCCATGGTGGTCCCAGGATATTAGAGAGACAAGGTGGGTGAGTGAATATTTTTTTGGGACCAACTTCATTACAGATAATAAAAGATATCATCTCACCCACTTTGTCTCTCTAGTATCCTGGGACCAACCCATCTACAACAATACGGCAAACAACAATGAAAGATATCGAATTTTTCCATCTGAAATGTGTTAAGATATGTTCCTGTCTGCATCCTAAAAACTTGCCCATACTGGTATTGCCCTGGCCTCTTCTTTTGTCATTCAGTGTTAAACGCATTCTAAACTATATGCATTTCCTTACCTTTTGGGGGCGAAGCCAGACTTTTAGGCACCTGCTCCCCTACTTGGTGTAAACTTTGCTTGTACCAATCAGAAATGTACACACACAGTTTTTGGGCCCCGTCCCCTATGACACTTCTATGATGTCATAGTGGGTACTTTAGGCTGGTCTGCCATGTGCAGGCAGAAGAGGAGAAAGAAAAACGAATCCTGTGTACCTTGTGCACACCCGTAACCGAGCCAGATCACCTCGAAGCCTCTCTCAGCTCAGGTGTTTTAAGCAGAGTTTCTACGTTTGCCGGTCGTTATGAGTTGGTTTGTATTCATAAGTATTGGTTATTACTAAATGCTGCATCTGTGTTTGTAAATATTGTTTAATGCATCTTTGTTTATAAATATTGTTTGATAGTAAATACTTTAGCCATTGTATGTTTTAAGTTCCATTAACCCTATTAGCTAATCATACGCTGCTCCCCTACCCCTTGTAACTATCCAAAATAAAACTTTAAATTAATTAATTTTAGTTGTGTGCGTGCCTGCAGTTTGCATCGTGACCCATACTCTCCTTGCATCCCTTACCTATACAGTCTATTGCCACTTGCAGCCTGGTAAATAACAGGTCTGCATTTTTCTTTCACCCCTGAAAGTACGTGGCAATCTACAAAATGGAAACTCCAGAACATGAATTAAAAGGAAGCAAAACTTATCAGTTACAGCTACTTCCTGAGAAACTGAAAGAAACAAATCATCATCCCCAGAGGACTCACCATCTATAACCCTCTGACCACTGCTTACAACTCCAAATGTGCTGATCAGCTCTGCAGAAGGACTTCAGAAAAAATGAAGAACCATCCCCTGCACCACTCATATTCTGGAAGGCACTACCTCAAACAAGATATCATCACATACTCCCATACACCAGAAGGACATAAAAACAAGAATCCTACCTGGAGATCATGTGAGTTGGCCCAATCAAAGATATTACCTCACTCATCTTGTCGCTCCCAGAGAAGCTGACATTTAAATTCTGAGGCCCACAATGGTTTGGACGGAAAGTCTATGGGGCATTTTAATGACATCTAACCTCACTCAATTAATTTAAAAAAAAAATTGGAGATATACCTATCTCCAAGAACTGGAAGGGACCTCAAAAGGTCATTGAATCCAGCCCCCTGCCTTCACTAGCAGGACCAAGTACTGATTTTGCCCCAAATCCCTAAGTGGCCCCCTCAAGGAGTAAACTCACAACCCTGAGTTTAGCAAGCCAATGCTCAAACCACTGACCTATCCCTCCCCCTGGGCTGTTATTGGGGACGTTGAGTACAAATGAATGTTATACCAAACTTGTGCTTTAAAAAGGCTAAATATTTGACTTACTAGTCTAAAACTTTGATGTATCCATGCCAGAAAAAACAGATTTTTCAAATGACCATTTCTACTTCTGCACATGTACGTGCACACGCTGTATCAGGTGAGAATGTAGGTGACACTACACAGAAAGTATGCACACAAAAATGGAAGCCTTATTAAAAGTCGGTTTCTATGGATGTTGTCCCACAGCCACCTACCCACACACACACCTCCTGGCAGTAACTTCTTTGAACTGTAAAGTGTTTAATAATTTCTTTGGGATATACACTAACACTGAATGACACTAAAACCCTAGAGATTAGTGAATAATAAATAATTCAATCTTTTTTTCTCCTTTGTCAGTGACTCATGTCCTAGTTTATTTATTCCTGTGATATAAAGCCAAGGAAAAATTGTGTTGGCCCTGTTGGTACAACAGAAATTGAACTAACCAATATATTTGTTAGAGTCTATGTTTGTTTTAATAATATAAAGTTTTGAAAATGTATTCACTGGATCAATCCTCAGGTGCACCGCATTTACATTCAGCACAGCTAAGGGGAACAGTGGCTCTACGCCAATTATAAGGTCCTTTGACCTTGGGCTGGCCAGGGATTTAAATGATTCTAGGAATAACCTGGAGCAGCCTATGGGCTGCCTGCAAGCAGGACTGCTGTGACAGGTGAGGATCAGGCGGATCACCATGCACTCTGCCCCTGTCCCAACATAGACCTGACATGCTCCTCCCTACATAAGGTATGTCCATACTGGAGATAGGAGTGAGTCTTTCAGCCCAAGTACACAGGCTCATGCTAGAGGGGCTCAAGCTAGCCCACTATAAATAGCTGTGTGGATGTTGCGGTGATGGCTGAAGCTTAGCTGTCAAGCATGCCTGATCATCTACACGTTAGAGCCCAAACTCCAGCCCAAGGCATATGGCTAGTTCAGTGGCTATTTTTAGTGCTAGCTCAAGCCTATTTTAGAATTTTGCTGATGTCAGAAACCATAAAAATGGAGTCTACCAGTAGCCTTCAAATGGATAGTTTTAGTTCATTTCACCTCAGGTAACATCTGAAAAAACAAGACTTTTTAAAAATAAATAAGTTTCTAAAAATAGGTTTTTAAAATTTAATCTTGTAATTAAATAATCTTGTGATAGTACTTGGGATGCTGCACAACATATATATATACAAGATTGTGCACCAAATTCTGTTCTCATGACTTCAGTATAAGTGATAGCAGGAATTTGCTTACAGAGTTAACTTCTCTTCAGATTTTTCCCCTCCAAAAAGGAAGGAGAAAATATTCCTCAAAAGTAGATTTTTATTGAATACTCTTGATCTGATAGAGGCAATGGTCCCTTCTGAAAAATTGCCTTCCTAACAATACATTTTTGAAGAAGGGAGAGCACATTCAGTTAAGCAATCACAACCAAACAAAAACGTCCACACAACTTAATCACTTTATACTGCTGTAAAAATTGCAAATAAGAAAAAAACTGCTTTATTCTGTAATTCAATATTAGAAAATATTCAACATTTATTGGTGCCAACCAAACAGAAGCACATGGAAATATGAACTAAATATATATATTGTGCAGCATCCCAAGTGCTATAAATGTAATGTGGCTCTGGATGGTAAAGCCTATTTGTCCCAACAATATTTATCCTTGATTGTAATTTTTAGTATTTGTACAAGTGCCTGGGATTTAACCACTAAGGTGCTTTTTTATGTCACAATAAATAAATCAAAAAGCTGCAGCTTGACACGATCATTAAAAAATAAGCACTTTTTGCTTTGTGAAAAATTAGCGAGTTAGTCCTGACAGCCATGAGACATTGATATGAAAAGGAGACATAGACAATGAATGGGAACCAAAGGCTGAGCACTGAGCCATGGAAGCCAACCATAGGGAAGGACATCTTTGAAGATGGTGAAAAAAAGACCAAGTGTCAATGGGTTGGTCATGTTGCAAGAAGCGATGAAAAGCAAAGTTTTCTTCAGATGAAAAGGAGAGTAGTCAACAATAGGCAGAAAGGGACACCAGAACAAATCTTAGCAGAAGCTAGGACAAAATATTGTAATGATAGACGCAATTCAATGTCAAACTGAAAGTAACCCAGATGCATTTCTCCTTTGATTGCCTTCATCAGCATCACATCTCATCTATTGTTCATACCTGTTATTTCATTATGTATAAAGATTTCACTCATCTTTGAAAGAGAAACAATTTCATTTTGTGTTCTCTAGAAGCAATTAGCTATATTCATCTTCTAAATTTTCAACACTGTTACTGTATTATTGCTATGTTTTAATTAATTCCCCAGATGTGATTGTCCCTTAACTATATTATTTACCATATCATTTTATTTCAGGTCCTGTTTGGTTATATTATTGCAAAGGGGGTCACAATAACCCAACGGTGCTTGTTCAGACACATGGAATTCAGTGACACATAATACAGTACACTAGATGTTTTGTAATTGCTCTCTGTGATCAACTAGTAGTTTCCATTAATACAGTATTGCAAAAAAAAAATAGGACTTTTCTATTAACACTCTATGCATGAAAAAGTTGTAGATCTCAGAATAGCTAGCTAATTCAGTGTCCATAAAAAGGAGCCTGCGTTTCTGCCTAGTTTACGTCATCAATGCTTTTTTCTGTCTTCTACAAAACTACCATCAGAAGAGTAAAATTAATTTATTTCTTTCAGATGGCCCTTAGTACACTCGGTCATCCTGGATTTCTCTTTGAAAGCAGTCGTTGCCCACTCTTACCTAGGTTCACCACAGTGTATTTTATTTACACCGTATTTTGCAGTTTCATGTCTCAGCTCCATAAGGCTTTTCCCAAGCTTCATCTTGCAACTTAGGCACAAGGGGATGTGGGATGTCCCATCTCTCTGAGATCCTGAGCTTCTTTTGCCCATCCTTCCAACCCACCTCTTTCTCTCTTTTGTTTTTGTATTGTTTTGTTTTTTAGTGGTGAAGCAGATCTGAGTGAATAGTCTATAGCTGCCACCAGCTATAACTCCTAAATACTTAACATTTTATATTGTCTCACTCTGCCCTGTTTCTTTCATGTAATCAAACATTTCTAATAACACCTGACTTCCCTGATATTTTTACTAAGTAACAATGAAACTGTTGTTACCCTAAAACATTTGAATTCCTCAGAAAGCTTTTCCCTTTCTTTATCAAAGTCCTTACATACCAAGAAAAGGTAATCAATTGTTTCTTACACTTTACAGAGTGCACAGTCCATCTTTGTGTCTATTTATTCTAAAAAGATTTTTGTTTAAGCTATAGTGGCCAGTTAGTACTCTAAACAAAATCACTTCATTTATTTCCTATTTAGGCCCTGATGTATGTTGCTATCCCTCAACTCTAGGGCACAATTAAAAAAAAAATCTTTTTCTTCTTTTTTTCATTAATCCAAAGTTTTTGCCTTTCCTCTTTTAGCTTCTGTACTAGGCTATTAAATTCCTGTTTATTCAAGGGTGAATTTCTATGTCAATCCTTTCTTTTCTTACAGCATTTTTACCTGCTTTGTTCACCATTTCATTCCATTATCCCAATATGCACTGAGATCCAAGCTAATGCTACATGTATCTCCACCTGTTCTAATTATTAGAAATATAATTTCATTGATTAAATCACTTCCACATACTGAGATACCCTTTTACATTGCCATAAAAAGTGAGACTGAGTCCAAAAAAAAAAAAGAAAAAAAATGACCAGTGCTGTTGGGCATACAACCGAGATCCCATTTAATACTAGCATTATGCTACTAGTTTGGCTGTCATGACAGCTACAAAATCACATTGTTAGATGTACTAATTCTAAGTTTTGGTATATAATATGCTGCCCCTGTTCTTCCTGATGTATTTTTTTTTTCACTCAACTGTATATATTTGACAAAACTGTCTCCATTTTTCATCTATATATTGGTACACTTCATTTTTCATACCTATTATTTCTTTTTACGCTTCAGTTTATAAAATAAATCTAAATCCACAGTGGGACACTGCAAATTGGACAAATTGCAGCAAGGCTGGTTTAGGTTGGAAATTAGGAAAAACTTCCTAACTGTCAGAGTGGTTAAGCACTGGAATAAATTGCCTAGGGAGGTGGTGGAATCTCCATCACTGGGGATTTTTAAGAGCAGGTTACACAAACACCTGTCAGGAATGGTCTAGAGATAATATTTAGTCCTGCCTTGAGTGCAGGGGAGTGGACTAGATGACCTCTCAACGTCTCTTCCAGTTCTATGATTCTATGAGACTTTCCATCCATAACTAATTTTCCACATCAAAGTTTTATAAAACCGGTTTTAATAATTTCGATTTTATGCTGTAGTGTAGACATGGCCATAGGCTACTCCAACTCTGTCACAGGCCCACCTGAAGAAAATGACTAGAGGAATAAATACAATGAAAAATTCAGTCTCCTACTTCAAAGCCCAGTAAGGGTGGATAGGAGAAAGGGAATAGAGGGTAAAATTACAACTGTCCACTTCATTTAACACAAGAGATTCAATCACTTTCTTGAGCTATTAAAAAAAAATCCATTCAGGAACTTTTGTAGAGAGACAGTTATAAATGGTTAATCATTTAGACAACTACTTTCTGTCTTAAAAGAGACCTGCTCAGCTAGTATCAATGGTCAAATTAAAAGGAACAGTTCTCTAAGTGGAGCAACAATTTTTCAGTGAAAACATTTTGAAGACACAGCAGACTGTATGAAGCACGTTACTAAAACAACAAAAGTTTTTATCTTAAATTGAAGTTAGAAGAAAACTAGGCAGGATTATAAATGAGCCTTTTAGATGTGACTAATGGAAGTAAAGGGACATCATCATCATCAGGGTTTTGGCTAAGTTATTTATATAGGAAGACTAAATGCAAGAGATCTTCTCATTAGAGGTTGAAAGTGATTTTTTTTAATGTAAAGATAAGGAAAACATCTTGCTAATGGATAAGGAGATTGCATCAAGTAATCTCTTGATTTCCAATTCCAGCATGCAAATCAAAAGGCAAATACTAATACCACACAAATGGGTATGCCAGGAAAAATGTTTAAGTGTTTGTTTTATAGCCAACTCCACTGTCTGTTCTCCAGCAACTTTAACTTTTGACACAAAGCTTTATTGTCAGGTTAATAATACATGAGGTTTCACTGTAAAGGTCAGTTGATCAACTCTCAACTGCATTTTTTAATTGATTGACCTTCCCTTTATTATGATTTTTTCCTGTTCTTCATTTTAAATGAGCTCATAAAAATCTTGAAGATAGATACTCAGCATTTTTAACTAGCTATCCTGAATCAGGCTGGTCCAACCAATTTTTTGACAAAGTACAAGGAATGCCATTTCTTTGGTAAAAAGGATAGAGCCAGTAACTGAAGTGTTTCCTTACAATTAATTTCCTGACTCTAACACATTTCCTTTATTTACTCATATACTTCCACAAATACACCGTCCCCCCTTCCTCCTCCCACACACACTTCTCTGGCATGTCCATGCATGACCTCTGAAATCCCATACACACATACAGCCCCTAGTGCCCAAAGACAGACACCTTAAGCTTCCATTCAGATTCAGCTACTACTCCTCTCCTCTGCAACTCGTTGTTCTCTTATGATTTTTCCAGCTCCTGGTTTTTAATTCATCTCTACTTATACTGGGTTCCAAGCTACAGGTACACTGAAAGAAGAGAGGAATGAAAGATTGCAGGTTTGGAGCATGGGAGTTACGAAAAGGAGAAAGTTAACTCTATGGTATGATTCCCCCTCCTCTCCACCATTTAGAAGGCCTCCATGACTGGGAAAGAAGCAGGGGAAGACTATGGGTCTGAATCTGCCTCTCCACCAAAGAACAAGTTAATCTAAGTAGTGTGCAGTAAATTACGTAGGATCCCCATAATACTGTGAAATACTCTTGTTCTGAACAGGACTAGACAACACAGTGGTAAAAATCTCCTGTGCCTGACCCACATGAGTGTTTCCACTATTGGAGCTTCACTGGTGCTAGAGGAACAGTAGACAAAATGCAAGAATTGCAAAGGCCAGAAGTGAACCTGACCTAGCTATAGCCCAAATGTGTTACATGTAACTTGTTTAAATTCATAATGATATATGCAAAATGTCTCATATCCTAGGCCTTATGTTCTTTTGCATCTTTAATTTATTTTCTTACAATGTAAATGAATTAAGTGATAATGCAATAAAAAAGACAATTTACTACTCCACTAAAGACTTTGCACATATACTAATGAAAATTCAACATTCAGATGAATATAAAGAAAAAAAAGTCATTAACTGCTAAGGAACTGCCAATTACCCAGCATAAATGCAAAGCCCCCAGCACAGCTGTTTCAGCTTCCTTCTCCCCTTCACACAATAATACATTTGTATTGCAGGTTACATTAACAAAGCAACCTGCAACTAGTTCCTAACTGCTGAGAGAACAAATTACTTTGCTAAAATTATTGGTTCAATCACATTTATAATAATGAGTTATACATGCTTACACTTACTATTTTTCCCCTGCAATCTAAGTATACAGAAGTGTGAAATTCATTTACAAATATTAAAGGAACTCTCCTTTTGAATTGATTTGTCTCCTAGCTATATATGTGGACCAGCTGTCTTTTTTGGATAAAAGAAAGGTTTGCTCTGGATAGACTAAAACCACCTTCTGTTTACCAAATATTACTAAATCCTTCTCCCCCACACACCCCCAAACACCCATCTATTATATTAATATAAACACTAAGGGATTACCTGTGACACAGCTGAAATTCAATTTCTTTAGATAATCAAATCCTGATTAAAATTAGTTGAGAAAAGGAGTATTCTTATTAACTGATCCCATCCTTTGATGCTACTGTTTTCCAAAATTCCTTGGACTCAACTGTGCTATTCTTCTGAAACTACTAAGTACTTGTATAACTAGACACATTTACTTCACTGGAAGTACTTATTCAAATAAGTTCTCACCATCATGAGTAAGGTATGTACATAGTACAAATATCACTCATTCCTGGATATCCCTACTCGTATCATCTAAGGATTAGGAAAAACTGCAAGATGTAAAGAGTTTGCAACTCTTTATGAATATTCAACATTTATAGCATTTTACAGACAATTTATCTATCAGAGTGCTAGTATTTTCAAAGATCGTCAGCTAAAGGAGAGAGACTTTCAGGGTCCAGCACACAGAAGTACTGCCTTCCCATATCCTAAGGGGTCAAAGTCCAATACTCCCTGAAGTCAACATAAAGACTCCTATTGATTTCAATGGGAGCTGAATCAGATCTAAGAATATTTCTGAACACAGCTGGGCTCACATTGGCAATACTTACTTACACACATAGTTCCATTGAAACCAATCAGACTATTCCTGTGAGTTTTGAACATGAGCAAGGTTTCCATAACTGGGTCCCTACTGTTCAGATAATTGACATAATAATGGAAAACTATATTTTAACTCCTTTTCTCCTTATAGCTGCAACATACATACTTTTCAGTTACCACTTGTCTGATAGCAATGGCTCTGAGTCTACCTTTGAAAAGTCACAGCCAAATCACTTGAAAATATAACCTGTAATACAGCCAGTTCACATGAGAAATATGGACAGAATTCTACAATCATTGCTAGGCAGCACAATATTTTTGTTGCTTAATCTACTAATCTTTTAAATTAGTGAGAAAGTTGTGAATTCCAACCATGTAGCTTTTCTCTCTAGCTAAAAAAAAATATTTTTTATATTAAATAATATTCATCCAATTGTATCATTTACTCCAGCCAATCCAATTTTTCCAGCTGAATCTTATTACAAGATACACATTAAGCTAGTAATAATTTAATGGCAATATAAATTTTAAATTGTAAAGAAAGACAATATTTACAAGGGAGCTGCTTATTATGACACATAGCATGAGGAAATAGTAGTTCATTTAAAAAACATTGTTTAGTCACCACCCCCTCATGCAATGTAGACAATACTTCTCCTTAGAAAATAATAAAGTTAGATGACTTTACAATAGCAACTAACTGTAGTTTGTCAGGAGAATTTAAAACTGCTATGAAAGTCAGAGGGAATCCAGTGAAGTCTGTTTGCTGACTTGCAGTTTTACAATTGAACAAATATAAAAATAATGATTACAGCATTAACATAGAAGAGATTACATCCTTTCTGGAAACAACAAAGTTTTATGGTCTGACTTTATGTAAGACTAATTTCATGAGTACAGTAGTCTCATAAGCAGCAGAATGACTGTATAGCTAACTATGCCTATTGGGTTATGTTAATTTTTGTTTAATTTTACTGACATGAGAGCTTGTAAATAGTATCAGATCAACAGCCCAGAAGACTGAAGTCTTCTGTATACATTCGCAGGAAGGATGTAGTATACGCAGCACTAGTACAAGGTTCCTTACACAACATCACACCATCACCACAAGCTTACTCTACAAACACTATCTTAAGGGGAAAAGGTTACTTCATCTAATTCTTAGCATTTCAGCTAAGACTGACAATCTGACTCCAAACTGTGATGGTGGTTTGGTTATGTGGTTCCCTATTTATTAAAGAACAAGACAGTGATTAGAAATTTATCTCACACAATTCAAGAGCCATCAGATGGCAACAACTTTCATTCACCCAAGCTGGTTATACCATAACCTATTCCCTGAGCCACATCTTAAAACTATACTAAAGTGAAAGTGCACTGTCTTAATCCTCCAAATATTTTGTCTTTTTACATTGTGTTTTGCTAATAAAACAAACAAACAAATAAACAAAAAACCTGGGAAACAATATGTTAAAAACAAAGAGGGTAAATATTTGTGTGCTTGAAAATTATATATCTGTGTCTAAGTTATTTTATTCAGAGGCCATACACAGTGCAAGAATCATGATGTAAGGTTTCACACATTGTTGATACTGTCAGGCCAGAGTGCCAGTCTAGCACTCTGATAAAAAATGTAAGAGTTGGTTAATTTTCTACGCTAGCCGCACCCAAGCAAAAAAAAAGTCACACATATGGCAAAAAAAGTACAGAGTCCAGGATGCAGCAAAGCAAAATACTGTAAAAAGAGAGATAAAAGGCTAAGCTATTCAAATCAGAGGAAAAGTATCTTTAAATCTTCTGTTCCTAAAAGGGAGACATCTATGTATTATCTCCAATACTGTTGGACAAAGTTTCAGTGGGCAGAGGCTCACTGGTGCACATTTACCCATTTTTATTTGAATGTGTATTTCAGGGATTGGCACCCTTTAGCATGCGGCTTGCCAGCATAAGCACCCTGGTGGGTGGGCTGGTTTGTTTACCTGCTGCATTCGCAGGTTCGACCAATTGTGGCTCCCACTGGCTGCAGTTTACCGTTCAAGGCCAATGGGGGTGGCAGGAAGTGGCAGCAAACACATTCCTTGGCCCGCGCCACTTCCCACAGCCCCCATTGGCCTGGAACGGGGAACTGTGGCCAGTGGGAGCTGTGATTGGCCAAACCTGCAACGCGGCAGGTAAACAAACCAGCCTGGCCTGCCTAGGGGCTTACCCTGGTGAGCCGCATGCCAAAGATTGCCGATCCCTGATGTATTTATTGTAATTGCAAATACAGCTACTACAAACATGCACACAAATGGCTAGATATCTAAATATCCATTTGTAGGCATAACTGTGGGAAGCTGTACACATAGTAATAGAAAAGCATGCACAAATGCAGGTGGGCCCAGACAAGAAAATATTAATGAAGTTCTGCACAGATTGTGAGCCTTCTTTGAAAATATTGCTTCATCTATGCAGATTAATTGCACAAATTGCAGTTAATATACATGTGCGCACAAAATATTAAATTCAAAATTTGTTATGGATATAATTAATGTACCAGATACTTATTTATCAATGGGATGTGGACAGTACACCATAACTGCCCAGATCATTTCTATAATACTAAATACAGAATACATTATTATTATTTATTATGTATTAATTTGTTTTACTTAGAAGCCCCAGTCATGGGCCAGGTCCCCTTGGTGCTAGGTGTTGTACAAACATAGTCCCTGCCCCAAACAGTTTATAATCCAACTATAAAACAAGACACAACTGATGGATATAGACAGATGGTGGAGTAAACAATGAGATAAATATTAATCAGTATGATAGTCAGTGGTCTCTGTACAGTAGCAGCCTAATCACAGGCAAGCTTTTCATAGGCATCATGGCAAAAATCAGACTCTGAAGAGGGATTAGAAAGTGGATAATGAGGTAGGTTTCTGGATGTTTACAAGGAGCCCTCCCAAACATTCAGGGCAGCATGGAAGAACGAAGGTGTTTGTTTGAAAATTTAACAAGTGGGCAGTAGAAGCTGGCCTCATGGGGAGATCAAAGGGGAGCACTGATGGCTTGGTTATCAACAACAGATGATAAGTAGGGTGGGGACTGACCATGAAGAGCCTTGAAGTGAATATAGGCAGCTTATATTTAATACAACAGAGAAGAGGAAGCTGGAAGGAATTCAGAGAAAGGATGTGAAATCATCAAAGCAACAGGCTAGGAAAAAGATCTTTGTAGCAGCATCCCAAATGTATATGAATAGGGCAAGATTGCATTTGTCAAGGCCAGAGAGAAGGATGTTTCAGAAACTGAGGCATAAAATGATGAGAGCACTAAATGACAATTTTAGCTGCGTGGATGGATCGGAAAGGCCATATTTTAGAAATGCTATTTAGAAAGGATCAGCAAGATTTAGACATGGACCTCTCTCTAAGTCCTCACATCTAGGCTAAGACAAAGATGGTGATCTGATTACAGGCTCGGGTGTACAGACAAAATGGTGGTGTTGTCCACAGGGATAGAAAAGGGAAGTAGTATGAAGTGCTTAGGGGACAAGATTAGGAATTTTATGTTAGCCACATTTAGCTTGAGTTGACAGCTGATGTCAGAGAGACTGGCTGAGATTTTAGTATGGAAGAAGGAGACAGGTCAGGAATAATAAGGTAGATCTGTGAGACATCAGCATAGAGATGGTCATTGAATTTGGGTTTGCAATGACATTCCCCAGAGATAAGGTGTAGCAGAAGAGGGTCAAGGACAAAGCCCTGTTGATCCCCCCCACAAAGTTGGAGAGGGATGAGGACAATCCTCCAAAGCAGTGGTTCTCAGCCTGTGGTCCGTGGATCCCTGGGGGTTCACAGACTATGTCTAAGGGGTCCACAAAATACTTAGACTGAAGACTGACTCAAATATATATACAGACAATAGATTTCCATCATTATAAATGGAGTCTCCATTTGAAATTTCCAAAGGGGTCAGCACCTACACTTTAAATTTTTTAGGAGTTAAAAATGAAAGAAGGTTGAGAACAGCTGCTCCAAAGGACACGCTAAAGGAGCAAGTAAAGAATTCAGAAGAGAATCAGGAAACAGTCATGGAAGCCAAGGAAAGACAATATTTTAAGAAGAAAAGCATGGTTAACTGTAAAAGGTAGCTGACAGTCAAGGAGGTTGAGGATGCAGTTCTGAGAGATTTGGTAAGAAAGGGGTCACTGGAAACTTAGGTTAGAGCAGTTTCAGAAGAGTGAAAGGGAAATTATACAGATGGAGAGCACCTAGAATTGGAGGAGAGGAACTCCAGACAATGATTGCAAACAGCACGTTCAATTAGTTTAGAGATGAAAGAAAAATGAGGTGGTAGTTTGAGAGGAAAGTGGGATCAAGAGTGAGATTTTTCAAGATTGGAAGGACTAAAGTATGTTTGTCTTGGGTAGAATTAGAAGAGAGTTGAGAGGTTAAGGAGAAGAGTAAGGTAGGAGATAAGAGTGGGTGCAAGTGAGATCAGGTGATGGGATAAGGTCACTGGGACAAGTGGAAGGTTTAAAGGAGAAGAGCAGAAAAAAAATCTGTGTCTGTAATGAGGGGAAGGAAGAGAGAGTTGTAGATGGGGGAAAGGGAAGGCAAACCCAGGGCAGGTGAGGAGGTCACATCATATTTGATCAATTTTCTCATGAAAGAAATTGGCAAGATCCTTCACAGAGCTAGAAGTGGGCGCAGAAGGAAGGGAGGGTTCAAAGAGTGAGTCAAAGGTGAGAAAATGTGGTTAGGATTGCAGGCATCAGATCTGATTAAGATAGAGAAGTACAGCTGATTAGCTAGGAAGATGGCAGAACTGAAAGAGGATAGAATGGATTTATAATGACAGAAGTTCAGCCTGATCACGGGACTTTTGCCAGAGACACTCCACAAGAGGACAGCAGGAATGTAGGAAGTGGATATTGGGGTAAGCCAAGGCTGGGGACTGGCAGAGCAGACCTTGCAATGAGAGGGGGGCGGTCAGAAAAGTCAAGAGTGAAGGAGAGTGAGGACTGGAGTGAATCAACAACCATATCAATAGAAGAAAGGTGAGAGTGCTGGGAGCAGACAAGAAGTCATTGACAGTTATGGCCTGGAAATTATAAAAGGACAAGTGACAGGGTAAAAGAAGGGGCTGATGAGCAATGCTGAAGGAGACTAGGTGATGGTCAGAGGGGGAACTTAGCAACAGAGTGATCAGAGACCAATCCAAGTGAACGGCCTTTTGGTGAGTGGAAGAATTAAAGCAGGGCTCCAGGTCCCATGAAGAGGTGAGGATGGAGAAACATGCAGCTAAGGGGTCTGATGTATCATCTACATGGAAGCTGAAGTCACAGAGGATGAGTATGGAGACTCTGAGGAGAGAAAGAGAAAGAGCCATAAGTCAAAATCAGAGAGGAAGGCTGATGGGGAGGACTTGAGTGGACGGTAGAAATACTACTATACGGAGGAGGAGATGAGAGAAGAGTCAGATGCAAAGCTGTTCAAAAGGTCAGAGTGGGAAGGGGAATGAGGGACGGTTTGGAAGTGGCCAGAATGGGAAAGGAGAAGCCCAACACCCCCACCATGGTCTGAACCAGGGTGGAAGGTGTGTCAGATGGAGCAGCCTCTGGAAGAGAGAGAATAGCTACAGAGGCAGTATCAGACAAAGAGATCCAGGTCTCTGTGAGAGCCAGGAGCTGGAGGGAATGAGATAAGAGGAGGTCATGAACTACTGAGACCTTCTTAGATGAAACAGGTGTTCCTGACACAGCAAGAGGAGGGGATGAGGGGTGGAGCGGGATAGATAGATTACAAATGGTGACATCAGAGGGCAGAGATGGTGGTAAGGATGTGGGTGCAGGATAGCAATATTATGAGAGAATTAAATATAAACTGCTGTTTATTTAAAGCTTTCTTTAGGAAAATGTTTTGGTCCTATGCAAGCCTAAAGTAATTTTAAATGTCACTCCCCCACATCTGTCTTTGTAAATCAGCATCGAAACAGGGTGAATGTTTACCTTCTTCCATTAGTTAAGGAAGATGCAGACCAATTTTCAATAGTTCCACAAGTAGCTATAGCTTAAAGGTCAGATCATGTCAACCTTATTCATGATTAACGTCGCCATGTTCTTCAAATATTCCCATCAATTTCAACTTCTTATTCCACTAGTAGTCCCATAGAATTCAGTCTCCTGCAGAGAGCACTTATCTTCAGTTCAGGAAGAAGAGACAGAAACAATGGGGGCCCAATGCCATTTCCCTCCATTTTCCATGTTAAAAAACCAGGCAGTTAAGTCATGTAGGCCTAAAGGATTTTTAAGAGTTGTCAGCAGAATTGCCCTTGAAAGAAGTTCCAAACCCCAATATATTACAAAGTTAATTAAAACTTAATATTTGTAATTTACAGTAATTAAAGATTTATATGGGATGATTTTTATGTTGGAATCTGCAGTTTGCTAAAGATTCAGAAAAGAATGCAATACAAACTATCATTTTAGTTTCAAAGAGTTCCCATTATATCACCGAAAGCCCCATTATGTGTTGCCTACAAGGCAGTATAATAATATCACTGTAGTAATTTTTTATTTATATGCAGAAAATCAAAGAACTTTAATCCTTTGGTTATTTTATCTTTGATGTACAGATGAATTTTAACAGGCTAACTATATAAAAGGTGATAGCAAAAATTTAAATTAAAGAAATTCATGTCAATGTTAATACATTTTATAAAGAGTAATGCCTGCAAGATTTTTTTAATAGTTAATGAGGTTAAAGGTTAAAACTAGTAGTAGCTGTCTGGAATTAAATGAAGTAGTATTTGTCAAAAGATTAAAATTTGATAGCCAGCATGAAGGTTCAAGAGATTGGCTCAGTTCTTCAAACAAAATGTGTCTTATATTTTTGCAAATTACTATCTCAAAAATTATAATTTAGTGAATAAAAGAACCTCTCTTTTCTGTCTCTACCCTCTCAATACAGGTCTAAGGGTTTATTCCAAACAAGTCCAGAGTCACCTGAAACAGGTAGAGAAAAAAATACCTACCTCCACTGTTTGAACCTAGCTGTAAATGAAGACTCTGGTTGTATTTTTTCCCTCCAAAATTCAAGTTGCAATAAGTTATCCACCAACCAGATTTAGAAGGGTTTTCTGCCCATTTTTTCAAAAAGAAATGAATACTGTGCTTGTAGCAAAATATTATTTTCAACAGTTCCCTTTAGAATCACTATGTATTGCTGTTATGAGAATCTTGGCCTGTTAGTATTTTATTATGAAGTTCTGAATAAATATCACCTGTTAACCATGGATGATTATCAAATAAGTGCTAGGTTGGAGCTTTCTTTACCTGTTTCCTCTGACTTCTGGAGACTGGGGGAGTGTGGGTAGTAACTTGCTGACAAGCAGATAATTACAATACTTATCATCCCAGCTCACCTATGCAGGCTAGTGTGTCAGAAGGGTTGAACACTCCCACCATCAATAACTTGTCTTGAGGATTAAGGGTAGAAGCATGTACCTGTATCTCAACCCAAGGTCTGATTAGCCTGTGCAGTGGCATACGATGAGGGTGGTTGCTCCCTTACAACTCTGTGCCGGTGGGTAGGCTAAGTCGGAATTTAGCACCAAGAGTCTTTTATGCCTAAAGAAATACACACTGCATTCTCTGTCTATCTGTGATACTTATATCTTACGTATCATTTTGCATATACAAAATGCTGTACTAACATTAATTTAATCCATAATGCAGTTTCCAAATCATGGAGTGCAACCAACAGACTAGCTAGATGGGTGCAGATAGATCTCTCAATTATTCTCACAAGATTCATCTTCCATATTATTTTAAAAAAAATGTCTCTAGCTGTTCTTGTGGAGAAAACCTTGAAAATGTGGCATGTAACTGACACAGAGCCATCTACCAGAGTTTGTAGAAAGCCTGAAATAACAGCTCTGAGGTATGAACTGCCCCACATATCTCAATGGGTGCAAACTCCGATGCCAATTACACTTTAAATATGAACATTATTAAGTATAACACTGTTCATGTAAGAAGCATGAAAGAAAGGAGAGGAACTATACTAAGAAGATCCACACTGGCATTTCTCAAAGTGCAGAGGGATAGGGAGAGGCACAAAGGATTACCCATGAAGGTGTGAAAAATATATAAATCAAGATGTGTAAACCTTTAACAACACATGGTTGGGTTTCAGAGGGTGAGTGATTGATTTCAGTTTCCTGAAAGGGGGAAGGGAAAGAGGTTCAGCTTTCAAAAGTTTGGAAAACCAAAAATGCAATGAAAAGACCTGTGGAATCAATTGATATTGCTATCCTGATTTTGTAGATGGGAGAAACTGAGATAGCAGGAGGATGATTGACTTGCTCAAGACTGTACTGTAAGTGTCAGATTTGGAATTAGAACTCAAAGATTCCTGCCCTCTAGTCTCATGATCAGTCCACTAGACCATACTGCCTCTTTAAAGGAGCTATGAAATACTTTGCACATTCTTTTGCTTTGATGAATCAGATAGACACCCTCTCTCACCAAAAAAGATAGTTTGAGAGGCTGAAATATAGTTCATATAGTATAGTGCTGTTTTAGATATTTAAGAATAACTTATGTCCTGGCACATTTTAGCTCTGCATTCACCAAGCACAGAGTTGATTCTTCTAGAAAGAACAGAAATTGGGGAGAACGTCTGAAAGCTTTTCAAAAAACCCCAAACATTCTAAGATGTGAGTATTCATTACTTTCTTTAATCCTGGTTTACCACCTGAGATCTGGTTAAAGAATATTATTTTTTCTCCTGTTCAACAAAACAAAATGTTTTAAAAGGTAAAGCATATAAAAAATCTCCATTATTTCTTCCAACTGTAAAATATTTTTTGTGTGTTATGTGATCAACTGTTCCTTTGATTTCTCTATTTTTTACTACTTTTTTTTGTCTGAATATCAGACAGATTGCTCCTGAATTGCAATTGAGCAACCTAAACCTGTGTGTTTAATAATGGCAGAGAACATTTTTATGAGGGAAAAAGTTAATTTTATGTTAACTAGTAAAATTAGTATTGGTATTTAACATTTATGAGACAAATTTAAATTTAAATAATGTTTTGCATCTTCCAAATGCTTTGGATATATGTTGTCACTTCATTTGAAATATTTTAAAAGTTGCCCCTTGATTAATGGAGCATTTTTGGCACATAATCAAAATATTTCAACACTGTCTTTACTATAGTTAGAGTTGATAACCCTGATAAAAATGACTTTTACATTTATATTTTCATCTGCAATTCAGTGTCTAATCTGCATTTTCCTTTGCTTCCAGCAGCCTCTAAAGCTTTCACATTAAGTAAACAAAGTAAAATCAAATGCATCTTTTAAAGCAAGAGACTGATTTAGGCCCCATTAACAAAAAAGTTTATCAGATTAAATGAAATTACAGGAAGTAAAATGCAGTTGGTTGACGAGCTATGGACTGACATTTTCAGCAAACAAATGCTATCTTTGTTCCATACTGTTTTCAGTCCATCTGAGCAATTCACTAAATACTCTGCAGTAGTGACAGACAACCCGAGATGTATACGTACCGTTTTTAGCATAGTCAGCAACAGAAAGGTTTGGGGAACAGAGGGTCACTTACAGCACCTAGGACGGCTCCTTAGCATGGAGCTGTATTCGCTTCGAGGCGAGTCAGTACGCAACTGTACCCGCTACCACGAACTAAAACCAACCCCTTATATCAGAGAATGAATTGCCCTTTGGCATGATAGACTGCGCTGGCCAACGTGTTATAGCTTCCCAAACCAGCAAGAAACACGTTCCAGTGGCAAAGATAACGTTCTCCAGGGACATCAAGTTTCCAGCTCGATCCTGCTGTACCTAACGTTCACCTGTAACATATTCCCGCCTACAAAAATGCCCCCGGCAGCATCCAGCTCCTAAATGAGTCCTAGAAGCGCTGGCAAACGCTTCCGCCAGGTGGATTGATTTCAGGGCAGCTTCTGGTTACAAGTGCTCAGCTATTCAGTCAGCCTTAGTCCACTGGACTGGTCCTTCCCAACAGCCAGAGCTAGGAGCTCCTACCACAACACAACTAATACACTTCAGTCCCTTGTCTTTGGGGACCAACCACACCCAAGCAGCTGCAAAACCAGGAGAAACAAACACAACAGCACAACCACCAGCCCCAAGCTGTTTGCATACAGAAGACACCAGCTGGGGACTTACCATGTTGACTTCAGAAACCATGTCGATACTGGCAATGTCTATGTTCATCCCAACGCACACAGGAGGTCCTGGGGAGGAGGAGGAGAAGCGATCAGCCCCTACCCATCACTTCTTACTCACAGAGTTGTTGGCAACACGTTTTCCCTTAACAGGAAACACTTTCCAGTCCAGAAACTAGCTGAACACAGACTTACACAAAGAGACACAGGAAAGAAACAAACACCGCAGCTAGGTCTGAACAGGGCAACTCACCTCCGAAATCCGGCCGAAGGCGAATGTCGTAGCCTTTCAACAATTTATCCACAGTTTCTTTCACGAAGGACATGTTCCCCGGATCGTTCACGCTGTGGGAACAATGGGAAGTGGGGGCGGGAGCCGAACAATGGGAGTAAAGAAGAGAAAGAGAAAAAGGAGACATAAGATAGGGAGAGAGAGTGGGAGGCAGGAGAGGGGAGATGAGCAGAGCAGAGTAGGGATGGGGGGATCGGAGAGGGGAGAACAGAGGAGGGATGGGGGATAGGAGAGGGGAGATCAGAGGAGGGATGGGGGATAGTGGAGATGGGGAGATCAGAGGAGGGATGGGGGATAGGATCGGAGAAGGGAGAGCAGAGGAGGGATGGGGGATAGGATCGGAGAGGGGAGAGCAGAGGAGGGATGGGGGATAGTGGAGATGGGGAGAGCAGAGGAGGGATGGGGGATAGTGGAGATGGGGAGAGCAGAGGAGGGATGGGGGATAGGATCGGAGAGGGGAGAGCAGAGGAGGGATGGGGGATAGGATCGGAGAGGGGAGATGGGGAGAGCAGACGAGGGGGAGCGCAGAGAGGCGAGCAGGGGGAAAGGCGAGGGGAGAGGGGCAGACAAGAGAGGATCAGCTTATTTTCCTGCCGAAACGCAGCCCTTTAACCCAGCCGCGGCCGCCGGGCTCGCTGGCTCGGAGCAGCCCCTACCTCTGGGCGCAGCAGACCACAGCCACCAGGACGGGAGCGGAGAAGATCCCGAAGATCCTGCCTCCCCCAAAGCCCCACATCCCTTCGCTCCGGGCTCCCTCCCCGCAGCAGCCGCAGCCGCCGCGACCCGAGAGCCGCCCGCTGAGGAAGAGGCGGAGGCGAAGGCGCCAGTCCCCCACCCCGGCCCCGGCAGCCGCCCGCACGCTGGGCTGCAGAGACCCCGGCGCGGGGCTGTGCCGAGCCCCGGAGGAACCCCTCGCCCCCCGCCGCCGGAGCCCGGCTGCCTGGCTCCCCCTCCCCGCCTCCCGCCCGCCCCTGCTCCCTCCGCCCGGGGAGGGGAGGGCTCCTCGGTCTGGGCGGGCGGGGGGAGCGGGCTGAGCCGGGGCCGGGGTCTCAGGCCCTGGGCGAGCTGCGGCTTCCCCGGCTCCTCCCGGCGGGGAGCGAAGCTCTGCGGGGCTGGCTGCTGTGCCACCGGGGGAGCCCGAGAGCCGGCGCCCGGCTGGGACCCCGCCAGCTGCAGCCGCCTCGGCCCCGCTCTCCCAGGAAACAGCCGGGGCAGCCCCCTCAGCCCGGCCCGGCAGCGGGGCAGGCGCCACCGGTGCCCCGGAGCTGCTCCCGCCCCGCCCCCCGCCGGCCAGCGCGCACTAAGGCCCCAAGAGCCAGCGGCGGGCTGAGCCGCGGGGGCAAAATGCTCAGTGCATCTGTGACAGGCTGAGCCTGAGGCGGCCCGTGCGCGCAGCGCTGGGTGCGAGCCGCTTCCGCGCGGGCTGCCATGTACCTATGGCCAGGGGCTGAGAAGTGAGCGCAGCTTCCACCGCGCAGCGCCCTCCGCTAGCGCACCCCTGGGCCGGGCTCGGTGAGTGCGGCTCATGGCCCCAGTCTCGGCTAGCGCACCCCTGGGCCGGGCTCGGTGAGTGCGGCCCATGGCCCCAGTCTCGGCTAGCGCACCCCTGGGCCGGGCTCGGTGAGTGCGGCCCATGGCCCCAGTCTCGGCTAGCGCACCCCTGGGCCGGGCTCGGTGAGAGCCCCACATGGTTACAGTGCCCTCCACTAGCACCCCCCAACACACACACACCCCGACCAAGCTCAGCCAGTGCCTCGTGGCCACAGCTCCCTCCATTAGTCCACCCCTGACCTGGGCCAAGCAGGTGATGCACTTTCCTGGGTGCAAACACACATGCACCTACCAACAGGACCGAGCAATGAATGCAGCCCGTGCAACCAGTTTCTTCCGCTCACTGGTACCCATAAGCGGAACTGAGTGTGGAATGCAGCTTCACCCCAAGTCCCACTCCACTAATGCCTCTGTAGCCTGGTGTGGGGGAGGATTGGCAGAGGGGTGAGGAGGCAGTTAACTTACCAAAGGGGTTAGGGGAGATTTAGGAGTTCAGTACAAGTGCCTGAGAATGGCGGTCCCTGAGTGGGCAGGGAACCTTTGTGGAAGTGGCTACAGTTCCAATTTTCAGGAGGCAACAGTAATTTTGAATACCCAATTTGAAGTACCTCGGACCTGTTTTTCACAGGTTCTGAGCAACTGTAGCTCCCACTGACTTAAAGCTGTGAGTGCTCAGCATCTCAGGGGATGGGGGGGAAATCAAGCCCCTAGCTGTCTCAACCCTTAAGCATATCCCCTGGGCTCAGAAAACAAAACACAAATAGAAAGATCCTCATGATTTTAAGGCCTGATGTGATTTTTGAATGTTTGGGATTGGCCATAATGAACCTATGTCTGTAAAGGGAACCTGCAAGTTGGGGAGAGGTACCAAGAAACCTAAAAGAAGAAAGAAAAGACTAGAGAATGCTGAAAGAATACACCTTGTATACAATAGAATATTGAATAATACATTTAAAATACTGATAACTTTTCTTAAATAGTCTATTTTATAATGGAAATAATATTTTTTTACAGGATTCAGTGTATCTGATTAATGTCCTATTCAGGTGCATTGGAAATGCATCTGAGGTGTGACTGAATCAACACTCCTGTAGAATCTGTCATGTTTTATTACTTCAGTTAAAATACTCATTCTCTTATCTGACCTCTCAGATTAACCGCGTCCATTTATTTGTTGATATCTTAAAAGACAGTCCAACTGGGAGTCCCAGGGAATTGGAAATGGGATATGAAGCATTTGCCCTCCTGGACCTTGTTTTCAATCTAAGTAATAACTGAAAGTCATTATGACATGAAAGATGTTCAATGGAAAAGAGAATGTGGTCTCCCATTCTTAGTGGACTGTGGTGCACAATACAAAGAGGCACTATGACAACAGTCACTAATTGGCAGACTCAGCAGAAGTGGGTAGAGCAATGGTTCTAAACCAGTGGTACACACACCCCTGCAGGTACACAGAGGTCTTCTAGGGAATAGACTTATAGACTCATAGACTTTAGGACTGGAAGGGACCTCGAGAGGTCATCGAGTCCAGTCCCCTGCCCTCATGGCAGGACCAAATACTGTCTAGACCATCCCTGATAGACATTTATCTAACCTTCTCTTAAATATCTCCAGCAATGGAGATTCCACAATTTCCCTAGGCAATCTATTCCAGTGTTTAACTACCCTGACAGTTAGGAACTTTTTCCTAATGTCCAACCTAAATCTCCCTTGCTGCAGTTTAAGCCCATTGCTTCTTGTTCTATCATTGGAGACTAAGGTGAACAAGTTTTCTCCCTCCTCCTGATGACACCCTTTTAGATACCTGAAAACTGCTATCATGTCCCCTCTCAGTCTTCTCTTTTCCAAACTAATATGTCAACTCATCTAGATTAGTGTTTCTCAATGTGGGGGGAGGATGGTTGGGGGGGTCGCAAGTGTAGGGCCCATGTTAGGGGGTGGCAAGAAGGGCAATTGCCCCTGGCCACATGCCATGGGGGCCCTGCAAAGCTGAGTTACATGCTTCAGCCCCGGGCACTGGGTCTCAGGCTTCAGACTCCTGAAAGGGGTACAGTAGTCTGGAAAGGTTGAGAACCACTGGTGTAGAGAATGAACTCCATTCTCATCCCTACAGGTAGTCCCTCATGCTCAGGATGAAGTCATATAACTGGAACCATTTAAAATGAAAATTTGAGGTGCAGCTGCTCATTCTGATGAAAAACTTTAGCTTCAGAGACTCTTGGGTCACTCTGCAGCTGATCTGCCTCTGATTAAAAAAATTGTTCAAGACCAGAAAAACTTGTATTCCTCTCTTTCTGAGGTCTGCCGCAGTTATTCCTAGGGAAAATGGAGAGGTCAAATGTAAGCAGTTGGACCTCTTATATAGAAGATCTGGTATGAAAAGTTAAGGTGGTATCTGTGCAGCTGATGATTAGGTATATAGAAGCATGTGCCTGGCAAGCCTATAGACGTGAAGTAGTACTCTGAAAGTATTGATACTATGGTGGAAACCGTTGTCTGAAGGGGGGGGGTGGAGCTTCAGATGCTAAGAATCTTTTTTGGGTGATGGGATTTGTTGAAAAAAGTGGAAGTGGGATGAGGAGGTATCCAACATCTTGCGGAGAATTCCAGCTTTCCTCCCTGTTGCCAAGAACGTCCACCTTAACACTTCTGGGGAGACAGAAGAGGAGGCACCGACAGGAAGATCACTGTTCTAGGAGCTAATCAATGCATTAAGGAGGTCTGCTTGCAAGCAACTCAAGCATTCTCTGCAACGTATAAATCACCAAGGCTGCAGCAGAAATGCTGGCTTGAAAATCAGGGAAGAGAGACTCAACCACTCCTTTTAAGACAGCACAGGCAGTCGCTGGACTCTTGGGCAGACAAGTTGGATCTGGTTGGCAAAATGGATATGGCTCAGTCTCCGTATTGTGCTCAGAACTACCTGACAGAGCATCTTCTCTTAATTTTCCCCATCTTTGGCTTCTTGTGCCTGACTTTGGTGAAGATACAATCTGCCTAAGGAGAAGAATGTAAACTCAAAGGGTTAGAAACCCAAATTAAAGGCAGACAAGATCCGAAAGGGGAAAGGGAGAATCACTGCTAGAACTGAAACAGTATCTTTTGAGAAATTAGGGATATTAATTGTACTAAACTGGGAAATATGCTACTGCCTGTCTACTCTGCCTTGAAGCATTTTTAATATCCTGCTGGTTTAACCTGCTGAGAAGATGTAATTGATACAGCTCACTGGAAAACTTTTTTTTTCCCTCATGGAAAATCTTGACTTTGTCCAAAAACTGAAAAAAATTGGCCAAAGAAGTTTTTGATTAAAATCTTGGAATTGCATGCAGAAAGAAGACGCTGTTTACTTCCCCTCTCTCTCTCCCTCTCCCCTAAAATTCCCTAGTGTAGGCAGAGCTTTAGAGTGAAGGCAAAGGTCGATAGAATATGCAGCTGGGGTCAGGGCATAAGGAATGCTCTGAACCTTGTCTGACAACCGTACACACTGCCTTCACATCTATTCAAACAGTTAATCATGATTGTTGGATGTACCACTTTAGGAGAATAATCTCCTGTATATCTAGTGTGCATATTTAGGAGCACATTTTGTCACCCTTGCACGTGTTGAGTGTTACCTCCCCGTGCATATAGTGCTACAGATTTCAAAATAGCAGGTAGTGAATGGTGTTGTATGAATCTATTTGTTTTAGTTGCATAACTTGTTTTTCATCTAATTTTTCTAAAAGAGTTATGCTGAAGGTTTTGACATACTATGGATTTTATCATTTTAGTGGGGCTACATGTGGGTGAAGTTTTAATCAATGTGAGTAATGGGGACACACTCTGGTCCTCAATGTGATGTTTGACCCAAACTGTTCTGAATTATAGTTTTTGTAACTAAACAATAAATGAAGACCATTATTTCCTCAGCTTCAAGAAAACTTGACTGAAATTTGCTTTACTTGAATAGACTTAAAATAGTATTCTTGTAGCTTGACCACAGTTTCTTCTATGGCAAAAGTTCTGAATTATGCAGAATATGTTTCAGACCCATCAAAATAAAAATATATTGACAATTTGGCACAGGTGAAAATGGTCAGGGCTCTTTATAACCCTGATTTTTCATAATAAAGATTAATATTTATGCACTCAAGTAACATACATACATTAGAGAAGCCTGAAGTGCCTTAGAAATAATATTCTTAATGACTCTCCTGGGGAAAGCACAATTCAGGACTGGAACAAACAAACAAAGTGGAGTTTCTGAGTTGGCAGTTGATGAAAGATCGATTTAACATGGAGACTGTCAAGAGTTCCTATCTAAATTCCTTCACCAATAACCCTAATATTTTTAACAAACATTATAAAAAATAAATTTAAATGTTAGTAGTTACATTCTGTTCCAGAATATATATCAGAACAAAGTATAAGGACACATCAGATGTATCTGTATTTACATATTTATCCAATAGTATATGAATACTATTTGTTCAGATGTTTTGTAAGTTAGTCTTTATGTTATTATTTATACTGTAACAATCAGGGGTCCTGGTCAAGACTGCAATTCCATTGTGCTATACATTGCACAAGCCAGAGTAAAATAGAAAAGGGCTTGTTATTTGATTTGTTGATATTTAATGTTATATATATCTGAAGAAAAGGTCAAGTCGACTACAAGTAACTCTAACTTTAATACACTAGTAGCCTCTGGATAAGGACTAGCTGAAACAAACAAACAAACAAAGAGCCATAAGCTTGTGCTGATTTTTTTGGCCAACTGTCCTTTTCTGTTTTGTCCTGAGCAATGACAAAGTGTTAAGACTCAAAACAAAACAACCAAAAACCTGCAATGACTTGGCATCAGTCCTGACTTGCTAAGAGTAAGAAGAGTTCTGAAGGTGGTAATGCAGAGTAGCAGAAAAATAAAATGGCAGATGGCTTTAAACCTTTTTGCTCTCCTGTACACAGTTTCTTACTTATGCAAAAGTATGGCTTTAACAGACAGTGGAACACAAGGAACGAGGTGGTAAGCAATACCTTCAGTGTCTGAAGAATGTGAAAAGATGTCTATGAGGAGACTGTGTACACAGTCTCACCCTGCCCAGACACACTCCCTGTTGGTGCCTATCGAAGTGCTAATGAGCCCTTCTCTTGAGCATCAGGAATAAAGACACATCCTCACCCCCACTCTCACCTGACTCAGATATATCTCCCTAACAGTGCTGGACAGCTCTTCCCTTTCATACTGAGATGCTGACAGTGTTTTTGGTGCATTCTGTGCAAGAGTGACAGGCAAAAGAGCCTGGCTGCCAAATATCAGGATAGTGTGCCAAATTCTTCCTTGATGTAACTATTGAAATTAATATATGTACACCTAGGATACATACCTCCACTCCATATAATCAATATACATTTACGATGAGTTTGGCCACAGAAACATAATTATATTTTAAAACTGAAAGTGTTGTTAGGGGTGTGTGTGTGTGTATGTATATTTATGAGGATCTTGTGATACAGCATGGCCAGAGGCAGCAGAAGAGGGTTAGAAGGGAGTCTTATTCCCTGTAAGGGGAAGAAAGTTTGCTATAGATTAATTAGAGCACCTGAAGCCAGCCGCATGATAAAAAACCCCTGCTTCAATCAGACAGTGTGGGAGTTGGAGCAGAGAGGAATTGGTGCTGGAGCAGAGAACAGTTTGAAGGGAAGCAGAGGACAGTTTGGAGAAGTGCTGTGGTGAGCTAAGAAGTCCAAGACCCTACGTAAAGGGGCACCTGGCTTGTACAGAGGGAGGGCAGGAAGCCCCCCCCCCACAAGCTGAAGGGCAGGAGAGGGAAGTAGCCCAGGGGAAGGAAGTGTCAGTTCAAGTGGTTTACCACTAGTCTCAGGGCCCCTGGGCTGGGACCTGGAGTAGAGGGTGGGCGCAGGTCCATCCCTCTCCACTCCCCTCCTCTAGGACACTAGTGGGACAGTTAACATTCCACTGCAGGGGCAAGAAATGGTGCCCTGAAGCCTCCCCAAAGAAGAGAAAGCGTGAGACCCATCAAAATAGTGCTGGTAATTTGCTGCAATCTGTAATATTTGTTACCTTAATTTAAAGATCATGAAGTGGCTCAGAGTAAGTGGCTTTCTAAGTATGTGTTCATAAAGATTATTAACATTTTTAAAGGGTCAATGTTCCATTTAAAGAACATAATGTCAATTAGAAGTTATTGTTCATTACTTACCTTGTGTCATAAATTGCATACAATTTTTTGTTCTCTTCAACTGCATTCCTAGAGAAAGAGAAAGTAAATGTGATTTATTTATATATTATATATTCATAATCTAAATAAAACAGAGTTTTAGACTTACAGGATCTTCACACCTTCATCATAGAATCTAGATATGGAAAAAAATCTATTAGTTGTCTTGTCCAGTCTTTGCCATGACAAGATTGTTACAATTTGCAGGAAATAGTCTAAACATGTTTTAAATTATGTATCTATAACTCTGTTGGCAAGAAATTAAAAACAAAACAATAGTCACTGATCTTGTGGCACATTCAAAACAAAACCATCTTCTCTAAGGTTCTTTCTGCTGGCATGACAGAATGAACTAACCAAGAACCAAATCTTGGAGTCAGTTACAAACTTCCATTGATTTCAATGGGAGGAAGAGCAGGCCCAGACTGTTTCCAGAGCATTGTTGACATTGCTGATATTACTAGTATAAAAACAGAAGTTTAAGCAAAATAGTTTTTGAGAATGGTGTGATATATGTTGGAGGTGCTCTGCAATAGTTATTGATTTGTATCCCAAAATGTGATTTATGTGCTATGTGTTTAAGTCTAACAGAAGGGATCACACAGTTTTTACACCCACAGGAAATCAGGGGTGATTAATATGCCATTAAGGCTGAATTTGGTCTAAGTACACAAACAGTACAGGAACCACTAGCATTCTCCTAGATCAGTGTTTCTCAAACTGGGGTCACCGCTTGTGTAGGGAAAGCCCCGACTGTAGGCAGGGCCACCTGGGGGGGGGGCGAGGTGGGCAGTTTGCTCCAGGCCCCACAGGGGCCCCATGAGCCCTGTCCGAGAATCCGTTCCCTGGCTGGGGGAACCTTTTTAATTTTTACTCACCCAGCGGTGGCCTGGGTCTTCGGTGGCATTTCGGCAGCGGGCCCTTCACTCGCTCTGGGTCTTTGGGGTCACTTTGGCAGCAGGTCCTTCAGTGCTGCTGAAGATGTGGAGCGAGTGAAGGACTCGCCGCAGCTGAAGACTCGGAGCGCCGCCCGGTGAGTACAAATGCTGCAGCAGATGGCCCCTTTTTTTATGTCCGCTCCCCTGCTTTGCCCCAGGCCCCCTAAATCCTTTGGGCAGCCCTGTCCGCAGGTCCAGCTGATCATGACTCCCACTGACCGTGGTTTGCTGCTCCAGGCCAATAGGAGCTGCTGGAAGTGGCGCAGGCCGAGGGACTTACTGGCCGTTGCTTCCAGCAGCCCCCATTGGCCTGCAGCGGCGAACTGCAGCCAGTGGGAGCTGAGATCAGCCAGACCTGCGGACGGGGCAGGTAAACAAACTGGCCTGGCCCGCAGGGGCTTTCCCTATACAAGCGGTGACCCCAGTTTGAGAAACACTGTCCTAGATGGCTTGAATGGATGCTCTGTCCCAGTGGTTCTCAACCAAGGGTACGTGTACCCCAGGGATATGCAGAGGTCTTCCAAGGGGTAGATCAACTTGTTTAGATATTTGCGTAGTTTTACAACAGGCTACATAAAAAAAAACTAAGTCAGTACAAACTAAAATGTCATGCAGACAATGACTTGTTTATACTGCTCTATATGCTATACACTGAAATGTAAGCACAATATTTATATTCCAATTGATTTATTTTATAATTAGAAGGTAAAAATGAGAAAGTGAGCAATTTTTCAGTAATAGTGTGATAAGACGCTTTTGTATTTTTATGTCTGATTTTCTAAGTAAGTAGTAGTTTTTAAGTGAGGAGAAACTTGGGGTTACGCAAGACAAATCAGACTCCTTAAAGGGGTACAGTAGTCTGGAAAGGCTGACAGCCACTGCTCTGGCCAACTGGGAAAATAATAGCCAGAGGTAGAAGGAAGAGGTCACATCTGGGAGCCCAGACAAGCACAGGGAGGGTGATGGCTCAAAACCAAAACCAAAACCAACCAAATAAATTAGTTTTCTCAGGGAAAGAGGAGACAGGCTCTCAGGTTACATAGGTACATCTAGAATGGAGCTGGAGATGTAATGTTCATCTCAGGTAAAATACCAAAGAGATCTCTGATCAAGCTAGCATGCTAAAAATAAAAGTGTAGTTGAAGCAACTCAAATGGTAGGAGGGGCTAGCCAACTTGAGTAGGATCCATCCAAGATCCTAGGTACATATTCTGGGCAAATACCCTCTCCTGCTGCTCACACTTCTGCAGCTACACTTCTATTTTTACTGTATTAGCTTGATCAGTTAGTGTGGGTATGTCTACTCAAGCTAGAAATTATACCTTCCAGCTCTAGTGCAGACACTTCCATGTCTACATTGCACAGTTAAACCAGATGATGGACACCTGAGTCTGGAAACCTAGGTTAGCCTAGCCAGGGTGCGAGTATCCCCCACAGCAAAGTCATACCCGAGTTACTGTGTCCTCACCATTTCTGCATGCATCCATGTGTGTCAGGGGATATATCCCATGGTTCTTTGTGCTGAGATGCTCCAATCAATTGTGTCATTTGTGGGAGAACCTGTCTGCCCTTCCAGGGGAATTGTGAGAAGGCATTGAATGGCTATCAGCACTCGGGTAACCTCACTGATGAGTGGGCAGGATCCAGCCTGAGTCAGCCTGGAGCTTGGGCTCTAACCAACAACCCTAGCTTAGGAAGTGGCCCAGATTTAAATGCATCTCCAAACTCTGTTCAGAGGGTTTTATATGTAGATGGGGGGGGTTAGTAGGGGAGGACAGTGGTAAGAGCCTATTTTAACTCTGCAGTGCAGATATACTCTCAGAGACCAACTGAGACCAGGCTGGGTCTCAGGAGATACCTGGCTGTCTGAGGGGTAGCCATGTTAGTCTGGATCTGTAGAAGCAGCAAAGAATCCTGTGGCACCTTATAGACTAACAGACTTTTGGAGCATGAGCTTTTGTGGGTGAATATCCACTTCATCAGATGCATGTAGTGGAAATTTCCAGGGGCAGGTATATATATGCAAGCAAGCTAGAGATAATGAGGTTAGTTCAACCAGGGAGGATGAGGCCCTGTTCTAACAGTTGAGGTGTGAAAACCAAGGGAGGAGAAACTGGTTTTGTAGTTGGCAAGCCATTCACAGTCTTTGTTTAATCCTGAGCTGATGGTGTCAAATTTGCAGATGAACTGAAGCTCAGCAGTTTCTCTTTGAAGTCTGGTCCTGAAGATTTTTTTGCTGCAGGATGGCCACCTTAAGGTCTGCTATAGTGTGGCCAGGGAGGCTGAAGTGTTCTCCTACAGGTTTTTGTATATTGCCATTCCTAATATCTGATTTGTGTCCATTTATCCTTTTTCGTAGCGACTGTCCAGTTTGGCCGATATACATACCAGAGGGGCATTGCTGGCATATGATGGGCGTATATTACATTGGTGGACGTATAGGTCCAGACTGTCATTTCGACCCTCAGGAGGAGTCCATGTGGAGTTCTTCTTCTTGTGCCCACATATCTACACCAGCGACACCATCACAGGACCTAACCAGATCAGCCACACCATCACCGGTTCATTCACCTGCGCGTCCACCAATGTAATATATGCCATCATATGCCAGCAATGCATTACATGCATCTGACGAAGTGGGTATTCATCCACAAAAGCTCATGCTCCAAAAGTCTGTTAGTCTATAAGGTGCCACAGGATTCTTTGCTGGCTGTCTGAAGGTACGTTTGTTGATACACAGCTTAACCTGTAACTCAAAAGGAAAGCCCATCAAACATAGATAGTAGTAAAGCATATGTTTTGATTAGACTAAATATGCATTTGTTGTTTTTTAAATCATGTTCGCTGATGCTTTGTTCCAACTGCTAAATAAAATAGTTTATGAAGGCTGTTAATCAATTTCACTGGTCACAGGTTGTCAGAGGGAGGAAATGCAGGTACCTGAAATCCAGTCAAACCTGCAGTGTGATAAAAGTTGATAACACAAGACAGTATACCCTAGTTCTGGCCTAAGAGTAGAAGAATCACAAGAGTCCACCCCAATACAATTTAGGGCAAGAGGCCCAAGAACTGAGGGGGAGGGAGGACTCAGAAAGACCAGAAAGGGGCCATAGGTAACTGTGACAAATGGCATTTACATTTGATGGGAAATAGCCTTTTAACTAGGCATGTTTAGAAAAAGTAACTGACAAATAAATAAAGGCATATAGTCCTAATAAATATACATTGTGACAAATTCACTACTGGTAGAAGAGGGCACAAGTGCATTTGCTTCAAAGTTAGTATTAAAACTATAAATGGCCAAAGTCTGTATTTGAAATCTCAATTAAATATAAAGATACTCCTTAGGCATAAATGACTTGGATATACTAATGACAGTTTCCTGTAATACCTCTACAATTAAAATTCATAAGAGAATGCAAAACAGTAAGCCACATGACCACATATCCTTTTAGCATACATCAGCACAAAGAACTGACTCAGACTTTCTCTTGAGTAGAAAGGTAACAACATCAAAGGTGTATCAAAAGAACAATTTAAGCAAATGATGTCACTATGATTGCCACTGGAAAATGGAAGGAAAAAATGCAGTCTTTTAAATGTTAAGTTTCAGAATGAGGCTTTTATTCAGACTAATAATACACCTTTTCTTTTTCTTTTACAAAAAATGTAGATACTCCTTGATGTTGAAACTCTCCTACTCTGTACAGGAATAAACTTGCAAAACCCTATTAGTCTCTGCAAAGAAGGATGCCTCAGTATGAATGATGAGTAAATTAACTTCATTTCCTATTGATGCTTTCTACTGAGTACCAGTGGAAGCTGTACTTCTGAAAGGATCACGTGATTCTCCCCTCACAAAACACCACAGTAATGAACTACTTACATTAAAAGCACTCTGTTGTATAGGAATATCATTATATATAAGGTGTCCTCATCACAAGATTTAATAAAGGAACAAAAATGCTTTGAATACTATGCATGCACTTGCCTACAGCCATTATTAAGCAAAGAAACACTGTGTGCAGCCAGGCAGTCATTGATGGTAAATCAAATGGAGGGCATATGGTATTGCTGCTGCTGGTGGTGGTTTTGTTGCTAGAAAAGGCTAATGTTTTGCAATTGTGCTTATTATTAACTCAACTGTTTTCCCCCATAAATCACACTTGGTAGGACACAGGAAAACACACTGTAAACAACCTGTACTGAACTGCTAGCTAGGACTTGCCCTGTGAACTGCTAAATGTAAAAGTCATAGTGTTTCTTCAAGATGGAGAATTTCTGGGACAGTATCATAGGAGACATTCAGAATACCTTTCAGAAAACATACGGTGGCTTGGTGAGGACCAAGGCCAGAACTGCGTGTACTTGACTTTTGTACTATGAGTTTGGATATTGGATCGGCTCTCTACGTAAAGGACAATGCCTTGCTGTATGCATACAGCCTTTCTGATCATTTGTAGAGGACAACTGTGTCTGAGAGAGGGGAAGAAATACATAGCATTATTAAGTGACTGACAGCCCCATACACGGAGGTCCTTAAATCACAGAAGTAGTACAGAATACATATGCACAGAGCTTTTAGGATTCCAGAAAGAGGATCATCAGCATTTGCTTACAGGATTGTGTTCTCTGATTATTGTCTCTGTTAAAGGGGAGTGGGCTGCAGAGGAATATGAATGTTGTCACTCTTTATGTTAGCTCCATCCTCAAAGAATGCACCTACTATGTGTTTGTGCTTTATGACCTAACATGACATAACTTGTATGACATTACAAGCTATGTTTAGCACCTTCCAATAGTACAAGACAGTTTAAGACAAGGACTAAAGAAAAACACCATATTCACTTGGAAATTCAGGAATATTTAGGGAGGCAGAATATAATTATCTTTGCTGGAATATAGCCAGGACACAAAACATCACAAATGTGCCATGAGAACACTACTAATTATATATATATATATTTAATGGAATAACTCAGCAGAAAAATACAGTTGCAAGGGATAATGTTTATAACTCAAGACAGAATGCTTAAAATAAAAAAACAAAGTAAATTAACAGAAAACTTTTTGTCTTCGATTTCAAAACAGTCATGTGACCCTGGACACGGAGCGCTATCACCCATAGTAATGATTTCCTCTTTGCCTCTAAAGAAAGCAGATTTGTAGTCCTCATCCAAGTACCTGTGCAGAAGGAGAAAACTGAGATGAGGTTCATCTCTTTTTCTGTGGGATCAGGTAGTTCTCCTGCATCCTGACACATTATATTTAACCACTTTAAAGGCTAATGTAAGCAGGGGTTTTCCCCAATGTCCAAAGCGCACACTCTGTGTAGAGTCCAAATTTACCCTCTTACTTGAATTTGACTTAATTATCACTGAAATTAGCAATAAGATATAAAAATTCATCTCAAAACTTGTCCCGAGGCTTAGCTGTTGCTAGGGTTTCTACTTCAAAACTAGTCATTCTGCATCCTAGATACTCCCATCTCTCTTACATCCAGTAGGGGGAATGAGGAACCTGGATTGTGAAACTATTTAAGCTTTTCCTAGAAGTTTCAATACCTGGTAAAGGGGGTGGGTGTTTCAGGCAAACACTGCTCATTTTGTGTGTCCAGTTCTGGTGTCCACAATTCAAGATGGATGTTGATAAATAGGAGAAGCTTCAGAGAAGAGTCAAAAGAATGATTAAAGGATTAAGGAGTGCAGGGAGCTCAGTCTAGTTAGCTTAACAAACTAAAGGTTATGGACTGGATCAATCTATAAAAATCTACATAGAGAACAAAAATTGGCTAATAGGCTCTGCAGTCTAGGAGACAAAGGTATAACAAGAGCCAGTGTCTGGAAGTTGGTGACACACAAATTCAGACTGAAAATAAGGCACAAATGTTTTACAGTGAGTGTAATTAACCAACACAACAATTTACTCAGGGCTATGGTGGTTTCTCAATCTCTTGCAATTTTCAAATCAAGAATGGATGTTTTTTCTAAAGTTACGCTCTAGTTCAATTAAGAATTAATTCAGGGAAGTCATATGGCCTGTGTTATACAGAAGGCCAGACTAGATGATCACAATGGTTCCTTCGGGCCTTATAGTATATGAATTTGTCGTTGGTAATAATAGATGCTGATAAATTATTTTAATAAGTAAAAACCTATCCAAAAAAATAAGAATGCACACTCTACATATCAAATGCAAAAACTGCAAATTGTGTGTAGAAATTCCTTGATATTAAAGACACAATTATTGAATTGTCACTGTAGTCTGTTGAAATCACAGTAGGCAGCAGACTGGAGGATTCTTCTATAAATATAAAATTCACTTATCTATCTCTTATTTTTAATGCATAAATAAAGCATGTGTGAGCCAAATTTTCATAAATAAATGCCAAAAAATGTTTATGTATGAGGAGCTTACAGTATGCGGTTCTAGCTGAAATAAATGTTTCAGTGAGCATGATGATTTATTCAAATGTTATGTTAAGTAAGCATACAATATGCTTTTATGTAATTCTGATGCCTAAATTACATATGACTATGATAGTTTTATTACTTCCTTGATGTTTCATTGCATCCCTGGATATTCCCTTTTTCTATCATCAAAGTCCCATAAACAGTGCAGAAAGCATAGTTTCCTACAGTACAAAAATTGTCAGTACAATACATTTGAGGTCCAATTCTATGACATGCCAAACACCCTCAACTTCCTTTGAAGTCAACAGGACCTGTGGATGTTTAGCATCTCTCAGGATCATGCTCATGAATCAGAAATCTACATATTCCTTTACATTTCGGGATCAGGTACGAAGGATATTAATGAAAAAGTATAAAAGCGAGATTGTGTCAAGATATTGATTCTTACTTACTCTCAGTTTAATCTACTAATTTTCTCAATATGTATAGGATCAAGTAATGTCTGGTGTGACTTCAGCAGACTTTGTACTATGAACTTGACCCATAGAGTTCATTTAATGCACTTTATTTTATATTATTATACTCTCAGAAACATATGCCCCTGAATTTATTGTGACCATGCCACTAAAGCAGTTATCAACCCTTCAGAGATCCTATAGATTTCATCAGCATGTGCTGCATATATATATTATAGATTCTGATTCGCTTTTCTTAAATCAGTGGGTAGCGCTTCAGTGTAGACATGACCTATGCCAACAGGAGAAGTCCTGCCATCAGTGTAGGTACTCCACCACCCCACGAGGCAGTAGCTCGGTTCATGGAAGAATTCTTGTATCCACCTAACACTGTCTACACTGGAGGTTAGATCAGCACAGCTACCTCTAGAGGAGTGTATATTTTTCACACCCCTGAGAGATGTAGCTATGCAGATGTAAGTTCCCAGTGTAGACCAGCCCTGTGGTACTTCACCTGAGAAAGAACCTCCTTGTATATTTTTTTAAATTTCTACTCCTATTCCCTGTGGCACTATCTGCACTGTTAGGCTGATCAAAAGTTTGATAATGTGTTCTTCTTAACTTCTGTGAGTTACAAAATTATTTTGCAAAGTATGTTTACTTTTAGAAATGGAGACTTTCAAATGCATTTAGGCCAAGATTTTCAAAAGCAACTAGTGATTTTGTCTGTCTCGGTGTTTGGATGCTGAATCTGATAGTTCAAAGAAGCCTGTTTTTCTGAACGCAGTGCTCAGCACTGTCTGAAAATCAGGCCCATTTAAGGTGTCTCAGGTTGGGGACCCAAAACTGAGCAACCCAAAATAATTAATGATTTTTGAAACTCTTGGCCTTCATGCTTGTGTAAGCCCTGGAGATTTTCCCATAGGATAGGAAAAATGGTGTGTAGATGTAAGCAGAGTCAGAATGAGCTCTACCCTGACATCTGGTGGTGAATTATGGGGAGTGTGGAAAGAATCTCAAGGAGTGTGGAAAGGAATTCCATATTTGCATTGGCATACCCTCCCCACCTAGCATAAGCCCACAGCAGCCTGGGATGGTTATTTTGACAGCTGGGATCCCCAATTTCTTTGTTATTGGGGCAGGAGAAAAAAAAATGCTGTCACCCTAATTATGTGAATGAGGAACTATGAGACTGCTTTATGACAGAAATGACTCAACCTGAATTAAGTAGTACTAGGAGCTGAAATCACTGAAAGAGTTGAGCTGAGATCACTGAGTGCTGTGTTAACTAGTGGGGGAGCCTGAAGACCTATTGTTAAGCAGCTGGCAGAACGAAGCATGTTGGAGCAGCCCATGGAACAGTGAGCGGAGTGAAGCAATTTGCAGGGACGGCTGGAAGAGTGGCACAGTTGGTGTAGTGGAGCTGGTCGTGGTGAAGGCTGCAGCAGAACTCCACGGAGAGGTGGAGCAGTTGGCCGTGGCCCACGTAAGGTGCCCCTTAACACCTTGTGTGGACTTTCCCCCTCCCCCCATTTCCACCCAGGCTGGGGGGGTAAAACTCTGCAGATAAACTTTTGAATTCTGGGGTGGCACTGACCAGAGACTTTCGGGTTGTTGGACTTTGGGGTGATTGGGCTTAAGACCCTAAGGAGGAAAGGACATTGCCAAACGTACTTGGAGGTGGGTTTTTGCTTATGGTTTCTGTTATATTCCTGTTTGTGATGTTTCTCCAGTGGGATGCTGCATTGTTTCCTTCCTTTATGAAAAGGATTTTGCTACACTCAGACTCCGTGCTTGCGAGAGGGGAAGTACTGCCTCCTAGAGGCGCCCAGGGGGTGTGGTATGTAAGTGTCCCAGGTCACTGGGTGGGGGCTCGAGCCGGTTATGCATTGTGTTATTGAAACGGAACCCCTGGATACTGAACTCGGCCCTTGTTGCTGCCAACTCAGAGGGACAGAAGGGTTACATATATTATTATTATGTGGGCCAGCGGTGGACATGATATCCATCTGTCTAAGGCCCTGATCCTGTACCACTGAAGCAAATGAGAATTTTAACATGGATCTGGATTGAATCCTGAACCTAGACTCCAGCAGTCCAAAACTAGTACCAGGCTCTTAATGCCTTCATCTGGCAAGTAAATACACATACAAAATCCTAACCTATTCCCTAAACCTCTTTTTAGTCTCATAAATAGTTTCCTCCATCTTAAGGAGGAAGATGAGTAATGTGGATAAAATAAAAATGCCTTTTTGATAATATCTTGTCTGTCACTAACATCTAAAGCCTTTGCTACTAAGTGGCACTCAGGAAAGTTAAGGTGAATCAACTAAAAGTGTGAAATCAATGCACATAAATTAAAGCATATTTAATTTAGGAGTAAAGTGACCTTAGTTTGCTGTAACATAATCCTGAGGATTAAGACAAGCCCTAAATTCTACTAACAAGAGCTGGTTCAGCTATTTGTTATGAACAAGTTGTCAGATATAGATCCCTTTTTTGTTCTCAAACATGATTTTCCGAGTATGTTCACTGTTGGTAATTGTTCTTTGAGCCGACTGGGTTCTTGCAAACTGTAGTGTGTATTCATTAGAATCTTCAGAATTTACCATTCAAGCTGTTTGATTGGCCACCTAAATTCACATGGAATATTTTCTGTTTCCTGGCTGTGTGGCATATTGTGTATATATATACAGGAGCTGTACTAGACAAAACATCACTGGGATGTTGAATCTCTCACAGAGTTAGAGTTGGAAACACTTTAGAAAGCAGGAAATAAAAAGAGGCCTAGGACTTTAAAATCTTTTCCTGTCCTTCTTGAACAATAAAGCATTATAATTGCCTATGTATGGGCAGTTTAGATTTTAAAATACCTATGTGAAAGCAAGAAACATATAAGCTACATTTATTGGCCATCTAGAAAATGTCATATTTGGTTACAGTATCTCCTGGAAGATCCCCACCAAGTTACTGAAAACTCTTTCTTAGGTCAGTGCAATCCAGCAGTATGGATCCCAGTATCCAAGACATCCAAGGGTTTTGGAGTCCACATACCAATTTGATTTTCAAGATAAGAGCCTTAAATTTTAAACTCTTTAGGAAAGGGATTTTTCTTTCTATGATTGTACAAGGCCTAGCACAAAGGGGCCCACAATCATGGCTGAGGTCTTTGTGTGCTATCATAGTATAAATTAAATTACAATATGTAGAAGGACCAGGCAGTTATTTTATTAATGAATAATAGAGCCAGTAGACCTTTTTTTCCCAATTAAACAATTTTTTGCTGAAAAAAATGGGTTTTCATCAAAAACAAAATTTGTCATGATTTTTTTAAAATGAAAATATTCAGGTTTTTTATCAACAAAACTGAAAAATGATGAACAATTGAAAAACAAAAATGTTTTAAAGGTTTAGATTATTGGTTTAAATCTATTGGTTAAATAGTTTTTGCTTGCCAAAAACTGAAGATTTTCTACTTTTCAGGAAAAACCCAAAATTTTTCAGACATTTTTTGACAATTTTTTTTAAATGTTCCTTTTCATCAACATTTTCAAGGGGAAAAAATCATTTCCTGAGCAGCTTTAATGATCATGTTCATTTATACATGCATATATTCATTTTTGCACAAATATCTATATTTGCATGAATGTAACATTTTCCCACAAACATTTTCACAAACAAAATCCCATCCCCAAAATGCATATGGGAAAGCTAATAAAAAAGCGTGCAAATATACATGACCACATTGAATCATGAGTTGAATTAAGCAAATATGTTCAAGAAAGCATTTTTTCTTGTACTTGCTAACTTTAGACAACCAATATTATCAACCTGATGAACAACTTACACTATCCGATTTTGTAAGCAAAGGTCAAAGCAACCATTTAAAATAATATTTAACTTTATATTTTTTGTTAGAGGTGGAGTCCTCATAAAATAAAATGAAACTGGTCTAGAATGTGTTAGGAAAGTTGAATGTAAAATCACAACTCTCATCCTTACGTTATTCTTCAGAATTGGGTTGAATAGTTAAGAACGTATTGCTTTGGGGATATCTAACAGCATCATATCATTGCCTCAAGACGTTTTTTCTTATATCCACAACCCTCCCTTACACATAAGAAAGTTCTGGTGCAAAGGATCATTCACTCAAAATTGTGTCAATAACAAAGTGTATGTATCTTCTCATTCCCTCTACTTAACATCAAGTGGTAAAGCGAGAGAACTGTAGAGTGAAGCTAAGTGTTTCTGACACTCTATGGAAGAGCAAGGAGACACTCTTTGTCCGGAAAAGTAACCCAGAAGAACTAATGCCATTTATATTTTACAGGTTTTTATAAAACATGAATATATATAAATTATTTAGTAAAAAGCATTTAAATTGTTCTGAATATCATGGCACACCCCACCCTACTCCCTTTCATTGCATGAGCCTTATTTTCTAATTTAGAGTGGTTTCAATATTTGGTCAAGATCTCATTATATTGATTCATCCACTAGAATCAGTATGCTGCATGGCTTTGTTTATAATTAGCTTTAAAAAGCTGTATTTTCTATTGGAAGCACAAGAAAAGTATCATACACAGTAAGGACGTTTGCTGATTGGCCTAGAGGCTATAATAATACTAATAGAAAAATGCTGAACACTAACTATATATAGCACCTTTCCTCCAAAGGCATCAAGGGCTATACAAACATTCATTAATGAAGTCTCCTAACCCTTTGTTTATACCCCATTTAAAAGGAAAGGGAAACTGAACACAGAAGAATTAAATGATTTACCAAATTCTAAGGTGAACCAATAGCAGAGATGGGAACAGAATCCAGCTGTTTTGACAACCTGCTAGCTTTATCTTATATCTTAAATAATCTCAATAGTGGCTCTAGTTTCCTTATGGTAATGAATGTGTTTTCTAGAACATCTCCAAAGATGTTAGGGGGAAAAAAACCTATTTACTCAAACTGTTCTGTAGCACTCCTAAGATTCTAATACCCTTGCAGTTACATGTATATCTCTTATTATAGACTGCTTAGTTTGCTAATGGGGTGTCATTTAAAAAGAGATGTGTATTATTAGTAGTAGTAGATATCTTAAATCTTAATGAAGCATTTCAGGAGAAATATCCATGATGGGAATAAAATTTACTCAGCTGAACCTGATCTAGTTTACTTTTTGCCTGAGATTTAAGCTTTTAATATAGCATTTACCAGATAAAGTTTTGTCTTATCATTCAGTTTCTGAGAGACCATTCCTTTCTGAAGGTTTAAATGAAAAGTCTTTAAAACAGTAACAAGCTAAGAAAACACCCCAAACTTATTGTTTTCATCAACATTTAACAGTAGTTCTCTTCTTGATAGGAGCCCTTCATTACTAAATGACATTGCTACAAGTACACTGTAATTAATCCTGCAGAGAAGGAACCAGCATTGACAGCTTGCATATTCCATTGTGACATGTACTGGTGTCTTTTCCGGTTTCCCTTCTGAAAAGACTAAGCCGTTGGCTTCCATAACAAATCTTTTTTAAACTTACTTTTTTATCTATGCCTTTATCAATATCTTTCAAAGACCCTTGTACAGATGATTCAGTTAGATCAATTTTTAAATGATAATCTTTGAAAACACTACTGTGCTGACAAGCTATATTTTGGAGTTAGATAACAGGTGGATACTACAGGCCAGACTGTACCTGGCAGACACAAGCCTGCCCTGGAGGCTGTGCAAAGCTGCACTGTCCATTGGGAATCCTGGGAAGCAGTTTGCCTCCTAGAGCTGCATGGTCCAAAGAGGGCATGCACCTGATACTACACCTTTTCAAGGCACCATGTGCTCCCCTCTGTGACTGGCCATCTCTGAAGGCCAGCATGGAAAGAGGGCAAGGTCACGGCTTCCTGCTCTGAGACTGGCTTGTGGATCTGAGTGTTACTGGGGAGCAGGCCCAGCACTCAGCAAAGCACAGACACTACATTTGTGGTTAGACTGTCCCCTGGAAGATCGTATGTGTGTTTGTATGGGCATTTCTTGCACAATCTGGTCTTATACTGGTATACATCATACTGATATATTATCCTAAAGAGAGACTGTTAGAGTGAGAAAGAAGAAGAGTCCTTGAGATTCCCTTTAACTTTGTAATCTGCTAATACAGTAACAGTGATTAGTCCTGACATCCACATTAGTATGAAGCTGTTTGTAACATTGATGGTGATTTAATATGTTGAAAGCCAAGAGGTGCCCCAGTTAAAACTGAAAAGCATTCTTAAGTTAGTCCAATTTCTCATCCAAAAAGCCCCGAAGAACATGTAAATTTGAGTGATTTCATGCTATTTAAACTGAGGGCACTCTGGGCCAGATGGTCTTCTCTTGTTTTGTTCGTTTAATTCCATGTTTTCCTTTTAATGAATGTTAAACACTAAGGGGCAGAGTCTGCAGTATGCAGCTTCTGAATTGTCAGGGAGCCCTGATTCTCTGCCCTGGTCAAAGAGCAGCTTGAAGGCTGCTCAATCAAAAGCAGCTTGGAGACTGCTCTAAACTGCACTAGTTGGGGCTCTTGGCACTCTGGCTACTCCTGCACTGGGGTGCTGTGGAGAGGAAGGTGTAGGAGCTCATGGCATCCCCAGCAGGGAATTTAGGGCATTTTTTGGCTTCTTTGTGCCATCTGATCAGTTCAAATTGACTAGAACAATCCAGAGAATCTGTCTCACAGGGATTCATGAAAGACAGGTATAGGGAAGGGGGTGTTACTGGTTGGGTGTCTGATACAAGAGCTATTTTGCTAACACACACATATCCCTCAGGGTGGGCAGCTGCAACGCATGGATAAGCATACTCTGCTCCTCCTTTGAAAAGTATCACCAGGCAAATGCCTCTGGATAGTGCTTACTGTTGACCATCATTGCTGACCAGTTAGTCAACTGGGGATGTGGGCAAACTGGCAGAATACGCGTCTTGAGATGCACCATCAGGTGTGGTAGCTTGGCCTAAAGGCTCTCTTTAACACTAGATAACAGGCCATGCCTGCTGCTTGGGCTGGAGGTTTCCCTATGCTCTTCCCCACACCAGCATACTCACTTAGCACAAGTCAAGATGAGCTTTTGGTTAAGGCATTCACCAGGAAGCTGGACTCTACTCCAGCCTCTACCAGACTTATGCAACCTATGTAAACCTATGTAAATGTGATCATTTTCCCATGGTTCAGTTTCACTATCTGTAAAACGGTGATGTATTTCTCTCCAACTCACAGGACCTTGTATGGACCAACCCAGTCATGTTTGTGACATGCTGAGATACTACAGTGCTGTGGGGGCATATATTAACCTATATATTTGTAGTTCTTTTCCAAAGTGCATTACACTCCCACTTGTACCATTGTACTCATTTCATTAGCACTCACATTTTAAACAAAGCTTTACATTAAGACACGTTCTAGCTTAATATTCATGAGAAATGGCTGGAGTGAAAATAGGGTACTCTCCATCAACAAGAGGAAACAACAGCCAGTAACTTCTGGTCTCTTCTTCTTTGCCCTCTTTTAACCAATGTGGAAATTGGTTTGCGGGAGGATAAGGAGAAAGAAAAATTAAACAGAATTGTATACATAAAGATCTGCACAAACCAAAGAAAAACAAGCCCAGTTATTGATGTAAGGAAGGCTTCTCAAGCAATAGAGATAACTGATCAGTTGGTATTCCCTATCTAAGCAGTTAGCTGAATGTCTAAGAATAATCCAGTAACAGCATTGCTTTTGTTTTGTTTATTTACAAAGACAAATACTCTGAAGCGGTGAGACCCATTTAACCATTCTAGCATATAGCTCTGTAATCCCATGCCCCCTATCAGAGCATGACTTCCCAGTAGCTCTCACTGGAGTGCTACATATAAAAACCAAGATAACACAGCTAATGTAGTTCAGATCCTGCAGCTATAAGCAGGGACGGCTCCAGGCACCAGCTTAGCAAGCAGGTGCTTGAAGCAGCCTCTCCGGAGAGGGGTGGCAGGTCCAGCTATTCGGTGGCAATTTGGCAGAGGATCCCTCACTCCCGGTCGGAGCGAAGGACCTCCCGTTGAATTGCTGCAGATCACGATTGTGGCTTCTTTTTATTTATTTATTTATTTTTGGCTGCTTGGGGTGGCAAAACCCCTGGAGCCGGCCCTGGCTATAAGACTTGAACTAATTTCTCATATTTAAGGGTTAAACCCTTTTAGAGTCATGACTGATTGAATCTCAAAAGGTGGCAATTGTATAGTTGCTCTTAGCTACCATAGATTGTGTTATGTTGGGCCCACAGAGCTATCTTCAGGTGATATTGGAGATGTAGTTTCTTCTAGCTGTCTAACCATCTGAGTACTATATAGTCCACACCCTCACAGTAATTAGAGCACCTCTCACAATTTAAAAGATGACAATTCTCTCTCTGTGTCTTTCCAACCACCCAGATGCAAGCTTAGGAGTTTTAACTTTTTTCCTAGTGACTGAGACAAAGGGTGCTGCTATATGAAAGCCTGGATGAAGAGGTGAGTTTTGCACTTAGCTCCAAGTGCAGCAAAGTTTGTGTCCATTCTAATTTATTCTGGCAGTGAGTTTCTGTGACAATTATGTTTCCTGTGGTTCTGAGCCTTCCTCTATTGGCCAACAGTAGTATTATTCCACTGGAACACAGCTCTCGTGGGAGGTCGTGGTCATGACAAGAGACTTAGAGTATTAGGTAGCCAACACCAATGCCATTCAGAGCTTTGGAAATGAATGCGGGACTTGAACTGGACTCCTCGTTCAATGGAGACACAGTGCAGAGACCAGCATCACAGGGGGGCATGTGCCTGTTTTGTTGAGCAGCTGGGGTGCTGCATTCAGAGCAAGCTGAAGATTTCTTCACTGAAATGTCACTTATGACGATCCTTTTCATGCTTGCTTTCCTGCAGAATGTAGTGGGCATGTACAAACTACTTCAAAATGCTTTTTTTCAGCGTTAGGTGGCAGAGGTTTGATTCACAAATTAGTACTGGTCACAGCTCCATCTATGAAAACTGTTGTGTGCCTACTGTTTGCACCCTGGACTTGATGTCAATAGCCTATAACACTAATGATTTATATTCAAAAGTGATACATTGGGACTTGAAGACTAAGGAGACAATCTTACATACCCTTAGTAACTTTGTCATGGGAATAATTTACACGTGATGTCAGGCAACCAGGATGAGGGTGGTCTAGCCTAGCAGTCAGAGCAGGTATCAGGAACCAAATGTCAAAGCCACGGTCAGTAGTCAGAAACTGGAGCCATGGCTCAAGCCAGAAGGCAGGAACTGGATACCAGAGCCAAGTGTCAAGCTGGAGGCAGCAGTCAGAAGCCAGAGCCACAGGTCAAGCTGGAGGTTAGGAGCTAGAGCAAGGAAGATCGCAGGCAAGAAGAGGTTCAAGGCAGGTGCAGGACCAGCAGAAAAGCAAGGCTGGGTAAACAAAGGAGCTGCAGTCACAGTGGTGGGCATGAGCACTGAGCAGCCAGCCAGCTGGCTGCTGCTGCTGGTTTAAGAGTCAGCCTGCTGGACCTCCCAGCCAATCAAGTGAGGTAGCCAATTAGGCAGCCTGGCTCTGCTGCAAGCTCTGATTCCTGAAATATGAGCAGTTGGACTGAACTCACATGAGTGGAGTTACTTATGGGCATAATTGGTTGCAAGATCATCTCACAATCAAATAAGATTTGCAGAAGTGATCTATTGTGATGGATATCAATTTGATGTTTCTAAATAAAACTAGAGAGCACAAATGCTTTGAAATATTCTGCATTAAATTCCACTTTCCATATTCCTTTTGAGACATATTCTGCCTTGATTTACACTACTGCAACCTTCTTGTCTTTAAGAACATAAGAACTGCAATACTGGGTCAGATCAAAGATCCATCTAGCTCAATATCCTGTCTTCCGACAGTAGCCAATGCCAGTTGCCACGGAGGGAATGACCAGAACAGGTAATCATCAGGTGATCCATCTCCCATCGCCTATTCCTAGCTTCTGGCAAACAGAGGCTAGGAACATCATTCCTGTCCATCCTGGCTAATAGCCATTGATGGACCTATCCTCCATGAACTTATCTAGTTCTTTTTTGAACCCTGTTACAGTCTTGGCCTTTACAACATCATCTGGCAAGGAGTTCCACAGGTCGACTGTGTATTGTGTGAATAAATACTTCCTTTTGTTTGTTTTAAACTTGCTGCCTGTTAATTTCATTTGTGTTATGAGAAGGAATAAATAACACTTCCTTATTTACTTTCTCCACACCAATTATGATTTTATAGACCTCGATCATATTCCCCCTTAGTCATCTCTTTTCCAAGTTGAAAAGTCCCAGTCTTATTAATTGCTCCTTATATGAAAGCTATTCCATACCCCTAATAATTTTTGTTGCCCTTTTCTGAACCTTTTCCAGTTCCAATATATCTTTTTTGAGACAGGGCAACCATATCTGAAGGCAGTATTCAAGGTGTGGGCATATCATGGGTTTATATAGGCAATATCATATTTTCTTTCTTATTATCTATCCCTTTCTTAAAGATTCTCAACATTCTGTTTGCTTTTTTGACTGCCACTGCACATTGACTGGATGTTTTCAGAGAACTATCCACAATGACTCCAAGATCTCTCTTGAGTGGTAACAGGTAATTTAGACCCCATCATTTTATATGTACAGTTGGGATTATGTTTTCCAATGTCACTATTTTACATTTATCAACACTGAATTTCATCTGCCATTTTGTTGCCCAGTCGCCCAGGTTTGTGAGATCCTTTGGTAGTTCTTCACAGTCTGCTTGGGATTTAACTATCTTTAGTAGGGTTCAGCTACCACAAAGAGGATTGTGATATAAATGCCTAGAAAGTTGAAGACACAGATAAGGAAAAAATGTGTTCCTTTATAAGGTAACTATAGCCATTCCCCTATTTTATGTGCCCATGCACATGCCCTGTGCTGTTGATGATTCCTTGTCATGTCAAGAGTTCTCAGAATATCATGATCCTAATTTGGTACATCATGATTTCATGTCAACTATGTACCTGGCTGTGGGAGAAACCAACAACAGATTTGCACAACTTGCATCTTGAGAAGGACACTCATCTTCTTATACAAAGGAAAGGAACTGCGGCTTTGACTATCCTCATTCACATTCCATTATAGGACCACTGCACTGACATATCCTATATACAAATACAAAATGAGAATAACAATAAAGATCTCTAAATGGTGTAATTGCAAAGAGATGTTTAACAGCTTGGTTTGGGTATTGCACACACTTTTCACAGTTGTGACAGAAATGGTCTAATGAAGAATAGAATCAGAGATTAAATATGTTTGAATTACTGTAATAAACTCTGACTACAGTGTTAGCCTACCACTCTGTAGAGTGGTCTTCACTGTGTTCCTTGTTATTTTCAATAATTCAGGCCGCTTAAGTCACTTTGACAGTTGTACTGATCTATTAATTTAGCTGTGAAATGAAGCACATTTTTGTGGCTAACATGAAAGTTAATTTGTGCAAAAGGAAGCATTTTGGGAGCGGGGACGTTATTTGCACTCACTGACAAGACTGCTATGTGAAGAGAGCAAATAGGTCAGCTGCCCTGGGAGTAATCTGAGAGTCCAGAAGAGTGCAACATGAGAACAGGAAACTGATGGTGTCATCAGAACAAAGAAGGAATACCAGATTTTTTTCCTCCTATTTTTATGATAGAAATTACAGATGAAGTATAGGACACATATACCGTCTCAAAATGTTAATCTGGGGAGCTGAGGATTTATGGCAAATTCCTAGTTATAGACCTAATTATATACAAACAAAGAAAGTCATTTAACTTTCAAAGTCAAACACTCAAAAGTTAGGAAATGCCAGAATTCAGATGATCTGTGCAACCTTAATTTGGCTCCCTTATGCATATGCATTATGATAGTCTAATTATGTGATCATCTACATTTTTTTTTTGCAGGACCCCTATGTCAGAATCCTAACAAGATCAGACAGGACCAAAGGTCAGAGCAGCGTCAAATATGAGACTGGGAGTAGCAAAGGAGTTCATAGTCAGGTTCCAGGCCAGGGTCGATATCAAGGGTCAGAGTCCAAGTCAGGATTCAGGGTCTAGGTCAGGAGGTGAAGTCCAAATCAAACCAAAGTCAAAGCCACTAGTTCAGGAGCAGAAATGATCATGGGAGCTACAAAAGAGCCACACTGATGCCTGGATGCTTCCTGGACCACTGCTTGTGTTTATGTAGGATGGGGAACCAATCAGAAGCCATGAGGCTGCTGCCGCCTTGCGGTGGAACTTCTCACAATCTGTATGCTCAATGGGTTGTGGATAGCGGAGTATAAATGAGTTGCAGCTTCTGCTGGGGGCAGCATGGAGCTGTCTGCTGTCTAACAGCTCTACAGGCCTGAATTCTAGACCCTCTGGGCCTTGTACCCTGCTTCACTCAATACACAAGGTGGAAGCTGCTCACTAATGAGCAGCTGTTCCATAATTGTATCCTCATCATTCAGCCATTAGCCTCTGCCTTATTTACTGCACACTATCCAAAGCCTGTAAAAAATTACTAATTTCTTCATGGTCTTTTCTAAGTCACTCATCACTGTAGTATATGTCAGCAGTGAGGCTCTCAGCTGCACCTCCTTGGTACTCCTGACAAGCCAGCCAGGTTACCTGATGGATCGCCCTCCCTGATTGGCTGAGGAAGCCAACAGACTGGTTCTTAAACCTAACAGCAGCAGTAGCTCACTGGCTGATCAATGCACACACCCATGGATTCTGCCTCCCTGTGGTTGTCTCTCCAAGCCCTGCTCCTGCTCTTCCACAGCTCCAGGCCAGACCTTGTCCTGCACCCAGCCTTGTTCCCATCCTGTTCTAGCCTCTTTTCTGCCTCAGAACCAGCCCTTCTACTGACTTCTCTGGGTGCTGGTAATCCAGTTCTGACTGCCTCAACCCTTGGCTTTGGCATTCAGGCTCTGACTTCAGTCTTGAGCCTCCACTCTGATTCTTGACTTTGACTCTGTCTCAACGCTTGGATCTGGCATTTGGACTCTGACCACTAGGCCTTACTCATACTCTGATCACTAGGCATGATAGCCTATGACCTGGTCCACTGACAGTATCCAAATGATTCATGAATATTAATGAATGTATCTGCACTGCAAGATCACGGAACATTATTATCCTTATGTTACAGATGAGAAAACTGAGTCAGAGACTTACCTAAGGGCACACAGTGAATCAGTGGCAGAGCCTGCATCATAATTCCTGACTTCTAACTCTCTGTTTACTCTTGCAGACCATGCTTCCTTACTGTCAGCAGTGCTGAGCATCCACAGTTCCCATTGATTTCAGTTGCTGGTCTGAGTGCTCAGCACTTCTGCAAATGAAATCCCAGGTGCCTCAGGTTGGGTATCATTGAAATAAGAAACATATATTTGGTAGCCACTTGCCAGAATTTTGGCTTCAGGGACACATTCAGCATCATATGGAGTCTATGGCAGAGGCAGAGACACAACTGAATTTGTTTGTGTGCCTGCCTTAAGTGCAAGGCCATCATTTTTCTTTCCTGCAAGTACTCTGCCCTGTTCTGCTCACACCTTCTAACTCCTGGAGTTGTCTTTCTGTTCTACAGACAACAGTCTCATTCCCTACACAACCCTGATAGATTCATGAAGAACCCCTGCACTTCCAGCCTTAGATTATTTAGTGCACATTCCAGCTGATTCTACATGACAATCAGGAAGACATTAACATATTTTTTGCAAATAATTCACAGCAGTGTATAACAAACCTCACCAGAGAAGATTATATTTCAACAGCAAATTAAGTTGTAGATGTACTCTGGAATATGTAATGATTATATCTAACTAAAACAAAGACAAATAATGCTGTTGATTAAGAATGCTTCCATCGATGTAAAAGCAGCAAAGAATCCTGTGGCACCTTATAGACTAACAGACGTTTTGGAGCATGAGCTTTCGTGGGTGAATACTCACTTCCTCAGATGCATGTAGTGGAAATTTCCAGGGGCAGGTATATATATGCTAGCAAGCAAGCTAGAGATAACGAGGTCAGTTCAATCAGGGAGGATGAGGCCCTGTTCTAGCAGTTGAGGTGTGAAAACCAAGAGAGGAGAAACTGGTTCTGTAGTTGGCAAGCCATTCACAGTCTTTGTTCAATCCTGAGCTGATGGTGTCAAATTTGCAGATGAACTGAAGCTCAGCAAAAGCAGCAAAGAATCCTGTGGCACCTTATAGACTAACAGACGTTTTGGAGCATGAGCTTTCGTGGGTGAATACCCACTTCCTCAGATGCATGTAATGGAAATATCCAGGGGCAGGTATATATATGTGTGCTAGCAAGCAAGCTAGAGATAACGAGGTCAGTTCAATCAGGGAGGATGAGGCCCTGTTCTAGCAGTTGAGGTGTGAAAACCAAGAGAGGAGAAACTGGTTCTGTAATTGGCAAGCCATTCACAGTCTTTGTTCAATCCTGAGCTGATGGTGTCAAATTTGCAGATGAACTGAAGCTCAGCACTGCTGAATGGCTTGCCAATTACAGAACCAGTTTCTCCTCTCTTGGTTTTCACACCTCAACTGCTAGAACAGGGCCTCATCCTCCCTGATTGAACTGACCTCGTTATCTCTAGCTTGCTTGCTAGCACACATATATATATCTGCCCCTGGATATTTCCATTACATGCATCTGAGGAAGTGGGTATTCACCCACGAAAGCTCATGCTCCAAAACGTCTGTTAGTCTATAAGGTGCCACAGGATTCTTTGCTGCTTTTACAGATCCAGACTAACACGGCTACCCTCTGATACTTGAAGCTCAGCAGTTTCTCTTTGAAGTCTGGTCCTGAAGTTTTTTTGCTGCAGGATGGCCACCTTAAGGTCTGCTATAGTGTGGCCAGGGAGGTTGAAGTGTTCTCCTACAGGTTTTTGTATATTGCCATTCCTAATGTCTGATTTGTGTCCATTTATCCTTTTCCGTAGAGACTGTCCAGTTTGGCCGATGTACATAGCAGAGGGGCATTGCTGGCATATGATGGCATATATTACATTGGTGGATGTGCAGGTGAATGAACCAGTGATGGTGTGGCTGATCTGGTTAGGTCCTGTGATGGTGTCGCTGATGTAGATATGTGGGCAGAGTTGGCATCGAGGTTTGTTGCATGGATTGGTTCCTGAGCTAGAGTTATTATGGTGCGGTGTGCAGTTACTGGTGAAAATATGTTTCAGGTTGGCAGGTTGTCTGTGGGTAAGGACTGGCCTGCCACCCAAGGCCTGTGAAAGTGTGGGATCATTGTCCAGGATGGGTTGCAGATCCTTGATGATGCGTTGGAGCGGTTTTAGCTGGGGGCTGTATGTGATGGCCAGTGGAGTCCTGTTGGTTTCTTTCTTGGGTTTGTCTTGCAGTAGGAGGCTTCTGGGTACACGTCTGGCTCTGTTGATCTGTTTCCTTATTTCCTAGTGTGGGTATTGTAGTTTTGAGAATGCTTGGTGGAGATTTTGTAGGTGTTGGTCTCTGTCTGAGGGGTTAGAGCAGATGCGGTTGTACCTCAGTGCTTGGCTGTAGACAATGGATCATGTGATGTGTCCGGGATGGAAGCTGGAGGCATGAAGGTAGGCATAGCAGTCGGTAGGTTTTCGATATAGGGTGGTGTTAATTTGACCATCACTTATTTGCACCGTGGTGTCAAGAAAGTGGACCTCCCGTGTAGATTGGTCCAGGCTGAGGTTGATGGTGGGGTGGAAGCTGTTGAAATCGTGGTGGAATTTTTCCAGAGTCTTCTTCCCATGGATCCAGATGATGAAGATGTCATCAATGTAGCATAGGTAGAGAAGGGGCGTGAGTGGACGAGAGCTGAGGAAGCGTTGTTCCAGGTCGGCCATAAAGATATTGGCATATTGTGGAGGCATGCGGGTGCCCATAGCAGTGCCACTGATCTGGAGATATATATTGTCATCTAATTTGAAATAGTTGTGTGTAAGTATAAAGGCACAGAGCTCAGCAGCCAGTTGTGCTGTGGCATCATCAGGGATAGTGTTCCTGACAGCTTGTATTCCATCTGTGTGTGGGATGTTTGTGTAGAAAGCCTCTACATCCATGGTGGCTAGGATGGTGTTTTCTGGGAGGTGACCAATGCATTATAGTTTCCTCAGGAAATCAGTGGTGTTACGGAGATAGCTGGGAGTGCTGGTGGCATAGGGTCTGAGTAGAGAGTCCATATATCCAGACAGTCCTTCAGTGAGAGTGCCAATGCCCGAGATGATGGGGCATCCAGGATTTCCGGGTTTGTGGATATTGGGTAGTAGATAGAATAACCCTGGTCGGGGCTCTAGGGATATGTTGATTTCTTCTGGTGTTAGTGTAGGGAGTGTCCTGAGTAGATGCTGTAGTTTCTTAGTGTATTCCTCAGTGGGATCTGAGGGAAGTGGCCTGTGGAATTTGGTATTGGAGAGTTGTCTGGCAGCCTCCTTTTGATAGTCAGACCTGTTCATGATGACAACAGCACCTCCTTTATCAGCCTCTTTGATGATAATGTCAGGGTGGTTTCTGAGGCTGTGGATGGCATTGCGTTCTGCACAACTTAGGTTGTGAAGCAAGCAATGTTGTTGTTCCATGATTTCTGCCTGTGCACGCCGGCGGAAGCATTCAATGTATAGGTCCAGATTGTCATTTCGACCCTCAGGAGGAGTCCATGTGGAGTTCTTCTTCTTGTGCTGTTGGTGGGAGGGCACCTGTGTATCAGTGCACTGTTCAGTGTTGTCCTGGAAGTATTCTTTGAGTCGGAGATGGCGAAAGTAGGCTTCCAGATCGCCACAGAACTGTATCATGTTGGTGGGGGTGGCAGGGCAGAAAGATAGTCCCCAAGATAGGACAGACTTTTCTTCTGGGCTGAGTGTGTAGCTCATCGATGTAGCTACTGTCATTTGCGGAGGTGCCGAGGAAGAATGCTTCTGTTGGTATATGTTACATTTACACTATGAGTTATACTGGCATAGCTTCAGAGACCTAGCTATGTCAGTGTATTCTTTGCAGTGCAGACATGCCATGAGAAAGAGATGGTTATTCTAGCCTTGTATGTCCTAATATTTTGCTTACATATGAACTGCTTGAACTGTTAAGATCTTGTCCAACCATTCAGCTGAACTGCCTACCATGGAATCCTATATATACTGAGTCTCACTTATATCAATAGCTATGGGTCCTGGGTCCCACACTAGCAGATTCTAATGTGGGTGTACAGCCTAAGATTTTTTGTTTTGTTTTGTTGATGAACTTCTGCCAGTTTACAATAGCTTTAAGACAATGTATCCATTAAAGGGTCTTCTCTGGGATGCATAAAGTCCAGATTTGCCATGAAATATATTCCTGTGAGCACAGAGGACTACACTGACCCAACATTAAGGTGCACTTCTTTAAACCTTCAGCAGGACTTCAAGTAGTACTAGATTCTAACTCTGGGAGCTCTTTCTTCTCTCACTATATTTGATGTTTGTTCCTAATTTATTGTCTTCTACTTTTCAAAACAAATCAGGTTTCCATGCCTTACTTGTGATTTAATGGTTTAAAATTGACACATATTCCGTAATTCACCCTTTCTTCTTTTCAGTAAAAAAGGAAATCAACATTGGGTTCAAATAGAATAAAACTAACAATGATCCTAGGCTATTAATTAAAGGTAACTTTAAGTATTTGAGGCCAACTTTTCCAAGTATGGCCTTCTTTTGTGCATGTGCAACTTTGTTTTCACAGATTCTTCTGCCCAGGACAACAAAAATGAGGGCTGTAACCAGGGCAGGGCAAGGAGCAGCCACACAGGATGCAAAGTTAGTAGGGTAAAAAAATGGGGCAGTGAAATGACCAAAAACCCAACCCCCAGCAGGGATATCCTACAGAGCTGAAGCCCCGAGACCTCTCTCCCTGCTGGGCAGAAGCCAGAGGTGACATGTTGGAGGGGCACATGGGGTCATGTGTTGCCCCAGATTTTTGTCAAGAGTTTTCTGGCCCTGCTTGGTCATATGGTTCTGCCAGATCCCCTCCTTGCCTGGCAGCATCTGGAGTCCTGGGAGCTGCAGCTGTTGGGAGGGAAGAGCCACTGCTTTTGTTGCTGCCTCTCCCCACAGATCTAAAGCAGCAGCACCTCCCTGCAGCTCCCAGCTGTTTGCTGCTGCCTCTCCATGTGGAACTAGCATCTGGGAGCTGCAGGGAGGGGCTGCTGAGGGTAAGGGGATGGGTATAACTCAAGCTGTTGGGTGGGGGAGCCTTTAAATTGTGCCTCCCCACTCTCAGCAGGCAAGTCATCTCTGGCAGAAGCTCCTACCCCCACCACCTCGCCGCAGGACAGAAGCTCCAAGCTCTGCTTCCCAAGTCTGGTAGGCAGAGAATGGGGAAACATGAGGGGCTCTGTGAGCCACACTTTATTTGTAAAAGAGCCACATGATATGAAAGAAGGATCTGCTCAGAGCAGGTAGTAGAGACCAGCATCTTAGAAGAAGGACATTAAACGCTATACTTTATAAAAGGCAATAATGAATATGTAGCTTAGTTGGATTAGAATAAAAATATAAATTTATGACTGAGCAGTGGTGAGAAAAGCATTTCAACCTTTTCTGATGCTTTGTACTTGATAGTATATTTAGGTCAGATCATGTACTTCTGACTCAAGCAAAATTCCCACTGACTTCTGTGACAGTTTTATCTGAATATGACTGCTGGATCAAGCTTATTTTACCACAGCCTCAGCTAATGTAAATCAGCATAGGTCCATTGACTTCCATTTATGCCTATTTGTACCAGCTGAGGCTTTGGCACATTGACTGTAGTATATACATACACATGTCCGCTTGGTACTGACAAAATTATTCTGACATTTGTCCGTGGAATCTCATTCCCCGCATTAGTATGAATGCTGTATAAATGTTTGATATTATCCAGTTCTTATTTTTATTTTGTGGTATAATATATATATCACTCTCTGTCATGATTTAAGTCCCCATCAATTTCTATTTCAAAATAACCATTATAAAAGTGTCCTACTTGGTGCTTTGATGAACGTTCAGTTAAAAAAAATCCACTTTCTAATTTGAATGCATGTAATTCTAGGCTGATCAGTTTAAAAAACTCTTTTCCCTTGAAATTACATTAATTATACCACTTAAATCTGTAGAGCAGCATCAGCTTCAATGGGATTTGGAACTGCAGAGTACCTTTATTTCTACATAATACTTGTGACACCAAGCACCTATGTATTCACTCCCTACATGCTATTGTAATAATCGTTGCTCAAAATATGCCTTGTGAAACATCATTTGAAAATTAATAACTCATTGATCATTAATATTCTTGGGTGATATATGTGTGTGATGTGTATTAGGAGTTATGACATATGCTGGAATGATTACTAAAGTGTGTTTAAATCAGACATTCCAGGGAGTTGGTAAACAGGTCTGCCCGGACAAAGGAATGTGTTCTCCCCACCTGCTAGGAGTTACCTCCAAAGTACTTTGAAAGATAAATAGAATGTATTTACATATTGTGTAAACAGACCCATTAAGCTAACAAGGGGTGGTGGTGGAGGCAAACCTGACACTAACAAGTTGGGAGAAGACAGCATGGCATCTACACCCAGTAGGAAAGAGAAGCTTGGTCTGGGTTTTACTTTTCAGAAGAATCCATTTCAAAGATTTATTGGTCTATAAAGACGGGGGGCTAAATCTCAAGTGATAAGTAACTGAATCAACTGATTGTATATAATATTACTGTCTTATAGAAATGTATAGAGTGAGGTCTTTTCTGAGAGCTAATGACACCGGTGATTATATCATTGTGAAATGTTTGTATTAACGCCACATAAGGAATTAGGGGTACTCATCGATATTACCCTGTACAGTTTGCCCAGGCAGAAGGGAATGTCACAGATACTTATCTTTGTTCTATGTAAGTTAAGCACGGTGGAATCAGAAACAACGCAATTTCCATTTACATTGAAATCATATAGGGGGGATGGGAAGCCCACAGGAAGGGAAGAACAGCATGAGGTCATCCTGCTTCTTGAAACAAAGTAATTAAACTTTGGAAGATATAAGCAAGGACAAAAGCCACCTTTGGCATCCATCACTAGACAGACACAAAGGAACAGAGCTCTCACAAGCTGAGACAGATGGGCACCTCACTTTATTTTCATTTACTTGCTATTACTTATAGAAGGAGGATGAAGAAAAAAAGAATGAAAAACAGGGTGGGGGGGAGATAAGAGAGAATATTCTTTTTCTTGGCTGGGTCCCAAGGAGGGGCCCCAAAAATGAAGCTGAGCACAGGACCCCACTAACTCTAAATCTGTCACTGGGGCTGACCCTTCGCTCACAGCTCCTCACGCTGCAACCCCCCATTCTCTGAGTTCTGCATACTGCTGCCAGGATGGGGGCTGACCCCTCCCTCGCCCCAGCTCCCCACACCACTACCAGGAGCTGGGGCTGGGGCTGATCCCCCAAGCCCTGCTGCCTGACACCTTGCATTGTGAGTACTTGGTCATGCTAGTGAAGGCTGAGGGCTGGACTCGATTACCTTTCAGGGTCCCTTCCAGTTCTATGAGATAGGTATATCTCCATTTTTTTTACCAACCCCCCCCCACACATTCCTCCACGCCCCACTAGGGGGGTGCATCAGATTTTTTGGTAAACTGTGCATTTGTTCATTTGCTCTTGCCAATTGATCAGTTGTTAAAAGCAAACAGGATAAATGTCCATTTTTGTCAAAAAAGTCAGGCTGGCCAGGACAGAGCTTAAAAAGGGAACTGTTCAGGCCAAACAGGGATCTATGGTCACCCTATCTCCAGGCAAGTGGGTCCTGAGGAGTCCATCCAGGGCGGAGGCAGACCCTGGCTTGGCTAATCACGCCACTCCCGACAGGCCAGAGTGATTCCCCGCCCTGGTACTGGACCGGACCGGCTGTGCTGCCAGCTCAGCCTGGCAGACGCCGTCACCTTCCAGCAGGGCTGGTGAGTGTGGCCAGGGAGCAGGGTGTGAGGGAGTGGGTCTCTGTAGGTGTGTGTGGGGCTGCTGGGCAGTGGAAAGTCTCTTTGGGGGTGGTGGGGGAGGTCTGTGTGTTGGGGGGTCTGAGCAGTGGGAGGTCTGAGTGGGGTGCTATGTAGTTGTGGTTGACTGTGGGGAAGTGCATGGAGCAGTAGTGGTGCAGCTGTGTGTGTGGGGTGCTGGGCAGGGATGGTGATGTGCAGGCCACTGTGCATGTTTGGTGGAAGGTCGGGGGGGTGGGCATAGCAGTTCCAGGGGACGCTGGGCATAGGGAGTCGGGGGCTGTGTGGCATGGCATGGGCCCACCCTCAAGGGGAAGGGGCATGCTGGCAGCAGGGCCGGCCTGAGGATTTATGGTGCCCTAGGTGAGATTATTAAACTGGTGCCCCTGTGCCTGATCTGCTCTTAGCAATACAAACATAAGCTTACGGTATTGGAAAACTTGCCACATTCACGTTATTAAAACCAGTTTAACTTAATTAAGCACACTGTAATGCTGATGGACTAGCACTAAAGAAGCAGCACTATAGAAAAAATTCTGATATGACAGAATGATGCAAATAATATATTTTTTTTAATTTATCAAAATTTTATTGGAAATTTATATGAAGAAGTATTGAAACAAAGATTTGTTTTTAATTAAAAGCAATCTTTCTGGCTTTTTTGGCTGCAAAATCAGTAATAATGTCATCGTATGACAAAGACAAAGTCGTGTCTTGTTCGATTGCAAGAATAGCAAGACCAGTTAAGCGTTCCTGACTCATTGTAGAGCGGAGATAGTTTTTAATGAGCTTTAGTTTTGAGAAATTCCGTTCTCCTGATGCTACTGTTACAGGAATTGTCAGTAGAATACGAGTGGCAATGTACACATTAGGATATATGTCAACAAGTTTGAGGGTATGACTAAACTGTACAATGTTCATCACCGATTTTGCATGTGGCAACATTGATGACAGTGTACTCAATTCTTCGTACAGTTCAAGTCCATTTAAATCAAAACTATCACCGTGCTTCAGGAGGCTCTCTAGGTTCTTGCACTTTGTCATTAGTTGCTCTTATTTTCCTATTTCGTTGAATTTAGTTATGTCATACAAAAATCCAAACTGTTCATGGTGTACTTGCAAGGTATTAAACCTTTCATCAACAGCAGATACTGCTTTATCCATCACAACATTAAAAAATTCAACCTCAAATTTATTTTCTGGATCGTCTATGGGCTCATCTGCTCCTTCATATTCCATTTGTCGTTTTTTCCTTGAAACTCGTGTCACATTCACACATGGAAATTTTGGTTCTACACCGAGTGCCTGTGCAAGCTTTCTTGCTGTAACCTGTGCTTCTTTGAATCCATGTTCTCAGTATTTCACTAAAAAGTCTTGTGTGTTGTTTAGTAAGGTAAGTGTTGAATCAAGCTGCATCATTGGACTCTGCATTATTTTGCTTACACTTGAGATTTTAACAAGAATGTCATACCAGATTACGACAGATGTTAGAAACTTGAAGCTGGATATTTCAGAGGCCAATGACTGTGCTTCACTTTTAGCTTTTGGATCTCTGGCTTCTTCCGAAATAGCAACCAATGCTTCATAAACTTCCTCAGATTGATATCTCAACGTGTTTACACTTTCTACTCTGCTTTCCCAGTGTGTCTCAGATAGAGGCTTAACGGTAATACCATTGACATGTGCTTTGAATATTTGCCATCATTGAGTGGAAGCTGAAAAGAGCACATAAATGTGTTGCAGCAAACCAAAAAAAGATATAGCTTCTACAGAAGACTTGGCAATATCACACAATATCAAATTAAGGCTGTGGCATGCACATGGAATAAAAAAGGCTCGTGGATTTTCTCTCAGCAATATAGCTTGCATGCCAGAAATGCATCCTTTCATATTATCTGAGGTCTTGGCCACCGGTCCTGCTCAGGCCACTGCCAGCTGAGTAAATGAAACCCCAAACTGGCAGCAGGCTAAGTGGGGCTGGTGGCTGGAACCCTAGACAAGGATCCCAGGCCCTGCTCAGCCCGCTGCTGGTCTGGGGTTCTGACCACCAACTCCTAGACAAGGATCCCGGCCGCCAAACCTCCTCAGCCTGCTACCAGCCTGGGATTCTGCTCACCCAGGCTGGCAGGAGGCAGAGTGGGGCTGGCGGCTGAGCTCCTGACTGGCAAGGGGCCGGAAGCCGGAACCCCAGAGTAGCAGTAGGCTGAGTGCTGCTGGCACCCCAGACTGGCAGCAGACTGAGCCACTCAACCCCCCACCGGCCCTGCTCAGCCCGCCACCAGCCCACTCAGCCCGCTGCCGGCTGAGTGAATGGAATCCCAGGCTGACAGCAGGTTGACTGGTTCAGCTGGCCTGCTCAGCCCACTGTCAGCCTGGGGTTCCTTGGGGGTCCCCAGGCCAGCAGCAGGTGCTGAGTGGGGCCGATGGCTGGTATCCCAGCTGGCAATAGGGCAGCAGATGGAACCCCAGAGCAGTGATGGGCTGAGCTGCTCAGCCTGCTGCTGCATACCATCAAAAATCAGCTCACCTGCCACCTTTGACACGTGTGCCATAGGTTGCCGACCCCTGCTTTATACACTAGTAAGGAGATGAGCATATTACTGTTGTTGGAGGGCTCTTATCAGGAGTAACAGGCTATAGGAAAGTCTGTCAACATTTTTTGTTTCTCTGATGAAAACTGGTCCACTCCCTGCCTCAAACCAAACCTGTCACTAATAATTGTCAACAACTTAATTTTCTGTTTTTGGCTAAAATATTGATTTAAAAAAAAATTGAAATTGGATTCAGGATTGTTAGCAAGAATTTTTGGCAAACAAAGTTGTTAAATGACAATCTAAATGGCAACACAGTACTGCTTTCATGCTTGGCTCACCCCCCAACCTGCTGGTCCAACAGCTTCAGTAGAGGAGGAGATAGGTGGAAAACTGCAGGACCCCAAAATCCACCTCTTGGGGTGCAGAGTGGCAACAGCAGCAGCAAACCCTCAGGTCCAATCACACGCCAATGGGCACCACCGCCAGCCTTACGGACCATGGTGAAGTTAGCACAGCATCTGATCTCAGGGACGGGGCACCCATGGAGCCACAGCAGCTCATCCTGCCCTGTGCAGCTCCCCCCGAATGAGATGGATCGCTGGCAGCTGCCAGCCTGGGGGAGAGGCGCTCCCCAGCTAGAGTGGCCAGATCCAGATGTTCTGATTTTATAGGGCCAGTCCTGATATTTGGGGCTTTGTCTTATATAGGCACCAATTACCCCCACCTAGAGTGACCAGACAGAAAGTGTGAAAAATCAGGACAGGGATGGGGCGGGCGGTAAAAGGAGCCTATGTAAGAAAAAGACGCCAAAATTGGGACTGTCCCTATAAAATAGGGATATCTGATCACTGTACCCCAATCCCCTACCCTGATTTTTCACACATCTGGCTAACCCCAGCCAAGCCCTGTGTGACATTCCAATCCTGGCTGCCTGCCAAGGAAGTGAGTTACTTTCACTTTCATTCCTCAGCGGGCAGCCAGCCAGCCCTCCCCCTACCTATCCCCCAGCACCTCATCCAACCCAGCCCTGACGGAGGGGAGGGAGGAGAGAGAGGGGGTGCTCCTGGGAAGGAGGGAGAAAGGAGGGGGTGCTCCATGGGGCAGGGGGGAGAAGAATGGATGTTATGGGGGACAACAAAGGATACTGGTTCCAGAGCCACAGAGCCTGCCTCACTTCACCTCAGCCGGGGGGAAAGAGTCACACTCACAGGTGAGCTCCTTCCCCAACCCTTACCCCCTTCCCTTCCCAGAGACCCCAGCAGCCAATCCCATTCCTCAGACTGTGCTGCATTCGTCTCTCTCTAGGACCCAGCAGCCCTGCTTCTACTCTGTCTGGGCTGCCTGCAGAGTGGTGCCCCCAGGCAGAGTGAGGCCCTACGCGGCTGCCTATTCTGCCTATGCCTAAGGACGGCCCTGGCTGGCAGCACAGGGCTGGGCAAGCCAGTGTGCATCTGGGAACTGCTGGTTTGTATACAGTGCCCTTGCATTGGCTGGATGGAGCGGGGCCGGCCCCACCATGCCATGCCCAATTGCCCCTGGCTCTGTGGACCAACCTCCCCACGCCATGCTCCTTTGCCCCCATGGGGGCCCAAAAATATGTTTGGTGCCGGGCCCACAAAAGGTTAATCTGGCCCTTCCCTTGGAAACACTTGGAGTCCCCTGCAGAACCACTGTCAGTGCTGGACATGCCCTGCAGCCCTGCCATCAGCGCTGCCCTAATCCGAACCATAACCTCAACCCCCGCGCCCCATAATTGCCCACAACTGTAAAAATTAAAGTTGTTAAAATTTGAGAAAAAGATTAAAATTAAAAATGTATATAAATTATCAAAATTGCAAACAAATAAAATTGAAGAATGCCAAGACTATTGTATACTTCACAATGGATACTTATTTGCATACTAAACCCACAGCTAATCAAGATTAAGAAATAGCAAGAGATTGCAAAATGTTTATGAGGAAGAGTGTCTAATTTGTGAATAAAGATCAAAGGGATTGTTTTGAGATATCTAGGGTTGCAAAGAGACACCTTGGTATCTTTCGTGTGGGAAGTAAGCTGACAGTTGGCTTGCTTCGTGAACAGAGGATCACAGCCAAATGTGGCTGTAATACAGTGGATGGATTTTGGGTAAACTTTTGTCATTATGACAAACTAATGCCCTATTAGTTAAGTTTAGTCACGAGAAGGTGTGTTATGACTTTATATTATATATAAGCCTTTGTTTCCAGTGTTTCTTTTTGCCATCACTTGAACTTCTGTTCTTCATTAAATTATCTTATACTTGGTTTCTTTATAAAGAAATCTAACTGATGTATGTTAATCAGATCTATGTTCTAAAGTATAACTGGTAAGCTGTGGGGCAGTGTTCCTTTGGAGATTGTGGGTTTGGTAATTCTCTGAGTGTCCAGCGATCAGGTGCTGGATGCTGTAGGGGGATGCTCAGAGAAGTCGGAGGTGGGAGTGGTCCTATCACTACCCAACACAGACAAAGCAGGCTGCAGAGGCCTGGAAAGTAGTGCTTGTGTTCCCAGAGGCTGGAGGTATTGAGTAACTGACCTATAGTAGACACAGACCTGGCTTCCTCATGCTGAGGGCAGGGGATAGCGAGGTTCCTCACAACCCTGGGTACTCTAGGGAAGTGTCACAAAAATTGCTTCATTTTGCATCAGTAATTTAATTCCTGTTGTGTTCACACCAGCACAGTGGCAAAATAATTTTGTAAAAGTAATACAATCATCAATATAATATGTCTGTCATGGAGGATGACACTATATTTATAGCTCAACATCATCAATTCATTGATTTGTGTCAACATTCTCAAGAAAGGAGGGAATGAAAACAGAAACTTTCACCTTTTGGTTCAAATCCAGCCTAGGTTTCAATAGTAACCATCAATCATTACCATCTGATGACTGGTGACATAGATGTAATGCCTGGCGAAATTGGTCCAGTTTCTACTGAACAAGTGTTCACATCACTTAAACCATCATCACAACTGGCAACTACACGGGCAGTCTTGGGGTATGTCTACACTACCCACCAGATTGGTGGATAGCGATCGATCTATCGGGGATTGATTTATCACGAGTAGTGTAGATGCGATAAATCAATCCCCGATGGCTCTCCCGCTGACTGCTGAACTCCAGCTCGGCGAGAGGTGGAAGCAAAGTTGATGAGGGAGCTGTGGTGTGCCGCAAGGACACGAAGTAAGTAATTTTAATTCAATCTAAGATACATCGACTTAAGCTACGCTATTCTAATAGCTGAAGTTGCATATCTTAGATCTATTCTCCCCTTCCCCCCCAGTGTATACCAGGTCTTAGTGACAAGGCCAAACAATGAAAATATATGGGGAATTAACTACTTTCCTATCTCAGAGCTCAGGTCTGAAATACATTGGCTGGGCAAATGGGGAAGTATTTACTGCCTGCATGGTTCCTATTCTGTGAATCTCCCACCCATCTTCCCTCAGTTCCATGGGGTTTGTGCATGTCTCCTCGAGGGAAAAGGAGTGGCTTGCTAAATTGAACAGAAACTCTGGGCCACTGAAGAGAGATGCTCCTGGTCTACCCAGGTCTTAGAACAGTAACTACCCTAGGAATTGTTTTTCCTGCCAATTTCCCAGATGCAGAGGGTATGTGTGTAAAACTTGTTGGCCCACACCAGAATAGGAGTTTCCTGCCTCCATAAGAACAGTCAAACTGGTTCAGACTAAAGGCCCATCTAGCTCAATATCCTGTCTTCCAACAGTGGCAAATGCCAGGGGCCCCAGAGGGCATGAACAGAACAGCTAATCATCAAGTGATCCATCCCCTGTCACTTACTCCCAGCTTCTGGCAAACAGAGGCTAAGGCACCATTCCTGTCCATCCTGGTTAATAGCCATTGATGAACCTATTCTCCACTGTGATTTTTGTCGGTGCAGTGGACAAATCTAGCCTAATATATTTATCTTTGCAAATGATCTGTGTTACATCTCAAAATGCAAAATATGGAGGTGGACAATGTATGACTATCTCTCAAACTAATAAAAAAAAACATCATGAAGTGGTTATTGTCATGCCGAGTTGGACGTTGGCATGGAACGTGGGTTGGTAACAAAAGGAATACCTTCTTGAGCATTGTAACGATCAGTTAACTTTTTCACTTACTGAAGAGTGTGAGTCCTTTTAAACTGAACAGGAAGGCTGAGTATACAGATAGAGTGAGCGTAAACCACAAAGCAACTATTGAAAAAATCATACTGAAACTCACATACAATATATTGTTCTTTGAAGACAAAGCAAATCCCAATATTAGTAGGAATTCTAAGGTTACAATTCTCATTGGGTGAAATTCTCCCCTGTACAGAGGCCCAACATAAAGGCCTATTCACCACTTAATGTCTGACTTAATTTCTCAAAATAGGACTTTGCCAAGGGTGAATGTCACTCATTATGAATAACATATTTTGAACATACTGTGTCGTGATGGATAAATTAATTGGCACACAGAGTCAATTCTATTTTACAATAGTACTATATAGAAAATGCTATAGGGAAAATCAGCAATGCTGCTTAGAACCAAGGGACCAAATTCATATCTGATGTAATTCCACAAGTCTTTCATTTGATCCATTATATTTTATATGTTTTCTACCAAACCAATTTTGCACAGTAATTCGTTAATATCCAATTAAATTTACTTTGAACTCTCTCTCTTTGATTAATTATATTTTGTGTTTTTCTTGCAATTGTCACAATTATATATACATGCACGTGCATACGCAGGTCCTGAACTCTGCAGCGTAGACAGAGAATGTTATAGTGTAAGTGCTCCATCATCTGACCAAGTATTTTTACCTCACATGCAGACCTCATTCTCTGAGCACGGCTCTTTTCAAGAGCTATCAGTTCTATTTAACACTATGGTTATATATAACACTATGGAACTATGGTACCCTCTAATGGTCCAGTAACAAACTACAGATATTTACTGAGAATACTCAACTAAATAACAAAAAATGCTGACAGAACAGATGGGATTTAGCATGGTATGCTGTAAACTGACATTTTTCATGGCAAACACAATATCCTAAAATTAATTGATATTTATCAAATGTTCTGTTTTAAAGAGAAATGCACTTTTTCATTTTTCTTCAAGAAGTTATGAGTGGTCTAATATTTTACCACCATCCCGTTTCCAGAGAGTTGTTTTTTTTTAATGATTTCTCTCTTTGATTTAGTTTAATAAATATTCATTCAAAGCATATGGCTCCGAGGAAAAGATCTAACAAGTTAAATAAAGTAATGTTGGACTACATTAACATGAAAAGTGGAACACAGAGCTAAAAAATGTGTAACTCTTACTAGTTAAAATGAAGAATTTAGGCCAGCACCTTTAATTATGATTTGTATTTAATTATGAGAAATTTTGCTTTATCACCTTTACGTATAATTAATTCAGATCAATAAAAATCATCTCAAAACAAAATTAAGGGTCTGACTGAAAGCCACAAAAGCAAGGAAACTGTCATTAAAGACTCTGTTTTTATTTTGCATTGGTTTTTTAGAACACATAGAAAAGTAGTCTGTTGTTAATATTCATTCATAACTTCATGCCAGTTTAAGTTATTAATGTACAACAAGGAAAATATAAAGCATTAGCTCTGCATTTAAGACCACTATGGGTCTTTAACAATCTGTAAAATGCATAAGCACCACAGATGAGTGAAAAATAAAGTTAATGTTAAAGCCCAATCTTCAACATGAGTTTTGCTTAAGTGAGGACTACAGGATTTGGCAGTGAACTCTAAATTTGCTTGCTTTTGGGGCTTTCAGTCAAACGCTAGCTATATTCATATATGCACCAGCATGATCTTGATCTACAAAACCAATGAGATTTTTGCTATTGATTCCAATGGAAGCAGGATAAATCCTATATTTTCCTTATTTAATTTCCTTGATCTTTATGGATATCTGAAAAAAAAATAAAATGTTCTATTGCTCCACTATGGTGTCTGAAGGCCACACATCCTATCACTAGAATATAATGATGTGCTATTAGAGTCTTGGTGTACTTTTGTAAGGTTCACTCACATTATTATATTACAATTCTTTTGAACTCTTAGAGATTTATTGTATGGTTTCAGCGCATAGTGAAAAAAGTACACCAAATATTCTGCCTGACAGAGGTTTTGAATGTTCACTTTTGAATGTTATTTTTAGTATGCATTCACAATAAAATATTGAAGTTATAAGTGTCTTCTGAAATGTGTAATACAAGTAATGTATTACCAAGGACCCTAATTACAACTGTTAACTATACAACTATATTAACTGTACAAAGTGCCACTTAAATATTTAAAAGGTTACAGCAGTACAGACCATGGATCAATCATCTACAAATTTCATTTTAAAGTGTCTATAACAAAAACCTTAACAGGTCTTTAAATATAGTAATGCTATGTAGTACAATTACATCAGCACAAAGTTTATCTTTACATTTCTGAACAAGGAAAAATGGCAACTGAATTAAATATCTGTAAGAAATGTAGGCCAAAAAATAAAGCCCAAGTACTCGCAGTGAAGTGATTTTTTGACCTGCATCCTGCAGTTAGCACAGGAGGTATGTTCATCATCAGTCAGTTGCCCTTGGAGAGAATGGAGAGCTTGTTTCATGTAGGACTGACCTTTTTATGTTTTGCTGTCTTAGGGGACATCATTACGGAGAGGTGGCAGCAGTGTGTGTGTGTGTGTGTGTGAGGGGAGATGGAAAAAGATGCCTTCCTTCTTTATTTCAGCTATTGTGAAGTCTCTAGTTATACCACATACCTATTAAATACTAAATGAATACCTGTCATTAAAAATATACTAGAGTTTGGTGCAGGAAGGACTTGCAGGAGCAGCTGTATATATTTTATTAAGTGCTTTATAAAGTTTCAAGCCTATTGTCAATACTCAGCAAACAATAAACCATAATAGGGAAATGTATGCAGTATAGTTGCAGTGGTGTGGGTGATACGGCATACATAGCAATACATGGCTTCTCCTTTTTATAGAATCATAGAACTATGAGATTCGAAGGGACAACAAGGGTCATCTAGTTTAACCTCTTGCCAAGATGCAGGATTTGTTGTATCTAAACCATCCAAGTATTGACCCTGTATTTGGGCATTAAAACTGTTCTTGAGCACAGCATGCAAGCCCCAAACTTTGGAAGGGCTCAAACATTTCAAACAGCAAGCAAATCCACTGCCTAGTGCAAATTCTTCTGCAGCCTCCCTGTGCCCAGCCTCACACTCCCAAGACACTCACATCCCAGTCCCATCTTGCTGATTGCCTCGAGAAGGGACATGGTGGTGACTACTGGCCTGCCTGCCTATTTCTGCCATGTGTGTGGCAGTCTCTGTTGGTGCCTGGGTGCCTCATGAGGGGCCTGTCTTTTTGCTTGGAGGACATGTGGCTGTGTTGCCAAGTTTGCCATTTTCCTGTGGAACTGGGCAATTTTAAAATGCCAGTTGCAAGGTTTTTTTGTTTGTTTGGGTTTTTTATGAGGAGTCATGATTTGCCATATTTTGGGCTAGTTTGCTGATAGTCCACTACATTTTGGGCTGGGGGGAGCAAAAGGGAGGAGGATGTGCTGTGAGTGTCCCTGAGGGAGTGGGGAGGGGGCAGCATCTGTATCCTGCAGGGGAGGGGGTAAGGGACTCAAGGAGGGGGCAGTAGTGCTAGTGCTGTGTGTCGAGGCGGGGGGGAGGAGGCCAGTGCCTATGCTGTGTGTCTATCTGGGGGGTGGTGGCAGTGCCTGCACTGAGTGTCCAGGGGGAAGAGGAGAGGGCAGTCCCTGTGCTGTGTGTCCCGGGGGGCGAGGAGGGGACAGCACTTGTGGTGGGTGGGTGGGTCGGTGTCTGGGGGGGGGGGAGAGGAGAGAAAGGGGAGGAGGGCAGTGCCTGTGCTGTGTGTGTCCCTAGGGGTGAGGGGCTGTGGCCAGCTGGAAGTGTCAGGCGCCACAGGCCATTCACCTGCGCTACCCTCGCTCCGCTGCCCCTGTCCCTGCCCCGCCATGGAGCGTCCCCTGGCCGCACTGCTCGGGAACCTCCTGCTCTGCAGCGCAGGTGAGAGCCCGCTCGGGACAGAGCCGGGCGAGGGCTGATGTCGGGGTGTCCCCAGCCCACCGTGTGCCTGGCGGGCAGAGCGCGCCCCTGCCCCGCTGAGCAGGTCGGGATCGGGACAAGGCTCCCGGGCTGCTCTCCCGGGTACTTCCCCCTCCCATCCCCCCCGGTGCACTTTGCAGCACGAGGAAGATGCTGCCCCGCCCCGCTCAGGGCTCCAGCGAGGAGCCTGGACGCTGGAGCCACCCCCACCCGAGCAGTGCCGTGCCTGCCACGAGCCGCAGCTAAGGTAAGCGGGGCAGGGCTGCCCCCCGCCTGCCCCTCGACCCGACCCGGGCTAGGCTCTGCCTCCGCAGCCTCCCCCACCGCCCGCCTCGCGGCTCACGGAGCGCCTGCTGCAGAGCCCGGGCTGAAGCGCTGGAGCCCGGCAGCCTCCCGCGGGCTCTGGGGCTGGGCGAGGAGGAGACCTCCGGCCTGGGAGGTAGCAGCTGCCAGGCTGGACCTAAGGCAGTGGGCGGGGGAGGATCCGCAGCTGCCCCTCTGGGGCTGCACATGGAAGGGCGCCGCGGAGGGTGCTCTGAACTGCAGTGTTTGTTGGGGTGACAGGGTGATTACAGGGGGCCAGGGGCTCTGGATGGCAGGGTGTTTGTTGGGGTGACGGTGATTACAGGGGGCCAGAGGCTCTGGATGGCAGGGTGTTCTTTGGGGTGACTGACAGGGTGATTACTGGGGGCCAGGGGCTCTGGATGGCAGGGTGTTTGTTGGGGTGATAGGGTGATTACAGGGGGAAGGGGCCTCTGGACTGCAGAGTTTTTATTTGGGTGACAGGGTGATTAATGCAGGGCAAGGGGTTCTGGATGGCAGGGTGTATATTGGGGTGACAGGATCATTACTGGGGGAGAGTGGGCTCTGATGGAAGGGTGTTTATTGACATGACAGGGAGGCCAGGGGGCTCTGGGTTGCAGGATGTTTATTTGGGGGGAGAGAGAGGGGAAGTCTGGGTGACAGTTTATATTGGGGCTCTGGGTTTTGCTAGGGTGTAGGGGACTCTGAGTGGAAGGATTTTTAATGGGGGTCATTGGCTGTTGGTTTTTTTTTAGGGTGTCTCATCTGGGCTGGGTGTGTGGATGTCTGTCTGTAAAGGTGACTTTAATATGGTTGAGGTAGGGGGCGGTTAGTGGAGTGACCTTCCTGTCAAAATTCCCCTTTTGGATTTTGAATTTGATTGTCATCTCATAGATTTGTTGCTAATGTGGAGAACTCCTGCTGGGACTTGTAACTTTTTTAATTAATTAATTAATTAATTAAATCAAATCTGTACTAGGTAGCTACCAAAATTTTTCATATGTTATTTATGTATAGACTAATGTGTTAATTTAAAAAAAACCCCTGATTTCAATAAATAGATTGGGCTACTTAGTTTGGGCCTAGTTTTTAGGTGACTTTGGATTATTAATGCAGTAGAAATCTGGCAAGCCTCACGAGGCAGGTGAGAAAGCAGGAAACAGAGTTCTGCAGGCAAGGAAAGCAAGCGCAGCCCATCAGGAGGGAGCTGCCTGGGTCTCTTGCCCAGCCCCAGCACCGTCCCTGGGCGCCTTGGGAAACTTTCAGCATTCAGGGTTCATCACCTGGTTTTGGGCTGCAGCAGCTCCAAGAGGAAGGATGCCCCAAGCAGCCCCTTTCTGATCCAGGGCAGCTGGTAAGGGGGGTGGGAAGGGAGTAGGAAGAGGGATTATTCCTTCCTTACAAAGCAATGACGGATACCTGAATCCTGGGGGCTAGGGGGCTGGAGTCCCACAGGAGCTGTGGGAAGGTGAGGGTCCCCATGGGGCACCTTTGCAGCCAGTGCACCTGATGTTCTGTGAGCGACTGGGCCCTGCAGTGCCCTGTATGTGCCCGTGCAAACTTTGCCTGGCATGATGGGTGCTCATGGTGGTACTAGGACTGACCATGTACACTGTGGACCTGTTGCCCATGGTAGTGTCATGGGGCTCACTTGGAGGCCAGGCACCCTGCTTTTGGCCTTTCCTGAGAAGTTGGCAGAGTTGGGCAGCTCGGGGGCAGCCGGGCACAGCGCCCCAGAGAGCACCGGGGGCATTAGTGGGCAGAGTCAGAGGCTCTGGGACTGTGTTCCACTGTGGGCTGGTACTGTGCCTCTGGGGAGGCTGCATGGAGAGATGAGTGAGCAAGTAAATGAGGAAGAGGCTACAGTGATTGCAGGGTTGATAACAGGGCTGAGGCTGCATGTGCAAGGCAGTGGATTGGAGGGGATGATGGCTTCATGGGTCTCTGCAATGCCCTGGCTGCACAGGGAGAGAAAGAAAAGGAACCAGCCCACTGACCAATTCCTGCTCCAGCCAAGGGCTGAGACGCTGGGGAAGTTATTGCCTGTCTGTAAGATCCCAGGAGAAATGGCTCCCTGGCTCTTCATAGACAAATTTAACCCACTGTTCAAAGGAGAGCTCCCTAGTCTCACTGAATGGTGCCCAGTGTTGTCAATTGAATATTTCTAGGAATTGAGAGGTGGGGTCGTAGATTGTAACAGTTAAACCATTTTGGGTTTTTTGGACTGTGAAAGAGAAAGTGAGTAGGCTCTGTTTATTTGCCTGAGCAGATCCAAAATCAAGAAAGAGTGAGAAGGGCTGGCTTGAAAGGTAGGGGTGTGTGTGTGTGTGTGTGTGTGTGTGTGTGTGTGTAACACTTTAATTAGGATGCAGAGTTAAGCAGTGAGTGACAGCTCTCCCAAATACTGTAATTATTAGGTTACTTAATCATTGAGGCAGGCATCCAAAAAGTGACAATCAATCCCACAGGCAGGTATTATATTTTTGTAAATCATTTCCCTAGCATGAAGTTTATGTGCGTTTAAAATAAAGATCATGTTTTTGTCTTGTTTTAATGTACAATGTATCAGCACCTGAATTCCAATTAGCAGAGTGTTTCTAACAGGAGATTTGAGAAAGACAAATTTGTAATTGAATTGGGAATAAGAAAAGAATCTAACTAAGAAAAGCACACACAAACAGCACTTAATTATTCAGCATATAGCTGTTATTTAAAGTAGTAAGGGTTAAAATCAGTATTTGGAAATTAGTAAACATCTCTGTAATTCTACATTATTTGCTTAATGAGCAAATCAACAAAAATAATTTTTTGTTTTGTAATTTACTACTAGTGCAAGATAAAGAGGGCCTTGAATAAATGCATTTGTATAATGTACAATATGAGATGCTTATAGGAAAATTTAGGTAAATAGTTAAAACATACACTTCTTTGTTGTCTGAATGCTGTTATCCTATCATCTCTGTATCTGTTTTTTTATTTATATATTTATTTTTGTCTCTTACAGCTTAAGAACAAAGGAGGGAAAGGAATACCTTTCCCAAATCAACTGCTTATATTATTAAACTCATTTGGAATGGACAATGGAATGTTCCCTACTTTTATCATGATCAAAAATTTCTTCCTTCTCTGCATTTCCATACATTTAGTCAGTCACTTTGGGTAAGTTGTCACGTATTTGACTTTTTTTAACTGAAGACAGTATGTTCACAGATATGACTTTAAGAACATCTAAAGTTCTGTTTCCTCCAAGTGTGCAGCAGGAAGAAAAATAGACTTGCTTTTGATCCACTACTAATGTCAGAGGGAAAGGGAGCAATTATTTTTTCCCAGTGAAATGTTCTGTTCCTCACCAGTTTATGGACCAGTCCTATATCCCTTGCACTGCTGCTGACTATGGTGAATACTGAAGTCAAAGGGAGTTTTGTATGTACAAGAAATTCAGGATTGCAACCATAGAGGTCAAGCCTGCCAGGTGCTGAATGTGCTGACCCCTCTAGCAAAGCACTGAATTACATATTAAACTTGAAGTAGATGAAGGTCACATGACTTCAGTGGGAAAAAGTGCTTAACTTTAAGCACATGCTTTAGTGCTTTTCTTGATCAGGGCCAGAGTGCTCAACACATTGCAGGGATTAGACCCCTAGTGAGTTCTGAAACAAGAATTGCTGACACTTTTCTTCTTCTGGATCATTGTACACAGGGTATAGTTGGTGAAGCAAGTCACTGCAGGTTGTATTAGGACGGAGAGAATTCAGCATGAGCTCCCAGTTATTAAAATTAATTATTAAAAGTGAGCTTGATTCTACTCAAAATGAAAATAAAGGTTTGAAAGTTGAAAAAATATTTCTACAGAACTTGTTACAAACAGTTCTTTTTAATTAATCTTTTAAAGTGCCTACCTGAATCATTGTTTTCTGAAAGTTAAATATAGCAAATATTATTGCTATATTTCACCTCTCAAGAAAACCCAAACTTAGCTGTTTTCACTAGTGTACCAGAAACAGTCTATGAAAGTGATTTTAAACAAAGCATTTAGCAAAGTTTATAGAAATCTAAAGTGACTATATTTTGGGAAAAGATATGTATACATTTTGTTGAAAAATAAATTTTCCTAATTGAATCCCATCCTGGGACATATGTTAACAGCTCCTCACTTTGGTGACTCTTTACAATGCCCAAAACTACCACCCTGGATGTGAACTCCCCCAAACTTTGGATCTGAACTTGATGGCTCAGACCCATCTCCAATATAAGCCTAGTAAGATACTCAGAACTCTGTTACCAGTCAGTTGAGAAAAAGCAGACAGTTCTAAAATGCATACTACAAGGAAGCCAAACAGCTGAAAAATTAAAATACTAATCTATGGTACACCTGCTCCTGCTGTCATGCAGCCTATGTCAAAACATCCATTGGACCTTATTGGGAGCAGAATCAGGCTCTTAGGTCTAGATTCACAAAAATATCTAGGTGTAGTGATGCTCAAACCACCATGTCTAACCCTTAGGCCTGAGTTTGGTGTGTGGACTCCCTGTGCAATGAATGGGGAGAGAAAGATGGCTTAGACTGAGCGATTCACAAAACCCAGCGTCCTAGGTTGCTCCTCGTCTAAGCTAGCCAGTGGGAGATGCCACGTTGATAGCTGTGTCCTAACCACTGCCCATCTCTCAGAGATAGACACCTAAATCCAGACTGCCTGGGGGCACCTACCTCTACTTGGGATTCTCAGGCCATGGCTACACTGACGCTTTACAGCACTGCAACTTTCGTGCTCAGGGGTGTGAAAAAACACCCCCCTGAGCACTGTAAGATACAGCACTGTAAAGCCTCAGTGTAATCAGTGCCACAGCGCTGGGAGCGCGGCTCCCAGCGCTGCAAGCTACACCCGTAAGGGATGTGGTTTACGTGCAGCGCTGGGAGAGCTCTCTCCCAGCACTGGCGCTCCGACCACACACACACTTAAAAGCGCTGCCATGGCAGCGCTCTGAAATGTCAAGTGTAGCCATACCCTCAACTGATAACCCTCTCCTGGTGTTAGGCAGGAGGAGAATGACTGCCTTGCATTTTACCAAAGGGGGGAAGGAGGACAAGGACAACAACCTCTCTCATAGCTTTTAGTTCAATGGTTATGGCACTCACATAGGATATGGGAGACCCCAATTCAAGTCCCGTCTCAAGTTGATGGGGAGAAGGGATCTGAACAGGAGACTCCCACTCTTAGGTGAATGCTCTAACTACCAGCCTACAGAGTCATCCTGAGGCTTGTAGTCTCTTTGGCCCAATGATTTGTTCATTAGGTAATCCACAGGGGAACAGAGTATGAGGCCAGAGTATGAGAGAGAGCCTGATGCTTAGAGCCCTCGGCGGAGAGGTGGGAGACCCAGGATCCACTCCCCCTGCTCCAACTGAGGGAACTTCACATCGGAATGTACCATAACTCAGGGGTGAGAGCACTCACGTAAGAAATGACAGAATTCCTGTTCAAATCCCTGCTCCTCCTCAGGCAGAGGGGAGAGAACTATGGTCACCCATATTCCAATGACTGTCCTACCCACTGAGCTAAAAGTTAGGAGGGAGGTTCCCCCTGGGGAGTTTGTATAAACTTCTTTATCCCTTTATCCCCAGCATTCTGTGTAAGCTTCTCTATAGTCCCTGATCTAGTAGGCAGGGCCAGCTCCAGGCACCAGCGAAGGAAGCAGGTGCCTGGGGCAGCCAATGGAAAGGGGCGGTGCGTCTGGGTCTTTGGCAGCAATTCGGTGGCAGGTCCATCAGTCCCTCTCAGAGCGAAGGACTCGCTGCCGAATTGTCACTGATCGCGGCTTTATCTTTTTATTTTTTTCTGCTTTGCCGCTTGGGGAAGCAAAAAAGCTGGAGCCAGCCCTGTGCAATAGGCAAGGTCTGAGCATGCTAACTGGATCAGGCCCTGCAAGCGAGCAATGCCTAGCTTCCCCTGTTTCTGCACTGATCTGAGCCTTAGGTGTCTGGATATCTAGCGTAAGGGTACAGTGCACGTGTTCAGCAGCAGAAACATTGATGCCAAGAGACCTTTTACTGCAAAAATTTTGACACTGAATGAGCTAGGCACCTATGGGGTTCAGAGGTAGCTGAGCAGAGTGTTTGTGAATCTCAGAGGGGCCTCGTTGTGGGATTTAGGTGCCTAAAGTGATAGGTGCCTGCTTTCTTTGTGAAGATGTACCTTAGTTTATTATAGAAATGGAAAGGAATTAGACAGTGATAGTTTGGCTCTACAAACATGATGGTAATTTGTTAAAATTTTACCATTTTGAGAAACATTCTTGGATTGCAACCTTGAAGTCTCGGCCCTTTCACTTCACTGGTAGAGTAAGCAGGAAAGCATGCAATAACTTAGCATTAGCCATGTGTTCTTAGATAATATTCAGTCTTTTAACTTCTGTATGCTATTCCCTTTAACTAAGAAGCGTGGATTTCTTGCTCTTTGAAGACAGGGTCTAAGTGCAGTGGCTGAAAACAGGAAAAAAATAGTGGATAGAAATAAGCTTCAGGCAGGATTCGTTTAAAATTTTGCCAGTACATTTCAATTGTGACCTACAACTCACCTGAGTTTTAAGGCCTGTACCATATAAACAGAAAGAGACAGTCCTGCCAAATTGGGACATTTGATTCCATGAGTTAATCAAATAGCTATTAAGTACTAAAATGAGACTCTACAATACCATTTTTTCCTTTTGTGATCCAATAATTTACCCTAGGCCTGTAGAGGTAAATAGCTCTAATCCAATCCACTGTTAGCCCTACAGAATTCAAGTGCTGTCATAAGGTCAAATGGTCACTCTGCTCATGCAGCAGCGTGGGGGCAAAAGGTGGTGCAGTGTATCTAAGTAGTTCTGCCTTAGAAGCAGCTGCAATATCAGTGTATAGTTTAGGTGCTTTGGGATGCTTCAGGATAAAAAGGTACTATATTCAGATAAAATATTAGGCTGGTATAGAAACAACAGTAGCCCTTTGATTGCCACAGTTAACACTTATTATTGCCAATAGACTGTACTGTAATGATTTAGGCTCGTTTAGGTTTGCTATGCAGTGCTACATTTTAGTGTGGTTAATTGTAATACATTAAGGAAAAGTGGCTGTCATTTTGGTATAATGGACAAAGATTAAAAACCAAAACACAGAAAGTTGTTGTAGATGAAGGCTGTGATTTTCAAATCTTCCTAGGATACTAAGACACATAATACCCAGTGAAATAAATGGGAATTATGTATCTAAATCCCCCAGATGGTTTTTAAAATCTCAGCAAAAGCAAAATCTCAGCTGTAATTCTGGGCTATCATAAATATGGAATGACTGCTGAGAATTATATACAACATTAAGTCATGGGGGAGAAGAGGGGTGTAGAACTGTAAACATAGTTACATGGCGTTATTAAAAAAAATCACAATATTAAAATTCAGAGGTATAGATCAAAGAAGACCAGAACGCAAAAATCCCCAACCCAACATTGTTCATATAACAGCGATTTCTGAGCCTTGTTCTGCATAAATAGTCTAATGTGAGTCAAGCAGACTTCAAGCTTACTAAAATTAGACCATAAGTTTTATAATACCTTACTGTACTGAGGTATCTTAAGATGCTTTACAATTTTGCTGAAATTAAAAATTAATCTGTACTATGATGTTAATGAATAGTAAAAAATCTATTACAGTAAAAGCAAACATACGGATTAGACAAAAGGTCTGATTGTTCATTCCTTCTGCACCCAAAACTTCGACTGAACTCAGTAAGTGTTTTGAGTGTGCAAGAAATACAGTATCAGTTTGTCACAGAACAAACAAAAAGTGGGCATGTTTCTGATGTCATTGTGGGTTGAGAACAGCGGAAAGATTCTCCAGAGCTGCACATTTCAGGAGTGAAGCATAAGATGAACTGTGTCAGTTGACCATAGCTGGCATCCCATAGAAGGAGAAGTCACTTATTCAATGTCTTATCTTGTGAGGTATCTGTTGCTTGGGTGCAGCTGAACATCTTGCAGTATCATGCCCTCAGAAGATTAATTTAGCTGTTATTTGGAAAAAGGCTCACTTTATGAGTGATCAAAAATATCTTTTAGCTAATGAGAAATCTGACGGAACCAGTACTATTGGTACAAGATGAGAAGTGAGGTGATCCTAACTGCAATCAGCCTAGCTTGCTGTTGACTTTTTCTGCATTTAGAAAACTGTTAATTGGAATTGGTCAAACATTTTCATCAAAAAGTCAACTTTTTTTTCCGCATTTTTCAACCAGTTCTACTATTAATCAAGCAATTTGGAATGCCAGTAATTAAGGCCCTGCTTCTCCAATAAATTCAGGCAGTAGAGAGTGATAGATACATTGCAGCTCCCTGATCCTCAGCCAGGGTAAAGTTAGAGCCAGTAGGGGGCCTACTCTAACCTTGTATCAGTAGAGGATAAGTCATAGTATGATGCCCCCTCTTGATCACACTCCTCCTGATACACCCCTTCTCTTCCCTTGTGCTGGGATTAGGAGGGGGTGATTAGGAGAGGATATAGCAGAGCTGCTGCTGCCAGCTTCCCACCAGTGAAGGGAGTTTCCCTACACAAAAGGGGTAATTCTCCACCAGCTCTCTCCAGCCCTAAAACTTGACAGTGATTTATCCCAGAGGCAGAAAGGCACAGTCTCTACCTCAGAAGAGAAAAGGAAAGAATTTGGAAATCTCTCAAGTAGTAGAAGGCTAACTTCATCGCTGCATTATGCCCTTCACACATAAGGCCTCAAGTCAATCAGAATGCCCCTCCACTTGAGCAAAGGGGATATCTTTGGTTTTCTGACATACAGCTGAGAGGAAATAAGTTGGTGTTATTAACTATCAACTAACAGTTTTAATTAGCATAAGTGAGAAAAATATGAGCTTTACTAACTCTAGCCCCCTACCAATGCAAGGATTTTTTCTCTACAATATATATTTTTTCTCTATATATGAGTGATTTGTCCAGTCTGCTTTTACATATCTTAATCAATGGGGTTTCCTTTGTTCTCCATGAGATACTACCCCACAATCTAGTAGCTCTCATCATTCAGTTGATTTTCATGAAATTCAGTCTCATTTTACCTCCCCTTCACATTATTCCTAGTTATGCTCTACAACTCTAAACTAATGTCTTCCCTGGGGTCATCATGCTTCTAGCACTTATAGACAATTGTAAGTTCTCCCTCATGTTCTCTTAGGGCCTAATTCAAAGCCCATTGAAGAGACTGCCACGGGCTTTATCTTGAAAGACCATCTGAAAAAAAAGAAGTGCAGTGCTTGCGTACCTGTGGAACTACCAGTAAAAATGTTGAGCTGTGGAATGAATGCAATAGGGATTGGGGACTTGGCAAAAGTCTTTTGGTGAAAGGGACTAAGCTTAAATCATCTTCTTAAAAATCTGTGCTGCTTCTGTGCAGCAGCAATCTAATCCATGTTTTTGGGATCACTTCATCCAAAGGAGGCATGGAATACTGAATTAAAGGAAGACTGTAGTAATACACATTTGATATTGATCAACATTTGTCACTGAAGTATACTGTCAGAGTTTCAGAGTTAGTGCACCTGTATTCCTCCTCCGTAGTTCTTTAAGGGCACCCATTTAAGTTTCAGGCTCCCAGTTGTTACCTCTCTTTGGTTGGGAGACCCATGTTTCTTTCCCTCCTAACCAGAGGTTTTAAGGCTACACATTCTCCTGGCATATACTGTACTGTGATATCCCCAGCAAGCCTATGCTTAGCTTGCTCTGTGAGGATATGACCAGTGGGTGTCAGCAGTTACAAGGTACCACACAACTCTTTCTCTGCTAAGTACATTTATTCTTTGGATAAAAACATCACAGAGAAAATATCTAAAAAAGTTCCCACATATTACAAACATGCCAGAAAACTATCCATCTTCCGCATGGGGAGTCTGATAGGCCAGCATCCCTTCTACCCCTTCAGCAAGGGCTGAGGTCCCCTTAGGACCAAAGTTCCTGTCCATTTGCTGAAGCAAAAGGAAGATCCTGAATCTGTTTAAACTCAGCCTTTATATATCCCAAGTTTTTTCTTCGTCTCTTGGGGTATGGCTACACTTGCAGCTGTACAGCGCTTGGAGTTACAGCTGTCTTTGTACAGCTGTGTAGGGAAAGTGCTGCAGTGTGGCCACACTGACAGCTACCAGTGCTGCAGTGTGGCCACATTTGCAGCATTTGCAGCGCTGTTGGGAGTGGCTGAACAGGCATTCTGGGATACCTCCGAATACATCTGGAGGCCAATTACAGCACTTTTGGTGGCCACACTGGCAGAGCAGTGCTGCATCACCAGCGCTGCAATCGTTATACCCCAGGCAGAGCAGGAGTACAGCCAGCGCTGTAGCCAGGGAGATGCAGCGCTGTATGTGCCTTGCAAGTGTGGACTGAGAGTAAGTTGCAGTGCTGTAAACCCACCACCAGCGCTGCAACTCTCCAGTGTAGCCAAGCCCTTAGTCTCTGGAAAATCAGTTGGAACCAGTGTATGCAAGCCATCTCATAGTGGTGGCACCTCACTGGAACTGTTTAGGGTCTCAGTGACTTGCCTTAACAAACCCCACTGTTTTTAGTTCTTGATGGAGCTGTGGTGGTCCCTACCCCCATCTCTATAGAGTAGGGGATATTCATATATACACCATTCCTAAATTTAATACAATGTTCCGCAAAGATATTATATGAGGTTGCAATATCTGCCACGTATACATGTAGAGAGACAAGCTGGGTGAGGTTATATCTTTTATTGGGCCATCTTCTGTTGGTGAAAGAGAAATAAAATATTACCTCCCCCATCCCCCATCGCCCCTTCTCTGTGGTACCCTGGGACCAACACAGCTACAACATCACTGCAAACATAGACATGCAAACAGTTTTATATTTTGCAGACGGGTCTGGCGTGCAGTTTATATTTTGAGATTGCTAATGAAAAAATCATTTACTTTGGATCAGATGAAACATGCATTTCATTACAATGAAACGTGTTTCTTTATATTTGGTGAGAATGTATTTCTTTGTGGGTACTGTGAAAACTGCTATGTCCTTAAGTACTGTCTTCAGCCTTCATTTCCTTACTTTTAAGTGCTTGAGTTTTATAAATGATGTAATAGCTAAGCATGTTGTTGTCACTGAGCAAGTTTAATTATTGGTAAAGAAAGATTTTTGGTTTTGGAATGACAGTAGACCCAGGAAAGACCTCTAAGAGACCGTAAAAGAATTACGGATAAAAGAAAAGAAACAAACTGCTCAAGATCAAATAAATATGAGCAAAACCAAACAAGTATACTTCTTGTCAAACCAATTTAATATTGCAATCAGTTCAGCATAATTGAGGCCATCAAAAGCAGCAGAAATGTCCAGCAATGCAAAACCTTGTAACTCCCTAAAGATGCTCAGTCATCCACACTGAAAAGGTAAATCATTCACAGTTTTAAGCATCACTATCTCTGTTGCAGTGTGGTCCAAAGCCTTACAGTTAACACTGACAGATTGTTTGTGATAAGGTGATGATATACTGGTATTTACTTGACAACAATCCTTTCAAGCACTTTCACAAGAAAGGGTAAATTAGACACTGAAAAATATTTTAGATTCCAAAACTGCTTTTCTTTCTTGCTTTCTTTTTTAAGAATGGGGTTTCAAGTAGGATTGGAATTACGCCAGACCACAGAGACAAATTAATAGTTTGTGTAATAAATAGAGTGGCGTTTACTGGCACTCTCGTGGAGAAATTCAGTTGGCCAGGTACCAAAAGAAGTCTTACTTTTCTGAACTAGCATCTTGACTTCCCTTTTTTGAGATAGCTTTAAAATTTAACAATTCTGATCATATATGAAACTGTTTAATGTGTAATTTAATTCCTTCACCAGAGACTAGGGTAAGGGCTGGGGATACAAGTGAGTTGGACAATAATGAACCTTAATGGTCTTAGGATTTCCCTTTTAAAAAGGGCAATTTCATCTTTCCATCTATCAGGAGAAATAATTGAATATGTCCTTTTGCTGCTGTTTGGAAAAAGAAACTGATTAAATGTTTTAAACAGGCTTCTGGGAATTTCCTTCTGTGTCTGCAATGCCAGCTGAATAGTTAGTACCTCTGTCACTTTTACCTGCCTCCATTCACTACGATGTTGTTTTCAACTAAACTGAAGGTGCAGCTGCCTTATTATTTTAGTTGATCATTTGCAGTGCACTATCCACCTCAGTGAGTTATTGGCCAATGGAGCAGATGTAGTCATAAGAGACAGAACTGGGAGTTAAATTAACCTGGAGAGCATTGAGTGGTTGGATGGTCTTGTGTCTTGGGCAAGGGATGAGATTCAGTGCAGTGCCTCTAAGAACCAAGGGGGAAGGGTGTAAAAGGGGCTTCAAGGCTTTGCACTCTCCTGATCCTGGTCTGCTCAAGGGACTGCAGAGACCTCTAGCGTAACTTAGCCCTCAGGGCCCAAATTACAGCAGCCTCCCAGGGCTACCGTGTGGGCTCTAGCATTTCTGGGAATCTCCATAGCACTACTATGGTCCCCACACTGAACTGCCCCTCTGGCCCCCAGCTGCCCTCCCAACATGACTGCTCCCCTATATCATGTCTTGCAAGAAGGTTTGTCAAGTGCCTGAACTGCAGAGCTCTTTTTACCCAACTCAAGCCTATAAAAAGAAAATGTCTTTTCAGTTTTCAGAAACAGTCTTGGGTAAAAATTCTTACTGAAAAATATTTGAGTTCTGGCTTTTTGATTAAAAAAATGCAAACATTTGACCAGAAATAAAAAAAAATTTAGGCAAAACATTTTGGTGAACAATATTTTTGTGTGTTTTAGTGAAAATATTCCAGCCATTTCTCCTTGTGACTCCATATTTTCGTTGTCTTTAGTAACTTATTCTTCATTCTAAAAATTCCGAAAAGAAGTTATGCCCTGGACACACGGTTAGGTTTGCTTTGTCTGTAAACTGACATAGAGCACCCGGGGCCTGATCCTGCAGTACTTGAGCAAATAGTTAAAGAAAGGGGGAAAGGAGTTTTGCTTGTTTAAAGGACCACCATGCCTGAAGTATTTAAACATGTCTACTGAAGTCTATGAGACTTTATAGTGAACAAGGAATGCATGATTTGACCTAATGGCTGTAGAATCAGGTCCACAATGTATAACTGTTGTTTTTTCAATGCAAGGGAAGACCAACTGATGAAAACAAGGAGGAGAGTAGAAGAATTGTTTAGTCTGTGCTGTGCTCTTGAGAAACCAAGGAGATTTGGGGTGAAATTCTGGCTCCACTGAAGTAAATGGGAGTTTTGCCATCAAGGGGGGCAGATAGCTCAGAGGTTTGAGCATTGGCCTGCTAAATCCAGGGTTATGAGCTCAATCCATGAGGGGACCATTTAGGGAATTGGGGTAAAAATCTGTCTGGGGCTTGGTCCTCCTTTAAGCAGCAGGTTGGACTAGATGACCTCCTGAGGTCCTTTCCAACCCTATGATTCTATGACTTAATAGCAGCCACTTGTTCATCTTTGATGTTCTGAGATTTCTCACAGAGAAAGATATGCCACTGCCAGAAGCAGAGGAGGGGCAGGAGGAATAGAGGAAAACCACACTGTTAACATTTCATCTGAATACTTCAGACTACAGGAGAGGTGGAAAATCAGCAGGAAGAGGGGTTTGGTCTCCAATTCCCATGGATCCCTCTGGGACTGGCACAGCTTTTAATCTGTTCCCTTTGTTTGTATGTTTATTTAAAACAGCTTCTCACTAATGCCAACAGCTTCAGGGAAAGATGACACCAATGATAATATTACCATATTCACCAGGATTTTGGATGGTCTACTGGATGGCTACGATAATAGATTGCGCCCAGGACTGGGAGGTACAGTAGAATTTCTGTTGCTATTGCATCCGTTAGTGACACTCTTGTGTAATTACTACAGTGAAGCCTACATAAAGTGAATATATGTCAGTGTAACAAACCTGTTAAATGTACATGCTCTGTCTACCTAACCAAATGGAAATAGAACAAAGCCTTTGTAAACAAATGGCTGATTGTGAGGGGGAATAAGATACCATCCAGAAGTTGGTGAGAGGACTCTCCTTCTTGCTAGAAGGACCCAGGCTGCTTGCCTTGACTGTGGGGATTCATAGCATCGCAGACTGAGCCAGCTGTGGGCAATTAATAAATCCCCACTTAACAGACTATATAACAGGGATGTACTGTCAGCTAAAGAGGGATGGATGGATGGGTCAGTGAATTTCTAGAAGGCTGTATTTGGGAGGAGAAATGGGGGGTCCTTTTCGTGTGGAACATGGCTGCAATGAGCTATTGGGACTTCATACCTTTGCGTTGGCTTTAGCTGAAGCAAGCCACAAAGACTGTGCTTTAAACTGTTCTTTGAGTGAGGGCAGCCTTACTCAGTTATTTGCATTTGGCTCTTAAAGCAGTATGATATACTTTACGTGTATTGTTATTGTCATAGGTTTTTTCCCCACTTTGAACTTTAGCGTCCAAAAGGTGGGGACCTGCATGATCACTTTTAAGATTAATTACTAGCTTAAATTTGGTACGCTGCCACAAGCCAAAAATATAATGTTTGGCACACTTCCTGTTCCCCCAAAACCTTCCCTGCAGAACCCAAGACCCAAACCCCTTGGGTCTTAAAACAAGGAGAAATAAAACATCCCGCCTCCCCCTCCCCAGACTTTTCCCTCCCTGGGTTGCCTTGGGAAGCTACATGGATCCAAACTCCTTGGATCTTAAAACAAAGAGAAATTAACCATTCCCTTCCTTTTCCCCCCACCAATCCTTGGTGAGTTTAGACTCAATCCCTTGGATTGGAAAACAAGGAAAAATCAATCAGGTTCTTAAAAAGAAAGCTTTTAATTAAAGAAAGAAAAGGTAAAAATTATCTCTGTAAAATCAGGATGGAAAAATGCTTATAGGGTACTTAGATTCATATAGCCTAGAGGGACTTCCCTCCCCCCTTAGCCTGAGATTTAAAGTCACAGCAAACAGAGGTAAAAATCCTTCCAGCAAAAGACACATTTACAAGTTAAGAAAACAAACATAAGACTAATGCGCCTTGCCTGGCTATACTTACAATTTTGAAACATGAAAGACTGATTCAGAAAAATTGGGAACACCTGGGTATACGTCTGGTCCCTCTTAGCTCCAAGAGCGAACAACGAACAAAACAAACAACACAAACAAAGACTTCCGTCCACCAAGATTTGAAAGTATCTTGTCCCCTCATTGGTCCTCTGGTCAGGTGTCAGCCAGGTTCACTGAGCTTCTTAACCCTTTACAGGTAAAAGAGACATTAACCCTTAACTGTCTGTTTATGACAGTTATACGTGACAATAAAGCAAACCACAAAGGTGTTTCACCTTAATATAGATGAGCAGAATCCTCTGCTGCTTGGAGTGGTCTGCCACACTGATAACATTTCCAGTGCGGTAAAATGGTTATTTATCTCTGATAGACCTCATTGAAAAAATATGTCAAGTGAATATATACTATGTGTACTGTACAAAATTATATCTATCAAACAGCAGTCTCCTTACACAATAGATTATTTTTAATACTAATTTTAAATAACCCCATTGAAAGAATTATATTTTGCAGCAATAAGGCACTTCATTGCAGAGTGTATCGGTATTTAGAAATCTTCAGTCAGGGCCCAGTCCTGACATAATGGGCCTGATCCTCACTCAGGCAACTCTCTTTTTCAAGTCAATGAGAGTCTTACCTGAATAAGGGCTGCTTGAGCAACTCCACTGTGAGACCATCACATTACTTCTAGTAAAATGTGAAAGACCCTGCACCAGTAACATTGTGGATCTTATCTGATGCCCTTAAAAAAAAATTGTATTTAGTTAGCTGTGTGCGGCCTAAGACAGTCCAGTCTCCCTGAACAGAGGGCCCTCTCTAAAGCCCATTGAAGTCTCTCCATTCAGTCTCATTGGATTCAAATCGGGTTTGGATCAGGCTGGCCCATGACACATATTCCTCTAATCACCGTTAAGGGTTTCTGTATTGAATAGGTTTTTGTTTTTCCTTTTGATAATATTTCCTTGCAATGTGATGGCTGACTTCACCTTTCCAAATATTTTAAGTTCCACAATTGGGAAATAATATGTACAAGTCGTGCAGAATAAATCAAACATATTTTATAGTGTGAGTGACAAAAATCTCTAGAAAAGGTAAAAATAAAAAAATATCCTTTTCTATGACCAGCTAGATGTGATTAAACTGTATTTGTATACCTGCTTTGTAGCACCTATAGCTGCTATATTAAAATGCGAGTATTTAAAATTACATCCATCATCCCTGCTATTCTGACCTTGTCCAGGCCCTCTATACATTTCTTCTCTGGCTTCTCCTCACCTTCTGCACAGGTTTAATCTCCCTGTTCTACTTTCCAAGACCTTTTACAGCCTGGCTTCCACTCACTTCTCTGTTCTTCTCTCCTTTTGCTCCCCCTCACTCTGATCAAGATGTTCTACTAGCTGCTTTTCTCTTGCTCTCTCAGACATTCATCCACACAGCTCCTATTCCTGGAACCCCCTTTCCTGGACTTGGCCCACCATCTGTCCAAGTCCCTTCTTAAAAAGCAATACTTCCAAAATGTCTTTGAACCATAATCCTCTCTGCAGAGAAGTATTAATAATCCCATGGCTGAACGTCATAACCACAAAACAAGTTAAAAAAGATAAATCCAAATGAAACTCATGGAACTAACACACCGCATCATGTATTTCACCATTCTTACATAATGCTTAATGTTTCAACTGTCTCTTCCCTTGTTTGTGCAGTGAGTTGTCTATGTAGATTTTACACTCTTTAGGATAAGCATTTAGGGCCTGATTCACTATTGCTCTGCTTCTGGTTTAGTCACTTATTTCAGTGTGATGTAAGTATGATGTGTATGTACAATGCTACCATTCTGATTTTGCACTGGTGTAATTGACTTCCAAAGGGGTATAGCAATGCCTTTCAGGAATCAGGCCTTTCATATATGTCTATGGGGCAGAGTTACAGTCAATTAATATTTATTAATGTTCATGTATTTTGTATTTTAGAAGACTTTCTAAGTCTACTCTCATCACTATGACACCAATGGAAAAAAAAAATCGGACTTGAGCTCCTGCCTCACTTAAAATCTTCTGAAAATCCCATGCTTAAAAAAGCATTAAGGCTGGGATTGTCAAAAGGACCAAAGAGTTAGACACCCAAATCCCACTGAATTTCAATTTTTTGGTTTCTTAGAAAATCCTGGCCTAAGATAGCAAATGTGGTTATTACTAGAAAAAGAAATACATCCAGACTGTATATTTATTTGTTATAGCAATTACTGATTCAGGGTCTGTGTCTCTTTGTTACAGAGAGAATAACTCAGGTGAAAACAGACATCTACGTTACCAGTTTTGGTCCAGTGTCAGACACAGAAATGGTAGGTTATAGCATATGAATCCTAAATCAGTATTATTTCTGTTGTTAAATAATCTTTTTTACAGTTATTTTATTTCGAGACACATTATTAACGACTGGTTCTTTATGTCAGGAATACACAATTGATGTTTTTTTCCGACAAAGCTGGAAAGATGAAAGACTTCGATTCAAAGGACCGATGCAACGCCTCCCTCTTAACAATCTGCTTGCCAGCAAGATCTGGACCCCAGATACTTTCTTCCATAATGGTAAAAAATCTATAGCTCACAACATGACAACACCGAACAAACTTCTACGCCTTGAAGATGATGGCACCCTACTCTATACCATGAGGTAAAGACTTTTCTGATTTCTTTTTATTCTGACTCCCTAGTAGCTGTACAATTACTTGTTTGGCATGTCAGATTTTTCTCACAATAGAATAAATAAAGTAGACTTTTAGCACATTTTTATGAGACTATCAAGAGAAAATGGAAAGCATAATCACTGCCTACAGCTACTAATTAATTTGCAGCCTCTGAACAATGCTAATGCTGAAATATTTTCTTTGGTGAAATGGAATGCATATTCTCTGTGGAGTAGATGATTCAGTCCTACTGCTTTATGTAGGTCTGTACTCTCCTATTATTTTTTATTTCAATTGCTCTGCTGATGTGACGAGAGAGAGCTGTCTTTACGACCAGAAAGATAAATCTGTCTCTGGTATAGTACATCTTGAACTCTTAAAGCTTCTGTTTGTTTCTAGTTCTAATTCAGCTAAAGGACAAGCCATCACTGGAATAAAGCCTTGCAGGCAGGGCATTACAAAGCTATTTAACAAGTGCACTTTTAAGACAAAGCTGGTGCATTTTTTAGTCTTTGAGAATCAGATGTGTGCCTGAACTTTTCAAGGCCCTGTTTCTTATCTGATCTGATGATATTATGAAGCCTCATCAATTCTTAACCTAGATATTATATCAATGGTGTTAAAGCATGACCCGCTTTTTTCCAAATTCTCCTAGAACAGCTCCTACATTACTGGAGCCTGCTTTGTTCATTATCAATAATTAATCTGCAATAAGTAAGACTGCTTTGTATCTGTAACAGGGATTTCATTGAGAGTGTAGTCATATGGACAGCACTTTAAAAGAGATTTAAAAAAATAGAGAAGAAAGTGTTTATCCTAAGCTTATCACATGAGTATCTGCCAAATTTAAGCAATGCCTAAATCCCTGCTTCATAACTCTTCTTTGAAAAGAATGAAAGATCTAGAAATGACTAGGACTTTAAAAAGAAAAAGGAAAAATACTTTGTACTGAAAAAAAAAGGTATTTTAAACAAAACAGCACAACTAAATAACCAATCCCATAGAGACACTGTGGTTTGGTAACTCCCCTGACTTTCGCTATTCCTCATTGCTGTTTTTTTTCACATGGATTGTCATTGTAGTGATCTCAATGAGACGTCCTGAAACAAACTGGAGAGACATTAAAAACAACAAACAGTGTGTGTATGTGTGTTTACAATAGTTGCAAAAGAAATCCAAGTTTTCAAACTGTATTAAAGTAGCAGGCCGTAATTCTGGTCTCGCTGACACTGGGATTATCCTGGTGGAACTCCACTGACTGCTGTGCAGTTGCTCCCAATAGACACTGGTGTATATAAAGTCAGAGTCAAGCCTACAGTCTACATTGAGCCAAGCCAGGTACCTTCTGTTGCGTGGCAGAAAATCACAAGTTTACAGCTAGCATGTGGTGCTTGAGAGAGCATTTGTTTTACAACATTTAGGACATTGAGTTAACTCTTTCTGACTGCTTCAGTTCAGACAGCAAGTTAAGGCTATCCAGATTGCCAGTCACATGGTTTTCTTCCAGGCTACAGAAAAGCCCACAAAGTCCATGTAGCTCAACAATGTAAAATAATTTCTGATGTTATGGGGGAAGAGGGAAGGAAGGAGCAGAAATAACTTTACCATATATATCATAATAGGGAATGGAATCCATCTCTTTTTAAACAGCCTACTTTCAACTGGATGACAATTTTAAAATGTCAAATAAAACAGTCGTGTCATCCTATTGTATGTGGCATCCTACTGAATCCTAGGCCAGGAGAGTGTCTGTGTAATACATAATCAGATCAAGATGTCTCTAAGGCGCTGTGCTACATTAAGAGCGTCAGCTCTTTCATAATTGGCCATTTCTGAGGTAGATTTCAATGGTAGAAATAATATGTAGTAGCTAATCCCTAAAGAAATGACTAATAGCTGTAAAATGTCAAATTTCAAAAGTATGACAAGGAGAAAGCACAATGTGTGTCAATAGGTGAAGTTACACCCAACCCAGAGCTCTTAACTCATTGTGGGCATTGGCAGAGAACTCTGCCTGCAGGTGGAGTAGAGAAATTTCCATTTTTAAACAACAAAGGGTCTGAACTTCTCATGGGAAATTTGCCCAGAACTTATTGACAAAATGCTAAAGATGCACCTGTTTTCATGATATCATGGAAAGGGCCACCTGCTTCAATACAGGAGGGGAAAAAAACGTCACTGACTGCATTTCCCCACACTGGAACACATATGAGGTATTGTCAAACCATTAAAACCCACATTCAGTGGGGATCACATGCTGAAAGAAATCTTTCCTGAACCCCCTCTTCTGGCCTTCAAACAAACCCTCCAACGTCACCAAGCTCATTATCAAAAGCAGCTCCTACAGACCAAGACACACCAACTCAAAGCGGCACCAGATCCTGCCAGAACAACAGATGCAGAATCTACAGACATATCTCCACTGCTACAATGATCAGTACCCCCACAACACACCTTTCAAGATTTATGGGTCATATACATGCCTATCACAACATATGGTGTACCTCATCTAGTGCACTAAATACCCCAATAACAACTATGTTGACGAAACAAGACAATTACTTCACTCTCGAATGAACTCACATAGAAAAATGATAAATGACAAAAACACCCTATCAAATGTGGGTGAACACTTTTCACAAAGTGATCACTCTATATCTGACGGCTGAGTCCTCATCCTCAAAGGACACTTGCAGAATAACTACAAAAGGTAACCCTGGGAACTTAAATTCATAACTCTGCTAGACACCAAAAACTATGGACTCAACAGAGACACTGATTTTATGGTTCATTATAACAGTTTGTAACACACCACACTGCCTGCTACTCCTAATTATCTACTTCAGCCACCTTATGCATAACAATCTAATCCTCAATTGCCCGCTTCCTTTAAAGTGACTGCCTACTATATGTGTTACCCCATGTCATACGCTTAACATCCTGTCCCTATCTCAGACATTCTGATTTCCTTCCCTAGACCTGAAGAAGAGCTCTCTGTAGCTCAAAAGCTTGGACCTTCCACCAGCAGAAGTTGGTCCAATAAAACATATTACCTCACCTACCTTGTCTCTATGGCTAGGTCTACACAACAACTAGACACCTGTGGCTGGCCTGTGCCAGCTGACTTGGGCGCGTGGGGTTCAAACTGCAGAATTGTGTCATTGCTATGTAGACTTCGGGACTTGAGCTGGAGCCTGGGCACTGGGACCCTCCCACATAACAGGGTCCCAGAGCTGGGTTCCAACCTGAACCAAGACATCTATACAGCAGTGAAAGAAGCTCTGCAGCCCAAGCCCCCAAAGCCAGAGTCAGCTGGCATGGACCAGCCGCAGGTTTTTCTTTGCTGTGTAGACATAGTTACAGTCAGTTAAAACAAACTGAGGACAAATTGCACCCCAGTGTAACTCCACCACCATTACATCAGGGCAAGATTTAGCCCATCAAGTTCAGAATCAAAGTGCAAGCTGGGAAGCTTCTTACTGGCATAACCACATGAAAGACCTGGAGTCCATTCTAAAGGGATCAGCAAAAAGAAACCTGAAGCCAAATGCATCCCTCTGCATCTATAGTCGGGGGAGCATGAATCTGTGGATCCAGGCTAAGGACTGAGTTTTTGCTCTGTGGCTTCTCTTCAGGGTCCTGGGTCCGGGAATCCAGAAAGAAGGGAGGAATGCAGGGCTGAAGTGATGGCTACATCCCCCCAGAAAGCCTCAGGTGGGAAAGTAAAATAGTCAGAGTGGTGGAGGGGAAGGACACAGCTCCTTTCTCACTGCTAAAAGCAGAAGGAAGCTTCCCTTGCCTACCCTGGCTTTGCTAAGCATCAGTCCCTTGCCTCCATCTGGCCTGTGAGGACTCCCCTTCCTGTTTTATAGTCTGCTGTAACCACTGCAGAACCTTTTGTGGATACCAACACAAGATAGATGGTGAGTCAGCGTTAACTAGCATAGGTTTCCTCCTAGACACTGTAAATCCCTCTCCCCACCACTCTCACGGTCTAGGGGTGTCACAGTGGCCAATCAGTGGCCTATCAGCAGTGTGGAGATGCAGGGCCTCAGCATGAGGATAAGCCTTGCTTCTTGAGGCCTCCACCAGATCTTCTTGGTTCTTAGTGGTCTGTGAATTTTCGGGCCAACCCCCTGCCAACATGGGGGGCTTTTCCCATCCATCTCTGAGGAAGATTTAGGAGGAAGTGTATGGAGTTTCCCAGCCTGCATGCAACAATAATCTGTATATGGGGAGAATTGGGACCTGTGCCATGGCTGGAGATATCTGAATTACTTTCATAGCCTTCTACCTGGGCTGTCTGAATGATTACCCAAGAGGAGGAGGAGGAGGAGGAAGAGAGCAGTGTGAGCAGTGCCCTGCAACCTCTTTTGAATTCCAAATGTATAGTTTTTAATCAGGTTAGCAAGAGACTACGGAAAAGTCTTACTGGCTAGGATTTTCACAGAATAGTTATTTGAAAGATGGAACAAAGCAAGTGATAAAGACCTACCTGTTGAGAAAAAGAGACCCACACATGTTAGGGACTAGCTTGTAAAAAAAACAAAACACCCTAATCAGAACACAACAAGGAATATCATAAATGTGAGCAAAAGAGGTAAACAGTGAAAATGTGAGAACTTTAGAATGTGAATCAAAATACAAGGAGAAAAACCTCCACTAGATTATAACCTAAAGTTGTGCCTCTGTACAAACAGATATGATGCTTTATTTTAATAGCCTATACACAGTAAAAGGATCACATGCAAAATAGTACTCACCCAGTCACTTCTATTTAAATGAAAAGCAGCTTTATGATCATTTTGGTTTCAAACTTCCTGCTTTAGAATATTTGAAGAAATATATTTTCATTATGATGAAAATACATTGTTTGAATTTTGCATTTTAAATTGTCTAGGACAGAAATAAAGGAACTATTTTAAGTCTTTTTGCCTGTGAAGTATTAAAAATATGCTTCTGTGCATGCATGTTATCAAAGTCTCTCTACATCACAATAAAACCAAAATATACCATATAGACTGATTTCACAGAACAATTACTTTACAGCAGTGTTCTATGAGGTAAAAACCAGAAAGTTGATTTTCATTTGGTTAGTCTTATTTGCTTATTTTGCTAATAAGGTTTATACTGTACAAACCCAGGTCATTTAATTAATTTGCAAATTCTGTTCCTACCCATAGAGGGGAGTGTTGTCTTTATCTGCATTTCTGAAGTGTCTGTTTTTAATATGAGCAATGGACTTACATATGCTAACAAAGGAATCTCTTCTTCTGTTGGTTTACATAGTGATTTCATAACTTTGTGAAGGCAGGAAAAAAGTTCAAGTTTTTTTTTTTACTGTTAATTTAAAAAAATCTAGTATCAGAGTGGTAGCCATGTTAGTCTGGATCTGTAAAAGCAGCAAAGAATCCTGTGGCACCTTATAGACTAACAGATGTTTTGGAGCATGAGCTTTCGTGGGTGAATACCCACTTCGTCAGATGCATGTAGTGGAAATTTCCAGGGGCAGGTACATATATGCAAGCAAGCTAGAGATAATGAGGTTAGTTCAATCAGGGAGGAGAAACTGGTTTTGTAATTGGCAAGCCATTCACAGTCTTTGTTCAATCCTGAGCTGATGGTGTCAAATTTGCAGATGAACTGAAGCTCAGCAGTTTCTCTTTGAAGTCTGGTCCTGAAGTTTTTTTGCTGCAGGATAGCCATCTTAAGGTCTGCTATAGTGTAGCAGACCTTAAGGTGGCTATCCTGCAGCATCCTGCACTATAGCAGACCTTAAGGTGGCCGTCCTGCAGCAAAAAAACTTTAGGACTAGACTTCAAAGAGAAACTGCTGAGCTTCAGTTCATCTGCAAATTTGACACCATCAGCTCAAGATTAAACAAAGGCTGTGAATGGCTTGCCAACTACAAAACCCGTTTCTCCTCCCTTGGTTTTCACACCTCAACTTCTAGAACAGGGCCTCATCCTCCCTGATTGAACTAACCTCATTATCTCTAGCTTGCTTGCATATATATACCTGCTCCTGGAAATTTCCGCTACATGCATCTGAGGAAGTGGGTATTCACCCACAAAAGCTCATGCTCCAAAATGTCTGTTAGTCTATAAGGTGCCACAGGATTCTTTGCTGATTTTAAAAAAATCTAGTACATCTCATTATACCAGAAATAAAAGCACAAGGCAGTTATGTGAAAATACATTTGTGAAGCTCACCTGTTACATAAAGCTTTTGAAAAATGAGGATAGCAGATAAGAAATCTTTGTTCCTGCTAAAGAGAATCAAAACAGCCAAGTGAACTCGTTATTTTTTATTTTTTGCAATTGGAATGGAGTATAAAGGAAGAGGAGCACTGGTAAACTTTCAGTGTTAAGCGTCAGTAATGAAATTGTGGGAGCATTAGTCTACGTTTTTAGCCAAAATGTGTGCAAAAGTAATGTGTGTACCAGAACTGTGTTTTTAACCACAATTTAATTTCTGACCAGCTGTTCTTAGGAAATTATAATCATTTCAAAAACTGCATATCTATCCTTGTACAAATATGAAAATATACAAATATCGGTATTGTTCATGGAGGTCACATAAAATTCAGTAATATGGAACATATATAACTTAAATATCCACTTGATGGCAGTATAACCACATTTTGTTACCATTTACAGAATGGATACAGTTATCCATGCTCAAAAAATTATATGTAACATTAATATCAAATATATTGGTTGCAAATATAATGCTCAGGTAGATTTTAGTTTATAATCTACCCTTTCATGAAATACTTTAATGCAAAGTAAGCATTTGTGTATTGTATAGATGTTAGATATTACAATTAATTAATGGGGACTTATGGGGTTCTTTTTAAGAATCCTCCAGTAAAGGCCAACTTTCTCTTTTGAAAAAAAAAGAGCTCTTTCAGTCAAAAATCTTGGTTGTTTTTCTTTACATGTTCATCACAGCAGGACCCAGGCCAGATATTGTCAATTCACAGCTGTGGATTTCATTATATGGACCTGACTGTGGGAGTAATTAGCAGACCTGTACTTTAGAAAGACAGGGCCAGTGTTCAGTCAATAACTGACTAGACTGAATCCCTTTTGTTCAATCAGTGTAGTTTGTTCTCATTTCAGTACAAGAGACTATATTTACATATTTGTTTATATTTATAAGAATGCCTGGCCAGTGCTTTGAAAGCTGTACAGATATTAAAAGAAATAAATAAGCAAACAAAACAAAACCAAAAAAAAAATTCAATAAGTCTGAAAATAATTTAATCACATGGATTTCTTCTCTCCCTCTCACTCCCATTGCTTCCCTTTCATTCACTCTCAAGGTTCAGTCAACTGCTTCCTCACTGCAGGACAAAACTGATTTTCCCAGGGACCCAATCCTGCAGAGTGCTGAAAAACTCCTGAGATTCTAAGTATCAGAGGGGTAGCCATGTTAGTCTGGATCTGTAAAAGCAGCAAAGAGTCCTGTGGCACCTTATAGTCTAACAGACATCTTGGAGCATGAGCTTTCATGGGTGATGCATCCAACGAAGTGGGTATTCACCCACCAAAGTTCATGCTTCAATACGTCTGTTAGTCTATAAGGTGCCACAGGACTCTTTGTTGCTTTTTGAGATTCTAAGCACTCTCAGCTCCCACTGATCCAAATCAGGGTCTGGCAGACCAAGGGGGAACCCGAGTCAAGAGCCCTTTGTCACCAGGGTCCTCCTGTTTATACTGGGGAACTATCTGTTCAAGCTCCTCAATTGCTCTCTCTCTTCTCATGTGCTACCATCTCAGTTCTGGAACAAGGTTGTGAACCAGGATCCATTAGTCAAAAACAAACAGCTTGGCTTATGCTCGGAGGGAAAATCAGAGCAAAGTGTGGTATATAAAGTTTTTACTACAAGACATATCACCTAATAAACAGGGAATTGCATTCTGTACTAGCTGCAATTTCCAAGTGGTTTTTGGATGTAGCTCAAAATAAAGTACAATCTATCCTGTAGATAGTAAAAGCATGGAAGACTGTGTGGAGATCTGCATCATAAATAAAGGGTCTTTCACAGCAACCTTCTGGTTGAAGAAAGTGATTAAAAAAAAAGCATTTCCTGGATATTCAGGAGAGACACCAATATCCTCAGGTTGCCAGTCAGGTAGAAAATAGCAAGCATAGACCTTCATGAAAGGCGATTGATATAATCTATCATTCCATCTGGTTGTTTCCCCCATCCTGTAAGTCTTATCTGGATTCAGTGTCTATCAGTTAGCTCTCATCCATCAAATCATAGAATTGTAGGGTGGAAGGGACCTCAAGAGGTCTTCTGGTCAAGTCCGCTGCACTCAAGGCAGGACTAAATATTATCTAGACCTGGGGTCGGCAACCTCTGGTACGCGGCTCACCAGGGTAAGCACCCTGGCGGGCTGGGCCAGTTTGTTTACCTGCCGCATCAGCAGGTTTGGTTGATAGCAGCTCCCACTGTCTGTGGTTCACCGTCTCAGGCCAATGGGGGCTGCGGGAAGTGGCGCGGGTGAGGATTGGGCAGCTTGGGACACCAGACAGTGTACATGTGATAAGCCGTTGGCATTGCCATGGCGAGTCCCTGCTCTGTGCTGTATGCGGAACTGGAAAGGTTGGATGGATGAGAACCACCTGGTTACCCTTGTGTTCTTTTCCTTGTTCCGTTGCATCCGTTGAAGAGGGGCATGGTCGGTCACAAGGACAAATCTGCACCCCAGCCAGCGGCATATTATCGCCTAGGCCGACAAGGCCTAGGCCTAGGGTGGCAAATTTGCAGGGGCAGCAAATTTGAGCACCCATGGAGAAGCTCCCCACCCCACCCCCACTCCAGCTCACTTCTGCCTCCTCCATGAGCGCGCCGCCGTGTCCTGTTTCTCTCCCCTCCCTCCCAGCACTTGCACCGTGAAAACATCTGTTTCGCGGGGCACGGAGGGAGGGGGGAAGAGGGGGAACACGGGACGCTGGGGGAAGAGGGGGGGCCGGGGCGGGGATTTGGGGAAGGGATCCAACAGGGGCAGGGAGGGGGCGGAGTTGGGGAAGGGGTTGGAATGGGGATGGGGAAAGGGTGGAGTTGGGGTGGGGCTAGGGGCGGGTGGCGCAGCAATTATTTCAGGGCCTGGGACGGCAAAATCATTAATCTGCCACTGACCCCAGCAGGTCGTAACACAACGTTTTCATGGCCCATTTTACAGCGAGGCACTCTCTCTCTATCACTGCATATTTTTGTGCTTACCCTGGCGAGACACATGTCAGAGGTTGCCAACTCCTGATCTAGACTATCCCTGACAGGTGTTTGCCTAACCTATTCCTAAAAATCCCCAGTGACAGAGATTCCACAACCTCCCTAGTCTATTTATTCCAATGCTTAACCACCCTGACAGTTAGGAAGTTTTTTCCTAATGTCAAACCTAAATCATCCTTGCTGCAATTTAAGCCCATTGCTTCTTGTACTATCCTCAGAGGTTAAAGGGAAGAATTTACCTCCCTCCTCCTTGTAAGAACCTTTTATGTACCTGAAAACTGTTATCATGTCCCACATCAGTTTTCTCTTTTTGAGACTAAACAAACCCAGTCTTTTCCATCGTTTCTCATAGGCTGTTTTCTAGACCTTTAATCATTTTTGTTGCTCTTCTTTGGACTTTCTCCAACTTGTCCACATCTTTCCTGAAATGTGGTGCCCAGAACTGGACACAATACTCCATTTGAGGCCTAATCGGTGCAGAGTAGAGCAGAAGAATTACTTCTCATGTCTTGCTTACAACACTCCCACGGGTGTTCTCAAACTGGGGGTTGTGACCCCTCAGGGTGCCATGAGGTTATTACATGGGGGGGTCATCAGCTGTTAGCCTCCATCCCAGACCCCATTTCACCTCCAGCATTTATAATAGTGCTAAATATAAAAAAGGCGTTTTTAATTTATAGGGGGTGGTGGTCACACTCAGAGGCTTGCTATATGAAAGGGGTCACCAGTACAAAAGTTTGAGAATCACAGTTCTAATACATCCCAGAATGATTTGCTTCTTTTGCAAGTATTACGCTTTTGACTCATATTTAGCTTGTGGTTCACTATCACCCCCTGAGCCCTTTCCGCAGTACTCTTTCCTAGGCAGTCCTTTCCCATTTTGTATGTGTGCAACTTGATTGTTCTTTCCTAAATGGAGTACTCGTTGAATTTCATCCTATTTACTTCAGACTATTTCTCCAATTTGTCCAGATCATTTCAAATTTTAATCTTATCCTCTAAGCATTGGAATAAATAGACTAGGGAGGTTGTGGAATCTCTGTCACTGGGGATTTTTAGGAATAGGTTAGGCAAGCACCTGTCAGGGATAGTCTAGATCAGGGGTTGGCAACCTCTGGCATGCGTCTCGCCAGGGTAAGCACAAAAATATGCAGTGATAGAGAGAGAGTGCCTCGCTGTAAAATGGGCCATGAAAACGTTGCGTTACTACCTGCTGGGGTCAGTGGCAGATTAATGATTTTGCCGCCCCTCCGAGCTTGGTATCATCCGCAAACTTTATAAGTGTACTCTCTATGGCATTATCTAAATGATTGATGAAGATGTTGAACAGAACTGATCCCTGCAGAACATAAGAACAGCCGTACCGGGTCAGACCAAAGGTCCATCTAGCCCAGTATCTGTCTACCAACAGTGGCCAATGCCAGGTGCCCCAGAGAGAGTGAAGCTAACAGGCAATGATCAAGTGATCTTTCTCCTGCCATCCATCTCCATCCTCTGATGAGCAGAGGCTAGGGACACCATTCTTTACCCTTCCTGGCTAATAGCCATTTATGGACTTAGCCACCATGAATTTATCCAGTTCCCTTTTAAGCATTGTTATAGTCCCAGCCTTCAAAACCTCCTCAGGTAAGGAGTTCCACAAGTTGACTGTGCGCTGTGTAAAGAAGAACTTCCTTTGATTTGTTTTAAACCTGCTACCTATTAATTTCATTTGGTGGCCCCTAGTTCTTGTATTATGGGAATAAGTAAATAACTTTTCCTTATCCTCTTTCTCCACATCACTCATGATTTTATATATCTCTATCATATCCCACCTTAGTCTCCTCTTTTCCAAACTGAAGAGGCCTAGCCTCTTTAATCCTTCCTCATATGGGACCCTCTCCAAACCCCTAATCATTTTAGTTGCCCTTTTCTGAACCTTTTCTAGTGCTAGAATATCTTTTTTGAGGTGAGGAGACCACATCTGTACACAGTATTCGAGATGTGGGCGTACCATGGATTTATATAAGGGCAATAATATATTCTCAGTCTTATTCTCTATCCCCTTTTTAATTATTCCTAAAATCCTGTTTGCTTTTTTGACTGCCTCTGCGCACTGCGTGGACATCTTCAGAGAACTATCCACGATAACGCCAAGATCTTTTTCCTGACTCATTGTAGCTAAATTAGCCCCCAACATATTGTATGTATAGTTGGGGTTATTTTTTCCAATGTGCATTATTTTACATTTATCCGCATTAAATTTAATTTGCCGTTTTGTTGCACAATCACTTAGTTTGATGAGATCTTTTTGAAGTTCTTCACAATCTGCTTTGGTCTTAACTATCTTGAGTAGTTTAGTATCATCTGCAAACTTTGCCACCTCACTGTTTACCCCTTTCTCCAGATCATTTATGAACCCCACTCGATATGCCCTTCCAACTTGACTATGAATCACTGATAACTACTCTCTGGGAACGGTTTTCCCAGTTTTGCACCCAGCTAGTAGCACCATCTAGGTTGTATGTCCCTAGTTTGTTTATGAGAAGGTCATGCGAGACAGTATCAAAAGCCTTAGTAAAGTCAAGATATATCACACATACTGCATCCCCCTACCACAAGGCTTGTTACCCTGTCAAAGAAAGCTATTAGGTTGGTTTGATATGATTTGTTTTTGACAAATCCATGCTGACTGTTACTTATCACCTTACTATCTTCTAGAAGTTTACAAATTGATTGCTTAATTATTTGCTTTAATATCTTTCTGGGTACAAAAGTTAAGCTGACTGGTCTGTAATTCTCCAGGTTTTCCTTATTTCCCTTTTTATAGATTGGCACTATATTTGCCCTTTTCCAGTCTTCTGGAATTTGTCCCATCTTCCATGACTTTTCAAAGATAATTGCTAATGGCTCAGATGTCTCCTCAGTCAGCATCTTGAGTATTCTAGGATGTATTTCATCAGGCCCTGGTGACTTGAAGACATCTAACTTCTCTAAGTAATTTTTAATTTATTCTTTTCCTATTTTTGCCTCTGATTAATTCTCACTGGCATTTATTAAGTTAGATGTCCAATTGCTACGAAACATTTTGGTGAGAACTGAAACTGTATCCAATCCATTAGACACTGGATTAGGCAGGACATACTGGACAGTCAGGTGAGATGGCGACAAAAAGGAGAGATGTCATGTTTCTAATAAAGACACCACAACCTAATTTCCCATATACAAATTGAAGAGATGGGATGACAGAAGAAAAACCCCTGGGAAACAGCCCTCAGGTAGATGAGCAGCTGCTCAGTACTATCTTCTGCAATCCGAAAGAAAGAAATAGAACCATTGTGGGGGATTCCATCATCCTGCTAGGGTCCACAGGCAAGTAAATAGCTTTTCATGGGCAATGGTACTAGAGGCATCTGACAGATCTAAAAGAATCTGTCTGGCTACCTGGTTTTCTCCATTGCTAGGAGGGGACCAATCATGACAAAGGGTACCCTAGTCATTTCATTACCTGAAGTTATAATCATATTCCTAACTGGCAGTAACATTATCTGAAGCACATTTATGTTTGCGCTGAAAGATCAGTGAATTATCTAAAAGGTTGTTTTATGGTGGATTATCAAAAACAATATATGCCATAAATCTCACATATTTATCTAGTCCAACAACATATAATGGTAAATCTGCCTTAAACTCTGGGAAATTGGGGGCAGCATCTTGTTTTGGCAATGTATTCTGCGAAAGACTTGCACAGATTTTTCCCATACAGCACTACTATGTCCTTTAAATTCTTCTAATGACAGATTATCAGAATACTTTAAAGCAGTGACATAAAGATAGACCAGGAATGTAGGATATCTGATCAAGATATGTTACAGCATTAAGCCATAAGGTTTAGAGCACTTTGCAGCATATTACACATGTCTGAAATGAGGCACATGTCACACACTTGTCTTCTTGCTATGGCACATCACTTAGCCTCTCCTCTTCATTTGTTAGCCTGGGTTGGCTGGCTCTGCCATAAAGGAAGAACAAGCCATCACCTGGAAAAGGAAATGATTAGGAAAAGCAGAATGTCAGCTGAGAGGAATGGGCATTTTCTTGTTTGCCTAGAGCCAGCCCTCTAGCTGCTGGTATGACATATAGACAGGATTGGCATGTTTCAGATGAAAGGCAGGTATGCAACATGCCGTGCACTTTTCTGACATGCCCCAAAATGTTGCATTCCAATGTCAAATTGCACAAGCAATTTCATTCTATTCACACGTGATACACTACAAAACTTAGCTGAAAATTTTATCCATTTTGCTTATCCTGGAAATCTGAAATTTCAGAGATGATGCTAAACTAATTCTGATATCTCAGTTAATTCATACCCAAGTGATTACCTTTTAAAATTTCAAGAGTGCTTAGGTGAAGATTTGCTTTCTAGTATGATGGGGGAAACTAGTGTCTGGAATTGAAGGGAGTGATTCTCTGTAGGTGAGGCGTTCAAGGTCTCAAACTGATGAGGAAGGATGCTTTTTGTACAAGGTTTGAAGTCTTTAAAAATAATGCTACTCTCCATGGGGGAAGCTTTGTTGGTTCACAGGGGAGTCTTTGTTGTCTTAAGGCCATTCTTTTTGGGAAAGGGTAGTCCCTCCAGTGTCTTTCCCTCTCCAACAGTTCTTCTGACTCATGTGTGATGAGTGCTGGTTTCCATCAGCCTTCTTTGTCTTTGACAGGAGAGCTCAATCACTAGAATGGGCTCCCTAGTCTTTTCATTACCTGAAATTATAACCATCTTCCTAACTGCCAGTAACTTTATCCAAAGGACATGTATGTTTGTGCTGAAAGCCCAGACTCCCAGTGAATTATCTAAGAGGTTGCTATAGCAGAGTCTCTTGCTAGCACCCAGTATAATTAGAGATGGAAAAGTGCACATGAATTGTCTAATTCACAGCCTTTTCCTGTGACCAGCTGTTTCTTTCAGTCTGTTTTCTAGTAACTTGTCTACTCTACTCTAGCAAAAAGTTTCAAGTGATGGGTCTCAAAACATTTTCCTTGGAGATCTCACTTTAAGGAATTTTTTTCTTAATATTCAGCCCAACTTTCCTTTTCTTAATTTCATCCCATTTCTTCAAATTTATACTCCCAACAACCAAGCAAAATAATTCACATTTCTCTTAGATGTTTACACTTCAAAAACATCTAGGTTTTCACTATTGTATCCCTGCTTATTCTTTGCTTCTTAAATCATAGTACTAAGATTTGTTAGACAGATATACAACTATAAGTTCTATTGCACTGCACTCATTAAACTCTCACATATTCACTACACTTAATGTAAAACCTAGGGAGGATTTCCTGGGGGTGCTTTCTTGGTTATTCAGGTCAGGAATCTGGAGCGGATGCCCCTGAGAATATAAGAACATATGAATGGCCATACTGAGTGAGACCAGTGGTCCTCCTAGTCAAGTATCCTGTCTTCCAACAGTGGCCAGTGCCACATGCATCAGAGAGAATAAACAGAACATGACAATTAATGAGCGATCCATCCGCTTGTGTCCAGTCCCAGCTTCTGGTAGTTAGAAGTTTAGGGACACCCAGAGCATAGGCTTTGCATCTTTGACCATCTTGACTAATATCCATTGATGAACCATGAAATTATCTAATTCTTTTTTTAAATTATCTAATTCTTTTACAACATCCACTAGCAATGAGTTCCACAGGTAAAATGGGCATTGTGTGAAGAAATACTTCTTTATATTTGTTTTAAACCTGTCGCCTATTCATTTTATTGGGTGACCTTTGGTTCTTGTGCTATGTGAAGAGGTAAATAGCACTCTCTATTCACTTTCTTCATGCCATTCTTGACTTTACAGGCTTCTCTCATCTTTTTAATCTCTCTCTTTATATGCGGTTCCATACCTGCAATCATTTTTGTTGCACTTCTCTGTACCTTTTCCAATTCTAATATATCTTTTTTTGAGATGGGGTGGCCAGAACTATACAGATATTCAAGGTGTGGGCATATCATGGATTTATAAAGTGACATTATGATATTTTTCTGTCTTATTATCTCTCTCTTTCCTAATGGTTCCTAACATACCATTAGCCTTTTTGACTGCCACTGCACATGGAGCACATGTTTTCATAGAACTACCCACCGTGACTCCGAGATCTCTTCTTGTGTGGTAACTGCTAATTTAGACCCCCATCATTTTGTATGTAGAGTTGGGATTATTTTTTTTCCAATGTGCATTCCAATTTGCATTTATCAAAAATGAATTTCATGTGCCATTTTCTTGCCCAGTCACCCACTTCGGTGGGAACGCTTTGTAACTCTTTGCATTCTGCTTCGGACTTAACTATCTTGAGTAATTTTGTATTATCTGCAAATTTTGCCATCTCACTGTTCACCCTGTTTTCCAGATCATGTATTAATATGTTGAACTGTACAGGTCCCAGTACAGACCCTTGGGGAATTCTGCTATTTATCGCTCCATTGTGCAAACTCACCATTTATTCCTACCTCTTGTTTCCTATCTTTTAACCAATTACTGATCCATGAGAGGACTTCCCCTCTTATTCCATTACTGCTTAGTTTGTTTGAGAGGCTTTGGTGAGGGACCTTGTGAAAGGCTTTCTGAAAGTCCAAGTACACAATATCTACTGGATCTCCCTTGTCCACATGCTTGTTGACTCCCTCAAAAAGAATAGATTGGTGAGTCAAGATTTGCCTTTGCAAAAGCTGTTAATTGATGTGTCTGATTATTCTGTTCTTTAATATAGTTTAATCCAATTTGCCTTGTACTGAAGTTAGGCTTACCAACCTGTAATTGCCCTAATCATCTCTGGAGCCTTTTTTTTTTAAATCACCCTTTTTAATAATTGGGGATAGACACCTATCTCCTAGATCTAGAAGGGACCTTGAAAGGTTATTGAGTCCAGCCAACTGCCTTCACTAGCAGGACAAAGTACTGATTTTTGCCCCAGATCCCTAAGTAGCCCCCTTAAGGGTTGAACTCACAACCCTGAGGTTTAGTAGGCCAATGCTCAAACCACTGAGTTATCCCTCCCCCACATTACATTAGCTATTCTTTAGTCATGTGGCAGAGGCTGATTTAAGTGATGGTTTATGGCTATTAATGTTAAATTGTTTAGCCAAAGTTTATACAGGTGTCTTATTTCTCCATATAATCTGTTCACTGGTTTATGTGCTCTAGTCACCCTTCCTCATCATATTTCCAGGTGCTAGATTTTGGGTCTATGATCTAGCTAGAAGAGGTGGAACTATACATCTTAAAAATCATCATTTGTTCCAGCTGAGGTCAGCATTAATTAAACTCAGAATAATCTCTCTGCATCCAACTATTTCATATATAACATAAATAAATGTATTTCTGTCTAATTTTACTTGCTTTTGTTCAAACACCACTTCTTAGGGTTCTCTGACAATGGAAACATAGAAGACATTTGAATCTGGAATTTCACTCTTAAAAAAGCAGAAGCATGTCAATAGATCTTTCATTAAGTGTGAAGGCTGCCATCAACCTGTTTAAATAAAACCAAATTCTAGAGGTCTACAGAGCTAATGGGAAGTTAGAGTCTGGATTTGAATAGTTAACTCATTATACAAATTAATACACTTTAAGCGAAGTCATTATTTGACCCTTACATCCTTCTTAATCATGTTAATTGCACACATATAGATAGATAGATAGATAGATAATGTATTATAAACTGATTGTTTGAATTTCAGCACTGAAGTCATCAAAAGTTTATAGGAGTTCTGCCAGGGATGCATTTAGCTGTGCATGCTTCTGCCACCTTGGAAGCTCTGACTGTACTAGGAATAGGAGGTAAAATGATGCAGCAAATTGTTTAATGACTGTTCATTGTGCAAGTAACAATCTGAGAGCTATTTAACTGCAGCAGCAAACCCACCCGCTGTGGCACTTCAAGTATCACTCCCAGAGTTGTGCGGGTCAGAAACTTCCTGCGGTTTCAGAAACTAAAAAGCAAGCATCCACAAAATAATGTTCCTGCTTCAAGAAGTTGATCACAAGTCTTTAAAATATCAATAGATAAACAAATACTCTTTCCAAATGAGAGTATATTTCAAATTCCCCTCTGCTGCCTGCCCCGAAATAGTTATTCAGTTCAGTTCCTTCAAGACATTCAGAAGAGTGGTGGATTTGATAACTGGTAGCCAAGGAGGGGGGAACATAAGTGTGAGATAGATAAGATAAGTTTGGTGTAAATAGTTGTTGGTGTAAGGAAGCTAAACTGTAATAGTTTATGTTCTAGAATAGTTACTAGAAACAAATTCAAGGCTGTGTCTATTGGAAACCAGCAAGTCTGATTTTATCAATAATTTTTACATGCTTTTCAGAAGAGGCATAGAAGAACCCGCAGGTCAACCTTATACAAGAGTATAAGGTTACTATAATTTCCATACTGATAATTATTCTTTTTAACATTTATATTAGCATGCCACCAATAGACCTCATTGTGTTCATTGATATTTGAAGACATTTGCTGCCCTGGAGATTACAGTCTAAGTCTGGTGACACATAAAGGTTTGGGAGGATAACGGGTTGATGAAGTTATATATATATAATATGAGATATATTTATTCACACCACCTATCCCAACTGCTCCTCAACCGAGACATAATTAATTGCCTATTTTCTTAAACAAGTCCTGGCAGAGGAGAGATCCGAATGACGGGAGAGTTTAATGGCCTGCAGAGCAGGAGAGGACCAGGACTGCCCAGAGGATTCAGGGGGCCTGGAGCAGGGCTGGGTCTTCAACAGCAATTCGGTGGTGGGTCCTTCCCTCTGAGAGGGACCCACCACTGAACTGCTGCCGAAGAATGAAGCGGTAGTGGTAGAGCAGCCTAAGTGCTGCCAATCGCGGAGTTTTTTTCCCCCGCCACTTGCGGCGCTTGTACTCACTGGGCAGCGCTCCAAGGCTTCGGCAGCACTTCAGCGGCGGGTCCTTCACTCGCTCCAAAGCTCACAAACAGACCAGCTGTTGTTTTATTAGACACTTATAGATTGTATTAGACACTTTCCATATGAAGACTAAACAGACATAAATTAAACTATCTTCAATTACTATTATGTATACAGAAAAGTACTATAATAAAGGCTGCAGAATGAAGGGAATTAGCTGAAAATGGTGCTCTCAGCCTTGACTAGGAAGCTGAAATGGGGCCCCACCAGATAAAGAACCCCACCACCAGCCTAGCAGCTGGGCAATGGAAGAGAGATGCCCACAAAAACTCAAGGTTGCTTGTTTGGTTTTTAGGAACATTTAAGGGACCTATCACTTGTCCCTTCCCTCCTCCTGGTTTCTCACAAACTTTACTGCTGTCCTAGAGCCCCCGTAACTGTCTCCAGACCAGCAGGAGGAGAGCAGTGTTCAGCATATACAAAGGCATTCCATGGTTGGGGAGTTTACTTGCTTGAGGTCCCCACCACAGGGTAGCTATTGCCAAAGCATGGATATGGATTCCCTTTCCCATCCTTTCCACACCAGGCCAACTCAAGTCAGTATTGTGCATAGCTGGTTTAGGAAGCCTAAAGGGAGTATGCATCCATAAATTCAGCATAAACTGGGTTAAGGATTTGGCTCAGTTATGATAAAAATCTCCTTTAATCTGTACTACAGTTCTGAACTGCCTACTGTGCAGAATGAAACTCACAAGAATATCAGTAATTAGAATACTTTTCACTTGTATAGCTCTTTCCATCTGAGGTTTTCAAAGCATTCTATGTAGCCATACAACTATTAATGAATTAGAATCTCAACACTGCCATGAGGTAGGACAGCAGTAGTATTCTGCACAGAAGTTAGGGGCAGAGATAGATATTTGTCCAGAACTCCTGGCTCTCAACCTTGAATTTTAACCACTAGACTATGTTCACTTCCAGTGGGAGTCCAACACATAAAATGAACGCAGATAAGAAGCACAATGGGTGAAATTCCCTATGAACATAGGGCCAGAACAAAGATTATGCACCACTTAAGCCCATCAGGATAGACCTTGCCTTCCTGCTCTTGTCACACACCCAAGACAGAGGTGAATGCCACCCAGTGTGATTCAGGCTGAATAGCTGGGGCATCATGAGTGATGCAGCATAAGAACTACCAGTAATGTTTACATTTCCTCTCCCTTGCCAAGGTCCAGGTTGCAGATAACTCACTCAGTCTCTTAGGCAAGTTTCTGGACTTCATCACCTTAGCATAACTCTTTCAGCCATCTGTATAGTGACTTAAGTGTTTATCCATGCCTTAAGATATCTTTACAGTGTTAAATCACCCACCATCTCCTCTGTGCACAGATTACAGTAACTCCTCACTTAACATTGTCCTGGTTAACATTGTTACATTACTGATCAATTAGAGAACATGCTCATTTAAAGTTGCGGAATGCTCCCTTATAACATTGTCTCCTTTATAAAGTTGCGCAATGCTCCCTTATAACTGCTTTGTCCACTGCTTGCAGAAAGAGCAGCCTCTTGGAGCTAGCTGGTGGGGCCTTGGAACCAAGGTGGACTGGCAGCCCCATATCAGCTCCTGCTATCAGCTCCCCACTCCCCTAAGTTCCCTGTGTGGCAGCTGCCCAGCAGGCTATCAATTGCCGGGCAGCTCAGGTGGCCCTCCCCCCACTGCCCTGTGCTGCTCCTGTCTTCTGCCTTGGAGCTGCTCCCGGGAGTCTCCTGCTTGCTGGGCAGGGGGGGAAGAAGTGTGCTAATGTCAGGGTGTCACCCTCTGCCCTGCTCCTGCCCCCTGCTCCTTTACCCCACCTCCACAGAGCAGGGGGAGGGACATGACAGGGCTCAGGATGGAGAACGCTTGCTGACAGCAGCTGCTGTCTCAAGTTGCTGATCTACTTAAAAAGGCAATGTACTTAGAGTGAGGTCAGCGTACTTAAAGGGGAAATTTGTGTCTCTCTCTCACACACACGGTGTGTGTCTCTGTCTCTCTCTGCCATGCTATCTCCCCTCCCTCCATTGCTGCTGCCTTGTAGAGTGTGCGGCTACATTAATAATGTGTTAACCCTTGAGGGCTCAGCCAAGTGCTAGTTCATCATTTAGCCGTAAGGCGTTCCCTGGGAAATATCCCACCCTCTTCCACCTTCTGACTCCACCACCTCAACCAAGTTTCACAATCATCATTGTGGTGTAAATTGTATGTTTAAAACTTATACTTTTTGTCTGGCAAAAAAAAAAATTTGCTGGAACCTAACTCCCCCTATTTACATTAATTCTTATGGGGAAATTGGATCCGCTTAACATTGTTTCAGTTAAAGTAGCATTTTTCAGGAACATAATTACAATGTTAAGCGAGGAGTTACTGTATATTAAGATTATAAGTACATGCCTAGGAATGAGCAGAGATCTTTAAATATGTTCCAAGAGTTATGCTTGTTTCAAGAACAGTGACTGACATCAGTTAACTTTTGTTGTCCAGCACGTGATGTGGCTTAATAAACCAAATAGTTACACTAATTGAATTGAAGCCGTATTTTATTGTGAAAGTCTCAGAAATAAACTTTGTTTCTTCATCATTTGTTATAAAAGTTTCCCAAGACATAACAGATACTCACCTTATTCATCAGATATCTTTTTAGATCAAGGTTAAGTGGGTACTGCAGTGAATGTAGCAATTTATACATACCACAAAATGGCTTTTGTTGTCATGTTTATCCACAAAAGCATCTAATGAGAGCATATTGTAGATTACTAAATCATATGGATCATTGTACTTGGTGAAAGAAGAGCAGTAGCAGAATCAAGTATCTGTCATGAATATAATAATGAAACAATGTTATTCTATTTTCTTTATTACCTCTCTAATCTTTAGTATTCCCTAGTGGGATTTTCCCCCTCCCTGTGGTTATGAGGAAACAATTTTCCCAGCTGTTCCTTAAAAACAAAATGAAACCCAGTCCACATGCTACAGAGTCCAAACTCAGCACTTTCCTAGGGTTTGGCTTCACTAGTTGAGGGGAGATGAGGAAATCAGTTCTAACATTAATTTTTAAAGTTTAGCTCAAACCTGTTCCCTGACTTTCCTCCTCAAGTTCTTTTCACAGACTGCTCTACCAATACCTAAAATCTGTCCCCTCAGAGCCACACCCATGGCTTTTTTACCTATGTGGTGTAATGAGTGAGCCAGCAAAGTCCATTTGACCCTTTCCAAGCAGGATCAAGAGCTGCAAAAATGGGGGTGAGATTAGTTTCATGCAAACACTGCCAGCCTAGTTTAACAAAGAATGGCAACTGGCCTTAAGGAGGCAGGTTTGAAACCTTGTGCCTGCTACTTTCCAGTTTGGAGGCTGCTGACTGGTAGAAGAGGTTCCTGTCACCATCTGCAGCACCCTCGTACAGGTGGCTGCCTTCCCATACTTGCACCTCTCATGGCTGGCATCTGCAGGTGCCATTCTGGAAGGTATTTTTGAAAGGGCAAGGCAGCAGACACATTCTTTTCAAGGAACCTTCAATTGCTGTTCCCACTTCTTAGCAGCAACGTTAGCTCCCTGCAGAGAGGGTAGCTATTTGACAGCTTTCCTCAACTTCTGGTTGTCTTCTTTTCTCTCTAGCATACTCTGTGGCTCCTCCTCTCCCTTCTCAGTCAACCAGAGATAGGAAGTTGGGAATCTCTTGTAGCCTGACTGCTCCCTATGGCAGTGATGGCTCTCTCAGGGCTTCCTGAACTCCTGGGTCCCAAGCACCTTCTGGAGCCCACTCTGAATGTAGGATGTGGATCTATAGGTCTCAAAGATCTGCCCTTAATTGCTCACTGCATCTGTGACTTGAAAATAGTTCACTCCCAATACAGTGAAAACTGTATAGCTACACAAAAGAATCTGCTGAATTTTAGCAAAGGATTATTGCTTAATTCTCAATGCTCCAAATGTGAATTTTTCTCTCATGACTTTTCCTGACTTCGTGAAATCTTGCAGTTTGAATCACCATGTATGTATTTGTTTTGTTGGAATTTGACATCAATATTACTCCCCCCCCCAAAACTAAGATGGGTTACAGCCTCTGTTTAGTTACTTAATGTTTGTGCAGCACTTTGAACATGTAAAACACCATAAAACTACTAAGAATTACTGGTGGTAATACAACAGCAGCTATTGCTGAAGTTTCTTACACGTACTGGGTGAAATCTTTGCTCCATTGAAGGCATCCTTCCATTCTAAAGGGTTTGGGTTTTTTTCAGTTGCTTACAATTTTGTCAAATTTTCATTTTTTGGACAGAAATATTCCATGTCTGGTCACGGCCCAAGAGTTATTTTTATTTATCAGAAGTTTGAGTAAAAATATTTCAGTGGGCTTTTGAGTACAAATGCAGTAAAAAAACACCCACCCACTGCTCAACGCCACACGCTTGCTCTCGTAATATTTTTTAGAACTTTATTTTTAATAATTTTTGTGCCTCAGCTCAACCAGGGAGAAGTTTGAGTTAAGGACAGTCCCTAGGTCAGACATGTGTTTTGTTGGACTCATTAAAATCCAATTTGAATGGACTGTATTCTAACCGTTTAACAAAACCCTGTTCCATTCATGCACACAAAAGTCCTATTTTTCCTCTCCCTTACCCGTAAACCAGGAGTAACTCCATTGTAGTGAACTATGTATAACTGGTATGTGTAAAAGGATATTCAAGCCCTAACTTTTTACTGAAGATAAAAGTTGTTTAATAATGACCAACCAGTGTTCTACTAGCACTGTGCATGCATGCATATGTGAGCTGAGTGGAATTTCTGCTAGCTGAAGGTATGTGTCTGGAAGGAGACAGGACTTCAGACGCATCCTGCGTCTTTCCAGGTGATGTTTGAAGGTGAAGACCAAATATAAATTTGTCCACCACTTCTGGGTGCGGAACATTGGTGCATTCTACACATTCCTGTCATCTTCTGTCCCTGCCCTATTTGCAATGTGTTTCCAGAAGCAAGTGTGGGTGTATCCCCACCAACTTCTCTACAGAATTGACACAGATGGCTGCCATGCTGCTTTCTGTAGAAACAAATTGTTTTGAGTTACAAGTGCGTTTTGTGAGCCAAACTTTTTTAGACCCTCATATTTTTAGTTAAGAGCTAATATTTGAGGGCACCAGGACAATGCAAAACAATATGGTGAAAATGTATGATATTTAAAGCCATTGCACATCCATATTGCCTAGCCCTATTATGCACCAATAATATGTTGTAATGAATGGTATAAAATACTCAGTAAAGGATAAGGATTTTGTAACAGGTTGTTATGAAATCATTTATTAAGCATTTTAAAATTTAAAATGTACTAGCTATGCAATGTTATGAATAACACATCTGAAAATAAATTATTGACATATTTCCATGTATTGTTTAGGGACACTCTGGCACAGAACTTTTATACAAATGCACAGGAGAAGGTGCACAGCACCTCACACTGCATGTGAGTGTCAGGGATGGTTACAGTCCCTGGGTACAGAGGTTTCTTCCTTCCTTGTACCCTTAGAGGTCCACATACTCCTCAAGAGAGGAGATGAGACTATGGCCCTAATGGTGCCTTCCACCACTCAAACATTAGGGATAGCAGATTGCACCATGCACTACTCTAAAAGATAGAGCAGTTTGCGCACTGCCTGCTAGGATAAGGAAGCTTGGTGAGGGATTATGCCTGGCCCTGGGGCCGTGCAGCTCCACATAACCCCAATGTAAGGCTATGCCCTAAAGGCACAATCAAACCCTTCGAAATTATATATTAATGTCACCTTTTCATTTAAAGAGATTTGGAGGATTTTAATTCCAATCAACTTCATTGAGTGACTGGTGTTTTCCTCTGAAACTGAAGGAAAGTACACATCCAGCAGCACTGATTTGACACAGAAACCATTAGTAGCAGGAACTGGAGAAGTTCTATGCACTGGGCATTCAGGGCTCTACCCTGCAAGCTGCTGAGCGTCCTGGCCCTAACAGTGCTTTGTGGGTGCAGGGAGAGCGTGCTCAACACCTTATAGGATCCAGGCCTCAAGCAGTTATTTTAAGGCCAGCACAAGAAGTCAGTTTCTAACACAAAATTCTCTTGCAGTTTCACTAAGTGGTGCCCACGTTCTAATACCATACATGGATGTCCTTCCTTAAAAATATAGATGTGTAGGGGTCTTGTCATCTCTTTTTTTATTTAATGTAAATATTATTTTAGAGGAGAGGTAACATGTGCCATCGGATATGACATTGTGCTTGAAGTTCAGGGATCTGAGTCTATTCCCAGCTCTACCACTGATCCCTGTTGTTTGATAATGGATGAGTCATTGGCACCCTGTGCCTCAGTTTCCCTATCTGTAGACTTGGCAAAATTTGATTTTTTTAAAATACATTTGACAGAGATCAGTTTATTTTGAAGCATTTATTTTCCAATATTTAATTGATTTAAAATTTCACAGTTGTGGGAAATTATGGTGGGTTGTCACAAAACGTATGGGCGGGTGGAGGGAAGAAAATAATTAATGATCGTGGATGTTGCGATTCAAAAAGTTGAAGTTTGATAACTGTTAAAAACACAAATTGTCAACAACATATCAAAATGTACAAAGTAAATGTCCTTAAATCAACCTCTCATAAGTTCTCAAGAAACATTTTTCTTACTATCTGAAAATTTCAATGGAAATATTTGTCAGTTTGTGTGTGTAGAGTGAAATCCGCATCTACTGATAAAAATCTAATCCTTCCAAGCCTAGCTAGCTCTAAAATGGAAATAATGATACCTACCATCCTTTGAGCTTTATAGATGAAAAGTATGCTAAATAAAAAGACAGATGGGGAACTGAAATAAGGAGATCAGGTATATTACAACATATGGAGTAAGGTGCTGTCTTATGAACACATCAAAGAAATTTCATCTGTGGAAGTACTTGCTTGACATAGAGAACAAAACATGTGGAAGGGAGGCCACTTATATTGTTATCCCTCCTTGTTGCTTGTTATTTTGAATGACTTTTTAAAAGGAAGAGAGAGAGAGAAGTATTGGACTGAAGTCTGGATACAACTACTGCCAAGACTGATGTCCTAGCAGCCAACCTCTGCATATATTAATGTCTCCTCTTTTATAGCTATTTGGCTAGATCCACTCCTGCTGGTGCAGCAGATTGAAGTTGTAACCAACTGGGATTTACCCTTGGAGAAAGGCTGGCAGTGTTTGCATCTCTCTCCTTCTCTGAGGTAGCCACTAGGCTCAGGAGAGATCTAATTCTAGGCTGCATGGAAGGTGAAGCAAGACAAAGGTTAGGTGAGTCAGCAAGTCTGGACTGTGCCAGACAGCTCTGGATCCCTTGTAAGTTGAGAGTGTGGCAGGCAACTTTCCCACTACAGTTCCTCCCGCCTTGTAGACTTTAGGTCACTGAAACCAATACATTTGGGTTAAATGTATGGAATTTGCCAAAACACAGGACTGACTACAGCTCACTCTGTAGATAATTACAGTTACAATTACAGACCCAGACAGAGAGGTTTATTAGAAACAGAGTGAAGATATGGGTCTGACCACTTATCAGGAGGACACATTTTATTGCCCATGGGGATGTGGTATGTTCTGTTGCTATGGGTGCATGATTCTCCTTGGAGATAATAATGGTTCTGTGTGTGATGGTTATAGAATTACAATTGCAGAACAGGTGGGGAGAAAATGCTTTTGTTGAAACTCACTCAGTACAACATCTAGCGTGACCCAGAGCCTGCAGAGCCTATAGGGCTTCTGGAGTCTTGCATAGAAGCTATCTGGGATCTAACTGTAAAGAGATGAAAGAGAAAGAGGAAGGAGAGTTACCAAGAGAAGAAAGTCAATTTATTGGACGTTTGAGTCTAAAACTTGTGAGTATGGGAAAACTGGGGTCCTTTTTATACATGTCCCACTCCCACAAAGTACATCCATGCTTAGTGTTCAAAATGTGCTTAAACATTTTGCTGGATTGGGTTGATAGCTGTTGAAAGTAGATATACCCTCAAAGCCATGTTACTTTCTCCTCTATTTTATTTTCTGGGTTTTGAGGGTTTTTTTAACTTCCTTGCCTCAGGGCAGATGACTCAAACCTCACCTATTGCTCTTTCTACATCTTAGACGCAGCATTTCCTGTCTGTGATTGGGAAACAGTGTATCATTTCTATCAAGCTGGATTTTCTCTCTCGCTTTACTGCTGTTGTTACCTTTCCATCTGTATTATGTACAGGGCCCGACCAAATTTGTGGTCCATTTTGGTGAATTTCATGGTCATAGGATTTTAAAAATCATAAATTTCATGATTTCAACTATTTAAATTTGAAATTTCGCAGTGTTGTAATTGTAGGGGTCCTGAGCCAAAAAGGAGTTGTGAGGGAGTCACAAGGTCATTGTAGGCAGGGTTGTGGTACTGCTACCCTTACTCCTGTGCTGATTCTGGTGGCGATGCTGCCTTCAGAGTGTCTGGGAATGGTGGCTGCTGACTGGGAACCTAGCTCTGAGGGCAGAACCGCTGCCAGCAGCAGCGCAGAATTAAGGATGACATGGCATGGTATTGTCACCCTTATTTCTGTGCTGCTGCCTGCAGAGCTGGGCCCTCAGTCAGCAGCCACCACTCTTTGGCCATCCAGCTTTGCCGGCAACAGCACAGAAGTAAGGGTGGCATGGTGTGGTATTGCCACCCTTATATCTGTGCTGCTGCTGGCAGGACGCTGCCATCAGAGCTGGGTGCCCTGCTAACAGCTGGTGCTCTCCAGCTGCCCAGATCTGAAGGCAGCACTGAAGTAAGGTTGGCAATACCAAAACCCCCATAAAATAACTTTGTGAGCCACTGCAACTTCCATTTGAATCCCGACCCCCAATTTGAGAAACTCTGGTCTCCCTCGTGAAATCTGTATAGTATAGGGTAAAAACACACAAAAGTCCAGATTTCACAGGGCAGACCAGAGATCATGGTCTGTGACATGTTTTTTGTGGCCATGAATTTGGTAGGGCCCTAATTATGTGTCCCCACTGTTTTCCATCCTCTTTTCTTCCCCTTGCACACCTGTTCCTCTTCTCTGCCACATTAGCATTCTCCACATCCTGCACTGTCTCAGTCCTCTCACAGTACCAATGCAATGGATGGGTCAGAGAGTGTTAATCTTCTTTTATCCTAATCCCCTTGATCTCTCCACCTCCAAAAAGCTGTTGCAGGAACTACAGCTCTAGAACTTTCAGGCAGTGGTACATAGGATAGTAGTGTGATTGTTTTCCCCAAAACTATTGTCAAACAGTCAGATATATGGACCACTCTGGTAATGCACTAGTGCAGGGGTAGGCAGTCTATGGCACGTGTGTCGAAGGCGGCAGGTGAGCTGATTTTCAGTGGCATTCACACTGCCCGGGTCCTGGCCACGTCCGGGGGGGGTTCTGTATTTTAATTTAATTTTAAATGAAGCTTCTTAAACATTTAAAAAACCTTATTTACTTTACATACAACAATAGTTTAGTTATATATTATAGATTTATAGAAAGAGACTTTCAAAAAACTTTAAAATGTATTACTAGCACACAAAACCTTCAATTAGAGTAAATGAAGACTCGGCACACCACTTCTGAAAGGTTGCTGACCCCTGCACTAGTGTATTGTATTAAAGGGGGCTGGCTGAACAAAAGGCCATGTGTATGATTTTGTGAAGGCTAAAACTATAACAAGGTTAAAAAAAGAACTAGATAAATTCATGGAGGATAGGTCCATCAATGGCTATTATCCAAGGTGATCACAGATACACCCAGATGCTCTGAGTGTTGCTAGCCTCTGTTTGCCAGAAGCTGGGACTGGATGACACAGAATGGATCACTTGATGATCCCCTGTTCTGCTCAATCTCTCTGAAGCGTCTGACACCCGCCACTGTGAGAAGACAGGATATGGGGCAAGATGGACCATTGGTCTGACCCAGTATGGGCATTCTTATCACTGCAGTACTTTATTCTCCCTGTGGAGAGAAGGCTATGTATCCAGAATATGCACTTCAGCATGATAATATGAAGCATTTAGTGTATAGTCAGGCGGTGTGGCTGCATGAACATGTTTTCATGACAGGAAAATGTACTTTTGTATTTCAGGGAGCTATTTGTGCAGCCACAGATTTGTTCTAAGGAAAGAGGTTCCTCACTGAGCTACCAGAGCTGCTTCTCCACAGACTTCAGCAGGGTACAGAGATAAAAACATTGTGCCTCAGACCTTCAGAATCAGAAAATGGAATGTCTGCATCACAGTCTTGAGTTTTATTCCAAAGTAGGAGAGCATGTGGACATTCCTAATATGAAGCAAAGAACTGAATCCTGCTACTCTTACCCATATTATTAAATACTTCTGTTCTGGTAGCTTTTAAAGGTCCCAGTCAGGATTGGGTGCTGTACAGCACAGATTGGGTGCTGTACAAACATTGAAAAGAGACAGTTCTTACCTTGAAGGATTTACAATGGGGGTTGGCCATAAATTTAATATCAAAACTGGTTTTCAGTGGAATTCTAGGTTTTTGCTTTAACTTGGTGAAAAATTGAAATTTTCCTCAGAAACCAAATATCCAAAACCCCAGATATTTTGATTTGGCTATGCTGTTGCAGTGCCTCCTGGGAGTTGTCTTTTAGCTGCAATTTAAAGACACAAACAGACCAAGGACATGGGCTACAACATACTTGTTCTCTCACATGCAAATAGTACCAGTGATTTCATTGGGATTACTTACATAGATAAAGACTGCTCATCTGAATAAAAGTTAAAAGATCAAGCCCATGTCACAAGCACTTATCCATATTGAATATCACATCCCATGTAACCAGAGAATTGCTCTGATTTCACAGAAGTCCTCGTGTAAAGTATGTTTATGTCAGCACTCAGATACCATAGTGAAGGGCCTGCATAGGGCTGAGTAAAATGAAGATTTTGTTTTTTTTTTCTTCTCACAGATTGACCATTTCTGCTGAATGCCCCATGCAGCTCGAAGACTTCCCCATGGATGCACATGCTTGCCCACTAAAATTTGGAAGCTGTAAGTTCTTGTCACAATTAAGAATGTTGAATATAGTTTTGATTTGGCTTGTCATTTTCAGTCAGTACAGTTTATGTGCATCTTTCATTAGATATGACTGATCTGATCCCACTCAATCTTCCCCCTGAGCTCTTAATTTCCAATAGATGGCAAACTATGTGTAGCACTGCTACTTTCCAGACCATGTATCCCTCTTGGCAACCTGTGTGTCACAAGGATGTCAGGTAGTGGGGGTATTTAACAATGCCTATTCAGTACTAGATGCAACCAAATCACTTTTTTAATAATTGAGGTTTTTACATGTATGGAAAAGTGGAACTTTCCCTAGTGTTAACTGTGCTCTTAATGTATTTACAAATGTACTATTGGTCATGTTCTATTGACTACAAATATACAGTACAGATATCTAGAGGTTAGCAAAACAGGAAAATCTGCCCATCTTGTCTTTGATAATTTTACTCCTATATCTTATTACATGAACCTGCGTATATACACATACAAACATTATATATACACGCACACTACTGTTTGTATATACAGACACGTACATTATTCTCTAAATTGTATGTTGAAGTGCTGATTTTTCTTGATACCCTGAATCTGTAATCCACCATAATGCTGTCCTGCCAGCAGCTTACTTTAAAAATAACCTTAAGGGATTGTATGGCTATATTTAAATACAAAGCCCTTAATTAAAGTACAGACTAGGCTACTAGAGTAGACATCTTTTATTTCAGCAATCAAAATGCAAATTCCAGGTGGAACGAAAGTCTCCCAAGGCTTTTGAAGTTACCCATCAGGGATTTTAACAAGTCTCTGGAACAAGTTAACTCTTCCCTCATAACTCCCTCCCCCATATCTTTTTTTTCTAAACATCCTGTCAATGTAAATTCTCTAATCCTACCAAGATTAATCTTTGCTTTTATCTGCTGTATGTGTGCTGGTTTAATATTGGTTTTGCATTGTCTTCTTGTGATCATGTTGATAACAAATAAAAACACTATGTATAGTCATGATTACCAAACTCAGTCACTTGATTTCCCTTCCCTTGAAGTGCAAAAAAGACTCACCTTCATCTGTGTAGATCCAAATATTTCTTACAGGGTCACTATAGGTTCAAGTGCATCAGTTGAGTGCAATGATGTTAACCTATGACAATATAATTTGAAGTCCTGTCACTCACTTGCATTACAAGATCCTAACTTAAAGGTTTAAGAGCAGACTATCGATTTTACTCCAAACTCATAAAATGTGATATGTGCATTCACATGAAAATATGATTTGTGTGAGAGAAGCTAATTACATGCTGCAATACAAATTTAAAAAAAAATTCCACCCTCTAAGTTATTCCCAGCATCATGGTATCTGAACACCCCACAATCTTTCATGTATTTATCCTCACAATGTTCCTGTGAGGTAGGGAAGTGCTATTATCCCCATTGTACAGATGGGGAACTGAGACATAGAATGTCAAAGTGACTTACCCAAGATAATGGAGGAAATTTGTGATAAAGCAGGGAATTGAACCTACATTTCTCAACTCTTAAACTAGTACTATTAAAGGTTTTAGATGTTTGCTAATGTTCTTTGATATAGTGACAGCTATGGCTTTTAAAGTGAAACCTGGTTAGCTATTAGTTCATAATGTAGAAGTAGCCATTGGGTAGATTTAAGGGCCTTACTGAATTTACAGTAAAGAATCCTTATGTGCATGCTGCAGAGTGTGAGAAGTACCTTTATACTGTAACAAGTATTTAGTTTAGCAGAGGCTCCAATTCAACAAAGCATTTAAGCATATACGTAAAGATAAGCATGTGCTTAAGTGCTTTGCCAAAGGAGGTCCAATATGATTCAATTTACTTCCCCTCTTTCCCCTCTCCCTCACCTTGATAGAGGTTCAAAAATGTAAATAAACCCATAAGAAGGCAGAACAAAAAATTATGCCACTGGTTTGAGTAAAGCCCACAAAACATTTAGAAATAAGTTTTTAAAAATGCACTTGGAGGTTGTACTTATCTAAATGTAAAGTTATACGTCAGATGTGCCAAGAAGTGCTGGGGGGGCCGGGGGAGGAAGGGCTTTTGGCACACAAATAATTTTAAGCTTATAAAGAAAAATAAAGGTGACGTTATTTATTACTTTTGTGCCAAAGGCCCCTCTAACTCGTACCACTTGACACATTTAATTTGTTCTCTGCAAGTCATCTTCAATATGTCCCACTGTGTCTAGGCATTGAATCATTTGGTGTGTGACACAGCTCACTGTTTGGACACCCCTGCAATTCCTAGATATATAGGGGCACATTATGGGAAGCCTTCTAGCATTCTGAATATCTTTATTGTAGATGAAACACCACCCAGGAGCTTGTGAGAGCTGTGTTGTGATTTAATATGCAAGTGCTTGGAGAAGGGGCATCCAACAGATCAGGCTTTACTGGGTTGGAGTAGTTGTGTTTTCAAGAAACCAAATATTGTTACCAGTGATAGTAAGACAGGTCTGTATTAAGTTATCCTCTTCAAGACTGCTTTACACTTCCACAGAGGCCACAAGGATTTCTTGCTGAGCCTGCTATAAGCAATATACACCTAGTCTGTTTTCCTCTCCATCTTTCTCTTAAAGACATTTTTAAATGGCCCTCCAGGAGAAGAGGAGCTGGGAATATAATGGAAGTAAATTTTAAACACCTGAACAGTAGTGTAGATTGAGGAGCTGGGGAAAGAAAGAGTGAATGCTTACTAGTCAGAGGGCAGACAGAGCAGCAGGAAAGCAAAATGAAAGAGTAATCACGTGGGCAGATGAGCAGGAGAGTCGATTCTGAGAAGCAATTCATAGGTAATCAGGGTGAGCAGGAGATTATTGCTTTCCTGGTTGCATGTATGTACATTGCACTGTTGAAATTCTGCAAGGAAAAGTGTGAAATGTGGCATGACATTTCCTTCAATATTAAAAAAACCCTCTGTTACTGACAAAAAGAAATCTTGCTGTTTTATTTCCCACGTGGTTGGTTTATAGTTAGGTTTGAATCATGGAATGACAGAACCATAGGGTTAGAAGGGACCACAAGGTTCATCTAGTCTAACCCCCTGACAAGATGCAGGATTTTTTTACCTAAGACAGATGGCTAAAGTTAGATTCTACAAGACCTTAGGATCAGAAGTTAAAGAGGAAGGATAGTGCAGTAGTTAGTGTATCACCTGGAGTCCAGTCTTTGCTCTGCTACAAACTTCCTGTGGGACCAAGTCACTTAGCCTTTCTGTGCCTGAGTTCACATCTGCAGAACAGGGATGAATGTACTTCCCTACCTGAGAGGTGTGTTGTGAGGACAACTATAGATTGCTAGGCTCTGAGAGGCTACAGTTATGGAGTAATATAAGTACCCTAAGTGGATGGAAGCTCGCTCTGTAGCAACAAAATAATTTGCAGGAGTAATTCAAAGTAAGGGATGGTTGGAGAGTATGGGGGAAAGGAGTAATGTTACATAATGAGCACCACAAGTGTTAGGAACCTAGTACCTTCCTGGATAAGTCCCATTTTTAGGTACTTCTGCAACCCACAAAATTCCTGCTCAGCTGCCACCAAAACCTGTAGGCACCTAAACTAACTCGGCACCTAAGTTTTTGTCTCTGGACATGTATGCTGCAGCCTCACTGTAGGCACCCAGATACCTGTGATTTGTTTCCTAAGCCCCAGCACAATTGAAACCAGGAAAGATAAACTTTCATCCACCTAACTCACTTGTGGGGCCTGACCTGGTCGGCATTCTCAGTCTGGCTACTGGACCAAGCTCCTCAGGTGAGTTCACACAAAATGGCCTGGGAAGGAGACTCGCCTTGTAACCTTTAGCCTAGTGGTTAGAGCACTCACCTGGGCTCTGGGAACCCCCCACTTCAATTCCCCATCTGCCTGAGGGGAGAAGGGATTTCAACAAGGATCAGCCACCTCTCAGATGAGTGCCCTAAACAGTGGGCTGCAGAGTCACTCCCACTGCCCTCACTTTATATTTAATACTGAAGTCATCACCACTTTAATTATTTGGGCCAGTGAAAGAGTTAGAATGATTCTATAGCCTAGTGGTTAGGGTGCTCACCTAGAAGGGAGCTGATACTTGTTCCCCTCTCAGGCAGAGAAGGGATTTGAAGAACCAAGGGCCTCCCACATCTTGAGCAAGTACTTTCTCCACCAGAGTATAAGGAAGGTCCTGATCCTCTTCCCCCCAGGTTTTCTTTCAGCCACCCCCCCCCAAGACCACGGAACCCTTATTTTCCCCTAGTTTGCAAATGGCATGCGGAGATAGCCACCTAACTCCAAGCTGCAGGAATGTGCCTATCTCTGTGAGAAGGGCAGGGCTTAGCATATTCCCCATCTCATTGGCCTCTCTCATTGCTTGCTTAGTTGGCTATCCGCCTAGCATGCTGGTGCTGGCTTTTGTAGATCACCTTCTAAGGTACCTGTCTATTCCCATTCATTGTACAGGGAGTTAAGGTGCCTATCTCAGCCTCTGTGGACCAGAGCGTTGTTCCTGTGATTTTCTAGGTACTTTTAAATTGAGTGCAGCAATGCTCAGCATCACAGTGCTTAAGCCCCTTCACAGATGAGGGCTCACCAACTTAGTTACCTGCAAGAGAGTCAAAAATACCAGAGTTCAAGTAATACCCTTTAGTACGTGAATACTCATAGTCTCCTTGGGCCACATCTCCATATTAAAAGTAAGGATGTTTATGAACCATGTGGTAGCAACCTCATTAAAAAAAGAAAAAGGAGACTGAGGATAAATCTGGGTATGCAGTCTCTAGAGGCCAAGTCCTGGGCTGCTGTAAACAGACTCAGCTCCATTTAAATCAGTGGAACCACACCAGTTGATACTAGCAAGGAATTTGGCCCTAGCTGTGCACTCTTATATTAAAACTGTTATATTATGGGAAACAGCTAATCCCTTCCATGGGCGAGTTCAAAGTATGACTTCCATTACAGGCTTGGTACTGACCCCTCACTCCCTAAATTTGCCAAAGCAAAACTGATCCACACTGAAGTTTCACAGGCCTGAGTATAAAAAAAAAAATGTAGGTAAATCAAGCAAGGCCCCAAAGCTGGAAGCTGTATTTATACCTTGTTTGCTGACTGGCCTTGGTAGTACTTTGCAAGAGGAGTTCAGCTGGGGCTCCCAACACCCATAATTGACTTTCCTCAAGGTCACACAGCAAATGAATGTCAGAATGCAGATTAGAATCCACTGCTTTGGTCAGAAAGACAGATGTCTAATCCACAGACCACAGGACCCCCTGCCCAGACAACTGACTTAACTCTTACAATCTCATTTTAATCATGGTGTTAATTATATTCTTTTAATTTTGGTCACAGGATTGCCCTGAAGATGAAGTAGTTAATGTTTGTGAGTTAATGTTTGCCAGTGTTTTGACAGTATGAAATGCTGCATTATGGAGTGGTAGGAGTCTAGTTAATGTTGTGTGATTATCTGGTTAAACCAGTTTTCTGTTTGTACTATCTCCATAGTTTTGCATGCATTTGCACACCCATACCAATTAACTTCCCCCACCAAGCTATTCCAAGCAACTTGAACTTTTGCCCAGTGTTGTCTAATGGATTGGCTAATGATATGAATCTAGTCACTTGCCCTCAGAACCATTCTAATACTAGTAACACTTAATAAAGATTCTCTTTTAGCTCATGGTTTGTGCCTTGGGAACTAAAGAGTCAAGATTCTATCACTACTGGGTATTCATTGGCCATAGAGGTGCAGCTGATGGGCTCACTGTAGAGATGCTCTTGCAGAAGGGGGTTATATCCTTTTACTTTTTCCTAAGTTGTTTAATTTATTGGTGCCTGCCCATGATTTATTGCAGAGGGATGAAGTCTCCCTAATACTCTTGATCCTGTTCTAAGTTCCATGCTCCTAGGCTCTTTGCCTACCCATCATATTCTCAAGTCCTGTTTCAAGGATTTCTAGGCATCTCTTGCTGTCTCTCCTTGACACTGCTGTTCCATCTGCATGAGTTATGTAACTTAGGAGGTGCGGCATTGACTTGTTTATTTCTTGGACTGTTAAAAATATCAGGCATTCTATTCAACAAGCTAGTGCCTTTTTTTTCAAGTCTCTATGATGCTTTCAATCTGGTATTGTGCACATTTTATTGAGTTGCAGAAAGGCAAACCTTAGATCATTTCTATGAAGGCCAGAATTGCTTTTTGTAGTATGATGCCCATTACACTGCTAAAGGGCAAGTATTACTGACTGCCATTTGCAAAGGGAGTTGAGCCCAATCAGCACTGAAAAAGCTTTGAGAAGGAGGCCTCTTCCCTCAGTATTTAATGATCTAGGTAATATACTGTCAATTTCATTGTCACAGTAATCAGTCTTTGTTGTAGGGAAGGAATGTTAATAGAATTAGTCTGGATTTTTTTGATGGAAAAATGCAGATTAGCTGAAACTAGAGCTTTTTGCAAGAAAAAAAGTATTAAAACTGACCCTACTTACCAAAATTGATAAAAGTTTTGAAGTTGTCAAAAATGTTACATTGACATTTTCTAAACAAAAAAAAAATCTAGTTTTCGAGTTCTGAACAGTTTTGCTTAGAAATTTAAGCTATTTATAGTAAAAATTTAAAAATATAATGGAAACGGTTATGAAAACAATGTTTCCCTGGGCCTGGACTTTTTACATTCTTTTTATCTTTTTAGATTTTGGGGCTATCATAATCTGAGCTTTTCACTTTTCAACTTAGTCTGGGAAAGGGAAAATTACCAAAAAAATCTCAAGTTTTTTGAGGGACAGGAAAACCTTTTCCCAACTAGCTCTAGTTATTAACTTTTGACCCCTGCACAAAAGGGCACCACAAATCCTATGGCCTATATAAAGTCTCAGAGAGGGGCTTATGTGAGACTTACATGCTCCATAGGCTTGTGGTGGTCCATCTCCAATAGGTGAATTTTATCCTCATTGCTTCCTAGCTCTGGTTAAAGGTATTGAAATCCTGCTCCCTTTTTTAATGGAGATGCCTGTCCTAAAATCTGAATATTAAGAACTCTGTAAATAAGTTATATATAGACCAGCGGTCGGCAACCTTTCAGAAGCGGTGTGCCGAGTCTTAATTTATTCACTCTAATTTAAGGTTTTGCATGCCAGTAATACATTTTAACGTTTTTAGAAGGACTCTTTCTATAAATCTATAATATATAACTAAACTATTGTGGTATGTAAAGTAAATAAGGTTTTTCAAATGTTTAAGAAGCTTCATTTAAAATTAAATTAAATTGCAGAGCCCCTGGACCGGTGGCCAGGACCCAGGCAGTGTGAGTGCCACTGAAAATCAGCTCCTGTGCCGCCTTTGGCACCCGTGCCATAGGTTGCCTACCCCTGATATAGACTCTGTAGCCACCAAACTTTCTAAATCATTTGGAATTACCTCTGATCTCCAAAGTCTGATGCAGATACTACTATCTATTCTGGAGTATGGAAACTTTCTGCTCCAAAATGATCAGAACACTGAGCAATGAGCATCTACTTCTACCAATGATAATGAAGTGTTTAAATTATATATATAAATATGCAGATTCCTATGCACAAAGACCTCTAGGATCCATAAGAAAAACACCAAAGACATAATTAATATAGGTAGGCAGCTAGTTCAAATGGGCCAGAGCACACACAGACCAACCCATCCCCTCTCCCCACCACCACCAACATAGCAGAGCGAGAAGATACAGCATCCACAGTGTAAAACAACATCACAACAAGCTAGAAAGGGGAGAAAAATGTTTGGACTCTTGCACTGAAGGATGCTGCAGTTGTATTCTGGTGATTAAATAACTGTGTCTTCTGCAAGTTTTGCTTCCTCACCGCTCACCTCCCTTTCTAGGTCATTCAACAACACGGGTCCTAGTACAAAACCTTGATTAAACCTGATCATCTAATCCTACTCTTTGCTCCCTGTCTCCTGGTCAGTATTTGATCCATGACAATATTCTGCCTCTCATCATATGACCACTTACCATCTTCAATAGCCTTTTGTGCAGGTACTTGTTAAAGGCCCTTTCGAAGCCTCAATTAATTATGCCAGCCAGTTCTCTTTTATCCACTATTTTATTTACATGTTCAGAGAATCCAAAGAGATTCAATTAAACAATTTTTCTTTGAAGAAACTTCTGATCTGACCCTATCAGATCACGATCTTCCAGGTGTTTTGTTATTCTGTTTCTAATTATGTTTTCAACCAGTTTGCCAGGTTCAGTTGCTTATTAGTCTATTATTCCCTGGATCACACCTAGAGTCATAGACTCTGACTTTTTAAAGTACCAGGGGGTGCTTTCCCTGGCTCTGTCCCAGGTCTCACCCCTACTCCACCCCTTCTCTCAAGGCCCTACCTCTACCCTGCCTCTTGCTGCCCCTGCCCCGCCTCTTCCCCCCATTCCCTCTCCCAAGTGTGTCTCACCTTCACTCCTCCTCCTTCCCCACCATCTGGTCCATGGTGGGTGGGAGGTGCTGGGAAGGAGGGGGAGACACTGATAGGGGGGCTACTGGTGGGCACTCAGAACCCACCATTTTTTTTTCCTTAGGTGCTTCAGCTCTGGAGCACCCATGGAGCCAGTATCCATGCCTAGAGTCATTTATAAATAAGCACATTTGCTCCCCTCCACTCCTCAGAGGAGTAGTTCTTTTTAATGAGAGATTGAATGCTTGTTAGTTCAGCTAATTCATAACTTTAGATTTTTTTTGGAAGCCAATACATTTACTTCAGCTAGATTTATAGCAGAGATAAGGAGGGGTTGAGAGGGAGCTCACAAGAAACTATTGCTAGCACAGGCTTTGTACCACATGAGCCCTGAATGGCACTCTTTTCCATCACTTAAATTTGAACTTGTGTGTGCAGCTCATAATCATAAGTAATTCCAGGTTACAGACATGTTTGGGGTAAACTGTAGGTCAGCTGTTATAAATTGGTATAACTCCACTGAAGTACAGTAGCTGAGCATCTGGTGTACCATCAGTAGCTAAGGCAGCAACCAGACAGATAAGATCACATATAATGAAAATGTTTTGATGGTTTTTTTAAAAAGTGGCTTCCAGGGACACAGTCAGCATCTTTTGAAAGAGCTGCAAAGAGCCCACTGTTACAAACAAGTTTATAAAGTTTGCAAGCAGGGCCGTCCTTAGGCATAGGCAGAATAGGCAGTCGCGTAGGGCCTCATTCTCCCTGGGGGCACCACGCTGCAGGCAGCCCAGACAGTGTAGAAGCAGGGCTGCTGGGTCCTAGAGAGAGCCGAATGCAGCACAGTCTGAGGAATGGGATTGGCTGCTGGGGTCTCTGGGAAGGGGAGGAGGTAGGGATTGGGAAAGGAGCTCCCCTCCCCTCCACCCCATGGAGCACCCCCTCTTTTCTCCCTCCTCCCCAGGAGCACCCCTCTCTCTCTCCTCCCTCCCCTCCGTCAGGGCTGGGTTGGGTGAGATGCTGGGGGAGGAGGGGAGGCTGGCTGCGTGCTGAGGAATGAAAGTGAAAGTAACTCACTTCCTCCGCAGGCAGCTAGAATTGGAATGTCACACAGGGCTTGGCTGGGGTTAGCCAGATGTGTGAAAAATCAGGATAGGGGATTGAGGTAGGGTGAGCAGATATCCCTATTTTATAGGGACAGTCTCAATTTTGGGGTCTTTTTCTTATATAGGCTCCTTTAACCCCCCCCCACCCCCACCCATCCCTGTCCTGATTTTACACACTTTCTGTCTGGTCACTCTAGGTGGGGTAATTGGTGCCTATATAAGACAAAACCCCAAATATCGGGACTGGCCCTATAAAATCAGGACATCTGGATCTGGCCACCCTATCTGGGGAGCACCTCTCCCCCGGGCTGGCAGCCTGCCAGCGATCCATCTCATCCGGGGGGAACTGCACAGGGCAGGATGAGCTGCTGTGGCTCCATGGGTGCCCCATCCCTGAGATCAGATGCTGTGCTAACTTCACCATGGTCTGTTGGGCTGGCGGCGGTGCCCATTGGCGTGTGATTGGACCTGAGGGTTTGCTGCTGCTGTTGCCACTCTGTACCCCAAGAGGTGGATTTTGGGGTCCTGCAGTTTTCCACCTATCTCCTCCTCTACTGCAGCTGTTGGACCAGCAGGCTGGGGGGTGAGCCAAGCATGAAAGCAGTACTGTGTTGCCATTTAGATTGTCATTTAACAACTTTGTTTGCCAAAAATTCTTGCTAACAATCCTGAATCCAATTTCAATATTTTTTTTTAAATCAATATCTTAGCCAAAAACAGAAAATTAAGTTGTTGACAATTATTAGTGACAGGTTTGGTTTGAGGCAGGGAGTGGGTCAGTTTTCATCAGATAAACAAAAAATGTTGACTGACTTTCCTATAGCCTGTTACTCCTGATAAGAGCCCTCCAACAACTGTAATATGCTCATCTCCTTACTAGTGTATAAAGCAGGGGTCGGCAACCTACGGCACACGTGTCAAAGGTGGCAGGTGAGCTGATTTTTGATGGTATGCAGCAGCAGGCTGAGCGGCTCAGCCCATCACTGCTCTGGGTTCCGGCTGCTGCCCTATTGCCAGCTGGAATACCAGCCCATCGGCCCCACTCAGCACCTACTGCTGGCCTGGGGACCCCCAAGGAACCCCAGGCTGGCAGTGGGCTGAGCAGGCCAGTTGAACCACTCAACCTGCTGTCAGCCTGGGGTTCCATTCACTCAGCCGGCAGTGGGCTGAGTGGGCTGGTGGCGGGCTGAGCGGACTGGTGGCGGGCTGAGCAGGGCCGGTGGGAGGTTGAGTGGCTCAGTCTGCTGCCAGTCTGGGGTGCCAGCAGCACTCAGTCTACTGCTACTCCGGGATTCCGGCTGCCGGCCCCTTGCCAGTCAGGAGCTCAGCCGCCAGCCCCACTCTTTCTCCTGCCAGCATGGGTGAGCAGAATCCCAGGCTGGTAGCGGGCTGAGGGGGGGTTGGCGGCCGGGATCCTGGCTGGCAGGAGTTGGTGGTCAGAACCCCAGACCAGCAGCGGGCTGAGCAGGGCCTGGGATCCTTGTCTAGGGTTCCAGCCACCAGCCCGCTGCCGGTTTGGGGTTTCATTTACTCAGCTGGCAGTGGCCTGAGCAGGACCGGTGGCCAAGACCTCAGATAATTACAATAGTTTATTTATATAATATAGACATAGAGAGAAACCTTCTACAAACATTAAAATGTATTACTGGCATGAGAAACCTTAAATTACAGTGAACTTGGCACACCACTTCTGAAAGGTTGCCGATCCCTGGTATAGAGTGACCATACGTTGTACTAAGATTCTCCTGCTTTTTTTTTCCCCTGTGAGTCAGTATAACTTTTGCCAGCCCAGAAGTTGGGCAGCCAATGTTTTACGTTTTCACAATGTTTTCTCCAACTTTCATAGAGTAAATACATAGTTAATATGAGTTTAAAAGGCCAGGAACACTTCTTTATGAAGAATCTGTACAGCAGAACATGCCCATAGACGATCCAGAAAAGAAATTTGAGGTTGAATTTTTTAATGTTGTGATGGATAAATCAGTATCTGCTGTTGATGAAAGGTTTAATACCTTGCAAGTACACCATGAACAGTTTGGATTTTTGTGTGACATAACTAAATTCAACGAAATAGGAAAACAAGAGCAACTAATGACAAAGTGCAAGAATCTAGAGAGCCTCCTGAAGCACGGTGATAGTTTTGATTTAAATGGACTTGAACTGTACGAAGAATTGAGTACACTGTCATCAATGTTGCCACATGCAAAATCGGTGATGGACATTGTACAGTTTATTCATACCCGCAAACTTGTTGACATATATCCTAATATGTACATTGCCACTCATATTCTACTGACAATTCCTGTAACAGTAGCATCAGGAGAACGGAGTTTTTCAAAACTAAAGCTCATTAAAAACTATCTCCGCTCTACAATGAGTCAGGAACGCTTGACTGGTCTTGCTATTCTTGCGATCGAACAAGACACAACTTTGTCTTTGTCATACGATGACATTATTACTGATTTTGCAGCCAAAAAAGCCAGAAAGATTGCTTTTAATTAAAAACAAATCTTTGTTTCAATACCTCTTCATATACATTTCCAATAAAATTTTGATAAATTAAAAAAATATTATTTGCATCATTCTGTCATATCAGAATTTTTTCTATAGTGCTGCTTCTTTAGTGCTAGTCCGTCAACATTACAGTGTGCTTAATTAAGTTAAACTGGTTTTAATAATGTGAATGTGGCAAGTTTTCCAATACTGTAAGCTTATGTTTGTGTTGCTAAGAGCAGATCAGGCACAGGGGCACCAGTTTAATAATCTCGCCTAGGGCACCATAAATCCTAAGGCCGGCCCTGGTTGCAAGCCTCATACTGTCTGCTTAGTAAGCAGTCTCTTCCCTGGGACATGAACTGTGTCTCTGAGGCTTGTCATGCAGAACGAGTTTAAAAAAAAAAAGAGTTGGAAAACATTTTTTAAGGCAAAGGGAACAAAGGTGAAATCGGGGATTGGGTTGAGAAGGGTTGGGTGGAGACTTCCTTTGAAACCTCTCTCAGTTTTCCACATGTGACAAGTCAGGGCAGTCAGGTCTGAGAGAGACAGAACCTTGGAGGTTTAAGTCACTGATGCAAAATTAACACAAATTGACTTCAGATATGTTTTTGACCTGAGTTCAAAAGCCTCATAATAAGAACATACAGAAAAAGAATGTCTCAGTTTGAGTTTCCAGCACAAAACAAAGTGCAAACTTTTGTGCCTAAATAGTTTTATCTCTAGTACCCAAGGCAGTTCTGACTCTCAGCTAGCTCTGCCTACTGCTCACAGCACCCCCTATTTACAGCATGCTGAGGGAAAGTTACTGCACATTCACAGCTGCCCAAAGCAGAACGCTGAATTAGAGCTAAAGGCCAGGGATCATTGTTTTATCCATTGACAATATTACATCATTGCTTTCCAGTCCTTGCTTTATTGTAAGGCCCTCATCACCATAATATCTAAACACCTCACAAAGAATAATTACATTTAATCTCCCCCTTCCCACTCCTCCCCCCGTGAGGTAGGGGAGTATTCTCTCCATTGTGCAGATGAGGAACAGAGGCACAGAGATTGTAATCTCTGCTGGATCAGGATTGTGGGGTTTTTTTAAGTGTTTGTATCGCAACTATTACTACAGGATCCCAGTCTTAATTAGGACCTCTTGATGTTACTGGAATGCAGTAATAATAAAGGGATTTGTCCAAGTTCACATGGGAAAGTCTGAAGCAGAACTGGGAACAGATCCTGTTCTCAGCTCCCTGATCAGTATCTAGGGTATGGCTACACTTGCACTTCAAACCGTAGAGGATGTGGTTGCAGCGCCAGCGCTGGGAGAGAGCTCTCCCAGCGCTGCACGTACTCCACATCCTCTACGGGTGTAGCTTGCAGCGCTGCGGCACTGTTTACACTGAGGCTTTACAGCGGTATATCTTGCAGTGCTCAGGGGAGTGGTTTTTTTACGAAAGTTGCAGCACTGTAAAGCGCCAGTGTAGCCATGGCCTCACCTCTTCCTCTTGTTAGCATGGGAATTCTCCACCTAAATCCTCAGATACCCAGTATGCTTTAGCTCCTATACAACTGCCCTTTTATATTCAGGGATTGTTTCTTTTGAAGAAACCTGCACCTTGTATTTTGGGCATGTAATCCTTTGGCTAGTGGAAGGTGGTTCCTTCCCACCTGCCCTCCATTGGTCAGGAAGAATGGATTGGACACATGAAGGGCTTTTGAATGGAGTGTTAATCCTCCCTCTGCCAGTCCCCAAATCAGGTCCACTTAAAAGTTCCTCATATGTTCAACCCATTCTACCAGCTAGAGATCACTGAGAATGTCTCCTGGTCAGCACTGCTCATACACCTACAGGAGGGTACCATCACAAAGGGTTGAGTATGCTGTCTCTACATTGCTCCTTGTCTCTGTTAACAAGGGTCCAAGATCAACCCCAATTTCCAATCCCCTCTACAGTATCACACTGCATTAAAACACTGAGCCAGCCAAGGAAGTTACAAAGTTTTTAAGTGTACAAGATGAAATGTATCGTAACATTTTGACACCCACCCCCACCCCCACCCCAAATGTATGACGCGACTCCAGTGGAGCCACAGCAATTTATGCCTGACAGAAAAACATTGGTCTATTGGTCCACAGAAAAGATCAGTCATAGGCACTAACAGTTTAGTATCTCAAGGCCAATATATCTATATCCTGAAGGCACTTGCTTCCATTGGTGGGACATTAGTTTAGTTTCTATGACCAGTGCCATATGAAATTGCAATTTTTCTGATAAGAAACTGGACTGGAGTCACTAACTTATTTCACATATGCATCAACATAGAAATAGCTGTTAACCATTGCCAACCCAGGCAAAATATGAACAAGTGGCCTTAGCAATGGAAGGTGGTTGTATCCCTTTGGCAAAACAATTCCTTTATGTTTTTATGAGAGGAACGGTGGAAAAGAGTCTCAGTGAAACAGGAGAGCAGAAAGTGAGGAAGGGGAAAGAAAATGAAATTGTATCCTTAGCAACTCTCCCATTTCAGACAAGGCTCACAATTTCCCTGAGTAACTCCAATCAGTTTACAGGCCCAACTGAGATTGGTACACACACATGTCCAAAAACATGAGACTGTCCCTGCTCCAGTAATTTTACAGTCTACAAAGACAGTGGGTGGGAGAGGAAAATGGAGGCACAGAGGCTTCCATAGCATCACACGGCATGTTAGTAGCAGAGACAGGATTAGAAACCAGATCTCTTGCCTCCTGGGCTATACTTCCTCTGAAGACTAACTTAAAACACGAACTAGCACCCAAAAAAGGGAGGCAATCCAAACTAGTAGACATTGCTGCACAGTAAGGCTTGAGTGACTTGTGCATGGTCATTGAATGGTAGAATTAGGAAAATAGCTCAGATCTCCTGACTCCCACTCCCATGCTTTAATCTTGAAACTCTGCTTGCTCTATGCTTTAGCTTAACTGTGAGAATCTTCCCAAATGTGGAGTCACTATCACTAAGGCATGATGCTGTGACATATGATCACATCATGCAGGATGTGCCAAGATGTTGCCATGTACTGAATCATGATTGGAAAACAGACAAGCCACTAAAACAGAATAACGGACATTTTATAAACCAATGTTCTACCCTGTGGGTCTCTGAGTGGTAGATGTGGCAAAGCAGAGCAATGGTGTCAGGATCTCACCCTATTGTATTATATTTGGCTGAACAACAACATGTTTGCAGAAGAACCCCACACAGCCAGGATAAACTTAATATTTGCTGTAATTTCCTAAGAACTTATTAATACTTACTTAGGGCCAGATTCTGACAGCATTGCTGACTTTCAGTGGTAACTTACTACATGAGTAGATCTATTGAAATCAGTGACTACTCATAAAGTAAGATACTATTTACTGTGAATAAAGGCAGCAGAATCAGGCCCTGAATATATAAATGCCTGGTGTTTGTATTTTAGAAGATTTTTACCTATTTTATAGAAAATAAAAGAAACTTGACATTTTCTGCATGTACGTACTGTACTCAGCTAACACTAACAATGCAGTTAACATAGCAGCCCAATATGGTGATTTCAAATTCCCATCTTGACTAAACACTCACAGCAGCTTTTGAGTCAGCAGCTCACTGAAATTACTGTGCATCTTGCCTTCAAAGATACTAATCTACCTGGGAACTCCCAAGATATTTTACATTTTTAAAATGCCATCTCAAAATAGCCCTACTGTCCAGTCTTTTTACCAACAACACTTATATTGACATTAACATTACAGGTATAGCAGAACCACAGAAGCTGAAGTAATGGATTCTGGTCCCTTCCACATGAGAGACAATTGAAAAAATAAAAGCAGCAAAGAATCCTGTGGCACCTTATAGACTATCAGATGTTTTGGAGCATGAGCTTTCGTGGGTGAATACCCACTTCCTCAGATGCATGTAGTGCATCTGATGAAGCTCATGCTCCAAAACGTCTGTTAGTCTATAAGGTGCCACAGGATTCTTTGCTGCTTTTACAGATCCAGACTAACACGGCTACCCCTCTGATAATTGAAAAAATGGTCACCATCAAACATGGTGTAAAATCAGTTCTCAAATTCATTCCACATCAAATCAGGCAACACTACATCCAAAAATAAACGTTATACTATAAATACTAACTGCAGTGAGCAAAAAAACAGGAGAGACAGAAAAGAAGATGTAAAGGGAGGAAGGTGTTAAGATGTCGCTGCTCAGGGTTGCACACATTACACAGCATCAGCATGTTTGAAGGCTTTTGGAGGGATTTTCCCCTTATACACCACTGTAGTGACACACAGGAGCCATGAATGCCCTGCAATTCCCTGGGGCAGAATTCCCCCAGCGTAGGCATTATGTTGGGCTGCCATAAGAGACGCTCTGCTGCCCCCTGCTGGAAGAGCTGGCAGAGGCTCAGGAGGAACCATGTCAGATTAGCAGTAAGTGGTAAGGAGATTATGTGCAGCAGCCCAGCAGCAGCCCTTGGGGAGCACAGAATCAGAAGAGCACAAGGGTGGCTTAAAGCCACCTTTGCACCTCTTCCCTGGGTTGCACCTGCTGTGCTGCATTTCCTGGAGGCGCAGCAGAGATACTCAGACTTCACATAGTCCAAGAAAGACTTCCAGGGGCCATGATATTGATCCCTATCATCTTGTGTCCTGATGACAACTCACTCCTACATGGCTGCTTCTGAAAAAACTGCAAGGCTTTCCCTTCATACAGGAGGGAGTGATAGTCCCTGGATCAGAGAATAATGTTATTGGCTAGCAAGAAGTTTCTTTTTCCCATTTTATTTTTCCCTTTAACTGTAGTTTGATCAGATAGATTCCTCAATACACAACTCAACAATATGGCTCAGTATGCCACTTATTTTTCCTAGCACATTGTTCCTGATGGTGTGGGTTTCACTACAGGTCAAGACCATGACCGAGACTCAGGTTAGCCATTATATGGAGGAGCTGAGAGTGGGGAGTAAGGAGTCCCCATTCCTTGCATGGTTCCACAAGGGCCAGACAGCAGAGCAGCCCCTATGCTAGAAAGGGACTACTGTCTAATTACTCCCCCATGGACTCAGTATTGCAAGAGAGGCAGGGAGTAGGTGGTGTTATTATGGTTCCACATTCCCTCCCCGTCTTTACCTAGAGCTATCCAGTTGTATGGTAGGTAGTATGCTGCAGCTCAGAAGGGTGTCTCCAAGTGCACACTACCTTGCTTTAGACAAACTCACTAGTGCCACCCCTCCCCCTCATGGCTGCGCATGACATAGCAGGGTCTCCTCATCTAATGCCCCCTGCTGACAGACACTGCAGTGCTCTGCTTCTTCTTGTGATTCAGCCCTCCAGCCAGGTCACTTAGGGGATGTCTACACAGAAACTAGACACCTGTGGCTGGCCCATGCCAGCCAGCTCAGGCATATGGGGCTGTTTCATTGCTCTGTAGACATCTGGGGTTGGGCTGGAGCCCAGGCTCTAGGATCCTGTGAGGTGGGAGGGTCCCAGAACTCAGGCCCCAGCCTGAGCCCAGAAGTCTTAACAGCAATGAAACAATCCCGCAGCCCAAGCCACGCGAGCCTGAGTCAGCTGGCATGGGCCAGCTGTAGGTTTTTCTTTACTGTGCGGATATACCCTTGTATTTCCACCCTACCCCCCACACCAACAGAGTCTGAAAAACCAGAGTCCAACAAATAATATCAAGACCTTGCATCAGGTCTCTGGCTCCTGACTCTGGGCCCAGTGGTCCTCACCCGCTTGCTTCAGTGTACCACAGCCAGGCAGGATTCACCCTTCTTTTAGGCCAGAGGCTCACAGGGTTCCCCCAGAGTCCTCCAACAAATGCCAAATTAAAAATATAAGCTTAAAACACTTCTGCCATGCACAGGCTCAAACTTTTATCCCTCTGTTCTGTTCCTCACTGGAACAGTTCCCTGGAGCTCTGGGTCCTGCCCTTTTATCAGGGCTCATTGCCAGGGCTTGTTGCACCTCAGTGGCTTCCCAATCTTTCTCTTGCTCTTAATGCCAGAGTTCTTTATTCAGGAGACAATCCCAGGGCAAATTCTGCCCTTTAGCTTCCTCTTCAACCCTGCCAATCGCGCTATTACCAAGAGAAGGACTGCAGACTTCTCTTCCTACATGCTCTTCCACTTTGGGCTTCCTCTCTTTATAGAAACCACCCGGCTGCTCCCCCAGCTGGAACTCATTTTTTAATTGGGCCCCAGCTAACTTTCCATTTGCAACCAGGTGCCTTGACTGAGCTCTCCCTCTGTTTCCAAACCACTGTAGGGTATATACTCCATCACACGTACATACTGGGATCTTTCAGGAGGAATGCAGCCTGGTTTTACACAGCCTTCAGTGCAGAGCTGTACCTAAATGGCCCAGTCCCTTTCTGTGACAGCAGATGTTCCTGAGTGACTTATGAGTACATGTGTACGTTGGTATTTGTACATTAGCAGTACCAATTGGCACGTGTATATTTTAGTTTACATACTAGTTCGGGATTCCAATATAGTCAATTGATTGTTTTTAAGTAGCCAACAATATAGTCAACTAAGCATTCAAAAAGCATGTTAGGCCTCAAAAATCATGAGATTTTACAAAATTAAAAGCACCCAATATATAATATTTGCCTTCTGGTTTCTGACCCCTTAGGATGCACTCAGGTCACATTTTAAAGCTTTTCTCCACAACCATGAGGGCTAGATTCCTATTTTTTTTTTTTAATGGAAACTGAGATTCTCTCCTAACCATTTCCCTCGAGAAGCTGAAGGAGATTTAAGAAAAACACCAAATATAGCAAGACTCACCAAAAAATCGTGTGTAGGCAACACAGAATCAATGTCAGGCTTGCATATCTAAATATCTTATAATTTGAGTGCGGTAAATAGCTCCGTTTCTTTTCAGAGTAAGAAACATTTATGTCATATTCCCATTCCAACCTTGACTATGATGGCTTGCACATCGCAATCTGATATACAGCCATTTCTAGCTGTCTATTTTAGGGTTTTTTTATAGTTCCAATCACTGTAGTATCTTACTGTTGCTTAGTAATGAAGCCTCATGAGGTCTGTCTGACACATTTTAAAATGTCCTGTTCTGTCTCCTGTGGAAAGGGAAGGCTAGAATCTAAGAAAATTCTTTTAGCTAGAGAATATTGCCTTTAGTATAGAGCCATATTTTTCTTTTAATTTTGGGAAGAACAAAAATTACGATCCTTTTAGTAAGCTTGGAATTAGAAAATGCCCATTTTGTAACCATGTGCTACCCTCATTCTTGTTTCTCACGGACCAACACATGGCTAAGAATTTGCTCGCAAGATTGACTTCAGCCAGGGCCGGCTCCAGGCAGCAGCATTCCAAACAGGTGCTTGGGGTGGCAATCTGCAAGGGGCGGCAATCCCTGTGTTTTTGCCCCCAAGCAGCGTGCCGAATTGCCACAGCGGACGGCGAGGGCAGTCTGTGTGCAGTTAGGGTGGCACGCACATTTCCATGGGGGTGCAATTCAGCTGCAGTTTCTATGTGCACCTGTCCTGTTCAGCTGGCTGAAGACAGAAGCTGCTGCTGAATTGCCGCCACCGCAGAAACGCACGAGCTGCCCTAATGGCACATGGACTGCCCCCGCCCTCTGTGGCGGCAATTCGGCAAGCTGCTTGGGGCGGCGAAAACAGTAGAGCTGGCCCTGGCTTCAACATCCTACACAGCTTACATCACACCATCGAGAAATGTCTCACGATGGGTTTTTTCCACTTTTTAGTCCCTAGTCTTTCCCCTGCATGTCACTTCGCTATGCAAATCACCATGCTCAATTTAAATTATTTATCCAAACTCTATGCTAGTATAAAGGCCAAATGATCAATCTGAATTTAAATAATTTCAACCCCCTAAAATCTCCTTGTGAATCTATAATTCCCACTAGAGTCAATGTGAAGATCCTGTTTTGTAAATCAGCATACTGTTTAAAAATATTCACTTTAGGCTATCATTCCATAGATATGTGGATACAATTTTTTTTTCACACTAGTTAAATTACAGTTCTGCCTTGGAAACTGACGGTATGAACCAATGCAGCTTCTCTCCAACAGACGCGCTCTGTTCGTATTCAGTACCACATTGCTTTAATTTTTATACAAAACTACATTGTTACTACTTTTCGTTCTCCTTTTAGCACTTACTGATGTGTGAGCTGGATTGTATTCTGGCTCACATATGATCAACAGCATTTTTAAGTAAAAGTTCCAATTGCAGAGCTAAATTTTGCCCTCAGTTGCACAGGCACTACCAAGTACAGTTTCCTTATTTATAAGTAATGTTGATGCACAAACCAGAAAGAGCACGGTTTCATTCCTGGAGACTAGGCTGAGTTTTCATCAGTTAGTAACAGCATCTTTTTATGCAAACAAAAATATTTGGTACAGAAGTCTTCAAAAGACAATAAACTTGGAAATCAATCTCTTGTAAAAAAGTCAGGAGACCTGCATAAGCAACACAAAAAACAGATCAATTGACCGGAGTGTCATTATCACATTAAAGCACAAATTGACCAAGAAGAGTAAGGTTCGGAAGCTCTGTTAAATCTGTCTCGTGGCTCTCTCATTTATAGATTGGCCTTAACAAAATTCCTTAACGCCATGTTTAATTTATGTCAAGTGAAACATATTTTTGGTTTGTACAGTTCAGATTCCATACTTTAAAATAAAATGAAGCCTAATTCCATAAAGCAAATATTTCAACCTTTAAAATTATATCCTCAAATCTTACCAGAAAAAGATATCAAAATATTTTGGATTGCATGACAGATAAAATCCTTTATCATTAAAAGAATCCCATCTGTGTAATCTGATAATTTATGCTCATCTTTACCAGTTAATGGCCCTGGGATCTCTACAGTAGACTACTTCTGATAGGGATTAGCAGCACTTCCAAGATTAAGTGCTCTAATGGTAACATGGTGTGATCAATATACCATAGTGATAAACAGAGTATGAGAATGTAGCCTGAACAGACAAAACAAACAAAATGGAAGAGTGAAGGTAGTTTCTATGGAACATCTTCATTTATTTCTTCAACCAGTTATTAGTGGTTTGAGAGTAATTTTTTTACTAAATTTAAAGCCAAACGTGGGATATTTTACACCACACATTAGAATTTGGTAGCATCTAGCAATGCAGCAGCTACTGGATCCAATAGATCTTTAGCTTTCTATAAATCAGGGGTCAGCAACCTCTGGCACCCGGCTCACCAGGATAAGCACCCTGGCAGGCCAGACTGATTTGTTTACCTGCCGTGTCAGAAGGTTCGGTCGATTGTGGCTCCCGCAGGCTGAGGGTGTGCTGACCACAGCTTCCCACCACCCACATTGGCCTGGGATGGTGAACCTCGGCCAGTGGGAGCCGCAATTGGCCGAACCTGCTGACATGGCATGTAAACAAACTGGCCCAGCCTGCGAGAGTGCTTACCCAGGCGAGCCGCATTCCAGAGGTTGCTGACCCCTGCTTTAAATTATGCAAAATTCTTCTTAAATTGTTTTTATCTTATCACTTGGGTATAAAATATAACTGTCATGGATGAGCCATACAGGTGGTTATTATTTTTAATTGGGTGGTGATTTAAGGTCAGATCCTGGAAATAATCCACACACACAAAACTCCCACTGACTTGCAGGTTTGGCCTAACTCATCCTCATCTGGGTATTTTAAGTGCAGGGGCCATGGAACTCTAAAAGTATGGACTTGAGTGCTGTATTTTCCAAGTGACTGCACTGTTGAGAATACCTATCCACAGCCAACAAACATGGGTGGTTCAGCCCATTGACTTAGGAGAGCCACTGTTGGCCAGGGATACCCTGTGTCTTTGCACTGCTGCCTGTTTTCTCTTTCCCACCTTCTATAACAGCATGGCTCTAGCAGGAGTCATGCTCCCATGGACTTCCTTTCCAGCAATTTCCCCTCAGTCAGATGAGGTTGGGAGTAGGTGGCAGGGAGAAGTGGATAGATAAGGCTGACTGGATTAGAATATCACTCAGTCATTAACAGTTGAATAGGAGGGACAATACTCTGGCAAGCAGACAACCCCACCAGCAGATCCCAGTCCTGAGAGCACATAGAGAGTGGCTCCAAGGAACATGCTGGGGAGCTGGCATTGTAAACTGCTGAGCTGTTTCACCAGCATGGGAGAGGAAGCAAATACCACACCTATGTCCTTTTAAGGCCTCGCCTCAGGACACAATTTATTTGTTTGACCACGAAAGACATTAGTAAAATAAAGCATCTCCACTAACACTGGCTCCTGTGCCAAAGGCTTTTCTCTTGCCTGCACTAGCCAGGAAAAACAGCACACACTAGAGCTTCGGGTCTGAGCTTCCACTTCCTTATGTACATATTCCATATGTGACAGGCAAGGATCCTTTAAGTTTTTTCAAGCTAGTGCTTTGCCTTGTTACAGACACTTTCTTATAGCAGTATTCATAAACCCCAGAGGTCCAAATATATTGAGTCAGACCCCCCCAAATCATGAGATTGACCCCCCAAAAAATCATAAGACTTTTAAAAAAGATTATAGTGGGGTTTTGGGTCTGTTTGATTTTTGAACTTCCTCCTGCCCCTCCCCAGTGTTTGTTTGTGACCATTAGTGTTGCCATCACACACAAATGCACTGGGGAAGGTGAATTTGGTCCACTCTGAAGGCGCTTCCACTTTCACATCTGTCCACCCCTTGCCCCGCAAATAATTCTCCCTCCCCGCACACCTCCAAATCAAACCTGTCCCCCCAGCCCCTTCATCAGTTCTGCCCCCACATCAGTTCTGCCCATAGTCCCACACCTACATCTGTCCAGCACCCGATCAGTTCTGCCCCCACATCAGTTCTGCCCCTGTCTCACCTCTGCTCCCTCTAGGCTCTTCAAGCCCCTCTCCCAGGCTGGGGGGAAATGCCCCAGCAGGGTCCCCTCTCACTCTTCTAGGCTGGAGGGGGGGCAGCTCTCAGTGCTCTTCATTCTCCCTCTCCATGCCCTGTCCCAGGCCAAGTGTTGCAGGGGGGAGTGGAGTCACCCTAAGCTGCTGGGCTTTTTAGCCTCCTCCTCCTCCATCACCTCAGTGAAAATGGTGTGGGGATGGGGAGAGAGCTCTTCCTGCTTCCTGGAGCAGCTGTGATTGGCTGCTCTATCCCAGGAAGCGGGCAAGTGGGGCAGGCAGTCCACCAAAGGAGGTGGGGGGGATGAACTGAAATTCACAAGAGGGTTGGAGCTTCTTGTGTCATTTCCAGACAGACTCCAGCCCCAGCCAACCTCCTGTCACACACAGAAAAACCCATGAGAATTAGAAACACTGTCCTCCCTTCCCCAGGCTGTGGGTGCTCCCTTCCACTCATAGAAATGAATGTGTTTGGCCTTGTTTAAGACTTTTGCCATCCACATTAAGAAACAAAAAACGAGAGAGGGGAACTCCATTGTTTTTTAATTTCTTGGAGTGTTTGTTAGTTTTGAAGAACTATGGCATGGCTCATTGGCCAGGAGCTACCAGCTGAAATTATTTCATTTCATTGTTTTGGTAGATAATAAGTCACAGCACTCTCTAGTCTTGTATAAAATGCTCACTGGAAGCATCCGTCAGTTAGCACACACTCATTTTTGAAGCTTTTAATAGTTTCAAACACTTCTATATTTTTATATTATTGTCCCAAACTCTACCTTATTTCTTTTTTGTTGGTAGTGTATGCTTAGAGGAGGAGGGAGGAGGATTCAAACCGGCTTTTCTCCTTTAGGAAATCAGAAGTATTCTGCTAAAGAATAGCAAATTAATCATTTGAGTTCTGAGTGAAAGAAAATTTCCCAAATGGTTTATTGGCCTTGAATCTGAATCTGCTTTGAATGAAATTAGATACGTTTTGGACCATCATACGGGCCACATTTTGTCTGCAGATACACACGCACATCCCTCAAGTTTCCCAGTCTCTCACTTCACTTCACCAGACAGTAGTTTAACAAAATTTGTCCACCTTACTGAGGGAGGATTTGATAGCTGCTTTCAACTACCTGAAAGGGGTTTCAAGGAGGATTGATCTAGACTGTTCTCAGTGGCAGCAGATGATAGAACAAGGAGTAATGGTCTCAAGTTGCAGTGGGGGAGGTTTAGCTTGGATATTAGGAAAAACTTTTTCACTGGGAGGGTGGTGAAGCACTGGAATGGGTTACCTAGGAAGGTGGTGGAATCTCCTTCCTTAGAGGTTTTTAAAGTCAGGCTTGACACAGCCCTGGCTGGGATGATTTAGATGGGGATTGGTGGGCTTTGAGCAGGGGGTTGGATCTCCTGAGGTCCCTTCCAACCCTGAAATTCTATGATTCTATGATACTCAACTCTGCCCCATTTTCCTGGGGAGGGCGGAGGAGAAAGCATGGAAGAGGCTGGACCAAGACAGATCATTTATCTCTCAAATAGGAAGGCTTTCTCATAACCACACACAAGATGGGTTTAAGTTCTGTGGCTCTCTGGCAGGGCAGATTGGAAACCTTATGGAACCTTATTTTAAATAGAAAAAACAGATTGTTGTGGAATTCATTATGGTAATCAGTATGTTATCACCTGCCTTATCTTGATATTCCATTGATTTTATTCTAGGCTATCCCCACACCAGCAATTTTCAATCTGACACCGCATAATTGCATTGCATAAATTGTTAAGGAGGAGGCCAGAGGTTATGCCAGTTGGGCGGGGGGTAATTGGATCTTTTGGCACCTACGAAAGAGTGGGAGGCAATCTGTGGTTGTGGGACAAGAATTTATTAACTGTATGTGTCTGCTAAAATTATCAGAAGTGATATCATCAACAGTGTTGAGGCCCCATTGGGATGCATGGGGCATTTCACACATCTCAGATCTATTTCTTATAGACTGCTCACAGATTCAAGCAGACACTTCATCTACATAAGAACAAAAGAACGGCATACTGGGTCAGACCAAAGGTCCATCCAGCCCAGTATCCTGTCTTCTGACAGTGGCCTGTGCCAGGTGCCCTAGAGGGAATGAACAGAACAGGTAATCATCAAGTGATCCATCCCCTGTTGCCCATTCTCAGCTTCTGGCAAACAGAGGCTAGGGACACCATCCCTGCCCATCCTGGCTAATAGACATTGATGGACCGATGCTCCTGAATTTATCTAATTATTTTTTGAACCCTGTGATAGTCTTGGCCTTCACAACATCCTTTGGAAAAGAGTTCCACAGATAGACTGTGCATTGTGTGAAGAAATACTTCCTTTTGTGTGTTTTAATTCTGCTGCCTATTAATTTCTTTTGGTGACACCTAATACTTGTGTTGTGAGAAGGAGTAAATCACACTTCCTTATTTACTTCCTCCATACTAATAATGATTTTATAGACCTCTATCATATCCCCCCTTAGTTGTCTCTTTTCCAAGCTGAAAAATTCCCATTTTATTAATCTCTTCTCATATGAATGAAAGCTGTTCCATACCCCTAATAATTTTTGTTGCCTTTTTCTGTACCTTTTCTAATTCCAGTATATCTTTTCTGAGATGGAGCAACCACATTTGCACACAGTATTCAAGATGTGGGTATATCATGGATTTATATAGAGGCAATATGATATTTTCTGTCTTATTATCTATGCCTTTCTTAATGATTCCCAACATTCCATTTGCTTTTTTGACTGCCTCTGCACATTGAGTGGATGTTGTCAGAGAACTATCCACAATGACTCCAAGATCTCTCTTGAGTGGCAACAGCTAATTTAGACCGCATCATTTTGTATGTATAGTTGGGATTATGTTTTTCAATGTCCATTACTTTGCATTTATCAGCATTGAATTTCATCTGCCATTTTGTTGCCCAGTCACTCAGTTTTGTGAGATCCCTTTGTAGCTCTTCACAGTCTGCTTTGGACTTAACTATCTTGAGTAGCTTTGTATCATCTGCAAATTTTGCCACCTCACCATTTACCCCTTTTTCCAGATTGTTAATGAATATGTTGAATAGTATTGGTCTTAGTATAGACCCCTGGGGGACACCACTATTTACCTTTCTCCATTCTGAAAACTGACCATTTATTCCTACCCTTTGTTTCCTATCTTTTAACTAGTTACCAATCCAGGAGAGGACCTTCCCTCTTATCCCATGACAACTTACTTTACTTAAGAGTCTTTGGTGAGGAACCTTGTCAAAGGCCTTCAGAAAATCTAAGTATACTATATCCACTGGATCATCCTTATCCACAGGCTTGTAGACCTCTCAAAAAATTCTAGTAGATTGATGAGGCATGATTTCTCTTTACAAAAAACATGTTGACTCTTCCCCAACAAATTATGCTAATCTATATGTCTGACAATTCTGTTCTTTACTATAGTTTCAACCAGTTTGCCTAGTACTGAAATCAGGCTTACTGACCTGTAATTGCCAGGATCACCACTGGAGCCCTTTTTTAAAAATTGGCATCGCATTAGTTATCCTCCAGTCATCTGGTACAGAAGCTGATTTAAATGGTAGGTTACAAACGACAGTTAGTAGTTCTGCAGTTTCAGATTTTAGTTCCTTCAGAACTCTTGGGTGAATACCATCTGGTCTTGGTGATTTATTACTGTTTCATTTATCAATTTGTTCTAAAACTTCTTCTAATGATACCTCAATCTGGGACAGTTCCTCAGATTTGTTATGTAAAAATAATAGCTCAGGTTTGGGAATCTTCTTCACATCCTCAGCTTTGAAGACGGATATAAAGAATTCATGTAGTTTCTCCACAATGGCTTTGTTTTCCTTGAGTGCTTCTTTAGCATCTCAGTTGTCCAGTGGCCCCACTGGCTGTTTAGCAGGCTTCCTGCTTCTGATGTACTAAAAAAAAATGTTTGCTGTTACTTTGTGAGTCTTTGGCTAGCTGTTCTTCAAATTCTTTTTTGGCCTTCCTAATTATATTTTTACACTTCACTTGCCAGAGTTTATGCTCATTTCTATTTTTGTCACTAAGATTTAACTTCTGCTTTTTTAAAGGATACCTTTTTTACCTCTCACTACTTCTTTTACTTTGTTTATTTTGGTGGCACTTCTTTGGTTCTCTCTGTTTTTTTTAATTCAGGGTATCCATTGAAGTTAAGCCTCTATTATGGCATCTTTAAAAAGTTTCCATGCAGCTTGCAAGGATTTCACTTTTGGTTTGTATTTTGTTTTTCCTGAAAACTAATATGGAGTGTGTTGATAGCATAGAACACAGTGGGTAAACTGAAGTGGAGGAAGAGAATAGAAATCTTGTAGGGAGGAGGTAGTGAGATAAATTACCCTAGGCCTTCATACTAAAAAAAAAAAAGAAAGCCCTGACACTTCAATTAGTTTGGGGCATTGCAAAAGTAAAAAGAAAAGAAAAGATTGATCTTCATATACTTTTTGTAAGCTCCCAGGTGAAATCATCCATAACAGGGATGATTTAGCAGTATTTATAGAGGGAGTGATTTCTCTGGAGGTCAGGAAATCACCCAAACCTTTATTCAGTTTGGTGGCAATATCTTAACAAAGCTGTTAAGAGCCTGGAAAGCCTCCAGCACACTGCAGCTTCTTCTTTGCTGCTTTGCACTGAAGAGCAGCCATCTGTATTTAAGAACACAAGACTTCTGCATACAATTTTTGCTGATCTGCTGTCACAGTTCCCTGACAGTTTGCTGATCTGCTATCACAGCACCTCTGGGCTCATCAAGTGGACCCTGTATACCTGGAGGCTTCATCACATGACACAATCTTTAATTAAAGAGCAATCTTTATTTCCTGGAGACTCCAGGACAATCCTGGAGGGTTAGCAACCTTACCCCTGCCCCACTCAGGTCCCAAGCCTGGAGGGATCACTTCTGTCAGGATGGAAACATCTGATTCCTCCACTCTCACAGCTGGCCCAAGCTGCAGTCTGATGTACATCCAGTGATTACCTCAGCAGGCCTGACAATTCTGTTCCTTCCAGGAGCAATGACAGTGGTAACCAGTGATCAGACAGGTTACCACTGTCATTGCTCCTTAAAGCATCTTAAAGCAAAGTATTATTTATTGAAACAAAAAGCATTTCAGAGAAAATAGATTTTAAAATAATACTAAAGTAGTCTGTATCAGGCCTGCCTTTCTCTAAGAGTTGCCAGCTCCTTCAGACTCCCTCCACAGAGGATCTATCTGAGTTAGGGTTGCCAACTTTCTAATCCCACAAAACCGAACACCATAGCCCCACTCCTACCCTGAGGTCATGCCCCCCACCCTGCCCCTTCCCAAAGACCCTACCCCCCTGCTCACTATATTTCCCTTTCCTCAGTGGCTCACTCTCCCCCACCCTCACTCACTTTCACTGGGCTGGGGCAGGGGGTTGTGGTGCAGGAGGGGGTTCTAACTGGAGGCGTGAGCTCTGGGGTGGGGCCAGAAATGAGGGGTTTAGAATGCGGGAGGAGACTCCAGGCTGGGGCATGGGTTGAGGTCCAGGAGGGTGTGAGGACTCTGGCTTGGGGGAGTGGGATCTAGAGTGGGGCTGGGGATGAGGGGTTCGGAGTGTGGGAGGGGGCTGGGGGTTGAGGCAGGGAGCTGGGGTGTAGGGGGGATGAGGACTCCATCTGGAGGTGAAGACTCGGGTTGGTTTGGGGTGTAGGGGGGGCTCTGGGTTTGGGAGGGGCTCAGGGCTGGGGCAGGGGGTTGGGGCTCAGGGTTTGGGCACAAGCTTGCCTCCAATGTCCCGGTCAGTCGTGCAGCAGGGGAGCTAAGGCAGCTTCCTGCCTGTCCTGGCACTACGGACCATGCTGCGACCCGGAAGCAGCCAGCAGCTGGTCCAGCTCCTAAGCAGGGGCATGTCAGGCAGCTCTGCGTGAATCGCTATTCTCACCCACAGGCACTGCCCCCGCAGCTCCCATTGGCCACGGTTCCTGGCCTAGGAGCCGGAACTGCTGGCCACTTCCAGGGTGCAGCATGGAGCTAGGACAGGTAGGGACTAGCCTGCTTTATCCCTGCAGCACCGCCAACTGGATTTGTAATGGCCTGGTCGGCAGTGCTGACCAGAGCCGCCAGGATCCCTTTTTGACCAGGTGTTCCAGTTGAAAACTGGACACCTGGTCACCCTAACCTGAGTCAGTTGAGAAACTTTTAACAACTGACCCCCTTTCTTCTTCTGAGAATGTTTTTTAACTCTTCAGTGTCATTTTTGATTTCATAGTTTAATAGAGTTTAAGGCCACCACTAGATCACTTGGTATGACTTGTTTTATATCATTCCATTTCACCCAGATACCGTATATTGAGTTCAGAATTTAGACTAAACTGTTACGTGCCAGATACAGAGAACAGGAGTGACCGAGATGTCACCAATGCCCAAGGCCCCTGCAATGGTAGAGAATTGATTAGGTGAGAGATGTCTAGATTATCCCAGCAGGTGAACCATGCCCCATGCTGCAGAGGAAGGCAAAATGCCCCACGGTCCCTGCCAATATGACCTGTGGGGAAATTTCTTTCTGACCCAAATCTGATGATGAGTTTGATCCTGAGCATGTGAGCAAGTCATGTGAGCCAGGCATCTAGGAAGGAGGATTCTCACCTCAGAGCACTCATCTGCCCTGTCTGGTTTCCTGTCTCCAGCTATGGCCAATCTCTGATGCTTCAGAGGAAGGTGGAAAATAAAACTCAAATAAACCCAGAACACATCTGGCCAGTTTTGCACTGGGGAAAAAAAATTCCTTCCTGGCCCTTGAAGCCCTGAAACGTGAGATTTGGTTATAGGCATTGCATTAGTGCAAAGCTGAAAGTGTTCTGAACATATCAAGGGCTATATTGGCATTCCTGTTCTCCTCATGCTCCATGAAGAAAGGGGGAATTTATAGCACCACAGCCTCCAAGGCCACAAAGGAACACCATGATCCCCCACCCTGATCTCCCCCACTGCCTCCCGCTGACAGAGGCTGCAGAACTTCGTCTGGAAGCCAGATGAAAGTATGTGTTATGAAATATGTCATGTCTTAAAGACTCCAAATGATGATGAGTCCCGTCCCTCCCCTGGAAAGCTATTGCAATATTTAATTACCCTCACCATTGGGAAATCGTGTGTTATTTCAGGGTTGAATTTGTCTAACTTTAACTTCCAGCTGTAATCTTGTTAGGCCTTCTCAGCAAAGTCGAAAATCCCCCACTCTCAGATCATTTTCCATGTGTGAATACCTGTGCATACAATGATCAAGACACATTTCTCCTTTCTCTTCAATAAGTTGAGCTCCTTAAGCCTCACATCAGAAGCCTTATTTTCTAGGCCCTGGACCATTTTGTGGCCCTTCTTTGAGCTCTCTTTAGTATTTCCACAACCTTAATAATAATAATAAGAAAACCAGCTAGCTCTTATATAGCACTTTTTCCATCTCCAGGCACTTCACATAGGAGGCCACTATCTTTATCCCCATTTTGCAGATGGGGAAACTGAGTGAAGTGAAGGGACTTGCATAAGGTCACCCCACAGGCCAGTGACAGATCTGGAAATAAAACCAAGATCTCCTCAGTCCCAGTTCAGTGCTCTGTCTACTAGGCTACACTGCTTCCATCTACAGGGGAGTAGGGTGAACCATTCCTGGAAGCACTGCCATACCAGTGAGATGTGTGGAGTGGATAGAGCAAGCTCCTAGCCCATATTCTTGAAGTGTGGACCCCGGAACGGGATACAGTATTCCAGTAGCAGTCTCACAAATGCTGTGTACGAGTCAAGATCCCTTCCCTCCTTCTATTTGATATTCCCCTTTTTGCCACACTATTGCTCTGAGAGCTCATGCTCATGATCCTTAAGTCCTTCTCTGAGTCCCTGCTTTCGAAGACAGGCTACCAGCTTTAGAAAAACAAGGCTTACAACTTGTTGAAGATGGGATACAGGATCCTTGAAGCTAACACCACCAGTTTCCTCTGTTATCTTTCAAGTGTGTGCTTGGATGTTCTTAAATCTGAGAAGTTATTGTGCTGCAACTCTGCACGGACCCCAGGGAATGTGAGAATATAATAAACATTCCACTACCCCCAGTATAAATGTATATTAATAATTAATTTACATATAAATATTCTTACATTATTACAAAGCATTTCATTGTCTGTCACACCTGCATTTTGCACTCTCTTTGCAAGGAAATTGATGCATTAGTTTTTCCAGAGGATTTGGTAAAACAGTCTCTTGTTCCTTGCAACCCCATTGCTGCCCTTAAACATTCAAAAATCATAAGACAGGCAACCCCAAAACAATGAGATTTTCTTAAAAACCACAGCTTTTTCTTTTAATTTGCCTCCTGCTTTATAAGACTATAGGGCTGTTGTTTTCAAGCTTTCCTTTGCAGCCACAAGGGCTTGAAACTTTTTTTTTAACTGTGAAAGCTGAAGTTCTCATATAGTAACATGATCCAAGTGCTGGGCCTTGAATTAAAAAATGCTAAATATTGTGAGACTCACAATAAACTCATGTAATCTGGCAACTTTGCCACTGCCTTTGATTCCTGGGACCTCCAGGTAAAAAATATTAGGTAGAGAGAACTCATATCAAACACACACGTGCATATACACAATTCAACCCTCTGCACACACGCAGACACATCAGCCTCCCTCCCCTGACCCCCATGTGCACACACTCTCACCAACTTCAGCCAGGCATATACACCCGCCAGTACACCCCCAAACCACTCTGTGCACATTTCACTTTTCCAGTCAAAAGCTCTCCCAAATCAAATGGCCCTTAAGGATTATATTTGTAACTCCACTGTGCCAGCCTTTTACAAACCATCCCACACATCTGTTATGTCAGAAGGCTTCGACCTAATACTTTGTGAGCCGGACATATGGGAACATAGTTATATCATATCTATTTGTTTCTCTTAACTGCTGTCACTCCTCTCTTCTTCCCCCTCCTCTTTCCAAAACTATATGATTTAAGAGTCCACTAGGAAATTAGTCTCTGTTTTAACCTGTCATCTTTATTTCCATTAACAGATGCTTACCCCAATTCTGAAGTGGTCTATGTCTGGACTAATAGCACCGCTACATCTGTGATGGTTGCAGAAGATGGTTCACGACTTAACCAGTATCATCTGATGGGACAGACTGTAGGAACTGAAAACATCAGTACCAGTACAGGTGTGGTAGAATGCATCTTTCCACCACACAGTTGCTAACAGGAAAAGGAGCTGCAGTGGGGAGATGTATACAGGCTTCTGGCTATTTGGTGGGGGCACTAGGGAAACGCATATCAAGTCTTGGCAACTGTACAGTAGCACTTCAGAGTTACGAACACCAGAGCAACAAAGTGACCAGTCAACCAGACACCTCATTGGAACCAGAAGTATGCCATCAGGCAGTAGTAGAGGCCAAAAACAAAAAAAGCAAATACAGTACAGTACTGTGTTAAACATAAACTACTAAAAATATTAAGAAAGCAACCTTTTTCTTCTGCAGAGTAAAGTTTCAAAGCTGTATTAGGTCAATGTTCAGCTGCAAACTTTTGTAAACTTTTGAAAGAACAACTATAAGGTTTTATTCAGTTACAAACAGCACATATTTCAGAGCTATGAACAACCTCTGTTCCCAGAGTGTTCATCACTCTGAGGTCCTGCTGTATTTGCTGAAATCGCAGCACTACGCCTGGCTTATTTCCCTGCTGGAGGAGCAGCTCCAGGAGGCAAACACTAGCCACCCATTAGATCTGTACCAATCCTAGGTTTATAGTGATTTGTTTGATGAAGCCATTTGGGGGAGGGGGGAAGAGGGAAGGAGGCAGCTGTTGCTGGGCTTTGCAGCGTGTCCTGGGTACCACGTGGCCAGAGAGGAGGTGCTAACCCCAAGGATTCCCATTTCCTCGGTAACTGGAAGTGGAGGTGCCAGATGTGGCAGCATTAGAGAGGCAAAGAAGCTTTAATCCCAGCCCAGCCACCCACGTGAGGCCCCCCTTCCCCTCTCTCCTTCTGCTTAAGGCTTCTATGTCAGGGCAGCCCTATGCTCTGATGGGGGTGGGGATGGGGAATACCTGGGAGTGTGAAGCCAGACCAACCCTGACAGTTACATGGGTTCAGCAGCATAGAGGCTTTAACAGGTTATATAATATACTTGTCTTGAGAGAATTAATGAAGTTGAGTCTAAGGGCTCCTATGATTGGAACCAAAAATATCCTGTCTTTAAACAAAGCCATCCCCTCTCCCCATGGCTTCATTCACAGGGGGATTTTAGAATGCAGTTTTGAACAATGCTCTGGCAGAAATTAACACTAGTAAAGCACTGAGGCATATTTATTGTGAGGATCTGGCACCTCCTATCACTGGCTAAAAATGACAGGCTCTGAGGTCTAATTTGAGACCCTGAGGAGAAGGTGTAAACCAGCTTGGTAACCTGGGCTATCCTTGGAAGGGATATTTAGGACACTTTATCATGTGCACCATCCGCTCCCCCGCACACACACACAATCACAAAGGTTGATAGGATTAAGGAATGAAGGTTCTTAAAGCTCTCTGTTCAAAATTAAACAAACAAACAGTTCTGTGGAAGGTGGGACCCACTCTGAGCCCAGCTGGGCTTACTGTTTACACTTCAAACAATCCCAAAGCAAAAACAACCTTGTTCTGCATAGTACAAGGCAACCACAAAGCAAAGTTATGCTCCACTTCCCTTCAAGTTCTAATCATTCCCAACCCCTTCCATATCCATAAAACAGTTGCTAAATAAGCCAAAAGAATCAGCATCCAGGATACGCATGTAGAAATAATCACAGTCGTTACCCTAAGAGCAAAGAGCCCCCTGGGGAAAGCAAGCTGCCTCCCATTAAAGAACAAAAACATGTTTCCTTACCAGTTCACCATCATAGCTGCATTGTTTTCTGCAATGAATGGCAGCTCCCCTCTTGCTTTCAAAACTGCCAAGAAAAAGATCCAGAGGATGTATGGGAGCATCTCCTAGAAACTTGCCCTGATCCCGAGAGAAAGAAAACAATCCAAAGTAGCCAGTGAATGCTCCAGGGTGTCAGTTCTGGGCCACTTTCACGTCTCCGCTTTCCTGTGGAAGGCACCTTGCACTCCTCAACCTAAGGAAACAGCAGAATCCTAGGAGGGATCAAAAAGTTCGTGCACAGAAATCACGTCCCTTCCCTAAGATTGAGGCTAATAAATTACGGTTTTCCAACGTCAAGAATTTTTTTAATGTCCCAGGTTGCATCTGGGCAGGCTGGATTCTGATTGCAGGGTGGATCACAAAGAGCAGGACACAGATTGTAACCAGGGATTAGCAAAATACAGAAATCCGATTTTACACAGGGAAAGCCTCACTCAGTGATGGATTTTCTGGACTTCATCAAGCTCGCAGTAGGCTTGTAATCAGGGTTACTTGTGATCGGATGTTTAAGACATTTCTCCTTTGTACAGAATTGTTGAATGCCAGGGTAGGGTGCTGGGGGGTAGGGTACTTCACGAATCAAACAGTTTGGATCCTTTGGCTATATTTTGGCCACATATCAAACTACACAACCCTCCAATTGCACGGGGGAAAATGTTTGGGTATATACAAATTTTACACACCTTTTATGCTGTTGCTTCAAGCAGATGCTTTTTAGAAAGAGGTAAAATCTGGATCTCCACCAGTCTTACTGGATCCTACTGATTTTTGCACCCAGCTCCCCAAGTTCTGCCTGATGAAAAAGGATACTCGGCTAGTTAGATTGCACCCAAAAAAATCTTAACATCTGGCACATTTTAGCACTGGCATGCTGCAAAAACCCTGATCCTGCTAATCTTGGCACTTGAGCTCCCAAATTCTACTAGCTACATAGAGAATACAGCTGCCACAAAAAAATTCCCAATATAACAATGTTGCAAAAAACCAGTACCAAGCCCCAATATTTCCACTTCCTACATAAAGAACACATCAAGTCACTTGTATGCATCAAAATATTCCTGTACTGCCTACACAGAGAAGATATTCAGAACAAATAAAGAGAGAACAAGTCCAGCCACTTCTGTTGCACCAAAGATCTTGCATTTTTGCACATTGCAGCACCACAGCACAAAACCCAGACCCCAAACACAGATCATGCTGGATCTTGCCAATTTTTGCACTCAGGCCCCAAATTCCAATATCTAAATACAGAACACAGCCAGCTGCTCCATCAATATGAAAAAATTACAGACCCTGGTGTATCCTGAGCCAAGTGTGGTCTGGTGCAACAATGACACAATAACACAGATCTGACATACCTGAATTCTGCCAGAACCTGCCATTTTTTTTTCACCTCAGGCCTCAGTCTACAAGTGTAGCCACCATTCCACCACTGGTAAAACGGACCTTGATGTATCCAGCCTTATAGAATATGAAAAACACATATCTGGTGTCTGGATTCTACTGGGTCCTGCCATTTTTTAGCCATATTCTTTCTCCAAAATTCTATTGTCTAAATTATTTTTTTTAAATGTAGCAACTTCTAATCCATCAAAAAATCTAAGCCAATGTTTCCTAAAGGATAGGCTGCATCGTGGAAAGGATGTAAATGGATCATGGGATGGAGGAGAAGCTCGAGGGGGTTGGAGAGTTAGCCTGCACAGCACTTATGCGGCACAAGTGGCTTCTGTCCCACAGGACTGAGCCCAGCAACCCCCCTTTGGGTGTTGTGACCTGGTACACAGGGTCACAGTGCCACTCAAGTTTGGCCTGGCTGCTCCTCTGTCATGACAGAGGAGCGGTCAGACCATACTGAATAGTGCTGCAAGGGATGGCATAGATCAAACCTGAGTATCACTGAAACCAAATGGGCAGGTTGCCACTCACTCAAATATGTCCCAGCCGCCCCTCCATCATGACAGAGAGATGCTGTGACCTCGTGTGCCAGGTTGCAACTCCCAGAGCAGGGAGTTAGGCCCAGCCCTGCAAGAAAGGAGTCATCACTGTGGGGTGAGTGCAGGGAAAACTCTTCAAATAGCAGCCCCCGACACCTGAGGGCGTTCCCTCTGCACCTCTCCGGGAGTAGGGTTGTGGTGCCAGGGTAGAGGATGCTGCTGAGGATAGTTAGTAGCCCCTCGGCAGGGTGAGGAGGTGATGGTGGAGGAGACAATGGCCTATTATTTCCCCCCCAAAAAAATTGGATCTTGGATGGGTGATAAGAAAAAGACAAAATGCAGGTGTTTGGATGCCTTACTAAAACATTTGGGAACCAATGTAGACCCTCTGCAACTTGGCACAGCTGCAGCACAAAGTCCCATAGCCATCACTTGGATCCAGCTATATCAGCTCAGTTTTCACTCTAAGGCCAAAAATTCTACCAGAAATGCAGCAGCTCAGCTCACCATCACCGTATGTCTCCTAGGTGCTGGCAGACATGGGACTGCATTGCTACACAGCAGCAGCTCATTGCCTTTTGGCAGCAGACATTACAATTGGTAGCCATCGTCGTCATATTCCTGGGTGCACTTTTAACCGACCTCAGTGAGATTGGTTAGGGGCGCCTGGGCAGACATGGGAGTGACTCAACCAGATCATTCCCATCTTCTGCCAAGCATCTAGGAGATGACGATGGCTAGCAGTTGTACTGCACCGTCTTCTGGCTAGCAATTGTAATGCAGCATCTTCTGCCGAGCACCCAGGAGATGATGATGGCTAGCAGTCGTACTACACCATCTTCTGGCAAGCAGCCAGGAGATGATGATGGGTTGCAGTCGTACTGCACTGTCTGCTGCCAGCCTAAGATATAAAAGATAGATGGAGTGGATCAAAACAAGAAATTGACCCAATTTGTTTTGTGAAATCAACGGCCTGCTAAACCCAGGGTTTCGAGTTCAATCCTTGAGGGGCCATTCTGTGTGACAGTTGTTTGTGTTTCTCCTTGATGCAAAGACACCCCTTTTGTTGATTTTAATTCCCTGTAAGCCATGTCATCAGTCACCCCTCCCTCCATCAGAGCAATGGCAGACAATTGTTTCACGCCTTTTTTCAGCGCAGAACCAGAAGCTGCAAAAGCAAAATCAGGCGAGGAGGCGACAGCAGCGCAGTGACAAGAGTGATGAGGACATAGACATGGAAATAGACTTCTCACAAAGTACAGGCCGGGCAATGTGCCCTGGCAATGTGCACATCATGCTGATGAGCTCTACATGAGCTCTGCATGGTCACCTGTGCTGATCAGCTCGCCATGCTGGCCAAACAGGAAATGAAATTCAAAAGTTTTTGGGCCATTTCCTGTCTACCTGGCCGATGCATCTGAGTTGAGAGCGCTGTCCAGAGCAGTCACAATGAAGCACTCTGAGATAGCTCCCGGAGGCCAATACCGTCAAATTGCATCCACACTACCCCAAATTCGACCCGGCAAGGCCAGTTTCAGCACTAATCCTCTCTCAGAGGTGGAGTAAAGAAATCGATTTAAAGAGCCCTTTAATTTGAAAAAAAAGGGCTTCATCGTGTGGATGGGTCCAGGCTTAAACTGAGGTAACACTGCTAAATTCGACCTAAAATCGTAGTGTAGGCCAGGCCTAAGTATAATGCTAGAGGCAACAGGTGGATACAATAAATGGCTACAAGGTAACAATGAGACAATACCAGTCAGCATAATAAGTAGTGGTCGCAGAGCACCAGCTTCCCTTCCCCCTCCCCAAGTTGATTTTTTTTGCAGGCATTGTGGCTGGATAGAAAATGCAAATTTCATGGGGAGCTTCCGCCATGTGTAAGAGCAGTGTGAAAGAGTGTACTCTCCCTTTAAGAGACAAGCTGGAGCCAGCAGCTGCCCCCTACCCCACCCCAATCCCCTTAAGCTGGTAATGTGAACCTACTGCTACCCCAACCTGGGGAAATGAAGGTGGGGCATACTTGCAGTGCTGCACTGGACCACAAGGGGGAATGGGGGGATAACCCACACCTTTACAGGCAGCATGGGGGAAGTGCAGAGGTACTTACTGGAAAACTGAACAATGGGAAAAGCTGGAATCTTTGATGGAGTGGACATGGGGGGACCAAAGTCTCAATACTGTGTACAAAATGGCAGGTAGTATGTAAATCAGCCATGACTGGCCTTACAAATGAAAACCAGTACTTTGGGTTTGTAATTTGTAATTAAAAAAAAAAGAGCAGACTTCTGTGCATCCTTGCTGAATAGCACTGTAAACACAATTATCCAGCCTGCTGCTTCCTACCAGTGTTTGTCTCCCCTTTCCCTCTTCCTCAAGCCATACTGACAAAATAGATAACTCTATATGACTGCTCTTAGTTGACCAGTGAAATCCAAGCTCCAATACATCCCAGTGCAGTAGCAATTTAAAAAACAGGTAGCTGGTATGCAGACACCTGCTGGATCCAGCCCATCTGTGGCCCCGTCCACAGACTAATCCTGCTAAATAGAGAGCACATACAACCAGGTGTAGAGCACCAAAATATTCTGCATACCAGGTGTGGGATTATCACAAACCAATGTGTACAGGAAATTTTCCAGTTATAGGGATATGCTACCTGATTTTACAGCAGACCTTCTCCCAGTCCCTTTCCCCAGCACTCTTGCAGGATCCTTTTCACATGAAGATGAGAAACCTGAAGAGAGCCCTTCCCTTCCCTGGGCACAAGGATTGAGGCACTCTTTCAGGTAGATGAGTCCTGAGCTTTTTAGGGGTTTATAGGTCAAAGTCAAGACATTAAACTTATCTGGAAAGCCATAAGCAGCCAGTGCAGATCAGGGAGCACTGATTGTTTGTGCTCAAAGAGAGCTGCTCTGCTTACCAGGCAAGTCACCACATTCAGCATCGGTTTCAATTACTGGGTGGCTTTAAAGGGTTGCCACATGTAGAGTACATCACAGTAGTCTTAGAGAGAGTGTATAGGAGCAGAAAACAGCCCTAGATGGGCAGCTTCATGAAGAGAAGCCAGGCAGGCATCTTAAATTGGACCACTCTTCTGCCCCCACAAGGGAGAGAGTCTTTCTACATCAGGGGCAGCAGTGTGACAGTTTCCCCACTGCTCTTTCCCTCCAGACTCCACTGGTCTCTTCCAGTTACTATAACCACTTCCTCACAGGGCCCATTAGAGACAGAGGCAGCCTTTGCACCTCAGAGCCTTTACACCTCAGAGTAGTATCAGCAGTCACAGAGAGCCGGAACTATTGTGCCCCCACAGCCTCATACCCCACTGAGAGCTTACACAAATTGGGGTTAGATCCCAGATCCGTAATATGACAGGTCCACATCTCAGGCTTGGTCTATACTACACAGCTTTGCCAGTGTTGTTCTGTTGGTCAGGTGCGTGAAGAGGTGTGAGCCCTGACTTACATAGCTGTGCTGGCAGAAGTCCCTTGAGTAGATGCAGTTGTATCAGCAAAACTGTCCTTTTGCTGATACAGCTTATTTTGCACAGAGGGGCTGGAATAAATTATACTGGTGCAAAGCACAGTTTTGCTGATATAAGCTGTATCCACACTAAGAGCATTTTGGCAGCACAGCATACCAGTATAGCTATACTAGCAAAGCCATAGCCAAATAAACACACTGTCTCTCACAAATAATCTGCCAAATCTAACAACTCAGCTGTGCTGTCTGTAAAATATGGCCATACGTGCACACGTAACCTAGCTTCACTGTCTTATACATCCTCCTTTAGAGGCTGGTCTGCAGAGGATAGCAATCATTGCATGTTACCAAATATTGTATTCAGGGCCGGCTTTAGGTCGATTCGCCCGATTCCTGGGAATCGGACCCTGCGCTTTAGGCACCTTTTAAAATTTTTTTACTTACCCCGGCTGCGGTCTGCTCTGGGGTCTTCCATGGCCCCGCTCCCCTGACCAAAGCGCCGGCACCTGGTGGGAGCGCAGCTGCCCCACAGCTCCACTCTCAGCTGGAGCTCTGAACAGAGTGCTGCAAGCCCCGCGGCCCTGCTCTCCTGGCTGGAGGTCTGGCCGGAGCGCGACAAGCCCCGCAGCCCCGGCTGGAGCTTCGGCCGGAGTGCGAGAAGCCCCGTGGCCCCGGCTGGTGCTCTGGCCGGAGCGCGACAAGCCCCACGGCCCCGGTTGGTGCTCTGGCCGGAGCGCGACAAGCCCCGCGGCCCTGGCTGGAGCTCTGGCCGGAGCGCCACAAGCCCTGCGGCCCCGCTTTCCTGGCTGGAGCTCCAGCTGGAGCGCGGCAAGCCCCATGTCCCCGGCTGGAGCTCCGGGCCCTTTAAATAGCCCCCAGAGCCCTGGGGTAGCAGGGGGCTTTGGGGGCTATTTAAAGGGCCAGGGCTCCAGCTGCCTCTGCCACCCCGGACCTTTAAATAGCTGCCAGAGCCCCGCCACCCCCATGCATTCCCCAGGGCTCCCGCGGCTATTTAAAAGGTCCAGGGCGGGATAGAAGCAGGGGAGCCCCAGGCCCTTTAAATAGCCCCCAGAGCCCTGGGATAGCAGGGGGCTTGGAGGCTATTTAAAGGGCCGGGGCTCCAATTGCCTCTGCTGCACCCCCTGCCCTGCCTGCACCAGCCCCGCCTCCCACTGCCTGCAGCCAGCTCTGCACCCCCTGCCCACAGCCAGCCCCTACCAACCCCCCTGCCCTGTCTCCAGCCAACCCCTGCTGCACCCCCCTACCTGAAGCCAGCCAGTCCCATACTCCTGTCTCCAGGCCTGCCAACCCCTGCTGCACCCCCCTGTGGCCCTGCCTGAAGCCAGCCCGCCCCACACTCCCCGTCTCCCGCCAGCCCCACACCCTTTGCCCTGCCTGCAGCCAGACCCTACCTCCAGTCAGCCCCTGCCCTGCCTCGAACCAGCCCCATGTCCACTGCTGCCCTGCATTTCCCAGGCCAGTAACCTGCACACCTGCTTCAATGAGGGGGGCAGGAAGCAGCGGGGACCCACACATGTGCACACCCCCAGGGAGTGGTGTGGACCTACACACGTGAAGCAGCAGTCATTAATAACCAATCAACAGCATATATGATGCAATGTACATAATATACAATTTTATTATTTATATAGTTATGGAAAGTAAATAATACATGGAAGAAATGGAAGGCTTTTTTTTACACTTTTTTCTTTTTAGGTCATCCATGCCAGGGCCCCACTGAAAGTGTTTGAATTGGGCCCCGCACTTCCTAAAGCCGGCCCTGATTGTAGTTAGTCCTTTAGCTCAAGTGGTAAAGGTCTATGCTGCACCTGTCTCTGAAGAAAATACATTTTGGGGTTGTGGCCAAAAATGCCAGGATCTGGCAGCAGTTTTATCACATGATTATACCAATCTGTATAAGAATAAGAGTGGCTATACTTGTTCTCTATTTAGAGGGTAAAATTGTAAGTGTGGAGCAAATACTAGCTGGATCGAATTGTAGGATGTGTGTGTGTGCAAATTACACACCAGAATGTGTCAGGATCTTGGTTTTTCTGATGGAGTAGGAGGTCAACTATGTTCTATATTTCAATAGAGGGATTTGTGCTTTGGGAGGCCAAAAATTGCCTGGATCCAGTAGGATCCAGGTGCCATACACAGGATTTTGCAGCAGTCTTGTGCTAGGACTGGTCATGTTCTAGATTTGTCTGGCATATTAGGAGAGAAGCTGTGGACTGTCTTGTTTTTGCAGTGCATTTTGGAGGCTTGAGTCCAAACATCAGCAGGATCTGATAGGTCCCAGGGATGGCACAGGGATGGATGCAAAGAGATCTGAAATGTATTGGTGCAGTCAGAGCAGCTAGATGTGTTCTCTGGGTAGATGATAGAATTTGGAGTCTTGTGAGACAAAATGAGAATCATCCAACTTGATCTGTGTCAGGATTGTCACACAGAGGCAAAATAGATACCAGTAACAACTTCACTGGTAAAATAAAAAAATATATAAAATATAAATTGACTGGCTCCAACACTTAGTAAAGATGTGTAGCTATAGTCTTCGCACAGGGCCACCTAGTGACTAAACGTTGTAACACAGTGTAAACTTTCCGTCATCTCTCCCTCTGTATTTTTTTCTTTTCTGCATTTTAACAATTTCTAAAACTTTTTTTTTAAGCTTAATTTTCTCAACATACATATGTCTTTTACTCATCTCCACATCAGACTGTTTTTTCAACTCTATGGCCAGAATGGGTAACACTTGGTGACTAGGCTGACCTGTCTCTGGCAGGTTTGGAATAGGTGAATCTTTTTGTCTTAGTTCTGCACGTGCACTTTGAAGCATTTTCTCAGTGGATTGTTCAGTCTTTGGAACAAACTGAAGACGTTGATGGTGTCTGTACTCTCCATGGTCTGTCTCAATAGTGTATAATCAGGACGAGGTATTTCTTTTCCTTTACAACAGCTGGAGTTCTCTATCCTTCTCCTCTATCCACTTTGACACAAACAGGCAATTCTCTGACTGACATCAGTTATAAAAGCATTCATAAGCTCTTTTTGCTTGTTGATCTGACTTGGCTACTTTTTTTCAGGTCTGGTCACGCTGGGGCTAGATTGTTTTCCAGGGTTGGAACAAGTCCTGAGTTGCCTCCACATCAGGAGCTGGGTAGGGCTATAGCCAGTAGCTACTACCAGTAGTGACTTGTTGCTCAGTAGAGCAAGGAATGAATCTTCCTGCTTCAATATTTTCTTGGATGTCTGTACAGCCCTCTCAGACTCTCCATTTGCTTGTGGGTAATGTAGGCTGCTAGCGATCATTCAAAACCACATTTGGTTTGGAATGACTGAAGTTCAGTTGTGGTGAATTGTGGTGTGTTGTCTGTCACTAGTTGTTCTGGAATACCAAAATTGGTGAATGTGCTTTTTAATTTCTCGATAATACTACAACTTGTTGTATCTTTTGAATATATTATTTCAATATAACTAGAAAAATAATCCGCTACAACTAGGTAATGATGTCCTAAATTTGCACAAATCTGGTGTTAGCATATTCCAGGGTCTGTCTGGTATAGGTGTTGTTATTTGAGTCTCTTTGCACCCATGTATCTGTAAAAGTTCTCACATGCACATTCACTTGCCCAGAACTCCTTTTCAATCTCTGAATACATTTTTCTTCTTCCGTAAGTGTATGAGGGCAGAATGCAATTGGTTTCCATTCAGATCCATGTAGATGCAATAATGCACCACCAAGGCCATAGTTATTGATATCTGCACTGACCATTGTAGAATTTAACTACCCCAGTTCTAAAGATAAATTCTTTGCTTTTTTGAAGGCAGTCTCCTGATTTGGGTCCCATAGTCAGGATAGTATTGGACCTTAGTTGTTCATTCAGTGGTTTTGTCCAGTGATGAGCTGCCAAAATCTTAGGAACTGGTTCCCTACCGGGTCTTTGACAGCACGGCTCCAGCAGGTGAAGGACCTGCCACCGAATACCCGGTAGAGAACCGCCCGGTGAGTACACCTCCTACCCATGTCCTGCCCCCGACTGCCCCCCTCAGAAACTGCAACCCATAACCCCTCCCCACTCCTTGTCCCCTGACCACTCCTTCCTGAGACCCCCAACCCTAACTGCCCCCCCAGGACACCACCGCCTGCCCAACTCGCCCTGCTCCCTGTCCCCTGACTGCCCTGACCCCATCCACCAACACCCCGACAGACCCCCAGAACTCCCGCGTGGTGCCTACCCAACCCCCCCCTTCCCCATCCCCTGACCGCCCCCCAAGAGGCTCTGCCCCATCCAACCCACCCCTGCTCCCTGTCCCTGTCCCTGCCTTATCCAACCCCCCCCAACCCTGGCCTCTTACCCCCACCGGGGCCGGGCCGGAGCCGCGCCGTGCGGCCTGAGTCAGGGCTGGGGACTGGAGTCGGAGGCTGGAGCCGCCCCACGTGGCCGGAGTCAGGGCCTGGGACGGGGCCCAGGCCGGAGCCACGCCACGTGGCTGCAGTCGGGGCCTGGTCTGGAGTTGCGCTGTGCAGCTAGAGTCAGGCCGCACTGTGCCTGGAGCTCTCCTCGCGCCCCACTCCTGTCCCAGTTCACCTGCAGGAAGCCCTGCTTCCCGCGAATCAGCTGATTCATGGGAAGCAGGGGAGGGGGAGGAGAAGCCGGGGGGAGCATCAGGGGAGGAGGTGGAGCTAGGTGAGCTGGGGCCAGGGGCAGGGCAGGGAGCTGGCACAGATTTTGTTAAATTTAGATGCCTTTTTAGAACCGAGACAACCGGTTCTAAAAGGGCTTCTAAATTTAACAACCGGTTCCTGCGAACCGGTGGGAACCGGCCCCAGCTCACCACTGGTTTTGTCACTGTAGAAAACTCTTGCAGCTATCAACCACGATAGTTTACCATCTCCAGTATGTGTCTCAGTTTTGGTACATTTGTTGGTGCATTCAGTTCTCTAATTACTTTTACTTTCTTGGGGATAAGACTAATTCCATCTTTGTTTATTAACTGTTTCAAAAATTCACATTGGAAAAGACGCTTTTCTTTATTTAGCTTGAATCAGGACTCACTGGTTTAGGTCAGGACTTCCCTGAAGATTTTGTTATGTTCTTCCACTGATGTGTTGCCCCTAAAAAGGACTACTCCATTTATGTTCTCTCATAGCTCTGCCATCTTTCTTGGGAAATTTTCAGGAACGTTGATAATCCTGAAATGGAATCTTTGAAAGCAAAATGTCTCAAATGGTGAAATGAATGGAGTCAGTGTAGCTCTTTCTCTCTGGCTAAATGAAATTGCCAGTTTTTGTGCATTTACAGGATTTGCCTCCTTTATTTAAACAATGACCTCTTGTATTGTGATCTTTCCCACATTTTGTGCATCTAGTCTGAAAAGTGTTTATAGTTTGCCTAGGGCTCACCCCACATTACCTTTGAGGCTTGATTACAATTGTTTTTTGCAGCTGTGCTATATCTCTTATTGTAATTCTATTTGTAAGTCACTTCCTGTAGATTTCTTTCTGGTGGTCACTGGCCTCTGTTTGGATTTTTAATACTCTCCAATTGTCTTGCTATTTCTACTGCTGTGTGAAGGTTTAAATCTTCCCTTATTTGCAGTTTCTCTGTCAGTCCCTTGTCTGAAAAGCGAGTCAGTACTCTGTCTCTGATGTGCTCTTCCGTTTTGTCTTCAATATCAGTTTTCTACCATGTCATACAAGCCTCTTATAAATGATTCCACAGACTCTTCAGGTTTTCGGACATGGTGGTAGAAACGAGCTCACTCATCAGTCACATTACACTGAGGAGTAAACTGCTCATCAGGAACAGCCAGCACCACAATGTGGCTCTCCTCTCCAAAGGCAAAGGATTTAAAGATGGGTTCAGCTTCCCTGCCCATAGCATAGACTCACATGAACAGAACTGTACCAGGCCCTTCTCCTCCTGGAGTTTAGTTGAGATGCAAAACCCATAAGTCGATCCTTCCAGTCAGTCCAGTCTGCTCCATCAAAGCTGAAGCTCTCTGGAGCATGAAATTTAAGCACTTGGACAAAATTCTGCCATTTATATTGTTTTTCTTCAGAAACCATGTCAGATTAGTCAGCCAGAGATAGAGGGAAAATGAATACTAGCAACAGCTACAACTTTATTGTAAAAAAGAATGTAGACTGTCTTCAGTGCTAGGTAAAGGTAGGCTGCAGTAGTCTTCACACACCACTGCCTACTGACAAACCATTATAATGCAACTCAAACTTTCCATCATAATCTATGTCTGAGATCTAGGATTTTGCAGTGCTCTGGTGCTAGAGCATGCCAAATTATGTGGTGCTCTAGGAGTGCTGGAAAGTATTCTGTGATAGTGGGGTGGAATGTCAGTGGGATCCATATTCTAGATCCAGGTTTTTGCAGTGCTGCATCACTGGAACATGCCATAGTTTAGACATGTTCTGTGCAGTAGGAGGGTCTGGTCATGTTTCCTTAGTAGAAATCTGGAGATTTGGCTGCAAAAATTGTCAGGATCAGGTTGGATCCTTGTACAAGATCTTGGTTTTTTGCAGCATTGTACTGCTGGAATGTGCTGGTTCTGTACCTATTTGATGCACTAGGACCAGTAGGGTTTACTCTTTATTTTGGTGGTGGAATTTGGGGCCCAGGACTCAAATCTAACAGAATTCATGTCACCTATCCACATTTCTGCATCCTTGTGGCATTGGAACATGCCAGGTTCTGGAACTTGTTAATGCAGTAGGAGCAGTTCATTGTGTTGTATAATTATGCAGTCACATTCTGGAGATGTGGGTACAAACATCAGCAGGATGTATATTCTGGATCCTGTTTTTTTCCAGCCTTGCAGAGCTAGGCTGCATGGAAGACCAGACATTTCTGGTGCATTGGAAATGGCTGAGTGTATTCTTTCAGTTGGTGACGGAATTTGAGGACTTGGACACAGAAATCAGCACTATCCCACAGTTTCAGGCATGGTCTGACTTTTTCCCACCACTGCATTTTTCTCCTTCTAGGTGAATACACTATTATGACAGCACATTTTCACTTGAAAAGAAAGATTGGTTATTTTGTCATCCAGACGTACCTTCCATGCGTTATGACCGTGATCTTATCACAAGTGTCCTTTTGGCTAAACAGAGAGTCTGTTCCTGCTAGAACTGTCTTCGGTGAGTATTTCACTCCTTTGTGGTGGTTATGAAAGGATTGTCTTACTCAAAGGGGTGACTTTGTGTAAGGAAATAATAGTTTACTACTATGACTTATTTCTAGTCCAGGTCATTTCTGTTTATGGTGACCAGACACCAAGTGTGAAAAATCAGGACAGAGGGTGGGGGGTAATAGAAGCCCATATTTAAAAAAGTCCCAAATATTGGGACTGTCCCTATAAAATCAGGACATCTGGTCACCTTATTTCTGTTCCTCCCACTTCTGAACCAGTTTAAACCATAGGCTCTCTTCCGACCATGTTTCCAAGTCCTTTGGCTCAGTTCTGATGAAAATTACACAAGAATTAAATGAGGATTGCTGCGGGAAGAGGGAAGAAGAAATTAAATCTGTGTGTTTTTATTGTAATGTGGGAGGGGTTAATACATACCTGAGAAACAGCAATGAAAACACTGATTTCTCTTCAAAAGTTTTAGTGTGTCTGTTGTGACAGGTTGGATCACAGAAACCACTGGGAGCTGCCTCCTGATGTGCCAAGACTACTTCTATCATAGATTCATAGAGTCTAGGACTGGAAGGGACCTTGAGAAGTCATCAAGTACGGTCCTCTGCACTCATTACAGGACCAAATACCATCCCAGACAGACATTTATCTAACCTACTCTTAAATATCTCCAGAGAGAGGCAATTTATTCCAGTGTGTTCCAGGAGTGCAAAAATCAGTTTTGTACAAAAGACAGACAGTTTTCCCACTAGTAACAGGGAGCCAAATCTTGCTGTTGGTTTTTATTCAGAACTCTCCACTGACATCAGTCAGGCATTTTGCTTTAAAATCAGTAGTATGATACCACAGAGACTACCTTTCATGATGCCAAAGGATTGGGGACCTAATTCCACTCTGTTACATCTGTTTAAATCCAGTGATATCAGTGGATTTTTTTGATTTACAGAGGTGTAACTGACAGTAGAATTCACTCCTTTGAGTGGAATCGGTAACAATTTTATTATTAATTTCAGTGGCAGCAGAATCAGATACCTACAATGGCTGGAAATGAATTATTGAAAATTATTTGTGTTGGTTTTTTTATCTCCAAATACTGTAATCTTGCCTTATTACTGCAGTTACTGCTAATTAGTTTAGTTATTCAAATTCTAATAAAGTGACTTCCAAGTTTCTTTTTACTACTTCTAATAATCTGCATTGTTAGGTTGTTCTACAAAGTTCATGCTCTATATTGGCAGAAATCCAGAAGGAAAAAGATTATAGGATTTACATAGATCTTTTCACAAACATACCCCTGCAAGTATTAGAAAGTCCAAAGATTACATTAATTCCTCAGTACATGGATAGCAGATTTTGTAACGTACTTCTTTATAAATGAGGGCTGCTATAAACGTACCTCACATCACCGTGAATGAATAAAATAAGTAAGATTCTGCTTTACACCACTAATCTTTATGCATACAATTTTTAAAATGTTCTTTCAATATGTAGAAATTAAAGATGAGCTGGGTGTCCCAGAAGTCAGAAATAAGCTTCGCAAGGCAGGGACCTTGTTTTTCTAATTGTCACCAAAGTACCATGCACTTCTAAAATACTACACAAACAGTTATTTCCTTGAGGCTGCTTAGGCATCAGGGTCTAAGTCACAAAATGTTCCAAGTCTCATGCAGAATCCTAAACTTAACTTTTTTTTTTCTTTTTAAAGGAGTAACTACAGTCCTTACCATGACCACCTTAAGTATCAGTGCCCGCAGCTCCTTGCCAAAAGTGGCCTATGCAACTGCAATGGACTGGTTTATAGCTGTGTGTTACGCCTTTGTATTTTCTGCGCTGATTGAATTTGCAACAGTCAACTATTTTACAAAGAGAAGCTGGGCATGGGATGGCAAAAAAGCTTTGGAAGCTGCAAAAATCAAGGTTCTTAATTTACACTTCTTGAATCACTAGAACAAGATTCAGTTACCTGGCACAGCACAAATAACTGAATGTACAATTTGCAACTGCTCCATGAAAATGTATTTAATTCACTCATGTCACACTGTCACTGACCTCCAGATGATAACTTGCAGGGCATGCTGATTTTTTTTTATTTTTATTTTAATACATATGCTGTCGGATAGAATAGGAAACATTCGTCTCTACCATGCATATGAACTGATCTATGTTTGGACATATAACTGCGAGAGAGTTAAATATATCTAAAGTTAGAGCTGGGTAAAACTTTTGGGACAAATATTTTATTCACTGAAAATGCAATTTCAAGTTGACCAAAACTGTTCACAAATTCATTATGAATTTGGCAAATAGTTTAATCTGAAAAAAAATCAAAACACTTTTTCATTTCAAAAACATGTTTCATTTCAAAATGTGCTTAATTTTTTTTAAAAAGGTTTAAAAGAACCCCAAACTTTTTTTCATTTCACTGATAGCATCTATTTTTTTTTACATCAGCCTGAAACCATTTTTTTCCTCCACTCCTGACCCCCAAACAAAAAATCAATTATAATTTTAATAACTCTTTTGTTCACTGAAATTAAGAATTTAAACAAACATGTAGCATAAAATTAATGTAGACAGTCCATTCCTGCTGTTATTGAATCAGTGGGAAAGCTCGCATTGAGTTCAGTAAATCAGGATCCCACAACAATTGCCATAAGTGCAATATAAACAAAAATACAATATGAAACCATGAACATTTAACTGCAGTATATCCAGATGTATTACAGATGTAGGCCCTGTGTGCAAATACTTAAATATTTAATGCTTACAAGCATAACTTTATTCACAGGAGTAACCCTGTCAACTTCATTGAAACTACTCCCATGTGAAAGTTACATGTATAAGTATTTTCGGCATCAGGACTTTACTGGGCACTTTGGTGACTATTGTCAATAATAAGGGCTATTCTAATGAGTTTTATCAAATGATCCCATAAAGAAAAATCATATTTGCTGGCAATATTCTTTACATCAATCCCCTGTGAAATAACTAAATACCAAGACAAAAGCTACAAGGAACCCCAGGCCATTTCACATATTGGTTCCTTTTGTTAGTGATGTGATGTTAGTGACTTGGCAGCCATCCTGGAACTCTTGGATATCACTAGTAGCTAAACTTTTCTTTTTCACGGTTTTTAAATTCACTTGTGCAAACCCAGGGTAGTGTTTAATTTGTAATGAAAGAGGTGCCTCTGGATTCAAGCAGTTGTGGCCAGGACTCAACCAATTTTTTTTTACTTTCATGACTGATGCAGCAAGCACAGAGGTGCTGGGGCTCATCCCTGGCAAGCCTGGCACAATTAAGCACTGACCCAGGGCGAGGATCACATCGATAAAGGATTCTGCTAATTTACATGCTAATCTGAGACCCAGTCCTGCAGGCCTTGTTCAGCGTTCACTGATGTCAGGGAAAGTTTTGCCTAAGTAAGGGTGGCATGATCAGGACATAAGTAGTTTGTTGGGATTTGAAATGAGAACAACTAGTGAACAGTTTGTTGACTACTAAACTGACATTTTTGTTTAATCCCTGAAAGCATGTTTTCACCTGCCTTCTACACTAAATGGTATTTCCTTATTCATATTACAGAGAAAAGAGCGTCAATTACTAGGAAAAAAATCAATTAATGCTTACAGTGCTGGAAGAACAGCCCCCACACCAAACGTACCAAAGGACTCAGCCCCATCAGTCATCTCAAGTGCTGCAACTGTTGCCGTGAAATCTGGAGAAGAAAAGCCTGCTGAAAGCAAAAAGACTTATAACAGCATCAGTAAGATTGACAAAATGTCCCGAATAGTTTTTCCAGTATTGTTTGGAACTTTTAATTTAGTCTATTGGGCCACATATTTGAATAGGGAACCCGTTATTAAAGATGCTACTTCTCCAAAATAAATTGAAGGACTCCAAAACCACACGTGAGCCATATTAATAAGAAGCAAATGCTACCACGGAGAATATGAAGGCCAGAAAACTTTCTATACTTGAGCAATATTCTTCAGGAAGTTTTTGCATGTTTAATAATATGTACAAATAATATTGCCTTGATTGTTTCTACATGTGACACAGGTGTTTCAGAGACAGTGACTTTAATAATTACAGCCACAGATCTTTTTAGAAGAACACAAGAGAAGACATAGAACATGGCTTCTATGCTGCACAGTATCTTACATGGATCGTTTATAAATAAAATAAGTTATATTTTTAACTGTTTGAGTGTATTACATATCTGAAATTTGTATATGTCCAATGTACATCATACATACATAGGTGTAACCTATATTTTACAGAAATGCTCCATTATTGCCATCTGATAGCACACCATGAATAATGCAGGTTGTAAATGTAATAATTCTTATGTAGGGTCACATTCCACCACCCTTACTCTCTCGAAGTAGCACTTTATTCCACAAATAATCCCATCAATCCAGATTCTCAGCCAGTGGACATGGACATAGTACTTAGTGCTGAATGGAACTATGCTAATCTATACCACCTGAGAATCTGGGTCACAGATATTTGTGGGACTGCGGAGGAGCAAGATGCTACTCAATGTAATAAAAGTTGTAGAATCTTATCCTTAGGGGGGAAAAGTCAGTTTTTTCACACTCCAACTACATTTTTCTCTGGTAATTCTCATTGCTTATTGCAAAAATTAGGCATGCGTTGCACAGAATTATCTTTAAAAATAGACTAAGAACATACTGTGCAGATAAAACATTAATGTCCTTAATATATACTTTCATTAGGGTAACATAACCCAAGTTTGGCCAACATCTTCTATTGAAGAAGATGATGATGTATGAACAGAGGTGCCTCTGAAATAATGATTATTTCTTATTCCCAGTAACAAGAAAACAATCACCCAACACAGAAAAGGATGTCAGAGAAAGAAAGCTACTCTTCATGGCAGCCAGTGTCTTTCAGAGACAATACGGGCATTTTGGTCTTTGTCTGAAACTTTTCTATAACGTTCTTGCTGCTGCCCGTGTGTTTTGCTTCAACCATGAATAAGAAAGTATAATTTGAGTTTTCAACTATTTTTTAGAAGCTTGGCATGACTGCTCCATTGCTCCAGTAGCTTTTGTAATTTAATCTTAATGTTTAAATAAAAAAAGTGCATTCAATACTTGGTTGCAAAATGTCCTCCATTTCTAGCTTGTTGTTTTAGGAAAACTTAGTCATACTAAATTTTTATCTTTAAGCCAGCTAAGGACCTAATCCAGCAAACACACACAAGTAATGGTGTGCATCCGAGTACTCTCACTGATGCCAGCAGAGCTACTGAATATGTAAATACAGTTATTCATAATGTGTCAATGTTTGCAGAATCAGGCCTTGAGTCCATTCTGAACGTGTGTGTTGGGGAGGCTATGCCCATCCTGTACTGCAAGCTTCTCCTTTCCCTACCAATTTTTGGCAAGTCCTATTTAAGGCTTCTACTCAATAGAGAGGTAATGAACAGGCCAGGGGGCTGGAGTTCTCTGGCTTCTTCCTTGCCTTTCCCCCATTTCACCACCCTGAAACTCCTGAAGGGAAACAGCAGATTATAAATGAAAGGTGTAGTAAGTTCTGCTGCTCTACATCCATGTTATAGGATCACATCTTTAGGGAGGTTCCAGGGGGAGCTACAGGAACTGTGGTCTCTCAGAACCAGCAAGAGCCAACTGGGTCAAAGAGCAGAGTGGAAGCTATCAGAAAAACAGTAGAGAGGAAGATGGTCCAGTGACTAGGGTGGTAGCCTGGAACACAGGAGACCAGGATTCAATATACTGCTCTGCAGTGTACTCTGCAGTGTTTTAACTGGAAAGATAGGATGGTTTTAGTGGTTGGTCCTTGGCTCCTGCAAACTTCAGGCATTTAATGGATCCCCGACATAAGGAGTACCCTGTTTCTTTCAGCATGTAGCTGAAACCACTGGGGAGGAGGAAGGTGGAATGAAAGGGACTGTGCCCTCAATTCTTACTCTTCTGTGTTCCTTTCAGTGTGATCCCATGCATTCTCTTTCCTGCTGTTCAACATTTTTTATGAGATAGCTCTACTGGCGTTAAAGGGAATGGAAGAATGAGTAGGATATTCAGTGAGTGGCAATTCCAATGTTTCTTCTCCCTTCTGTGAGTTATTCCTATGCAGGAGTGAGTGGGATCCAAAGAGGACTTTTTGTTTTGCTGTGTTAATTCTTACATTATAAAAAGGGGCCCAGTTTGATACTTTAGTGAAAGATGATTATTTTTAAATTATCCTCTCTCAGGCTGCTTACAATTACTCTTGAATGATCATTTACACTTTTTGGTTCTCATGCCTAGACTCAGTGCAAATACCTACCTCTCTGAGTAAATTTCCTCAGATTAATAGTCACCTTTACTTAGATGAAACTAGTCACATGCGTATAGTTGCTCAAGTGATTAAGTGTTTGCAGGACTGAGCCTTTTGTCTGGTTTCTTTAGTATAAAGCTTCTAGGAGTTTGGTTGATGTGTAAAAGCTATGGGTGGGTGAGTGTGAACTGCATTCCCCTACCCGCTCTATGCTTTAGAGAGGATTTACCTCCAGAGAAAGGTAAGAAGTGTTTAATATTAGAATATTGGTGGGAGTGAGGGAGGAAATATCTTGGGGTCTGAGGACAAAATCTTGTGTATTAAAAAGAGAATATGTACAAGGACGAAACCAATTAATTTCTCTTTCCCCTAAGGTGTGGTTATTAACAGGGACTGCCCATAGTGGTGTTTAATCTATTAGTGACTGAAAGAAAATTAGGAAAATTTATGGGTGCTGCTAAGTCATTTGTGTCCGTCAGGTGAAAGTTTGAAGAATTGCAAGAACCTCCACTGGATTTGTGCATATTGGACAGAACGATGACAGATGAAATTTTCACTTGGGAAACTTTAAAATAATAACCCTGTCATGGTGTAATTCCCCACTCTGAACTTTAGCATCCAAAAGATGGGGTACCAGCATGAATTTTGTAAGCTCAATTACCAGCTTAGTACTTGTAGCGCTGCCACCAACCAGGAATTCCAGTGCCTTGTCCTTCTGGATCTTAACACAAGGAAAGTAAACCCTTTCCCTCACCGTTGCCTCTCCCAGACTTCCCCTCCCTGGGTTACCCTGGAAGATTACTGTGATTCAAACTCCTTGAATCTTAAAACAGAGAGGAAAATTCACCTTCCCCCCTCCTTCTCTCTCGCCCTCCCAGACTCTCCCTGAGAGAGAAAGTAATCCTAACACAGAGAGAAATTAACCTTTCTCTCCCCCTTCCCTCCTTTCTCCCCACCAATTCCCTGGTGAATCCAGACCCTGTCCCCTGGGATCTCACACCAGAATAAAAAAACAATCAGGTTCTTAAACAAGAAAAGCTTTTAATTAAAGAAAGAAAAACAGTAAAAAATATCTTTGTAAATTTAAGATGGAATATGTTACAGGGTCTTTCAGCTATAGACACTGGGAATACCCTCCCAGCCTAAGTATACAAGTACAAATTAAAAACCTTTCAGCAAAATACAAATTTGAACTCCTTCCAGCCAAATACACATTTGCAAATAAAGAAAACAAACATAAGCTTAACCCGCCTTATCTACCTAGTACTTACTATTCTGGACATATAAGAGACTGTATCAGAGAGATTGGAGAGAAACCTGGTTGCACATCTGGTCCCTCTGAGCCCACAGAGAGAACAACCACCAAAAACTAACAGCACACACAAAAACTTCCCTCCCTCAAGATTTGAAAGTATCCTGTCCCCTGATTGGTCCTCTGGTCAGGTGACAGCCAGGCTCACTGAACTTGTTAACCCTTTACAGGCAAAAGAGACATGAAGTACTCCTGTTCTATTAACCCATAACTATCTGTTTATGACAAACCCCTTGGAAAAAATAACTCAAACTTTTCATATATACTGATGGGCTGTAGTGGAAGGATAGTCCAGTGGTTAGAACACTAGCCTGGGGCTCAGGAGAGCAAGGTTCTGTTACTTCATCTTCTCCAGACGTCTCTATGACAGAGATCCTCAAACTGAGGGGTGTATCCTCCTGCGGGGGCGGGGGACACAGGAAATGTTGGGGGAGGGTGGCAAGACCTGGGCCACCCCCATGGGGGTGGGGCAGAAGCACCACCCAGCCTTGCTCTGCCCCCAGCTCTGCTTTGGCCCCACTGCCAGTTTCAGCCCCTGAGCACAGCACGGCTGCAGCTCCATCCCCAGCCTGGCCCTGGTCCCAGCCCTAGCCCCACCCCAAGTCTGATCCCACCCCCTGGCCATGGCTCCATTCCTGTCCCTGACTCCAGATCTGCCCCCAACTGCAGCCCCAGCCTCGTTCCTTTACCCCTGTCCACTTCCCCCCCAGGACTCACAGCCCCAGCTCCGGTGAGAGAACAGGAGTAAGGGTGGAAGTGACCCTGAAAAGTTCTGAGACCACTGCTCTATGATCTCTGGACAAGTCTCTTTGTGTCTCAAGTTCCCGCCTATGAAATGGGGATAACACCACATCCTTCCCTTGCAGGGGTGCTCTGAGACTAAAGACGTTAAAAGATTGTGAGGTGCTGAGATGCTACAGCGGGGTAAACAACCTTTGGCATGTGGCTTGCCAGGGTAAGCCCCCTGGTGGGCTGAGCGGGTTTGTTTACCTGCTGTGTCCACAGGTTTGGCCAATCATGGCTCCCACTGGCTGCAGTTCGTCGCTCCAGGCCAGTGGGGCTGCAGGAAGCGGCGAGGGATGAGCTTTGGCCTCATTAGCTGAGATAAAAGATTTGTCATCTTTGTTGGTACCTCAGTAAAAGATATCTGCACTGTGCAAAACAGCAGTTAAAGATAAATTACAAAATAGATATAATTTATTATATAGAACTGTCAAGGCTAATTCCTCACTCTGGCACTTAGAGTGCAGAAGTTGGGGGCCCGCAAGGTTTCTAAAAATTAATACTGGATGCTCCCGACTTGTATTAAACTCCCAAGATTACAGCTTTTCTAGATGCTGCCACCACCCAAGTGCACAACCCCTTTGAGAGCCCAGGAAGGCACACTTGGGAATTCCTTCCTGTGGGGTGCCCTCGAGGCCTTTCATCTCCCTCCGGGGAAGAGCTGAGAAAGGAAAAAAAAAAGGAAATCAGCTGTTGCCACCAGCTAATTAAACATGTGCACAAATCTCTTAAGACACAAAAGTCTAATTCTGTTCTTAAAAAAGGTAAATTTTATTAATTAAAAAAAAGAAAGAAAATACATCTGGGAACTCAGGCTACTGCTAGATTTTAAAAGAGCAATTACAAGAATTAAGCACCAAGAATAGTTTTCTTGAGCTCCAGCTTAAAGGTTGCAAGCAAAACAAAAGCACCTGGAGTTAGCACAGAGGAGTCCACAGGCCATAGTGAAATAAAAGCCATAAACCTAATCGTGTCTTCCCAGACATTTCCTGATCTACTTACATATCTTAAATGAGTAGTTTCTAGGTATGATACTGATGATTTTTTCACCACTGTCCCAAACTCTTACAGCATAGCAGCTGTCCTCTTTGCATCTCCCCGGAAGAGCAGACAGACAATAGGGGAGTCTTTTTTCAATTTTAAAAAATTCCATTGGCTCTTTAGGCCAGGTGCCCACTCACTTCCTTTTACCTATGCATAGCAGTGAGACTTTTTAATCCTTTACAAGTAGATCAATTAGAGAATAGCTACTAAGAGGGATTTTATAGTTACTGGCTGGCTGGGTATCCATAACAAGAAGCTACCTCCCCCGCCCTTCATTTATCACAAGAACATATAAATACTATGTCATTAAATAAAACAATAGTAAAGTCCTTTTGGGGGGGGGGTGTTGTTTTTAATAATGGTCACTTCACTTTAATACAGCAAAACTGATAGGTCCAGAGAAGGCAAACGGTATAGTTAAATGCACGAGGAAGAGGATATCAGTACAAAAGAACAAAAGTTAACAAGAACTAGACTGAGATACTTTATGTTATGAGTAAAATGCTCATTTCCTTCTTTTGGTCCTGATCCAAAATCCACTGACAGCCAGGGCTGCCTAGAGGATTCAAGGGGCCTGGGGTCTTCCCGCCGCCGAATTGCTGAAGATGCTCTAGGTGCCTGGGCCCTGCAAGAGTTTTCTGGGGTCCCTGGAGCGAGTGAAGGACCCCATTCCAGGGGCCCTGAAAAACTCTCATGGAGGCCCCTGTGGGGCCCGAGGCCTGGGGCAAATTGCCCCGCTTGCCCTCCCCCCCACGGGCGGCCGTGCTGATAGCAACAGAGAGACGCCCTTAAACTTTGATTGGTGTTGGTGTGATGGGTTCCTTCCGGGGTGCCACCTGGAACTGGGGTACCACTGAGCCCCCCTGCCCACTAGCCTGGGCTCCCTTTTACACTGTATTGCTGTGACAAGCTGCAAAGTCCTCTCTAGCCTGCATTTTCACCAACATTTATACAGTTAGGGACGCACCCAGCTGCAGTTACATTCAGGAACTTTGACCAGCCGCTGCATAGGAAGGCTACAGCAAGGGCAACAACCAGATGATGGCACTCCTCACCTTATATAGCTTTTGCAGATATGGTGGGAACCCTTTGTTTCAGAGCGTGGTCCCCAGACTAGTCTATGGAAAAATACTGACATCTCAAGATGGAGTCTAGAGACATGTGGTCACATCACATGTCTTTGTAGAGTCATAACAGCCATTACTCAGAGGCTGTCTGCAGCATTCTCAGGCAGGCTCCCCAGGTGGGAGATAAGGTTCTCCTAAGGCCTATTGTTTTCCTAATGGCCCATTTCCAAACCACTGTCTAGAGTGAACTGCATTAGAAATGCAGAGACATAGTCAATATTCATAACTTCAGATACAAAAATGATACATGCATACAAATAGGACAATCATATTCAGCAAATCATAACCTTTCAGATGACACTTCACATGACTTATCTTGCATTAAATACATCAATCATAATCATATCACACTCATATCACTGAGAAGAATATTGGGTGCAGGATCACAGTTGGATCAGGTCTATTTTTTCTACATTACAGAAATAAGGAGACTCTTGCTTACAATATATTTAGAAATACAGTGCTATGAAGTTATAGTTGAGTTCTGTAATTCATTACCACAGGAGGCCATTCAGTTAAACAGCACAAGAGGAGTTTTGTAAGGGATGGCTGATTTGATGATAACTTATAACACTTGTAACATTATATGCTTGCCTAACAACAGCAATCAGTTCTCTTGTTTCAGGTTGCAAGGTAATCATTTGTGAATACCAGGAAGGGATTTTTCTTCAATGTAGACCCCTACTGTACAGTTGGATAGGTGTGCTAGAAGGGTTTCTGCTTTCTTTCATAGCATCCATTGAGGCTGCTACAATGGAACAGTAAGTGATCCACATGCATGTGTATTTCAGTGCAACAGAAGAAATGTGCTAGGATTTGCAGCACTTATTATTTGTATTACAGTAACAATGCCCAGAGGCTGCAATCAGGACCTGGGTTCCATTATGCTGTATGGTGAAGGCCTTGTCTGCACTAGAAGGGTTTTGCCAGTATAAACCAGTAAAACACCTCTAGAGTAGACATATTATACTAGCATAAAGTGTGTTTGCCTGGATATCTTATTCTAGTTCATAGAACAAAACAAATTATACAGGCAAAAGTGTTTTTATGCTTTTACACTAGTGCCTTGGCTGGCATAGCTATGTTGATAAAAATCACACCCATTACCACCATAGCTATGCCCAGAAAACTTTTAAGGGTACTTATGTTTGAAGATAGGGTCTCTGCATCAAAGAGTTTAGAAGCTCGTTTGGGACAACATGAGAAGTGGGTGGAAGAGACAATAGGATGGGAATGAGGAGGGTGGACAAGGTTAGCTGGTTTGTATGCTGTAAAGGGTAGCGGGGAAGTAAGGGACTGATTCCTCACTACTTAACTCCAGTTTTAGGTGAGAGTACATGGATTGATTTTGATGGTGTTATGGGAATGAAGCAAGGCAGTGTTGCCGGCAGATAACTGCCTGAGGCCAAGCAACAGCGGGGGGGTCCGTCGCCTGGTGTGCCGCGCCAATAAACACACCAGGGTGGAGAAGCAAACCAAGTTTATTTGAGATCTCAAAGCGGTGCAGGGAGATTGACTCAGATCAAGCACACCTAAAACAAGCAGTCTGTTCCTTTATATCCATGAGAACTTTTCTCACTGACTAGCAATCCCCCGTTTCCCCTCCCTCCTCCTCCTTCCTCCCCCTGTAGCAATTACGTAAGCGCAGGTGCATTAAGTAATCTTGGTCGCGGCAGCTCGTTAGTAAGTTTTCCTTCTGCAAGTTATCTTGTCCTTCTGCTAAAGGTGCACAGGTCTCATTATTTCTGCTTTAGACCAGTTAGAACTGTTGCAACTGATAACGGCTGTTACACCTGGCCTTTTAGGTCGATTAAAGTTCAAACATGGAGGGACTCTTGTCTGCTGAGGCCTAAAACCAGGAAGGCTCCATACTCTTGTGGCCTTCCACCCTCCCGAGTTACGTAGGGTTATGCTTAGTGACACCAACAGCAGTGGTGAATCAGGCCTTGAGTTAGTTACAGGAACAGGCTTCACCCAGAAACAGGCACTGGAGCCCTTTCTGTAGAAGGTATATTACACCAGAGGTGCTTCTGTATAAGATTAAAGTTGCTGCCTCTGCTGTACTGGAAAGAAAACAGAGGAGCCAGTTTCATCATTGTTTGGTGGTGACGCCTAGCAATTTAAATCCACTTGGGATATTAGAGAGACAACGTGGGTGAGGTAATATTTTGTATTGGACCAACTTCTTCTGGTGAAAGAGAGGAGCTTCCCAGCTACCCAGAGCTCTTCTCCAGGTCTGGGAAAGGGTCACAGTGAAGTACAAGGTGGAACAAATAGAAGATGTGCTAACGACTTCCACTAAAGGAAGGGGCCACTCAAGATGAAGTGGGCCATTGACATACTTATGCATTATGGACCAAGTAACCACCTTTTGTTTGATGACAGGTTTTTCTAGAGGGATCCCCTGAGGACGAGATGATCTGCACTTCGGCTCTAAGAGCTAAACAGCTTTCCGTCCGTGGCGGCTGGCAGGGCGGGCTTCCTTACCAAAACTCCCCATCTACCGCTCATTTAAAAAACTGTCTCCCCACACTTTTTTCCTATTGAGCACTTGCCTCCTGCTATTAAACAGCAGCCTTTCAGATAGCTGCTGGAGGATCCGGCTTTACCCTGGGATTGCTTGCAAATCGCCTATAACCGGTGCTTCACGTGGCTTGCCCCTAGCAGAATCTACTAGTGAGCTCAGCTGGAAAAGGAAAGCAAAGCCCCTCTCCAAGTGTTTGCTAAGAAGTATTTCTCAGAGCAGCCGCAAGAGGCTCCTGCAGCCAAGGAAGAATCGTGCAAATAGCGGTTCTTCTTTGTCACCAGAAGAAGGAGAAGCAGCGGGGTGTTACACTCCTGCCTGTGAGCAGGAGAGAGCCATTCAGCTCTAGGACACATTTCCCTCGCCCCTGGGGTAGAGTGAAATCAGCCTGGGTTTCAGTATCCGCTGCTCCCAAAGACGAACTCTTCAGCACGCGTTGGAAGTGGGACCCTGGAGCTCTGTGTTACTTGCGAGTATCGACCGTCTCCTATTGTTCCGGGCATCTTTGTAGCTGTACAGTTACCATCCGCCCACCCGCAGACCGCGACAAACCTACAGGAAGGCAGCCCAGGAAATGCCGCGCCCACTAACCGGCTGCGGCTCCCCAGGAGCTGTCCACGCCGCAGGTGCTGAATTTGGGGGTAGACGCCGGGACTCGATAACAGCGAGCGGAGGCTGCTCATGCGCATACAAACAACACTTGCGAAACTCCCCAACACAAATGGAAATCCCCGGACAAACAGCCATATATGATATAACATGCGCTGTCCTATTCCGGCTGAGACACCAGTCTAGCAAGGTCTGGCGCCAACTTTTCCCGATTTCACTGCTGTGAATAATTGCAAACAATGTTGTATCCAGCTCTGGTGCAGGTTTTTCTGAGCAGTGAGTCCGCTTTAGCAGGCGTCCTCGGGCAGTCTGCTACGATGCAATTTCCTTATGACCTTAGAGCTGGCAAAAGTGTGGCTGGTATTTGTAAAACCGTTGTTTATATAACGCTAGCCTCTCTTCCCAAATCGCCAGGAACGTTAAGGTGGGAGTTTAAGATGAACTTTAAATTTAGATAACATACTTCCCATTAGGGAAGACAAATACATGTATATTATATACCATATGCAACATTGTTGAAGGAAGAGCCACCTTTCACTGAGACCTAAAATATAACAATAGTTCCGTTTAGGAACAATGAGTTATGCAAAGGTACTAAATCAATTCCTTCAATAACATGCCTTTATAAATCTACCTTATTTATAATCTACCTTATTCAGGTGTTTTAGATACCTGAAATATGGTCATTTATCCGAAAAAAATGTGGATAATTGCAGATAATCTTTCAAATGAGCATATCAAAACATCGCAAAAGAGGCTCTTCATTGAAATAAACATTTCAAAGCCCTGCACTATGAGATAGGCAGTATGGTGAATTTTAGAGCACTGAAAATGGAAATAAAGCTTTCCTCTGAACTTCTGATCCCCCTTGTTACAAAGAACGGGAGGTTCCATAGTTAGCCTGGATTCCCCTGCTGGCAATATGAGAGAGATACAGATTTGATAACAGATGATTAATAATAATTTGCATTCAATGCAATTAGATAAAGTCAACACATAACAACTAATGTATAATAGGACAAATGAAACGATAGGTTCCAAGAAATGTGCATCATTGGAAGTTAAGTGCCCGGATCACGGTGGATTTCCTTTAAATTGTATCATTCCAATAATAAATAACATCGGGAACATAAATCCTTCTAGACTTCACATTACAAGTTGTTCTGAGCACAAGATTACTATTTAATGTATAACTCCTTTTTCATTTAGTGTTGTTTATGATCATTTAGAAGCCTTGGAGGAGGGAAAGGAAGAAATTATGTCTGATTTACTTTCACAACAAAATGAATATATAATGTATTTTATCAGGCTCTCTTGTTTCTATATTTGTGTAATGTAAATCAAATATTTTGACTGCTTTTGTTCTGTTTCCAAAGTAACGTGGATATTATTCGTCCGATACCTCAGACGTGAAGTAGTAAATCAAAAATCATGTCCACGATATTTTTTAATCGCAGTGCGTTCAGGTCCAAGCTTCAGGTTCACATGCTGTTCAGGTCCAAGCTATTATGTCTGTTGGCTTGAAAACACTTTGGGTCAAACTTGCTTCTCAACACTTATTTCCTATGGTGGCGAATACATTATTTAGATGTACCCATTGCAAACATATCAGAGACTTGGGTTGTTTATCGTGCACCTGTTGTAACATGCACCACCACCATCTCAATCAACGATCTCCGTTCTAAAGAGAAACCCATCCGGGGCCGCAGTTACCAAAGGCGGGTTGGACTGGGGGTGGGTGCGAGTGTCCGTATTACTATGCGGAGCAAAGGGTTCCTCTTCTGGCCCGTAGCCCGGAATTGTCTCCAAGAGGCGGGCAGATTCAGGCTGTACTGCGCGCGCACATACACACCCACACACACTCACACACACACACACACACACACCTCAAGTTGTGCCTGTGGGGCTCTGAACCTTCCCGCCTCCCGCTCGTTTCTGTCCTTATCAGTATTGCCACCGTTAGGGACTCCCCGCGCGTCCAAGGAAACCCACAGCAACGGCTCGCCCGGCGGGGCTTGGATCCCGCCTCGCCCGCTCCAGGAGCGAACCGAACCGCCCAGAATGGGCCCCTGGCGGCGGGGACGCTGCCAGCCCAGCACCGGGGCTGTGCGGGAGAGCCCGAGCCTGCTGCTGGCTGGCATTTAACAGCCCCAGGGCCAGGCGGGAGTTCCCGCTCCCTTCTCCCCCCCCCCCCCATCGCTACGGCAGCGGGAGCGCAGGGCGCGGGGGAAGGGCTCTCGGACAGACTCCGCTCCTGTCGGACAACCCCGCCGGTACCTGGTGGTCAGGGGCAGGGACCCAGGGGCTCAGTGCTGCAGGGCAGGGCCGGGCTGAGGGGGGCTTCCACTGGGGGGCTGGTGCGCTCCCCCTCCCCTCCGCCTGCTGTCCTGGCGGTGCCTGGTCTCGCCTGCGCTCCCCACCGAAGGTGCCAGGCTAATGCACCTCTGAGAAAGCAGGAGCGGCCGCTCCCCTAGTCCAGCCCAGTGAGAGCCCGCGCCCGCGGAGCCGGCTGTCCACTGGGAGCGTCTCCTTGGGGGGCTGGAGCTGTGCGAGGGGCTATTCCCCCCTCCCCCGGGCTCCAGCTGGGAACACACCGAGAGCGAGCGGAGCCAAGCGGTAGCCCCTCGCCTCGCTCTGTATCGGGTGAGCGTCCGGCCGCATTCACTCGTCCCGCTGCACCTGGTACCTGCTCGGATCATGGCAGCTAAGCTGCTGGTGCTGCTCTTCCTCCTGGCGGTGTTTCAAGCCTGGTAAGTCTGCGCGGGGCGGCCCCTTCCCGTGTGTCCTCCCAGGTGCTCGCATGTAATGTTCGCTGCTCGTGCCGGAGTATCGCCCGCGGCGTTGGGAGAGACTGAGACCCAGGGACACCCGAGGCTATTCCGCCCCTTGCTCTCGCCCCCGTTATCATCTGCAATATTTGTACTCTGCGGGCTCTGTAGTGTAGCTACCCTCCCCCCATCCCTCCATTCACTGTCATTAGCCGTTATCTCGGACGGGTTTTGTACTACTCCCGAGCTCAGCGCTGTAATGTAAGGCTCGAGAAACTGAGACCCTTAGGCTTCTGCTCTGGAGTTAGATCAAATCTCCCCGCTTCACCTGGCTCTGCAGAAAGTTTCCCCATCACTTCGCTTGTCATGGAATGAACCGAGCCCCGAGGGTTGCTCACTGGGATCTCTCTGCAGCTGTACCCACTTGCTAGACATGGCGCGGTTCTTTTACGGACTATGCAGCGTGTGGCTATGTCAGGAGTATCATTCAGTCAGGGGTTTAGTCTTCAAAGTACCTGCCTCGGGGATTCAAGGAAGCCAAGGAAAGCAGGGAAGGACGGGACACTCTGGCTGGCAGCAGGTAAGGTCTTCCTAGGAAAAGGTAACTCAGACAGACACCAAATCAGTAACCAAAAGGCTAGTGCAAGCTTGACTAGTTCTGTCTCTGCAACGGATGCAAACAGGTCCTCTCAATTTCTTGCGACGATGATTTCTTCCGCAAGATCAAAGCGATTTTTTTTGCCTAATTTTTTCCTCTGAGGTTATCCACGGGAAGGTTTTCCGTTGATAATAGTATGAAGGGGTTATGATAATACCTTAATAATCACACAACTGTCCCCCCATGGAAACATCACTATGGAAATGTCATCCTGGCAATCCGAAGATTGTGTAGTTTGTAAGTATGCCCCTGCTTAGCCTATTGGGAGCTGATCTCCAGCAAACCCTTCCTCATAGGAGCACCCCTTGTTCACCTGAACTCCATTCAAATGAATGGGAGAACTGCAGGAGTAAGAGTTACTCAGGTGAGCAAGTGTTGCATAATCGGGCTTTTCAAGGAAAGTTCAGGGCACTTAGCCACTTCCAGCATCAAGCCCTTAGTGACAGAAACTCCCTCTTGGTTGATTATTATTAATCTATAATATTTAGTGCAACACTTGAAAACGTAAGCGATTGGTCAGTTCTTACAACAGAAACCAAAGGCTGAGACCTTAAGAGGAGAAAAACTGACGAAGAACTCTTCAGGAAACTCTAATGAGGAGAGCTGTGGTAATACCCTGTCATTTACACTGCAGGTCTGGGGTAAAATCTGCACAGCGAATACTCTTAGTTTAAACTCCAATGTCCAGCCCAGTATTTCTCACTGGGTAACTTTCTGTAAGACCATTAAGTCTCCTATGGAACAGTTGCTGGGAATGCTGCCAGCGGCATCTCCCCTGAACACAGCACACTGAAGTGAAATGCGCAGACACACTGAGAGTTAACTTCCTCGCTTTCTCTCCTACGCACACACACAGTCTAGTTCATAGTCATTTTCAAATTGAAATGATGAATTCTGATTAGGTGTGGACATTCAGACTTTTTCTTTGTAAACCAAACCCTGGGGAGAGATTGCGTCTCAGACCCCTTCTTAGCTCACCTCACTATCTGTTACTCATTCCCAGCATACGCAATTTTTCCACCCCACACAAGCCCATGGTTACCTCATTGTTTATTAATGTCAGCTCTTCAGAGCAGATGGCAAGATCTAGAAACTGAGGCTGCAGACAACTTTTCCCCTGTAAAGAAAACGCCTTCCTACAGCATTTCAAGCTTCCTTCTCTGCTCTGTTTTTTGGGGGTGCACCACAGTTTTGTTTTCCTCTCATAATAATAATAAAAAAGCTAGTGTTACATAATAAGGATTTGGAGGGGTGACAGCCCTGTTTTCCATCTTACAACATACCTAAAAAACAGCCCCTCTTTCTCTGTGGCTGTTGAAAAGTCTTGGAATATGGTTGTAGGCTCCTGGGAGTGGAGACTAAGCAGTTTAGCAATGACAGTGCATCCTAAATGCTTAGTAGGAACCTATTGGGTTAGAAGCACATAAATAAAGGTAATAAAAGTGCCTGTGATTTTATATAAATAAATAAATAAATAAATAAATAAAATGCACATCACTGTAGCTAGCATGAATTACTCTGAATATTTTAGGTATGTCTCCCAACCCCCAATTGCAATCAAGCATCTAGATGCAAACACAAATCTCCAGGATGTAGCTTTCTGGGAAACAATTTACTGGAGTAAGAAGATTTAAAAAAATCTGGCAAGTGTTAAATTATTGTTGATTATGAGTTTAAAGAAGCTAATATCTAAATTGTGAACCACTATACAAAATCAATGTGCTAGAATGAACAGGGCCTTCATTTACACCCATGCAACCTGATTCCTCCAGTGGAGTTGTGAGGATACAGCGCAGGTCAGAATTTGTCCAAATGCCTGGTTTTCATTCATAGTTCATACAATAATGCAGATAATTAATTGGTGGACACAAGAAATGTGTATCTAAAAAATAGTACATGATTGAAAATGTTGCATTACAAATATTTGGCTTATCAGGAGTCTCAAAGAAAAAAAAATCTTAGACTGAGTGACACCAATGAACAAGAAGAGCTGAAAGTTATAGCTCATGCCCCAGAAAAAAAAGTTTCATTATTTAAAATGCTTCCCTCCCCCCACCCCCGCCATTTAGTTATATATCTTTCAGGCTTCATCCTACAAGTCTTCCACACATAGAACTCCCAGTGGCTCCATTTAGAAATAATTCTATATAGGCTTCATGTGAACAGGGAAAAAACTGCTGCCCCCCACCTCAAACAACAACCCTTTACATATATGGTACATTCTTTGAAGGATTCAGAGAATCGTACCCGGAATAAAATCTTTATTCACAATGATAACTGTGGATGTTTTTCTATTTATACATGGTGCCCATCACAGACAATCTAGACATTTAAAAGCATTATAAAAATAAAAATCCAATGTCATTATACACACCCCTCCCAAATTACTCCTGAACCCATCAAAGAAGAAATACAAATAAATTCTAGGCTTAGCTCAACTCATTCTTTCATAAAAAGCCTGAGCAAAGAGTTACAACTTTCAATGTGCTCCAGAAGATCAACAAATTGGTACTGAAGGAAGGAGAGAAAGCAAGTTTAAGAGTTTGTGGCCTTGTCTATATTTGGGGCTTGCACTGATGCAGCTTTGCAGATAGCTCTAATTTGGGGAAATCTCTAAGTAGATATGGCCAATGCATTTGATTCTCCACTGCTTTGCACCCTGTGTTGTCCTTCACACTTTGCAAAATGGATGTAAAATTACACCAAATCAGAATGGCATAGGCAATGTAGAAGGCTATGGAGAATCAGGCCCAAGGTTCCACAACTGAGATCATCTTCTTCCAGCTGCATATATGCAACTCTCATGACAGTCTGTGTCCAGATGTTCTCAAGTGTGATGGATAAAGTACATGTGGTCTCTAAGATATTGAAACTCAAACCATAAAATACTTTGGAGATTAAAGTCAATATTTTGCATTGCACTCAGAAAGCAACTGGTAGGACAGATGAAAATGGATTCTCATGTGTGAAAACAGCACTGTATGTTCAGCCACATTCTATGCTAGCAAGGTGTGCTGGAATCATTTTTATAGCAGGGATGCTGAGAGCCATTAAACCAAACTGTAAACTCTGTATATAATGGAAACCACTTAAAGCCAGGGGGTGCAGTTAGTTGTCAACTTATTTTAATGCCTTATTCACATAACAAAGATAATCTACCTCTTGTAGAAAGAAGAATCTTAGCTCCTGAAATGCCCAAAATACAGAACTATACAAACAGAATGGCTCAGACTCTGAGATTCAAACAGACTTATGCAACATATTTATGTACTTGTGATCATTCATATTACATTCAAGAAGCATGTACTTAATTCTAACCCTTGTACTGCATTAAGTTCTGAAATTCAAAAAACATTGAGTGTGTAATAATTTATTAATAGGATGAAATGATCAGGAAGTATTAAAAGAGCTGAATTTTTAATATTCTTATTACCCTGCTGTGCAAGAGATGAATCAGTTGCGTTGAAGGAGTCAGTATAATACTGCAGGATGTTCACCCACCATAGAATTCTGTTACCAGTTACTTGGTCACCAGAGAGTTATCAGTTACCTATCAGTTAATCTGTTAATTTTTCAAAAAAAAGTGATCTAGTCTGCTCCCTGCATTAATCCACAGATTGAAGTTCCAGTGAGAAATCAGTGGTGTGAGATGGATTATATAATTATTTTCAGTTAGTGCCCCTACACAGACTTTTACTTCTGGCAATAAATACCTCCGTTAATAAAATAGTTCTAAAACTAGATAGCTGAGAGAGAATAAAGCACTCAAACTTATTGAAGTGCCTGTTGAGATTTAGTCAATGTCAATTCAGATTTTAGTTATGTAATATAACATTTGATTTTTTTTATTGCAGCTCCAGAAAGGTTGAAGAGGATGAATATGAAGATGTAACAGGCAACCAGAAATGGGTATTAGCTCCAAAAACGCAAGACACAGATGCGACTCTCATATTAAACAAGTTGCTGAGGGAATATGACAAAAAGCTACGGCCAGACATTGGAAGTGAGTCCTCTTTTTCTTTCTGTAGAAAAGTTGTACCATTGTCTAGCTAGAAATATTTTGTGTTTCTATTAACGATGGGCTTGATTTGCAAAGTTAAGATCTGGATCCAAACTTTTACAAAGATCAGGAATGTTCAGGTCCAGGCTTTTGGTTCAGGCTCAGTTCTAATGTAGTGTGGCAGAGCTCCGACCTTGTCTCCATGGGTCCCACACTTCTAGGCGGTTTACGCTAGCCTCAGTGGCTCACTGTGACCATCCACATAGCCCTTCTCTCTCTAGGGCCAGGGTTACAGTTTACTGAGCCGTTTTCATCATAAGCCAGCAAGGAGGTTGGTGAAAGAACTCCCATAGTCTCTGTTGTCCCTAGGAGCTTATTTCAGAACAGTTTAGCCTCCTGTCCTGATGGGCCTGTCTTCCCCTCCCAGGAGGTGTTTCTGTAGTGGCAGGTTGGGGGGAACCCAGGCCCTCCCTCTACCCTGGGTTCTAGCCCAGGGAACCTAATGGTAGCAGCTGTTAGCAGCCGACCTTTCACTGCCAGAGTTGGTACATTTCCCTAAGCCACTTCCCCACAGCTCTCTTGCTTCTCTCTTCTTCACCCTTGCCTTAGGGCTCCCTTACTGATGGTTTGAGGGTGTCTTCATTAACAAGCCCTTCAGCCACACTTTCTCTCCTCTGGCTCCTTGGCTCTCTTCAGCCTGACTAGAGTGAGCCCTTTTATAGTATCAAAAGGGCCTTAATTAGAGTCAGGTGTTCACATTACCTTAATGGCCTCACCTGACTCTTTGCAGGTTAATTGGAGTCAGGTGTTCTCATTAGCCTGGAGCAGCCCCTGCTCTGGTCACTCAGGGAACAGAAAACTGCTTCTCCAGTGGCCAGTATATCTCTCTCCTACTACTCTGATGTTCCCAACTGGCCTGGGTCTATCACAGTAGGTATTCAATCCTAGCATTTTATAGCAATTTACAAATACTAATTCTTACAGCACCTTTAGGAGGATGCTCAACATGATTAGAGCTGTTTTACAGAGGGGCAGTTTGATGCACAGAAATGTTAAATGGCTTGTCCAGGATAATATGATTGGTCATTGGCAGAATCAGGAATATATTTATTTCCATTTGAGTACCTAAGACAAAAAATGCTCTCTGTGCATCCTGACAAATGATTAACACAACAGTTCAGAAAACCAACAAAAACAGCAACAGAAGCCCAGCGGACTCGTATCCGGCCCCCTTCCAACAGTGCTGTATAACTACGTAAGTTCCTTTGCCAAAGGGCCTGCTGCAGCTCAGAAGGAGGAAGCTGGATTTGTCTTTCTGAAGATGAAGGGCAACTTGTGGAGAGTTTCCTAAATCTTCCAATCAAAAACCAGGGGAAATGTCTCCCGGGTGATCAGATGGAATGTGGGAGTCTAGTGGCAATATGGATATATGATAAGAATTGAATTAGATGAGAACAAAGCAGATATCTTTCTCTAATCAATTCTTTTGACTCACTTGCTCATACAGCAAGATTTTTTTTCTTCTGTGACAATATATATGAAGTTCTATCTTCCATTTTACCATCCCTTGTGGTTATGCACATTTTGGTCATAACCTTTGAGAGAGAGAAATAAAGAGTCAATATACCTTTTTCATTTCCCTCACTTCATGTATAGGTAGGAGAACAAAAAAAAAAAAAGGTAAGGGAATTAACCTAAAATGCCCAACTGTGCATGCTCTCCTATTGATAGATTTTTACAGAGAGATCAGGGAGATAATCCCTAGCCCTGAGTACAAACAGAACAGAAATGCGGTGACAGCAAGTGTATTTAATGTACATTCTAGAAGTTCTCTGTTCTGGTCAGTCCTTATTGTTATAACAAATGTCAACCAGCTAGGCACTAGTATGATTCTAATAAATCTGTCCTATACTAATAGAACATCTCTACATAAGGTTCCTTAATTAGTAATTACAATGATATTTCCATCATGCTGGAAAAAAGCATAACTGATAGAAGTTTGTGCTTTTACTGTACAGCAACAGTTAATCTCACCATCTCCCTAATTTGCTAGACTGGTTTCAGCAAATCTTTAATACCCGATGGAATCATGTTCTTCTGAGTTGCAGCAGGAACACGGTTCCCAGCCATCAGTAACATTTGCAAGAAATGTTGGGACTGATATTTCAGTTTGCTCAGTACAGCCTGTCCTAAGATCACTAACTTTGGAGATAAATCATCTCTCCAACACAGACCTGAATGAACAGGATAAATCGGGTATGCTTCTGGGGGGCCAGATAATAATTCAGAATCGGGGAGTGAGCTTCCACAAGATTAGTAGTGGTCCTATATTTTCTCCAGCATTGAAAAGGTCATTTACTGCCCAAATAATTCCCATTATCTTCCCCCCTAAACAGTTACAAATCTTGTTTTTGATAAAGTAGTTGCATTACACAGCACGGGATAAAGCATTTACAGTTCTGGATTTTGTCAATGAAGTTTATGTATAGTGGTCCCATAATTTCAGTCCTGCAATGAAGCACTCCCTGACCATTAATTAACTTACCCCCATAACAGCCCTGTGATGAAGGGAAGTGTTATTGCTATTTTACAGATGAGGCACTTACCCAAGGGCAAAGAAGAAGCCTGAGGGAGGATCCCAGGCCCGTACTGCAATATCACTCCTTCCTCTCCCACAGAGCACAGCCATAGGTGGCTTTACTAAGCCAGAGCATACAAAGCTCCTAATGTCGAAGTATGTGAACTAAGGAAAAGAGCTAAGCTAAATTTTCTCTTAAGAGCATCCAGAGATATAAACATATTGCTTGAGATAGATGAATGTAGTATATTAATCCTCCTACCTTAACTGTGATATCTGTTTCATAAAAGGATCAAGGTGGAAAATGCATTAGACATCCTGGGGCATAAAAGAGAAAGCACACAGTTTGGAATATTAAGAAAAAATTGGAGTTACATTAGATACTGAATATACCACTGGTCAAATACTATGTTTAGTATCCAAGCAGAAGTTAAACTGATGATAGACACAGAGTTAAATCTGTCCTGGGGTACAACAGACTACTCATCAGGGGCTTTTTATTTGTTCAACATTTCCTATATTTAATGGAGCAGTGGCTACTCATCATTCTATGCAACTTTGCTATGCACTTGGTTATTCCAGTTCTTTACACTGAGGCCAAGATTTTTGTTAATGGAAGCCTAAAACTAGGCTCTTAAACAGGTGGCCTAATTGTCAAAAGTGCTAAGCACCCAGCAGCTCCCAAGGAAGTTAATGTGAGCTGCTGGTTGTTTGGCACTTTTGAAATTCAGACCATGTCTTTAGGGGCCTATGTAGGCACCTAAACGTGGGCACCCATATTTGAAATTCTCATTCCAAAAGCAGAGGGAGAAGAGGATTGTGAGAGGAAAAAGGGGCATGTATGTGTGATTGGCACAGCATAAAGCTCATGTGGTGAAATGATTTATGGTCTTATACTCTGCCCATGAGATCTGAGTGCTCACATGATATATTTCAGTCACATCACATCCCAGCCAGGAATAACACCCCGCAGGGGATCTAAATGCATAGGAGGCTCATGCTGCTGGAAAATATGGCAAAGTCACTATCTTTCCAAACCCACCCTCAGAGCTGTGAGACATGACAACAAGTCTGCAGGCACTGGGCCTGGCTGAGGAGAAGTGTCTGACCCAAGCAATAGGCAGAGGTGCTACAGGGCATCACCTCCCTTATGCCTTTACAGGAGGCATGTAAGTCAAAGGTACCTCTTGGGACTTTATAATCAAAGCAGTACTGTACCAGAGGTACATCTGATCCTAGTCTCCTATGGCTGCACACTTGGGAGAGGTTTTCCCTCCCTAAGCATCACAGCTTCCAAAGATTTGGGTTTTAGCTGTTGTATTTGGCAGTTTTCCCATTATGTCACAGAGCAATAATTATTTTCTGTATAGAAAAAAAGAACACCTCCTATATTAACAGTTTATAGCAGAAGACTGATAAAAATGTCTAGTATCTGGGCCACACATTTACTCCTCGCCATAGTCCTGGGACTAACAATACCTGCTCTGGGCCAAGTTATTGGTGCAAATGGTACCAAGCTCAAGGAGCAGGATGCATTGGCTCTTACCTGGAAAGCGCCTTCACTGTGCTCTGAAGCCTCTCCCACAGCCAGATACTCAAGGACCTGCTCCAAATCCCACTGAAGTCAAAGGAAAGCCTCCCATTTACTGCAGTGGGCTTTGCATCAAGCCCTAATGGCTAGAGTCACAAAGGGACCTAGGCACTGCAGTACTTCACCCCTCGGTGCCCTGCTGCCTAATGGAATTCCCAGTCCCACGCTGGGCAGCCAGGTTCCCCAGGCATTGTGTGGGGAGAGCTGGGCCTCTAAAAAAGAAATTCACTGAAGCCAGCAAGCTGATTTCTGCCATCAGGCATGCAAAAAACCAACGAAATCGTGAGACTGCTGAATTGCTTGGCACCCCAGTTCATGCCTAAGCCCTGGTAGGATTCTCAAACTAGGCATTTCCGCATCTACCTTGCTTGCAGGACTTGAGCCAGTAGACAGACTGTGAGCTAATCCACACAAAGGATGATGGGGGATGAGAAGTTTAGGGGCTGGCTAGCATGTGTGTCCCCCATTATACTCAATAGTCAGGGCACTTACTTGGGATGTGAGAGATAAAGTTCAAACTGCCTCATGCGGACCCTCCATCTCCTAGGCAGGTGCCCTAACCACCAGTACACAGGATAGTTGGAGGGCTCCCAGCCCCTCCTCTTGAAGCTGTTCCACTCTCTCTGTTAATTAATGCAGGGAGGTGATGCTGACTCACACACATCCCAGTGCCCTCACCACGATGCTATTGGTTATAATGAGGAGTGGCTCTCTTCCCAAGAAAGGGGTGATTTTGCTCAGGTGCCTAACTCCAGGAGAGGGTTCACATCTGTTAAACCTGATCAGAGACAAGTATCTCTTTCTGAGCTGCTGGTTAGTTCCATAAGTCCCTTAGGGGATCTGGGTCCTAAGCCCCACCCCCTTTCTTAGCATTTCATTCCTGGCTAGCTTAAGTGGCTCTCTGCTAAGCATTCTGACATCCCTTTCTTAGCATCTAACTCGCCCCAGACAATGCATAGAGAGCCTACGTCTAACTCAGGCCTGTCAATTCCATGCACCAGGACACCTAGGAGTTAGGCATTGCCACACTGAGCATTGCAACACCTAAATCCCCTTTGTGACTCTAGCCCAAGCACATATCTGGCTATGGAGTAAGGTCAGACCTCACCAGAGGAACAGGATTTTCCTAACACACAGGATTAAGCTCTGACATTTAGTCTGAGTACAAATATTGGCCCTGAGACCTAACTTCATATTTATCTAATGACAAGTGAAAAAACTGACAAAGCAATAGGCCACTGAGTGATTCACAATAGTGCAGCCTGAAATCCAGACAGCCCAAACCTTACTTATCCCCCATTAATTGGTCACTTTTTGTCATTCCCATAGAGGTTTTTAATCAAACAATACTAACTTGCCTACTAATATAGCTAACATTTTTTAAACAGCAAAAAAACAGTAGCACATGACAAAATATGTATCCTTTTAAATTAGTTTATTTTAATGTCTCTTTATTTCCCAACCATCTTATGTCCAGTTTAGTCCATGACTGGTTTTCAATTTTTAGAAGTGTCTGGAAAAATGAAGCTAGTTTTATTATATTGTTTAGATCTCATTTTTACATGTAACATAGTTCATCTTGGACACACACGCAGAGATTAGAGGAGGCTTCATTGCTTCAGAAGTCCAATTTGTGACACCTTCCAGGGAGAGTCATTGTGTTCTCTGAAGTAATTTTATATCTAGAAGATAACAAGTGGGCTGTTTCTTTTATGATTGGTGAAAGTCATATAAGGGAGAAACTTCACATGTATAGTAGGACTTGCTCAGTATGCAGTGGGGCACATAGTGCTCCTCCCCCACCACAGGAAGTCTATGTGGGCAGGAGGAGAGAGTGAGGTGCAATGGAAGGATGAGAATAAGAGATAAGAGGGGTCATCAAAGAGAAGAAAGGAATGTGACAGGACAAGAGAGAAGGTCAGGACAAAAAAAAGAAACTGTGGATGTAGCAAGAAAAAGAGGCGATGGAGAATTGTGTGAGGGGGACAGGCGGCAGGCAGAAGTGAAGATAGTAGAGAGAGCACCTAGAAGTGAGAAAGGAGGGTAGGAGGAGGAGCATCGCATCACCTTTCCAAATTTACAACAAGTAGTAAGACAGAGTTTGTTCCATAACATTTGACAGTAACATGCCCTCAAACTATGTATGTTTTAACATGGGCCCACAGGAAGCACCCCCATGCACCTCAAAGCACCCTGATGTGCCCAGACTTGTGGCTTACAAAGGAAAATTGAGCCTCTTGCTATGAGATCTCTCTGTCCTCTCTCCAGAGCCCTTAGCATCCCATCCATTTCTAACACTGCAGTAATGACTATCTAGTGCTACCTGCCAGGGCTATGCAGCTGGACCTTCATGAGGGCCTATGCATCTTCCATTCTTCCCCCTCACGTGAGGCCATTGTACATTTATAAGAGTTGGGTATGATTCTTTTCACATCTATTACTTCACCATTGCTGATGAGACCATAGATATCTCATGATTACTTTTATGGCATCTCGAGTACCTGATGTTTCTGTAACTTGAAAAATAATATTACCTCTCTTGACTCAAGCAGTAAAGCAACATATGGGTCCTACAGATTGTTTCTCTTAGGAGGAGAAGTTGATGCTGTAGTCAGGTATTTCTTTTATACAACTCTATTTACAAAGAATGTACATTGAACAAAGCAGGAATCAAACATCAGGAAATAGTCTCTTTGCTCATAATTCCAAGCCTCTTTCAGACTGGCACTCCACCCCAAAAGGTCTCCCTCGTTAGGGTTTTTCTCAGGCCTACACTCCCAGTGGTTGTCCTGCTGTCTCCTTGGCTTTCTGCTGCTTCTCTTCTCACACACAGCTCCACCAAAACCAATACCTATTCTTCCCACAGTGAAATCCCTCTTCCCACATAGCTCAGATATAGCCTGTAGTTTGGGTAGTAGCTCTTATTGTTTCAGTTCTCTTATTCCATAAATGAACTTAGTGGTTTTGTCTATTTTGCATAGATGAAGGGTGGCTGTTTCATCCACTAGCTTTAAGGAGATTTCATTCAACTCCCGGGTGAGCAATAATATCTGTAGGAGTGTTAAGTGTGCTGCTACTGTGTGCAGCAAATCTTTGAATTCATAGATGGAACAGAAACCACGGAGGACCGATGATATCACACCCACAAATTCTGAGAATGTTCAAATTTTTTGTGGTCTGTTTGAATCTTCTTTGGGGCAGAGGGGAACCCTGTCTGGGAAACAGCTTGCAGAGAGATGGGAAAATGGTCAATAGGAATGGAGTGAGAGGAGATCTATGATAAAACCCCCAAGCATTTACACTTGTGAAGAGCAAGTCTATAACACCATTCTGGGTTTCTATGACACCACACAAGCTCCCTGAACTCAGGTCAGAAAAAAATCTCCAATACCATTATTAGCTCTTTAATGCTCATACACTCAATTTATTCTACATATGGCCCAATCATTTCTATCAACAAAGCTTCTTACAAATGTAGGTCCCACCCCTATAACTGGTAGCCTACAACCTTCATAAAACCCAATGGACTTCAATGGGCTACTGTGCAGGCACAATTGTCTGTGCACATGCCGTCAATTGCAGGATGAGAATCTTATGTCCTAAGCCAGCAAACACTTGTACTCATGCTTAACTTTCCTCAAGTCAGTTGAGCTGCCCACATGAGTAAAGGTAACCACATGCAAAATAAATACATAAATAATAAGAGCTAGCTCTTATGTAAGCATTTCCAGGACTGGAGCCTTATTCATGGCTTCTGTCCAGGGATAAACCCTTCTTAGAAGAACTAAAGGGCTTGAATCCCTCCACTCTGAAGTGGAGATGAGAACATATCCACTCATCACATTAGTAAACAAGATTGCCCATTCCAGACTTAGTCTGGGCTGTAAACCGGGTATGAAATGTTTCTGTTATGTTGAAGTATGAATGAAGATCCTGAATGGATTTTTCCCCTCAATATTTCCCTCTCTTTAAAAAAATGTAATTCAGGGAAAATGAATTACATATTTTACACACTATCAAATGACAATTACTGCTATAAAACATAATAGGAATCAGATCTGCCCAAATGGAGGGAAATAGAAGACTTAACAGACACAGACTGTCTGTAACAGTCTCTCTGATTGGTGACAATGGGAAGGCACTTCTCTATGAGCCTAGTGATTTCACCAGAGAAAAAACAAATCTGAGCAGAAAAGAAGGGCTTGCAAGATTGGAGTTGTTTCCAGGCATGTATTAAGCCATTTTTTAAAATTACAATATTATTTATATGTTAATTTGAGGGACTTTTTATGGACCCTTCCTTCTTCTGTAGAGGAGGCACTAGCAAGGAGGAAAGCCCTGATCCTGCAGTCAGGTGTAAGCCCTGTGGCCAATAGGATACAGTACTCTGTGGGCACTAGGGTCTATATGTGTGGGTTCACATGCAGGATTTGGTAGACATTTATGCACATGCTTAACTTCTGTTCATCTGCTTAAAGTTAAGCATGTGCATGCATGTTTGCAAGATCATTCTGTGACTAGCCAGGAAGAAGAATATAAACATTCTTTGTATAAAACCTTAAAACTGATAGGAGATTTATACAAAATAAGGGATTATCATTAGCCTGTTGAAGGAATTACCTAACAGATAATCAGGATAAATAGCAGCCTGATGTTTACTACTAGACCCGGGGTTCTCACTACTCGTATGACTCTCAGCACTGCCTATGCAAGACAAGACATGCTTGTTTTTTTCAAATCAGCCTTCTTTACAGACCACCCATTATCCACCACCCACCCAAGAGTAGTAAAGCCTTCTTCTTCATTCATTCATTTAGAAGAAAGCTACCTGTGATGCAAGAAATAGAACTGTTCACATTTTTCATGCAAACCTATTTTTGGCAAAATGGCTTTTTCATTAAAATGGAAATTTCCATGGGAAATATTTATAGTTTAAAAAAAATCAAGTTTTTGTAAAAAAAGAAAATTTAATCAAGACAATTCCAGCAAAAATGAAATCTTATTGCCATCATTTCTTTTTTTTTGTGGGAACAAAAACTATTTCCTGACCAACTCTAACAACTTTCATCATATTTCAACACAAAGAATATTTCTTAAAACCACATTCATCAATTTTCTCAGTCACATAGTATTCCTGCAACAAAATGTCTTACCCCAGCCCCCCAGGGAACTACATTTTGCAGAACACCATGGTCTCAATTCACGAAGGAACTTAGGCATGCAACACTCAGCATCACTACCCTGAACTTTTAGGCACCTATAAAATCAGTGGAATTCACAAATCCTACAATAGGTGCCTACACTCCCTATGCAATGAATGGGGAGAGAAATGGGGCTAAAAATGGGATTCACAAAAGCCAGCACACGAGGTAGCTCTTCACCTCAGATATCCAGTAAGCGATGCGAAAGCAAGCAGGGTGCCTTAAGCTCAGAGAGTTTGGCACCTAAGTCAAAGCTGGAAGGAGGCACCTCCCTCTTCTTGGGAGTCTCAGCTGCAAACACTCTCTTGACCTTGCCTGTGGTTGTTAGCCCTCTCATGTAACTTTTAGCCTAGTGCTTAGGGTACTCATTCGGGATGTGAGAGATCCCCAGTTCAACTCCCTCCTCCACCTCAGGAAGAGAAGAGATTTGAACAGGGATCTAATACCTCTCACTTGAGTGCCCTAACCATTGGGATATAGAATGGGGCAAGGGGCGCCCTCCATCTCTCCTGTTGAAACCATTCCACTGTGGATAAATAATGAGAACCCTTAAGCTAGCCAATGGGAAATGCTGACCAGAGAGGTGTGTGCTAGCCCCACCCCTCTCTGAGTCCAGCACCTCAGTCCAGGTTGCAAAGAGGCACCTATTTCTGCTAGTGAGTCATGAATTGAGGGGAACATGAGTATTTGGTTCCCTCCCCTAAATCATGTTTGGAGCTCAAAACGATACAGATGGGGGAAGACTCCCCCTTCTAACCTGTTACCTAGTGCTGGGGTTCTCAAATGTCATTGTACCATGATCCCCTTGTGACAACAAAAATTACTACACGACTCCAAGAGCAGGGACCGAAGCCTGAGCCCATTCGAGCTGCACAGCCCCTGGTGCAGGGGAGCAAAAACCAAAGCTCGAGGGCTTCAGCTGCAGGCAGGGGGCTTTGGCCACAGCCTTGGGTGGTGGGGCTTGGGCTTAGGCTTCGGCTTCAGCCTCGGGAGGAGGGGCTCAGACTTCGGCCCTGGGGCCCAGCAAATCTATCACCAGCCCTGGTGACTTCATTAAAACGGGGTTGCAATCCACTTTGAGGTCCCAACGTACAATTTGAATACCTCTGGCCTAGTGGATAAGATGTAGGAGATGCCTAGCTCAATTCCCTCCTCCTCCTGTGGGGGAAAAGGGATTTGAATGGGGAAGAATCAACTAACTCTGAACTACAGAGTCATTCTAACTCTAGCCCACTTAATAGTTAAATAAACAATTATTTAATTAAAAATGGAACATCTTCAACAAGAAAAATGGCCAACAGGAGCTGCTGGAAGCGGCACGGACCAAGGGACATACTGGCCCCTGCTTCCAGCAGCCCCCATTGGCGTGCATCAGTGAACCGCGGACACTAGGAGTCACGATTGGCCAGACCTGTGGATGGGGCAGGTAAAAAACCGGCCCAGCTTTTCCTACACAAGCAGCAACCTCAATAGGAGAAACACTGCTTTAGGTGCCTACAAGATTAGGCGGCAGCTAAGCAGGAGTTTTGTGAATCTCAGTGATGTCTAAAAATGGAACCTAAGTGCCTTTGTGGATTGCCCCTAAAGCTACTAGTTAGAAATTCCCATGGCTCACAGCCACCATGCACGGGGGTGGGGGGTTTCATGTTTTCTAGCACTTGACCAAGGATTTAAAAGGATCAGTTCTTGCCACGTGCAAAGGTGGCCTTGTCTACGTGAGATAGTTTATCACCTTGGTTTATTATATCTCTCCTTCACAAGTGCTGGCTTTTTAAGTTGTCTGAAGTTGTAATTAAAAAATGAAAAGTGGGCAAGAAATTGACTTCAAGACAACTCATTCATGAATCCATTTTAGCTGAGACAAAACAAGAATGGCTTATACTGATTTTACAAATGTAGTTCATGAGGGCTGTTTAAAACATGGGGACCATGCTATTTTTAATTAGCAAATTTGAGTCTTGCCCCACTTATGTTAGCATTGGTATTAATGGAGCTAGGTAGACAGTCCAACAAGAGCAGACTGTCGATTTTTCAAGGCCAAATATATATATATTTAAAAAAAGACTCACTACCTCATGCCACCAATGTCTGGGTCCCCATCTCCTTTACATAGGTGCTGGCACTCTGGATGCCTCCTTCATTCCCTTTGTATATTTGAGCCTTCACAGCTTCTGGTAACCATCCCTTGGATACCCATGAGTCCAAACCAGTGTGCTCCATTTAAAAGTAAAAATGTTGGCTTCTTCTGTCAGCCCCACAGACTCAACCTGGATTAATAGTCAAGCTTGGTTCTTTCCTCCCCGCGTGCCTTTTTATGACTAGTATGAGAGTTTCTGCACGCAGAATTAGCCCCTTAGACAGCTGTGCAACTCCCATGTGCCTTTAGTGGGTTTGCACAAGTCTAGCTAATGGAAACTGGTAAGATGTTCTGTTGATGAGGTGCAAGGATGAATCAGATCCATCTCTGTCACTCTTTGCTGTGCAGACTTCACAAGGGTTTACAGGAGAAAAAAGCATTTAAAAACTTCTGATTGTAACTAAAGTAAGCAGTTTCTGAAGACACACAGAGAGCAGATCTGTTAATGGAGAAGACGGCACTTTGACTCAGTCACTCTTTAGACTAGAACTGCATTTTAAGCACTATACAAATTATAAACTTTACTGCTCAAGTTATACTGGAGTCTTTCCTGAACCTGTTCAGCCTTCCTGGAGTGACAAACAGAAATGCACCCTGAAGTGCACTACAGAATACTGCTTCTATATGGTTTGCCTCTATTTCTGTCAGCTGCTGATTGCCACACCTGATTCTTTAAATCAGTTCCAGCTATGCTGTCCCAGACATAATGGTAGGGAGCTGCTGACTGCATCACAGATCAAAATATTTTCTAAATCATATTGGAGAGACAGCTTTTCCATATCTCTGTCTGAGCAGATAAAATTATTACTCACCAGTGTTAGTCTTCTCTTGGGGCCTCCTATGACAAAAACAGACAGCATTGAGGCATCCCCAACCAGGAAGCAAGGAGACATGAGTTGTCAATCCAGGATTGCATATACACATATAGAGCAAGTAAGTGTGTAAGTACTAGAAATGCTATTGTGACACTATCTGGAGTGATTCAAGAGCAAGAGTGTCAACCCCAGGGCAGACTGTTAAGAAGCAGAGCAATGACCTTAAACGTTTGGTATGTTCTATAATGAGATTTCACCAACCCAGTCATAAGTGTGTACTCCCAAAGTACGATAACAGTCTTACCATGGAGCCACAGACAGTCCCCCTTGGGCATTCTTGTCTATCTTGATACATGGGCAAGCTTGCTTATGAGATATGGTCCCTTACACCAAAAATCACAACAATATTCAGGTCACTCCCAGTCCCAAAGGACCGCCACTTACCTGTGGTCAATTGTATCTCAGACCTCAATCCAAAGTCAACACCTGTAGCTAGCCCTGTAATAAACGAAAGATTTTATTAACTAAGAAAATTAATTAGTTATTTACAAGATTAAAGAAGATAATCCAGACACACAAATAAGTATCACTCTTAACTTTCAACAAATAATAGAAACTTCTATCATAAACAGACTCCAAATCAGTGTTTCTCAAACTGGGGTTGCCGCTTGTTTAGGGAAAGCCCCTGGGGGGTTGGGCTGGTTTGTTTACCTGCCCCGTCTGCAGGTCCGGCTGATCACGGCTCCCACTGGCCGAAGTTCGCCACTGCAAGCCAATGGGGGCTGCTGGAAGCAGCGACCAGTAAGTCCCTCGGCCCACGCCACTTCCAGCAGCTCCCATTGTCCTGGTGCAGTGAACCGCGACCAGTGGGAGCCGCAATCTGCCGGACCTGCAGACGGGGCAGGCAAATAAATCTGCCTGGCCCGCTAGGGGCTTTCCCCACACAAGCAGCGACCCCAGTTTGAGAAAAGCTGCTCTGTATGTCCTTTGGGGCTAACCCAGCCAGAACAGCCAGAGGTATTTTGCTTATGCTTGGTGATTCTTGCCCCCTTGCAGTCCAAGCAGCAAAGAGAACCAAGTTTCTCCTTGTCAGGGATTTTTATTCCCTTCATCTCAGAGCCCAAACTGATGGGATGAGTTCATATGCAGATCTCCCCTTCTTAGAGAGAGTGAGGAATGCAATCAACAAGGCCTCTGTCCTTTGATGCTACACAATGGCTCCTTTGTTTTCAATGGGCTTTTTTTTGTGTGCAGGATGAGTCTTTTACTTTAATTAATGCTTTTTTTCCTGTTTGGTGAGTCATACAATTAGAGGTTTACAATGCAAATGTTTGCTATTGCTCTATAACATGGTATACAGATAAATGAGACTAATGCATGAAGCACCTTGCAAACCATTCATAAGATCTAAACACTAAACACATTCTTATCAATTTAACATCTATTTTAACACAGGTAAGCCAGATTGTTTTCCACCTATGCATTTGTCAGTGTTCAGTGAGGCCTGGGGCCTTAGCATGAGCTGGCATCTGGTCTGCCAGCATCACAGATATCAAGAGAAATCTTCATGTGAGAAGAAGAGATGGAGTTAAGATTTTTTTTTAATATAACGATTACAGTAGCACTTAGGACCCTGAGCTCCATTGTGTTAGGCACTGCAGAAACACAGAACAAAGATGGTTTCTTTCCCAAAAAGCTTGCAATCTATGCAAAGTAGCATTTAGGGTGCAGGAACGAGTGAATGGAGAGAACACTCAAGTGTCATTTGTGCTCCATGGATAATTCACATGCAGAGACACTCCTGGAAAGTTTGCTAGAGTGTGAGATAGAATGACATTCAAATAGGAACAACCTGAGAATCTTGGAGGGAAGAAAAATGGATTTCCCAGACATCCCTTGCAGAAGATTTACTGCCTGGGATCCCTAACCAATAATGGTAAAAACAACCTCAACATGCATAACAGCAGCAGCTATATTTTGCAATGGAAGGTCTATGAAAGGGCTAAACTGGGAAATAATTACCCTGGGCAAAGCACCTGTGTGTTCCTCATGTTTGACATAGCACTCAAATTATGTTGGTAAAAATCAGTATAAGCTATTCTTGGTTTGTCTCAGCTACAATGGATTAATGAATATGTTGCTTCAAAACCAATTTGATGTAAGAAAGTCCAATTTTGTAAATCTAAAGACAATAATTAAGCCCAGTAAATTGAGCATTGCATAAATAACTGCTGATGGATACACATTGGATATTGGTATTGTTTAGAGAAGTTATTGAGAACTGGAAAAGGTTCCTGTGAGTCAGCAAAATGTGCTGACATCATCATTTTATATAAATGTGTATGACCCATTTGACCCTAGTTTAACACAAAACACATTTTGTAAAATCTCAATCTGGTGTAAATCATAATAGCTTCATTAAAGCCTGCAAAATAAACAAAAAGCTTTTGTCCTTTAGTAGAAATATGGGGTATGTGAAAGGTAAAACTCATGCAGTTGGTGGAGCTATGCCCATTTATATCAGATGAGGACCTGGTTTGAATGGTACTGCATATTACAACATGTGCCAGCCCTTTTGAGAGTGTGCCTGGCACAGGTTATGTTACCATTTAGGACAATGTGCTAGATTGCAGCTGTTTGGTGAAGGAATGATGGGTTTACCAGGCATGAGATGCTTGCTGTACAATAGAATGAATAAGAATGTTGAGTTCATATGTAATTCATCTGGTTGATGGGGTTTTATTAGATTGTAAGCTACGAAAGAGATCAGTGACCTGTGCTCCTAATCAGAGGTGATTCCTACAACCAGAGCTTCTTAAAACAAAAACAAACAAAAGAAAAATCAGAAAAGGTCTTGCTATGTGAAAGTAAATGTAAATAATACTTAATCCTACATCAGATTGGGTTACTCGGAGCTCTCTGTTTCTAGGTGATGACTATCTCGGTAAAAGTACTGTATAAGTTAAAAAGTTTAAATATTCATTATCCTTATTTTCTTAAATACCATTCTGGCTATGGAAATATGGCAGGCACTTATCGTCAGCCAAACTCATAGACTCAGCAGTTGTAGCCATTCTGCGGTTAAGGCTGAGCATGACAGCTTCCCATTATATACAGGATTTTTACTATCATTCCATTGCTTCCTAAAAATAAATCAACCCCCTAAATGTTTATATGCTGCATCTTAATCTCAGTATAGAGTGTTTCTTGGGACATTTGGTTAAAATCAGAAAATGTGTGGTATGGTGGTGACATGCACCACACTGAAGTAAGCTTTTTCCCCAAAAGCATTTTCCTTTGTGACTGCCTGGTCCATGCTAATTTTTCCTAGTGCAAAGATGCACTCTTATAGGAACATAAGAACATAAGAACGGCCATACTGGGTCAAACCAAAGGTCCATCTAGCCCAGTATCCTGTCTACCGACAGTGGCCAATGCCAGGTGTCCCAGAGGGAGTGAACCTAACAGGTAAAGATCAAGTTATCTCTCTCCTGCCATCTATCTCCACCATCTGACAAACAGAATATAGGGACACCTCTCCTAACCCATCCTGGCTAACAGCCATTAATGGACTTAACCTCCATGAATTTATCCAGTTCTCCTTTAAACACTGTTATAGTTCTAGCCTTCACAACCTCCTCAGGCAAGGAGTTCCACAAGTTGACTGTGTGCTGTGTGAAGAAGAACTTCCTTTTATTGGTTTTAAACCTGCTGCCCATTAATTTCATTTGGTGACTCCTAGTTCTTATGTTATGGGAGTAAGTAAATAACTTTTCCTTATCTAATTTCTCCACACCACTCTTAATTTTATACACTTCTATCATATCCCCCCTTAGTCTCGTATTTTCCAAGCTGAAAAGTCCTAGCCTCTTTAATCTTTCCTCATATGCGACCCATTCCAAACCCCTAATCATTTTAGTTGCCCTTCTTTGAACCTTTTCTAGTGCCAGACATTTTTCCCTCTTAGGCAGTCCATTCTTGGAAAAAAACTAATAGTTGCTGCCCTAGAGTAGCCATTGTGCAATTGGGCCAGAAAAAGGTGGAACACTTTATATTAATTTTAAATAGTGAGAATTACTTACATATAATATTTTAAATGTTTGTAAATGTTTCTATTGGTCGACTTCCTTTCCCCCCTTTCATTCCTGCCCACTGTGTGTTGTCCCCATATTCCACCCAGGTATAGCTCCATCCACACCACATGACCGCCTGTGGACTTGCTAAAGTCTGCAGGAGGGAATCCCCATCTTGTTGGACCTCGTACGAACTGAGAGGAGGGAGCCCTTCTTATGGATATTGTAGCAGGGCAAGCACCCTGCTCCAGAGAGAAAGGGTTAAAACCAGCTCTGGGAAAGGGCTGCCCCGAGGAGCCAATCAGGCGAAGGCAGGTAGAAGCCAATCCAGGCCCAATGGGGCTGGTATAAAAAGGGCTGTTAGTAGGAGACAGGCAGTCTCACTCCAGCCTTGGGGTTGGAAGGACTGGATTGCCTGGGAGCACAGGGTACCTTCAACAAAGTAGTGCCAGGGAAGGGGCAGGCTAAGCTGGGGAGCTCAGGCCTGGTGACCTCCCAGCCTGAGGCCTGGCAAGAAGACCTAAGTAGGTACTGGGGCTGCAGGGAAAGGCAGCAGGTCCAACCCCCTAGCCAGTGATGAGTGGCCACTTCAGACTGCATCTAGCCCCAGGGGATGGGGCTAGATGAAGACTGGCAGTGGATCACTGAGGTGAGGTGGGCTCAAGGCAGTGGGGCTACCTGGGCAAGGGGCAGCATCCCAAGGTAAAGGGTACTGTATTCCAGGAGGGATGTGAGGCCCACATGTGGTGGAGATAAAGGGACTGCAGAGGGGCAGGTAAGGGCAGGGAGAAACCAGCCAGAGGAGAGCACTCCTGAGCTGGATAAGCTAATTCCTGGACTGACCAGCGGGAGGTGATGTGGCAGTGAGTCAGCAGCCTTGCTACAGATATATATTCCCCAATACATGTAAACTTCTAAGTCTGATTCAAAAACTAGTAAATTTCATGCCCACCCACAAATAATTCATTAAAAATATTGTTAAGGGTGAAAGTGGATTTTAATGGATTCTTGAGTTTTTTCCCCTGAAAAAAATTACTTTCTGTACAAAAATTCTTCAACTCTAGAAATCTCAGAGGTTAGGAAGTCTAGAAGGAACTTGACCCACCTAGTTCTTCATTCCCATTTAATCCTTCACCATCATCTCACTTGCTTTACGTTACACAGCCCATTTTGCACCCTACAATTAAAAAAAAAATGTAAGTAATGGTCAAAGTACCAAATTACTTTGTTGGGCCAGGCATCCTTTGGCAGTGTAACAAAACTGCACACAGTGGGTACTCACTGTAAGAACATTACTGCAGCACTTAATGTTCCAATAAGCCCCATTTATCAAGCTATGTTTACTAGGCTGGGATAATAATGACCACATAAAGTATGTAATATCTATGGCCCTGATCCACAAAGGTACTGAGGTGCCTAAACCCAGATTTAGGCACCTAAATCCAAGTTTGGGCTTCACAGTAATACATGAAACTCCTGTTGATCTTGGCAGACACTTATACTCACTTGGTGTCTACAGTGGCCTGTGCCTGGGGGTCCCTGGAGAAATGGGCACCCTGACCTCACTCCTCAGCAGGAGTGCCGAGTGGGTGGGGGAAAGCCCACGCGCCCTGACCCCACTCCCTGGCAGGAGTGCCAGGTGGGAACTGCAAGCAGAAGGTGTAAGGAGGGGCCCCTTCTTGCTCTGGCCCAAGGCCCCACAAACCCGTAATCCACCTATGAGTGCCTATGTTTTCAGGGTAAAAGTTCCTTTACCACCTAAGGTCTTGTCTACATGATGCAGCAATGTGCACTAGAAGGATGTGAATTATAATGTGCACCAATATGAAACGCACTATCAACCTGAGTAGACCCTGCTAAACCAAAAGCTCCCTAGTATGTGTTAATATCAATACATTGGTGTGAATTAGAATTCACATCCCTCTCTTGCACTATGTAGGTAAGTCCCAAGTTTCTGCTCCTGTGCCTGCCCGCCCACCCCCAGGAACTCAATAAGTGCATGCTCAGGTGTTTAGATGCCTATATCCTTCCAAAGCTCAGCGCAATCTGTGAACCGGGGATGAATGAGTTTGAGGCCCAATCTGGTAGGCTTGCTCAGAGGCTGCTGATCAGATCAGGTCCCATTCAAAATATAGTGGAAGGAGGAGCTGCTGTTGCCCATCTTATAACTTTTAGCTCAGTGATTAGAGCATTTACCAGGGATGTGGGAGACTCAAGTTGAATTCTCCCATTTCTACCAGAGAGGGAGAAAGGATTTGAGCAGGAAGTCTCTATGAGGGGGTGTTCATCCCACACCACTCCTGAAAGGGTTAATGAAGTTCAGAGAGGACCAATTAGTGTGATAGGTCCCACATGAGAGGATAAGTCAGGGAGAGCAACCCCTGACTGGAGGATGAAGCTCACCTGAGCAGGTATGGGCTGGGCTAGTATAAAGCCAGGAAGCTGCCACAAGCAAGAACTGTAGTGAGCATGTTTGCAGCCCCTTTCTCTGTGTGTTAGAGAGGGAAGGAGGGAACACAGGAGAAGAGTAGGGCCCTTAGAGCCTGGTCCTGAGAGAGGGGTGTACCCTGAAGAGAGAAGGATGGAGAAGAGAGCCTGTGAGTAGGAAGCAGGCTGGGGAGTGAGTGGAGAGAGAGCGAGCAAGTGTGTGCTGTAACATTGGGTTAAAAGTTACAAGGCGAGTGGCACTACCTCCTCCACTGACCATTTTGTATGAGGTGACCTGGGCACCTAACTCATTCCTGCAAGAAACTACCTAGGTGCCTAAGCTGTCTGATTCCAGGAGCCGGGTTTCCACTTGTGGATAGCTCAGTAGAGATAGGTACCTACCTACAGCTAGGACTTAAATGCTGATTTCTGAGGGAGGGGTGGGGCTGAGAACACTGCTCCCTCCCCACCGGTTGGTATCTCTCATGTGCTAGTTTAGGCAGCTCCCCACCTAGCATGCTGGCTTTTGTGGATCCCATTCTAAGATGCTTATTTCTCCTTATCCAGTGCATAGGGACCCTAGGTGCCTAAGTCAGCCTGTGTGGATTGCAGTGTTACTTCTGTGATTTTTCTAGGTACCTAAAGGTTAGTCTCTGACACTCCCTCTTGCAATGCTTTAGCCTTTTTTGTGGGTGTGGGCCTACAACTGTAACGTTAATGACCATTTCCTCTCAAAAGCCCTGTGTCATCAGAAAGACCCCAACACTTCAATTACTGAATGGAAAAAATAAATTATGGTCATGCTGATAATGGGGAAAAATCACAAGCACCCTGAGACAAGATGGATTGTCTCTACAGATCATGGGAGCTGGGCTATAAGGCATCATTTAGTAGGCATGATGACTTTGCAAGAAATATTAGCATCTGAGTTCACTATTAAATACAGTCATGCAGAATGATCTGCACTCAGCTAGTTCTCATCCAAATGACACCCCTGGCCCATTTTCCTATTTCTCTTTTTTATCTTCATTACTGCTCCCTTTTCTCATGGAAATTCACTGTGCTACTCAGACCCCCCCTGCATCATCGCTGTAGATTTTACTGTGATAAAAACTACAGCTACATATTTCCAGTAAGCAATACTTTAGGAGTAACCTGGAAGGGGGCTTCCACCACACAACACTGTCTCAGAGTCTTTCAGATGAAGGTCTTCAGTCCATGAAGGCAGAGTTCCATGCTTGGACTGTAGGCAATGGAAGGCTATGCCCCCTACTCCTTGTCCAAAAGTACAAACTCCTCCTACAAATGAAAAGCAAGTCAAGAATTCTGAGTTAAAATCATAGTTTTTCTCACTAGCATTCCCACTGATATCGTCAAGCTGTCTAGAATGGCTTAAACTGTGAGTGCCAATTTCAGGGGTGACTGTTAGAAATCAGGACACAGACGCCAAACAGGCTGTGAGTTCTGTACTTAAATTTTTTCAACCAACTAACAAGTGCGATCTCCTCAGGCACTATTACAACCTTAACATGGAGTCACAGACAGGCCCCTTGTGCACTCCAGTCTATCTTGTCACCAAAGCAAGTTCACTTTTGTGACAAATGGTTCTTTACATCAAAAATTGTAAGAATATTCAGGTTACTCCCAGTTCCAAAAAGACCAGGCAATTGCATCCTAGATACATCATCAAAGACAATCCTAAAGATTTATTAACTCAGAAAAGAAATAAGTGTTGTTTACAAAGTTAAGGCAGGTAAGCATATATGCATAAATGAGTCAGTCTTAGATTTCAAAGATGTTAGAAGCTGCTGTAATATGCAGGCTTAATATCTCCTTTAGGGCTAACCCAAGCTACAAAGCTGGGGATCTCTTGCTTATGCTTAGAAGTCTGACCCTCTCCCTGAAGTCCAAGGAACATAGGCATAATTTCTTCTTAACAAGGATTTTTATTCCCTTCCTCCAGAGTTCAAGCTGTGATGCAATGAGTATTTGTGCGTGTCTTCTCTTCCTGGGTGTTGTGGTGGGGAAGCAATCAACCAAATATTTTGTCCACTAATGTTTTCAGCAGTTAGTCTGGTGTCTATGGGCTTCCTTTTGTTGGGCAGGAGATGACACCTTTTGTTGTAAACTAGTATTTCACACTTGGTATAATGCTCCTCGCCTGACTCTGAGGGTTTAGAGTTTGACCAAACATTTTTATAGTTACAGAACAAACATTTAAATATTACCTTAAAACATGTGACACAGATATTATAATAAGTAAGATCAATACATGCAGCAACTTAGAAGCATTTCATAAAGTCTAAATATTAAACACAATTTTATAAGCCTAATACCTACTTTAACAGTACTAACACACAGGCAAGCAAGAATGGTTTCCAGCTTTGCATTTGTCCATGTTCAGTGAGGCCTAGGGACTTTGGCATGAGCTGGTACCAGGTCTGCCAGCATCACAGATGTTTTTGCTGGAATGGGATAACTTGGTGCAAAAATATAGAGGTGAAGTCTTGAGCTGTATGAGTGAGTAGGTATCCCACATTGCCCAACACCATTTAAAAATTAGTTATACTTACTAGACATATTCTTATAAAGACATTTTGGTAGAGGTAGCAACTTATTTTAAAGGGACAAACATGTAACTATATGAGAATACAGCACCACTAGAGACAGACAACATTTTTCAGATGAATAATTTATTTTCCAAAACCTGCAGTTTTGGACTGACTGAAACAATCCACTGATTTGACTCAAATCTGCTAAATAATTGTGGAAAAACATATTTTCAGGCTAGATTCACAAAAGGATTTACACCAATTCACAAAACAGGAGGAGGGGATGGTAAAGATGATTTGCCAAAAATTAAAAAAAAATGAATTCAGGTTGAATTGTTTTTTATTTTTTTGGGAACTGCCTGTGAACCAAAAGTCAGTCTTCCAGCTCTAATCATTACTCAATCATAGGGTAATTATTTAAACTACAACCTTAGCACAGTTTAAAAGTGGCAATGTATGTGGTAATTAGTTAGTCTTTGAATGATCAGATAATTTGGAATATTATTACAGAATAATTTTCAAGAGCATCTAATTACTGTGGGTCTAATCCTGCTAGTATTTTGCATGCAGAGCTCCTGTAAAAGTTTGACACCTTGGAATACAGATTGATTTCTGGAACTAGGATCATATAATGTTTATACATTGGTTACATGATTATATGCACTCTTTAGGAATAAAAACATAGCACTTTATTTTAAACAAAAATGATTTAATTACTGATCCATAATATTTGCATCAATGTCCTGAAGAAAGTGTAGGATAACTTAAGATTTGGACTGTTTGACTAATAGAAAAAATAAAAAGTGGACTTTTAATAATATTAAAAGCTTTATTTTTCATGGACATTTTAACATTCTGAAATATTTCACCTAGCTCTATTCATGTTAAATAAACTTCCAGTGGGGGAGATTTCTAAATATTAAATATTCATGAGCCCTGTGCAGCAGCATACATTTTGTCTCCATAGATTTCAAATATGGAGATTTTTGTGGTCTTTCTGCAGCTTTCTGTAGAAAATACCCAATTATGGTCTCATGTTCATGGAATTACTGACATGGGCACAACAGCTGAATGGCAGCCACAAAAGAGTCTTAAGATCTTTAAGCAGCAACATTCTCTAAAATACTAAATTAGAAAAATAAGTGATCAGAATCTTATACCTTTCAGTTTTCCTATGTGCGACAAAGGGCGAAGATACTTAGAGAAAAGAATAGGCTGTAAAATAGAGATTTAAATTTGCCATCTAATTAGCCATCATGACCTAGGTGTCTGTCAACAGTACAACATAAACCCAGCTTAATAGAATTTGAGTTAGCAGAGCCTGGATTTGAGCACCTACAAATTTGTAACCCTAGATTAGGAATTGTTGAACCCTTGGTCCCAGCCTGGGGCTCCAGCATCTACCCTGCACTAGGTGGGCCCCAGTCCAACCACCCATATCCCAGACTTCCTAGGATCCTCACAAAATGTGGCTGCTCTACATTTGTTCGTGTTGCAGTGTAGGAAAACTCGAATGTCCACTAAACCTTACTGTCCAGAGGACAAAACATTGGTCCATGGGATTGGGGGATACTTCTAGGCAGACTTCCAGAGTACAAGTCCAATGGGCTGCATCTACACTGCAAAGGACTATGGTTTGAATCCTGGGTCCTGGCTTGGATTCACCACCCCTGTGGGGTTCTGGGACCATAGGTCTTAACCCTGGGTTAGCATGATCTGTGTGTAGAGAGAAGGGGGGGTAGTCTTGAGCCTGAGTTCAAACCCTGGTTTTACGCTGCAGTGTAGACTTATCCAGAGCCCAGTGAAGTGAGTACGAAGTTTTTCCATTGACTTCAATGGGCAACCAAGTCCATGCAGTATAGGTATGTCAAATTTTGCTGGTTTTATACCAGTGTAATTGTAAAGTACAACTTCACTGAAACCAGTGGATGTATGTCTCTCTCACACTGGTATGAATGAGAGTAGAATTTCTCTCTGCAGTGATATTTGAAGGGAATGGGAATTGCATAATATATACCAGAGATCAGCAACCTTCAGCATGCGGCCTGCCAGTGTAAGCCCCCTGGCAGGCCGTGCCAGTTTGTTTACCTGCCACATCTGCAGGTTCGGCCGATCGCGGCTCCCACTGGCCACAGTTCACTGCTCCAGGCCAATGGGAGCTGTGGGAAGTGGCGCAGGATGAGGGATGTGCTGGCCACTGCTTCCTGGAGCCGCAATAGGCCAGATCTGTGTAATCGGCAGATAAACAAACCTGCCCGGCCTGCCAGGGGACTTACCCTGGAGAGCCGCGTGCCAACGGTTGCTGATCCCTGATATATATGTTTGGTACTTTCCTGACATAACCTTAATTTTTCAGATATTTCCATCAGCTTTAAAAATTCCGTTTAACACTAATATGTTTGAAAATTAAAAATACATATGGTAAGCAATTAAATAACACTAAATACGATAGTATGGCAGTACTTTGTCAGCATTACGCTGCTGTAATTTGGACTCATTTGTGTTGTCTTTTAGCAAAAGTAACTGCCATAGAATAAACAATGTGTCAAAAAACTTCATTTGAGAACGCTGATATATCTCTTGACAACCTTTAATCACACGTCTGCATATGATATAGACATGATTCTGTCTGGAATTTCCCTAGGTTTTTGACAGCTCTTTAGAACTATTTCTGACAAAACTGTTCTGAGGAGTGGGGTATCATCTGTAATCTTACTGTCCATTTTTAGTGTGGTATGAAAATGTTGGTTGCCTGCTCAAGGTCTGTGAGGTCTGATTATTTTTTAGTACAAGAAAGAAGGCTCCGTCAGCAGCTCAAGAGCTCCAGATAAGGCTAAATCAATCCATTAAGATGGGCATTTGTAAACACGCAATTATACAGCCAGAATGGAATAGGGTTACTGAAATAATTGCTACTGTAACTCTTTCCTTCTTTCCATTAAACTCAGTTTAGTTTTGAAAATTAATGTAAGAAGAATTTTTGCATGCATTGTGTATAGAAACAGTTCAGACCCAGCTGGCTTTTTCCTAACATAATACACTTTTTTCAATGCAATAATCCTAGAACCTTCAATTTCAGAAGGCATTGGGTATCCCTGAATTAAAGTCCTACCATAACAAATCTAAAAATCTGTACCTGAGGGGATTTTGTCTATGACCATTTCTAACCATGAGTCATCCAGGCTCCACAGAAGCTATGCTTTTTAACAGAAGAGCCAATTACAATTCTATTAACATTTATAGAAACAGTATGTGGCACTTGTATCTTCTGCCACTACCAAGCAAAACAATCTAGTTCCAGGGAGCATCCTATCTTTTCCTATACTAGGAGATGTAACAGTGTAGCAGGCTCCTTTAATTTTGTAATTAGGAGGGTTTATGGGGAAATCTGAGTCTGGACCCTGACTTTCACTGACTTGACATCAGCAGTCTTCTTCTTAATTCTCTTCTGTTTATAAACCACCTGGATCATTCACAAAACATAGGCCACATTCTCCACTGGTTTAAATGGGCCTTTTATGCCAGCAGATTATTTGGCTCAGTTTATTTAGTAAATTAATTACTTATAGCATATTTATATAAATACAGTTTAACTAAAATGTGGATTCAAAACAATGAATGATCTTTTAGTCCCCAGTCGTACAGAGATTGATATGCCTAGCCTGATACACTTTGGCTAGTTCCACTGACTTCAGTGGAACTACTCATGTGTAATGTTGAGTATGTGCATATGTCTTTGTAGTGTTGGGGTCTTGTTGCCCACATATAATATCTAAATAAAACTGCTTGTGCTTCCCTGCTACTTTCAATCTTTACCTAAATTATGTCAATTGTAGCTTTCTACAGTTCTACCTATTATTGCATTTTGAAGCCAGTTTCCTTGCTAGGAGCAGTTAGACTCCTATTTTGTTATCAGCTGGGTACAATTAGAGTTACATTAATCAGTTGTGTTTGTTCAGCTGAGTTCAGATTTCCTTTTGATAGCTGTAGGCAGGATTTGAATTTTATCACCATAAGTCAATTCTTTAGACAAAATTCTGACCTTAAATAACCCAAACTGTAACATACCACATTTTTCTAACAGTTTAGAACCACTTTATGAATTATAGACAGGGATTATTGTCTTTGGGTTTCTATTTCTGCTCATTTTAATGTTTGTCTTTTGTATTTTCATAGAAATTTCTGCTTTTACAAGTTTATTGTAATAGTGATTGAAAGGAATTGGTTATTTCATAAGTACTGAAATAAGCACAACTTTAAAAAATAGCTCAGCACTTTTAAAGCCTCATTTATTGTTTGTGTTCTACATGCAAGATAATACTACATATTATCTACATTCTAGACAATACTTAGTCCTCCCATGAATGCAGAGACTGGATTCTATGCCTATAATGGGCTAAATTCAGAAAGGTGATATAAGGTAGGATCCCTTAGAGACAGTAATTATCATACAACTGGTATCTGAATTGGTGTAACTTGCATGCTGAGGACATAGAAGAAGGTGTAAGTTAAAGTAGGATGGGAACAACCCACTTAAAGTACCCCTACCTTATTTAAAGCTTGGCTTCTAGCCATGTAACCTATACCAGCGCTGATGCTCTTAGTCATCAGTAGAGTGCGGTAAGTAGTGGCTTTAAGGTGGCCTGTTAATTAACCGAATCACGTCTCAATTTAGCCCCGAGTCTGAGGAAGCCTAAGACCTTGTTTACATGAGAGATCTGCACCAGCTTATCTAAATATGGTTTTAAACCAATTTAGTAAAACCAGTGCAAAAGGCTATCTTATGTGGGTTTAAATCAGGCTTATCTTGGGTTAGTTTAAGTCAGTTATGAATCAGTTAAATCTAAACAAAAAGAGGTGGGAGGGATTGCTCTGGCTGAACAAAATCAGTTTAAATAACTGATTTTTTAGTTAAACTAGTGCAACTTTCTTGTGTAGACAAGACCTAAGTCTAGAAGGAGTTTCCTGGGGTAGCCAAGCACATGGGGGAAGACGATGTAGGTTATACGAAGAGCAGACTGGAAGAAATTGTAAGCTGAATCAGTTTGGACAGCTTATAGCCTAGTTTCTGAATCTGGGCCACTATGTAACCACAAAAAATCTGTTTTCCATACTGGTACTGAGATAAACAGAGATCATAAAGAGAAACTTATCCAGGCTATAATTTACAGCATGGAGCACATATGCAGCAAGCATAATAGAAAGGAACCTTGCCAGTTCTTCAAAATGTATGAGCTGTTTTGCTTGTTAGTTTTTTTGGTTTTAATCAAAGATGAGTATCTGTAATTATGAAAAAGTTTAACATGAGGAGCTGTGTCCTACACAGGGTAATATTAAATGCTGCCTTTTTTTTTCTTCCACAGTAAAACCAACAGTTATTGATGTTGACATTTATGTTAACAGCATTGGCCCAGTGTCATCAATAAATATGGTAAGTGTCTTGCTAACAAGGATTTTGTCTGGACTGCTTGTCTTGGCATCAATACTTGCTGTTGAAGGGGAGGGGGGAATAGAAATGTCACTAGGATATGATGTTTTGGTTGAAAGCAGTGAGAAATAAGTCAGCAGACACAGTTCTACTTTTCATACATAGTTCTACTTTCGTGTCTTTCCTAGGAGAAATAAACCAACTCAGCAGTATCATGCTGAGTGCTGCCTGTCATAAAATGCTGTTATATCTTGAATGATAAAATTATGATGTTCAGAAAGACACGTATGAAACAAGCCTGTTTCCAGGAAAATGTTGCAAGTGATGCTTAAATAATATCGTTTAGGACTACAGGAAATTAAAATTAAATAGAAACATTTCTATGTACAGTTAATTAATGTTCATCTTAAAAAATAAGCCAGGTATTCGCAATATGTCCCTGTATAGAAATATATACGTAAGATTTGGCTTTAAGTGTCGAGTTAACTCTGGTCAAAATCAGTATTAACTATATCAGTGCATTTATTTACATGAGTTTATCAGATCTCCAGTGTTGTACTATAAATCAATGAGAGAATAGTGTCCTTCATTTTTCCCCTTGAGCTTTAGGGGAAAAAAAGGTCATCTTTAGTTGTACTAACTGTCGGAAGGCATGGGAGACACTGCTCGTGTGTCTGATACCACTGGTTTATGCTGGTTTATGCTGGATCATAGAAGTAAAACTCTCTTCTAGCTCACTGTTAACAGATGGTTTAACGTACAGGAAAGCGCTCAGTTTTTGCAGTGACAAATACTATAAATTGTGCTTCTTTATCTTGATGTTGACATAATTACATAGGCTTGGATTGTTTTTGTGGCACAACTTTTGGCTTCAATTCACGGATTCCAAACACTCTCTGTTGTGTGGAAGGATGAATTTTGTCCTAATGTGGCTCAGAAATAGGGGCAGGAATTGCAGAAAGAAGGTTTGCTAATATTTAGATCTGCTCACATCTAAAATCCCCTACTTAAATTCTTCAGGGCAGACACTTGGATTTCCATTGTGTGTGTTCAAAACTTAGCCAACGACCCAAATTTGATTGCACTCTGTGCGGTGCAACTGTAATATAAATATTAAACAATAAGTGTAATTGTTCTTCTAGTTTACTGGGGAGGGGAGCTGAGTTTTGAAACCATTGTTTGGAGTTTGAATGCCAATGCCTTTTTTCAACTGCTTGTTAATATATATTTTTTAAAAGATCCAAACACGGGACTCTCAGTGCAAATGGGAGATTTGGCAAGTGAAGATGGAACAAATAATCTGTACTGGGAACATCTCATAGCGTCACACTCTGCGAGAGAGTGAAACATTTGGTTAAATTTCTTCACTTGAAGCACAGAACGTGAAACAATGGAGGCATCTGTGTTGTTCTTAAATTGGTAATTATCTTCCCTCTAACTACAATTCAGAGGAATGTGTCTACAGGAAGATCTCTTCTGCATGCATTCCTCTGGCTCACATTACTGCAGTATGCATCTTGTGTGTGCCCTGCACAAGGGGAATGAGAAAAGTGAACAACTGACTTATTAGGTTGGAAAGGTTTATTTAGTTCCTCTTCCTTGCTCTGAACTGCTGGAGAAACAGCTGTATCTTCTGTCACAAAATACTTGGTTTAACTAAATTTTATAGGAACTGCCCAAACTAAGGGGATGAAGTACTTGGAAGTTAATTTATGCTATGATATAACCATGCCTGGCTTACTTAAGCTTTAAGCCCAAGTTCAGAGTACCTCATGAAATTCTGGTGAGGAAATACATTATGCAGTCAGTTATTTTTAAAAAAATCCTCAAATGTAGCTGGGTAATATTTGGAGTGTGACTGGCATGTTTGATATGTATAAAGTAGGTTGTTTTCATGTAACTATACAGAGTTACAGACAACATAGCCTTGCTAGGTGTGGTAAGTAATCCATCTATATAAAATACAGTAGAGCAATAAGGGAAAACACCTAAAGCTATGTTCAGTAGAGCAAGAAGATGACTGAGCTTGTATTGGGGGATAAATAGATAAGGTTTGAGGAGCAGACCAACTCAGGAAAAGCACCATTCTTGTCATCATGAGCACACACCTCCAGCTCTTTCCTTGGTTCTCAGCATGACAATGGCTTCCAGCCCTCCATCACACAGTTGTCAAGTTAGTAAATACTGGGCTACTCTGTAAAGGTAACTGCCAAACAGTTTCTTACTGGGCAAAGAAAAGCAGGTTAAATTAGGTTCCATCAGCCTCAGTATCTCAAGCATGAGCTCACCAACAGGTGGCGCTTTTGTCTTCCAGTCATAGCCCTTTATTGCTTTTTATTTAACCTGCACCCAGGGCCCGCGTCTCCATTTAGGCAACCTAGGCAATCGCCTAGGGCACCAGGATTATTGGGAGGTGGCATTTTGCCAGGGGGGCCGGCAGGCGGCTCTGGTTGACCTGCCGCAGGCACGCCTGCAGCAGGTCCACCAGAGCCCCGGGAGCAGCGTGCTGGGCGGCGAAACGGCCGTGCGCCTAGGGCGCCAAAAATGCTGGCGCTGGTCCTGCCTGCACCACTCTGAGGTTATATTGCTCTCCTAGAGCTCAAATGCCACTCATGTGTATATCAAGTTTCATCTGTGATTTAATCCTGTACATAAAATCTAGCGGGGTAAAACCCTCTTCCTTAAATTACAAAGCAATCTGAGCAATGGATGTTCAATTGAATATCTGAGCAAATTTTGTAGATCAAGTTATGTTAGAAGTACATACCTTTGTCCTGCTTCTGATCAAACTTTAATATAAATGCAAATTTACTTTTCAGTCACATGGAGAAATAATGAGGAAACACCTGATGAAACATGACTACTACAGAGACAGTATGAAATTAATTGAGTGTGAATACTTGTGTCCATGATAGGAAAGCGAATCCACTCAGCCCAGGGCTGGAGTCCTATTAGATATGTGAAGGGGAGGAAATATCACTGGGGATCCCCTTAAGGAATCTTCCCTGGGGGCAGAGTTTGTCCTCTGACTGTGGAGTATACCCAGAGACACACCTGGATGTGTCAGGAGGTGAAGGTCACCTGCTTGGAGGCTTTGTGCCCCCAGCAGCCCAACTCCAACCCTTCATTCACTGCACTACCAGTGCTTCCCCAGCTGGCCCCTGGATCTCCATTAAAGGATCGGAGGATCCCCACAATGGAAAGGGCCATGGTGAAAAGGTAATACAGCTCCAGGCTGTGCTCCTTTCTTAAATCTCCATGAGAGGTAATCATCCCTGGCTCTAATGCCATTAAAATGGGGCTGGTCCTCCTCTGCCCACAGAGTATGGATTAGAGGTTGGGGACTAAGCAAAAGAACTAATATAAATTTCCTGCCCATAACATGAACTAATAAAGCTGAAGCTTTAGAAAATTTCTGATTGCAATATTTGGAACTACTTAACTCGGTGTAGGCATGAAACCAACCAGCAAGATCCATTTTTATATATTACCCCTTTGATGTGAGTTATAAACCATCTAGGTAGACTTGGAATGGGTAGGGATTAACTATGTAATTAGTGGTCTGATGGGTGCCCCTCAAACTGAAGTTGAGTAGTCTACTGTATTTATTGCATCTGCATGTAATATAGCCCAAAAAACAGTTCCCACAGTTTAAACAGTCATTTAAATAGTCTGCAAGGTTGATGTATTTTGGCTGAAAACAGGCATAGTTAGGAGCAAGATACTGATTAGCCCTGAGAGTGCAATGGTGGGAAGGCGGCCTTCCCTTTCTTTGTGCCCTTGCACAGGAGGAAAGCAGTATTGCACAATACTGCAGTCCTTGTGCTCTCCTGACTATAGGGTTGTTCAAAGCTAGTGTCAAGAGCAGCAGTGCCATCCCTAAAAGAAAGTTTTTGAGGGTCAGCTACAGGCCAAGTCCTTCTGTTTGTTTACTAATCCCCAACTATTCTCCCATGGGTCTGTCAATGTGGCTTCTATTTTATAGATACATATGTGTGTGTAATATATAAAATATAGACCATATAAAAAGAGTGCCTCTGTTGGCGTCTGATCTTGGACCTCTGTCTCCTGCTCTTAAAACTACAAAGGAAGAGGTTCCAGTCAGGGGTTACTACAACTTCAAGCTGTAGTGAGTGGAGTCCTCACAGAGCTGATGGGACAATGACCCCTTCCCACTTGCAGATCATAGGGTCAGTGCCACAGAGGGTCCTATCAGATCTGGGTCAGTGCCACAGAGGTGATTTCCCTCATTCTATGAAGGCAGTGGATCTGTGTGTCCAGGGCCCCTCAGTAAGAGGGATCTTTGGGTGCAATCTGGACAGAGCTAATATTAACTAGCAGAGGAATTACTGAGCACAGTCAAAACAGAAAGGAGAAGTTGAGGATAGGTGGAAAAGCAATCCAATGGAGTGATGCAGAAAGTTTGTCCCAGGTGGCATTAGCTTCAAAAAAGAATTTTTCCAGCAGTAGAAGGCTTATGTAAAGTGACAGTAGTAACCAGTGCTACACAAAAGTACTTTGAAATGTAGAATCTCCACACCCATCTAAAATCTTCAGGGCAGCATTTTTTTAAAAAAGTCAATTTTATAAACAAGTCATACTGGGAAAAAAGGAACATGAACTGTGATTGTTAAAAGATATATCAGCTGGCTACCTAAGAAATTGCTCAAGGCATTTAAAATATAAAACCACATTAGAACTTTCCATGTGATTATTATATCCCTTTAACTTTATTAGCCTATCTTTTTATACAGATAAGTTACAGAAACCCATCACTGGCCACTTCATGATGAAATGTCATTAGAGATTCTGACTTGTGAGATGTGGTATTGATGTCTCACAGGAACTTATTCAAGTTTTACAGTTATTTAAGAGCATTACTATGTCTTAATAAAAAGAATGAGTTTAGAAGATCCCCCTGCTAGTGAAGCATGCTAACTTTCATTAACATTAGGACCATTCCTGTTTTTTTTTAAATGTTTCCTTTATGTTTGATGTTTCAAAGTATAGTTTTCAAATTCCACATCACATATTTTAAAACCTTAAAATATGTAATCAGTTTTAGGGCTACATTTTCAAAATGATGCTCAGGAAATTGGTGCATCTGCATCAAGTCCCATTCTTTTCAGTAACAGCATAGGGCAGGTATAGTCAATAGGCAGATCATAGGGCAAAATCTGGACAGTCAGAAGCTTTTGAATGGACCCTGAAATCTTTTTATTTTACTTATTATTTTTTATATTCTCTGAAGTTTGAACCTTGACTGTAGTTTGACCAAGAAATTTGGACTTTGACACAAAATAGCCTACCCTAGCATAGGGTTATAAGCTGCTTTATACATGTTAAAGCTTAAAGTGGCACCACACAGTGCATTTTCTTCAGGTATGATTTAGGCTTGTGCCTGAATGAATTAGAAATGGAGAAAGTTGAAGTTGAGACATAATTCAGGAAACATACTTGAATATATTGGTTATTCTCCAACATCATCTTCAAGAAGCTCAGTAAGGCAGAAAGAAACACAGTACTACCCTATAGGCAATTCAGTCCCTATAAAACCAAATCAGGTCTGTGTACACATAGTGGGCACGCCTAACTTTGTTTAGCATCTGAGACTGGATGAGGTCCCAGCCCGAGATGAAAAAAGGCTGCAGCTCTACCTCTCTCTAGCTCTAGCACCCAAAATCTTATTTCAGTGCAGCTGCATGTAAAAAACGTGTTTGAGAATGTGAGGAACCTATATTTATCTATTCATAAAGTTATCGCTTATCCATTGGATAAATGCTTACTCATTTATTCTCATACAATTTGAAAATATAATTTTTGTAGTGTTCTTTTGTGCTTTTTATCACCTTCTTTTTGTCCACTGTCCAGTCTGCTTCCCCATATCTTTATGTATGCTCTATTTCCTCTTTGTTCACAGTTTAGTGTTAGAGAATAAAGCTAATCCTTTACACATGTATGCCCTTTAATGTATTGATAGACTCCTTTGAACTGCAATTTCAAAGTCCCCACATCTCACTTTTCTTCTCCACAGACACCCTAGGTATTTTTGTAAAGATGTTTGAAAATAGAGTCTTGCCTCTCAAATACTATCTGTGGCTTGTAATGAAGTCTGAATTTCTAATTGCATGTTTAGTCTCTACACCTGTTTACTCAAAGTAAATATACCATTGAAGCATTTGCAACTATGGAAACATCATCTGCCCAATTTAATGTACTAAAACAAACCTCTTTTCAAATACAATTGCAATTACAGCTGTGTTCCACCCTACACCTCTACTGAGTTTTTTTTAAAAAATATATAACATAATTTCTTTATAGGCATCTGTCATAGTTCAGAGCAACTGTGCCTGTATTTTCCCCTCAGTGGTCCAGACAGGGCAACTGTTCTCAGGCTTCCAGCTGCTGCCTTTCTGGATGGAGACTTATGTCTTTCCCCCTTCAGACTGGTGTATTTCCAGGCTTCACAGTTCCCTGACTTTACTGTTATTCTCTGCACAGACAGGTTACTCGTGGACACCTGCTTGTTTTTTCTTCAGAAATGATTAACAGGTCTAAATGCTACAGTTATATGGCACCACACAGCACTTTTTGTACAACCCTCTTTTATTCTTAGGTAAAAAGCATTGCTGAAAAAACATATTAAAAGAATCTAAACATTTTAATAAGCTTAACGGAATTCACCTCTACCCTAACATGGATTCTGGCAGGCGCAGTTTTTTCCAAACCTGCTCTAAGAAATGGGGCCCTCCAGGGACTACAGATACTGTCCGTTTGCAGCCAGTTTAAAACCAGGCTATTTATCCAAAAATCCTTTTTGTTTGTTGGTCCCTGGAGAATCCACTTTGAACTAGTATACGCAAACCTCACCAGGGGGATGGCTTCAAAGTATGTAAGCATCACCCTCCTACTAGAAAGAATACATACAACTATGCTTGTGTCACTGTATTTTTAATGCAATATACCCCAAAGTTATTAACTTTAATTCAGTAAAATTCATTTTAATTTCATAAGGTTGGTTCAGGATATTACAGGAATCTGTCACAGCTTCTTTTAGATACAACCTCTACAGCAGAACTACTCTGCGTCAGTCAATATCCTGCAGCTTGGAGTTTCATTTTCTCTGCAGAGGTCTCCCTCCATTTCCTACTCACACAGTGACTACTTGTGGGAAAATTGGTGGTTGATTGGTTTGTTTTACTTAATGAGTTCAGCTCATGAAAAATGCTGGAGGCCTTGTTCTAAAATAAACTTGATGTATAGTTCATCAAATTTTCAAGCTTCTGTTCTGGACCCCAGTCCAGCAAAACATTGTAAGTCTGTGTTTAACTTTAAATGAGTAGTCTCACTGAGTTTAATGGGATGAAGATGCTTAGCATATCCCTAAGCATTTTGCTGGGTCATGATCTAGTGCAGTGTTTCTCAAACTGCGGTTGCTGCTTGTGTAGGGAAAGCCCCTGGTGGACCGGGCCAGTTTGTTTACCTGCCCGGTCTGCAGGTCCGGCCGATCGTGGCTCCCACTGGCCGTGGTTCGCTGCTCCAGGCCAATGGGAGCTGCTGGAAATGGCATGGGCCAAGGGACTTACTGGCCACCACTTCCAGCAACCCCCATTGGCCTGCAGCGGCGAACTGCAGCCAGTGGGAGCCACAATCGGTCGGACCTGCGGATGGCGTAGGTAAACAAACCAGCCTGGCCCTCCAGGGGCTTTCCCTACACAAGCGGCAACCCCAGTTTGAGAAACACTGATCTAGTGCTATTAATCTAGGGCTTAATCCAGAGCTCATGGACTGGACCCATCTCCTATCTGTCAAACCTTCTTTATCTGATTCTTTTGTTAAATGCAGAAAGTCAAATATGTATTTTCAGTTCATCTTAGTTTTGTATAAATGACTTTTAATGACACAATTAAAAAAAAACCAGACTGCACAATCTCAACAGAAATGGGCACTACAGAAATAGCTGAGGCAGAATCAGGATGGCATGTTAGTTTCTTCATACTGGAGCAATGCCTGTGTAAGAACAAGACAGGGTTTGTGTCCTTCTCATCTAGTGAATGCCAATTAAATCCACTTGCCTACACCTTGTGGATCATTTCCTTAATTCAGAAAACTCTGACAAAATTGCTGCATGGGGTGTTATGCTGCTATGCTTTTTCCATTGGCTAAATTCTCAGTTTCCTTGCCTAGATCACCTTGATTCCTGGCTATCCACAAACTCCAAGTTTGTTTTACATCTTGCATCAAGCTTTCCCAATGTCTTCAAAAAAACAAACCTTGATTATTGCGTGCACTGCACATTCCAGGTGTTTGTATCCAAGGTTTTTGGGCATAGGACCATTTGGCAGTGGACTTGCATTACATTACAATGGAAACAAGTAGTTTGGTAACTGTCCTCCTTAATGATTTTTGGTAATTAATGTTAAACTATTAACAACATTGTCTAGTGTTGGTCACACCAGCTTAAATCTAAAGTAACTCTAATGGAGTCAATAGAGTCCCTCTGGGTTTACAAGAGTGCAGTTGATGGAGCACTTGAGTAGAATATGGTCCCAAATCTTCAAATGAATTGCAGAATATTCTGTTTTTTACAGTATTTTCTGTTGCTAGAGGAGTCAGTTCCATTTACCAACTAGTCAAAAGAATCAAAAGAATATCCTTCATTTTTCTTATCAACCTCAAATTAAATCAAACCCAGAGGATCTGGATGCCCTTTGTACTTTCTGTATGATAGAATGTCACCCACCTAATCAGGCAACTTTTAATTTAGTCTCTCATGACTCCATATCAAAACCGGAAGAACTATATTTCATTCACATTTCAAACTTTTAGTTAACAGTGTCCCTTGAGTCACAAGTGCTCAGTCAGTGTTACTCTGGCACAAATCAACTAGTTCTCCTGGGTGGTTCTATTGAATTAAGGAATACAATAAATGCTTTGTCCCTGCAAGCTTAAAAATCTACAGAATATCAGGGATTCCCATTTCTGCAAAGGCATTGACCTATCCATACTCCACCATGCTTTCGATAAAAGTCAGACGTATATCATTACAAATGAGCATTACAGTGATTTATTACTGTCTCGGATTTGGAAAGACGCATCCCAGGCTATGAAAGTTGCTGATAATTTCCAGGTTCTTTGTATGTTTTCAAAGGGCCATTTTCCTCTTGCTGCTGCCAATTCTGGAGCTGCTAGACCTTCCCATCCCGATCTCTTTCTTCTGATTAGACTTTGAAGGCAGAAGCAGTTCTGCTGCATATAATACTAGTGCATCCTGGATCCACTGGCCTCCCCAAAAAACCTAGGTCTCTGGATCCCTCTGTCTCCTTTCCTTGTTGGTGCATTTCAAACCCTTTCTAGTTGACTTGAGACTAGAGGGTAGCTGGTGAGGGTAGACCTTTGTGGAGTTTCCATTAGATTTCCATGGTATTTCTGTGGGAGTAGGCAATTTGTCCCAGCAGGTTTGGGGTGAATCTAAATGATTTTGAATAAACCATCCTCACATTATAATGGAGCAGAATTTAGAGGCTTCCTCCAAAAAAAAAATCTTGCAAACTATAAGCATCTATGGTGAAATCTCTGTTCACATCTCTGAAAAGCAAAATCTAGCAGATGTAAAGAGGGCTCCTGATATGAACTGTTTGATGGACAACCTGCTGGAAATCTTAATGACCTGCCCTTCCACTGATGAGAAGGAAACTACTTCCATGGCAGCCTGAAAAAGCAGCCTTGATTTTTTTTTTCAGTGGCCGTTGCACAGCATGCTTCTAACAGGCTAAGCTAAAAGTGCAATCATTCTGAGACACTTCAGTTCAGGTGCATCCCAACATTGAGACTGCTGTTCACCTTTGACTCTGGATCTGAAAAGGGGGAAGTCTTGACTCAATTGTTGATAAGTACTGAGCCTATTTATAACTTTTCTCCTTCCTATACAACTGCTATATGCCTTTGAGCTACACCTCCTCATCTTTTTCCTTATCATGAAATGCTCTTAAAATTCAGCTGGGGTGGCTGTTAGTTTTCAGAGCTTTAGAAGAGCAAGTTTCAGAGTAGCAGCCATGTTAGTCTATATCCACAAAAGGAACAGGAGTACTTGTGGCACCTTAGAGACTAACAAATTTATTTCAGCATATTTATAAGTACTCCTGTTCTTTTTGCAAGAGCAGGGATCTTTGTAACCTTCTAATCCTATGTTTATAAGTTAAAATAGTTAGATACATTATAATGATGCAAATTAATACTGTTGTTAATCATTCTCACATTTCTATTTGGACATTCACATAGTTGATGTGCTGGGCTGGGCAAGGTCTCAGACTAAGGCCTTCATTGTCTGAAAGAATCCCGTTTAGCCAGGGACGTCTCACTCAGGCAAATGCAGTGAGATTGCATCTTCTGAGTCACTGCATATTTTGCAAAGATGGTGGGATTTTTCACTAAAAGTTTGAAGGACTAGGCAGCCAACTCCCTTAGAGTAGCTCTTTTTACCTACAAAACGTGGTCTCCAACTGTGGTTTCCAGTGTAGCTCTTTTACAGACGGATTGAGGCACAAGAAGACCAAATGACTTTTCCCCTTTTGGCTAGGCGGTGAGTAACTGGGACTACAAACAAAGGATGAACGTCTAGGTTTCCAGACTTCTGCTGTAACCCTCAGAGCCACTCTTAAATGAATCCATCATTCCTGTAACAGTAGCTAGTAGTCAAAGGATACTGACCTCTGTCATGTAATAAAGTATTAATCTTTTGTGATACCAGTCTGTGGAGGGTGACTGAGGCCAATAAATTCACTAGCTTGCTTCTTATCCAGCAAACTCAAAGGGTAATCAAACATCTCTCTGTCTAACAATGTCAGTCATTTAATTTTATTGCTTTTGATGACTGGAATGGAGAGCACTGAGCTATCAGCAGGTCTTCTGCACTGCAAATGGAAATGAAAGTTTTCCTCCCTGCATTACTAATTGGCTTCAGTCTTGGTCTTCATTTCTCTGGGTGAAATTGTCATTTGATCACATGCTTGCTAAACATCTGGCCATCTTTAAGGCAAAGTAGTTTCAATTTCCCTAAATTGGGCTTCATGCATTATGCAAACATTAGTTCATTAGAAACTGAGATGAGCCATCAAGCTATATTGTTTGGTCAGAATACTGTAGGCTTATGTCTTTCCTTTCAGTGTTAGTTTGAAATCAGGCCCGATAATGTAGAATAAATTCAGTCCACTCAATCATTTTTATTTGTGACTCAGCTAGGGCTTTACACAGAGGTCCAAGTAGGGTGCAGTAGGTGATTTTGCCTTTGCTCAGAACTTATGCATATACCTATATGCAATGTTTAAAACAGAACGTTATCCATAAATGGCTACATGAATTTCTGAGGAAGTTAATAGAATTATGCCATGGATAAATTTGAGACATTTTCCTAAAACATTCCATACTGAAAGATAAGGAATTAAAAACAAAAATCACAAAGTTTGTCTCAGTTCAGAGTATACTCCGTCATATCCCTCATTGTCTTCACCTTGTGTATTCATTTATACCACTGCCAGGAGAGAGGAGGAGATATAAAATGCTACTAAACTGGAAAGGAATGATCAGCATTCATGCTGATGTAAACGACTGCAAGAGGTGCAGGGCAACAATGAGTCTGACCGCTGTCTGAGATACTTACAGTATTGGCTGTACTCATATTACCGTTCATTCCACTGTGAAGGTAAACTTTGGATCCAGATGTTTAGAAGGTGAAAATTGACTTAGCTCTATTGGCTTCAATGGAACCACGCTGATTTACACCAGCTGAGAATCTGGCTCTGTCCTAAAGATTTGTCCTAAATTCTCCTTTGTAATTGTTCCTAAATTGAAGCATCATCACTTGTCTTCCTCTTTCGTACAATGTTCATGACTTTTTTGGCCGACCTCTATACCTAGTGAAGGAATGGATAAGAACTTTCTGGTTGAGCAAACCTGAAAGTTGCTAAGTCTATCTTCATTATTTTCTCTGCAATATGTTCTCTAATCCTCTGGTGTATGACACTGTATTTATGTAAATATGACTGATTATTTCTTTCCCATCTGGACAGTTCTGTTAAATGATAAGAAGAGATGGAGAGCCAAAACAAATGTAGAAACCTTTTGAAGTCTCACTAAAGACACTAGATATATCTTGGGAGCAGCCTAACCAAAACAGAAAACTAAAACAATAAGCATTTGACAGCTGTAGCAAGAATAAATGGATAAACTGGTGAGGTAATGAAACATTTCAGGAAAATGATCTTCAGAATTTTCACTGTGCTCACATGGTCTGCAGGATTTCTAAAAAGTCTAAGGAAAAAAATCTATTGTAATTTAACAGGACTATCAAAACACTGGATAAATATTCAAATTAAGGAGACTGTTTTTCAATTTAGGCCATATTTACATGAGGAATTTTTGCAAGTATAGTACATCAGTTGGGCAGTGGCGTTTGTTTGTTTTTTGTTTTTTGCAAAACCCTAATAGAGGCAGTTATAGTGGCAAAACTCTACTTTTTGCAGGTTTAGCTTATTTTGCTCAGGGCCCCTGGAATAAGCTGTATCACTCCAAAGCTAGGTTTTGCTGGAATAAACTGTGTTCATGCTTAAGGGCACTGTGCCAGTATAAATATAACATCAAAACTTTCCAAGTGTAGACCTGGCCTCATGGAAGTGGTATTAACAATGTAGTAGGAAGAGAGCCTGAGACTTAAGCCTTTGTATTAGAAGCCTGAGGTCTGGGCTAAAGTAGTAGTTAAAGCTTTACAGATATAAATCAAAGACAAGCTGTGAGGACCTGCTTATAGAATCTGGCAAGAACAGGGCTAATATTGCAGAAATACACATTTCTAAAAGTACTCATGCAAACACATTCCGATATCAAGTGGTACTTTCAAGGTTCCTTCCCCACTCTGAACTTTAGGGTACAGATGTGGGGGACCTGCATGAGAAGCTCTAAGCTCAAAACAGCTTAGATCTGGTCTGGCTGCCACCACTCCTAAGCACTAATTCCCTTCCCTCAGTAGCCTTGAGAGACTCTTTACCAATTCCCTGGTGAACACAGATCCAAACCCCTTGGATCTTAAAACAAGGAGAAATTAACCATCCCCCCTTCTTTCTCCCACCAACTCCTGATGGATCCAGATCCAACTCCCTTGGCTCTTAAAACAAGGAAAAATCAATCAGGTATTAAGAAAAAGGCTTTTAATTAAAAAAAAGAAAGGTAAAAGAAAACCCTCTGGGAGACATTAGCATACCAGCTACTCTTACAGACAACAGATTCCAAACACAGAGGATGTTCCCCTGGGCAAAAACTTAGTTACACAAAAAGAAAATAGCCAAATACCCAATTTGATTCTTGCTCTTAATTGCACAAGACAGGTTACAAAGAAATAAACGTAAACCTATGTATTCCTTTCTAAAACTTACTACTCTGATAAGAGTCTGGTTCCTTGATCTTTTTTTCTCTGGCTGAAACTGGAACTGAAACTGACTAAACAAAGGAAACTTCCCTCCTTCCTTTTGACACATCTTGTTCCCCCATTGGTTCCTCTGGTCAGGTGTCAGCTAGGCTAGGTGAACTTCTTAACCCTTTACAGGTAAAAGATGCATTAACCCTTAACTATCTGTTTATGACAGGTACCAAAACATTTCAGTATTAAGGATGGTACAAAAACATTCCCCAAGGATAACAGGAACACACTGACCCTTCCTAAAAGATAAGGTCAGGATGACAGTAAATAATAAACAAATATTTAAAGATCACTGACAATACAACTTTGGGCCAGGGATCAACTTTTTGTTCTATGTTTGTACAGTGCCTAACACAATAGGGTCCATGACTCAGGCTCTGACACACCACGATAATACAAATACGATTATTTTTAATATTTAGCGCTACACATGTATATTGAAGAATATTTTAGCACCTCTTACTGAGACTCCATAGTGCTAGAACTTTAGCAATCCACTTGGAATCCTATATAACACAACTTTTCTTTTAAAAAAAAGCTCATTAGGCTTTTTATTCAACATAATAAGAAATATTTCAAACTCTGGTAACACCTGTGTAAAAGTGGCCTGATGCTGCATGTTCAAAATCAGAATGCTACCATTGACTTCATTGTGATCTGATAGTGCTCATCTCCTCTGAAAACCAGGCTCCTTTTATTGGGGTATTTTCAAATAAAAATTCAGGACCCTAATATTAGGCTTTGTCAATTTTGTTCACTGCTTCTGTCCTTGAAGCTGCAGACTTTATACAGGCTAAACTCCAAGTTGTATGAATAGGAAATTTTTCAGTAGGCAGACTGCAGGACTTGTATTTTATATAGAAAGCTTGGCATACAAAGCATAGGTAATAATGGCCTTGCCTAATAAACATTTGGTTCAATGGAAATGTTCCTGGATTATAAATTCCTGGAGAAGAATGTAAAACAATATTTATACAGTAGTTTTTCTTTTGCCAGACAAGCATACTGTGCCTTTTTTACGGTTAAGGGTTAATGGCTTTTTTTACCTGTGAAGGGTTAAGAAACTCAGTAAACTTGGCTGACACTTGACCAGAGGACCAATAGGGGGACAAGATACTTTCAAATCTTGGTGGAGGGAAGTCTTTGTTTGTGTTGGTTTTTTTTGTTCATTGTTCAGTCTTGGGGCTAAGAGGGACCAGACAAACACCCAGGTGTTCCCAATCTTTCTGAATCAGTCTTTTATGTTTCAAAATTGAAGTATAGCCAGGCAAGGTGGATTAGTCTTATGTTTGTTTTCTTAACTTGTAAACGTGTCTTTTTGCTGGAAGGATTTTTACCTCTGTTTGCTGTAACTTTGAATCTCAGGCTGGTGGGGGGAGGGAGTCCCTCTAGTCTATATGAATCTGAGTACCCTGTAAAGCATTTTCCATCCTGATTTTACAGAGATAAATTTTACCTTTTCTTTCTTTAATTAAAACCTTTCTTTTTAAGAACCTGATTGATTTTCCTGGTTTTAGAATCCAAGGGATGGAGTCTAAACTCACCAGGGATTGGTGGGGGGAAAGGAAGAGGGGATGATTAATTCCTCCTTGTTTTAAGATCCAAGGAGTTTGGATAGGTGTGAAGCTTCCCAAGGCAACCCAGGGAGGGGAGAGTCTGGGGGGAAAAGGAGGGGATGGTTAATTTCTCCTTGTTTTAAGACCCAAGGGGTTTGGGTCTTGGGTTCCCCAAGGAAGGTTTTGGGGAAACAGAAGTGTGCCAGATACAGACTTCTGGCTGGTGGCAGCGTTACCAGATCTAAGCTAGGAATTAAGCTTAGAAGGGTCCATGCAGGTCCCCCACATTTTTACTCTAAAGTCCAAAGTGGGGGAAAAAACCTTGACAGGCTAACCTCCAAGTTTTATGAATAGGAAATTTTTCAGTAGGCAGATTGCAGGACTTGTATTTTATATAGAAAGCTTGGCATACAAAGCATAGGTAATAATGGCCTTGCCTAATAAACATTTGGTTCAATGGAAATGTTCCTGGATTATAAATTCCTGGAGAAGGATGTAAAACAATATTTATACAGTAGTTTTTCTTTTGCCAGACAAGCATACTGTGCCTTTTTTAATCCATTATTCATGATACATCTTGGCTATTAATAAAACCTCATTTTTTGGTAATGTTCATCTATAAATACCTAGATAGTAACAAAATTTAAGAGCAAAGGACTGAAGGAAACATTGAGTTCGGTGGATAAGAAACAAGCTAGGGAGTTAATGCAGTGAATCCACATCTGACTATTGCATGGCCTTTAGCAAGGCACTTAACTTCTCTGCATCAGTTACCTCATCTGTAAAGGGAGAGTGATAGTTAGCTACGTTTGTAAGGTAGATTGAGAGCTACAGATAAAAATGCACTATGTAATATATAGAGTGCTGAGCACACTCTCTGTGTGTAACACATAGTATGAGTAAAATAGTAAATAGTTACATAGTAGTTTCTAGTCTATTCCTGTTCAAATGTAGGGGGAGGGATAGCTCAGTGGTTTGAGCATTGGTCTACTAAACCCAAAGTTGTGAGCTTAATCATTGAGGGGGCCACTTAGGGGTCTTGGGCAAAAATCAGTACTTGGTTCTGCTAGTGAAAGCAGACGACTGGACTTGATGACCTTTCAAGGTCCCTTCCAGTTCTAGGAGATAGGTATATCTCCTATTATTATATATCACTTGTTTTGGTATTCTGGTATACAAGTTCTGAAAGAAGACAGTGGAGCTATGCTCATTTTATACTAGCTGAGGATCTGGCCCTAACAACATGATATGCATTCTACTAATAGGCCTGAAACCCATGCTCACCTAAGGCATCCCAATGAAGTCTAATAGAGAAGTCTTTTGTGAACTGACAGATTTTGGATGTGGTGAAGAGTATTGCGTTTCTGCACCAATTTAAACCATAAGAAAGAGTTAGATTGGCTTTAGTCGGTGTTCCTAGCATCCACATTTAATGGTGATCTCACTACTCAAATGTAGCCCAACTTCCTTCCAGCACTTCTCATTCATGAGATCACATAAAATGCGTACAGAATCTATCCATTGCATAACATATTTGTTTACTGTATTTGAAAAAATGCAGTAATAATGTCTGTTTAGGTATAAAGGGATCTCTGTATTTTGAGACAAGTAAGATAAGAATTAAAAACAAACATTAAAAAAAACAACCTCATTTGTCTCACTGCTGATATTCAAACAATTCACTGGGGAATTCCCTCCCATTGGTTTTGACTATTACAATGCACCCTGATAGAACACTACACTTTATATGTCCTTTTTTGTGAAAAAAACCTATAAACCTCCCCTCTTTTATACCTGTGACCCTAAGAGCCCCTTGGTGCCAACTGGCAAAGGGTACAAACAGCAACTCCTCTGAGAACTGACAAACTCACTACACCTAGCACACTGCTTTCATATTTATCTACAAAGAGTGTCATGTGACAACTTAAATGAAAGCAAGATCATTAATAGCATTGTGAAATGTTTGTACTGACACTATGTAAGGAGTTTTAATTATATATAGGGAGATATGTTTTAAAGTCCTTAATCAAAGCAGGGTTGACACAGGGCTTTCTGCTTGGCAAAGAATGTATATTCCCCTGTCTGCCTCAGTTCACATATAAATTCAAGCATTGTAAGTGAGCACAAAGGAAGCTTTATTTGCAGGCAAAGTCCATATGAGCATATGAAGGCAACATAAAGTCAGCACACCAGGGAATATCCTGACTCTGGGGCAAAGTGGATTTTGGCAGTGTGGGGTGTGATGGGGTGCACTTTGACTTTGTGGGGTCCTACAGGAGGCCCTGCAGTCCTACTACACTGTGCTGACAGGAACCAGTGAAGTGACAGGAGAGAAGCAGTGAAGTGGGAGTGGTTTCTTCCATGAGGCCTAGCAGAGCCCAGCAGGCTCAGATAAAAGGAGCAGTAGAGCATTAGCAGATCAGTTCCTGGCTGGAATCAGAGGGGTAGGGCAGGGAGCGCCTCTCTGGCCACAGGTGGTTGAGACACAGCCAGAGTTTGGTCCTGGTTGCATTTGGTTATGCTGGGTTTGCAGAGAGAGAGAGAGAGGACCTAAGAAACTTAACTCTGAGGTAAGAGGTGGAACTAAAAGGGGCCCATTAGAAAGGGTGCAAGGAAGCAGCAGCAATGAACTGAAATTGAGCAGTGTATAGCAGCCGTTTATAGGGTCTTTGGGTTGGACCAGAGTAGTGGGTGGGACCACCAGCCACAGCAGCATAAACCCCAAGAAGGGGACAGGGCTTATTTGAAAGCCTGAACAAAGGGCTGAATTTTAGAGGCCTAGAGGTGATGCTGAAGACCCTAGCAAGAGCTATGGGACTGACTTATTGGACTTATTACTACCCTGGAAGGTGTTCGTTTAGACTTTGTGACTTGGCCGGAGGGCCAACTCATGGAAGACCCACCAGGGTCAGTTGGCAGACTGCAAAGGGTGCCAGGGTGTGAGGAAGAGGACTGCAGTATCACATCCAGCCCATAGTAATGCTCAGGAGGTGAGTGGCCCCATTACCAGAGGATATAAAGAGAAGGCTAAAGACTGTCATTCACCATGGAGTAAAATAGGACAGCATTTTTTGCATTCATGAAAGAGGGATCCCAGCCAGGTCGGCTGGAAATGCTGGGAGGTTGCTTTAGATGAGAAACTACTTTAGAGAAGTTGTTTAGATTCTAGAAAGCGTGTTACACTTTTTGTTTTGTCACCATTTCTGTTTCCATCATTGTCCTTACTCACTAGTTCTTAAAACTTAGCTTTTGATAAGAAATTTGTGATCGGTTTCATTCTAACTATATCTTAGTGATATGGTATCCAGGACCTGAACTTGTGCTGTAGCGTTCAAGCTATGTGTAGCATTTCCTTGGCCAGCAAACCTGGTAATTTCAGTGTGCTGTGGTTAAGAGCTGGGCACTGCAGGGAGCATTCTGAGGCCTTGAGGGATGGTGTGTGCCTGTCACTAACCTGCACAGAGAAAGCAAGGTCCATGGGGGCTTGGAGAGCTTGTGATGCCAGAGGCTGTTTGTTTCAGGGAGCTGCGCTACAATAGACACAGACAATACTGCTTCACGCTAAGGGCAGGTGGCGGTGAGATGCCTCACAACCCTGGGTATCCGAGGGGGAGCCTCACAGTAGCCTCCTCCCAAAAACCCACCTTAGACATCTTGTCAGCTCTTTCTACTGCTTAGAATCCTCAGAGGGATATTTTTCTTTTGTTTTCATGCAGAAAATCTTGGTTACTTTAAAGGTGTCAGCATTTATGGTCAGGAGGGAGTTCCCCTGTCAGGGGGAAAACCATGTATATCTAAAGGAAAACTTTTTGAAAAAATCGCTTTCAACTAATTTTCTAGCCCCTGTGAAAATGTAGTTTAGTGTGATTAGATGTTCATGAAACTGCCTGTCGCAGGCAAACAAATAGCTAGATGATTGTGTTAGTCTACTTGACATACTCCTTTTGCATGGTTTGAAAAATAATTGGTTGGAAAAGCCCTTTTGTTGTTTATATTCATGACATTCTGGGCTTTCCCTCATTTTCCTATATCTTTATGTACACATCTTCTTACAAGCCAACAGGCATTAGCAAGCAACTTTCTTTCTGCTCTCCAGGGGCTAGAAAATAGAGACTTCCAGTTGGCACAGCATACGCTTACAAACCCATAAAACTGAAGACTGTTCTGTCTGCCCTCATTTCAGCACCTTCCACCTCTCACAGCTGAAAAGATTAAGCTCGTCCTCCATGAAGCTCAATTTAGATAAGGGTTAGAATCCTGTCTTTGCTGAGATGAAATGCTCTGCCTTCAATAATGCAATTATTCATCCTCAGGCTGGCCAATGAAGTGTTGCTTTACATGAATGTTTTTTTTTTTTAAATAAAAAAACTGACCCTTAGTGCTCGTTGTTGCGGTGAGGGTGGGAGTCACCAGGTGGCACTGTGACACATAGCCTTACAAGATCTCTTTCTTCATGTGTAAGCAGTGTTCAGTCTTTGCAAAAATACTTGTGTTTGTCTTAGTTTTGTGATGTTGTTTCTTCTTGGGGGAGTGGATAGGTGACTCATTAGCAGTGTTGCCTAGTGGTTAGAGCCCCCAGTAGGTTTCTGCTCACCCAAATGTGTCTCACTGGCCGTTGTCACATCCAGTGGCACTCTGCCTTTTTGTGGGTGTCAGCCTGACCCTCTGGTTATGTTACCAATTTGCCGTATCCCTGTCTGGGGTAATAGAGTCCCAAGAGGGAATGGAGGCGGAGGGAAGAGGAAGACCTTCAGTGTGTTTATGACCCCTGTGGGTGTTCAGTACCAGCCATGGAGCTTGCAAATTCTTTACCTTTTCCACGTTTCCCCAAGGGGGGAGTCTGGCGGAGGGCTTTTGTGCCCTCTATAAGAGGGCGGTTGATAGAGAAAGCCAGGCCCTCCTATTCCACCAGGCTCCAGCCCAGGGCCCTGTGAAAAGCAACAGTGTCCAGCACCTGGGAGTGCTTTAAGACTGTCACCCTGGGCTACTTCATACCACTTGCTACCCTGCCAAAGTCTTACACAGGACCAAAGGAAAGGAGAATAACTAAACCTACAGCCCCTCTGAGCTTCACAAGGAGACTCTCTAGCACCCTTCTCCAGGAGCTCTCAGGATAGATCCCTCTCCCTGCCCTATCAGGCCCCTTCCAAGCTGTCTGGATCCCTTTTAAGCTCTGCAACCAGCTCAGTGGGTGGGGCTGGGCAGGATCACCTGGGCCCATAGTTGTTCTTTAACCCCTTCAGTTCCAGAGTGGAGTTTATACTCATCACAGGGAGGTGTTGCAAACTCCTTGAGAGTGTGCTCTCTGCCTTAATTTCTCTAACTATAATAAATTCTTGGGGGCAGAGTTGCTGCCTGGGAACCAGGCATGGGTGTTTTGGCTTAGACTTCTGCAGGAGAGGAATGGCTGCATTCTATTTGACTAGCTCTGTTCCAGATCTGATGTAAAATAAACAAGTTGCATTACAAATACACCCAGAATCTGCACCACTGACTTCTCCAGTGGGAAGCCAACCTGCAGGGGCCCAAAATATCCTACTGCTTGGCAGGGGGGCAATATTATGAAGGATTCTTGTTGACAAGATAATTAAAAATGCATGTGCTTTTATTGCATTAAAGGGATTCCAAACAAAACTATTCAATGAATGAAGGGGAAAGGTTTGTGTATGTTGGCAGGTATCAATATGAGCTAGATTCAGAAAGCATTTTGAACTTATACTAAATTTTATGGTTTAGTTTCCTTAGTTCCTTTACAACAAGCATTACAGCTTCTCAGATAAAAGCAGCAAAGATCCAGACTAACACGGCTACCCCTCTGACAGCTTCTCAGATATAACTGAATGCAATCTATAGTCAAGAAAAAAACATACTATCAATAATGCATGCTAATCAGTGAGCAGAGTGAGAGAAACACCCAGGCCCACTCTTACCTAGAACGACTCCTTCTACGTGTCTTCACTGCAATAAAAATTCCATGGCACCAAGTCTCAGCCTGAGTCAACTGACAGACTCACAGGGTTTGGGCTGCAGGGCTAAAAATTGCTGTGTAGGCATTCAGGCTCAGGCTGGACCCTGGCTCTGAGACCCTGCCACTTCGGGCTCCAAGACCCCAGTGTAAGACCGAACATCTACATTGCAATTTTTAACCCAGCAGCCCAAGCCCATGAACCTGAGTAAGACCTCTTATAGCAATATACACCTCCAAATAAAATCTCAGAATCTAGATCTCCTGCTGGTGGAGATGGGGCCCTAAACTAGGTCACACTTGGCTAATGCAGAGTTAGCAGTGCATCTCTAACTAGTCTTCTTGCGGTTTTTTTTTTTCCCCTGGTTTGTTTGCAGATCATGGAGAACAGAACATTTTTTCGATTTAGGTGGCAAAGTGTACAAATTCAGTTTATTCTAAAAGCAGGAAATAGTCTTCAGAGATGGCAAACTTTGTATTAATTTCACAGAAAATAACCACCAGAGCCAAGCTCTTACTGCTTCTGGACAAAGGTTTTAGTGTCAGCAAGTATATCAACCTGCCCACCCTTGCCAGCTCAAACCTGCTCATTATATTGTTAACCTACAAGTTTTCATGTCACTTCTGTGACTATTCAAACTTTGTCAATCTCAAGAGGCAGTTTAACTTATCTTATTCCAAATGGCAGCGATCCTGCAGTGGTTGATTTATAAAATCTGCTGCTTGTTTGCTAAAGCACAAAAGCTGCAAGTTACAAACCAAAAGTCTCCATCTGCCAGAGGCTGCTTTAGCTGAAGGCTTTGCATGGGATAACCGTAAATGACAGGCCTCCTTCAACTTGGAGGTGGGGACTGAAGAGCCATGTGAAAGGTGCATCTTGTCTGTAGTTGTGTGACAAAGGACTGATGGTTCAGGCTGAATTCCAGCAGGTTTTGTTCTATTCTTTTTTCCCTCTATCTAATATTTTTTTCTCTCCAAAAGTTGTGCTTTTAGGTCATCTTTGATTTTGTTTGAAAGGTTGTGTTTGTATTTCTGAGGGCAAGTCTGTGATGGTGGTGCAGTCTTTGGTAAATGGATGTTTTGGTTTCATAGTGAGTTTGTCATAAAGAGATAGCTAAGGGTTAATGTTCTTTTACCTGTAAAGGGTTAACACAAGGAACCAAACACCTGACCAGAGGACCAATCAGGAAACAAGACTTTTTCAAATCTGGGTGGAGGGAAGTTTTAGGTGTGAGTTCTTTGTCTTGGGTCTGACCCTCTCTCGGCTCTGAGAGTGATTTTTCTATCTCCTGCCTTTCTAATCTTCTGTTTCCAAGTTGTAAGTACAAGGATAGTAAGACAATAGGTTTATATTGTTTTCTTTGTATTTACATGTGTGTAGTTGCTGGAATGTGTTAAATTGTATTCTTTTTGGATAAGGCTGTTTATTCATTTTTTTCCTTTAAGCAATTGACCCTGTATATTGTCATCTTATTACAGAGACTATTTTTAATGTCTTTTTCTTTCTTTTTTTATATAAAGCTTTCTTTTTAAGACCTGTTGGAGTTTTTCTTTAGTGGGGACTCCAGGGAATTGAGTCTGCAGCTCGCCAGGGAATTGGTGGAAGGAAAAAGTCAAGGGGAAAATCTCTTTGTGTTAGATTTACTAAGCTTAACTTTGCATACCCTCTGGGTGAGGGGGAGAGATTACATCTCTCCGTACTTGTGTTTCCAGGACTGGAAGCAGGGAATCTCCTAGGGTCGTCCAGGGAGGGGAGCCTGGGGCGAAGTAACAAGGAAACAAGGGGAGAGGGTTATTTCCCTTTGTTGTAAGACTCAAGGCATCTGAGTCTGGGGGGTCCCCCAGGGAAGGTTTTGGGGAGACCACAGTGAGCTAGGCACTGTATAATTCTTAGTTGGTGGCAGCGATACCAGGTCCAAGCTGGTAACTAAGCTTGGAGGTTTTCATGCTAACACCCATATTTTGGACTCTAAGGTCCAAATCTGGAAAAAAATGTTATGACAGTTTATAAGAACATAGTCTGACCCACTATGGTCATTCTTATCTAGTGGTCCATCTAGTCCAGTATCCTGTCTTCCAACAGGGGCCAATGCCAAATGCTTCAGAGGGAATGAACAAAACAGGGCAATTATTGAGTGATCCATCCTGTCATCCAGTCCCAGCAACTGGCAGTAAGAGGCTTAAGGGCATCCAGGTCATGGGATAACATCCCTAATCATCTTGGCTAACCATTGATGGACCTATCCTCCATGAACTTACCTAATTCTTTCTTGAACCTAGTTATGCTTTTGGGCTTTCCAGTATCCCCTGGAAATAAGTTCGACAGGTTGATTTCCCTTTGTTTATTTTAAACTTACTGCCTAGTAATTTCCAGTTCTTGTGTTATATGAAAGTATAAATAATACTTCCTTATTCACTTTTTCCACCCCAGTCATGATTTTATAGTCCTATCATCACCCCTTAGACTTATTTTCCAAGCTGAACAGTCCCAGTCTTTTTAATCTCTCCTCATATGGAAGTGGTTCCATTCTCTAATAATTTGTTACCCTTCTCTGTACATTTTCCAGTTCTAATATCTTTTTTTGAATAGGGATGACCAGAATTGCACACAGTATCGAGTGTGGGCATAGCATGGATTCATATAGGGGCACTGTGATATTTACTGGTTTGTTTGTTTATCCCTTTCCTAATGGTTCCTAACATTGTTAGCTGCTTTTTTCAACTGCCACTGCATATTGAGCAGATATTTTCAGAGAACTATTCACTGTGGCTCAAAGATCTTTCTTGAGTCATAACAGCTAATTTAAATCCCATCATTGTGTATATATATATATAGTTGGCATTATGTTTTCCAATGTGCATTACTTTGCATTTCTTCTCAGTCGTTTTAGTACATGTAAAGTGATTTTTCTGAGTGTGGGTATTGATAAGCATTTCCATCTTCCTCTCTGGGTTACATTTTTGAGTGCGTGCAATTAGTTACACATGAACGTAGACAAATTTTTTCCACTCTGACAGCTTTTGTTACTTGTTGCTTTGGAAGAAAAATGGCTTCATACGAGGAGCTTGTGGAACAGATGAATTATTTGGATGAGAGTACTGATCTTGGAAAAAATCCCAAATTTATCAGTAATGACTACCTTACCTAAAAACCTCTAACTCTAAGTATTTTCTGATATTTGGTAACTATAAACATACTAGGTATAAAAACAAATTGAAAAAGTTTTTTTTTATTTTATATACATATATGTAGGGGAAATAAGCCAGCCATACTGAATGTTAAATATACTTACAATTTAATGAGATGGATGAACCTATTTTGCTGTCCAGGGATGGAGTTTGAAACAAGCGGGAAAAACTTCAAAGTTGGCTCTTTAAACTAGGAAAGACCAGTTCCCATGTTGGAAAACATTTATGTTCTACTCCTTGAGAGAAGAGTTCAACTCCTTCAGGTGTTCAAAGTTCTTAGAAAGGAAAACCTGCAGTTTTGCTCTTACTTTGAAGAGTTGAGACCATTTCTGGCATTCACAAGCTTTCCTAATCTCCTTCAGTGTATTTTCTGGCCTGGATAGATTGCATTTGTGTCAGTGAGTTCATTTGTAATGGGGTTAAAGGTAACAGATCCATACTACGTCTGTTAATCTAACAGCCTCTAATATCTCTTTTGTTGACTTGCCTGTAGATCCTAACAAGGATTAACTAGATCACTCCTGAATGACTTCAGTTTTTCCCTCTCTTGTATCTAAGGACACGGTTTTGGATAGCTGATTGTGAAGGGATCATATGTCGTCTAGTTTGTTTGTAAAAAAATATTAACTTCTGATTTTTGTATGTTGAATTCTCAGTTCTATTATGCCTTTTTATTTTGTGTATATATTCAAACTAAAAAGTTCTTTGAGCTGCTGTTGAACCTAATGGGTAAAGGGAATGTGTGTAGTCTCTTGCCCCTGATTCTCACTCTGACTCTGCTAATGTAGTCCAGGTGTTCAGGGAAGAGACCCCCTCACTCTGTTCCCCCCAAAATTCAGTGTCTCCAGAAATGTAAACAAAACTGACTGTCACATTCTGGGGTGCAATGCAGACCAGTGAGGGGTTGTGTCACCACTTGCCCTGCAACCTTGGGTGCCTCACAATGCTTTACTGCTGTAGCTCCCAACCTAGTCCACTCACAAACAGCCAAACCACATGCAGGTCACACCCCGAGTGTCCATGTTTAGCTGCAGCCCTTGTCCAGCAACTCTGATCCCAGCAGCCAGTCAGCAACATGCCAGCCAGGCTCTGGCTTCCAGCAGACTCAGTTACTACTTGCAGGGTGACCCCAACACACCCCCAGTCCCAAATTTCCCCTGAAGTATGTGTTCTGCACCCTCCAGCCCTCTCCTGGACAGTTCAGATATTAGAGGTCTGTTGCCTCTGTAAGCGGTCAATATCCAACAGTTTGCTACTTTATTGGAGTTATGAAACAATTCAGTTTAAACACAGCACTGGATTACTTTTAATTAAATAAAACAAGTTTATTTAATTACAAATAGATTAAATGAGTAAAAGTATAAGGCATTAAAGTCAGAAATGGTTATAAGAGAAATAAAGATAAAATGCTTTCTAGTAACGAAAACTGGTTCAAGGACTTACCACATGTTCCCAGCAATGGGGCTGACCAAATTCTCAGGTCAGAACCTCTCCCAAAATCCAAAGGCTGATTCCTTTTTCTTAGGTGAAAGAGGGAGAGAAAGAAAGATCATGGGTTTTTGCCCCTCCTTTTTATAGTCAGTCACCCTTTGGAATGAAGATTACCCCCAGATAAAGTAACTTTCTGCTGTGAGGATGGAGACATTGAGTCTCATGGTGAAAGAGGTTCCATGTTGTTGTTTGCTAAAATGCAGATTGATCAATTCCTGCCCTCCCTTCATTGCTAAAGAATGGCCCCTTGACAGGTGATTGCCAATCAACTTGGACACATGGCTAGAGGTATTAGTCTGTCTTTTGTCTTTGAGAAACAGGTTTACCCCTCTCCCAAGACTGTCACAATTCCAGTCACAATTTCAATTTTGTTCATAACTTTACATATAATATTGCTACACACATTTGCCATGATATTACTGATCAGTGAACTATTAGTTTTAAAAGATACCTCAAGCCATACTTTCTTTAAAGATTATTAGAATAGTGTGTAAGGTATGAATACAGGGGTGCATTCAGTCATAGCGATTGATAAGGAATGGTTGTTTTGGCTGATGTTTTCTGTAATGGACTATGTGGTCAATAAGGGATCTACTGGTAGTACAGATGGGTTCTGTAAGGAATGAAACACTAACAGTGACTGATTATAATTCCCTTTAGCTTATTGATCATGTCCCTTAAAGATACCGTCAAAGAAAATCCATAAATGGACAGAGAAAATGTCAAGAGGACACAGTGAAATAAATTGTGGGAAAGTATTTTTCCTTCCAAAAAGGGGATTCTTTGTCTCATACTTCATAAAAAGACTGAGGTTTGGGGAATTAGGTGGGCAATGCAAACTGCCGGCGTCCCACTAGTTAGGCTAGTTCGATACCTTGCCCCAAGGGTGGTAATGTGTCTAGCCTTTCTGTGTTCTGTATAGTGCTGTACTAATTTTTGATTTAATAATTCCATTGAGCCTGTTATTTGACAATCTTAATCATTATTAAAATCAAGCACAAGTGATTCCACAGATTTTGTCAGCCCTCCTGCACAGCATGGAAATGGGCTGCACTGCTAACAGGCATTCTGATACATTGTTTTATGGGACACAGTAATACCAGGGTACAAAATATATTGGAAGGACAGAACAGGTCATCCTGGTGGGGGAGTGGCACTACATGTGGAAGAAAGTGTAGAATCAAATGAGGTTAAAAATCTTAAATGGACGAAACTCTAGCATAGAATCTCTATGGATAGTAATCCCATGCTCTAATAATAAGAATATAACAGTAGGGATACACTACTGACCACCTGACCAGGATGGTGATAGTGACTGTGAAATGCTCGGAGAGATTAGACAGGCTATAAAAATAAACTCAATAAAAATGGGGGATTTCAACTATCCCCATATTGATTGGGGACATGTCACCTCAGGACAGGATGCAGATAAAGTTTTGTGATGCCTTAAATGACTGCTTCTTGGAGCAGTTAGTCCTGGAACCCACAAGAGGAAAGACAATTCTTGATTTGGTCCTAAGTGGAGCACAGGATCTAGTCCAAGAGGTGACTATAGCTGGACTGCTTGGTAATAGTGACCATAATATAATTAAATTTAACATCCCTGTGGTGGGGAAAACACGACAGAATCCCAACACTAGCATTTATTTTCAGAAAGGGCAACTAACCAAAAATGAGAGAGGTAGTTAAACAGAAATTAAAAGGCACAGTGGAAAAAGTGAAATTCCTGCAAGCTTCATGGGAACTTTTTAAAGGCACCATAATAGAGGCTCAGCTTAAATGTATTCCCCAAATTAAAAAACCTAGTAAGAGGACCAAAAAAGTGCCACCATGGCTAAACAACAAAGTAGAAGAAGCAATGAGAGACAAAAAGGCATCCTTTAAAAAGTGGAAGTTAAATCCTAGTGAGGAAAATAGAAAGGAGCATATATTTCATGTGCTAGAGTTTAAAGATATAATCAGGAAAGTCAAAAAAGAATTTGAAGAACAGCTATCCAAATACTTAAAGTAATAGCAAAAAAAAAATTGTGACTACATTAGAAGCAGGAAGCCTGATAAACAGCCAATGGGGCCACTGGACGATCAAGACACTAAAGGAGCACTCAGGGACGATAAGGCCATGCAGAGAAACTAAATGAATTCTTTGCATCAGTCTTCACAGCTGAGGATGTGAGAGATTCCAAAACCTGAGCCATTCTTTTTAGGTGACAAATCTGAGGAACTGTCCCAGATTGAGGTGTCATTACAGGAGGTTTTGGAACAAATTGATAAATTAAACAGTAATAAGTCATCAGGACCAGATCATGTTCACCCAAGAGTTTTGAAGGAACTAAAATGTGAAATTGCAGAACTACTAACTAGTTTGTAACTTATCATTTAAATCAGCTTCTGTACCAAAGAACTGGGGGATAGCTAATGTGATGCCAAATTTTGAAATGGGCTCCATAGGTGACCCTGGCAATTACAGGCCAGTAAGTCTGATTTCAGTACCAGGCCAACTGGTTGAAACTATAGTAAAGAACAAAATTGTCAGATGCATAGATGAACATAACTTATTGTAGAAGAGTCAACATGGTTTTTGTAAAGGGAAATCATGCCTCACCAATCTACTAGAATTCTCTGAGGGGGTCAACAAGCATGTGGACAAGGGGGTCCAATGGATATTGTGTACTTAGATTTTCAGAAAGCCTTTGACAAGGTACCTCACCAAAGGCTCTTAAGTAAAGTAAGCGGTCATGGGATAAGAGGAAAGGTGTCTCGTGGATTGGTAACTGGTTAAAAGAGAGGAAACAAATGGTAGGAATAAATGGTCAGTTTGTGCAGCAGCAGTCAAAAAGCAAACAATATTGGGAATAATTAAAAAAAGGAGAGATAATACGACAGAAAATATCATATTGTCTCTATATAAATCCATGGGGTACACCCACATCTTGAATACTGCATGCAGATGTGGTTTTCCCATCTCAAAAAAGGGGCAACAAAAATGATTAGGGTATGGAATGGATTCCATATGAGGAGAGATTAATAAAACTGGGACTTTTCAGCTTGGAGAAGAGACAACTAAGGGGGGAGGAGAATATTATAGAGGTCCATAAAATCATGACTGGTGTGGAGAAAGTAAATAAGGAAGTGTTATTTATTCATAATACAAGAACTAGAAGTCACCAAATGAAATTAATAGGTAGCAGGTTTACAACAAACACAATGATTTTTTTCCCCACACAATGCACAGTCAACCTGTAAAACTCCTTGCCAAAGGACATCGTGAAGGCCAAGACTATAACAGGGTTCAAAAAAGAACTAGATAAGCTCATGGAGGATAGGTCCATCAGGATGAGCAGGGATGGTGTCACTAGTCTGTTTACCAGATGCTGAGAATTGGCAACAGGGGATGGATCACTTGATTGCCTGTTCTGTTCATTCCCTCTGGGGCACCTGGTATTGGCCACTATAGGAAGACAGGATACTGCGCTAGATGGACCTTTGGTCTGACCCAGTATGACCGTCCTTATGTTCATGTTCTTGTATATCTGATCTATATGGGGACATGTCCTTACATTCTTGGTGCCTGGTTGAGCTAGGAACTTGGATGCTGAACTATCTGATGCCTAATCCAGATAAAGTGCAGGTAATTCTTGTTGGTTGAGGGAATAAGTTTGACAGGATAGTAAGGATGGTGCTTGTCCCCATTATGTCGGAGTGTTTAATGTGATTTGCTACTGAGGGTACTTCTGGTCACCACAGCCACCTGAGACTTCAAGAGCATTTAAGGGTCTAGAACTCATTTTTTCATCTGTTTCATGTGAGGATTACAAACTTTTCTCTCAAATTCACGTTTTGCTATATTTGTCCATAACTTTGTGATCTCCGGAGTGCATTATTGTCATACACCACAGAAACCTTATAGCTTTTTCATGGCCCCATTGACTTTACATTGATGTGACAGGGTAAACAGGTCCTACATCTTCAATAGCAAGGACATTGATTTCCTGTTTGGATCCGATACACCTGCTGCCTAAAAGGAACACTTCTAAGGCAAGACACCCATCTCCTTGTCTGGCCATTTCTGTATTTTAGGCCTTATGCTGTAGGTCTACAATTTGTATACTGAGCCAGGTGCAAAGTGAGAGATGAGGAAATTTACAGGGTGTAACAAGCAGCAGAATGGTGCCCTGTTTAGGGATAAAGACACAGAGTTGTTCTGGGATATTGTGAAGTGCAAAGAGACACACACTGAACTGAGGCAAACTGGCAACATGTTTGTCTGATGAAAGAAGGATTACAGCCAGGCTGGCTGTAAAGTGCTGCAAGGATTTGGGATGAGCAAGACTTTACTAGATGGAAAAATATCTTGTTAATTAATGTTATGATTTTATTTTGTGTATAACTGTTTCCAGTGCTTGTATCTGTATTTTTAAATTAGCTTGATTTCACAATAAACAATTTAAGTCCTGGGAGTTAAGTGGAGCAGTGATCTGAGGTGTAACTGTTAAGATGGCATGTACTGTTTCTCTGTAAGCAGCAAATCAGTAAACACCAAGCATCTAGTAGACCACTCTAGGGAGACACTCAGAAGGCCAGGGGCAGAATGACAACAGAGCCCGCGAGGCCTAGAGGATTGGGTTTGTGTTACCTGGGGCTTTTGGAGTTCAGGAGCTGACCCATGTAGGTACAGACAAGGCTTCCTCACACTTGAGCCAGGTCTACACTGGGGGGGGGGAAGAGGGAGGATCGATGTAAGTTATGCAACTTCAACTATGAGAATAGCGTAGCTGAAGTCGAAGTATCTTAGATCGACTTACCTCCTGTCCTCATCGTGCGGGATCGACGGCCACGGCTCCCCCATCAACTCTGCTTCCACCTCTCGCCTTGGTGGAGTTCCAGTGTCGACGGCAGAGGGTTCGGGGATCGATTTATTGCATCTAGTCAAGATGTGATAAATCGATCCCTGATAGATTGATTGCTACCCACCAATCCGGTGAGTAGTGTGGAGATACTCTAAGGGCAGATGGTAGTGCGGTGCCTCAGAACTCTGCATGCCCCCAGGAAGTGTCCCAGGAAAGTACTTAATTCCAGGTAAGTCAACATCTTGAGTTACATATTTTAAGCCTTATGTAGATTAGGTCCTAGCTAACAAAGTCTGTGCTCATGCCTAGCTACAGCAGGTCAGATTAATTGAATGCTCTTGTCTGCAGTGCCTAGATCTGCGTCTTTGGGTTTAGAGGCAGAATTTTCTTGGTGAAGGGATCTCAAATTAGAACTCAGTTCTCCTGTAGGTCCAACAAAGCCTAATTTTAATGGGCAGGCTAGGGAGCAAAATCTACCTGATCATTGAGGCTCTTGTCTGAAGTAAATTAGTTATAACTGGCTTTGGTTTTTAGTATTTTTCAGATAATGGGTTGTGATATTACCCAAATGTTGTTTACAATAGGGGGATAGTGGAAAATTCAGGACTGTTCTTGTTGCAGCCAGCTGTTGGCAGCCAGGTGTTAAATTTTATTTAACTTATTTATATGTCATGTACAGAGGCTAGGCAGAAGGGGACCATATTTATAAATCCCAGTTCTAATGAAAACGAAACAAAAAAAGTGTGACTCTTTGGTTTGAAATAAAAATCATCACCAGTAATAGCAACATTTTTGACACGCAATCTCTTGCTCTCTGTAATGGGTAGTGGAAGAAGCAGGTGAGGCAGGAAATTGGCAGATTTTAATAACACGATCTATTCAGCAGCAAGTTCAGTTGCTGTCATCAACAATTAGGTCTCCCTTTACAGTCGAAGGTTCCATCATAATTTTTCAAGGTAACAAATGCATAGTAATTGAAATTCATCCTTCAGTTACAAAGACGCGTATGGTCACAGTAATATAATTCACTAATCTAGTGAGAAGAACTGAGATATAAAAGTGACCATACTAGTACATATTCAACAGGGAAATTCCTAAGGTATCTAAGATAATATACAGTTAATTAAAACTCAAGTTTGCATGTTCTGTTTGTTTGATTCAAATGGTTGAGACGGATACATTTTGATGTGTCATCTGACATAAGTATTGTGATTCAGTAAATCCCTTGCTCCTGAATGGAAAGATTCTCCTGCCAGAAAGTCTGAGTTTTATTTAATTTAACTATTTCATGTAGTAATGTTTAATGGAGTTGTACCATGATATTAATTGATTTGTTATCCATCCTCATTGTTCTACTTGTTTACGTTGCTAAGATTACTCAAGAGGAGCATACAACATTTTTCTTATATATATATATATATATATATACATATATATATAATGCCAAATTGAATAGCTTAGGGACCGGATGCATTAAGACAGTTAGGCATGTGCCTAAGACCATCCTTATTCAGCAAAACACTTAAGCATATGCTTCTGTTTTGCTGATCTGTGTCCTAGGTTCACAGCAGCATGCAACTGCTAGAGAAGAAAGATGTTCAGGTGGTTAGGGCACAAGCTTGTTGCTCAAATAATGCAGTGATGAGGAGCATGTAATTATGAAATGGTGTGAAATACATGTTTTATCTTCAATCTGCTGTTAGTCTCTTCTAAAGAGACATCTAAACATTTTGCTCAATGTGTAACCTGTGTTTGAAAGTAAAAATAAGTCAGTGATACTCTTAGAAATGTTAGCTCATACAGGCCTAATATTTAAGGTGGCAAGTGACAGTATATATATATATATATATATATATATATATATATATATATATATATATAAGATTTTGTTTGTATGGGAGAAAATTTATAAATACTGATGGATAAATCTTCGTTTTCCAAAGTTGTTAGGTTATGGATCCAAAAATGTAGCTGCTTATGCAAAGCTTTCCTAAACTAACATTTTTCTCTGCACAAGTGGACTGGAAGGGTCATGTTAAAGCAAAACAGACAGACATTCAAAGCTAATTAGAAAAAACCAAAGCCCAACAAAACCCTTTTTGGCGCTCTAAGCATTGGTTTGAGTATGTGGTTGAAGGTTCTACTCAGGCTTACTTTATCTGAACTAGTTTTTCCATCCCTAATTGTCACAATTTTACTAGCGAAAAGACTCCCAAGTCCTATTTATGAAGCAGCATTTCACTTCTTGTGAAAAAGGCATATGAATGAGAAGAAGGAGGATGCTTTGAGCTAATCAGTGAGCCAATCCAAAATACAGCTGCGAAAGCCTACCTCAGCTCACTTTGTAAGTTACTCAATTTCCTTGCTACAATAGATGCCTTTAGACTGTGATTACAACAGCAGTGAGGGTTCCTTTCACTTGGTATTTTTCATTATTTAGTCCACGGGATATTGTAAAGGGACAGTTCCAGTCTAAAGACCATACTTAAAATCAATGTCCTTAGTTCCGTTACTAATAATACTTTAGATCTTAATACTGACATAATTCTAATAATTTAAGACCTTCTTACTGCAATCAGATCTAGGTAGAGTCTGGCACTTGTGTGGCACCCCATTTGAATCCACAGGGCTCCTTAACACAAGGTTTCCTTCATATTGGTCCAGTTTCAGGATCAGGGCCTTATTTACTCTTGGTTATCTTTTTTGTTCATTTTCACTCTGCCTTGACAATGCAAACTAACTGATCAGTTTGTTAGTCTCTTTACACTCAGACACGTGAATCAGACAGTCATGTGTTAAGCTTTCACTTCTAGCATTCCAGGGAATCCTACTAAAAACAGGACTCACTTGTGAAAGTTCAGTGAAATGTTTTGAGGTATTTTTTATAAAAACTCTCAATACCTTAGCATGCACAAAACAGCTCTTTGTTGGGAAGAATGTAATTCTACTGTATGTTCAAATAAGACTCTATGCTGAAACTTTTTGGGCAATGCAAACTTTAAAACGAAATGGATTAAATACATATTGTAGAAGTGAGAGAGCATATCTGTAATGGTCTGATCCTGACTTCAGTGGAAACTGTGGATGCTTCGTATCTTTCAGGATCAGACCTGCTTTTAATAGATTCCACATCACAGAATGAGATTAGCAACTTGTCACTATACCCCTATGTGTACTACTTATGCATCTCACTCTGGGACATGTGGAGGTATCTTTACCTCTATGCAATTTTTTGGCATCAATGGCTGGTTGCAGGTGTATAAGGGGCACAAAAGGGTGCATCACTATCTCAATCTATAGCCTCAGTGGCAGCTGTTGTGGCACTGCAGGGCTGAATGTTGCTCCGGCAGTGATAATTCAACAATTTATTTTTGTAAAGGGTGCATGATGGATTAAACCTTTTCAGGTTATGTGGCTTAGAAAAGTGAAAGTAATGGGGAGACAGCTTTGTTGTTAGAACAGTGATATGACATCACTTTCCTGTTGGAGAAATATCCTAGCTTCCCACAGATAGATTCAATTTGTCAGCAGCCCAGAGCTATGAAGGAGCTCCTACCCAGCCCTCACATTTTGATTTACCTTCATTTAGCTAATTTGGAAGATGCTGCCTCTAATCCTGCATGCAGCCTTTGCTCTATTTTTAAATGTCTGGGTCACTTTGTGTCCTAGCAACCATCTGAAGCTAAGGATATCCTAAAAGTCTCAGAACCCACGCATGTGGGAGCCCAACTGCAGCATATTATCTCTGGGGGTCTGCCAGTTTATCACCAGAAATGTTTAGCATTATGGATATCATCAATTTGTCCCTGTGGGACTAAAGCTGGCAACAGCTGCTGGATGTTTAAATGCTATACAGTGCTATTAAACATAAAGGGAGAGCTGTTCTTTCATGTCCTTTTCACATTTCATTTAAAACAGTTTCCCCCCCCCACTGGCTGAGTGTTTGGGTTTTTTGGCTGCGTGATTACACATATTAATCATACAGTTGTTGAAGCTTTCACAAGTCCACATCTTTGTCATTATAGTTGAGCAAACTAATAACATGTATGCATGTTTTTCCTAATGAGGCAATTCAATTTTTCATTCCTGATACTATCTGCAGTTTGATGAACATCAAGATGAGTTGTCAGCCCAGCATCCCAAAGGCTGATTTAATATCAATAAACTAAGGCACTACGCATTATGTGAATTCCAGGGCAAACTCATTAAAAGCATATTGTCTGTGGCTGCTTTAATAGTGATGTGAGATTTTTACATCTCTTAAGTGATGAGCCAATAGACTCAGGCAAAAAGATAAACTGGTCTGAATACTGCCTCACAAGATATCAGTTGTGCAACGGTGGGAAAAGACTGGTGACAATATGTTTTGCACTTCCATTCCACCTTTATCAAAGGATTTCAAAGCTATTGATGAATTAAGGCTCACAATACCCCTACCAGGTACCAATTACTTTCATTGTACAGCTGTGTAAACAGAAGCATTGAGAAATTAAAAATATATATAGTTATATCAGGACCATCCCCACTTTGAACAAATGCAAATTGTAAGTCAAAGGGAAAGTCTCCAGCAATCCTTGCCATATTCACATTGCATTTAAGGCAGCTGATAACATGCCAAAAGGCTTTCACATCTATTTCCTACACATACCAGGGTAAATATTGCTTTCCAACTTAATCTAAGTCCTTCTATTGCATAAAACCTTGAGGTCACACTCCTGTATCAATAGATTGACACAACTGACTGTCACATGTTCCATTTATCTGGAAAACCCACTGTTAGAGTGGGTTTCACACACTCAACTTGGCCAGGGACCCTCCTCCTGAGCAGAAGTAGTTACAAGTAGCCTATGGGTGGCTACTTGTAATAATGCCCCTTGTTGGGCTGTCTGCACTGATGGAAGCCAGGGCATCTGTACCTAAAAACATAAACCTCTCCTACTTGAACTAAAGAGCCAGTTTCCTGGTTCAAAAAAGCAGTAGCAGATTATAAAATACATGTTTCAAGTGGGGTAGCCATTATAATGTAACAGATGCACTGTTTTAGCATGGGTTACATGCTTCCTTTAGTTGGGGATGCTTAGCCCAATTATCATACATCCATAAGAATTCTAATCCCCCCCGCCCCCACACATCTGTGGGGACTGAATTTGGGACCTCTGGATCTAAAAGCACAAACCTCTAGTGCTAGTTCAAAAGCAGGAGCAGACGCAAACCATTATTTGTGGGCCAGCCACTACACCAAGAAGTCAGAGTCCCTTAGTTCTAGAGTGGGTTACAACTGCATCTTCTGAAGTCTTATCTTGTAATAGTAATCTGTATGTCTGACACATTGACTGAAGGATTAGGGTAACACATTGAATACAAGATATGATAGCATTGGGTGACATAGATTCATAAACTTTAAGGCCATTACATCATCTAGTCTGACCTCATATCATGGATCACTACATTTCACCCACTTACCCTTTGCTGAGCCCAATAGCTTGTGTTTGGTTAAAGCATGTCTTCCTGAGAGGTGTCCAATCTCAACCTGAAGCCATCAAGAGATAATCTGCAGCCTCCCTTGGTAGTTTGTTCTTACGGCTGATCTCCCTCACTGTTAAATTTGTGCCTGATTTCTAATTTGAATTTGCCTGGCTTCCAGCCATTGGTTCTTGTTATGCCATTCTCTGCTAAATACAGGACACTTTAGTGCTTGGTATATTCTCCCCATGGAGGAATTTATATGCTGTAATCAACTCCTCCCAATCTTTTTGATAAACTAAACAGATTGAGTTCCTAAGTCTCACTGTCAGACATTTTTCCAGCCCTCAGATCATGTTTGTCTCATCTCTGCACACACCCCTATTTTTCAACCTCCTTTTCAAAAATCGGACAATTAACTGTATTCCAGTATCAGTCTCACCAGTGCCACACAGAGGTAAAATCACCTCCTACTACTACTCACAATGTCTCTATGCATCCAAGGGTCAGGTTGGCACTTTTCCACAGCATCCCACTGGGAGCTCACATAGAGTTGCTTGTCCGCTAACACTCTGTCAACATAATTATAATTAGAAGACTCACCCAGGATCACACAGCAACATAGTAGCTCTTCTACTTCTATTCTTCTAGGCTTTGTGTTTACTATTTCTCAGTCAGTTGATTTTTACCATTTTAAAACCCCAGTCCCAATGATATTCTGGCTCCCAAGGAAACTTAGAACACTCGATTGTCCTCCAATTTCTGTTTAGTTGGTGGCTTTTGTTTGTGTTTACAAGTAGCTGTTCTTTTCTCATCACATTAATTTACTCTGACACAGGTGATAATTACATTAAAAATACCCATCTGGAATGCTGAAAAATAGTCTTCAAGCTATACTGGATCCATAGTGCAAAGCTCATTTCTTGGTACTTGCTCAATATTGCCAATGTTCTTATTCATAAAGTTTTATTTGTGTGGACTAATGCTGTTGAATATGTATTGTAAACAATGCACCATGAAAGATTCTCTCCCAGTAGGATGTTTTTCCTATTCAGTTGAGCAGTGTAAAGCAATTTAGTGGGTAGGACATTATACTAAATTTAAACATTGAAAATGGCTTTAAAAATCTGTTTCCTCTTAAGATCTCCAATTTGGATCCTAAAGTAGTATAAATGGGCATATTGAAGTCAACGGACATGTAACTATTTACATCAGCTAAGGATCTGACTCATATACTTTAAGGTAAGAAGGGAACACTGATCATCTAGTCTGCCCTCCTGCACATTGCAAGCCATAGAACCTTGCCCACCCACTCCTGTAATAGACACCTAACCTCTGGCTAAGTTACTGAAGTCCTCAAATCACAGTTTAAAGACTTCAAGTTACAGAAAATCTACCGTTTTCACTAGTTTAAACCTACAAGTGATCCGTACTTCATGCTACAGAGGAAGGTGAAACCCCTTCCCGTCCAGGGTCTCTGTCAATCTAACCTGGGGGAAAATTCCTTCTGACACCACGTATGGAAGTCAGTTAGACTCTGAGCACGTGGGCAAGGCCCAGCAGGCAGATACCTGGGAAAGAATTCTCTGTAGTAACTCAGTCCTCCCCATATAGTGTCCCATCTCCAGCCACAGGGATTTTTGCTACTGGCAGTTACCAACGGGCCACATGCCATCATAGGCAGTCTATCAAACCATCCTATCCATAAAGTTATCAAGCTCATTCTTTAAGTCATTTTTTTTGCCCCCACTGCTTCTCTTGGATGCCTGTTCCAGAACTTCACTCCTCTGATGTTTAGAAATCTTTGTCTAATTTCGAGTCTAAACTTGTCGATGAACAGTTTTTATATCCATTTGTTCTTGAATCCGCATTGACACTTAACTTGAATAACTCCTCTCCCTCCCTGGTATTTATCTCTTTGATGTATTTGTAGAGAGCAATCATATCTCCTCTCAGCCTTCTTTAGCTTGTTTAGCCTAACCAAAGCTCTTTGAGTCTCCTTTCATAAGACAGGTTTTCCATTCCTCGGATCATTCTAGTAGCCCTTACTCTGCACCTGTTCCAGTTTGAATTCATCTTTCTTAAACATGGAAAACCAGAATTGCACACAGTATTCCAGATGAGGCTCATAGTATACCCAGCTCTTTCTCCTCCTTTGTCGCTTCCAACTCATAAATCCCCAGCTTATGGGAAAAAAATCTTATTGTTAGTCCCTACGTGCATGACCTTGCACTTTGCACTATTAAATTTCATCCCATTTCTATTACTCCAGTTTACAAGTTCATCCAGATCTTCTTGTATGATATTATGGTCCTCCTCCATATTGGCAATACCTCCCATCTTTGTGTCATTTCTAAATGTTATTAGAACACTCACACTTTTTGTGCTAAGGTCAGTTGTAAAAACGTTTAAATAAGATTGGTCCCAAGTCCAATCCCTGAGGAACTGTGCTAGTACCCTCCTCCGGCCTCACAGTTCACCTCTCAGTATCATCCATTGTAGTCTCTCCTTTAACCTGTTCCTCAACCACCTTTCAATTCTCATCTTAATCCCCATCTTTTCCAATTTAACTAAATTTCCATGTGGAACTGTATCAAATGCCTTGCTGAAATCCAGGTAGATTGGATCTCCTGCATTTCTTTTGTCTAAAAAATTAGTTTCCTTCTTAAAGGAGATCAGGTTAGTCTGGCACGGTCTACTTTTGTAAAACCATATTGTATTTTATCCCAATTACTATTTACCAGTATGTCCTTAATTACTTTCTCTTTCAAAATTTGTTCGAAGACGTTGCATACAATTGAGGTCAAACTAACAGGCCTGTAGTTTCCCGGATCATTTTTTTCCCCTTCCTTAAAAATAGAAACTATATTAGTAATTATCCATTCATACGGTAGGACCCCCCCGAGTTTACAGGTTCACTAAAAATCTTTGCTATTGGGCTTGCAATTTCATGTGTCAGTTCCTTTAATATTTTTGGATGGAGATTATTCGGGCTTCCTGATTTAGTTCCATTAAGCTGTCTGAGTTTGACTTTCACCTCAGATGTGGTAATTTCTACCTCCATATCTTAATTGTCATTAGCCACCCTGCCACTACTCTTAAGATCTTCATAAGCCTCATTAAAAACTGAGGCAAGGTATTTGTTTAGGCATTAGGCCATGCCTACATAATCCTTAATCTCCACCCAATCCTCAGTGTTTAGCAGTCCCACTTTTTTTTTCCTTATTTTCTTCTTTATATGGCTGTAGAACCTTTTTACTATTGGTTTTAATTCCCTTTTCAAGGTCCAACTCTGTTTGGCTTTTGGCAGTGCTCAATTTATCCAAACACTTTCTGACCTCCAAGAGTTAGCTTTCCTTGCTGATCTTCCCATCTTCCATTCCTTGTAGGCTTTCTGCTTTCTCGTAATCACCTGTTTGATATGTTTGCTCATCCAGTTTGGTCTTCAGTCCTTCCCTATGAATTTTTCCTCCTTGCTTGGGATGCAGGCTTCAGATAGCTTCTGCAACTTTGAATTAAAGTAATTTCAAGCCTCTTCCACATTCAGATCCTTGAGTTCTTTGGTCCAGTCCACTTCCCTAACTAATTCTCTTCATTTCTTAAAGTTAGTTCTTTTGAAATCAAGAACCCTTTTGCAGATCTATTTTTATCATTCCATTTAGTTTAAACTCAAGCTTTAGCTCATGATCACTCAAACCAAGGTTCTCCTCTGCTCTTCCAGCAGCTCCCATTGGCCCAGAGCAGCGATCCGCAGCCAGTGGGAGCTGTGATCGGGTGGACCTGCAGACAGAGCAGGTAAACACACTGGTCCAGCCCGCCAGAGGCTTTCCCTACACAAGCAGCGACCCCTGTTTGAGGAATCCTGTTCTATGAGGTTCTCACTTCTAACCAATAGCAAATCTAAAATGGCATCACCCTTTGTTGGTTCAGAAGAAATCTGTCATTATCACATGCAGGAAAATCTGGGCCCTACTGTTGTTAGTAGCACTTATCCTCCAGTCTATATCTGGTAAGTTAGTATCCCATAGTCACACAATTCCTAGTAGTATTCATTTTATTAAAAACATTAAAGATGTCTCTGTCCATAACCAGATCAGATTCTGGTGGTCTGTAACACACCCCAAGCACTTTACCAGGAGAACCTCTAGTACCTTCCTTCACTAAAGTGATTTTGACCCAAACAGACTCTGTCTTATCTATTCCATCACTTCCAATTTCTTTAGTTTATTTCATCATTAATATACACTGTTACTCCACCACCTATGCCTTTAGTTCTGTCCTTCCTGAACAGCACTTACCCTTCAATACCCGTACTCCAGTCATGACTACAATTCCACCATGTTTCTGTTATCCCTATAATATCTGGTTACATTTCCTGTACCAGTAGTTCTAGGTCTTCCATTTTGTTAACCAGGCTCCTTGCATTGGTGTACAAACGTCTTAACTGTGGGTGCTTGGCTTTGGCCACATTGACTGCACCCAACTGAGTGAGGATTCTACTGCTAGTATCACTTCTCTGACTGGTATCAGCACTATCCTTCCTCCTAATATCCATTCTCCTACCCTTCTTGTGGAAACACCAAAATCCATCTGCAGAGATAGACTTATCTTAGTAAATGATGAGAAACACTACAATGTAGGGGAAAATACTGCAATATATTTTGTGTCTATATTTTGAATTCTTGATGTACTCCTAAGAATATATTGGGCTTGATGCTCTTCTGTCCTGCATCTTATACGGTCACTTACACCTGTACAAGACTCGTGGGAAACACAAGTATTCTGTTTCGTAATCTGGCTACACTCATTTGGTGTATTTCCTTTGTACAACTATACATGGGCTACACAATAACAAAAGCTGAGATTTTTCAGAAATGCATGCCTAAAACCTAGGCTCCCAAATAAATGGCCAGAATTTCAAAATTGCTGATTAGGCAGCAGTCTTGTAAATCTAATTATATGGAATTAGGAGTTAGTTTAGGGAGGTGTAGGGGCTAGGACACCTGACTTTCAGCCCTTTGCTTCCCTGACAGAGGTACCAGGTTCCTCATCTTGGCGGGGTACCTTCTGGCCTCCACTTGCATCTGGATCTCAACCCTTAAGGGGGTGTGGTAAGAGAGCCGGGGTACTCCTTCTTCACTATATCCAAAGCCAAGGCCCTATGTGAAGCAATGCCAGCAGGGTCCTTCCAGCAAAGAGTCTAAGTCCACTTCCCTGGGATACTTCCTACCTCAGCCCCTTCAGTTTGGGTCTTGATTCCCTATAGTGCAAACAGTCCATAGTGGCTCGCTTGTTGTAGCACCCCTTTGTGGACCTTTGGCAGTGTCCTGCCACAGCCTCATGTCCCTGTGGGCAGAGTGGACGTGAGATTGGAGGGGCCTAGCTCAGCATGTTTTGCTGCAGAGTGACATAAAACTCTCCCTACTCTCCAACACAAAGGAATACCGCCTTTGAAATGTATTCAGCTCCCCTCAGTCAGAGGAATGGGGGAGCTAGGTGGAGTCCTTCATTAAGCAAACCACCAGACTACTGAACTGGTCTTCAGGGGAGCTCTTTAAAAAATGGCTCTTACATATGATGCCAGAATACAGATTGACTATTTTTCATCATAGAAATGTAAAATAAGAGCATGTTTCTGCAATGCTTGCAGTAATTGATTCAAACCCTGTTCTGTGCTCCAAACCTTTCCTGTGCAGCTCCATAGACTTCTGGATTTACAGTACAATAGTCATGTTGTGAAGGATGCCAAAGAGACCTTTTGACTTCTGCTTCAGTTAGTTGCTGGATCAGATATGTGACATTCATTCATAGACACTAAGCCTGTTTTAATTAGTTTACTGAAGTAGACCTTCATTCATCAGCCCATGGAAGTGACTTCAGTATAATCTGTTTCCAGGAAAACCTAATCCTTATTAGATACTCAACAAATCATTATAATAGTGCACATAGACTTTCCATAAAAGGCTTTAACACCTAATACACCTTTATATCCAAGGCTACTCTTTTAATACTTAATTCTGGATTTTGACCATATCAGGATTTCAGTTTTATGTTATAGGGATTTTAAAATGATTATATTACAATTAGTGTAAAAATAAATGCTATTGTTTCTGTGCAAGCATATGTAAATCCAGGCTTTATTTTCAAACTTCTGTGACAGATTTTGCAGTGCTCAGCAGCAAGTAGCTCCTTTTGATCTCAAATGACAGTTGCTTTATGAGGAGAATTTTGAATTTCCTTTTTAGTTTTAAATAGAAGCTTACTAACAAGACCTAGTACATGCATACAGATATACTAAGCTGGGGCACATCCACTACTCTTAGGATCTTGTTGCAGTAGGGCAGGGTCTCATACATGTGTAAAGGAGTGACTGGCTATAGAGAGTCAATACAGGGGGATGCCATACCTCCCGTTTGTCATGGAGCATTGTTTAGCAGCACCACAGACGATACAGTTTGGATCTGGGTACATGGATCTTGTCTTGGGCTAAGCTACCTACATGACCAAAATACCAGCACATGAATGGGTACGTAGAAATTCACCAATGCTAAACCAAGAGCATCAACTGAAAGATTGCTACTAATATCTGTTACTACAACAAGCACAGTTGCTCCAAAGTTGAACTCCAGACCAACGGATTTACATACATTTTCCTAGATTTTTAAGGCCAGAAGGGACCTTTGTGATTATTTAGTGACCACCTGTATAATACAGGGAAGACAACCTCACCCAGTAACTTCTGCATTGATTCCATAACATCTGTTTGAGCTTTCGCATATCTTCTACAAAGATTTCCAATCTTGATTTAAAGAATTCAAGTGATAGAGATTACACCACATTCCAGGGTAAGTGGGTTTTTTTTGTTTTGTTTTGTAATGGTTAATTACCCTCGCTGTTAAAAGTGTGTGTTCAGTTTCTAAGTCCTCTTATTTGCACTTACTACATACTGGCCTAAAGTTAGCTTTATTTCTAGTCATCTAGATTTTCTCTGGAGTTTCTAGAATTATTAAAAATTAATATTAATGGTTCACAGAGTTCCTTGGCCATTTCTTATAACACCCTTTGGTGCACGTTATTTAGTCCTGATCTAAAAATGTGCAACTTTAATAGTTACCGTTGAACAACCCTCTGCCTCTAGTTATGGATGGAATAGAAAGGATTCCTTTTCACTGTAAGAGATGAAAAAATCATCCTGCACTTTTCCAAATATTATTGAATACTTCTGCCTTTTCTGCAACACAATCAACAATTTTACCCTCCTGCTCTAGTATAATAGTTAAGATTTCATTAGTTCATTTTACATGTTGGGTTATGAAATCTTCTGCAATATGAAAAGGCCAAGTTATCTGCTATAACACAAAGAACATGAGTAACTTTGCTGCAAAGATCTGTGCTTGTGTCTATCTTTTTAAATAGCTTTTAGAACTTCAATTATTTAGTCCCTAATGAGGCAAAAGTAATGAATGGCCTCAAAGTCTGGTAATTCTTTATCTGTTCTCTTTTGAATGATGAAACAATTTCCTGTGGAAACCTCAGAGTTAAAAACATGCAGGCCATGATGAGCTAAGACTGTAATTGCTGCAATGTTCCCTTTACAATATGCCATACTTTGAGCATTGTACCCTCACCCTGCATCAATTAAAATAGGAGTATTGTGTCCAACTGTAGGTTTGAACCACACAACATCGCTATTGTCTATTTAAAGCCTCTAGAGTTGCAGTAGTGGTAGTGGGTTATTATCTGCATTTTGTTTCACTCTGATCTTTTGAGAAGACCACATAAAACACAATGAATTATGATGGTGCTGGATAATCCATCTCATTGAGTTCTTCAAAGGGAAAAAAGTACAACATGTAGTAACTCTCTGCAATGATATTCTTGAAGTCCACTTGACGTGGAAAGTATATTAGGCACAGTGAAAGAGGATTTGTATATACGGATGCAACCTGACTGTTTTTAGGTAGGATTTTTCAAAAGCACTCAGTATTGGCTTATTTCTGCTCCCACTGAAGTCCATCATTTGATAGAAGCTGTCTGAATATCATGGAAAATGTCATGATGCTCCACTGTTTTATACCTTCTTCAATCATTTTCAACTGTGCAAATGGTGTAAAACACTACCAACTCAGAATGGTAGTGCTGAATACTCACTTCGCACAGGTGGAAATGATTTTACAAGGCGCAAGGCAATAGATAATCGGGCACAGAGAATCTAAAGCAAAAAGGTCAGGTGATTAGACCAAAGCCTAAAGAGGAATCGGTGTCAAGGACTGAAACAGAGGAGCCCCTTGTTCTCTGTTCAGTATTTTATAGATTCCCTAGCCAGAAGGGACCATTGTGATCATTTGGTCTAACCTCCTGTATGACACAGACCATATAACTGAACTGTTTTTTTTTGTTTGTTTTTTTTTTGTTTTTTTTTTTACTTAAACCACTGGCCCTTGTTGTCTTTTATGTTAATGAGCTGCCTCTCTTTGTGGCCAAGGGTTGCATTAACTGTTCAGAAGAGAAAATGGCTTCGCTGCAGGATCCTGCTATGAGGGAGTTACCACCAGTAAAAGCTTGGGTGGCACTGTCCTCTCTGCTGCGAAGTGATAGATAGGAACCTGTGGCCATAAATTGCACAGACCCCAAAGGCTGGCCTGGAATCACTGTAGAAGAGGGGAGACCATAAATAATCCATAACCTTTAGGGGTCCACAGTCTAGAGCTAGAAAACTGAGGTCAGCCCTGATATTCCTGACTCCCAAATTAAGAGACTCTAGCCAAGAACCAGTTCTAGGAGTCAGAATTTAGAAAATCCCAATTACATTCTGTACGTGACCAATCTGAGTCACCACTCCAAGACCAAACAGAGGAAATTGCTTTCCATTTTAATCTCTTTAGAAAGAAAAGAGCAGAACAATTTATCATGCATCACCCAGTGCTTAAGATTGACAATTTATGTTTTTAAGTTTCAGGCCACTCAGTTCCACTTGTAGCATTATATGGTCTTAGCAGAACAGTTAGGAATTACTCTAATTATGCAACTGTCTGCAGGCTGCATTATGGATTTCATAACGTCCTTTTAGAGCCCAAATTAGAGCCCCTGGTTAGCCAGCAGATCTAGCTCAAAACCAGCTGTAAAGAAACATGTAAGAAGTGCACTCCCAGTGGAGGGTATACAGATTTTAATGAGTAGGATTCTTTATGATCTTTGCTAATACAAGTGAGATTGGAAAAGAATGCTGTTTTGCTAGGGATATTTTCTTTTCTCCTTGCTGAAATTTGCAGGCTATACATAAGAATGCTGCACTATAATTCAAATCCTATCCTGTCACACTATTATGTATTATTCTGTTTACTGTTACAATATGATCATATAAATACTAGTAATAGTATGCATAGACATGGGGAAACCCCCATTGTTTACAATAGTACCACTGACAGAGAGAACATTAATATTTTTTAAAAAATCAATGAAAAGTGCTAACCGCCCTGCTCAATAGCTTTTTTCAGACATAAACATCTAATCTGTTTCTAAATCTTTCTCCCCAAATACCCAAAGGGATAGCTTATTTTAAAAACTAACTGCCTACAGTGTGTGGGCCTGTAAAATAACATTTAAATTCTTTTTCTGATAAAAGCATCAAGAGCTACTTAAAAGCATTTACTTTGTTATATAAATAGAAGTAGTCTGAAAAAGTAATACTTTTTTAAAACATGCATCTGAATGGCAACCTACATTATATGCTAATATGCAATTCATATTGCTGTTGAAAATAATATCAAGATATTGAATTAGAAAAATAGGAGTTGGAATAGAAATATGCTTGTTTCAATGACGGGGGAATTTTTTCCCCACACAACTCTAGGTCTTGAGCTATATTCAGAAAGAGGCTTGGGATAAGAACTCGAGTCCAGTTTTCACACTACTGGATGAACTGGAGCTGTTTGGTCTATGCTTCTTTAGTGTTCCTTTGAACAAGCCACTTCATGCAGGAGGCAGTGTGGCTTATTTATAGAGCAGTAGACTGACTCTGACATGGGTTCCTTTTCTGGCTCTGCCTTATGAGACACATCCCCTCTCTGTGCCTCAGCTTGCCCATCTGTGAAATGGGGTAATGATACTGACCTTCTTTGGAAAGCTCTTTGAGATCAGCTGATTGAAGAGTGCTAAATAAGAGCTATGTATTACTAGTACTACTATTAATACCTAACAGTGTTTCTTACTGTAACATGTCCCTGCCAAGCTTTTCATCATAAAGTATTTTAAGACCATCCCAAATTACATGTTCGATCTCAAGCTATCTTCTATTTTAGTTCTTAAACTCGCTCATCTCCCTGTAAGTTCAGGTATGAATAAGGGATTTGTCACAGGGAGAGTGGCCTGTCAGATCATGGTGGATATGGAGGGTGAGGTGGATGTATGTGCTATGGATAATGGGAGGTCAGAGGCAACTGGGAGGTAGGTTGGATTGTGAAGATTTACAATGTTAGAAAGAAATCTACCCCATCCATCTGGGTTCTTATATAGGCACCCATCACCACAGTATATAAATGCCTCTCACAGGTAAAAAAAAAAAAATACAGCAAAGATTTTTCTTCCATGCCAGCATAAAGCTTAGATTTATTTATTTTTTAAAATCTGTATAAAGTTTTGCAATATCTGCCTACGTGTACTACTGTGGAAAGGCTGCAGCAGCTGGGAAACGGGTTGATTTATCTGGCATGGGAGGGCATAGTGGGACCTGTATCCCAGTTCAGGCTGGATAGGGGACACTTGAATCAGACAGTTTGTAGGACTCAAGGGATAGCAGGAGTTTCAACCTGAGAACATGACCAATGTAACATATTGACTTGAATAAGCTAATGACCCAAATTGTTTTCTTAGTTTTATATGAATACAGCAGCAGTGTACGAGCTGTCCTACTCAATAAAAGGTAATGATGATAGGCTTAGTTCTGCTACTGGACTTAAATTTTAGGTTAGATTTTATTTCTTGTGATTCTATAAGAGTTTAACTGAAGCTATTGCAGAAAACCCAATGTTGGCTTTATTTTTTTTTATTTTTTCATTGAAGACAAATAATATGATGTACTGAGGTCACAGGAAAGGAAACCTCCGTTCCATCTGCAACTGTGCAGAGAATAAACACGACCTAATGAAATGTAATGGCTTGTGGAAAGCTAAGCAATAAGGTTCTCAATATCAAAGCTTCCTCAGAACCACCTCTAGTGATTTACTCTGTCTCAGCACATTAGCTCCAGTGACTTCATTTCTTTCTGATGATTTATTTTGTTGTATCTTTGCTATGGAATTCTGCATTGAATCAAATGTTTTATCAAGCTAGTTTCTATATTCAGTCAAAATTGTAATCAAAATTGGACTCTGTATCAAATCAGATTTTGTAATCAAAACTGGGACAGGGCTGCTGTGAGGAGGGGCTCCTCTTAATCAGGAGGAATGGGTGAATGCTACAAAGAAGGGTTTGAGTTAGTGCCGTGTCGTGTTTGGCTCAAGTGGCAGAGCACATTCTCCTGTAGACTTAGGGGTCAAGTTCCAATCTAGACCTTTTGTTCTAAATGATATTATGGCCAAGATTTCAAAAGTCATTAGTGAATGTTTTTGTTGTTGGTTGCCTCAGTTCTGGTGCCTGACTTGAGACGCTCTTTTAAAAGGGCTGGGTTTTTCAGATGGTGGGTGTTCAGCACTCTGAAAACCGATCCCATTTCCGGTGTCTCACATTAGTGCCAAAATTAAGCTAATTGCTTTGGAAAATCATGGCCTACATTCCCAAAGCTTCCATTTGTTCAACAGATTGCTCAACAGTCAAAGATTTGGTTGTAAGAAAAGCTATTGGAGACCTCTTCTTATCCCAACAGATTGATGTTAGAGATCTAAATGGCTGAGAATAAAATGTCTTAGATGAAAAGGTTTCTCTTTTGGTGGTTAACATCTTCTTGATCTCTTTATTTTTACTTTATTTCTCGGTAGGGAAAAAACTCTGTTTTTTTTCTCTACAATCATTCCCTTTTGTACATATTGACAAAGGGGATCCAAGGTGTATATCAACTGGAGAATAATTTCTCATTGTTCACCACTGGGTTATTGCCTGTGACACAGAGTTAACATCAGATAAGTTTCCATTTTATTCAAGAATCTGAATTTTCTGCCTTTCCTTCATCACCTCCCCTTCTGAAAGGGATTTATCTAAACTAAGCCCTTCTAAATTCTTTTGTCTCAACACCTGGCTGCATACAGAGGTCATTGCCGGCAGATGCTAGCTGATTTACTGATCCCTCCAGGAAAAAGAGTCATTTTACAAGTCATGGTATCCAGATTGTTTGAACAATTTGCAGAAACATAGATATTTGGAAGTTATTTTCTATTACAGTAACTAGAATCCTGCTAGTTATGCTAAAGGGTGCAGAATTCAGATACATGCCTGCTGCCTCAGACATCATGACTAAGCATGTCAACCAACAGCCAGCTCTTGGGGGTTAGGAAGAAAACTTCAGCTCTGGGCAAGATATTCTATAATTGTCCAGTTTGAGGTAACTTACCTTTCTCTGGAGCATCTGGTACTGGCCACTGTCAGAAATACTGGCCACACTGTGCCATTGGCTTGGTCCAGTATGCCATTTTCTGTCTTCCTAACAAATATGAGGGACTGACATGGGAACCTGTCAGAGAATATAGGTTGAATTTACCTTATAGCTAAGTTCTGGATACCTGCTTATTCTGTTTCACCACTGTCATTAATATTGTGAAGCTCACCATGAGATTTTAGCAATACGGTATGTTTGGTGTAACTTTACATTGGGTAAAAGGTCTGATTAAAACATGTGATAAACTGGATATTTCTTTTCAATGATCTCTGTAATTTAGTTTATTGCTCTCGTTTTCTGTCTTCTAGCACTGAAAGACTTAAGAACTCAAATTGTATTATATTCTAATCTACAGCAATCACAATCAGTTTGAACTCTGTTCCGGGAGCTCCCAGTCTGATCTCCAGCCATCACCTGTCTTTAGGCAAACTCCTTTGTTCCATTTCCTTCTGACTGAGGATTTTAAGGCTGCACAGCTCCCATGCCTTACACTGTGATATTCCCAGTAAGCCAGTCTGCCAAAGGTCCTGCACCTCTGAGGGCTATGAACAGTATGTCGCCAGAAGTTAAGTTACCACCCAGCTCCTTCTAAGCAAGAACATTTATTCTTAAGGTAAAAGCATTACAGAGAAAAATATAAAAACATTAAGCAGTTTTACACACATACTAAACATACCAGGAATCACCATAGAAGTGGGTGGCAACCTGGGCAGCAGCGACCATGAGATGGTCTAGGTCAGGATTCTGACAAAAGGAAGAAAGGAGAGCAGCAGAATATGGACTCTGGACTTCAGAAAAGCAGACTTTGACTCCATCAGGATCCCTTGGGAGGCTAATTTGATTGGTGGAAAGGAGTCCAGGATTGTTAGCTGTATTTTAAAGAAGCTTTATTGAGGGTGCAGGAACAAACTATCCCAATGTGCAGAAAGAATAGCAAATATGGCAGGCAACCAGCTTGGCTTAACAGAGAAATTTTCAGTGAGCTTAAACACAAAAAGAGAGCTTACAAGAAGTGGAAACTCGGATAGATGACTAGGGATGAGTATAAAATATTTCTCAAGCATACAGGGGTGTAATCAGGAAGACCAAAGCACAATTGGAGTTGCAGTTAGCAAGGGATGTGAAAGATAACAAAAAGGGTTTCTACAGGTATGTTAGCAACAAGAAGGTCGTCAGGGAAAGTGTGGGACCCTTACTGAATGGAGGAGGCAACCTAGTGACAGATGATGTAGAAAAAGCTGAAGTACTCAATGCTTTTTTTGCCTCAGTCTTTCAAGACACAGTCAGCTCCCAGACTGCTGCATTGGGCAGCATAGCATGTGGAGGAGGTGAGCAGCCCTCAGTGGTGAAAGACCAGGTTAAGGACACTTTAGAAAAGCAGGACATGCACAAGTCCATAGGGCTGAATGCAATACATCTGAGGGTGATGAGGAAATTGGTGGATGTGATTGCAGAGCCATTGGCCATTATCTTTGAAAACTTGTCGTGATCATGAGAGGTTCTGGACAACTGGAAAAAGGCAAATATAATGCCCATCTTTTAAAGGGGGAAGAAGTAGAATCTGGGGAACCACAGACTAGTCAGCCTCACCTCAGTCCCTGGAAAAATCGTGAAGCAGGTCCTCAGGAAATCCATTTTGAAGCACTTGGGGGAGAGGAAGGTGATCAGGAACAGTCAACATGGATCCACCAAGGGCAAGTCATACCTGATTAACCTGCTTGCCTTCTATGATGAAATAACTGGCTCTGTAGATATGGGGAAAGTGGTGAACATGATATACCTTGACTTTAGCAAAGCTTTTGATACAGTCTCCTACAGTATTCTTGCCAGCAAGTTAAAGAAGTGTGGACTGGCTGAATGGATGATTACGTGGATAGAAAGCTGGCTAGATCATTGGGTTCAACGGGTAGTGATCAACAACTCAGTGTCTAGTTGGCAACTGATATCAAGTGGAGTGCCCCAGGGGGTCAGTCCTGGGGTTGGTTTTGTCCAACATCTTTATTAATGATCTGGATGATGGGATGGATTGCAGCCTCAGCAAGTTTGTGGATGACACTAAGCTGAGGGGAGAGGTAGATATGCTGGAGAGTAGGGATAGGGTCCAGAGTGACCTAGACAAATTGGAGGATTGGGCTAAAAGAAATCTGAAGCGGTTCAACAAGGACATAGAGATATATAAAATCATGAGTGATATGGAGAAAGTAAATAAGGAAAAGTTATTTACTTGTTCCTATAATACAAGAACTAAGGGCCACCAAATGAAATTAATGGGTAGCAGGTTTAAAACAAATAAAAGGAAGTTCTTCATACAGCATGCAGTCAATTTGTGGAACTCCTTGCCTGAGGAGGTTGTGAAGGCTAGGACTATAAGATTTAGAAGAGAACTGGATAAACTCATGGAGGTTAAATCCGTTAATGGCTATTAGCCAGGATGGGTAAAGAATGGTGTCCCTAGCCTCTGTTTATGAGAGGGTAGAGATGGATGGCAGAGAGATCACTTGATCATTACCTGTTAGGTTCACTCCCTCTGGGGCACCTGGCATTGGCCACTGTCGGTAGACAGGATACTGGGCTAGATGGATCTTTGGTCTGACCCAGTACGGCTGTTCTTATGTTAAGAACAAGTTCAGAGTCCTTCACTTAGGATGGAAGAATCCCATGGACTGCTACAGGCTGCGGACCAACTGGCTAAGCAGCAGTTCTGCACAAAAGGACCTGGGATTACAGTGGATGAGAAACTGGATGAGAGTTAACAGTGTGCTCTTGTTGCCAAGACTAGCGGCATATTTGGTTGCATTAGTAGTAGCATTGCCAGCAGATTGAGGGAAGGGATTATTCCCCTTTATTTGGCCCTGGTGAGGCTGCATCTGGAGTATTGCGTCCAGTGTTGGGGCTCCCCCACTACAAAATGGATGCGGCCAATTGAAGAGAGTCCAGCGGATGGCAAGGAAAATGATTACGGGACTGGGGCACATGACTTATGAGGAAAGGCTGAGGGAACTGGGCTTATTTAGTCTGCAGAAGAGAAGGGTGAGGTGGGATTTGTTAGCAGCCTTCAACTGAAAGGGAGTTCCAAAGAGGATGGAGCTCGGCTGTTCTCTGTGGTGGCAGATGGCAGAACAAGGAGCAATGGTCTCAAGTTGCAGTAAGGGAGGTATAGGTTGGATATTAGGAAAAACTCTTTCACTAAGAGGGTGGTGAAGTGCTGGAATGGGTTATCTAGTGGAATCTCTATCCTTAGAAGTTTTCAAGGCCCGGCTTGACAAACCCCAATCTGGGATGATTTAGTTGGGGTTGGTCCTGCTTTGAGCAGGCGGTTGGACTAGATGACTTCCTGCGATCTCTTCCAGCCCTAATATTCTATGATTCTATGAGCAGTCTTATGGAGCCCTAGTAGGCCAAAGCCTTCTCAGTCCTTGTAGAAAGTCTGGAGCCCCTCCTCACTGGAAAGAAGGTCCCATTTGCTTGTTGGATTAGAAAGAAGGCATTGTGTCAGTTCGAGCCCTTGTTTCCTAGTCTCTGGAAAACCCAGCTTGAACTGATATATGCAATCCACTCAAGGGTGTAGTCTCTAGAGTTGTTTCGTCTCTGTCTTTCCGTAATCACCCTACCAGTGTTTTTATTTCCTGCAGAAGCTGTGGTAAACTTTGTTGATGAAGTAGAGAACAATCCTAAATAAACCATTCATAGATTTAATACAGTATGGTCCCTAAAGATATTGCATGTGATTGCAATGTCTGTCACACAAACAATTTTTACAAATAAACCTCACTGTCCCTAAGGGTCGTATACATTACTGATGCCAGCCAAATCCCACAAAATTGATATGTCATCAGAAAACTTTTGATTAACTGAGTAAAAGTCCCACTGAGCTAAGTGAGTGTTCTCCTTTAATAACTGAATAAAGATGTCAAGATTTGGATAATAAGAGTGCATAGCCACAAAATAGTCTGAGGTAGTTTCCAAATACATAATTAAAAGAATAATGAAATACCCATTCTAGCTTTTTGATTAAAATCAATCTTTGGTCACCAGGGAGCAATGCTTTGGAAAGGAAAAAGATGCTGTATGCATGTATCTGCTGCATGTGGACAAATCTAGTGTAATTATATATTTTAATATATATGATATTTGGAATGCAGCTGTCTTTAATAAGGACACATAGATTGGGTTGACGCGATCACTTTACATATCTTCCATGTTTTCAAAGGTTAGTAATTTTGTGGTATTCAGTTAAAGTCAATGGGGTGCCAGGACAAGCCGTAATTGATATGCTTATTGCCGTAGGTGCATCATACCTACAAGTAGGGAGGCACTGTTGCCCAATGGACAGTGCACAATGCTCTATTCCCAGCACTGGAGCTGACCTGCTTTGTGATCTTGGGTGCGTCACTTAATGTCTGTATGCTCCTGTCTCCCTGTCTATTAACCAGGGAGACTGGTACTAATACTCATTTGCAAAGTGGTTTGAGATCCAGAATGGTGGTAGTTATGATTTATTGGCCTCTGGGGTGCTCCATGACGGTTAAGTACTAAGTAACTTTAAATCTGGCACTAAGGGCTAACCACTCAGATCATTTTAAGTGAGTAATGAATGGAAGCATGAGATGGCAAAAGAAGAGAGTAAATCTGTATTGGTTCCAAGTCAGCCGGAATCACTTGTGGGTTCACTGCTAACCAAATTTTATTTTAAAAGTGATTGGTACCATACATCTGATTTGCTAGTGATGTGAAGCAGGACAAAATAGCCAAGCATCAATCTTAAATATTATTCTCTGCTTCCTCTTTTTTCCTCCCATAATTGTTTTCTTGACTATATCTACCCTTTCCAGAGACATTAGCCTTTAGCCTGGCCTTGTTTCCCCCCCCCGCCCAAAAAAGCTATCACCCATCTCACTAGTCCCTTACTTACAGAGCCATCTGTACGCTGTAGTTTATCCTAGTGAATTTCACTTAAGTTGTTGAATTCCTTATTTGGCTGTTTATGTAATTACTGTCTGAAGGAGCAGTAAATCATTCTAGAGCTCCACCTAAACCCCTTCCTCTCTTCCTGCTGACAGATTCTAATCTTCTGTGTCTGTGTGGTGGTTGTCTTAGCTAGTAATATGACAGCACTTTTTGTTCAGTAGCAATACTGATCTAACAGACAAATTAAAAACCCCACACAGTCAGAAAGCCCCTTACAATTTCAGGACATTCCTCTTGTTATCACAGTAATAGTAAAGGCTATTATACCACAATATACCAAAGGCTACTGCTCTGGAGACATACATCCAATAGTAGGAAGTCTGTTGCAGGAGCTTATGCTTCAGATCAAATATGCTTCCAGGAATAATTTTAAGACACCTGGGGTTAAGATAACAACCTAGCTTTGTACCCACCAACTTGAAGGAATAATGAGTCTAAAAGGCTGAGTATGACTCCTTTATGGTTGGCACTGATACTGCTCGTGGTTGTATATTTGGGCATCTCTCTAAGGTAGGAATTAAACAGCTAGCACTTAACAAACTTTTTTAACCAACAGCTGTATCAGACCGTTGATCTGTGGGATAATAAGGCTAGTAAGGTTTAGAAGGTAAGGTGTGTAGTCAGGGCCTGCACTTCCATTTAGGCGACCTAGGCGGTCACCTAGGGCGCCAGGATTTGAGAGGGCGGCAGACTGCGCCGGTGGACCTCCTGCAGGCATGCCTGCGGATGGTCCACTGGTCCTGTGGCTCCAGTGGAGCATCCACAGGCACGCCTGCGGCAGGTCCACCGGAGCCGCGGGACCAGCGAGCCGGCCCTGCTCCTAGGGCACCAAAAACCCTGGCGCCGCTCCTGTGTGTAGTGCATATAGGGCCAGCTAATTCCAGGATAAAGGTAACAGGTTAGGCATCCGTTAGACATGTACCATTATTAATTAACATCTATTCTGCCACATGAGATGGGAGAGAACAGGCTAATTTCCTAGCAAAGTTGTGCAAAGACGTTTGTGCTTCAGTGTATTGCGCATCAAGGACTCAACTGCAGGCAGGCTAAAAGTTGTCATTTCTGCCTGTTATGCGTATTTTTATTTATCATTTTCAGTGCCATGGGCTGCAAGGTACTTTACTTGCAAACAAAAGAGACAAGTCCCTTCTTGTCCCAATTTACTAGAATGTTAAGGTGGGAAGACAATGAGAGCGAGTAGGACAGGTCGAAAATCTGAGAGATAAATTTGTGATTTATAAAAGCCTCCTTTTACTTCCTCCTTAAGCAGCTTTAAAGAAATAGAATCTTATTTATAGTCAAATTTTGGGACAGTGTCGAGATGCCAGAAGCAGTTATTTTAAAGTTGCTTCCTGCTCTTTGACTGTAACTCAAGATGGTTGTGGCTAAACTCTAAAATACTTTATTGTGGCATAATTACATTTGAATTCAAACTTTAACTATTGTTCAGCGGAAATGCAATTAATTCTAAGATAACTTTAATTCGTGTCTGAGTCCATCTGAATCAGTTTCCTTGAAATATTCACCTGTTGTGTGATCTTTAGTGCTGGAAATAGCCCTCCACTGTGTACTCCTCTTACTGCAATCTTGAGTGTCATAGCACTCCTTACTCCAGTAGCCCCCCCATGTAGATGTGGGTTGTAGCACCAAGCTGCCACTTAACACCATACATGTATAAAGCACCTCTTTGATCCTGAAGAGATTTCCCAAGGGCTTTAAAGTATAAAACATTAACTGCCTTGGTATGTTTTTGGGCTGAAAGATGCTTTATAGTCGCTTGATATTAAATCAATTTCCACCTCTAAAAACCCTTAGTTGCAGAGTATTTGAAAGAAACTTTAACTCATATAGATTTGCTGGTATAGGTTGGAAGCAATTGTGCTAGAATTTGAATTGAGCAATTGTCATAACCTATTCCCAGATTTGGACCTTAGCGTCCAAAATATGGGGGTTAGCATGAAAACCTCCAAGCTTAGTTACCAGCTTGGACCTGGTAAAGCTGCCACCACCCAAAAAATTAGTGTTTTGGGGCACTCTGGTCCCCCCAAAAACCTTCTCTGGGGACCCCAAGACCCAAATTCCTTGAGTCTCACAACAAAGGGGAATAAACCATTTCCCTTCCCTTCTCCCTTCCAGGTGTTCCCTCCCTGGGTTCCTGGAGAGATACACAGAAGCAAGCTCCGTGAATTTAAACAGAGGGATGCCACCCTCCCTGTTTCCAGTCCTGGAAACACAAGTACTTCCCTCTTCACCCAGAGGGAATGCAAAGTCAGGCTAGTAAATCTAACACACACAGATTTCCCCCTGATTTTTCCTCCCACCAATTCCCTGGTAAGCTACAGACTCAATTCTCTGGAGTTCCCCACCAAAAAAAACCTCCAACAGGTCTTAAAAGAAAGCTTTATATAAAAAGAAAGAAAAAAAATACATAAAAATGGTCTCTCTGTATTAAGGTGACAAATACAGGGTCAATTGCTTAAAAGAAATATGAATAAACAGCCTTATTCAAAAAGAATACAATTCAAAACACTCCAGCAACTACACACATGTAAATACAAAAAAAAACATATAAACCACTGTCCTTTCTGTACTTACAACTGGAAAACAGAAGATTAGAAAGCAGGAGACAGAAATCCTCTCATAGCCGAGAGAGAGTCAGGCACAAGACAAAGGAGAAAGAAGTCAGACACAAACTTCCCTCCACCCAGATTTGAAAAAGTCTTGTTTCCTGATTGGTCCTCTGGTCAGGTGTTTCAGGTTACTCCTTTCCAGGTAAAAGAACATTAACCCTTAGCTATCTGTTTATGACATGCCCCCCAAATTGCAGACAGTGGGGAACCTCACTGGTGGCGATTTCCTCCTAGAACTTTAAAATAAACAGATGAATACAACACATGCACTTTTACATATACCACTAAGTATATAACTAACAGACTTTTACATTTTAAGAACACTTTTTAACTACTGGATTCTGGGAAACTCCTACGTGAGAGAGCATCAGCTACTTTGTTAGAAGCTCCTGAAATGTGCTGAATTTTAAAATCAAAATCTTGGAGAGCTAAACTCCAACGAAGAAGTTTCTTGTTGTTCCCCTTGGCAGTATGAAGCCACTTTAGCGCAGCATGGTCAGTTTGTAGCTGGAACCGCCGTCCCCAAAGATATGGGCGTAGCTTTTCCAGGGCGTACACAATGGCGTAGCATTTCTTTTCACTGACTGACCAGTGACTTTCCCTCTCAGACAGTTTCTTGCTGAGAAACATGACAGATGGAAGTTGTGATCCGTTACTTCCTGCATGAGAACTGCTCCTATACCACGCTCAGATGCATCCGTGGTTACTAGGAATGGCTTGTCAAAGTCCGGGGCCCTGAGCACAGGGTCAGACATGAGCGTTGCCTTAAGTTGGGTAAAGGCCTTTTGACACTCATCAGTCCACTTAACTGCATTTGGCTGGGATTTTTTGGACAGGTCGGTCAGTGGGGCAGCGATTTGGCTGTAGTGTGGTACAAATCACCTGTAGTACCCGGCCAAGCCTAAGAAGGATTGGACCTGTTTCTTTGACTTTGGGACAGGCCACTTTTGGATAGCATCCACCTTGGCCTGTAGGGGGTTTATGGTTCCTCGACCCACCTGGTGCCCCAGGTAAGTCACTTTGTTTTGGCCTATTTGACACTTTTTGGCCTTAACAGTTAGTCCGGCCTGCCTGATGCGCTTATAGACCTTTTCTAGGTGTAGTAGGTGTTCGGGCCAGGAGTTCGAAAAAATGGCCACATCATCGAGGTAGGCAACTGCAAATTCTCCCAGTCCTGCTAGTAGACCATCTACCAGCCTCTGGAAGGTGGCGGGTGCATTTCGAAGGCTGAAAGGAAGGACATTAAATTCATACGCCCCTGCATGGGTGACAAATGCTGACCTATACTTTGTAGGTTCATTTAGCGGTACTTGCCAGTACCCCTTGGTTAAGTCTATTGTAGAGATGAACTGGGCACGTCCCAACTTCTCCAATAGCTCATCGCTGTATGGCATTGGATAGTTGTCCGGACGAGTTACCGCATTTAGCTTACGGTAGTCCATGCAAAAGCATATTTCCCCATCTGGTTTGGGTATCAGAACCACTGGAGATGCCCATGCACTGGTAGATGAGCGGATTATACTCATCTGTAGCATGTTCTGGATCTCCCGTTCTATAGCAGCTTGGGCATGAGGAGACACCCGGTAGGGTGGGGTTCTAATTGGGTGAGCATTACCTGTGTCAATGGAGTGGTATGCCCATTCAGTCCGTCCTGGGGTGGCTGAGAACAATGGGGTGAAGCTAGTGCACAGCTCTTTGATTTGTCGCCGCTGCAGACGTTCCAGGGTGGTTGAGAGATTCACCTCTTTCACGCCACCGTTTTTTTCCCCTTTGTAGTAGACACCGTCAGGCCACTCAGCATCATCTCCCTGGACTGTAAACTGACAAACCTATAAGTCTTTGGAATAGAAAGGCTTGAGAGAATTAACATGGTACACTCTGGGCTTTAGTGAGGAATTGGGAAATGCTATGAGGTACTTCACAGTTCCCAGGCTCTCTTGGACCGTGAATGGCCCTTCCCATGATGCTTCCATCTTATGGGCCTATTGCGCCTTCAAGACCATAACCTGGTCTCCTACTTTGAAGGAACGTTCTCTGGCATGTCTGTCATACCAGGCCTTTTGCTCTTCCTGAACATTTTTTAGGTGTTTTGTAGGTTGCTTACAAAGTCCAGAATGTTAGTCCCTGGAGAAGGGGTAAACCCCTCCCATTGCTGCTTCACCAACTGTAATGGCCCCTTAACCTCATGGCCATACACAAGTTCAAACGGTGAAAACCCTAAACTGGGATGTGGGACAGCCCTGTAGGCAAACAGCAACTGCTGCAACACTAGGTCCAAATTATTGGAGTGTTCGTGGATGAATTTACGTATCATGGCCCCCAAAGTTCCATTAAACCTTTCTACCAGGCCATTGGTTTGATGGTGGTATGGGGTGGCAACCAAATGGTTCACCCCATGAGTTTCCCACAGTTTTTGCATGGTCCCTGCCAGGAAATTAGATCCTGAATCTGTAAGGATGTCGGAGGGCCAAACTACCCTGGCAAAAATGTCTGTTAGGGCCAGGCACACAGTGTTAGCCCTGGTGTTGCCTAGAGCTACTGCTTCTGGCCATCTGGTAGCAAAGTCCACGAAAGTCAGTACGTACTGCTTTCCTCTGGGCGTCTGTTTTGGGAAAGGACCCAGAATATCTACAGCTACTCGCTGGAATGGGACCTCAATTATGGGGAGTGGCTGGAGAGGGGCCTTGACCTGGTCTTGGGGTTTTCCCACTCTTTGGCATACCTCACAAGACTGGAGATACTTGGCAACATCCTTGCCCATCCCCTCCCAGTGGAAGGACTTCCCCAACCGGTCCTTGGTTCTCTTCACCCCAGCATGGCCACTGGGATGATTATGGGCTAAGCTTAAGAGCTTCCCCCGGTACTTAGTTGGAACCACCAACTGTTTTTGCGGCTGCCATTCTTCCCGGTGTCCACCAGAAAGAATCTCTTTGTATAAAAGTCCTTGGTCTATAACAAACCGGGATCGATTAGAAGAGCTGAGAGGCGGTGGGGTGCTCCATGCCTCCGCCCATGCTTTCTGAAGGCTGTCATCTGCTTCCTGCTCAGTCTGGAACTGTTCCCTTGAGGCTGGGGTCACCAGTTCTTCCTCAGACTATGGACTTGGGCTTGGTCCCTCTGGAAGCGATGTAGGTGATGGGGTTGTTTCCGTTGCTGGTGAACCGCTCTCCGCTGGCGCACCTGAGAGTATTTCAGGCTCTGGCTGAGCCTTTTGGGTATGGCTGGCTGTTGCTTCTGCCAGTTCTGGCTCGCTGGCGCCCTCTGCCGTTGAGTTTGACGATGTGGTTGCACTTGCTGGTGCTGGTTGCTGTTCCAGTTCCGGGCCTGGGAATGGAGATGCTGTGGCTGTTTCAGTGGTTGGCATGGAATCTGGGTCCCCTACCTCTGTCTGGGTCTCTAGTAACACAGATGTCTGTGGACGGCTCAGGAACAGGAATGGGTCTGGAAGCTTGCCTGGTTTAGCTACGTGTAACCATTCCCACTCTCTTGGCCCGCTTCACCTGGTTGCCCAAGTCTTCCCCCAGTAGCATGGGGATGGGATAGTTGTCATAAACTGCTAAAGTCCACATTCCTGACCAGCCTTTGTACTGGATAAGCAGTTCAGCTGTAGGCAAGTCTGCAGCTTGTGACATGAAGAGGTAAATTATCACTTGGGCCTTTGAGTTGATGAATTTGGGGTCTACGAAGGATTGGTGGATAGCTGACTCTTGTGCCCCCGTGTTTCTCCACGCAGTAACCTTCTTTCCGCCCACTCTTAAAGTTTCCCTTCGCTCCAAGGGTATTTGAGAGGCATCTGGGCCTGGGGATATTTGGTGTGATGGTGGTGTAATGAACTGCACTCAGGTGGCGGTCTTTGGGCAGTTGGCCTTGATATGTCCCAGTTCATTACACTTAAAGCGTCTTCCATCTGACTGGTCACTGGGTCGAGGTGAGTTACTGGAGACTGGTGAGGTGGAAGAATAGGGCATCTGTGGCTTTACTTGGGTTGTATGTGGGGTCTTTGGCTGTCCTCGGTTGTAGAGTTTATCGTCGGTGTGCCCCCTGGGGTATTCGTTCCCCTTGCTTAAAAGCCCCTAGCAGAGAAAAGAAAAATATAATATTCCTACTGGCTTCTAGATTTTATCTTTCCCACCTCTGCCACCATGTCATAACCTATTCCCAGATTTGGACCTTTGCGTCCAAAATATGGGGGTTAGCATGAAAACCTCCAAGCTTAGTTACCAGCTTGGACCTGGTAAAGCTGCCACCACCCAAAAAATTAGAGTGTTTTGGGGCACTCTGGTCCCCCCAAAAACCTTCCCTGGGACCCCAAGACCCAAATTCCTTGAGTCTCACAACAAAGGGGAATAAACCATTTCCCTTCCCTTCTCCCTTCCAAGTGTTCCCTCCCTGGGTTCCTGGAGAGATACACAGAAGCAAGCTCTGTGAATTTAAACAGAGGGACTCCACCCTCCCTGTTTCCAGTCCTGGAAACACAAGTACTTCCCTCTTCACCCAGAGGGAATGCAAAGTCAGGCTAGTAAATCTAACACACACAGATTTCCCCCTGACTTTTTCCTCCCACCAATTCCCTGGTGAGCTACAGACTCAATTCCCTGGAGTTCCCCACCAAAAAAAAACTCCAACAGGTCTTGAAAGAAAGCTTTATATAAAAAGAAAGAAAAAATACATAAAAATGGTCTCTCTGTATTTAGGTGACAAATACAGGGTCAATTGCTTAAAAGAAATATGAATAAACAGCCTTATTCAAAAAGAATACAATTCAAAACACTCCAGCAACTACACACATGTAAATACAAAAAAAAAAACCATGTAAACCACTGTCCTTTCTGTACTTACAACTGGAAAACAGAAGATTAGAAAGCAGGAGACAGAAATCCTCTCATAGCCGAGAGAGAGACAGGCACAAGACAAAGGAGAAAGAAGTCAGACACAAACTTCCCTCCACCCAGATTTGAAAAAGTCTTGTTTCCTGATTGGTTCTCTAGTCAGGTGTTTCAGGTTACTCCTTTCCAGGTAAAAGAACATTAACCTTTAGCTATCTGTTTATGACAGCAATAATATAGTGAAGTTAGAATTAAAGTGTAGTAATGGGACAATACAATTGTTTAATTTGATCACAACCATTCTGAGGTACAGTGAAAGGAAGGAATATCAAGAAACAATTCACAGAGTAGACAGAAAGAAGATATCTGAGAGGAATCTAAAATATCCACCAACAGATGCATAGTACAGGAAAACTACAAATGTTAAAGGGGGTTACCCGTAGCAAGAAATGTCCCTAAAATTGAAGGATAATTACCTCAGAGTTCAAAAGACAAATGTCAGTTACGTATACATAATAGCTTTCTCTTTAAAACCTCATGGAATTCCTGACTTTGCAGAGCTTACCATCTCACATCATGGAAAGCCAGAGCAATAATACTACTTTTCATAAAATAAATATCCTAGTAATAAAAGCTTAATGTGATGCTTTCAAATTAAGAAATGCTTGTGGCTTGGCATTCAGGTGTATAATTCCTTTTATGACCTTTAGAAATGCTACCATGAGTTCGAGAGGTATGTATTTCAAACCTGTGCTGCAGCAGAGTTTCTTTTCACTGTGAGGCTCCTGGTGTATTTTCTGCACTTGTTACCTGGGAACCCAGACGACAGAATATTATGAATAATAAATGAAGCTTTGCAGACTAAAGTGTCTGCATTGTTTTCTTTCAAATGTGCATACAAGAATGTATTGTAATACAGCAGACTCCTATTGAAACCTATATTTAAGGAATTAGTTTTGTAAAATTACCTAATATTGTTTATATTCAAAGGAATACAAATATGGACTTGTGTATAAACACACAGCTGTCTGGGTCTCTTCATGTATGTCTACCCTTTGGTGAAAAATCCACATCTCTGTTAATCTTTCATCACAGTATAGACATACTCAATGATAAAGTTACCATAAAACATTGCTGTGTAACTGATTGATGGTTATTAAGACCCCCCAGTTTACATTTCCAGTTTTCCTTCTACACAGGTAAAAACTAAGGGTCCTATTTCCATTTACTCTGACCTCCCACCATTTGCTACTTGGATTTATGGGACTCAGTTTTGATAGGCTCTGACATAATTCCAGTTCTTCCCATCATTTTAAGGGAATGTTATATATAATACTGTTTTTTGTCAAATGTCAACTAAACTGTCAAGTACTTTTTTTTTTTCACATTGGTCTTTTCCATTATTTTTTTTTTTGTTACCAGGATACCTGTGTATATCTAATTTCTCTTTTAGAAGGGCCACTCATTTCCTTCAGGGGTATCACAAGCTAACATTTCACTACCTTAGAAGTGCTTTTTTTAAATGATGTTACCAGTCCTTGCACCAAACTCAAACCTTGGGTCCATGTTATTGTGTTACTATCTGATGTGTGCCCCTGGCCCCAGCTGAACCTCAGAATTCTATATTAGGAACTCCTTCCACACAGTTCAAAACTCCAGATAGGTAGTGTATCACAGGACATTTTGTTAAATAATGACTGAATAAAGTCCATATAACCAGAAATTATGTGAAATATGTGATGTGGGCATAGATCTAGTTGGGCATGAGTAAACTTGCATATAGCCTGATTTGAGTGCAAGCTTAAACTGTAAACAAGGGTGTGACAGGCTGTGTGCTGGAGCTGGGTCCTTGGGCTAGTTGAGATAAGTGGGAACATCCTGAACTGATAAGCTTGAAATGTAGATAAGATGAGGACATGAATGATTTGGTCCTTACACAAGCTGCAAAATGATTGGCCCGTGTATGATCCGTAAAATGTCCAGACCAATTAGATTGTATAAATATAGATGTTAGCAGCTAGGAATAATGTATAAAAACTATGTAGTGTGCAAAATCATTTGGAATTGTTTCATCTTGTACCTGGGCCTGGCCAGTGTGGGCACAGAGCTGTTACATACCTAACAAAGTAACCTGAGTGATGAGCTGAAGTCTAACTGAATTTTTGGATCCCTGAGAACTGAATGCAATGTTCTCTCAGAAATGGACAAGATATTCTGGATAAGCCAAATAGAAAAGGTCTCGGAGGAATCCCAACACAAGACATTTAATTTCATTTTTAAAAGTGCGTGTTTAGAGTAGAGGGAGGCTGTTTAAAAGGTGCATACAGTAAGAGCCCAATAAACTTTTCCTTTGCCCCCTATGTAGTCACTAACACTTGCACAAGGAGGGTGCAGAAGGTTGCCAGATCAGAAGAGTAGCCTTTGGTATCCACTTTGCACCAGTGTATGTGCCTTCATAAGGTGCTCAGAAATGAGGAACTAGGCTCTAGATGTGATCAGTTGTTCCAGGCTCAGCAAGGGGGCACATGGAGCAATCTAGCTGCCACCTTTGAGGCTTTTTAATTGAAATGACATAGGCAAGCCAGTTGGAAGTAATCAGTGGAATAAAACTGTAGGGAGGTTGAACATGCAAGCTGGAGGCCTTTATGGCAGTTATGGCTTGTTTTTGTTATAAAAAACCTATTGCAGCTGTTACACTCCCAGCAGATGAGCCTGTGAGAACTGTTTCCTATAAGAGGACAAGCCCTAAGCCCTGCATTTCTTCAGCCTAAGTCAAAACTAAGTGGTAAAAATCTCTGGGCCAGATCATTCCTCCCCTCCCACCATGTGTTCTCTTCAACAAATGGGTCTGCTGCTTTCCTTATGGAAGGGGATTCAGCAGCTTCCCAAAACCATTGCTCTACCCTGGATCTGGCAGAGATTATTCTGAGCATCCAGGGTCTGTGCTGTATCCGGGTGAAAACCTGGGTGGACCAGACAGGAAAGGTTATGGAGGAAGGGGACAGAATCAAGGGAATACATGCTGTCTCCAGTCTGAGACCCTGTAGAACATATTGTGAAAATGAAGTGTATCTCCAATCTGTGTTACTTTTTTCATGTCATCCATTGATGCTCCTGCCAGGAAGCTTTGGAAGAGGCCTTACTAAGGGCCAGAGCCAGTGTTGGGATACAGATCCTCACCTGAATGCCTGTGGTCTTCCACAGAAGCTCTCCATGATCCAGAAGGTTTCAAGATGTGTTTCCCTTATTCTGAGGGGAGACAAAGCTGGCATTTCTCAGTAGTAGAACAATGGGGGGGAATTCTCTGCAATGGATTCCTTGCATAGATTTCATCCCCAGCGGCCCCTACTTTTAACATGGAAGAGGATGATCAGACCCATTTTCTGGTATCAGTACAACAGTCTAATAAAAAAAAAATCAGTTGGATGTCTGTACATAACCCTAGACACCCAATAAGGAGAGGGTGAACCAAGCGATGGGGGGGGGGGGAAAGTGTTATTTGTGGTTTGGAACTGAGTCTATAATTATAGAAAAATAAAAGCATAAGAATCACCATACTTAGCATGTCATGACTGGAGGTATGACAGAAATCATGGAAGGAGTGGTGGTTGGGGGTGGGGGAGCTGGGGATAGAGAATTTCTTCCAGATCCCAGATGATGATCAGATTATGCTATGAACCAGGAAAACTGAACACCCTCTATTTTTTTCCCTATTTTACTACAACTGCAGGTACTATTCTAATAAAAAAATCATCAATAACAGAATAGAAATCAAGGGTTTTTTAAATTTAAAATGTTATCCTTTTTAAGAGCTACTAAGGAACATCTGGAAGACTTTACTTTTTATTTCATTGATTCATTTTGCAGATTCCTTTAGGGAATGGTGGTAATGAATTTGATATTGAACTTGAAAATGGTGGTTTTCCCATGTGTGGAAATCATGTCTAAGAGCTTTGTAACAGAATTATTTTAATTGAAAATGCCCACTTAGTGCTGTTAATTCTGCTGAATTGTACTCTTACTGCACTTTTGTGGGCCAGTGCTTTTTCAGTTGAACCATGTGATAAAGTGCTGATTATTAGCTTAGGAGGAAGATTTTGCAGCATGGCTTCTGAAATCATTTTGTTTCTCCCATACAGGCTTTGTTCTAGAATCCCTCTGCTGCTTTGATAGAGCAAGAATGGTAGAATTAATGCATTTAAACATCAAAGAATGGTATCATATACATGTTTCTAATACGAGCTCTTGCTCCTTTGGTTTTATAATTTTAACATTTTATTAATGAGTCACCAAAACCTAAGAAGTTCAAAGGCCAGCTGCAGGTAAATAAATGCTGCTGTATTATGGCCACTTGAAACTACTGGAATTTACACCCATTCAGTATAACAATATAGGGAAAAATGAGATACAGTGCAATATAATATTGCTCATCTTCAAAATGTTGTGAGAATTAAAGATGTACATAGCGTTGCCAACTTTCTAATTGCATAAAACCAAACACCCTTGCTCCTGCCCCTTCCCTGATGCCCTGCTCCGCCCCTTCTGAGTCCCCACCCCCAGTCACTCCAGCCCACCTCCCTCAATCCCTCACTCTCCCCCACCCTCACTCACTTTCACTGGGCTGGGGCAGGGGGCTGGGATGAGGGAGAGGGTGTGGGCTCTGGGATGGGCCAGAAATGAGGGGTTCAGGGTCCAGAAGGGGGCTCCAGTGAGCAGCCACCACTCTCCCGCTGCCCAGCTCTGAAGACAGCACAGAAGGGTAGCAGTACCACAACCCCCTTAAAATAACCTTGTGACCCTCCTCCATGCAACTCCTTTTTGGGTCAAGACTCACAATTTGAGAAACACTCATCTCCCCCATGAAATCTGTACAGTATAGGGTAAAAGGACACACAAGACCAGTTTTCGTGGACCAGATTTCACAGTCCATGACATGTTTTTCATAGCCGTGAATTTGGTAGGGCCCTAGTAATACATAGTTAAAGCTGATAGTAGGTCTTCTGTCCTCTCAGTGCCTGGGAAGTTTTAGACCATACGTTCTGAAGTGTGAGAGGGAATGAATGCACATTTGCATGCTCCTGATTGGGATGTGCAATATATGATGTGAGTAGGTCAGAGATATGAATGTGTACATACATGATATATATGCAGTTTCCAAACTGTGGGCTCTGTTTCCAAACTGTGAGCTCAGGAAAAAGATCTTGGCATTCAGGAAAACTATCTTGGCGTCATTGTTGATAGTTCTCTGAAGATGTCCACGCAGTGCGCAGAGGCGGTCAAAAAAGCAAACAGGATGTTAGGAATCTTTAAAAAGGGGATAGAGAATAAGACTGAGACTATATTATTGCCCTTATATAAATCCATGGTACACCCACATCTCGAATACTGTGTACAGATGTGGTCTCCTCACCTCAAAAAAGATATTTTAGCACTAGAAAAGGTTCAGAAAAGGGCAACTAAAATGATTAGGGGTTTGGAGAGGGTCCCATATGAGGAAAGATTAAAGAGGCTAGGCCTCTTCAGCTTGGAAAAGAGGAGACTAAGGGGGGATATGATAGAGGTATATAAAATCATGAGTGATCTGGAGAAAGTGGATAAGGAAAAGTTATTTACTTATTCCCATAATACAAGAACTAGGGGCCACCAAATGAATTTAATAGGTAGCAGGTTTAAAACAAATCAAAGGAAGTTCTTCTTTACACAGCACACAGTCAACTTGTGGAACTCTTTACCTGAGGAGGTTGTGAAGGCTGGGACTATAACAATGTTTAATAGGGAACTTGATAAATTCATGGTGGCTAAGTCCATAAATGGGTATTAGCCAGGAAGGGTAAAGAATGGTGTCCCTAGCCTCTGTTCATCAGAGGATGGAGATGGATGGCAGGAGAGAGATCATTTGATCATTGCCTGTTAGGTTCACTCCTTCTGGGGCACCTAGCATTGGCCACTGTTGGTAGACAGATACTGGGCTAGATGGACCTTTGGTCTGACCCGGTACGGCCGTTCTTATGTTAATAGCCTAATACCATCAATAATAATAATCTCTAACAGAACAGAGATGGGGCTAATCCGAAGTGCTTTGGAAATAATTCTATTGACTTCACTAGGCTTGAAATCAGGTCCATACTGAATGCTGAACAAGTAACAACAATGCAATGTATTTACATAGTATATCAAGTCAATGTTACATGCCTTCTCTCTAGGCACTGTAATAAGAAATGTCAATTACAGTGAAAATCAATTAAGCCTAGTTCAGATTTGATAGGAAGAATATGTTGCTTTCTTTTCTTCTTTAATTACCTGAGCTACCACACTTTTACAGTGCTCACACTAAATTGCATCCTTATTTTTCCTTCCAAACCTGGGCCATTAGGACTGGAGACCCTATTTATTTGACACTCTTCTTTCACTAATAGCAGTCTGTAAAGGTTTTTCTATTGATTTCCAGGGTAAATTGGATTGTTTTGCTCTTTTTGTCAAAAGTATTTTTCATTTTTCATTCTTTCCTATTTAATCTTCATTCTTCCCACTTTCTGTTTTCTCCAGTTTTAATTCATTCTCTTTTGAAATCTTCTCACTGGAAGGCACTAATGAAGCACTCCTGAAGTTTTACTTTCACCTGTTGATCACTCATTTTGTCTTAAATTATATAATTTGTTTCCTTAGAAAAATCCAAGAAACATATCTAGGTGTCAGTCATTCTTATAATTATCTGGTTACTTACTATTCCAAGTAATCATTCCACCTCTTCCAAATCTGCTGGGAAAACGAGGCCTAGCAGAAAAAGTGGTTGGCACAAGTGTTTTTGGAAGACTGATAGGCTCTTCCTGCTGCATAATAAACACTTTGTCAATTGTCTGCAGGGTTTAAATTCATTTTACTCACAAGAGGCCTAATCTTGATAGCTGCTGGACTCCCTCAACTTGGACAAAAGCTAGTGAGAATGGAGGATACACAGCACTTTGGAAGATCAGGGAAAGAACTACTGTTTGACCTATACACCTTTCCTAGCAAAATGTAATCTAAATGTAAATATTCTGTTTCCCAATTAAAAAAAGAAGTTACCTAGGATGTCAGCAATGAGTTCATTAATTGCTTTCACTTAAACTTGGGTACTGGACAGCATTCATGATTATGCTTTAACTTCAGAAGGATTCTCTTGCTGAAAAATACCAGAGACTCAGTGTGGCTATGGAGCCTGTAGTATATAAGCCCAAAACTAAAGAATTTAAACTCCACTGGTAGAGCCAGAGGAGCTTAGAAGCCCTCTGAGGCTAATAGCTCTTTATTTCTTTCCTTTTAATGACCTCTCCCTGCCACTGATTTATTGCAAATAAATGAATATTCATACACTATTTATATTGAACTACCCTAGCGGTCTGTAATAACCAGGCTATTTCAAAAGGTTGCACCAGCAATATTAAATTGGATGTATTGCATATGTATAATTGTCTTTTTTTTCTTGTTAAATGTAATATCTAGAGATGACTGAGAATTTTCAAAATTTTAACTGTTTTCCATGAAAAAAGGTTATTGTGATTAAAATTTATGGCAATTCCTAAATTTGATTTTTTTTGTCAATTTTTTCCCACCCTTTTGGACAGGCTTTAGTAGGGTTTCTTAAAAAATGCTATTCCAGCAAATGTAAAAGTTTTGTAATGTGGCTAAGTGAATGTCATAGGAGCAAGTTTGATTTTTGGGAATTCCATAAGCTTTCTGTACTTGATCTTTCAACATATAAACTCTGCATTAACTCCAGCCCATCATGCCGAATTATCAAGGGCCATCTTCTGCCTAAGACTAGGCACCCACATAAGGAAGTAAGAAAGTGAGAGCCCAACCTTATGCCCTTACATCATCTACCTGGGTCCTGGCTCTTCCAAGCTGCATGCCTATCAGCAGCCAGAGCAGAAATAAAACTATCAAAAGCAGAAAAAAATACTACAGTTAGACAATGGAAGCATGACCTAGGTGGCATATTCATGCAGTGTTTTGTAAACAATGTTCACTCAACCTCGTGTGTTGTGACAGACATTGATGGGTTTATTGAAGATAGTGTTTTTAGCTCCGATTCTGTCTTATTTGAATATATAAGACTTTTACCTTGGAAACTGCATGTAGGCATCTGTGATGCACTTTTTTCTGGAAGCCAAGTATATCAGCACCCTAAAAAGCTACTGTACATGAGTATCTCCCTGACTGTTTTATTTCTTTGGGGGTAACTGCTGCCTACAGTTTATATCTACATTAGCAAACAAACATAACTACATAATGTCAAAATGTAACAATGGGGGAAATGCAGACTCAGATGTGGAGGAGAAATTAGGAACAAGGAAATACTGCTGAAAAATTCACATTCAAAGATTTTACAATTTGCCCTTGGGAAGCTAGGAAGCTTTGACCAATTTGCATTTCTCTCCTCTAAGGCTGATCTCAGTGTCACAACATTGTCCATCAGAAAAAGAACACATTTAAAAGTGAACACAATTTTGGCATATGTCTATATTCATTAGAAATAACTTGTTTTTCATAGTGATAAACCACCAAAGAATGAACAGTTTCTCATTGGTACCAGGATACAGTTAAAGACTTGCTAGCTATAAAAACATTATTTTAGAGGTGGTTAACTCAATCTTAAAAATTGATTATCTGCATCCTTTCTACGGACCCAATACTGCCTAGGATAGTTTATGGCCACATGTATGGGCTAGTAAATAGCAAATACCTAAATAGCATGGGAGGATAAACAGTCTGTCATCAGGTAATATTCCTTGTGGAAGCCACTTAACAAGGAAAGATTATCCTGTTTACACAAAGTAACTAGGGTTGGGGCAGGGCATGAAATAGACTTGGGGAGGGCAGATTTTATTCCAATCTGCAGGCTGGTCATGGAATGTCTGTGCAGCCACACTGTAGCTGTCCCACCAACCCTTATTCTAGATAAATCCTGAGCTCTGCTTCACACTCATGATGGGGTGTGAAGGTCATTGGATCCAATGGCCCTAGCCTGAGTTTTTGGGCAACACTCTCTGCATTTTGCACCCTTGCCCTTCCAAGTCCTCCTATATATTTTGCCCATCCAATATACCCTAACACCTAGAGTGTAAGATCCCTGTGTCAGGGATTGCCTCCTCTTGTCTGTATAGTGCCTAACACAATGGGCTCCTGATCCTTGAATGACATTTTTAGGCATTGCCGTAATAGGTATAATACTAATAAAGATCCACTAGCACTGACTTGTTTGAGTCTGGCCTGGATTTCCCCTTCCAGGAGGCATAGGGCATGTACAGTGTCTCCTCTCTTCTTAACCCCCACACATTTGGCTTGTCTCTGCCATGCCTGGCACACTCCCCTGGCATTGACTTTGTTAGTAAATATTAACCTTTTTTTGGTCCTCTTCTCCTTGTATGTTAAATTCATTCGCATATTAATTATTCTCCCAGAATCTTTATGATATTAGCAAAGAATGTTTTGAATTTTAAGGCCTAAAGTGCTGATTCTTGACCTGAGTTCAGGAACTTCATGTGATCAACTATTGAGCTATACATCATTATTGCTGATGCCTCTACGTTTGTGGCAATATAGATATCTAGGGAAAACTAATAAAAAGTGTCTACAGAAATATGGTCTAAACAAGAGTGGGTGATTGATAAGAGGTGCCTCTGATCTAATTATGTTCTGTGATTGATATGAGGAATTTTTATTGTAGATGTTATCTGTAATGGATGAAATAAGGATCCATTGGAAAAAATGACTTAACTAATTAAGAACTACTAGTTTCACATCTGTCCATGTTAATGACTGTATTAGAATTCCTTTAGCTTATTGACCAGGTAATCTAAAGATACCATAAAATAATTTACATATGTAATTAGATAAAATGAAAATGTCAAAAACAGAACACAGTGAAATTAGTCATGGGAAAGCAATTTTCCGTCCAAAAAAGGAGTTTATTTGTCTTACCCTAGGAAAGACAGAGGGCTTGAGAGTTAGTTTGAGGATAGGGTTGCCAACTTTCTAATCTCACAAAGTCAAACACCCATGCTTCTACCCCTCCCCTGCCCCTTCCCCAAGCTCCTGCCCCCACTCAACCCATCCCCACTCCCTTCATTACTCACTCTCTCTGACCCTCACTCACTTTTACCAGGTTGGGATGCATCTGGGGAGGGATGGGCTCTGGGATGGGGCCAGAAATGAAGTGTTTGGGGTGCAGGAGAGGACTCTGGCCTGGGGAAGGAAGTTGGGGTGTGCGTGGGGGGGTATGGGCTCTGAGCTTGGGGGTGTGCTGTGGGTGGGGCTAGAAATGAGGGGTTTGGGGTGCAGGTGTGGGCTCTGGGCAGGGGAATGGTGTTGCGGGATGGGGGCTCCAGGCTGGGGTAGGTGTTTGGTGTCTGGGAGGGGTGTGGGATCCAGGCAGTGCTCACCATGGCTCCCAGGAAGCAGCCGCCAGGTCCCTTCAGCCCCTTGGTGCATGGGTGGCTGAGGAGGCTCTGGATGTTACCCTTGCGACTGCAGGCATCGCCCCCCCCACAGCTCCCATTGGTCATGGTCCCCAGCGAATGGGAGCTGCAGAGCTGGCACTCAGGACAGGGGCAGCTCACAGAGCCTCCCTGGCCGCCCATGCACCTTGGGGTCATAAAGACCTGGAGGCCACTTCCAGGAGCCGCACGGAGCCAGGCCAGGCAGGCAGCCTGCCTTAGCCCCAGGCCCCCACTGCACCACCAACTGGACTTTTAACAGCCTGGTTGAAAACTGGATGCCTGGCAACCCTAGTTGGGGAGTGCAGACTGACAGCATCCCACTAGTTACAGAGGAGAGAGATACAGAGGCCAGCTCTATTCCTTACTGTTGGAGCGGCAATGTATCTGTTCTTTCTGTATTCTGTATAGTGTTATATTGAACTCTGATCATCTTTGATTAAATAATTCCATTTGAACATGTTATTTGACAACCTTGAATTGTTACTAAATTCAGACATGCAACAACTTACCCATCTTGCCTGTTTTCCCTGTGGCATATGTGCAGAGGCAGAAGGCAGGGAAAATTTGTGAGTTAGCAGATGGTATGGAGGACACTGTCCATTCTCAAGCAAAGTCTGACTTTCACCTCCCCAAGAAGGCCACTCTTGGGTACCAGAACAAAAATGGCGGCAGTCATATTTGATTACTGATAGGCATTGGTTCATCAAGTCCCTTTAGTTCACGCAGACTTCAAGAAGTGTATGTATCATCATTTAGGCTTGTGTAAAAGCCTTGGAAAACATTGCTTCGATAATTAGATAATTTGATAAGCATCATATTTGGGAAAGGTTGGCACTCTATTGCCTATGACACTTTAGTTATATATTTTGCAATGGAGTGTGTTGGTCTTATGAAATACATCCTATTCATTTTAATGGGAGTTGCATGATAACTCCTAAGTGCTGCTTCAAAAATCCCTCAGTTCATATGAGTCGTACTCCTCCTCGCCCGCCTTGTGCTTGGACACTTGTTATGGTTAAACTTCTAGGCATACTTGAAAGTCTATCCTCATCCTCTCATAATGCCTACAGTACAAAGTGAAGTTTTTGCACATCCGTATCTGCCCAATGAAACAAAAGTTCTTGAACAATGTCCTAGCAGGCTTAATGTATTTGCAATCTCCCAAAATTTCTCTGTATACAATCTGGTAGGCTGTTCTCAAGAAATATTTCTTTTTTTGAACACCAGTTTGAGAATGAATTACTATTTATGCCTGATCATTTGTACAGCTGCATGATAGTAATCAAGCATTGGGCTAAGACTTTCGAATCCAAAGCTTGAGCTTGTGAAGAGATTGCTATAAAATTTCACCCTCTGATGCTGTGAGTAAGAGATAAAAGGAGAAAGGAAATGCTAGGGAATGAATGCATGTTACCATAGTAATAACTGAATCCTAGAGCCTTCTTGAAGAAAGTGCCTTTAGTTTTCTGGAATCTCTTTTATCATTTCATCCTACAATAATTATGGGTCATTGAGATGAATAACCTCTATAGTAAGTTAGGAGTAACAGAATAATATCTCACTTAGGAAACCATCCAGCAATGTTAAAGATAACCTACAAAGTGAAAAATAAATATGGGGCCTGTGTCCTTTTTTTCTTCTTCTTCTTCTTTATGATTTATAAAGAAGGCCCGGTGTGGTGGTGTTTTTCACATTAGAAATTCAGGTTTTATCTGCTCCAAAAGACTCTATGGTAACTGAAAAACTAACACAAAAATTACATGGAAAGAACCAGGAGTTGGGAAGTTAAGTAACTGAGTGAGGAGGGGATTTCTAGTCAACTATTCAAAATTCTCTGGATCAGATCATCAGCTGTTTTAACTGGTGTATATTCATGGAAGATGATGAGTGATGCTACATCGATTTATACTGTACCTGCTGAGGAGCTGGGCCATTGTTTTTGTTTTGTTATGTTCACACTTACTTAATGTTAATAGCTAGCTAACGTTATGGGGGAAGGAAGTTTTTGCTAAAGATTCAAGCAGCGGTGTCCCTTCAGTTAAGGTTTTGGAGTAAATGTGTATGGAAGCCCTCACATTTTTTTCCACTAAACTTCGGGAACCCAAGCTTGACGTTACTGATAAAAGTAACATAGTAAGCAAGTAGAATTTAATTAAAAGAAAACAACAAGGCTTAATTATACCACACAGAAAACAAAAAAACAGACACAAGCCCATTTAAAAAAAATATCCCTTGCTGGTCACTCAGACTAAATATATAAATATAAATTGGCCTCTGCAATTGGGGAGAAGGGAGAAATTGAAGAAAAGTCAGGCTTAGGCAACAGCCCTGCAAACAATCAGGCACATATTTGCCTTCAAGCAAATGAGTGGTCCTAGTGGCTTCATGCATTTATAAACATTTGCAGGACTGAGGCCTTAGCAATACAGATATGCTATTCGTTTGGTTTAAGATATTTTGTATTCCTTGTTTCTACTATGGGGTATTGCTCAATATTGCCAATAATTTGGGCAGAGAGTTTGAGTATATTGCTAAATAATACCCAAGTACGACAAAAAAATCTGAAACAAGGCTTTAGTTAGTTACAGATGAAAAGGTTTCTGTTTACATTGGAAAATGTAATCAGTGTGTTTTTTCAATGGCTAGCATGTCTCAGTGCATTGGAAAACAAGATTTATTAAGGTAATGTGAAACTGAAGGCTGTTAAGACATATGTACAGTAATGCTGCCAACTATTTGAGACGATCTATATAGACCTGCAACCAAAGTCCTGTAGTGGCATCAAATCTTGTATAAAGGAGGTCAAATAAGGGGGACAAGGTTATAGTTTGCTGGTTATGATTATGCTATCTGTATGCATGTATCATTTTTTGTATTTAAAGTTTTAAGTATTGGCTCTATACTGTCTGTATTTCAAACTTGGGCTATGCTTCTGGGTGACACTCCAGACAAGTTGGCGTCAGCTTTGCCTAGCCTGCTTGATGGCCCATTAGGGACTTTAAGCTATACAATTGACCCCTTGAGAGAAGGCAGATACACCTTGTGACTCAGCAAAGTATGCAGGGGCATGCCTATGGACAGAATTCTGAGGTTTTTCAATGCCATGTGATGTACAGCTTGTCTTTGGGACAAAAAAAACAGTGACCAAATGGCAAGAGACTATAAATCTGCTGCAGCTCCTCCATCTTGTCTTCAATCCTGCTTCTTACCTCTGGAGGTACTTTGCTACAAACGGAAGCTCTACACAAAGGGTATGTCTACACTTACAATTTTGCAACGCTGGTAGTTACAGCTGTGTTAGTACAGCTGTATAGGGCCAGCGCTGCAGAGTGGCCACACTTACAGCTACCAGCGCTGCAGTGTGGCCACATTTACAGCACTTTGCAGCGCTGTTGGGAGTGGTGCATTGTGGGCAGCTATCCCACAGAGCACCTTGTCCCATTTTGGCGCTGTGGCTTGTGGGAAGGGGAAGGAAGTGTGATTGTCTTTCCGCTTCCTGTTCCAACACCCCGTGGTGCTTTGCTACCCATTCCGAGCAGTTTGGCGGCATTGTGATTCTACAGCGCTTTGTCTGCGATTTTTGTTATAAATGGATCCTGAGCAGCTGACGACCTTATTGATGAATGTTGCCAGCACATCACACATGGCAGTGCAGCTATTCCTTCAGCTGCAAAATGAGAGTGAGAGTGAGAGTGACAGTGAGGAGTCAGACGATGATATTGAAACACCTCACTGTGAAAACAGTAAATTGCTTGTGGCAGTAACAGACGTGCTCAGCTCTGTGGACCGGCGCGTTTGGGCTCAGGAAACCAGCACTCAGTGGTGGGATCACATCGTCCTGCAATCCTGGGATGACGAGCAGTGGCTGCAAAACTTTTGGAAGAGAAAAGCCACTTTCATGGCACTGTGTGCTGAGCTCGCCCCTACCCTGCGGCGCAGGGACACGAGATTGAGAGCTGCCCTGCCAGTGGAGAAGCGGGTGGCTATTGCAATCTGGAAGCTGGCAACTCCAGACTGCTTCCGATCGGTGGCGAACCAGTTTGGAGTGGGAAAGTCCACCGTTGGAATGGTGCTGATGCAAGTTTGCACAGCCATTAATCGCACCCTGCTAAGAAGAACCGTGACTCTTGGGAACGTGCAGGACATTGTGGATGGCTTTGCAGAAATGGGGTTCCCTAACTGTGGAGGGGCAATAGATGGGATGCATATTCCTATTCTGTCACCACCCCACCTGGCATCAGAGTACGTTAATTGCAAGGGTTACTTTTCCGTGGTTCTGCAAGCGCTTGTGGATCACCGTGGGCGTTTCACTGACATTTACTCAGGATGGCCTGGAAAGGTGCACGATGAACGCATCTTTTGGAACAGTGCCCTGTTCAGGAGGCTGAGGGCCGGGACTTTTTTCCCAGACCGCAAGATCACAATAGGGGACGTCGAAATGCCCACTGTGATCCTTGGAGACCCCGCTTACCCCTTAATGCCATGGCTCATGAAACCATATACAGGGAAGCTTGACAGGAGCAAGGACCGGTTCAACTACAGGCTGAGCCGGTGCAGAATGACTGTGGAGTGTGCTTTTGGTCGTTTGAAAGCTCGCTGGCGCTGTCTTTATGGGAAGCTAGATTTGGTGGAAAGCAGCATCACCGCTGTTATATCCGCGTGCTGTAACCTCCATAATATTTGTGAAGGGAAGGGTGAAAGATTCAGTGAGGAATGGACCTCCGAGGTTCGACGCCTGGAGGATGAGTTTGCTCAGCCAGAGAGCAGGGCTAATAGGGAGGCCCAGGAAAGGGCTTCAAGGATTAGGGATGCTTTAAGGGAGCAATTTGATGCTGAGAGCCAACAGTAATGTTTGATGCATTTGATGTGCTTTGCTTTACCTTGGTGTATAATATTTACCACTTCCAGCAACAATAAAACGTAGTGAAAGAAATAGAAAAAAAAAACTTTATTCAACATACAGTATATAACAGGCAAGTGGGTAGGGGTGGTGGACTGTACATTTACAGGTTTTAATATGTCCTATTTTGATCAATATTCAATGTCTGCTGCACTTCAGGATTACTATGCTGCAGAATAATGGGGGTGGAGTGAACAGGGTAAGAATTATAGTTATCAGGGCTGGTAGGTGATCTTACAGGTGTTGGGGGCAGCTGGGGATAATAAGGAACTGGCTGCTGGAGAAAGTTGTTTTGTGGAAATACTGGGGAACAAGGAAGAGGGCTTTGGGAGGGCTGTGGGTTACCACAGTACATATTTGTCTGCATGGCTACAATAGACTCGAAAGACTCAGTTTGGCGAGCCAGGAGGCTTATCATCTGCTTTGTGGTTTTTTTGGCAGACAATTCCTTTCTCCTGCTTTCTGTTTGCCTCCATTCATGTACACTCTTTCTCCATTCATGTACACTGTTTCTCCATTCATAGTTCTCTCTCCATTCCTGTGTCTTCCTACTTTCTCTGTTGTAGTGGCTCATAAAAGATTTGATCAATTCCTCTTTGGATTTCCTAGGATTCCGTCTCAAGTTCTGCAACCTACGTGAGGCCGGTGATCCGGCTGCAGTAGTCAAGGTCACTAGAAAACAGAGAGATAGAACCATGTAATACACAGAGGCTACATTGTTTATTATCACACGTTGAAGGACTTTTTAGACTTTTGGTAGCATCCTTCTCACATACCTCACATAACACAGAGAGGGCAGGCAAGCTAAGTCATGGCGAGCAATGAGGTGAGTAGTTTTGCCCCGATTTCCCCTTGGGAGTGGGAATTGACCAGTGGGTCACTGGGGTTTATCAGCAATGGGTACAGGAGGTAGCTGGTGTCCTGAAGAAGGGACAGTAGTGAACAGGAAGGTGGTGAGCTAGCTGCTTGGGGGGGGGGGGGTTCTTTGGTCCGCGTTCACGCCGTCCTGCTGGTGGGGGGGGGGGAGAAACGCGGGGCTGGATGCCTGCTTGGAGGGTGGGACAGGGAACACAGGAGCACACCGCGGGGCTGGATGCCTGCTTGGAGGGGGGGTGGGGAACACCGGAGCACACCGCGGGGCTGTCTACGTGCTGGGGGGGGGTGGGAAACACGGGAGCACACCGCGGTGCTGGATGCCTGCTTGGAGGGGGGGTGGGGAACACGGGAGCACACCGCGGGGCTGCCTACGTGCTGGGGGGGGTGAGAAACATGGGAGCACACCGCGGTGCTGGATGCCTGCTTGGAGGGGGGGTGGGGAACACAGGACTGCACCGCATGGCTGCCTACGTGCTGGGAAGGGGGGGTTTTAAAAACAGAGCGCCATGGGCTGGGGAAACGCGAACCTGGCGCCCTGCACTCAATTATCCCTAAACTCTCAACAGGGTTTCCTACTGCCAGACATATCATTGCTGCGTGTTACCTGGGAAGAGAGGGAGGGTCTTCTACAGGAATGTGGATACCGCCCTGGCCCCTATGCAGCTTGCCTGTGTGCAGCCATGGTCCCCCCACGCCTCGCTGCACAGTGGATCGGACGAGTTAGCCTGACCGGGACAGGGACCACGGTGGCTCTCCCGATCAATTTGAGAAAGCAAATTGCAAACGCTCTTGCAGCAACATTTCAAGAGATTACCGAGGCAGATTACAGAGACGTGATAGAGCAAATCAATGGGCTATTCCACGTTTAGGCATGCATGCAGGCAGCCATAACCAAAATCTTCCTCTCGCAAAACATAGAAATCTACTTACCCCGAGCACGATCCTCAGCTTCCTCCTCAACATCAACTTCCAGCTGCTGCGACTGGCTATCCTCCTCCGGGCTTGAGAAGGGATCCTGGCTGCATGTGTACTGGGACTCCGGGGTGTCTCCCTCCACGCCAGTAGCCTCACTGTCTCCGTCCTCTACAACCTCCCCCACTTCTCCCTGCTCTGAACTCTCCATCGTGCTCCTAGGATTTGCAGTGGGGTCACACCCAAGTATGGCATCCAGCTCCTTGTAAAACCGGCAGGTTGTGGGGGCAGCTCCTGAGCGGCGATTTCCCTCACGGGCTTTGCAGTAAGCACTCCTCAGCTCTTTAATTTTTACCCTGCACTGCTGTTGTACCAATTATATTAGACCAATAAAAATTAGCAGGATCTTATTAAAGGGGATAAGGCAAAGATACCACATTTATTATGATAACAATTTATGACTAATAACTAATATCTTAATTTTTATACACACACATTATACCTAATACCTACACACACACACACACACACACACACACACACACACACATATTCATCAGGTGTTCTGCAGCTGCTGCACAGTCACCAGTCCTGAAGATAGCTTAAGTTCATGGCTTGATTTTGCAGCTTGGGTTCGTAGCTTGTAGCAGCTAACTGGCCAGGAAAGCTGGGCACAAGGCTGAGCTGGATCTCTGTTGGGCAGGCACTGATGTCCTTCCATGTTGGCAGCAGAATGTTACCCAGAGTTTCTCATTTCACCCTTCTTTTTTATATAGGCTTTTAGTTTGGATTCAAAGTCTATAGGTCTTGCTGTGTCACGCTGCCTCTGGGTTTAGATTGATCACCCATTAATTGCAGGCGTGACTTTCAGCCTTGAACCTGGCTTTGATCTTCCTTCTGTTGTTCTGTTGTCCTTTTCTTTTTAGGGTGGATGCTTCTTACTTTGTTTAGGGCTGTTGTTTAGGTCTTCAGCCGTTGGTATTTGAACTTTATCTCATCAGGACAGGCTGGGGCTGGAGGCTGATTTCATCATTCATACATACCTTATTCACACATCTAAACTAAACTAATAAGATTACAGCAGGGTTTGCAAAAATGAAGGTTGGAGGAAGCTTTTACAAAATGGAGTGAGTGTTTTAAAATGGGGTTTGAATTACAATATGGAACAGAAGTTACAGTGTAGGCAAGTGTAGTGAATGGTGAACAGAAGTTACATTAATAAAATGAACAATTAAAAACAATTTCATTTATCAGTTCTACATTGTGCCCCTTTTGACCCTTCAATCCAGGGGCATTGAATGGGTCACACTTTATGTAATTGTTTTAAGGCAGAACCTACATAACAGTTAGGATTACTAATAGGACAATGGGGGGATGAAAAATTATATTTAGAACTGCTGACCAGGTGGGCTGCTTGTACAACACTTTGCCCCTTGATTTATGACCATTACAGTAGTTGTTGACATTGTAGGGCAAGGTGATCTGTTGCAAACAAACCAAATAATTATAACTAGGTGAATATAACTAAACCTATTACAATTGACTAAACACCAGATATAACCTACACATAAATGAAAACAATAAAACCATTACAATTATTGGGTATATTAACAAATAAAATGAGGACCAAGTTTGATGCAGCAATAGCCATCAAATAATAAAAGTTACTGAAGTTAGGACCTTTTTAAGCACACACAGCAAATAAGATTTTGTAGGAGGACCACAGTTGTTATGAAGGCTAAGCTGATTTGGACTTAAAGTAAGATTTTGTTGCTAAAATGTTGCAGAATTTTCTATTTTTAAGAGTTGTTTTTAAGCGGTTTTTGGGGACCTGAAAGATGGGGCCTTACAATTATGGGCCAAGGTTTTACAGGTTATGGGGGCCCAAGAACTACCCTTTAGGGCTTGGGGGAGTAGAACCAGAGTGCATAGAGGAAAGTGTGGAATTAACAATATAAGCAAATGTAACTAACAATACAAATGTATTAATAACAAAAATTAAAAGCAAAATGACTATTAGATAACCTAACAAAAAATAAACCTGATGCACTGGGGACCAAAGTTTATTTTTGGACACAAGTTGTGATTGCTAAGTTGGATGGACTTGGGGGAAGTAGAGAGAGGAAAAGACATTTGTCCTGTTTAGCGTAGTATTTTTTTTTTTTTGGACCCAATGCTAGCACAGGACACCACTAGAGACAGACACAGAACATGCAACACAGAACTGAACACACACCACTAGAGACAGACACAGAACTTGTAACACAGAACACTGAACACAGACTTTGTCGCGACACTATAACCATGGTATTTTATAACTTTTGCTGGTACCAGCTCTTCTGATGTTCTGGTTTAGAGCCTGAAAAATAGAAGCTTAGAAACAAATTAGCACAGTGTTCCCACATGGCAGACCCTGCTCAGTCTTTGCCACAGTGTGTTTGGTACTTGGGGCTGCACAAATGCTAATTAGGTGGTTTATTTCTTTGTGACTTTAGATTTTTTTTTTTTCATTTTAAAATTCCCAGCCATTTTGCCATGGCCTGGAGGTCTGAGGCAGAAGCAGGCACTGTTGTTACTGTTGCAATGGCATTTTGGCCCTGGGAGGAGGAATCTACCCAAATATCCCCCTTTCCACTCTCCAGAGGGGTCCCAAAAGTCTGCCCCTTTTGGGGTCTCAAACGTTCCTTTTTTTTTTTTTTTTTTTTTACAGGCTGTTAGGTGGAGGTAGCTGTTATTACAAGCCTCCCACAGCAGCCAGATCCCTGCAGCGTCTCTTTTTGTTGCATTTAGGGGTTTACATATGAGGATATATTGGGCCAAGCTATCCTCTAGATCCAAAATGGTGCAGATATTTGCAAGGGCTTGTTCAGTCTAAGGACTGTGCCCATATCTCTGCAGGATTTGTTTAGAAGGCATTATCTTTTTAATAAAAGGTGAGGTAGAAGCTACTTTTGACTCCATTTCTCCCTCTGAGACTGTTTTCCCTTGCCTTTTCTTAAACATTTTTAATTTTGTTCAGCAAGCAGCACTGCTGGCCCCTGGGACCCTCGTGCTGCCCCTAATTTTTTTTTTTCTTTCTTTTTTTTTTTTTGGCTACCTCTTCGGAGGCCAGTAGATTTTGTTAACAAAAAAAAAAAGTTTTCTGCTACCTACGCGGAGGCCAGCAGGTTTTAACAAACAGAACAAAACAAACAAAAAATGTTTTCTGCTACCTACGCGGAGGCCAGCAGGTTTTGTTTAACAAAATATGTTTTCTGCTACCTACGCGGAAGCCAGCAGGTTTTGTTAACAATTTTAAGAGCTCTTTATTTTCCTGCTACCCACACGGGGGCCAGCAGGTTTTGGTTAACCAAGAATAGAACCATGCTCTGTAGAGCTGGTTGTGTGCACACAGATTGGTTTACAATAAGTGAGGCAAAAATACCAATAATCCCCCTTTCGCTATTCTCCACCAAAATGTTGTACCAATTATATTAGACCAATAAAAATTAGCAGAATCTTATTAAAGGGGACAAGGCAAAGATACCACATTTATTATGATAACAATTTATGACTAATAACTAATATCTTAATTTTTATACACACACATTATACCTAATACCTGTACACACACACACACACACACATTTACATTATACCTAATACCTACACACACACACACACACACTTATATTCATCAGGTGTTCTTCAACTGCTGCATAGTCACCAGTCCTGAAGATAGCTTAAGTTCATGGCTTGATTTTGCAGCTTGGGTTCGTAGCTTGTGGCAGCTAACTGGCCAGGAAAGCTGGGCACAAGGCTGAGCTGGATCTCTGTTGGGCAGGCACTGATGTCCTTCCATGTTGGCAGCAGAATGTTACCCAGAGTTTCTCATTTCACCCTTCTTTTTTATATAGGCTTTTAGTTTGGATTCAAAGTCTATAGGTCTTGCTGTGTCACGCTGCCTCTGGGTTTAGATTGATCACCCATTAATTGCAGGCGTGACTTTCAGCCTTGAACCTGGCTTTGATCCTCCTTCTGTTGTTCTGTTGTCCTTTTCTTTTTAGGGTGGATGCTTCTTACTTTGTTTAGAGCTGTTGTTTAGGTCTTCAGCCGTTGGTATTTGAACTTTATCTCATCAGGACAGGCTGGGGCTGGAGGCTGATTTCATCATTCATACATACCTTATTCACACATCTAAACTAAACTAATAAGATTACAGCAGGGTTTGCAAAAATGAAGGTTGGAGGAAGCTTTTACAAAATGGAGTGAGTGTTTTAAAATGGGGTTTGAATTACAATATGGAACAGAAGTGTAGGCAAGTGTAGTGAATGGTGAACAAAAGTTACATTAGTAAAATGAACAATTAAAAATAATTTCATTTATCAGTTCTACACTGCAACGCGTCCCGTTCATGGCCCCTTCTCATCAAGGACTGCGATATCTGCCCATAGGTATCATAATTTCTCTTTCTGGAGTGCAGCTGTGTTTGCACAGCCTCCTCTCCCCAAACACTAATGAGGTCCTGCAGCTCTGCATTGGTCCATGCTGGGGCTCGTTTGGTGCGTGGAGGCATGGTCGCTGAGTGATTGATAGATTAATTGCACTCCACACCTGGCTGAGCAAACAGGAAGGGGATTTTTAAAATTCCCGGGGCATTTAAAGGAGGGGTCAGGTGAGCCCAGGGCAGTGGAGTTTGCTTGATTACCAGAGAGGCTTCTTCAGGTATGCTGGGATACCTGCTTATGCCACGGAAGTCAACAAAAACGCTGGTGAGTGTCTACACTTGATGACCAGCGCTGGTGATCCAGCACTGGATCCTCTACACCCGAGGCTCGACCGGGTGTACGGCCAGCGCTGCAAACAGGGAGTTGCAGCGCTGGCCGTGCTGTGCAGGTGTGTAAACATCCTAAATTGCAGCGCTGTAACCCCCTCACCAGCGCTGCAACTCTGTAGTGTAGACAAGGCCAAAGACTGGATGACCCATCCCAGCTGTGGATGTACTTCAGAAACTTGATTTGAACCTGCAGCTTATTCCATCATTGCTACAAGCCTGAACCAAGAATTTTGCCATTACTGTATGTAATTGATTCCTTTTAACCAATTCTAGCTCTCATCTATATTTTTTTCCTTTTAGGAATAAACTTTTAGATTTTAGATTCTAAAGAATTGGCAACAACATGATTTGTGGGTAAGATCTGATTTGTATATTAAGCTGGGTCTAGGGCTTGGTCCTTTGGGATCAAGAGAACCCTTTTTTTTTTTTTTAACTGGATATTGGTTTTCATAACCATTTGTCCTCATAATGAATGGCACTGGTGATGATACTGGGAAACTGGAGTGTCTAAGGAAATTGCTTGTGTGACTTGTAGTTAGCCAGTTGGGTAAAATCAAAGTCTTCTCTTGGGCTGTAACTCATAGACTCATAGACTCTAGGACTGGAAGGAACCTCGAGAGGTCATCGAGTCCAGACCCCTGCCCTCATGGCAGGACCAAATACTGTCTAGACCATCCCTAATAGATATTTATCTAACCTACTCTTAAATAACTCCAGAGATGGAGATTCCGCAACTTCCCTAGGCAATCTATTCCAGTGTTTAACTACCCTGACAGTTAGGAACTTTTTCCTAATGTCCAACCTAAATCTCCCTTGCTGCAGTTTAAGCCCATTGCTTCTTGTTCTATCATTGGAGGCTAAGGTGAACAAGTTTTCTCCCTCCTCCTGATGACACCCTTTTAGATACCTGAAAACTGCTATCATGTCCCCTCTCAGCCTTCTCTTTTCCAAACTAAACAAACCCAATTCTTTCAGCCTTCCTTCATAGGTCATGTTCTCAAGACCTTTAATCATTCTTGTTGCTCTTCTCTGGACCCTCTCCAATTTCTCCACATCTTTCTTGAAATGTGGTGCCCGGAACTGGACACAATACTCCAGTTGAGGCCTAACCAGCGGAGAGTAAAGCGGAAGAATGACTTCTCGTGTCTTGTTTACAACACACCTGTTAATGCATCCCAGAATCACGTTTGCTTTTTTTGCAACAGTATCACACTGTTGACTCATATTAAGCTTGTGGTCCACTATGACCCCTAGATCTCTTTCTGCCATACTCCTTCCTAGACAGTCTCTTCCCATTCTGTATGTGTGAAACTGATTGTTCCTTCCTAAGTGGAGCACTTTGCATTTATCTTTATTGAACTTCATCCTGTTTACCTCAGACCATTTCTCCAATTTGTCCAGATCATTTTGAATTTTGACCCTGTCCTCCAAAGCAGTTGCAATCCCTCCCAGTCTAGTATCGTCTGCAAACTTAATAAGCGTACTTTGTATGCCAACATCTAAATCGTTGATGAAGATATTGAACAGAGCTGGTCCCAAAACAGACCCCTGCGGAACCCCACTTGTTATACCTTTCCAGCAGGATTGGGAGCCATTAATAACTACTCTCTGAGTACGGTTATCTAGCCAGTTATGCACCCACCTTATAGTAGCCCCATCTAAATTGTACTTTTCTAGTTTATCTATAAGAATATCATGCAAGACCATATCAAATGCCGTACTAAAGTCTAGGTATATCACATCCACCGCTTCTCCCTTATCCACAAGGCTCGTTATCCTATCAAAGAATGCTATCAGATTAGTTTGACACGATTTGTTCTTTACAAATCCATGCTGGCTATTCCCTATCACCTTACCACCTTCCAAGTGTTTGCAGATGATTTCTTTAATTACTTGCTCCATTATCTTCCCTGGCACAGAAGTTAAACTAACTGGTCTGTAGTTTCCTGGGTTGTTTTTATTTCCCTTTTTATAGTTGGGCACTATATTTGCCCCCTTCCAATCTTCTGGAATCTCCCCCGTCTCCCATGATTTCCCAAAGAGAATAGCTAGAGGCTCAGATACCTCCTCTATTAACTCCTTGAGTATTCTAGGATGCATTTCATCAGACCCTGGTGACTTGCAGGCATCTAACTTTTCTAAGTGATTTTTTACTTGCTCTTTTTTTATTTTATCTTCTAAACCTACCCTCTTCTCGTAAGCATTCACTATATTAGACATTCCTTCAGACTTCTCAGTGAAGACCGAAACAAAGAAGTCATTAAGCATCTCTGCCATTTCCTAGTCTCCCGTTACTGTTTCCCCTTCCTCACTGAGCAGTGGGCCTACCCTGTCCTTGGTCTTCCTCTTGCTTCTAATGTATTGCTAAAAAGTCTTCTTGTTTCCCTTTATTCCCATAGCTAGTTTGAGCTCATTTTGTGCCTTTGCCTTTCTAATCTTGCCTCTGCATTCCTGTGTTATTTGCCTATATTCGTCCTTTGTAATCTGACCTAGTTTCCATTTTTTATATGATGCCTTTTTATTTTGTAGGTCATGCAAGATCTCGTGGTTAAGCCAAGGTGGTCTTTTGCCACTTTTTCTATCTTTCCTAACCATCGGAATAGCTTGCTTTTGGGCCCTTAATAGTGTCTCTTTGAAAAACTGCCAACTCTCCTCAGTTGTTTTTCCCCTCAGTCTTGATTCCCATGGGACCTTACCTATCAGCTCTCTGAGCTTACCAAAATCCACCTTCCTGAAATCCATTGTCTCTATTTTGCTGTACTCCCTTCTACCCTTTCTTAGAATTGCAAACTCTATGATTTCATGATCACTTTCACCCAAGCTTCCTTCTACTTTCAAATTCTCAACGAGTTCCTCCCTATTTGTTAAAATCAAGTCTAGAACAGCTTCCCCCCTAGTAGCTTTTTCAACTTTCAGAAATAAAAAGTTGTCTGCAATGCAGTCCAGGAACTTATTGGATAGTCTGTGCCCCGTGGTGTTATTTTCCCAACATATATCTGGATAGTTGAAGTCCCCCATCACCACCAAATCTTGGGCTTTGGATGATTTTGTTAGTTGTTTGAAAAAAGCCTCATCCACCTCTTCCACCTGATTAGGTGGCCTGTAGTAGACTCCCAGCATGACATCACCCGTGGTTTTTACCCCTTTTAGCCTAACCCAGAGACTCTCAACGCTTCCATCTCCTATGTCCATCTCCACCACAGTCCAAGTATGTACATTTTTAATATATAAGGCAACACCTCCTCCCTTTTTCCCTGTCTATCCTTTCTGAGCAAATTATACCCATCCACACCAACATTCCAGTTGTGTGTATTATCCCACAAAGTTTCAGTAATGCCAACAATGTCATAGTTGTATTTATTTATTAGCACTTCCAGTTCTTCCTGCTTATTACCCATACTTCTTGCATTTGTATATAGTCATCTAAGATACTGGTTTGATCTTGCCTCCTAGCTTTGCCCTGACCCTCCTTTCTCTCTGCCATTATAGCCCATGCTCCCTCCTGTTTCTGACCCATCTCCCAGGTCTTGTTCCGCACTTACCTGTGGGGTTTGCTCACCTGTCCCCGTCGAACCTAGTTTAAAACCCTCCTTACTAGGTTAGCCAGTCTATGCGGAAATAAGGCCTTTCCCCTCCTCGAAAGGTGAACGCCATTTCTGCCTAGCAGTCCTTCCTCGAATAGCATCCCGTGGTCGAGGAAGCCAAAGCCCTCCTGGCGACACCATCTTCGCAGCCAGGCATTCACCTCCACGATGCATCTCTCTCTGCCCGGGCCCCTACCTTCGACAGGAAGAATCAAAGAGAATACCACCTGCGCTCCAAACTCCTTAACCCGTACTCCCAGAGCCCTGTAGTCACTCTTGATCTGCTCAGTATTACACCTCACAGTATCATTTATGCCCACATGGATGAGTAGCATGGGGTAGTAGTCAGAAGGCCGGATAATCCTCGACAATGCCTCTGTAACATCTCGGATACGGGCCCCTGGCAGGCAGCATACCTCCCGGGATGAATTGCCCTGCTTTAAGAAATTTGTCCTGAATTGGCACTCTCAGTTGGGTTCCACCAGAACCAGAATCGTTATATCAGGTAAATCACTCATGAAAAGTTGTAAGGAGATTTGGTTGTGGAAAACAAAATATATCATTGAGTGGAGATTGTCCCTCAGTAATTAAGAATTAGGTTGATTGTCCATTTAGAAAATACAATTCGTGAGGAAAGTGTTTGTTACTTCCTGACTGCACTTCTCATCAGCACTCCACCTCATCCCTCCTGATATTGCCGATGTCCAATGATATTGTTCTATGTAGATGTCCCTTGATCACCTGATGGTGTCTGACACTATACATTGCCACATCAGCTAAGCATAACATTGACCGATTCTGCATTATCTCAGCACTCACTCATTATTGGGGTCCTATGCACCTGGGGCTCCAACAATCAATGCATGTGTCTGGACCTGGTAACCTTTAGCTCTCAAAGTTTCAGCCAGAGGAGCATATCTCTCTACCTTTCAAGCTCAGGCATCGTGGAAGGCCAAGGTTCTGATCTCAAATGGCACTGTGAAGTCCACCATGATGATCTTCTTCTGGTTCTCGTTAGTGATGACGGTGTCCAGTCGCAGTTGGCTGTCAGTTCTGGGGATGGAGAATTTTATGGCAACCTTCCCCATGGGTGGAAGGATGGCTCTGGCCAGGCGATCTTGGATGGCATTGTGTCGCAGCTACCAAGGTCTTAAATGGGGCTTGCAGCTACACAGGACGTGGGGTAGCCTCTTGTTAGTGTAGTTGCACTTCCTGCATTTCTTGTTCTGATTCCCATGGTGGATGAACCTCCAGCTGGCAAATTGGATGAAGCTGCCTCCTAGGAGGAAGTGGTTGCTGGCATCCCACTTGCACATCACCTTGAACTCCTTGCCCTGGTCCGGTTTCCATTTCAGGTTTTCCACGTATTGGCAGGGTCCTCTCCAGCATGTTTCTAGCTCTTGGAGTGATGATAGTGTGATCTGTATTCATCTGTGGCACCAGGACTCCCAGCCCCTGGCGTTCCTCACACCACGTCCAGTGGCAGCCAAAATGCTTTTCCAGTCATCACATAGCATTGTGGGCATGAGTCCAGAGTGAAGCAGTCTCCCCGTCTTTCCAAATTCACCTTCCAGTGAGCCGCTAAGATAGGTGGCAACATCTTGGTGATTCGCTTCTAGACAGCATCCCTCAGAGCACTCTCTGCGATGTTCCTCACCATGGCATCCGGGGACATCAGAAGGCATGAGTGATCACAGCAACATTGCACAGATCACTCATTAAAGAGATGTTGGCATCGCCCTGCCTGTGCAAGATGTACACCAGTTCATTGCTGGCCCTCTGGGGAAGAAACATGCATTTTTTCACCAGCTGCCAGATGGTGTCTGCTTGCCTTGTTCAGATCCCCTCAGGACGAATGAGATATGGGGAATCAGGAAGGTATTCTTCTCCATAGGATCATTCTGTGTCATTTCCTTTCCAGCTGAGGAATCTGCCTAGGATTTCTGGTAAATGTCTCTGTCTAAAACAAAAGTAATGCTTTTTGCCTATGTTTATCTTATTTTCATCATGCACTCCAGAAAAAGGGATTTAAAAGAAAGTGTGTGTGTGTGTGTATGTGTTTCATCCACTTTAAAGGTTTGCACCTAGACTCCTGCTTTTTGCCCCTCTTCTCAAAAATATATCTCTATAAATCTGTGAAGGTCAGTCTTCCAGTGCTGCTTCAAGGCTGCCTGCACTGCCTCTGGTAGTTTCAAGTCTGTTGCTTCATCGAAAGATTAAGCTAAAGCTCTCTTTGACAAATGTCAGGAGCAGTAACAATCGCACTGCCAGATGTGAACTTATAACAGGCAGGGTGATATGAGATTTGAGAACTAGAGATTGGTCTGCAGTACAACATTCCAATCTAGATTTCAAACACATTGAAGGATGAGGGCTTTCAGAGTCAGTTTTTGCTCAGTTTATTATAGAGAAAAGCCAACGGCAGTAGTCAGCTTTGGATCCCAGTTCAGTTTTGGAACTATGTTTTGTTACGTTTGTATCAGGATTTTGGTTAAGGCCCATTTCTAATTCTTTGTTTAGAAAAAGGTTGCTGATTGCCCGCCAAAATGTGCATGTCCAGTAGGGTGGGGTTAGGGAGGTTCACAGTAGGTGGGAAACTCTTCCCCAGTCCTGCCCTGTGATCCTTGCTGGGGAGTGCAGCAGCTGCATGGATCACAGTGCGGGACCAGAGTCTAATCCATTTCTCATTTAGGAGACAAAAGGGGACTGTGAGAGTTTTTATAGGCTGTAGTTGACGCTAGCAGTCGGGGAGTAGGGGGAGAGAATTACCTTTTGGGTAGAGATTAGATCTGAAATGGTTCATCTCAAAAGGAATACTTTGGAAAGAAGAACTTGTGAAAACACGGTATTTCAAAATTATTTATAGTGTTTGCTATTGGCATATATGAATTATATATGAGTATACTGATTAGCTGAACCCTGGTTATCTGAAATTTGGAAATTTCCTCTAAAATGAGTATTCCATTTACTTTTGGATGTGTCCTCTGGGCCATTAGCATAACTGAGGTTTACTCGTGTGTGTGTGTGTGTGTGTGTGTGTGTGTATACACATAAGAATAACTCCTCCATTTTGAGGGTAGAGCTCATATTTTCCATCCATCCTTTACTCATATGTTTCTCCACTTTCATCCCATCTCTCAGCTCCTTCTTCATCTCCCTGCCCTGCTTCTCAGAGCAGTGGCTAAGCAGTTGCTGCTTTTCTTCCTCCCCTTACCAGAAGGTATGAGACTTCAGGAACAGGAGGTTGCATATGTGGATGTGTCACCAAGTGGATGCATTTGAGGGATGCTCAAATGCCTAACTGAGGAATGGAAGGAGCGGGGGAAAGGGTGAGAGGAGTGGCTGGGTCTCATTCAGTTGGTTTGGATCTGTCATTGGAATGGCTAAACACTATGACAATTTACCAAATTCAAGGCATGGATAGTGCAGCCCATCTCTGATCTGTGTATGTGTATATAATCTAAAGATATGCAAGGCTCAATTCTAATGGACAGAGCACTGGCAAAAGTATGTGCTACCTATTTAAAAGTACCTGCATCCTTCAGTACAGTCATGAGATTTTAACTTTCAAGTAACTCAGTGTTGCCAACCCCACTGTCTCATAAATCAAGAGACAAACTCTAAAAATCAAGAGATTTGGTATATAAGTCATGAGTTGGTATATTTTCAAATATAAACCAATCTAGATTTATTGACAGGTGGTTTAGAAACTTCATTAGCGGTGTATTTAATTTCTAACAGGCCAGAGCTCTTTTTCAAAATATTACTACATCTGAAAATGCTTTACAAAAACTTTTTAAAAACCCTACCTGTTCTCACCATATTGGTAGGCATCTCATTTTAAGGTTACGATGACAGATTTTATCAGTGGTTTTAATTTGTCAGAGCCCAAGCTCTGGATGACATGGGGCACCTTAACTAAAGGCAATATAGTGAAATTATGTGTAAGCAAACCTCGGTTACATGGTGTGTGTATGGGGGGAATAGGCTGGAGGAGAGGGGGTTAGATAGGCCCTGGGATAGGGAGTGGGGTTAGGCCCCTGAGTGTTTTTGTGGAGGGGTAGGCCTGGCCGTAGGGATGTTAGGCCCCAGCATGCGGTAGGATTGAGGTGGAGGGGGTAATCCCTGGAGAGTGGTGTGTGGGAGGGGGGTGTAGGAGGAAGGCCTGGTCTGGGTTGAGGGGGTAGGGGCTAGGGCTCAGGACGGGGTGGGTGGGGCCAGGTCGAGTCTGGGGTGTGGTCAGGGGCAGTCCCAGCCTGCACAGGGGTCAGGGGGACATGGCTCAGCTGACTAGGCACAGCAGAGTCTCCTGCCCAGCAGGGGCAGTGGCAGTGGTGGGACCTGGAGTCTGCTCCCTTGGCCGGGACAAGGTAGGAAGCACAGACCCACCCTGAGCAAGCCAAGTGGCGATGGCGGGCAGGATGCTGGTGCTGTTCACCCAGCTGCTGTACTGGTTCCGGGCGCTGTTCTGGAAGGAGATGATGAAGCTCACCCTGGTGGAGCTGAATTACTCGGGCAAAATGAGAAACTTCATGAGAATCACACAATTAGAAAAAAATCCTGAGATTTGAGAGTTCTATGGCGAGATCATGAGTGAGGCTTAATTTCCATTACAAATTGCATCTCTCATGATAAATTTGTGAGAGTTTGGTATGTTTGAGTAATGAGACCTGTATTCAGTACAGCTGCAGAAGTGTAGCAGCACCAGGGCACAAACATACTTGAGTCTCAGTGTGTCTTTTTTAGAGGTTCACTGATATGTATTAGAATCTGTGAAAAATCTAGAAAATTTGAACAGTTTTCATTCTGCATTCCTGGATTATGTTTTTTTTTAAGTTTAATTTAGCAGCAGTAATTATTATGGGGAAGTGGTAGTTGGTTAGCAAACTACCATCACTGATAAGATCAATGCAACATTTTTTTTTGAGAGGCTGCATACTTCAAGTCAAGTTCTGTGGTCTGCAAGTTTCCAGAGAGGAGGAATGAGGGATGGTTGTGTTGTTCATACTGTGAATCATGCTTTAGGTGGTGCTGCTGCTTAAGATGATATGGGCAATTGCCCTACATGACCCAAGAGCAAGTCTTCCAGTGTGCAATGTGCAGAAAGGCCTCAGAATGCACAGTATAGTACATAATGAACTGCTGTGATTTGCAGTGGGACCTAAGAGATGAAAAATATAAGTGGAAGTCTCTCCTTTTTTTCACATAAAACCCTCAAACATTCAGAATGCATCTAGCCCAAGAGTGGGCAAACTTTTTGGCCCGAGGGCCATATTGGGGTTGCAAAACTGCTGGAGGGCTAGGTAGGGAAGGCTGTGCCTCCCCAAACAGCCTGGCCCCTGCCCCCTATCCATCCCCTCTCACTTCCCACCACCTGACTACCTCCCTCAGAACCGCTGACCCATCGATTCCCCCGCTTCTTGTCCCCTAATCGCCCCATCCCGGGACCCCCGCCCTAACCACCCCCTAGGATCCCACCCCCTATCCAACCCCACTACTCCCAGTTTGACTGCCCCAACTCCTATCCACAGCCCCACCTCCTGACAGGCCCCAGCGGGACCCCACGCCTATCCAACCCCCCCATTCCCCATCTCCTGACCCCTATCCATACCCCTATCCCTGAGAGGCCCCCTGGGACTCCCATGCTTATCCAGCCCCCTCATTCCCCAGACCACCACCCCCAAACCTCCGCCTCATCCAACCGCTCCCTGTCTCCTGACTGCCCTCCAGGACCTTCTGCCCCTTATTCAACCCTCCGGCCCCCTTACCATGCTGCTCAAAGCAGCATGTCTGGCAGCCACACCTCCCGGCTAGAGCCAAACACACTGCCACGCTGCCCTGTAGGAGCGAGCAACTCCACTGCCCAGAGCGCTGCCCGCATGGTGGCATGGCTACAGGGGAGGGGGGACAGTAAGGTCAGGGCCGAGGGCTAGTCTCCTTAGCCGGGAGCTCAAAAGACGGGCAGGATGGTCCCATGGGCCGGATGTGGCCCACAGGCCATAGTTTGCCCACCTCTGATCTAGCTGATGAATACCTACTGATGTCAGTTGCAGTGACTGTTAACAAGATATTCAGATCACATTTCAAGGAGCCGTAGAAGACTTATAGGAGAACTGGAAATTTTCAATTTGCTTTGCTCTCCAAATTGTCTACGCATTTAGTTGTGAGCTGTACTATGTTATTGTTGATTTGCCAGCACAGAGAGTCAAATAAAGTCTTGTGCCTCCTTAAGAACTGACAATCTCATCATCTTCATGTTCATTATTTTTTATTGCAGTCTTCAACACTACAAAGAGTAGAGGACAAAGTGACAGTAACGCAGTAAGGAAGTAATAAAATCTGTCATTAAAGAAATAAGGAAAATTTATGAAATTGTTACAGATAAAGTAAAAATGGGGATTGCACATGAAGGAGACAAATAAAAATACATCCTAGAATACTGCATCTTTAAAAACAATAGATATGGAAAAATGCTATAACAAGGAATCTTGTATTTCGTTCTGTTTTTATACTATTCTGATAAGACATTTATTTTGTTCATAATTCTTTCATCTTGCCCTAGCAAATTCTTCAGAGATACATAATGAAAGTTCTGCATTTCTTTTGTAAGTGGTAGATGTGTGTACAACATCATCAGGTATGAATTCTTACCATTCTATTCATCCACACAAAATCAAGAGTGTATTACAACAAAGAGTGATTGCAATGTTGTTACAATCAGGGGGTTTTAATTTCAATCATTAAGGTTTGACTACAATCACTTATAAGAGAGGCTGACAGCATGGTCAATTAAATTCAGACTTCTGTAAATTATTTTTATGGTTCATCATTCACGCAATAACATCCTGATGTACACAGGCAATATGCTGCTAGGCTCTGTTGGTGCGTTTCATAACTACAAGTTGCTGAGAAATTGAAAGACTTTGTGACAAGTCCATTCACTTTAATGGGAATTGTGGGATAATAAATTAATATGAGTACAATAGTCAGATTATTTATTTATTTTACTAACATTCATAACAAGACTACATCCCCTTCTATCACCTCAGACCTTTTGCAATATGTCTGTTTTTGTCTTTCTTCTAAGCTCTTTGAAGCAGGATTGTCTCTTCTCTGTGTTAGTGCAGTACTCTTCCTTGGACAATTTGGGTTTTACCACAGTATAAATAGTAGTGATTAAAGCAGGTAACTTGAAAACAGGTCAGCTGGATTTTATTTTCAACTCTTTCACTAATCAGCTGTTTGACTTTTGACAAGTCACTCTCCCTTATTTTATTCATTACTACTATAATAGAAGGGAACTGTGAGACCTAATTGTTTGTAAAGTATTTTGAGATCATCATAAAAATGTACTATATAAATGCAACATTTTAATATCATGAGTGTCACTATTTTACTTATATGCAGTTGTGGTATCAACCAGGCAAGGTACTAACTAACTTCAACAGGACTTTAAAAATAAAGTGGAAACCTCTTTACCAAGCTGCTGCTGCACCCTCTGTAACTCTGCCTCAACTCCTCCCCGCTCCTTCCTGTTTCCTGTCCTTTCAGACTCCCAACAGCCAGTGCTCCCAGTTCTAATAATTACAAGCAACATCTAAACACCACATTCCCTCTTCTCTTGAGAAACTCTCCCAATTAAAATAAACGTTGTTCTAACCACAGGAACAAATAGGAAACAAGACACTATACTATTGGCAGAAATATTACACTGAAAACACTGTAGATACTACATAACATAGTCTCTAGTCCAGACAAGTGGTCATCTGGTCTGACAGGCCGTCTCTCAAGCCCCAGTTCCAATGCAATGTCCTGTTGTGTTGATACTATGGTGAAGTCATCCAGTGCAGACTGGGTGTTGGCATAATCTTCTCTTGGTGCATAGGCAGGTGCAAGATGATAAGCATTCCATACCCGCCCATCAGAAAGTCGATAGGTGTAAGGTCCCTTCTTCTCTATGATTTTAAGAGGAGCTGTGAATTTATGGTCCCCTTTGCGTAAAATTCCAGGTTTTCGTATTCTAATGAAGGAACCACATTCAAACTTTGGTTCCTTAGCACCCCGCCGCTTGTCTATGAAAGCCTTATACTTTGCTTGCTTCTGTTCAACTGTTTTTCTCACATCATCCTTGGTTGGGGCCTCAGGTTGTGCCTTTAACAATCCAGCAATGTTCAGTTTAGTATTCATCTGTTTCCCATGCAGTAACTCTGCAGGTGATCTTTGCATTGTGGCATGTCATGTAGTCCAGTATGCTTGCAAGAAATCAGTAGTGTATGGTATCCACAATTGCCCTTCATGTTTAGCCATTTGCAAACTCTCTTTCAAACTTCTGTTAAACCGTTCGATTTCCCCATTGGCTTGAGGGTAATATAGGGATGACTGTGTAAAATGTTCCTCTCTGCTAGTAAAGTTTCAAACTCCAGGGAAGTAAGTTGACTACATTATCTAAAACCAGTTCTTTGGGGTTACTTTCCCTGCTAAAAACTGAAGAGAGGAACTTAATTACTCTAGCAGAAGAGATTTGCGATGTAAACACTACCTCAGGCCACTTACCGAAATAGTCTATTAAAGTGATGGCATAATGACAGTCAATCGCCACTTTTTCCCATGAAGATTCAGGAAGAGGAACAGGCTGTAATGTAGGAGGACATGTCACTGCTGTCTTGTCATGCATTTGGCAAGTGACACAGGATTTTATGAGTGCTTCAGTTTGAGAGTCCATCCCTGGCCACCAATACAGATCCCATAGTCGTGTTTGGCTCTAACAATTCCTTGATGAGTATCATATGCCAGGTATATGAGTTTTGACTGTAATTCTTCTGGCACAAGTAGCCAGTGTGTACCTCATAGCACATAGCCATTGAGCAAAGAAAGTTCATCCCGAACTCTAAAATAAGGCATCAAAACTGGGTCAAGGTTTTTAGGGTTACTGGGCCATCTCTTTGTCAGAAATTCCCATAGTTTTTGTTGAATAGGACACGCTCAACAAGCAGCTTGAAATTGTTCTCTTGTAACTGCAGTAAGAGTGCTTATAATAAGCGCAAGTAGTACATCCTCATCCTCCAGTGGACCATCTGGTGAAGGCAAAGGCAGGTGAGAAAGGCAATCAGCTACCACATTTTTGTTTCTAGGCTTACATTCCAGTTCATAATTGAAAGAGAGTAGACTTGCAGACCATCTAGCAATACGATATCCTGTTCTTCCCAGTCCTTTCATGGCGAACATCATCATCAAAGGGCTGTGGTCTGTGTGAAACTTGAACGTGCGGCCTCATAGGTAAGTTTTCCATTTTTCAGTAGCCCAGACACAAGCAACTGCTTCTTTTTCGACTGTAGAATATTTTCTCTCAGCATTATTTAGTGTCCTTGAAGCAAATGCAACAGTCGTCTCTGTGTTGTCCTCATGAAGTTGTGTGATGACAGTTCCCAGTCCATAATCAGAAGCATCAGTAGTTACCATTGTGGGCAATGCAGGACTGAATAATGCACATACTGGACTATGTACAATCAAGTCTTTCACCATTTTGAAATTAGCTTGTGCATCCATTGTCCACACTAAGGCTGAACTTCTCTATAGTAATTCTCATAATGGTTCAATGACAGAAGCATAATTGGAAATGAATTTTGCATATCAGGAGGTAAGACTCCAGAAGGAACATAAGGTTTGCAAATCTGTTGGAAGAGGAGCATTTGAAATTGCCAGGATATGATCTGGATCAGGTTTTAGTCCAGCCTTTGAAATTGTATGCCCCAGAAAGGAGAGTTCAGTTTGTCTAAATTTTCATTTGGACCTATTGAGCTTGAGGCCTGCTTTGCTGATGCAGTTTAGTACAAACTGCAGGTTATTGTCATGCTACTCAGTAGTATTTCCAAACGCGATAATATCATCCAAATAGCACTGAACTCTATGTTGATTCTTCAGAATCAATGACATCATTTTTTGGAAGGCACTTGGGACTGTGCGAGACTGTATGGAACATGTTAAAACGAAATAGTTCCTCATGTGTAATAAATGCTGTGAGGTCTCTGCTATCTTCATCCAACATAACTTGGTGGTATGGCTCTGCAAATCAAGAGTAGAAAACATCTTTGCCCCGCAGAGTTCTGCAAATACTTCTGTCAATCACAATAGCTTTATTTGGCTCCCTTAAGTCCACACAAAGGCAAATGCCTCCACCCTTCTTCTGCATCACTACTATAGATGAAACCCATTCCGAGGAGTTAATCTCTTTAATAATGCCCTTTGAACAAATTTTCTAAGTTCCCCTGAAACAGCTTCCCTGACTGAAAATGGTAAGCACCGTAATATCTGTCGTACAGGCATCACATTATTCTGCATTTTAATTTTATGCAGAAACCCATAACAAGCCGAGTTTCTCCTCAATCTGGTGTTGGGTCCCAGCTGAAACTGGTGTGTGTACTGCAAGAGTGCTTTGCTGAGGAAGATCAATTCATCCATTAACTACCCTGAGATTTAAAGCAGCCAATAAATCTCTGCCAAGGATAGGAGTGCCTATGTGGACAATATAGAACTCTGCAGTTACACAGCAATCACCAAAAGTAACTATTGCTGGCAGGCAGCCATGTACTGGAATATGGTTTTTCAAATTGCACACCAACTGAAGTTTGGGTTCAGTAAGAGGCACATCGTTAAAGTAATGCAAACAGAAGGAATCAGGTAGTATAGAAACTGCTGAGCCAGTGTCCAGCATTAACTGAATAGAGTGTGATTTGCCTGAGGGTATGGTGGAAACTTTTACAGTGCACTTGCTCTGTTCTGGAATATGTGCAGTAGTGGTTTTGTCCACACTCAACACAGTAACATCTGGTATTGTAACTGCATACACCTGTTGATTGAACTGGCTACTGTGACATACTTTAGCAAAATGCCCGATCTTTTTGCAATGATTGCACTGAGCTACTTTTGCTGGCTATCCTGTGTAGTGTGCAAGATGTTGTGGGGATCCACAGCAAAAGCATGCTTTTACTGTATTTTAAATTTGCTAATTCAGTGGCTTTTCATTAGTTTTTCTCCTGCAATTGTTTGTCTGCAGCGATAGTGAACTTTTCTGCAAAGGAGTCACAGCTTGGACTGTGCCTCCTGTATCCCTGCTCATTATTTTGGCTTCAGCTATAGTTGACTCAGTCTGAGTGGCAATGGTTATTGCTTTTTCTAGTGTAAATTGTGGTACTAGAAGTAAGCATACTCTTACACAAAGCATGGTTGTTTTCTCAATGAGCTGGTCTCTAATCTGATCTGCCATATTCCCAAAGTCACAAATTACCAGCAGACTCCTCAGGGAAGCAATATACTGCATTATAGTCTCCCTGGTTTCTGCTCACGCCTGGCAATATCTGTAGCAATTAGCTGCTACTTTTCACTTTTGGCACAAAAAAGTTCTTTAATGCAGTGAGTGCAGTCTCATATTATCATCTGCAAGGGGAAAGGTGTAAAATATATGCTGCCCTTCTGCTCCAAGGCAGTGGATTAGCAGAGCACGCTTTTTACTTCAGAAATCTCTGTAGCACTGATTGCAAGCAAATAAGTCTCAAACATATGGATCCAGGCAGTAAAAGCAATTGGAGGCTCACCTGGTCTTTGCAGAAAGGGTGCAGGTGGGTTCAGAGGCAGAAGATCCCATCCTCATCGCCAAAATGTTGTATCAACAGGCAAGATACTAACAAACTTCAACAGGACTTATTTTTAAAGTGGAAACCTCTTTACCAAGCTGCTGCAGCATTCTCTGTAACTCTCACTCTGCCTCTTCACTTCTCCCCTCTCCTTCCTGTTTCCTGTCCTTTCAGACTTGCCAACAGCCAGGGCTCCCAGTTCTAATAATAACAAGCAACATCTAAACACCACAGCAGTTGTAGTTGTAGCGATGTTGGTCCCATAATATTAGGGACACAAGTGGACAAGGTAATATCTTTAATTGGACCCAATTCTGCTGGTGAGACAAGCTTTTGAGCTTACACCAAGCTCTTCTACTTCAGGTCTGGGAAATATACTCAGAGTGTCAAAGCTAAATACAAGGGGAACAAATTGTTTAGAATAAGTAGTTAACACATATTTCAAGGGATCATTCTAGATGAAGTGACCTGTTAACACATCTACCAATCATAGTGGGAAAAGGGGGTGGGGGAGTCTGGGATGGATGTAATGGTTTATAGATGTTTGTAATAAACCATAAATCCAGCGTCTCTGTTCAGTCCATGGTCTTTAGAATCTAGCAAAGTTATGAATTTAAGGTCCCATGCTCACCTTTTGAAGGCATTGTGCAGATTTTGTTTGAGGATGAGGACTCAGAGGTCAGGGATTGAGAGATCACTTTGTGAAAAATGTTCACAGACAGGTAATATGGTGTTGTTGTCATTTATCATTTTCTGTGCAAGTTCATTTGAGAGTGTAGCAATTGTCTTGTTTCACCTACATTTTTGTTGTTGGAGCATTTAGAGGAACACCACATGCTGTGATACACATGTGTAGAGTTTCTGGATTTTGAAAGGTGTGTTGTGGGGGTTGTTGATCATTTAGCAGTGGAGACATGTCTACGGGTTTTGCATCTGGTGTTCTGGCAAGGTCTGGTGCCACCATGAGTTGGTGTGTCCTCGTCTGTGGGGAACTTTCTTCTGCTAACGAACTTGGAGAGGTTAGGGCGTTGTTTGAAGATCTAGAAGAGGGGGTTCAGGAACAATTTCTTTCAGGGTGTGGTCCCCATTTGAATATGGGTTGTAATTAATTGATGATACCCCGTATGGGTTCCAGTGTAGGGTGGTAGGTGACAACTAGTGGTGTGTAGTTGAAAGGGGGGTTTATTTCTGTATCAAAGCAGATTCTCTTCAGGTATTTGTGTGGTCCATACCATTATGAAATCTACTTTTCTGGTGGAGTGTCCTTGTTTGGTGAAAGCAGTTTTAAGTGTTTTAAGGTGTATATCCCAGATTTTCTCCTCAGAGCGTATTCTGTGGTATCTGAGTGCCTGGCTGTAGATAACAGATTTCTTGTTTGTGTGTGTCGAGTGGTTACTGTATCTGTGAAGGTAAATGTGGCGATCCATGGGTTTCTTGTATATAGCTGTCTGTAGGGTTCCATTGCTGAAACTGATCATGGTGTTCAAGAAGTTGATGTTGGTATGGGAGTGTTTTAGAGAGAGGTTAATGGATGGGTGGTGGTAATTGAAGTTGTGTGGGAAATCTATGAAGGAGTTTAGGTCATCAGTCCAGAGATGAAAATACTGTTGATGTAGCTCAGGTATATCATTAGTTTAACTTATTATACATGTATTTGTTTTAACTCTGTAAAATTTTAGTAAAACAGCTTAAATTTTTCGAAAGCATCTCAGTAATTAAGGGGCCTAAGTCACATACAGAGTAACAACACAATTACTAACATTTTTGGAACAAAATTTCAGGTCATAATAAGTACAAGAGAAAGATCTTGTTGTATACTTAGTTTTATGGTCTTATTCACTATCAAACATTTTCACCTGTGATTGCTCCAGCAAATCTCTGAAGCCTGGCTCTTTAGTGGTGATTGATGGACCATTGATTTCCAGTTACATCTGATTTAAAAAGCTGGGGGATTGTGGATTCTAGTCCCAGAATCAGGCACAACAGAATCAAGGTTATGAACTTCAATATCTAGTTGGGAATCTTGGTGTCCACAATGGAGATACTCACACTGAGGGACAAGCAAAGCTTTAACCACTTTTATTTGCACAATTAGTCAAGACAGAAAGCTCCAAACCACATAAACAGATAGCAAAAATACAGTTACACTGATATCTTGTATCATATCATTCATCACACAATATGGTCAAGTTACTCACCACCCTTTTCTAGGAGATTGGTGTTAACAGAGAAAGGGTCCAGCTCTTTTCCTGGCATGCCAAATGAGTTGATGGTCCAGATCCAAATCAATCGATGGCAACCTATCCATGGTGGTCTGACAGATTAGTGGGCTCTATGGCTTGTCATGAAATTCATTGAAATGCCAAGCCTATCTTGTCCGTATCTAACTTTCTCACCCTAATAATGCTGGTCTGCCTTTTATCCTATAGGTTAGTATATAATGAATTTAACTATTAACATATACGTTGATTCGTTGCCAAAATAAGTTCATAGTTAAGCATCTCCCAATGGTTTATCCTAAATATCCAAGCTTAGTTTCCGTTCAGTATTCTTGCAGTTGCTGGGTATTGTTATGTAACAAACTCCCTCTTAATTAAGTGTTTTCAGTTCCCAAAAACTCTGGGTAACTTTGGGCCATTTACCTATGCTGGAAGGTGTCACAGGACTCAAAAATCATTATGCTAACTTATTTATGTCATATGCTAAGTGCTTAAGCTAATATTTTACAGGATAAAGGCTTGTAGGTTCCTTGCCTTACTGCTAATGTGAAATAAATGCTAAGCTAGTTCTCTGGGCATCTCAGAATAGAATTCCTTGGCTTGTCTAAGTGAGCTGTTATGTTTTCTCTGTAGGTTTGAGCAAAGGACTTTTACCAATTTACATCTCTGTTTACTGATCTGTAAAAGCAGAAAAGAATCCTGTGGCACCTTATAGACTAACAGACGTTTTGGAGCATGAGCTTTCGTGGGTGAATACCCACTTCGTCAGATGCATGTAGTGGAAATTTCCAGGGGCAGGTACATATATGCAAGCAAGCTAGAGATAATGAGGTAGTGCAATCAGGGAGGATGAGGCCCTGTTCTAGCAGGTTGAGGTGTGAAAACCAAGGGAGGAGAAACTGGTTTTGTAGTTGGCAAGCCATTCACAGTCTTTGTTTAATCCTGAGCTGATGGTGATGGTGTCAAATTTGCAGATGAACTGAAGCTCAGCAGTTTCTCTTCGAAGTCTGGTCCTAAAGTTTTTTTGCTGCAGGATGGCCACCTTAAGGTCTCCTATAGTGTGGCCAGGGAGGTTGAAGTGTTCTCCTACAGGTTTTTGTATATTGCCATTCCTAATATCTGATTTGTGTCCATTTATCCTTTCCGTAGCGACTGTCCAGTTTGGCCGTGTACATAGCAAGGGGGCATTGCTGGCATATGATGGTGTATATTACATTGGTGGACGTGCAGGTGAATGAACCGGTGATGGTGTGGCTGATCTGGTTAGGTCCTGTGATGGTGTCGCTGGTGTAGATATGTGGGCAAAGTTGGCATCGAGGTTTGTTGCATGGATTGGTTCCTGAGCTAGAGTTATTATGGTGTGGTGTGCAGTTACTGATGAGAATATGTTTCAGGTTGGTAGGTTGCCTGTGGGCGAGGACTGGCCTGCCACCCAAGGCCTGTGAAAGTGTGGGATCATTGTCCAGGATGGGTTGTAGATCCCTGATGATGCACTGGAGAGGTTTTAGCTGGGGACTGTATGTGATGGCCAGTGGAGTCCTGTTGGTTTCTTTCTTGGGTTTGTCTTGCAGTAGGAGGCTTCTGGGTACACGTCTGGCTCTGTTGATCTGTTTCTTTATTTCCTCGTGCGGGTATTGAAGTTTTGAGAATGCTTGGTGGAGATTTTGTAGGTGTTGGTCTCTGTCTGAGGGGTTAGAGCAGATACGGTTGTACCTCAGTGCTTGGCTGTAGACAATGGATCTTGTGATGTGCCTGGGATGGAAGCTGGAGGCATGAAGGTAGGCACAGCGGTTGGTAGGTTTTTGGTATAGGGTGGTGGTAATGTGACCATCACTTATTTGCACAGTGGTATCTAGGAAGTGGACTTCCCGTGTAGATTGGTCCAGGCTGAGGTTGATGGTGGGGTGGAAGCTGTTGAAATCATGGTGGAATTTTTCCAGAGACTCCTTTCCATGGGTCTAGATGATGGAAGATGTCATCAATGTAGCATAGGTTAGATAAGGGGCTGGAGTGGACGAGAGCTGAGGAAGCGTTTTTCCAGGTTGGCATAAAAATATTGGCAATATAGCAGACCTTAAGGTGGCCATCATGCAGCAAAAAAACTTAGGGACCAGACTTCAAAGAGAAAACTGCTGAGCTCAGTTCATCTGAAAATTTGACACCATCAGCTCAGGATTGAACAAAGACTGTGAATAGCTTGCCCATTACCAAACCCGTTTCTCCTCCTTGGTTTCAACACCTCAACTGCTAGAACAGGGCCTCATTCCTCCTGAGTGCACTACCTCATTATCGTCTAAGCTTGCCTGCATATATTATACCTCGCCCCTTGGAAATTTCCACTACGGCATCTGACGAAGTGGGTTATTCACCCACGAAGCTCATGCTCCAAAACATCTGTTAGTCTATAAGGTGCCACAGGATTCTTTGCTGCTTTTACAGATCCCAGACTAACACAGCTACTCCTCTGATCTGTAAATAATACTTATACATCTCATAAGGTTACCATTGAGGTCACTGCCCAGATGCCGCAGACTTCAATAGGAGTAGGTCCTAACAGTTGTAAAACATGTTGGGATCCTCAGATGAAATGTGCTGTAAGTGCAAATGACAAATACTGATAGGCTCTTACAACAGGGAGACAGAGAAATTCTGTTCTATATTACTTAAGTGAACAGCAGTAGTGATCCTGTTCCCACTGAAGACAATAGCAAAATTCCAAGTTACTTCTATGGGATTAAAATGGGAAATTAATAGCGCCAACATTATTATGATTAGAATGTTAGCAAATAGCAAAAAAAAAAAAAACATTAAACAAAGCAACTCCTCTCCCGCATTCACTAACATTATTGTGCCTGGCTAATTGTTTCTTGAACTGACCTGTCCCCACCCCTTTTTTATTAGCTTTGTGTACATGAGCATTTGTTTGCATGAATTCTGGGATATGACTCTTCTTTCTCTGAATTATCATACTAACATGCAAACATAGGTATTCACTGTTCATGCTAATGTTGATAATAAAGTCCCTCATCCAATCATGAAAAAGAAACAATACCATGTGACTAAAGTGGTAGTTCCCATTCCTATGAATATTGAAAGGCAGGTAAGGCAATCCAAGAAACCACTGGCTGAAATGTATTTGCATAAAGTGTTCATTGCATGTTAACAATTAGCAAATGTATTTATAAAAATCAGTCTGTACATGGATAATTCAGAACAGGAAAAGGTGTCAAATTCATTCAACTCTTTGCTGTGCATAGTTTTCCAGCTGTAATTATGTCTGAACATTTTTTTGAAAGGAGGAGAGGATAAGGGAAGGTGCCATTGATAGAAGGCTCTCTGTAATAAATTATTATGAAATTTAATAACAGTATCAGTTGAAGCCATCCAAAACAGCGGATGTGGTAATGTGCTTTCCATAAACTCACAAACAGTTTTTAATTTGTTTGTACAGTCAACTGAGACAATGATCACCCCATTCCATAACGTATATTAAAAAAGAACTCCAATCAATCTTGGAGCAAACTTGTCTGCCATGAGTTTAGAAGTCCAAAAGGCTCTATTAGTTTTCTCATTAATTGGAAATTGTTAACAGGGGACAAAAATACAACTGTAGTCAGCACTGGATTTCCTTCAATGTTTTCACTGCTGGGAGAAGCATGATAGAGAACTTATAGTGTGATAACTTAGAAAATCAATTCTTAAACATTATGATACCACACACGGTCTCTTTCACTTTTTTATTTCTAATTATATTTGCATTCAAAACACTAGCTATCACAGAGGTCTTTGTTATTCTTTATCCAATTTTTTAATACTTCATTGTGTTCCATCACAGTTAATGGATTATTGCGATAGCACCAAAAAGGATTATTATTTCAGTGAGGAATAAGCCACAGGCAGATGAGCTTGCTGAGTAACACATCATCTGCTTTATGTAAGTCCTCTTAATTCTAAACAAGAGAGAGCAAAACACTTGAGAAATCCAGGGCATATTATATGTGTAGAATTGTTTTGAAATATTGTATATTTTCTCTATTGTTCTTGACAGATAACTAAGTGTTCTATAAAACAGTATTTATCCTGACTGTTGTTCTTACTTATGCTCCTTTACACAGAGTAGTGGCCACTTAAGCACTTAAAGTTTAGGATTGAGAGGTAATAGTGCATAGCTTTTACCATTTTATTTATTTAAAAATCATCTGCTTGCTTTGAAGTAATCAAACATGGATATGTTTGAATGCTCATGGAAATGGAGAAATACTATATTAGTGCAATAAAGAGCTGAAGCTAAGTGGGTGTTGTCCAGTGATTTAGGCTTAGATTTGGAATTGGAGTTCTTGACCTCTATTCCTGGCTCTGACACTGGCTTCTTGTCCTTGGGCAAGTCACTTCCTCAGTTTTCCAATCAGTGCAATGGAGATAATACTTACTGTCACATTTTGTGATGTAATCCAGACCAGTAAGGAGTTGTGTCACCACCTGCCCAGTAACTCTAGGTCCCTTAAATGTTCTGCTGTTGTGGCTTACTGCCAGGACAGCAAAAGCCAGCAGAGAAGCATGCAGTATTCTGAATATCTCTGTGTTGTGCAGTCCTGGTTCAGCGCTTCTAATCCCAGCAGGCTACCATAACAACAACTCCACACTGGTTTCCATCATCTTTGGTAACACCTAACAAGAGGACCCCAACACACTTTTCATCCAGAATTTCCCCTGGACTGTCTCTTTCTGAGGTGTTCGGCCCTCTCCTGGACTACTCAGAGAAATAATAAGGTTTGTTTGCTCCTTTAAAGAAACATATATCTAGCAGCTTGTCACATTAACTGGAGTTATTTTTTTTTTATTATATGGAGCTATACCTATCTCACAGAGCTGGAAGGGACCTTAAAAGATCATTGAGTCCTGTCCCCTACCTTCACAGTAGGACCAGGTACTGTCACATTTTTGCCTGATTTCTCTAAATGGCCCCCTCAAGGATTGAACTCACAGCCCTGGGTTTAACAGGCCAATACTCAAACCACTGAGCTAGCCCTCCCCTCTCAGTACTGGGTTGGTTTAGATTAAAATTGTCATGCTGCTTAGAGTGGCTCAAGACAGTGAGTGCCTACCTTAGGGCAGCAAAGAGTCCTGTGGCTTATAGACTAACAGATGTATTGGAGCATAAGCTTTCATGAGTGAATACCCACTTCATCACACTATCTACAGGTTTATTAACTAGGAAAAAGAAACAGAGTTATTTGTAGGTTAAGGCAAGCAAGTATGTACACACAAAGGTGTTACCATCTAAATCCTTAGAGTGATAGAATTGTAGGGATCTTTCTGTAAAAAGTATCTTTCTGGGCAGACCCATGAGACAGCCCTGGAGATCTCTGGCTTCAGTGTAGAGTCTTGGGCCCTTCAGAGTTCAAACAGCCAAAAAAAATGGAATTTTTTTTCCATGACTGTGTTTTATTTCCTTCATTCAGCTTCCAAGTCCACAGGACAAGCTTTCTTGAGCATAGCATTTTCCAAGTGTGATAGGGCCATTAACTAATCATTTATATTGCAATGTTCCTTGATGGCCCATCTGATTTTGATAGTCCTTCAGAATGGACAGGATGGGTGGGGAAGACAATTCTCATGCTTTGGTTCATAAATTCACAGCAACCATTTTCAAAGCTATGAAGCAAAACGTACATAGTTTCTGATAGTATGGAATACAGACATTACAAGTGAGATTAATACACACAGCAACTTACAAGCATTTCATAGAATAAAAGAACTAAATACATCGCTACCTCAATATAATGCCACCTGATACAACATGAATTCAGATATAACGCGGTAAAGCAGTGCTCCGGGGGCCTCCGTGGATTAAAGCAAGTTCAATATATCACGATTTCACCTATAACACAGTAAGATTATTTGGCTCCCAAGGACAGCATTATATTGAGGTAGAGGTGTTCATTCTTATAAGACTAATATCTATTTTGAGCAAAACATACAGATGAAGTGACCTGAGCTCCAGCTATGAGGTTATAAATTCTTAGCTACTGAATGCAGCCTGGGCAGGAGTTGGCATCTGACTTGCCAGCATCACAAAAATAACAACAGGACATAGGTTCAGTGATGCCAGAGTACAAAGAAATAAAAGCAGAGATGGTTACAATCACGCAACAAAAAGTCTAAAACTTAATCTAGCAAAGCACAGTCTTTGTGTAAGTTGGTTTTGCTGTAACGCTGCCCCAGGTGCAAAGCTGAGAGATCTATTCCGGAGGCAGCTTCTGTCTCTAGATATTTCACTTCTTCATTGTGGATGCAAAAAATCTGACAGAAAAGGAGAATATCCTTCTCCGTAGCCAAAGGGCATATATAGAGTGGGGAGGATACTGATCTGTAAGCATTCAATGGGGCTGGTCTTCATGGACGTGCATGGACAATGTGGGGCTGTAGGGGGCAGGGGAGAAGGATGTTTCAATCCAAGGAAGATCTCTGCTAGGGACCATAGATCTCCTCATAAGTTCTCCCACATCTGTATTGCCCAGAAGGACCCCCTAGTCAAGTGGCTTGACAAGCCACCATCATCAACACATGCCCATGCAGCATGGAGGGTTATGTTAAAGAGGGCTTTAAGATAAACCAACAGACAGCTATACAGAGATGTACCTGTCCATTACAGCCACCTGCTCATTCTTTATCTTTCCACACTGCAGGAGACTGTCCTTGACCACACGTTCCCTTTCTCCATTTTAAGAAAACCAACCACACAGGAAGCTCATACCCAAATAAATAATAAATAAATTAAATGTCCACTTCATTAAAAAACCAAGCACACAGGAAACTTATACCAAAAACAAGCAAGCAAACAAACAAACAATTACTTCATTAAAAACCCACCTCTCATAAACCCATAAAACCCAAGAAATGCTGAGTCAAGGACTCCACACTTCCACAGGGACTTCCTGCTAATCATAAAGAAAGGCATGACACATTAATGCCACTTGCAAACTAACTTGGTGTATTTCTAATCTATTCCCATTGTTATACAATGGCCATCACCATATTATCTGAGAACCTTCCAGCAACACATTAAGTAACATGAAGAGGGTCTACCATGTGTGGTTCATTTTCTCTCTCTCAATCTCACTCTTTTTTTTTTCTTTTCTCAAGGAGAAGTTTGTATTTGGATTAGAAAAAAAAGATTGAGTGCCACCTGGATTGATCACTGGCTAAGTCCTTAAGGTGATCTGGCTTGACATTCACTTTATCTCCATGACTGGCAATCTTATCATGCCACTGAAGCTTTTGATGCTGTCATAGGTTCCACCCCCCACTCTGAACTTTAGGATACAAATGTGGGGACCTGCATGAGAACCCCTAAGCTTAATTACCAGCTTAGATCAGTATGCTGCCACCACCCAAATATTTGAGTCATTTGGGAAACTCTGTCTTCTCCCCCAAAATCATTCCCTCCCAAGTACTGTAACCCTTCCCTGGGTAGCCTTGAGAGACTCCGTCACCAATTCCCTGATGAACACCGATCCAAACCCTTGGATTTTAAAACAAGGAAAAATTAACCATCCCCTTTCCTTTCCCGCAACAATTCCCGGTGAGTTCAGATTCAACTCCCACTGGATCTTAAAACAAGAAAAAATAATCAGGTTCTTAAAAAGAAGGCTTTTAATTAAAGAAAAGAAATGTAAAAAAAAACCTCTGAGAGATTAACATACAAGCTATTCTCACAGACAACAGATTCAAAACACAGAGGATGTTCCCCTGGACAAAACCTTGGATACACAAAAGAAATCCCAATTTGATTATTCCTCTAATTGCACAAGACAAGTTACAAAAGAAAATAAACATAAACCTATTTACTCCTTTTCTAATACTCACTACTCTGATAACAGGCTGGTTCCTTGATCTTTTTCACTCCAGCCAAAACTGAAGCTGACCTAGACAAAGGGAACTTCCCTCTTTCCTTGTGACACATCTTGTTTCCCCATTGGTTCCTCTGGTCAGATGTCAGCTAGGTTAGGTGAACTTCTTAACCCTTTACAGCTAAAAGAGGCATTTACCCGTAACTATCTGTTCATGACAGATGCCCGTGGCCATGTGGTGTTATTCCTTGGAAAAGAGGGTTTGGAAGCTGTAAGTCTTCCATTCTAATAATGTATCCACACCAAAAAAAGCAATGAAAACTGAACCACTACTGATGGAGGTAGTTGCTGAGTTTGGCTTCAAATATCCTCATTTCTGATCTTGTCCTGTCCCTTAATAATGAGCAGTTGGCAAAGATGACAAAAAAAAAGTCAGTCCAGTGTTGTTTCTTAGCACCCAGGTTTCACTTCCATACAATAAAATCCATAAACCGATTTTATAAATGGTTTTATAAATCTGCAACTGATGGCAAGCTTGATGTCATGATATCCCTCCAGAAACTGCTGAAGGGCCTGAAATATAGCAGCAGGTGCTGCTTGGGCCAGTCACTAGAGATGAAAAAACACCTACACTAATGCCAGCTTTTCTAGAGGTAGTGAAATAGTGCAAAATTTCCGAACAGTCAGCTACTTGGACAAGGCCCTAGTCTGCCTAGATCTATCCATTCTCAGTGGCAACCGATGATTTGAGGTGCAACAGAGCTCGCTTCAGAAGGGTAGCCCTTAGGTTCCAAGACTGAAATTTCTTTTTGCTGTACTACATCTGTCTTCTGCAGTTATGCAAACTGTTCAGTTGATCTCCACCATATTTCTTTTATTGCTTTTTTAATGACCTATTTATGCAAAACTTTCACTGTGGGCTGCTGTGTATTGATGCAGCGAAGTCATGCATGGGATGTGTCCCATTAACAGTTCACAAGAGACAAGCTGCATTTTAATAGCACTGCCTGATAAACCAATTAAGCCAAATCTAGCAAATAGAGATAGAACAAATATTTCTGCCTGATGTTTTTGTCAGCAGTTTTTACCCATGCTCACTTTTGTGCCCTGCCATTTGCTGGGAGATGCAGTAATCTGTAAACTAGCAACGATAAATTTGAAATTCTCAGCAGACACAAATACTTTTTAAAAGGTAGGTGTAATCTAGTGAGGGAAACACAAGATTGGGAGTTCTTGTGAGGTGATGAGTCATCCCTGAACTAGAGCCTGATTAAGTCACATGCAGTAATGACAACGAGGAGTCCTTGTGGCACCTTAAAGACTAACAAATTTATTTGGGCATAAGCTTCCGTGGGCTTGTTTTTAGCCTATGAACGCTTATGCCCAAATAAATTTATTAGTCTCTAAGGTGCAACAAGGACTCCTCATTGTTTTTGCTGATACAGACTAACACGGCTACCACTGTGAAACCTGTCGCCATGTAGTAATGAGTCACTCTCATGCTAGGTTCCAGCCAATCCTGGCTCCAGCCAGGAGCTGATCTGGTGACTCACAGGGCAGGTACATAAATCTCACAGTGGCTACAGCAGCTCAGTCTGCCCCATGTCATATAATGGCTTAAACAACAAGGAGTCTTTGTGGCACCTTAGAGATTAACAAATTTACTTGGGCATAACTTTCGTGGGCTAAAACCCTCTTCATCAGATGCATGTAGTTTTCACTCCATGCATCTGATGAAGTGGGTTCTAGCCTAGGAAAGCTAACGGCCGAATAAATTTGTTAGTCTCTAAGGTACCACAAGGACTCCTCGTTATTTTTGCTGATACAGACTAACATGGCTGCCAGTCTGAAACATATAATGCTTGGAACTCTCCAAGTGGTGACAGGTTCAGCCTCCAGCCCTGCTGTTGCTCCAGCCCAGCTCCCAGCAGCCCTATGCTTGCCTTGATGCAAACCCACTTTTGACTTCTAATTCCAGCTCTGACTTCTGGCTCCACTTCCCAGACTCATGCCCACCCACATGCTGGTTTCTGACACTTTGAGCCTTTGTTCTGCCACAGATTTCCTATATATCTTTAGTCAAGCTATATAACTCCATCTTCTCTCCCTTTTCCCACTTATATAATGGAATAATACGTTCCTTACAGAAGGTGTGAAGTGTGATTCACCAATGTTCATGAGCCACTCTAAGATTTTTGGATGGAAGGCTCTGTAAAAGTGTGAAGTCCCTGAAGGAGGCAGCAGACTGAGGAATAGGAATTGTTGTTGTTTTCACCATAGTCCGGAAGTGAAACTATATGCAGGATATGCAAGATTTGTTGGTTATTAATAAATAATTCTTTTGTAATTAAATGTATTGCTAGAATATTGTGGAACACTGTCCATGGCCTGTGCTGTTGGAATTCTAAAGCTAAGTGAATACAGATTTCCTATTCATTAGTACAGCATGAGGTGCTGTGCTTTCTAATATGACAATTTGGAGTGATGGCCAATGATTAACAAATTGTCTCTTCCATTACAATGAGGGCTGGTCTACACTATGGGATGGAGGGGATTGATCTAAGTTACGCAACTTCAGCTACGTGAATAACGTAGCTGAAGTTGATGTACTTAGATCTACTTACTGCGGTGTCTTCACTGCAGTGTGCCCCTTGCAGTTCTCACTGAGGTGGAGTACCAGAGTCGATGCTACAGCAATTGGTGGTTGATTTATTGCATCTATACTAGGCATGATAAATCGATCCCTGCTGGATCAATTACTGACCTGTCGATCCAGCCAGTAATGTAGACAAGCCCTGAGAATCTGGTGAAGACACGATGGGTGGATGGGAGAGTGTCTCCTGTCAACTTCAATACTCCACCTAATAGAATAGAAGAATATCAGGGTTGGAAGGCACCTCAGGAGGTCATCTAGTGCAACCCCCTGCTCAAAGCCTCCCTGAGAGGTGGAAGGTAAGTCAGCAGGATAGCGCCTCTCATCGACATAGCATAGTGTAGATGTTGCGTTAGGTTGATGTAAGCTATGTTGCTTGGGGGGAGGAGGGTATTTTCACTGCCCTGAGCAACATAACTTACATTGACTTAAACAGCAGTGTAAATCCGTCATCAACTGAAATGTACACTAGTCCCATAAGAGAAACAAAATGCAGAAAATCACCTCCATCCATGAGCTGCAGTGACCACTTAGAATTTCCCAAATGGTACATGTTGTCTGGTCTTTTCTTTTCAAATCAGTATATCTCTAGTTGTATGCAAAATCTCAAGTTTGACAGTTTCCTTCCTGCTTTTTTCTTTATAGATACATTTATAGGATGCAACTGCTTTTGACCCTGTAATTTTAAGAAAAAAATACAACTTTTTGTTTCTCAAGCTTTTAAATTGCCCAATTTATGATGAGAGTCAGTAGAAAACACTTCTTAAAAGTTCTCCAGTTTGCAGCCCTATTAATTAATATATTAGAGAGAGAGAGAGAGAGAGAGAGAGAGAGAACTAATAGTCTTTTTAGCTCCCTGAGACTGTAAACTGGTAGAAGACAGATGGAATGCTCTAATTCCTACGGTTTTACCTAATGGCTGCAGTGTAAACTGTCACTGAGAGCTTGTCTACCTGAGAAAATCACATAGGTAGAACGTGAATAGGTTTCGAATCAGGTATAGTTAAACCAGGGCAACTGGCAGTGTGGACACTTTTGTTTCAGTGGAAGGATGGATTACTTTGGTTTATTCCCAAACACCTCCAAATGAATTGAAGCCATTCCTAAATCAAAATAAGTATCCACACAATAACTCTAATTTACAACAAACTTACCCAGATTGCCCTTGGGCTGCTTCTCTGTCAAGGGAATTCTCCACTGGCCAATTGCAGTGCCCCTGTAGACTCTAAAGACAACTTGATCGGTGGGTAGGGGTTGGGTCAGAATAAGCCCTTTTATTTGGGCAGTGGAAGATTAATATCTGTAGTTGGGTTAAAGGTAGGTGGGGATAACTTGTATTATATTAATAAAATAAAACCTTTACAATGAGCTGGAACAGTCGAGCTTACACATACCTAGTCCTCCCTCCCTCCTGTTTGTTATATTCATTTGTTGCATCTTGTCTGAAATTAGATTGTGGCAGGGACCATGTCTCCCTGTGTTTGAACAATGATGCTGACTTGGCCCTTTGGACCAGTCTACAGTACAAGTAAGTAATAATCCAGGTACACTGCTCTCCAATAATGTGATACAGAGTCAAGATGTTGACAGTGGATCCTTTCTTTAAAACTCAAAATCTGGCTTTGGAACTTTGTGCATCCAAGGAAGCCATCATGGTCTTTTACTAACTAGGGAAAGGGATTGTAGCTGAACAAAGCTATTGCATTCCGAGGCAAAAGATGTACAAATACTTTCAATTCTAACTGTAGCTGATTATTCTTGCGCTCAGCTGTTATGGTTCCAGCTTAAAGTGCTGCCTCTGCTGTGTGAACACTTGCTGCTAGGTAATAAAGAATCCATGCACACTAACAGGAGTTAAATGTGAATGCTGAAAGAAATGGATCACAAATTAGTGGCAACAAGTAGAGTCTCTATAGCTATAATAAAAGCAGTTAAAAGATTCGAAGCACTGAAATGGCTGTTGAGTCTGTTCCAGCTTCTGGGGCTCTGGGGAGGAGGCTTGAGTATCCTGTTTTTCTGACAGAGTTGTTCAGAAGAATGGATTGTAAATGACTTCTGTAGGCAGAACGATTTGAATTAACTGGCCAAATAAATCCATATAATGATGGAGACAGAACAAACTGCCCAATTTTATTATGAAAAGCCAGGCAAGAGACGTACAGTGGTTTACCACCTGAGAGGAAACTAAGCTATGACAAATTCCAAGCTGAGTTAAAGTAACAATTTAAACTTGGAAGTACATGTATACTGGAAATGACCAGACTGAGACAAAAGCAATGGACAAACTAGGGACAGTTACCTCACACAACATGAACCTGAGGAGAATGCTAGGAAGAATGATATGTAAATTTAAAATTTGGTGGAATGCTGCACCTCATATCTTTTTAAAAAACTACCTCATTTAGGAAATGAAAGTGCTCCTAGAGAAAAGCTTCAAGAATCCATCTCTGCAGATGATGTCTTGATTATGTTGCTTGACAATTGCTTTCAATTCCAGTGGGAAGAGATTCATCTGTCTGTAAAAGTCAAATATATTTTAGATAGATTTACAAGACTTGCTTTATGGAGGCCACTATGGTCTACTCTTTTGCATTCTAATCCTAGCTCTAACATAGTATGCTGAGCAAGTGATTTAGCTGCTGCAAGCCTGTTTTCCATTCTAGAATATGGGTGATACGTATGTTCTGATATAACTATATGGTTGGACAGTACTATATAGATTCATAGTACAGGAAGTGGTAGAAAAAAGAATTAAGAGTTTCTGGCTCCCAGATCAGTCTTCAGTCCACTAGCCCATTTTGCCTCTGAAGGATGGACACATATTCACTATTTCTGCAATTGTACAAAAAATCAAAGTTATTTGTGAAACTGAAAATGGTTATATTTTGTCAATAATTCTTTGTAATCAATATTTCACCAAGTTTACTTTTAATCCCATATTAGGGGACTGCAAAAAGTGGTGAATGCAGTGCCTGAGTACACGGCTTATGGCTTCATTAGCCCTTGGACTAAAGCTGTGCAATGGTACTTGCAAACAGAATCAGGCAGCTTGGTTCATAAAGAATGAGTGCAAACTGAGTCCTTCATATTCACTTGGACCTTCAGGTTGCAAAACTCAACTCCAATGGATTATTCTTTCAGCTATCAAATTTTGAGTTTAAAAAATTGTATTCTCTGGGTGGACATTGTTTTTTTAACAAACCTAGGATACATGTGTGTGCTTCCAGAAATGGCTGCTGCTGTGGTTTGTAAATGCTGATAATGTTAAGTTAAATCCTAAACCTAGCAGAAATGAGTTATACTTTCACCTTATCACAGACTTTTTAAAAAGAAAATCTTGCACTTTGGTTGATGATTTTGAAAATATCCCTTTTGCATTTTAATGACACTTTCAGTCCCTGTAAAGATTAACAATCAGTCAGTCAGAACACTGCCATGTAAACAAGAGCAAGCAAGGCATTCGCTGATGTGTCTGTTGGTGAAATGGAAGGGGGAGAGAATATCAGAGCAGTTTTTAAGGCAATAGCTCATGGCAGCATAAGCAACTGGTCCCAGCTCCAGCTAAGTATTACAGTTACTCTTAAAGGAACATTTTTGACTACATCTTAGCACATCTTAACATGAAAATTGCTGTGATAGTCTTTTAGAAACTCATTTTTTTTCCTTTTCCTTCCAATGGAAATATTCATACATGCTTGTGATAGGATATATATAGTCCATGCTATAGAACAAGGGATTAAGCAGCAGTTCTGGGCACAAGCAGCCCTATCTGCAAAGCCTGCACAAGTTGGAGATGGGTTTAAAAGGGGAAGTAGAGCTGCTCAGAAGAGGAAAGGCAGTGAAGGGAGCAGGCCTTTGCTCTGGGGGAGTACTGCTCAGGAGCTGTCATGGCCTGAGACCAAAGGGAAGGTCAGAGAATTTATTTGTGATTATGTATTTTACTCTGTGGGGAGAAAGGAAATTTGGGTAGGAAGTGGTCTGGGAAGCAGCTGTGTAGTGCCCCAGGGTACAGGACATAGCTGCCCACCATCAGGCCCAGGACTGGAGACTGTGGAGGGGATCGGCCTTGGCTCCCCTATCCACTCCCAACGGATAGGGACGTCAACAGAAGCCATTATCTTAGTAAAGAGTTCAGCTGGGGAAGATCCTGACTGTTTAAGGGCCCAGACCTGCAAAGTCTCCATCCAGAAGTGAAGCCCTGATACCCTGGGATAAGCTGAAGGACAAGACTATAACTGAAAAGAGGTCACCATCTGATGCCCCCCGCCTGACCTGTAGGCAGCATTGGTGGTGAGTGTTCCCCTTTTGAAATGTCCTTTTGCAAAGTAATGTTTTCTACCATGTAGTAGCTGAATGGGCAATCATCGGCTTCCATATGCATCTGTTTTCACGAGAACAAATAAGGGAGCAAGAAGTGAGCCCAGTACAAAGCAAAAACAATTTAGTGTTTGCATCTACTGAGGATGTAGACTCACATTTACACTAGAGGGAAGAGCAGAATCAGCAGGCAATGTGTCAGGGCTGAAAAGCAACATCACTGAGAGAGGGGCCAGTTCACACTAGATCTTTTGCTGGTGTAATAATGACAGTTAGGTTGTGATTTGTATACTGGTGAAAAAATACAGTTATACTGGCCAAAAAATGCTTCAACCTGTATAGTTCATTTTGTTGGGGATACTGGTATAAACTATAGCGGCAAAGGCACTCTTTTGCTGGTGTAAGCTGCATCTCCATTAGCGGGTTTTGCTGGCATAGCTACACTGGCAAACCTTTTCTAAATGTCATCTAGGCTTTAGTTTGTAATATCTGTGTGGCCCATGTGACAAAAACAACAACAACAACACAACAACCTTTAGGATCCAAAAGGATCCTAACTTTTAATTAAAAATAAGCAATTATATTTGGCTGAAATAAGAAATGACTCAAATATTCACCCATAAATTCAAATAAAAATCAAACCATTTTTAGGTCCAAAGAGTTTTGCCATAACTTTAACTGGCTGGGGGAGCGGGAGGGGGAGAGAGAAATAAGAGCTCTACTGTGCTTCTTGGTTTCATACCAGTACAGAAATACTGTAACAAACACCATGAAACCAGAAAGTAGTGGAGACATCATAACAACGTGTGAGATTTCTAGTGCAATTTCCAAACTAAAATGATTATTTTTTATAAGCTATTGGATAAACAATAAAGCTTCATGTGTTTAAGTCAAATGAGACTCAAATTTGCTGAGTCTCTCCACTGAAAGGTTCTAACCAAGATTGTGACTCATTGGTTTGGTGCTGGCATGGCAAATCACTGGATTTCCATGTGCCTTAGTCAGCAGGAAAATTAGAAGAAAAGCAGTATCTTGAACTTTTCTGAGTAATGACTGTTTTTGCATGTTGCTATCCTGTGGTGTTCAATACATTCTTTTGGAGATATAAATAAACACCAACGGTCAAAGTAAAAATTAGAGTTACTTTCCCTGTATCTGGCTGTAAAATGCAGCTTGTTTGTTGTCAACACCCATATATGGTTTCAGGGAGGTGTGAGTTGCAGACTTAAGTATCTAGGAGGATCTATGTTTCTTTATGACACTGAGAGTCAGGATTTGCTAATGAAGATTTCTAATAGTTTCTGCACCAAAGTAATCTGGTGAAAAATAACCTGTCCAGTGGGATTAGGGGTCATTGTTTTCCTTTTAAACTAAGCTACTTTGTCTAATACAGCTTATAATATTGATGATCAGAAATGTGTGTTCACTAAAATTTCTCTCAGTAACATCTAGATAAATAACCATTTTCTCAAAATTTTCAATAGAGCCTGAAGGCAAAGGAAAGACTTCAGTTGACTTCAGTAAGTTTGGATCAGCCTGTTAAAGAGGATTAAAACTGGCAAAACATGACTGAGCATTCTACACCAACTTTTAGACTTTCAACTTTCTTTAGTGGCTTTACTGTCTACTTAAGTTAGGGTTAAGTACCTTGTTGAACTGAGCCCTAAATAAACTAGTCCACTGTGCAAGTAAATATGCCTGCCTTAAATAATTTACTTCCTTTTTTTTTTAATGCCTTCCGGGCAGCTCTATATGAGTATCTGCCACATTATCTTGGAGAGTGAAGGTCACAGAAAGCATTTTTTAAAGAGCTGATGTAAATTGCAGTAGGTGTTTATAATGCACTCATCACTGTAGAATTTGTGCTGATTAGAAATGCGTAGCACTGCTCTATACTAGGTTAATCTACAAATGTTGCTGAGCTAAATTCAGCTTGAACTAAAAAATATTACCTCGTTAGTGCTGGCATTGTCACTCTCCATAGTACAGATGGGGCAAAAATGGGGAGTTCAAATCCAGATAAGAAATTGCTCATACTTCGAGAATGGTGAGATCTAGGAAGGGGAGGGAGGCTTTTGTAGGGACCTATATATTCCATATGTCTCTTGTATGCAGTATTGCTGAATATGCAGAGGCACATATGCAGATCATCTAGTGTACTAGTCATGGGCGGAGATGGAGTAAGGCTCACAAACCAGGCTTGCAGCTGTGTATGGGAGGTGGCTGTTTGCAGAGTTCATTGAAGTATGACAATTTGATGCTGTTAGTAATTTTGGCCTGTTGTGTTGGGAAAGGGATCATTATATCCTGATGGGTTTTATTATTCCATTCCTAAATTACTTCACAGTTTGGAAAATATTCAAGTCAATCAATTGCAGGTTGCCATAAATGCACTAAATATTGTGGTTGCTTGCCATGGCTTAAGAGTACACCTAGGCATCTAAGCCAATCGTGCAGTAACAAAGTATTGGAGCAGCACATGCCACCAGCTGGCAAATGAAGGTAAGCACTTTAAAGCACAAAATGCACCTATGTTTGCAATACGTTGGATTACTGTAGGCATGATTCCATATAATAGGCAAATATTATAGAGGTTCCTGTATTTGTATTGCAACCCACACTCAATATTTTACCTTAAAGCAGAAATTATCTGATGTGTGGTATCCACACACTATTCCAAAACCATGTACGTTTCAGACTAATGATCAGAATATCCCCTTCTGGCTTTAACATCTATGAAAGTATTAGTTTGTTAAGGGGGACTCTACTCTAGCATGAGTTTGGAGAGGTAGATGTTTGGGATAGGACCCACATTGCAAAACCTCCTCTCCCACACCACTTTTCTCCTTTACAGGTTTCACCTGCTGTTTGCTTTGAATTTATTGTAGATGTTTCCTTCTACTCTCCTCTCTTTGCAAAAAGAGTGTGTGTGATGAGTTGGATCACAGAAACCCCTTTGGGGCTGCCAATTGATGTGTCGAGACTACTTCTGCCTCTGCTTTCCCTGCCAGCTTGGGACTCCAGCACTCATTCTTATTGAGCCAGACTTGCCAGTCTGCTCCAACACCGACCCAGGGTCTGAACCATAAGCCCCAAAGCTGCAGGCTTAACTGAAAGCAGCTTAAGAAGTGTTCCTGTCTTTAACACTCAGATGCCCAACTCCCAATGGGGTCCAAACCCCAAATAAATCAGTTTTACCTTGTATAAAGCTTGTACAGGGTAAACTCATAAATTCTTCGCCCTCTATAACACTGATAAAGAGAGATGCACAGCTGTTTGCTCCCCCAGGTATTAATACATATTCTGGGTTAATGAATAAGTAAAAGGTGATTTTATTAAATGAAAAAGTAGGATTTAAGTGGTTCCAAGTAGTAGCGGACAGAACAAAGTGAATTACCAAGTAAAATAAAACAAAACACACAAGTCTAAACCTAATACAGTAATAAAACTGAATATAGATAAAACCTCACCCTCAGAGATGTTTCAATAAGTTTCTTTCACAGACTGGACGCCTTCCTAGTCTGGTCACAGTTCTTTCTCCGGTACAGCCCTTGTTCCAGCTCAGGTGGTAGCTAGGGGATTTCTCATGACTGCAGCCCCCTTTGTTCTATTCCATCCACTTATATAGCTTTGGCACAAGGCGGGAATCTTTTGTCTCTCTTGGTCCCCATAACCCCCTTCTAAATGGAAAAGCAGCAGCTTAAAGATGGATTCCAGTTCAGGTGACATGATCACATGTCACTGTAAGACTTCATTACCCACTTGCCGGCACACAGGTATACAGAAAGACTTACAAGTAAAACAGAGCCATCTACAGTCAATTGTCCTGGTTAATGGGAGCTATCAAGATTCCAAACCACCATTAATGGCCCACACTTTGCATAATTACAATAGGACCTCAGAGTTATATTTCATATTTCTAGTTTCAGATACAAGAATGGTACATTTATACAAATAGGATGACCACACTCAGTAGATTATAAGCTTTGTAATACCTTACAAGAGACCTTTTGCATGAAGCATATTCCAGTTACATTATATTTACACTCATTATCATATTTTCATAAAATCATGTAGAGCAGTGGGTCTCATACTTTTTTTATTGGTGACCCCTTTCACAGTGCAAGCCTCTGAATTCGATCCCCCTAATAAATTAAATAAGATGTTGAATATATTTAACACCATTATAAATTCTGGAAGCAAGTGGAGTTTGGGGTGGAGGTTGACAGCTCGCAACCCCCCATGTAATAAACTTGTGACCTCCTGAGGGGTCCCGACCCCCAGTTTGAGAACCCCTGATATAGAGTGTATCATCACAGTCTGATGCTGGGATTGGTGAGGGCCATGCAGATATGAGTCATTCACAACACTCTATTGCATTTATGCAACTGCAATGCAAAGACACCAAAAACAGGGAAACTGAATTTCTCCTCAGTGGTCCAGCAAGGGCACCTGCTCTCAGATTTCCAGCTCTCCAGCCTGTTGCCTCTTTTGGGTGAAGACCCACATCTCTCTCCTTCCTGGCTGAACAGTTCCTTGCCTTCACTATGTTAGTTCCAGCAGAGACAGGCTGCCCAAGCAGGCCTGCTTGCTTTCTCTTCAGAGGAGTTTCCTTGTGGTTTCCAGTTCATCACAGCTTCAGCTCAGATCAAGAACCCAGTCTCACACAGCCTCAGTAGGCAAGTCCTTCTAACCCTTCCTTAAAGATTGGGCCCTCTGAGGACCAGAGGTCCTGTCCATTTGCTGGATCAGGAAGAAGGCCCTGAGCCTGTTTTTAAAAAAAAACAAAAAAAACCAGGCTATTTATCTCCAAATCCTTTTTCTTTGTCTGGTCCCTGGAGAATCCAGTTTGAACTGGTATATGTGAACCTCTCCAGGGGATGGCTTCAAAGGGGTTGATAACTGGAGGAATTATATTAGCATCCCCCTCTCCTAGGGGAATTACATACAATTCCACAATAACACATACACAACTGCTTTATTATTACAACAGACCCCCAAGTTATTAAACCTAATTCAATAAGGTTTAACTTAATTCATTAAAACTTATCATGATTCCAGAAGGTTTGTCCTGGATGTTGCAAGATATCATCAGTCTGTCACAGCTATGTGTTAACCTTGTTCTGTAGTGTGGCACACAGCTCCACACAGAGTGAAGGTACAGCAACGGCTTATGTATTTATTGCAGGGGCTATCACCTGCAACAAGTAGATAATGTCAGCTATATCAAAGTTATTACCCAGCAGTACTTCTTGTTTCAAATCTAATAGGTTTTCGAGCCATAACCGTGAAGGTGAGATCAACCCAACTGGGAGACTTGGGGCATCTTGATTATACACAAAGGCACATTCATTTTCCTTCTCAACAAGAAGTTAGAATTCAACATCTCATAAAACTAACTCTAGGCTTCAGCTCTGAATATTAACAGTGGATATCAGTTGCAGACTTATAGAAAACAGTATTGTCAGCGCTTATGAACCTTCACACAGTCTTCTAAATGAAACTGCAGTGGTAGTCCATTCCCTCTAGCCATCATCGGCTACTCTAACTTTATTACATTTGTGCACCTTCGAAGAAAGCCAGTGGGTGATGGGAAGCCTGTGTTCCCAGTCATGAATATATGCAAAGGGCAAAATTTTGTTTGTGTTTGTAAACTGTTTGATATTTTTCAATATTCTTTTGCCTGATCAGACTTGAAACACATGCTGACTTTGATTACTGCCCCCAGAATGCATTTCAGATGCCTGGTGGTGCTGCTTCTGCCCTTACACCAATTTTCAGTAGGAGTGGGGTGATCTTTTAGTATAGGAAATACTCAGACTGTTTATAAAGCAGAATACATGGTGATTGCCCTCTGTAGCAAAAAACAGATTGATTTGAAGTGTGTGTAATTAGAAGAGCTCTCCTCTTGGTCTAACTATCAGGGAAATAGATGCTCAGGCCAAAAATACTCACAAATCTTCATGAAAGGGTTGTTTACATATCTTGCCTAGCGAGCAGCTCAACTGAACGAGCACCATAGGCAGAACCAACTATGCAAATCACACATCATCTTGTATACCTCTGAAAATATGTGTGCACCCTCCCCCCCCCAACTGTAACACTAGAATATATTTGTTAGGAACCAGAATGTTCGTGAGGGTCTGGCACTGCCTCAGGCCACAGCTTACAGTGTTTCCAGTTTGCAGTTAAAAAACAAAGTGTAGAATCTGCCTTCCACCACATTAAGTACTTTGACATTCAAACAATCTATATTTCACCCTTTTATGAACTCAAAGGACACCTGATTGGTTCCCACCACCAGAGATGCTGGTTTGAACCTCTTTGCACAGGTCCATGCGTTGACATTCCCACTAGCAATAGTGTATGGAGATATACCTATCTCATAGAACTGGAAGGGACCCCAAAAGGTCATTGAATCCAGCCCTCTGCCTTCACTAACAGGGCCAAGTACTGATTTTTGCCCTAGATCACTAAATAGCCCCCTCAAGGGTTGAACTCACAACTTTGGGTTAAGCAGACCAATGCTCAAACCACTGAACTAATCTGTTTCTGCAGACATTTACTGAGGTAATTTCAGAAAGAAGCATATTTCTAAAGTTCTAATAATAAAGATGAATAATTATTGAAAATACAACAACACTAAGCTCCACAAATAGGGTTTTGTGTAACCTGTTTTAATTTTGTGTTTTCAAATGTAATAAGAGAAGTGATAATTAAAATCACGACAGTTTTACTGGGAATTAATCTCCCTTTGTTTTTGTGGATTTAGAAAACTGCTGTTACTATGGAACTTTGCCAGCACAAGGATTTAATAAGGTCTTTATTTAGAGGCAATCACTAAACTGAGGAGAGCATGGAATGAAGTTGTAGCCTCTATCCCCATATCATCAACATTTTTGTTGTATAGAGGGTAATTCTCCATTATACTTTTGAAAATTGTGCTTTTAAATGGTCCATTTTGATATGGCCTTGTGATATGAAGACAGATTCTCCCTCAGTTAGACTAGTTCCTTTCACTGAAATGCAGCTGCACAGGAGAATTAGGCCCAAGGAATCAAATAATTAGTTTAAAAGCCATTGCTCTATTTCTGATCTAGAACACTAGGTTAACAAATATGCTTGAAAGTAAGCCTTTTCAAGTGTCTTTGTTGTAGCATACAAGACAGGGCTGAGGGAATACTTGCAAATACCACAAAGAAGAATTTGGGAACCAGGTTTGGCCCTCCACAAAATGGTGCCCCAGGCCAAGAACGTCTTTGGCGCCCCCCAACCATTTGTTAACCTTTTGAATACTTTATTTTCATTGTATTTCTAGCCCATTTCATGACTTTCATGCACGATTTGCATGCATGATTTATCTGTCTCGTATAAGTTGATGAATTTGCATGCTAGTATCTGTAAATCTGTATTTATTCGTGCCATATATAAGCAAATAAAAAAATCATTTCTTCTAAGCTTAGAAATTTGAAGTCAGACTTTGTGCCTCGTGTCAGATTCAAGCCTCGGCTTTACTCGACTATACCAGGTCCATCAAGGCGTCAAAACCTTGGTCATCTGGTACCTCACTGGGCTTACGCTGTCAATGCGCCCTCCCAGCGAGTGTCACTTAGCGGCTTCATGGTCATATTTGTAACCTTGTCCGCCAGGATGGTCCACCTGATAGTTGATGCTGAAAACAGGATGTATTTCCTTTGCAGAGAGAGATACTGAATCTAAAGAAGATGATGCTGGGTGTGACACAACCAGGTGGAGGGAATGGTAGCCATAAAGCGTGAAGAAAGCTCTTGGATTCAGCACAAAGGTCCTTACCTGGACTCCACTGTTTCTGCCCTTCACGTTTGTGCCATTGTTATAGCCTTGGCCACAGCAGTCCTGAAGCTATATTTTATTCTCATTCAAAATGTTCATAAACTGTTCTGTTAGGCCTTTTCCAGTACCGTCATCCACAGACCTGAAACAGATAGAGTGTTCTTTTACTTGGATACAGCCATCCTTATCAACAAATCTTACTGTAAATAACATCTTTTCACTGACTAATATCAAGAGTGCAGTCCATTATTATGGCATAGTACTTCACTTTGCCAAGCCACATTAATATATTATTAAACAACTTCCTTGCCATAAGGTCAATCAATTCATTTTGTATTGGTTTTGCTGCAGTAATGGGCCATAGCTTCTTTACGAACTACTCAACCTAAGTGCTCATGCACAATATCATATTTCCCAAGGAGCTCTACCAAACCAAGGAAATTATAGTTATGTTCACTGAACAATTTATCCGACAAGCCCCTAAAAGCCATATTATTATTTTCAAGGAAGAGGGTAATTGAGATCAGATGCTCAAGCATGTTCCTCCAGTGCTGGGTTTCTACATTAGTAATGGGCTGGTTTTCTGGGTTTGTGCATTTATTCGTCTTGGTCCTGGATTGACCTCCATCCATTTGGAGTAGGCCATAAAATGGCTGGGTGACTTTTTCATGTTTCTTCAGAGTATCTGCTAAGTTATGCCAGTAACTGTACCCAGAAAGCACAAGCAATGATTTGGCATTCTTGTCAAATGTTTTCCAACAAAAATAGAACACTTTGTCAGTTGATTTAAAGTAAACTAGCCAACAGTGATTCAGTTTCTCACCATTCTCAAGCAATCTTTTGCAGTGTGACTTTGAAAAGTGTTGCTTCTGCTTATTTACTGGAAATGTGATATCCTCAAGTTCCGCCAGGCCCATTCAAAACTGTACAATCAATATCGGCAGTTTAGGATTGCTGGCCATAAAGAAAGATCTGATGTATCGATTTTTGGTGTACATTTTTTCTCACTGCCATTTCTGTCATCATTTGAGGCTGATTCTTCTTTATAATTTCTCTCCTTTTCATGTAAACCAGATTTTTCTTTGTCATTATTCTTTTTTTCATGTGAGACACATTTTTCTTTATCATTACTATACTTTTTGCCACCAGGAAAACTGGACGACTCTCCATCCCTTTCCTCACATTTCCATCCCTTATCTTCAGGTAAATCTGCTAATTCCTTAGTAATAGGATTCCATCATTTACACTTCACTCCTCAATTTCTTCTAAACTGGAATTATCGGTACTGCCTAAAGCCTGGTCTATGTTATTCTGTTTCAGATATTTTCCCATCAAATTTGTCCCTTGCTGAAAACTAGTTTGCAGTAGAGCTTTTCCCTTCCTATGCTGAGCTTCTGAAGGCTTCTTTGTGGCCATCTTTTATTTTCTACGGGATAAATAGACAGCATTGGGGAGAACAAAAGTATACGTTGCTTATGTGGTAGACATGGCAAAAAGTAATAGTATTTCTTTTATATTGCTATGTAGATAGGGGTTTGATAGATGTCTCCATTTATTAGTCACTACTTAAACTCTTCAAGTCTTAAAACATAAGTACACTTTCACAATTAAACAATAAAATAAGGTTCACAGTATCATAGCTGGGCTCTCACTTCACTTTGTTCATATATCTCACTGACTGACTGGTGACACCCTACTCCTTATATACCCGCAAGGGCCTGGCTGACAACATTCTAAGAGGTTCAAGGAAAATGTAGTTCTCAGAAAGTCTGAAAGGTTCCATGAGGTTCTAAGAGGTCCTGAACATTCTAGGATGTTAGTGAAAAGTGAATCCACATACGGAATACCTGGAACATGTTACTTCAAAAATTCTATTTTCCCATTTGTCATTCACAACAAAAACAGCACACAGAGCCTGGCACCCTAGGGTCACCTGACCCTAAATCTGGCCCTGTTGGGAACATTCCTTTGAATAAAACCCCTGACTTTGCATTGATGCTATTCACAATCCCTTTGTGAATAGGAATGATATTTGTAAGAATGTTTATTGAAAGTGAAGTTCTCGTGAATATGTTAATCTGTTAATGTAAAGGCTAAAACTGGAAGTGTTTGTACAACCAGCTTCATAAACCTTTTTGGTTTTCCTCCTTTTTTATAAAAGTTCAGCTTTCCAATTAGGGAGAAAAAATAATACTATGTGACTTCGTTGATTAAGCACCGCAAATAGCCAAAGGGTATGATCCTACTGCCAATAAAACTAAGTGATAAAACTCCCATTGACCTATATGGAGCAGAACCATGGCTACCGTGAATATTTTATGAACCCCATATGCTGAAAGATGTTTGCACAAAGTGCTTGCCAACGAATTTTAAACAGTGAACAAATCTGTATAAATCAAAATCTCCTCAGAAAATTCACAAAGAAAAGAGCTAAATTAATTGGTGACATTACAATTGTACATAGCTAATGCTGTAGGGGAAAGGTAGGTTTCTAATCGGACATAAATTTTGTAATTACTAATGGAGTCTGTCTGGAAAGGATACATAAATAGTCATAGAGCTTAAGGCCATCTAGCATCTAGCACCTCACCCACTCTCACGCGAAACCCAACTCACTGAAATTAGAGCAAAGTAGTACAGCCACAGGAGACTAGAGTATTATGTGCCACATGCAGAGAATAGGCAGGACTGAGATGCACCAGTGTAAGAGGCCCCCAGAATGGCAGGGAAATAATTGAGAGCCAGCTAATTCTAGCATGTGACCTGTACCAACATGCTGCAGAGGAAGGCGAATCTAGGAGTCATCCCTAATTCTATACAAAGACACTTGAAATCGAGCAATACAATTAAATTTCATAGGAAAAATGGCATTGGAGTCAAAGAACTGGACTTTGCAAGAAAAGAGACACTTTAGAAAAGGTCATAATTCAAAATATTTATCTTTTTCACATCTAAGGTAAATTGTTAAAATTAACCCAAAGGAGGTTTTATCAAGTACTTTTTATTTTTTAAATTAGCTTTTGTTCTCTAGCTAATCAGACAATCCACCCCAGTTTTACTAGGACAGTGTTTTTCCACAGAACATCCTAGTATCCTGAGACTGTCATTTTGGACACATGAAAAGTCCAGTTTTTCATTTCATCAGCCAAAAATGTGAGGGTTTATTGCTGCTATTTGTTTAAGCTGCATTGTGTTAAGTGCTTATGTGTTAAGTACATCTGCATTTGATGCTACTCACCCACTGGCGTGTTCTTCACTCTAACCCAGGGGTAACCAAACTACAGCCTGCAGGCTGGATCTGGCCCATGAACTATTTTAAGCCAGCCTGCAAGCTCCTGTTAGAGAGTGGGGTGTGGGACTTGCCCTGCTCCGGAGCTACAGCCGGGGTGCAGGGTTGGGGGCCACACCATTTGGCTCCCAGAAGCCATGGCATGGCCCTGCTCTGGCACTCCAACCAGGGCGCATGGTCGGGGCCCCCCCCCCCTGCAGCTCCCGGAAGCAGTGGCATGGCCCCGCTCTGGCTCCTACGCACTCTAATGGCTCTCTCCAACGCTCCAATGGGAGTTGCAGGGGAGGTGCCTGCAGATGGGGCAGTATGTAGACCTGCCTGGCCATGCTTCCGTGTAGGAGCCAGAGAAGGGACATGCTGCTGCTTCCAGGAGCTGCTTGAGGTAAGCACCACTCAGAGCCTGCAGCCGTAAGCTTCTCCCAATGCCTCAAGTCCCTAACCCAGCCCTGATCCCCCTCCCACCCTCCAAACCCCTCGATCTCAGCCCAGAGCAGCCTCCTGCATCCCAGACGTCTCATCCCCAGCTCCACCCCATAGACCACACTCCGAACCAGAGCCTACACCCCTTCCCGCTCCCCAACCCCTTACCTCAGCCCGGAGCCCCCTCCTGCACCCTGAATGCCTCATTTCTGGCCCCACCCCAGAGCCCACACCCCCAGCCAGAGCCCTCACCCCCTCCTGCACCCCAACCCCAATTTTTGTGAGCATTCATGCCCCGCCACACAATTTCAATTCCCAGATGTGGCCCTTGGGCCAAAAAGTTTGTTCACCCCTGCTCTAATAATTGTTCAAGGCCAAACCTTGTCTTACAGTACAGGCACAATGAGAGTCAATGGGAATATCTGTACTGCAGTCAAGGGTGTGACTGCAGTTTGTGTATGCACATGTGAGCTAGATTTAGTCCAGGTAACTCCGGTAGTGGGTACCAGAGGACTAAAGCCACAGCAGCATAGTCTTCAGCACAGACTGAACAAGCTACCACAGCTTCACTGTGAGATCCAAGCTAGCTAGATAAAAGCTAGCCCATGTATGTCTACATAAGCGGCAGTCACACTCTGTGATTGCGGTATAGACACATTCAGTGACAGTCGAGTGAATGCGAAGTCTCGATCTCAGCCTAGGAGGACAGGCTGGGAGGGTGGTCCTTCTGTCCTTAGCTTCTCTTCTCTCTGTGTGTTTCCAGAAGGAAGCAAGGAAAAGAGTGCAGACTTTCCTCCTTCTGCTCAAGACAGAACTTTTCCAGTGCAGGTGGAGCAGATCAAAGAAAGAAACTAGGATTTAGTACATTTGAGTATTTCATAACCTGAAAAAAACAGACATTTTGGATTTTTATTTTGAAAATATGGTTGTTTTACTACTACATTTATTGAGTCTCTGGGTGGATGGGTTTTTGTTTGTGTGGGGTTTTTTGCGGGGGAGGATGTGTGTGTAACAAAGTGGCCTTTGGCAGGACGCTACTGAGAGTATCAATTCAGGACAAATTGCTTAGAGCAGGGCAGCCACAACCCAAAGCTGGGGTTCCTTTACTACTACGGCAAACCAAATCAGCCAAACAGAGAAGACTTCAGTTTTATCCCACTGGTTAACCAGAAGTCATATAAGCAATTACCTCAGACACTCCAGTTCCCCAGTATCACCACTAATGCCACTCCTTATGGGGATGAATGGTTATGAAAACCAATACCCTAGTAAAAGAAAAAGGGTTCTCCCAATTCCAAAGGACCAAGTCCCAGACCCAGGTCAATATACAAATCAGATCTTACCCAGAAATCACGCTGTTGCCAATCCTTTAGAATCTAAAATCTAAAGGTTTATTCATAAAAAGAAAGAAATATAGATAACAGTTAAAATTGGTCAAAGTAATCAATTACATGCAGCAATGGCAAAGTTCTTGGTTCAGGCTTGTAGCAGTGATGGAATAAACTGCAGGTGCAAATCAAGTCTCTGGAGTACATCCACAGCTTGGATGGCTCATCCAGTCCTTTGTTCAGCACGTCAGTGTAGCAAAGTCCCTCCAGAGGTAAGAAGCAAGACTGAGGACAAAATGGAGAAGATACAACTGCCTTTTATAGTCTCTTCCCATGGACCCTATGCTTCCTTTGTTCCAAACACAAGCTGCCAAGCACATGGCTTGAAAGCCTTAGAGTCCTGTCCATAGTCATGCCTCTGCATGCCTTGCTGAGTCCCTGTCTGCCTTTTCTCAGGGGGTCAGTTGTATAGCTGATGGTCCTTAATGGGCCATCAGGCAGGCCAGGAAGTGCTGATGCCAAACTGTCTGGGGTGTCACCCAAAAGCATAGCACAAGTTTGAAATACAGACAGGTATAGAGCCAAAAGTTATAACTTTAAATACAAACAATGATACATGCATGCAGATAGTATAATCATAACCAGCAAATCATAATCTTTTCATAGACACCTTACTTGACCTCCTTTGTACAAGATTTGGTGCCACTACAGGACCTTTGGTGCAACAATGATCTCCATGGTCACAGTTCATGTCAATAATGTCATGGAGCAAGAAGAGGAGAAGGGATGTCTGGCAGACATTGAGGGCAAACTCTTAATGTCAGTTATTACCTTTCTGTTTGCATCAGTATAACTGTATAACTGATGGTGTCAACATGTACATGCACAGTTCTGGGAAATTATAATAGTGTGTGTTTATCTAGCACTGCAGAAACAGGAAAGGGCACAAAGCAGCAGAAAAGGTTGTTTTGTTCAGCTGTTTCCAAATACATCTTCCTTTCAGTATCTTGAAGGCAAGAATCTGGATTAATGTAAAGTTACCTTGGATTCCTTGGAAATTCTAATCAGATACTGTTTCACTGATTTCACAAGAGATGGAGAAGACCATTTGCCATTGAATTTCTTTTACTCTCCAAGTACACTTTTTAATGTTTGTTAATGACAGAACTGCTACGCTTAAATATTTGTATAGTGATGTGAGGATGTAAAGCATTATAGAAGTGCTAAATATCACTACTCAGATATTTCAGCATTTAGATCTCATCAGGGCTGATCTCAAGAAACTAGAATGGATAAGAGGGAAAGGATGGGTGATATTCTTTTATACAGTAATGGAGTAAGTATGACCTTTCTAAACTGCTAGAAATACGTTTTTAGTTTTGGCAACACAGGCCACAATCTTCTACACCTAAAGTCCATCCTCTGACAAAGGATTCTGGAACCAATTCTATACTGGGATGTGTGTGCTGATGATGGAAATAATGTGTTTGGTGTTTGTTACTTCAATCCAGGGAGTGCAGCAGCACCCCTAGTTCCAGGACCACTTTCTCTGACACAACATAGCATAGGCCAGTCAGAAGTTCAGATGCTTAACAGTACCAGGGCCACCTGGGGCGTGAGGGGGAAGTGGGGCAATTTGCTCCAGGCTCCACAGGGGCCCGCACGAGTGTTTTTCGGGGCCCCTGGAGCAGGGTCCTTCATTCACTCCGGGGGCCCCGGAAAACCCTCACAGGGCCCAGGCCTCCGGAGCTTCTTCCGCTCCGGGTCTTTGGCCGCAATTCAGCGGCGGGAGCCCCGTGCAGCCGAAGACCCAAGGTCCCCTGAATCCTCTGGGCGGCCCTGAACATACAGCCCAGTATATGTCATTAGAGGATTTCATAAACAATGCAGCTAGTTAAAAATATTTTACTAAAAAAAAATCATTGAAAAATAGCATTGATGAAATCGAAATGTTTCCTAAAAGTATTTGTTTTGTCAAAATTTCCAGTCTTTTAATAAAAATTCAAAAAAGAATTTTGGTATAACTTCAAAAATTTTAAAACACTTTTTTCACTTGTTTTTGTCAAAACAAAGGGTGTAGTCCTGGCTTTGTTGAAATCAATGGTAAAACTTCTACTGTTGTCAGTGGGGCCTGGATTTCACCAAGAATTATGGTGAACATTTTCTAATAATTTCAAACAATTTCAAACAATTAAAAAAATGAATCACGATTAATCATGTGATTTAAAAAAATTAATCATGATTAATTGCACTGTTAAACAATAATAGAATATGATTTATTTAAATATTTTTGGATGTTTTCTACATTTTCAACTATATCTATTTCAATCATAACACAGAATACAAAGTATACAGTGCTCACTATATATTTATTTTTATTACAAATATTTGCACTGTAAAAAACAAAAGAAATAGTATATTCTAATTCATCTATTACAAGTACTGTAGAGCAATCTCTTTATCATGAAAGTTGAGTTCACAAATGTAGAAGTATGTACAAAAAATGCATTAAAAGTGAAAAATGTAAAACTTTAGAGCCTACAAGTTCACTCAGTCCTACTTCTTCTTCAGCCAATCAAGTTTGTTTACATTTGCAGGAGATAACGCTGCCCACTTCTTCACAATGTCACCTAAAAATGAGAACAGGCATTCTCGTGGCACTGTTGTTGCCAGTGTTGCAAGATATTTACATCCCAGCTGCACTAACGATTCATATGCCCCTTCATGCTTCAACCACCATTCCAGAGGACATGCATCCATGCTGATCATGGGTTCTGCTCAATAACAGTCCAAAGCAGTACAGACTGACACATGTTCATTTTCATCAACTGAGTCAGATGCCACCAGCAGAAGGTTGATTTTCTTTTTTGGTGGTTTGGGTTCTGTAGTTTCCACATCGGAGTGTTGTTCCTTTAAGACTTCTGAAAGCATACTCCATAACTCATCCTTCTCAGATTTTGGATGGCACTTCAGATTCTTAAACCTTGGGTCGAGTGCTGTAGCTATCTTTAGAAATCTCACATTGGTACATTCTTTGCATTTTGTCAAATCTGCAGAGAAAGTGTTCTTAAAATGAACAACATATGCTGGGTCATCATCAGAGACTGAATGTGCTGTGGGTAAAATAGAGTCAGAGACATACAATTTTCCCCCAAGGAGTTCAGTCACAAATTTAATTAATGCATTCTTTTTTTAATGAGTGTCATCAGCATGGAAGCATGTCCTCTGAAATGGTGGCCAAAGCATGAAGGGACATATGAATATTTAGCATATCTGCATACCTTGCAGTGCTGACTACAAAAGTCCCATGAGAAGCCTGCTCTCACTTTCTGGTAACATTGTAGATAAGAAGCAGGCAGCATTATCTCTTGTACGTGTAAAAAAACATGTTTGTCTTAGTGATTGACTGAACGAGAAGTGGGACTGAGTGGACATGTAGGCTCTAAAGTTTTGCATTGTTTTGTTTTTGAGTGCAGTTATGTAATAAAAAAAATCTACACATGTAAGTTGCACTTTCACAATAAAGAGATTGTACTACAGTACCTGTATGAGGTGAATTGAAAAATACTGTCTCTTTTGTCTATCATTATTACAGTGCAAATATTTGTAATAAAAATAATATAAAGGAGCAATGTAAACTTGTATTCTGTGCTGTAATTGAAATCAATATATTTGAAAATGTAGAAAAACATCCAAAAATATTAAATACATTTCAATTGGTATTCCATTGTTTAGCAATGCATTTAAAACTGCAGTTAATTGCGATTAGTATTTTTAGTTAATCACGTGAGTTAACTGTGATTAATTAACAGCTGTACTAATAAAATAAGTTTCATTTCTTTCACATTTTTTCAAAATAGTTCCCTTACAGTGAACTGTAAATAAATAACAACAACAACAACAACAACAAAATCCAGGATCTGACAGCTCTAGACGATACTAGAATTGCTAATGTCAAAGATATCTCCAAGACTGAACATGTGAAAAACATTGGTGCATCCTTGCTTGGAGATGGGTTGGTAGATAAAATAACTGGTTTATAATCAATGATGAGATTGTTTCTTGAACCGAAGATACCAGGTTTAGTTTGACTTATCTAGAGCATACAGATAATATCCATGAATTCAGTTGAAGTTTCAAAAGTGGGTGAGGGAGAGAATCAGGAGAATATTGACAGAGTATATTTGCCACTTAAATATATTAGTCTCTCAGAATTTTTAGGGAGGACTGGACTTCTGTTCAAGTGAACAACATTCAAGTGCCACACTTTGCATAAATGTCCATTTTCACACAAATCCTGTTTGTGTAAATATGTATATTTGCATGTATAAATATGCTAATTTGCATCTAAGTACAAATATAGACTTCTGGAGCACCCACGCAAACTTATGGGACTTATTTAGGAGACCGTTTTTGAAAATGTGGTCTCTAAACTGCAGATTCCTTAAGTTTATTTATATACTACAGTGCTGTGTCTAAAAATCAAATTACCAGAACGTCTGAGATGGTATTTCAGTTCCTATGGAACGTTGATACTGCAGGACGATTCAGACAAAAGCCTTTGAAATACTCTGCTAGAGAAAAGAAATCCTTGAAAGTAGATTTGAAGTCAAACATGCTTTTGTCTGTGTTTTCTGAAGTGTTAGAATGGTACGCGCAGTATGAGAAACTAAACCCGTTGCAGACAATATAAAATGCATTGATGTGGAAAGCTGGAAAGGCAGAAAATTGAGTATGTCATAGAATGTAACAGAGTGAAGTTCAAGCAGATCCACTTTGGATAATGGGCTTCAGTAAATATACCTAAAACATGGAAAGTATAAATTTTCTTATTTTGAGAAATATACATTCAAAGATCATTTCTGGTCTAATGCTTTCTATACTGGACATTCACAGGTGGTTAGTTCAAGGTATATTTGCAGTTTCATAGTAACTTTGATATGGAACACTTAATGTGGAATGTTCAGATGCTTTTGTCCCCACTCTTCCGGCCTCTTTTTTATTTTTGGTTCTGAATTAAAGATGGGCAAAAGCCTCCCAGTGTACACTCACATCTGGATATTCAACATCCTTAAATGTTGAGACATTCAGATTGGGGATGGGGGTTAGTTCAGGATTATCTTAATTATTTTATTTGATCACACACACACATACACACACGAGCAATGAGTCTGATCCAAAATCAATGAAAAGACTCCCATTGACTTGAAGGGATTTGGGATCAGTTGCTAGCCACATACATAACAAGTAATTCTTGCAGTAATTAGATGAATCAAAATAAAACTATTGTCAAAGTTAGAATCAGGACTCACAATTTGTCAGACCAGTCTGTTTATTAGCGCAGCGCTCCACCAATAGCACCCAGATAATGTGGTGGCCATGCAAGACCCAAACAGTCTTATTTATACAGATAAAAGAGCGGGAATTAGACAAAGGGACAAAGAAAGCAAAACAGTAAAATTCATCTGGGGCACAGCATGCATATCCTACTTCATTACTAACTCTTATCAATCTAAGGCTAATACTTCACCAATTGCCCTTAAACGGTGCAATTGTTCCATGTTAATGTCTGTATTCCGACACCTGGATTGCAGCATTCCAACAGTTTGCTTAAAGGTATAGACAGCATTTCTTTAATCCTTTCTATTTGTCACAATATAATTCATTCTACCTTCACCCTATGAAACTGAATACTGCAGGATGTCTGTCATATAAGGCCAGAAGGGACCACTGGATCATGTAGTCTGACTTCCTGTATATCACTAATGCTGATCAGGGCAGCCCAGCTGACCTGGGGATCTGGAGTCCCCTGGATTCCCTAGTCCAGGGCAGTCACATGGCAAAGCTGGCCTGGACCTACAGACCTCAGGAACCTGGCAACTGTTGAGTGCAACTGATTTCTTGTCAGTTTTGCCTCTGCCAATAGCCATGCACAGGTGCTAGCGATTTTTTTTTTAACAGAATGTCTGGTTCAAGGAAAATTTTGAAGTAATGAACCGAAATTCTATATTTTGGCCAACTGTTTGTATCATAGGCCATAGAATTTCACCAGTTATCCCTGCTGAGCCCAATAACTTGTTTATCTAACGAGCATCTTCAAGAATGGTATCCAGTCCTCACTTTAAGACTATTCTGAAATGTAGAATCCACTAGTTCCCTTGGTAGTTTGTTGTCATGATAACCTACTGACTGTTAAAAATGTGCCTTCTTTGTAATTTGAATTTAACTTAAACTTCCAGCCATTAGTCTTGTTACGCCTTTCTCTGCTAGATTCAAGAGCCATTTCGCACTCCATATTTTCTCTTCCATGGCCTTATAAAATGTAATCAAGTCATTTCAGTCTTTGATGAACAGATTGAGCTGTTAAGTGTCTCACTGTGAGGCACTTTTCTCCAGTCCTCAGATCACTTTTGTAGCTCTTTCCATGCCATCTCTAATTTTTTCATATCCTCTTAAATGTGGACACCAGAACTGTATGCAGTCTTCCAATATCAGTCTCAATAATGTACACAGGAGGATAAAATCACCTCTCATTTCTATTCCCTGCTTCATCGTTTATATATCTAAGGATCACATTAGCCACAGCATCCTGCTGGCAGCTCTAGTTGAGTAGCTTGTACACTATGAGCTCTACATTCTTTTCAATCACCGCTTTCCAGGATACAGTCCCCCATTCTTTAGGTATCGCCTGAGTTCTTGTTCCTAGACACACACATTGCATTTGGTTATATTAAACACATTTTACATGTGAGTTACCTTTCTTTCTGCAGTCATAACTCCATCCTTAACCTTGATCTCCCAGTGAAAAGAGGTTTGGTGGATCACTGTCTTTCACGGGGTCTGATAGGAGAATATAACTGGCTGTCCTGGTAATTTAATAAACATTTCATTTGGCACCATAGTAGTGTTTTATTTTTAACATGTCGACTTGTTCCATCAGAGTAATAAGCTTAGAAGGGAAATAGTGTACTGCTATAACTGGCTGTATTATATGACACCATTTTCAGCCACAATGAAGTTCACACTCAGTGTGCTCCACTTACAGTCACCTGGGGAAACAACAATAAAATGTGTCAAGTACAGCCTCTCAAAAGAAATAATTTTGTTTTCTAGTGGTAAAAGTCATTGCAAATAAATGAATAACATAGCAATCAATTGTATTTCCATTTCATCCTATATGTTTAAAGTGACAAGCTATTAAATTAGCTGTTTGCTCCTTGTCATAAACAGATAGTGAAGGGTTAATAGAACAGGAGTACTTCATGTCTCTTTTGCCTGTAAAGGGTTAACAAGATCTGTGAGCCTGGCTGTCACCTGACCAGAGGACCAATCAGGAGACAGGATACTTTCAAATCTTGAGGGAGGGAAGTTTTTGTGTGTGCTGTTAGTTTTTGGTTGTTCTCTCTGGGTTCTGAGAGTGACCAGACGTGCAACCAGGTTTCTCTCCAATCTCTCTGATACAATCTCTTATATGTCCAGAATAGTAAGTACTAGGTAGATAAGGCGAGTTAGGGCTTATGTTTGTTTTCTTATTTGCAAATGTGCATTTGGCTGGGAGGAGTTCAAATGTGTATTTTGCTGAAAGGATTTTAATTTGTACTTGTATACTTAGGCTGGGAGGGTATTCTCAGTGTCTATAGCTGAAGACCCTGTCATGGTATAATTCCCCACTCTGAACCTTAGCATCCAAAAGATGGGGTACCAGCATGAATTCCTGTAAGCTCAATTACCATCTTAGTACTTGTAGTGCTGCCACCAACCAGGAATTCCAGTGCCTGGTGCACTCTGGTCCCCCCAAAACCTTGCCCTGGGACCCCCAAGACCCAGTCCCTCTGGATCTTAACACAAGGAAAGTAAACCCTTTCCCTCACCGTTGCCTCTCCCAGACTTCCCCTCCCTGGGTTACCCTGGAAGATCACTTTGATTCAAACTCCTTGAATCTTAAACAGAGAGGAAAATTCACCTTCCCCCCTCCTTCTCTCTCCCCCTCTCAGACTCTCCCTGAGAGAGAAAGTAATCCTAATACAGAGAGAAAATTAACCTTTCTCTCCCCCTTCCCTCCTTTCTCCCCACCAATTCCCTGGTGGATCCAGACCCAGTCCCCTGGGGTCTCACCAGAATAAAAAAACAATCAGGTTCTTAAACAAGAAAAGCTTTTAGTTAAAGAAAGAAAAACAGTAAAAATTATCTTTGTAAATTTAAGATGGAATATGTTACAGGGTCTTTCAGCTATAGACACTGGAATACCCTCCCAGCCTAAGTATACAAGTACAAATCAAAATTCTTTCAGCAAAATACAAATTTGAACTCCTTCCAGCCAATACACATTTGCAAATAAAGAAAACAAACATAACCTAACTCGCCTATCTACCTAATACTCACTATTCTGAACTTATAAGAGACTGTATCAAAGAGATTGGAGAGAAACCTGGTTGCATGTCTGGTACCATCTGAGCCCCCAGAGTGAACAACAACCAAATTCTAACAGCACACACAAAAACTTCCCTCCCTTCAAGATTTGAAAATATCTTGTCCCCTGATTGGTCCTCTGGTCAGGTGACAGCCAGGCTCACAGATCCTGTTAAACCCTTTACAGGCAAAAGAAATATGAAGTACTTCTGTTCTATTAACTCTTACTTTTTCTGTTTATGAAAGACCCTGTACTTATTCTATTTTAAATTTACAAAGATAATTTTCACTGTTTTTTCTCTCTTTAATTAAAAGCTTTTCTTGTTTAAGAACCTGATTGGTTTTTTTATTCTGATGAGACCCCAGGGGACAGGATCTGGATTCACCAGGGAATTGGTGGGGAGAAAGGTTAATTTTCTCTCTGTGTCAGGATTACTTTCTCTCTCAGGGAGAATCTGGAAGGCGGAGAGAGAAGGAGAGGAGAAGGTGAATTTTCCTCTCTGTTTCAAGATTCAAGGAATTTGAATCACAGTGATCTTCCAGGGTAACCCAGGGAGGGGAAGCCTGGGAGAGGCAACGGTGAGGGAAAGGGTTTACTTTCCTTGTGTTAAGATCCAGATGGTCTGGGTCTTGGAGGTCCCCGGGCAAGGTTTTGGGGGGACCAGAGTGTACCAGGCACTGAAATTCCTGGTTGGTGGCAGTGCTACAAGTACTAAGCTGGTAATTGAGCTTAGAGGAATTCATGCTGGTACCCCACCTTTTGGACGCTAAGGTTCAGAGTGGGGAATTGTACCATGACACTCCTTTAGGTCGTGCACTTTCTTATATTTTAAACTTAATTTGCCTCTAATACAATAAAATCAATTTTTCCAAGACAGATTTAATGCCAAGAGTAATTTGATTCCTAGTCTAATTGTGCCTGTGGGAAGTACAATACTTTACTTTGTTCATCGTTACTGTTTCAGAGACAGAATGATAGATCATGTTCATGAACTTTTTGCACCAATTTAGTCCTATTTCACCAACATATTCCTCAGAGTTCTCAAACAATAACAAAACGAAAGCACTTAAGCTCTGATGTTCTATTGTCTCATAACCATTATTGTCTTTCCATTTTCACTTAGTTCTGAAGAGTTACCTCTTCGGTTCTGGCTATTGCAAATTAAGGAGATTATTGAAGTGAAAAGCAATTCATTTCACATAAGATACCACTTGGCCTTCAGATAGTAATGAATTTGTCACTAATGACTTGCAGATAATGACTTCCATTTAAAATATCTTTCATCCAGAGGGTTCCCAAAGTGCTTTACAAACTGATTTAAAGATTGTATAGGAATTTCTTCACCCACCACTGAAGTGCAGCCACCTTTTGGATGGAACATGTCTACTGCGAATAATTCTCAGCAGTTGAAAATGGAAATTGAAGAATATTTTTGTAGGGTGAAAGGATCACTATCTGGACCCTAGTATTCAAGAAGTTAGCTACAAGTTGGCTTGTGCTTTATCCTACACATTCTACACAGGTGTTTACAGAAAGGCCTATAAGAGTGGCTTCTTGGGATGTTGAGGGAGGAGACTGCCTTTGGGAAGTGGGTCTCACTGGATGAGGGGGAAACCACAAGCAGGGGAGATTCATACTTGCTTTCTGATAGAAAGAAAGAAAAATAAGTTGGCTAAGCTGTTCTAAACACTAAACCTTGAAGAAAAGACTTTGCTGAATTCACCTGGTTTCTCTGAGGTCATTCAGCCTGCTGACACATTTAATTAAAACTATACAGGAAACTTTAATATGGACAGATTTCAACTACCCAAATTAGAATTTGGCCAAGACACCAGAGCACCTGAGGTGGTCTTGTAAAAAATACCTTGAGGTTTTTAAAGACTGCTATCATTTGGGATCTCGGGTTAAGGTTTCTCATGCAATAGCATACCTTCAGCAGCACAATGTTCTGTAACTGTGTCTGGCTCAGCGGGAATGATAGTCTCGGAGCCGTGTGAAATGGTTTCAAATCTTTTGTGGGCCTTAAAACAGTTTTTCTGTTTCCTGCCTATCCATCAGCCCTCTTCTCTTTCCACTGCCCTTGTTACATTCCCTCCACCTAACCTTCTTGCCTAACTGCTTTTCTATCATATCCCTAAATGTGCTGAGATTCTCCTCCTTGACCCGCTTTCTAAAGCTTTCAGACCCTCTTTAGAACACATTGCTCCAAATTGGCCAGTAAATGCAAGCTCACCCCTGCCTATCAGAAAAGTAACTTAAGTTAATGGTAAAAAGTGTATGTTTAAAAAAAATAGTCCTATAGTAGTGTATAGGAATTGAGTACTATCCCTTTAAATAATTTGTGAGCCCTCTAGTGGCACTGTATTCTATGTTTAGTATCAGAGTGGTAGCCATGTTAATCTGTATACACAAAAACAACGAGGAGTCCGGTGACACCTTAAAGACTAACACATTTATTTGGGCATAAGCTTTTGTGGGTAAAAACCTGCATCTGAAGAAGTGGGTTTTTTACCCACGAAAGCTATGCACAAATAAATGTGTTAGTCTTTAAGGCGCCATCAAACTCCTCGTTTTTGTATTTTATGTTTGGAAACCTTCTAGTGCAGTAAACTATATACATAACTTAACTGGCCTTGCATGTTGCATATGCTTAATAAACATCCCATTATTTAGATTCCATTGTACCTATGTGATTCCTTCATATTGTTGTGTGAAGAACAGAAGACACAACACATTTAAAAAAAAAGAACTCAAATATGGTGCATTTTTTGCTTTTGGCTCCCTTCTGTCCTTTGTTCTGTACATTGCTGTGACAGAGTGCTGGGCAACAGCAGCAGGACTCTGACCACTACATTCCCAATTAAATCACTCTTGAGTGAACCTGAGGGGCAAAGTTGTGCTTAAGTGACAGATTAGAATGACCTGGGGAGAGTTAAAGTGCTAATTAGCTCACTAGCTTAGGGTATAGAAAATGACATATGTAGGAAGTGGAAAGGAAGGAGAGACAGACAAGGAGGGAGAGGTAGCCTTTGAAAGCTAGAGGCAGGAGAGATCTCCTCACTCTCCTAATTTTGGTCGAAGAGGCTGAGGAATTATGTGTTGTAAGTTAAGTAGCTAAGGCACTGCACAGTGCTGTAAAGGTAATGGGAGAACACGGGAAATAAACCACACATGGTGTTTACAAGCAGAGACTCTCCGAGCAGTCTGAGTGCAGAGAGGAAGATAGGAGTGGAGGGGGTGCCTTGTTACACATGGGGGCTTGTCAGGATCTATGAAGATGGAGAACCTCCCGGGGTTGCTGCTATGATGCTTTGGCAGCTTGAATGATGGAGGAGACCTCGCAATGGCTGGTGAAACAGCAATAGGAATGTAGAGGACTCTGCAAAGCTTCCAGCAGTGTCACAAGCTGCAGAGGCAGATTTTCCTTGTCTGGCAAGCAGAGCAGAAAAGAGTCTGCAGGACTTTAGAGGAGAGCAAGTGAATGTTCAGTAGCAGTGCCTACAGAGGGTGGTGGTCTTGTGGTGGGGAACGGTGACTGGGCCTCTGTAAGACAGGCCCCACAGGTGACCTTAGTGCATGTCTGGGCAACTTTGAGAGGTTGGCTAAGGGTGCAGACTGGGACAGGGGAACCTGTTCTCTGCAGCTGACCCTTATTTGATTGGGGAAACCCATGCAGATGACACGGTTCTAAAAGACAAGCATGCCCAGGCCATGTCTACATCTAAAACTTTGCAGCGCTGGTTGTTATAGCTGTATTAGTACAGCTGTATAGGGCCAGCGCTGCAGAGTGTCCACACTTACAGCTAGCAGCGCTGCAAGTGCTGTTAGATGTGGCCACACTGCAGCGCTGTGGGAGTGATGCATTGTGGGCCGCTATCCCACAGGGCACCTCGTCCACAGCGGCGCTGGGGCTTGTGGGGAAGGGGAAGGAAGTGTGATTGTCCTTCTGCTTCCTCTCCTGTTCCAACGGCCAGCGTTGCTTTGTACACATGCGGAGCACTGTGGCAGCATTGTGACTCTACAGCGCTTTTTCTGCATTATCTTTCAAGAATGGATCCTCAGGTACTGAATACCTTACTAATGACTATTGCCAGCACATCTCGCCTGGCTGTGGATCTATTCCTTAAGCTGCTAAATGTGCGTGTGACTGACATTGAGGAGTCGGACGATGATACTGAATCGCATCAATATGCAGACAGTACAATGCTAGTGGCAATAACAGACATGCTCCGCTCCGTGGACCGGCGCGTTTGGGCTCGGGAAACCAGCACTGAGTGGGGGATCACATCGTCCTGCAATCATGGGATGACGAGCAGTGGCTTCAGAACTTTCGTATGAGGGAAAAGCCACTTTCATGGCACTTTGTGATGATTCTCGCCCCCAACCTGCGGCGCATGAACACAAGATTTAGAGATGCCCTTTCCGTGGAGAAGCGGGTGCTATTGCAATCTGGAAGCTGGCAACTCCAGACTGTTTCCAATCGGTGGCGAACCAGTTCGGAGTGGGAAAAGTCCACCGTTGGAATGGTGCTGATGCAAGTTTGGCAGGGCCATTAATCGAACACTGACAAGAAGAACCGTGACTCTTGGGAACGTGCAGGACATTTTAGATGGCTTTGCAGAAATGGGGTTCCCTAACTGTGGAGGGGCAGTAGATGGGACGCATATTCCTATTATCTCTCCACCCCACCTGGCATCGGAGTATATTAAATCGCAAGGGTGTACTTCTCCGTGGTTCTGCAAGCGCTTGTGGATCACCGTGGGCATTCACTGACATTTACTCTGGATGGCCCTGGAAAGGTGCACGATGCACACATATTTAGGAACAGTGCCCTGTTCAGGAGGCTTAGGGCCGGGACCTTTTTCCCCAGATCACAAGATAACAGTAGGGGACGTGGAAATGCCCATCGTGATTCTGGGAGACCCCGCTTACCCATTAATGCCATGGCTCATGAAACCATATACAGGGAAGCTTGACAGGAGCAAGGAACGGTTCAACTACAGGTTGAGCCGCTATAGAATGACTGTGGAGCGTGCTTTTGGCCGTTTGAAAGCTCGCTGGCGCAGTCTGTTCGGGAAGCTAGATTTGATGGAAAAGCAGCATTACCGGCTGTTATATCCGCGTGCTGCACCCTCCATAATATTTGTGAAGGGAAGGGTGAAAGGTTCAGTGAGGAATGGACCTCCGAGGTTAGACGTTTGGAGAATGAGTTTGCTCAGCCAGAGAGCAGGGCTAATAGGGAGGCCCAGGAAAGGGCTTCAAGGATTAGGGATGCTATAAGGGAGCAATTTGATGCTGAGAGCCAGCAGTAATGTTTGGTGCATGTGTTGTGCTTTGCTTTACCTTGCTGTGTATAATTTACCATTTCTATCACCAATAAACATATGGAAAGAAATACAAACCAAAACCTTTTATTTGTCATACAGTAAAAACAGGTAAGGGGGTATGGGTTGGTCACAGTACATTCAGAGGTTTTACTATTTCCTATTTTACTCTATTTGTAAACCGTCTGATGCAACTCACCATTACTTTGCTGCAGAATGATGGGGGTGGAGTGCACTGGGTAAGAATTATACATATCTTGGTTAGTAGGTGATGTTATAGGTGTTGGGGGCAGCTGATGATAATAAGGAACTGGGTGCTGCATAAAGCTATTTTGAGGATACACAGGGGGACAAGGAACAGTGCTTTGGGAAGCCTGTGGGCTATCACGGTATATATTTGCCGCATGGCTACAAGAGACTCAAAAGACTTGGTTTGGCGAGACAGGAGTCTCATCATCTGCCTCGCTATTCTTTTGGGCAGACAATTCCTGTCTCCTGCTTTCAGTCAGCCTCCATTCATGTACAGTTTTTCTCCATTCCTCAGTCTTCCTACTTTCCCTGTTGTAGTGGTTCAGAACGGTCTTGATCAGTTCCTCTTTTGATTTCCTAGGATTGCGCCTCAAATTCTGCAATCTACGTGAGGCCGGTGATACAGCTGCATTACTCGAGTTGCCTAGAAAAAATAGAGATAGAGACATGTAATACACAGGGGCATCATTGTTATTATCAACTTTTGAAGGACATTTGAAACTGTAGGTAGCATCCCTCTCACATACCTCACATAACACTGTAGAGTTCAAGAAAGCTAAGACATGTCCAGCAATGGGGTGATACTTTTGCTTAAATTCTCCCATGTTAGTGGGATGCCTTGGTTCCTGCTTGGAAGGGGGGCCGGGTGAGGAAAAAGCACCCCGCAGGACAGGGTTCCCGCTTGGAAGGGGGGCTGGGGGAACGGACAGAGCACACCGCAGGGCACGTTTCATACTTGGAAGGGGGGATCGGTGAGGAAAAAGCACCCCGCAGGACACGGTTCCCGCTTGGAAGGGGCGGTGGGGGACGGACAGAGCACACCGCAGGGCACGTTTCACGCTTGAAGGGGGATCGTGAGGGAAAAAGCACCCCGCAGGACACGGTTCCCCGCTTGGAAGGGGGGGGTGGGGGACGGACAGAGCACACCGCAGGGCACGTTTCACGCTTGGAAGGGGGGATCGGTGAGGAAAAAGCCCCCGCAGGACACGGTTCCCGCTGGAAGGGGGCTGGGGGACGGACAGAGCACATTGCAGGGCACGTTTCACGCTTGGAAGGGGGATCGGTGAGGAAAAAGCACCCCGCAGGACAGGGTTCCCGCTTGGGAAGGGGGGCTGGGGGACGGACAGAGCACAACCGCAGGGCACGTTTCAACCCTTGGAAGGGGGGATCGGTGAGGAAAAGCACCCCGCAGGACCAGGGTTCCCGCTTGGAAGGGGTGGGTGGGGGAACGGACAGAGCACACCGCAGGGCACGTTTCACGCTTGGAAGGGGGGATCGGTGAGGAAAAAGCACCCCGCAGGACACGGTTCCCGCTTGGAAGGGGGGTGGGGGACGGACCGAGCACACCGCAGGACACGGTTCCCGCTTGGAAGGGGGGGTGGGGGACGACAGAGCACACCGCAGGGCACGTTTCACGCTTGGAAGGGGGGATCGGTGAGGAAAAAGCACCCCAGCAGGACACGGTTCCCGCTTGGAGGGGGGGTGGGGGACGGACAGAGCACACCGCAGGACACTGTTCCCGCTTGGAAGTGGAGTGGGTGGGGGACGGACAGAGCACACCGCAGGGCACGTTTCACGCTTGGAAGGGGGGATCGGTGAGGAAAAAGCACCCCGCAGGACAACGGTTTCCCGCTTGGAAGGGGGGGTGGGGGACGGACAGAGCACACCGCAGGGCACTTTCACCTTGGAAGGGGGGCCGGGTGAGGAAAAAAGCACCCCGCAGGACACGGTTCCCGTTTGTAAGGGGGGCTGGGGGACGGACAGAGCACACCGCAGGGCACGTTTTCACGCTTGGAAGGGGAGATCGTTAGGAAAAGCACCCCGCAGGACAGGGTTCCCGCTTGGAAGGGGGGGTGGGGACGGACAGAGCACACCGCAGGGCACGTTTCACGCTTGGAAGGGGGATCGGTGAGGAAAAAGCACCCCGCAGACACGGTTACCGCTTGGAAGGGGGGGTGGGGGACGGACAGAGAACACCGCAGGGCACATTTCACGCTTGGCATTGCAATCTACTTACCACGAGCACGATCCTCAGCTTCCTCATCAACGTCCGCTTCCAGCTGCTGCGACTGGCTAGTCCTCCTCAGGGCTGGAGAAGAGCTCCTGGCTGCCTGTGTCCAGAGACTCCGGGGTGTCCCCCTCCACGCCAGTAGCATCACTGATTCATCCTCTACACCATCCCCCACTTCTCCCTGCTCTGAACTACTCCATCGTGCTCCTAGGATTCACGGTGGGTCACACCCAAGAATGCATCCAGCTCCTTGTAAAACCTGCAGGTTGTGGGGGCTGCTCCTGAGCGTCGGTTTCCCTCACAGGCTTTGCAGTATGCACTCCTCATCTCCTTAATTTTACTCTGCATTGCAAGGCGTCCCGTTCGTGGCCCCCTTCTCATCATGGACTGCGATATCTGACCATAGGTATCGTAGTTTCTCCTTCTGGAGCGCAGCTGTGTTTGAACAGCCTCATCTCCCCACACACTAATTAGATCCTGCCGCTCTGCATTGGTCCATGCTGGGGCTCGTTTGTTGCGTGGAGGCATGGTCGCTGAATGATTGATTGATTAATTGCACTCCATGCCTGACTGAGCAAACAGGAAGGTGATTTTTGAAATTTCCCGGGGCATTAAAGGAGGGGTCAGGTGAGCACAGGGCAGAGAGTTTTCTTGATTACCAGAGAGGTATCCTCAGGTATGCTGGGATACCTGCTTATTCCACGGAGGTCAAGAAAAGCGCTGGTAAGTGTCTACATTGCATTACCAGCGCTGGAATCACCAGCGCTGGATCCTCTACACCCGAGACAAAACGGGAGTACGGCCAGCGCTGCAAACAGGGAGTTGCAGCGCTGGTGATGCCCTGCAGATGTGTACACCTTCAAAGTTGCAGCGCTGTAACTCCCTCACCAGCGCTGCAACTTTCTGATGTAGACAAGCCCCAAGACTATGAGGTGGTTAAGTGGCCATCCTAGATCGGGTTGGCCTGTCCACTGAAAAGTACTGACAATTTCCAAGCTGGAAAATGGACTTGGGTCTGTGGTTTGGGCATTCACCCAACAGTTAATGGATTGGGCCACCCATTGGCTGAAACTGGACACCAAAACTGTGGGGGAGATTATGGATGCTCTGTTTTTGGAACAGTTCCTCCAGAGCCTCCCTGAGAACATACGGGTATGGGTCAGGGAGCATCAGCCAGGTACCATAGATGCAAGAGTTAAACTGATGCAGGAATTTGTAGAGGCAGAACTCCCCAGGAAAGAAGGCCGGCAATTTGGGCAGGGGTATCAAGTCAGGGAACAAATCCAAGGAACCCACCACCAGGAAGGGCATGGAAAAGAAGGGACTTGTTAGGCAGACTCTGCTTTCTCTCTGGTCTGGAAGGAGTTGTTAAAATCCCACTGGATGATTCCCAAAGTAAGTGTGAAATTAGAGTGTGCCTGTAGGGATAAAAAGCGCTGTGCTATGGCAGAAGTACCCCCAGAGCTCTGTGGGGAGGCTCGCTTGGAAACAGGAGGGGTAGTGGATAATTTATCCTGTCCTGTTATGTTGGGCACCAACTGGAGGCCCTTCCCATTGGGAAGACAAGTAAATGTTAAGGGCACGAAGTAAGGGGGGAAAAAACACACCATGAGAAGGCAGTGATACCCAAGTGGAAAGGAAGAAAGGGAGAAGTCAGAGCTAGATGTCTCTTGACAGGAAGATGAAAGCCAAGATGAAAGAGAAGAAAAGAGAGTTCCCCAAGAGACTGAGGGGGGAGAGGAAGGAAAATAAGATAACCCAAGCTTGTTAATGGAGCTTGGGTGGTTCTTGGAAATCCTTTCTCCCCTACTGCCACACCAGTATGCCAAAGGGAGAAAGCTCAGGTGCAGTTCAGAGGGTTAGGAGAACCAGGAATATGGGGGAAACCACCAGCCCCACCACTAGACAGAACGTGTGAGTAGGGAAAGGTGGACTCTAGAGTGCCCATGTTGTGAGGACCTGTGGACATAACATCCACCCACTGAGCGTGATTTCAGCAGGTGGAGAATCATAGAATGTCAGGGTTGGAAGGGACCTCAGGAGGTCATCTAGTCCAACCTCCTACTCAAAGCAGGACCAATCCCCAAACAGATATTTGCCTTGGATCCCCAAATGGCCCCCTCAAGGACTGAACTCATAGCCCAGGATTTAGCAGGCCAATGTGCAAACCACTGAGCTATCCCTCCCCTCCCGCAAGTGGGGGGACCCTAGAAGGTGGTCCTGGACAATCAGCCGGGAGACATAAGGAGAATCTCACAAGGAAGCACAGGGAGGGAGAGAACAGGGTAAGAACAATCATTAGTCAGGTAAGTGGCGGAGGTGTATTTCAGAGTGCTGGGCAACAGCTGTACCAGGACTCTGATCACAGGGTCACCAATTAAATCCTCAGAGTAAACCGGAGGGGCAAACCTGTGCCTAACTGATAAATAAAAATGGGCCGGAGAGAGTGAAGTGCTAATTAGCCCATTAGCTCACGGTTAGAAAATTCCACAGGAAGGAAGTGGAAGGGTAAAGTGGAGGAAGGGAGGCATGGGCTTGCATGTAGAGGTGGGCAGGCGGGCAGGGCTGAGGCAGACTTTGAGAACCATAGCCAAGGGAAATCTCAGCAGCAGAGATCTCCTGCCCTGGGTCAAAGGGCTGAGGAATTATATGTTGTATACCATAACGATGGTCCTGCACAGTGCTGTAAAGGTGATTGGTGGGGAGAGGCACTGTAATTAAACCACACATGACATTTACACGCAGAGAGTCTCCAAACAGTCTATGAGTGACGAGGAAGACAGGAGTGGAAAGGGTATCCTGTTACAGTTGTTGATCTAGATTATAAATCCTTTGGGGGCAGGGCCATTGTCCTTTGTACTCCTTTAGTACACTGTGCCCTACACACTTGATGTATGCATTTTACTACAACCCAATGCAAGGTTATAGATCTAGGATGAACAAATGTATATCATACCTAGAAGAGAGAGAGAGAATCATAGGATGCAGGGACACTGAAGAAGACTTGGAGGGAATAGTAGACAACCAACTGAACATAAGTTCCCTATGTGATGCTGGAGCTAAATAAAGCAATGTGATTTTTGGATGCATAATCATAAATAGGAGTAGAGAGATGGTACTACCTCTATATATGCTATTAGTAAGACCATTATTTGAATATTGTGCCTGGTTGTGGTGCTTGTTTCAAAAAAGATGTTGACAAAATGGAGAGGGTTCAGAAAAGAGCTAGAATAATTCAAGGCTTGGAAAACATAATTTATAGTGAAAGACATAAACTAATAGATTTAACTTCTTATCTAAGAAGGTTAAGAGGTAACTTGAACATGATCTATAAGTACCTGCATCGGGAGAAGACTTCTGAATACTTGGCTCTTTAATCTAGCACACAAAGGCATAATGAGCTCCTCCATTAGAACAGTGTGCCTAGATATGTGATAGATTCTTCATCATCTGAAGTCTTTAAATCAAGACTGGTTATTTTTTGGAAGGATACTCCCACTCATACAGATGTTATGGTCTTGATACAGAAATTACTGGGTGATGTTTTATGGCCTGTGTTATGCAGGCAGTCTGACTAGATGATCATAGTGGTTCTTTCTGGCCTTAAAACATATGAATGTATCAATACCTCATAATGCTGTCAGTGGGCTGTTAAAATTCAATGCCAGTTCAGACCATTGACATCCTCAGGCTGTTTGGGCTCACTGTATACTATTGATTAAAAGGCTTTTGTTAAATACTATACCATCTTGTTTCCTTCTGTGAATAATTTTAGACCTGCATATAACCTCAAAATACTTTAAATTAGCACAACTTAATATATCAGCTACAAATTCTGAATTGATATTAATATAGCTAGCTGAAATGGGACAATGGGAGACCTTTCCCTTGGAAACCAATAATTAGTACTTCCCTTTCACAAAAGAGGAAGTGTATACACTAATCAGTAAATGTTGTAGCAACCTGCATACAACTTGGAGGGAGGGGCAAAGGTTGCAAGAGGGAAGAGTTTGGAAAAGGCACTGGCCAAGCAGGCAGGCAGGCAGGCAGTCTGTAAATGAAATGAATGCTAGGTGCAGCACATCTGCAAATAGTTTTCTCAATAAAGAGCCAGTTTAGTTTTGACACACTGATCCTTCATGTTATTACCCAGCACGTGGGCACGTGAAACAACTGTGAAAACAAGTTGTCATGGTATATTTCCCCAATCTGAACCTTAGAGTCCAAAAGTTGGGGTACCAGCATGAATTCCACTAAGCTTAATTACCTGCTTAGATTCTGTAGCGCTGCCACCAACCAGGACTTGGAGTGCCTGGTAAACTCTGGTCCCCCCAAAACCTTCCCAGGGGACCCCCCAAGACCCAAATTCCTTGAGACTTACAACAAAGGGGAATAAACCATTTCCCTCCCCTTCTCCTTTCTTCCTCTCAGATCTTTCCCGCCCTGGGTATACTAGCAGATCACTGTGATTCAGACTCCTTGAATCACAACACAGAAATCAGGTTGGTTCCCCCCCTTCTCTCCCCCTCCCTTCTCCTTCCCTGTTAAGTACAGACTCAATGCCCTTGAGCCTCAACAAGGGGAAAAAATCAAACAGGTCTTAAAAACAAAACTTTTAATAAAAAGAAAGAAAAAAAGTAAAAGTTGTCTCTGTAATTCAGATGGTAGAAGTTACAGGGTCTTTCAGCTTATAGACACTAGAGAGAAGCCGCCCCCCCCAGCAAAATACAATTTAAAATACTTCCAGCAAACTACACATTTGCAAATACAGAAAACAATCAAAGACTATAACCGCCTTTCTATTGAATACTCACTATTCTGAATATATAAGAGACTGTAGCAGGGAGATCAGCAAGGAACCTGGTTGCACGTCTAGTCCCTTCAGGACCCAGAGAGAACAAAGCAAAACCCAAAACCACAAACAAAGGCTTCCTCCACCGAGATTTGAAAGTATCTTGTTTCCTGACTGGTCCTCTGGTCAGGTGTTTTTGGTTTACTGTTTGTTAACCTGTTAAAGGTAAAAGAGACATTAACCCTTAACTATCTGTTTATGACACAAGCATTCTTCATTAATAGAATAATTCGGACTGAGACTTTCAAAACTATCTGTAGAGATAAGAAATCCAGAACACCGTGGCCAGGGTGAATGCAAGACTGTCTTTACTACCTATTTACACGGACACTTACCTCTTTTTGGTATATGCCGCAGGGTGGCCACCTTGAAGCACTCTAAATGTTCACAGCTAACAGCATAACCTCCTTTCTGAAAAGGGAATGGTGATAAAATCTTTATTCAAACTTTTCATTAAAAACTTATCACAGGAATGAAATATCAACACAAAACAAGAATAAGCAGGCCTGTGAAGGACTGGTAGATTGCCCAAACCTTCAGACTCGTGTCAGGGATTTATTCCATTCTTTAAAGATATTTGACTACTAGCCCTCTGACTTTCTTGAATTCTCAAGATCTTTTGTAATCCTCCAGGAATGCAAAAGGCAGGATATCTCCTGGCAGGAAGAAGGTCTGGAGGATACACTGGTGGTTCTGTGTGGGCAGATGGGATATTCACAGGTTCCATCTTGGGTTAGTGATCAGGGTGTGTTGCAGGTCTACCTGGTGATGCATCCAGACGTCTCCAGTTCTGACAGAAGTTTCCCATTGGCACTCTGAAAGTAGAAGTGAGGGGTTCTGGTGCATCCCTGCATAATTTCATGTTATGGTGCCTGTAAAAATTCCTCTTCTGATGGGGTTTATATTGATATTCCTTCAGTCTTGAGAAGTCATGCTAACGGGATCTAATTGGGAAAGGGTGGCTAGAACAATGGACCTCAATTTCTTTCCTACCAAGAAGTTCTGCAGGGCTGAATCCATTTTCCAGAGCTGTGTTGATGTGAATGGCAACAGGGCAAGATGAGGCACTGAGGCTTTAGAAAGAAGTTATTTCATTGTCTTTATTGCATGTTCTGCTTTATCACCATTCTAGGGAGCCAGAGGCCTAGATGTGACTTGAGTGAAACTGTTGGTATCTATAAACCTCCTGAAAGTCGTGAGGGCCATTCTCAGCGATGACTTGCTTTGAAATCCCAAAATGGGTAAAGCTGGGTTGTATCCTCTCTACAACTGCACTGATATGAGCAGACTGTTTTTTGAACAAATTGGCAACTTCAATGAATCTTGAGAAATAATCAATCAAAGATAGAGCTAATCTTTTCTATAAACCTGACTGTCTACCACTGTCTGTCTGGTACAGCAGATGGCAGTAATGGTTCTGGTGGGTTGGCTCTTATGACAGGATAAATATCACATTTCTCACTGCCTCTTGTAGTTGCTTGCTCAGCTCAGGCCACCAACAAGATTGTTCAGTTCTTCCCTGCATTTTGTAGTACGTCATGCAGTCTGTCAAGGATTTTGTGTTGCACTGCTGTAGGGATAGTCAGTCTGGAGCACTTCAACAGCAAATCAGTAAGATTCCCAGAAACCACCCAATATATTGTTTCATTGAAGTTTTTGATGATCTGTTTTGTCCAGTCCAGTCTTAATTCATCTATTTCCTGCTAGTTCTGTGTGGCTTTTAGGTTGTGCTTGCTTGTGTGTTCCTTTTCCATTTTTGCAAGGATGTTCTGTTATCTGTTGGGTCTTTGTTTGATCCTGCTCTGACACCATGTAGAAATTAGAGACCCAGGACACTGTCATCTGAGTGAATGCAAGACTGTCCTTATTTTCTGTGTGTACAGACCCCTTCTTCCTAATGGCCACCCTAAATAGTGGTTCTAAACATTCATAGCTAGTACCACAATACATATGGGAGTTTAGCACCCAACTCCCATGGACTTAGGATCCTTTGAAAATCCCACCCTAAATGTAAAAGGTGGAGATCTTACTGTTCATATAATCAACTATAAAAACAGAAGAGAGCCCCAGAAAGAGATGCTGTGCATCCAAACAGAAATGAAATGTTCACTATTGAATATGCGTGCTGCAGCCTTATGGGCATATTAATATTACAAAGGTTATATCTGGAGGCAGACAGCAATAAAGGACATAATCATCAATTTGTTAGGTGTCAGAGCAATATTCAGAACTGAGCAAGTGTCCTCGATCTGAGATACTCTATCCTATACTACAGACAAGTGCTACAACATTTCCCCCCCAGAAATAATCTTTTAAATGTTTTAAATGAATCCTCTTAAAGTTGTGACTGTTCTCTTTTTATGTCCACTTTCTGAATTGGGCCCCTATCCAAAGCCCATTGAGATGGATAGAAATCTTTCCACTGGTCTCAATGGCCTTTGGATCACGCTCTCTAGTCAATGAATTTTACTGTTAGTAATGTTCATTGAAAGTGAAAAGGGCGGCATATGCATTGAAAACCATTTTAAACATTGTAATCATGAGCATTTGCACCGGAAACCTGACTGTAAGTGTTACGCTTATGTAAACAGGGAATATGCCACTTGGTATGTTTCTATCTGTTGAATCAAAACAGTTTAGATTTGGAATGTTGAATGCTTGCAATGAGCTGCTTATGAACAAACTACAGCCCAAGAAGACATAGCATATTTTTGGTGGGGTAGTTTCTGATAATGAATAGATTAGAGAAACTTCTCATCTATTTGTCTACAATCCCATCCCAAACAGTGGCAAAATTCACCAAATAAATTCATCAGACTCTTGGTCCCATTGGTCCTACAATGCACACTGATGATCGTTTACATATTTGTTTCATCTGCTGATTGAAAGATAAGCTGAAAAATCAAACCCTTTTGCTTTTAGTCCTCTTGTGTAATACAGAGAAATCCTTTGTGAAGCATTGTGGAATAGGCACTTGTCATAAACAGATAGCTAAGGGTTAACGTCTCTTTCACCTGGAAAGAAGTAATCTGAACCACCTGACCAGAGGACCAATCAGGAAACAAGACTTTTTCAAATCTGGGTGGAGGGAACTTTGTGTGTGGGTCCTTTGTTCTTGGGTCTTCTGCCTGTATGCTCTCTCGGCTATGAGAAGTAATTTCTGTTTTCTGCTTTCTAATCTTCTGTTTCCAAGTTGTGAGTACAAAAGATCAGATAGTAATTTATGTTTTTTTGTATTACATGTCTATAGTTGCTGAAGTGCTTTAAATTGTATTCTTTTTAAATAAGGCTGTTTATTCATATTTTTTTAAGCAATTGACCCTGTATGTGTCACCTTAATACAAAAAGACCATTTTTAGTATTTTTCTTTCTTTTATATAAAGCTTTCTTTTTAAGACCTGTTGGAGTTTTTCTTTAGTGGGGAACTCCAGGGAATTAAGTCTGTACTCACCAGGGAATTGGTGGGAGGAAAAAGTCAGGGGGAAATCTGTGTGTGTTAGATTTACTAGCCTGACTTTGCATTCCCTCTGGGTGAGGGGGGAAGAGAGATTAGCTCTTGGTAATTTTGTTCTCCAGGACTGGGAACGGGGAGGGTGAAGTCCCTCTGTTTAGATTCACGGAGCTTGCTTCTGTGTCTCTCTCCAGGCACACCTGGAGGGGGGAAGGTAAAAGGTTTATTTCCCTTTGTTGTGAGACTCAAGGGAGTTGGGTCTTGGGGTCCCCAGGGAAGGTTTGGGGGGACCAGAGTGCCCCAAAACACTCTAATTTTTTGGGTGGTGGCAGCTTTACCAGGTCCAAGCTGGTAACTAAGCTTGGAAGTTTTTCATGCTAAACCCCATATTTTGGACGCTAAGGTCCAAATCTGGGACTAGGTTTATGACATGAGTGGCTAGTGAGATAGAATCCAGAAGCCAGTAGGAATATTATATTTTTCTTTTCTCTGCTAGGGGCTTTTAAGCAGAGGGAACAGTTTGGTTTTAAAAGGAACCAGAGAGAATTTTTTTTCTCTGCTCTCTCTGGCAGCTGTGGCTTGCATATTAAGCAAGAAACCACTAAGAGACTATTAAGGGTCTTTCGTCACACAATAGCACTCCCATTAGGAGGCAGATACCAGCACTATACTCATGCAAATAAAGTGGTTTTTCTGGTTTACTTTACATTGAAAAAATTAGCTAGAGGAAGAAAGGGAAAAAGGCACTGTTGCTAGGCAGACCCCAGGAGATAACAGAGCCTGCAGTTCAGACAATAAACACCAGAGGGCACCCCAACACAAGAAAACAGGAACCATGACTTCTAAGGCAAATATGGAGGCCGAAGCACAAATCAAAGACGCCGAGCACAGGCGAGAGATGGAAAAAAACAAACAGGAACTGGAAAAAAGACAAAAAGAGGTGGAGCTGAAAGAAAAGGAAGAAAGCATCAAACTGGCAGCCTACAAAAGAGAACAAGCCACCAAAGAGGCAGCCCACAAAAGAAAACTAGAAGAAGAAGAGATGGCCCACCGCCGAGAAATGGAAAAACAACAAAAAGAAAGTGAAGAGAAGGAAAAACAGAGAAAACATGAACTGGACTTAGCGCAAGCTGGGCTGCATGCACCAGCCAATCCTAACAACCCTTCGCCAATTATGGTTCCACAGCACAGGAAATTTCCCACCTACAAGGCAGGTGATGACACTGAGGCCTTCTTGGAAAATTTTGAAAGAGCCTGTCTTGGGTACCGCATCTCTGAAGACCAGTACATGGTAGAATTGAGGCCACAGCTCAGTGGACCTTTAGCAGAAGTGGCAGCTGAAATGCCTAAGGAGAACATGAACGACTATAAACTTTTTCAAACCAAGGCCAGATACAGAATGAGGATAACCCTGGATCATGCCCGTCGGCGTTTCAGAACCCAAAAGTGGAAAACAGATGTGTCATTTCCCAAACACGCCTACTACGTTGGGAAAAATTATGAGGCCTGGATATCAGGACACAATGTTTAAAACCTTGGAAGAACTGCACCTCCTCATACAAATGGAGCAGTTCTTGGATGGTGTTCCTGAGGACATAACACGGTACATACAAGATGGAAAACCCAAAAATCTCGCTGAGGCGGGGGAAATTGGAGCCAGATGGATGGAAGTGGCAGAAAGCAAGAAAGCTATGGTCAAGGGGAACGAATACCCCAGGGGGCACACCGACCATAAACCCTACAACCGAGGACAGCCAAAGACCCCACATACAACCCAAGTAAAGCCACAGACGCCCTATTCTTTCACCTCACCAGTCTCCAGTAACTCACCTCGGCCCAGTGATCCATCAGATGGAAGATGCTTTAAGTGTAATGAACTGGGTCATATCAAGGCCAACTGTCCAAAGAACGCCATCCGAGTGCAGTTCATTACACCACCATCACACAAAAGATCCCCAGGCCCAGATGCCTCTCAAATACCCTTGGAGCGAAGGGAAAATTTGAGAGTGGGCGGAAAGAAGGTTACTGCGTGGAGAGACACGGGGGCACAAGTGTCAGCGATCCACCAATCCTTCGTAGACCCCAAATTCATCAACCCAAAGGCCAAAGTGACAATTTACCCCTTCATGTCACAAGCTGTAGACTTGCCTACAGCTGAACTGCCTGTCCAGTACAAAGGCTGGTCAAGAATGTGGACTTTTGCAGTCTATGACAATTATCCTATCCCCATGCTACTGGGGGAAGACTTGGCCAACCAGGTGAAGCGGGCCAAGCGAGTGGGAATGGTTACACGTAGCCAAACCAGGCAAGCTTCCAGACCCATTCGTGTTCCTGAGCCGTCCACAAATGCCCCGTCTGTGTTACCAGAGACCCAGACAGAGGTAGTGGACCCGGATTCCATGCCAACCACTGAAACAGCCACAGCACCTCCAGTCCCAGGCCCGGAACTGGAACAGCAACCAGCACCAGCAAGTGCAACCACATCTTCAAACTCAACGCCAGAGGGCGCCAGCGAGCCAGAACTGGCAGAAGCAACAGACAGCCATACCCAAAAGGCTCAGCCAGAGCCTGAAATACCCTCAGGTGCACCAGCGGAGAGCGGTTCACCAGCCACGGAAACAACCCCATCACCTACATCGCTTTCAGAGGGACCAAGCCCAAGTCCATAGTCTGAGGAAGAACTGGTAACCCCAGCCTCAAGGGAACAGTTCCAGACTAAGCAGGAAGCAGATGACAGCCTTCAGAAAGCTTGGGCGGCGGCACGGAGCACCCCACCGCCTGTCAGCTCTTCTAATCGATCCTGGTTTGTTATAGACCAAGGACTTTTATACAAGGAGATTCTTTCTGGTGGACACCGGGAAGAATGGCAGCCGCAAAAACAGTTGATGGTTCCAACTAAGTACTGGGGGAAGCTCTTAAGCTTAGCCCATGATCATCCCAGTGGCCATGCTGGGGTGAACAGAACCAAGGACCGGTTGGGGAAGTCCTTCCACTGGGAGGGGATGGGCAAGGATGTTGCCAAGTATGTCCGGTCTTGTGAGGTATGCCAAAGAGTGGGAAAGCCCCAAGACCAGGTCAAGGCCCCTCTCCAGCCACTCCCCATAATTGAGGTCCCATTTCAGGAAGTAGCTGTGGATATTCTGGGTCCTTTCCCAAAAAAGACCCCAGAGGAAAGCAGTACGTACTGACTTTAGTGGACTTTGCTACCCGATGGCCGGAAGCAGTAGCCCTAGGCAACACCAGGGCTAACACTGTGTGCCTGGCCCTAACAGACATTTTTGCCAGGGTAGGTTGATCGTCCGACATCCTTACAGATTCAGGATCTAATTTCCTGGCAGGGACCATGCAAAAACTGTGGGACACGCATGAGGTGAACCACTTGGTTGCCAACCCGTACCACCATCAAACCAATGGCCTGGTGGAAAGGTTTAATGAAACTTTGGGGGCCATGATACGAAATTCGTCAACGAATACTCCAATAATTGGGACCTAGTGTTGCAGCAGTTGCTGTTTGCCTACAGGGCTGTCCCACATCCCAGTTTAGGGTTTTCACCGTTTGAACTTGTGTATGGTCACGAGGTTAAGGGACCATTACAGTTGGTGAAGCAGCAATGGGAGGGGTTTATGCCTTCTCCAGGAACTAACATTCTGGACTTTGTAAGCAACCTACAAAGCACCCTACATGCTGATTGAAAGATAAGCTGAAAAATCAAACCCTTTTGCTTTTAGCCCTCTTGTGTAATACAGAGAAATCCTTTGTGAAGCATTGTGGTATAGGCACTCCTATACCATTAGGAATAAGTCACTGAAAGATCTTGATGTGTTGCTCATAAAAAACCGAGGACTCTAATATAGAGAATAGGGCTTTAGCCTAAATGCAAGAAACAGTTGTTAGCCTTTTAAAAAGGTATCTCCCTTAGGGTGACCTGACAGTAAAGCTGCATCGCTCTGCACAAATATGGAGAAGGGGTCCCATGACTTGGGAAAACCAAATGTTTCTTGAAACTCTTGCCTAGAGGTTTGTCTAAATGCAGAATTAGCGCATGGCCAGCTGGGGTGCAGAGCTAGCCTGACGCACACTAACTGGCCATGGGGATCCTGCTATGATGCACTAAAGTGCTTTGACCTACTGCTGTCTGAAATATGAGGGAACTTTTAGTGTGCCCTCAAAGGGTCCACATAGCCAGTTAATGCAGAGTATGCTAGTGTGCTGTAGATTTACACTCCAGCTTGCTGCACACTCACTTTCCTTCTAGATAAGCCCTAGGATGCTGCTGAGAGGCTGATCCAGAGAGGATCAGCAAGCACTGAAAACGCACAATATCCAGGGGTGGGTGGCATCTTCTGTTCCTTCAAGGTTATGGTAGGTGTAAGGGGGAGGGATAGCTCAGTGGTTTGTGCATTGGCCTGCTAAACCCAGGGTTGTGAGTTCAGCCCTTGAGGGGGCCATCTGGGGATAAATCTGTCTGGAGGTTGGTCCCCCCATTGAGCAGGGGGTTGGACTAGATGATCTCCTGAGATCCCTTTCAACCACAATATTCTATGTTCTCTGTCTCATCTAAAACAAGATGGCCCAAGAACATAGTGACTTGCTTCCTCCTTAGGGATAACCTTGGAAAGGTATTAAGCACCACTATAGAGAATGTATAGTAGAAGTCACAAATCCAGTGGTGCAAAGGTAATAGATTGTGGGAGGGAGAGACAAAATTCAAATAAATTGGCCTGAATATTCTATACATTCATTGACTCACTGTTAAAACACATTAATGAAATGTTTCATGCATACAAAAGGAACAAACATTCTTACAGTACTACATTATGTGCAGACAAATGCCTTATGCTGGACCTCTGCATGGAGTGATTTCTTACCTTGTAAGGTGAGCTTAAAAGTGAATAAGATAAACATAAAATATTGTTAAAAGGTATTTTAATAAATCCTTTCTAAACCATGGCTCTATAGCTTATTTTACAAACTACACCATCAATATAGGCTTCAGATGGGAGTGGTTTGTGTATAAGTTACAATGGCTCCATTTAGGATACTTTAACTTTCTTTTTAATTTTCTTTTCTTTGTTGTTAGCTTTTGAATAAGCAGCTACCGAACCACTGGTGCATCCAAGTTCTTTTAAAGAAGATACTTTATTTAAAATTGACTATAACAGAGAAGGTGAAGTCTTTTTGTTTTTTGTTTTAAATGTCCCCTTTTCACATGGTTCCCCAGTTCTCATGGATTTTCATGTTGCTCAGACAATGGGAAACACCTTGGTATTTGGATCACATGAAATCTCAATGACATGATTGAGGACTGATTCTCTGATAATAAACCTTTACCAAGTGATTTTGAAAGATAGCAACTATTACTTCTTCCATTATAGGGAAAGGTCAATTCTATTAAAAAGGTTTTTGTTCTAAACCTTAATGATTTCTCTGCCCATGGAACCAGAAATTAGAACAAACATTCCAAACCGTTCTGAGGGGTAGGTTGGAAGCTAGAATGTCAATAAAAATCCATTATAAATGAATCTCCATAACTTACATCTTTATAGGATATAATTGCAGGTGATCCTGTGATATGTTGAGTGGTCAAGATGGAATGATGAAAGAGGTGTTTTAACTGTGTCCAAGAAGGGAGAGAATTCTTGAACAGAGACATGGTTCCAGCTCTTTTCTCAATTTGGTTATGGCAAAAATGTCAGAAGGGGCTATATGAGCTCTGGAAAATCCCATCCTTCGAAAGTCCTGGGAGTTTCTTTACCACTGGGCTCAACACTTCTTAAAAAAAACCATTTATTTAACTGTCTAAAAATGAATTTAGAGGTCAAAATTTAGACACCCATTATTGAAAATATTGGGCATAAAGACCAATATGCATTCCATATTTCAGCTTGTATTCTAGTATGAGAATAATATTTCCATAATTTATTCCCTCTTCAGGGCCAGCTGTATATGCCAGTGAGGTCAATAGCAAAACTCCAACTGACTTCAATGGGTCCCAAGTTTAGCCCTCTGAATAACCAAATGTATATGTGGACATAATACATACAACATAAAAACACATATTACTTGGGGCAAAGAGTAACAGAGGCAGAGAGAGAGAGAAGAAATAGCACATAATAGATCTGTCAAGGAACCAGAAGGTAGGCAATGTTAGATACTCTGAATGCACTGAGAATTTAGGTTGTCAAAATACTTCAGCGTTGATGTTCTGTGTGATTAGATCAAAAGTTTTAAACTTGGTTGCCAGTGGTTCATAGACTCATAGATTTTAAGGTCAGAAGGGACCATTATGATCTTCTAGTCTGACCTCCTGCACAACTCAGGCCACAGAATCTCATCCACCCACTCCTGTAACAAACCCCTGACCTATGACTGAGCGATTGAAGTCCTTAACTTGTGGTTTAAGGATTTCAAGGTCCAGAGACTCCTCGAGCAAGTGACCCGTGCCCCATGCTGCAGAGGAAGGCGAAAACTCCCCAGGGCCTCTGCCAATCTGCCATGGATGAAAATTCCTTCCCAACCCCAAATATGGCGATCAGCTAAACCCTGAGCATGTGGGCAAGACTCACCAGCCAGACACCCAGGAAAGAATTCTCTGTAGTAACTCAGATCCCATCCTATCTAGTGTCTAACGGTTAGGCCTATTTATACAGTTATAGAAAATGTGACTTGATTTTTTTATAGGCTTTTGAGCCCCCACAGTTGTTATCTGCTAAATGCTTTGTTTCCTCTTCAGCATTATCAATTCTGTAAACCATTTCTAGATCTTTTTATGCTAAACATTTACAAAAGGCCACAGACTGATGGATTTTAGTTTTTATTTGATCTTTCAAGGCATGGAGTAGAAGATGAATTTACTTTTTTTTTCTATTGAGTCTAGATGGCCGTAATTTGTCAGATTATTTTCTGAAGATTTATTATTTTCACTGTGGTTGAATCCCTTTAAAAATTGCTTTAAAGAAAGCTTAGCATTTCAAAAATGCTTTATGTTTATACAAAAAAGAGCCAATTTTAAAGGCTTTAAGATATTGCTCTGATATAAACGACATTTCTGAAATGCTGACTAGTCTGTAAAAATCAGCTGAGCCATGATAACTTGAAAACTCAGCACAGTCAATGCAGCTGAGTCTAAAGTAGATAATATGTTATACTGATTTGTTTTACCATCATATTCCATAGGGCTCAAAGGGACCGCAAATATTATCAAGCTTAACCCCTTGCCAAGATGCAGAATTTGTTGTCAAAATCATCCAAGACTGGTGGCTATCCAGCCTTTTTGAAAAACTCCAGCAAAGCAGATTCCACAACTTTTTTTTTCAATTCAAAATGAAATGAAAACAAAATTACAGAGTTTTACAAAATAGACTGAAAAAGCTTTTTGTTTGTATTTAGAGTTTCATGTCTTACCACCTTTTTTCTTTGATTAAGCAAACGTACCTCCGTCTGGACTGTTGTATAATGTAAAAGCTGCATTGCTTAGAAGACCAATTGGATTACACTTTTCTATAATTTTATGGTGACACTTAAAAATAAGCTCTTTGATGTTCTTGACTGCATCAGCTGGGAACTCAGACTGCGTCTTCTAGTACATTTATTTTAATAGCTCTGCAAAGTTTTTAAATTATATATTCAGTTCACTCTGCTTTTAAGAGACAGACTAGCTGTTTTTCTCTGTGCTCCAAGGAAGCTGTTAGTTTGATGGGTACTTAATCAAGAGTTACTAGAAGAAATATTGCATGCCGAGGAGGAAAATAAGTTTTCTAAATAGCTGTAAGAAGGACCCTCCCTGATCTCAGTTGAATTTTGTCTTCCAAAAGTCTCATATTAACCACTGTCAAAGTATATTTCTTAAAACTGAAAATCAGTATAATCTAACCCATTCTACTACATATCAATGAAATCTGGGGTCCAATTTAATAATCCACCCAGGGTAATAGGATAACCCTCCACAAAATAACCCTACATTTGCAGTTCCAAAACAATCACCTCTACCCCTACCCGCCAAAAAACTCCATATGCACAGAATCTCCAACATCAGTGGCTGCAGAATAGAATTGAGCTGATTCATATGTGGGGATGGAAAGGCTGGGTTTTTTTTTCAAAGCATTGGGTGCCAGTTAATTATTAAAATTTAAATCACCAAAAATGGTCAAATTTGACAACTGGGAGAATAATAATTGAGAAGATAAAACTATTGGTTACTCATAGACTATTTCAGGGAAAATTAAAATCAGCAGAGTTACTGATAATTGTTGTAGTTTGAGACAGCCAGGGATGTGATTTCTCATTATGTCCCCATGAGTTCTTTCCCCATGGGTATGCCACCTAAGCAAAGAAATTAAACTTTGTTTAAAAAAAAATCTAAAATCAACTAAGAAACAAAATATATGCAAATTAGTTACACAGTATATAAGGTAAGTAATTCTATTTTGTATAGGTTCTTATACCATACTAATCACCATAGTTTTGAGCATGTTCTGGTAGTACATCAAGCAATATATTTATGTCCATCATGAATGTGTTTCTTTTTTTTCTTTCCCCAGGGTGAGAAAATTGTGGGCAGTAGATTGTTTTGTTTTGGAATTTATGAAATAATGTATGTATTTATATACACTTATTGCAACATACTTATGTAAGAGGAGGCATGGTCAAGGTGATGTGCCTTTGTATTGGAGTGGCAGGTGGTGAGGTTCATGATGGTCCTTAGCTCTTAGGGGAGTTCATTCGATAGACTTGTACTAGTCTCCAAGAAAGCTCTGTCTCCAGAACAAACTAGCTTTAGCTCAGTGGTTCCCAAACTGGAGTTCATGAACCCTAGAGGGGTTGCAAAATGTTACAGGGGGTTCTTGGGAAAAAATCCCTAATGGCGGACAGAGCTGTCCCTAGGAACCCCAGGTAGCATGGGGCCAGCAGACTGGAGAGCCTGAACTTCCAAGAACTAAGCAGATCAAAGCAAGCATATCTATCACACTGAGGAGATTTAAACTTCAAGACTCCTTATAAGAAATGGAAAGGGAGGTGGATATTTTTGCTGATTTTAAAATTAAATAGGCAGCTAGTATTGTTTTTAAAACGATTATGAAGAACAAGTTTAAGCTTTGTTGTAACGTGTGTTGTTTGCCGGGACTGCTCAAGACCTGAATGCTTGTGGAAGGAGGAACTCTTTGGGTTGGATACTTAAATACCCTTATGCAATTTCACATCTGATATTCCTTGATGAAACATAGGAGCCTTGTCTTATAACAGGCTTATTCAGTGATACAAGCTACAAAAGTGAAATCTTGGAAGAGTGTTGCTATTTTCATAATGTAATAAAAACCATAATTATAAATAATAATTAATAAGTGTGTCATAAGCATGTCATAAAAACAAATGTTATATTTCCAAGATAACTGCTTTTATAATTTATACTCAGGTAAAAAAGAAAGTCCCTGGAAATATTCATTTTTAGAAGGGGTTTTGCGAGACTTGACATTTTAGTGAAAGGGGTTCATAGGTTGTTAAAGTTTGGGAACCACTGCTTTAGCCTTATGGTAGAAAGTTCCAATGAATGATACAAAGTAATTATGTGCAAGGAAAAAAAGATTATGACCTTCAGTTAAACAACTGATAGTCAAGTATCACTAACAATATTCAACAACCAGGATTAAAAATCAATACCACATAAAGGAATACAAATTCAATTAAGATGTACTTAAATCTAAACCCTAATAGAAACATAGAACTGGAAGGGACCTCATTCTACTTACATTAGATCATTTCTCCAGTTTGTCCAGATCATTTTGAATTTTCATCCTATCCTCCAAAGCACTTGCAACCCCTCCCAGCTTGATATTGTCCACAAACTTTATACGTGTACTCTGTACGCTATTATCTAAATGATTAATGAAGATATGAAACAGAACCAGACTCAGAACTGAACCCTGCAGGACTCTACTCGTTATGTCCTTCCAGCATGACTGTGAACCAATGATAACTACTCTCTGGGAACGGTTTTCCAACCAGTTATGCACCCACCTTATAGTAGCTCCATCTAGGTTGCATTTCCCTAGTTTGTTTATGAGCAGGTGATGTGAGACAGTATCAAAAGCTTTACTAAAGTCAAGATATACCATGTCTACCACTTCCCCTCATCCACATGGCTTGTTACCCTGTCAAAGAAAGCTATCAGGTTAGTTTGACATGATTTGGTTTTGACAAATCCGTACTGACTGTTACTTATCACCTTATTATCTTCTAGATGTTTGCAAATTGATTGCTTAATTATTTGATCAATTGACATAGGTTATGTTATATCAGTTATCCTAAAAACAGACAGAAAGTAGTAATAAAATAAGTAAAACAGACTTAATACTACAAAGAGTATTCAGTTATAAAAAGGCTTCAGTATAATAACTAATAATTCTTTCAAAAACATTTAGAAGTGTTTTTAAGCTGAATAAGTATTCAAAAGAAGCAACTTTAAATCCTGTTACAGTCATAGTTCAGTGTAAATGTTCAGTTCACACATACCTAATAAAAACAATTACAAACCGAATACTAGCAAATTTGGGTACAAAACAATAACTCCTAAGATATATTGTATTAATAAGATGCATTATAAAGGGTAAACATCTTAATATTCAACTATATCAGTATATTAAAATCTGATACCTGGCAAAGGGTTTCACCTAAAAACTTAACAGAAATACCTAGGTGAAATATACAGTGCAAGTTAATTCACATGAAAAAGGAAAGTGTTTCCATGAATAATACAGCAGAACCTTAGAGTTATGAACACCAAAGTTACAAACTGACCGGTCAGCACATATCTCATTTTTAACTGGAAGTACACAATCAGGCAGCAGCAGAGAAAAAAAATAAAATAAAATAATAAAAAACAAATATAGTACAGTGTTAAATATAAATTACTGAAAATAAAGGGAAAGTTTAAAAAAAGATTTGACAAGATAAAACTATTTCTGTGCTTGTTTCATTTAAATTAAGATGGTTAAAAGCAACATTTTTCTTCTGCATAGTAAAGTTTCAAAGGTGTATTAAGTCAATGTTTAGTTCTTTCTTTTGAAAGAACAACCATAATGTTTTAATCAGAGTTTGTTCAGACCATTCCTGAGGTGTTCATAACTCTAAAGTTCTACTGTATTGGTGAAGATGCCAGACATGCCAACCCCATGAAAAAAACACAGAAATTGGGCTTGTTTTTGGCTTAATTGGCTTGTGAGTTACTTGTTGGCTAGTTTTTGGCTTGTAGTTTGTTGCTTGTTGTAGCTTGTTGCTTCTTTTTTTTGATAGGCTCCCAGGAAGCAGGTGCAAGGAGGGAGAGAGTCAGGGGTGCACAGCAGGCCCACCACAGTCTCAGACTGCACACCAGGGTGAATCTAGTCACACAGAGTGTTGAGGTTCTTAGGGATTGGCTTGTTTTGCCATTGTTTTGAAATGGGATTAACTTTTGGGCTTATTATGAAAGTCGGGGTGCTTATTTACTGTGTGAAAGTTGGCAACTGTGGAAGATTCGTGTAAAACAACAGAGTGCAAACACTGAGAAAATGGATTTTCAAAAGAAAATAGTACAGCAGCACAATTTCTCTCAAGATCACATTACACAATTGTTAGGTCAATCAGACTTATCTTAACACATATGAGCAAGAATGAAAATCTCTGAAAACTTGTATAAGATATTTACACATGCCAAGGTAAGAAATATTGTGTCGGTGTTGGTAATCTATATACACACCATCAAAATTGTAGGAAGGGTTGAGATTAAAAGGAGTTTCAATCTCGTCAAACAACTCACTGCACAGGAGGCTGGGGGTGTGGGAGTAGTGGGGGAGAAGAGAAAAGCTGAAAGTATTTCTGTCTTTCATACAAGCATGCAATCGAAGTGCTGGTCAGGGGTTGAGAGAGAGAGAGAAGTGAATAGGCTGAACGGCAGACAGAGCAGTAGCAGTCTGTGATGATAACACTCTCACTGCAGTTTCAAACTGATCTAAATTACGAAGATACAAAAAGCCAATATCACTGAACAACAAAAGGCTCTTACCAAAATATAACACCTCAAGTGTGTCATAAACAGATAGCTAAGGGTTAATGTCTCTTTCACCTGAAACCCCTGACCAGAAAACCAATCAGGAAACCGGATTTTTTCAACTTTGGGTGGAGGGAAGTGGGTGTCTGAGTCTTTTGTCTGTCTGCCTGTTTCCTCTGAGCTGTGGAGAAGTAGTTCTATTTTCTAGTCTTCTGTTTCTAAGTGTAAGGACAAAGAGATCAGATAGTAAGTTCTATGGTTTCTTTTCTTTGGTATTTGCATGAATATAAGTGCTGAAGTGCTTTGATTTGTATTCTTTTTGAATAAGGCTGTTTATTCAATATTCTTTTAAGCAATTGACCCTGTGTTGTATCATCTTAATACAGAGAGAACATTTGTATTTTTTCTTTCTTTTTTATATAAAGTTTTCTTTTAAGACCGGTTGGAGTTTTTCTTTACTTCAGGGAAATTGAGTCTGTACTCACCAGGGAATTGGTGGGAGGAAGAAATCAGGGGAGGTCTGTGTGTGTTGAATTGGCTAGCCTGATTTTGCATTCCCTCTGGGGAATAGGAAAGTCCTTTTTGTTCCCAGGACTGGGGAACGGAGAGGGGGAATCACTCTGTGTGGTTTCACAGAGCTTGTGTCTGTGTATCTCTCCAGGAGCACCTGGAGGGGGGAAGGGAAACAGGATTATTTCCCTTTGTTGTGAGACTCAAGGGATTTGGGTCTTGGGGTCCCCAGGGAAGGTTTTTCAGGGGGACCAGAGTGCCCCAAAACACTCTAATTTTTTGGGTGGTGGCAGCAAGTACCAGGTCCAAGCTGGTAACTAAGCTTGGAGGCTTTCATGCTAACCCCCATATTTTGGACGCTAAGGTCCAAATCTGGGAATAAGGTTATAACATGGTGTAGCAGCGGCGGGATATAGACAGAATCCAGAAGCCAGTAGGAATATTATATTTTTCTTTCTCTGCTAAGGGCTTTTTAGCAGAGAGAAACAGTTTGGTTTTAAAAGGGAACCAGAGAGAATTTTTTTTTTCTGCTCTCTCTAGCAGTTTGTGGTTTGCATGTTAAGCGAGAAGACTGTTGAGGGTCTTTTGTCATGCAATAGCCCTCCCATTAGCAGGCAAGTACCAGCACTTATATGCATGCAAATAAAGTGGTTTTTCTGGTTTCCCTTAATTGAACATTAGCTAGAGAGAGAAAAGGAAAAAAGCACTGTTGCTAGGCAGACTTCAGGAGGCAACAGAGAGCCTGCAGTTCAGAAGATAAACACCGGAGGGCACCCCAACACAAGAAAACAGAAACCATGACTTCTAAGGCAAGGATTGACGCCGAAGAACAAATCAAAGACGCTGAACACAGGCGACAGATGGAGATGAAAGAAAAGGAAGAAAGCCTCAAACTGGCAGCCTTCCAAAGAGAACAGGCAGCCCAAGAGGCAGCACACAAAAGAAAACTAGAAGAAGAAGAGGTGGCCCACCGCCGAGAAATGGAAAAACAACAAAAAGAAATGGAAAAACAACAAAAAGAGAATGAAGAGAAGGAAAAACAGAGAAAACATGAACTGGAGATGGCAAAAGCTGGGCTGTATGTGCCAGCCAACCCTAACAACCCGGCCAATTATTGCTCCACAGCACAGGAAATTTCCCACCTACAAGGCTGATGACACCGAGGCCTTCTTGGAAAATTTTGAAAGAGCCTGTCTTGGGTACAGCATCCCCGAAGACCAGTACATGTAGAATTAAGGCCACACCTCAGTGGACCTTTAGCAGAGGTGGCAGCTGAAATGCCCAAGCCGCAAATGAATGGACTATAAACTTTTTCAAACCAAGGCCAGATACAGGATGGGATACCCCAGATCATGCCCGTCGGCGCTTCAGAACCCAAAAAGTGAAACCAGAGGTGTCATTTCCCAAACACGCCTACTACATTGCAAAAAACTATGAGGCCTGGTTAACAGGAAACAACATTCAAACCTTGGAAGAAGTGAACCTCCTCATACAAATGGAGCAGTTCTTGGATGGTGTTCCTGAAGACATCACACGGTACATACAAGATAGAAATCCAAAACTATCGCTGAGGCGGGGGAGATTGGAGCCAAATGGATGGAACTGGCAGAGAAAGCAAAAAAGCTACTGTCAAGGGGAACGATTACCCCAGGGGGCACACAGACCATGAAACCCTACACCCGAGGACAGCCAAAGACCCTACATACCACCCAAGTAAAGCCACAGATACCCTACTCTTCAACCTCACCAGGTGTCCAGTAACTCACCTCGGCCCAGTGACCCATCAGATGGAAGATGCTTTAAGTGTAATGAACCGGGACATATCAAGGCCAACTGTCCCAAAGAACACCATGCGAGTGCACTTCATTACACCACCATCACACCAAAGATCCCCAGGCCCGGATGCCTCTCAAATACCCTTGGAGCGAAGGGAAAATTTGAGAGTGGGCGGAAAGAGGTTACTGCGTGGAGAGACACGGGGGCACAAGTGTCAGCTATCACCAATCCTTCGTTGACCCCAAATTCATCAACCCAAAGGCCAAAGTTACAATTACCCCTTCATGTCACAGCTGTAGACTTGCCTACAGCTCAACTGCCTGTCCAGTACAAGGCTGGTCAGGAATGTGGACTTTTGCAGTCTATGACAATTATCCTATCCCCATGCTACTGGGGGAAGACTTGGCCAACCAGGTGAGGGCGGGCCAAGAGAGTGGGAATGGTTACCCGTAGCCAAACCAGGCAAGCTTCCAGACCCATTCCTGTTCCTGAACCGTCCACAGAAGCCCCGTCTGGTTACCAGAGACCCAGACAGGGGCAGTGGACCCGGATTCCATGCCTACCACTGAAACAGCCACAGCATCTCCAGTCCCAGGCCCGGAACTGGAACAGCAACCAGCACCAGCAAGTGCAACCACATCTTCAAACTCAACGCCAGAGGGCGCCAGCAAGCCAGAACTGGCAGAAGCAAAAGACAGCCATACCCAAAAGGCCTCAGCCAGAGCCTGAAATACCTCAGGTGCACCAGCGGAGAGCGGTTCACCAGCAACGGAAACAACCCCAGTCACCTACATCGCTTCCAGAGGGACCAAGCCCAAGTCCACAGTCTGAGGAAGAACTGGTGACCCCAGCCTCAAGGGAACAGTTCCAGGCTGAGCAGGAAGCAGATGACAGCCTTCAGAAAGCGTGGCGCGACACGGAGCACCCCACCGCCTCTCAGCTCTTCTAATCGATCCCGGTTTGTTATAGACCAAGGACTTTTATACAAGGAAATTCTTTCTGGTGGACACCGGGAAGAATGGCAGCCGCAAAAACAGTTGGTTGGTTCCAACTAAGTACCGGGAGAAGCTCTTAAGCTTAGCCCCATGATCATCCCAGTGGCCATGCTGGCGTGAACCAGAACCAAGGACCGGTTGGGGAAGTCCTTCCACTGGGACTGGGATGGGCAAGGACGTTGCCAAGTATGTCCGGTCTTGTGAGGTATGCCAAAGAGTGGGAAAGCCTCAAGACCAGGTCAAGGCCCCTCTCCAGCCACTCCCCATAATTGAGGTCCCATTTCAGCAAGTAGCTGTGGATATTCTGGGCCCTTTCCCAAAAAAGACGCCCAGGGAAAAGCGTACGTACTGACTTTAGTGGGACTTTGCTACCGATGGCCAGAAGCAGTAGCTCTAAGCAACACCAGGGCTAACACTGTGTGCCTGGCCCTAACAGACATCTTTGCCAGGGTAGGTTGGCCCTCTGACATCCTTACAGATTCAGGGTCTAATTTCCTGGCAGGGACCATGGAAAAACTGTGGGAAACTCATGGGGTGAATCACTTGGTTGCCACCCGTACCACCATCAACCAATGGCCTGGTGGAAAGGTTCAATGGAACTTTGGGGGCCATGATAAGAAAATTCATCAACGAATTCTCCAATAATTGGGACCTAGTGTTGCAGCAGTTGCTGTTTGCCTACAGGGCTGTACCACATCCCAGTTTAGGGTTTTCACCATTTGAACTTGGGTATGGTCACGAGGTTAAGGGGCCATTACAGTTGGTGAAGCAGCAATGGGAGGGGTTTACGCCTTCTCCAGGAACTAACATTATGGACTTTGTAAGCAACCTACAAAGCACCCTCCGACACTCGTTAGCCCTTGCTAGAGAGAACCTAAAGGATGCTCAAGAAGAGCAAAAGGCCTGGTATGACAGACATGCCAGAGAACGTTCCTTCAAGGTAGGAGACCAGGTTATGGTCTTGAAGGCGCAACAGGCCCATAAGATGGAAGCATCATGGGAAGGGCCATTCACGGTCCAAGAGCGCCTGGGAGCTGTAAACTACCTCATAGCATTTCCCAATTCCTCACTAAAGCCTAAAGTGTACCATGTTAATTCTCTCAAGCCTTTCTATTCCAGAGACTTACAGGTTTGTCAGTTACAGTCCAGGGAGATGATGCTGAGTGGCCTGACGGTGTCTACTACGACGGGAAAAAAGACGGTGGCGTGGAAGAGGTGAACCTCTCAACCACCCTGGAACGTCTGCAGCGGCAACAAATCAAGGAGCTGTGCACTAGCTTCGCCCCATTGTTCTCAGCCACCCCAGGACGGACTGAACGGGCATACCACTCCATTGATACAGGTAATGCTCACCCAATCAGAACCCCACCCTACCGGGTGTCTCCTCATGCCCAAGCTGCTATAGAACGGGAGATCCAGAACATGCTACAGATGGGTATAATCCGCCCATCTACCAGTGCATGGGCATCTCCAGTGGTTCTGGTACCCAAACCAGATGGGGAAATACGCTTTTGCGTGGACTACCGTAAGCTAAATGCTGTAACTCGTCCGGACAACTATCCAATGCCACGTACTGATGAGCTATTGGAAAAGTTGGGACGTGCCCAGTTCATCTCTACCATAGACTTAACCAAGGGGTACTGGCAAGTACCGCTAAATGAACCTGCCAAGGAGAGGTCAGCATTCGTCACCCATACGGGGGTGTATGAATTCAATGTCCTTCCTTTCGGCCTTCGAAATGCACCCGCCACCTTCCAGAGGCTGGTAGATGGTCTACTAGCTGGACTGGGAGAATTTGCAGTTGCCTACCTCGATGATGTGGCCATTTTTTCAGACTCCTGGCCCGAACACCTACTCCACCTGGAAAGGTCTTTGAGCGCATCAGGCAGGCAGGACTAACTGTTAAGGCCAAAAAGTGTCAAATAGGCCAAAACAGAGTGACTTACCTGGGGCACCAGGTGGGTCGAGGAACCATAAACCCCCTACAGGCCAAGGTGGATGCTATCCAAAAGTGGCCTGTCCCAAGGTCAAAAAACAGGTCCAATCCTTCTTAGGCTTGGCGGATACTACAGGCGATTTGTACCACACTACAGCCAAATCGCTGCCCCATTGACCGACCTAACCAAAAAGACCCAGCCAAATGCCGTTAAGTGGACTAATGAGTGTCAAAAAGCCTTTACCCAGCTTAAGGCAACGCTCATGTCTGACCCTGTACTCAGGGCCCCGGATTTTGACAAACCATTCCTAGTAACCACAGATGCATCTGAGCGTGGTATAGGAGCAGTGCTCATGCAGGAAGCAACAGATCACAACTTCCATCCTGTCGTGTTTCTCAGCAAGAAACTGTCTGAGAGGGAAAGTCACTGGTCAGTCAGTGAAAAGGAATGCTATGCCATTGTGTACGCCCTGGAGAAGCTACGCCCATATGTTTGGGGACGGCGGGTTCCAACTACAAACTGACCATGCTGCACTAAAGTGGCTTCATACTGCCAAGGGGAACAACAAGAAACTTCTTCGTTGGAGTTTAGCTCTCCAAGATTTTGATTTTCAAATTCAACACATCACAGGAGCTTCTAACAAAGTTGCTGATGCACTCTCCCGTGACAGTTTCCAGAATCCAGTAGTTAAAAAGTGTTCTTAAAATGTAAAAGTCTGTTAGTATATACTTAGTAGTATATGTAAAGGTGCATGTGTTGTATTAATCTGTTTATTTTCAAGTTCTAGAAGGAAATTGCCGCAGTGAGCTTCCCCACTGTCTGCAATTTGGGGGGCGTGTCATAAACAGATAGCTAAGGGTTAATGTCTCTTTCACCTGAAACCCCTGACCAGAGAAACCAATCAGGAAACCGGATTTTTTCAACTTTGGGTGGAGGGAAGTTTGTGTAAGAGTCTTTTGTCTGTCTGCCTGTTTCCTCTGAGCTGTGGAGAAGTAGTTCTATTTTCTAGTCTTCTGTTTCTAAGTGTAAGGACAAAGAGATCAGATAGTAAGTTCTATGGTTTCTTTTCTTTGGTATTTGCATGAATATAAGTGCTGAAGTGCTTTGATTTGTATTCTTTTTGAATAAGGCTGTTTATTCAATATTCTTTTAAGCAATTGACCCTGTGTTGTATCATCTTAATACAGAGAGAACATTTGTATTTTTTCTTTCTTTTTTATATAAAGTTTTCTTTTAAGACCGGTTGGAGTTTTTCTTTACTTCAGGGAAATTGAGTCTGTACTCACCAGGGAATTGGTGGGAGGAAGAAATCAGGGGAGGTCTGTGTGTGTTGAATTGGCTAGCCTGATTTTGCATTCCCTCTGGGTGAATAGGAAAGTCCTTTTTGTTCCAGGACTGGGGAACGGAGAGGGGGAATCACTCTGTGTAGTTTCACAGAGCTTGTGTCTGTGTATCTCTCCAGGAGCACCTGGAGGGGGGAAGGGAAACAGGATTATTTCCCTTTGTTGTGAGACTCAAGGGATTTGGGTCTTGGGGTCCCCAGGGAAGGTTTTTCAGGGGGACCAGAGTGCCCCAAAACACTCTAATTTTTTGGGTGGTGGCAGCAAGTACCAGGTCCAAGCTGGTAACTAAGCTTGGAGGCTTTCATGCTAACCCCCATATTTTGGACGCTAAGGTCGAACGGCAGACAGAGCAGTAGCAGTCTGTGATGATAACACTCTCACTGCAGTTTCAAACTGATCTAAATTACGAAGATACAAAAAGCCAATATCACTGAACAACAAAACAGGCTCTTACCAAAATATAACACCTCAAGTGACAACTTAAAAGTATGTTGCTTTTGTGTAGTGTCAGTTGTGTTATTTATAACGGAATATTCTGACAGTATCCATGGAAGTTGTTTAGTTTATTACATCTGTTTTCTCTAGAATTTAGATCTCACCAGCACAAGTCCTAGTTTTAGAGAACAAAGATTCTAACTGCAGTTGTCCTGATCATTTAGGAAAGTAGTACTTTCCTCTCTCTCAGGTCAAAATCCTGCCCTCTCTTCAGAATACAAAGGGTTTATATATAGAACATGAGTGACAAATATGGCTTTGCCACCCTCAGCATTGCGGTTTCTGGAGTTTCTGCACAGAGGTTTGTAATTTTCTTGGTTTCCTCAATCTTCAGGGAAGTTTCTCATTCCCACAGAAACTTTGATTAGGATTTGGGCCCAATACTCAAATCCTCCAAAGGTTTTGTCCATGAAGGACTCAGTTAAAGAAATTCTTCTCTCTTGAGGAAATGAAGATCCATTTTCAGGATTACTTTTACAGAAAGAAGGTTTTTTCTGAATCAGGATCAATATGACTCTTCACTCAGGATCTTTTCATCTTCAGGTGAGGCTGCTACTCTACTATCCTGTGGCAGTGAGTCATCTTATGCACAAATTTTTCATTCAGTTGGATTGTTGGATTTGGACCATCCCCTTCTTAGTGTATGCACAACTTTTTACTATTGGACAACTCAGATTTTGGAATTCCTTCTCCAAGCTACTGTGTTAAGTCTTTCACTCAGGCCAGTCTGATGTCTTGGAGTTCATTCCACCCATCCGGTAGGTGTAATCCAAAGCTCTCAAGGGTTTGTCTTTTGGTGCATTCATTTTTAATTCTTTCTAGAGTCTTATAACTCTGTGTTAATTGAAAACATAATGCCAACAGCTTTATTCCAAGACCTTTCAGTTCTGTTGTTAATTTTTCCTGTAACTTTCAATAATAGCCATAACAGTGTCTGTGTATTCTGTTGTATATGTACAGTACTCTTAACATTTCCTTTAAGCTTGAAGCTTAAATTTCATTCATTTCTTTACAACTAACTTTAATTCAAGGTGAGTTTATCTAGTTCATGCTCGAGCATAGAAAACTTGATCTCCAATTTTGTTCTACATAAGCTTCCAAGATTTATTATCAAATTAACATTGCAGTTCCAAATACCAAATACTTCTTTATCATTTCAACTTAAATAATTTTACATTAACAAACATTAGTACAATAAACAATATTATGATAATTTATATTTTCTAATATTAAATCATTAGTTTGATTTAATTGTTAAAGTACATTTCAATCTTTTTTCTCACTTGAACTCACAACTATATTCAGAACTTTAGCTATGATACAAAAGAAATATCTTAATTTGATTTGTCTGAACCCCCATCATATGTCTTTGATGTATTGTTTTTTTGTTTTGAGAAAAGGGGCACATAGGCTGGTGATGCATAACTCAGAACCATGAGAACTTCACCAAAAACCCATTATATTGATTTACTTCCTGGAGGGTGTCTTTTTTAATGAAACTTACCATACTGAGGTGATAGTGAGAGGTTCATCTTGTTTGGAGACAAGCAAATGTTGCTTCAAAATCCCAAGGGCCTGTTTTCATTTCAGCACTAACTGGTACCTAGTTTCTCCAATATTTTTGACTAAGTGTTTGTTACAACTACCTGAAGTGTGACTCTAACAGTCCTACCAGAAATAATTACTTGTCTGCCTGGTGGACATGCCAAGAGTATGGAATTCTTTTAACATCTCTATATAGTATGTTAGAGGTCTAAAACAGGTGTTTGCTTACTGGTTGATACATATCACATTGTAGCAATTTACCAATATAATAGTGTGATCTTGTGAAGAGTATCAATCTCTTTAAGTCTAAATTGATAGACTCTACAAAAATGGGGGTTCGGGGAGGGGTGAAATACAAGGTCAGTCTTTTCCCACACATATCTTGAGGGTGAGAAGTCTTTAAGGATGAGAGAAGGCTAGTTTTCTGTCCTCCTTTAATGCAATTTCATTTAAAAAATAAAGTATGAATCTGTAATTTAATCACCAAGAAGAGAGTAACTTACTAATTTTGTACCCCTAAAAGTTCACCCAGAGGTTTTCTTGGCCTTGTGGAAATGTAGTCCTTTGGTTCAATGCAGTGTAAATTCCCTATCAACTATTTGAATCAACTACTTAAATGGTAACTTTATTGCCATTTCTAACTAAAGGTAAATAAAATGATGTATTTTGTAATCAAAATTACACCCTTATCTGCTTCCACCCTACAAGCAACATACATAAAAGAATATTCAACTCCCATTGAGCCCTCAGCCAAAGGAACAAACACTGCCTTCAATACAAAGTACAAGAAGATCAAAAATTAAATCCAGTCACTACAGTATCTCAGCAATCCCCAGGCTGAACAACTCTACCTGACCATTGGAGCAAAGAATAGAAATCAAAAGATGCTTAAGATGCCAGACCAGCAAATGGAACACTATAGGTATGTAACATGCTGCTAGGTAAACTAGCATCTTGTATTTTTGTGGATGGTCCCTGACTGTGAGAAAGTCAGACATGATTGGAAAGGAGAAAGATTGGGAATCCACCTTGAACAAACACTGTATTTTATTAGATTAAGTTTTAGACTTTTAGACTTTTAGATATGTTTTTCATTCTTGTTTGCTTGTAACCATCTCTATTTTTCTTTCTTACATGGACTCACTTTAAATATCTCTCTTTTTGATTAAATAAATGTGTTTTGCCTTTAATCTAAACCAAGCCAGTGCTGTGTTTGAATTGAAGTGATTGTTAATTCCAGTTAAAGTAATAAGCTGCACTTTTTTATCTCTTTCTAAAGGAGTGGAACCTTGTGACTGCTCAGTAATCCAGGAAAGGGTTGCATACATCAGGGCAGATGGCTTTAGGGAAATTCAGGACTGGGAGTGTGTTGGGGTCTGTGGGGCTGTTGTGTTGTGGCAGGCAGATAGGGTCAGAGCACTGAACCAGTGCTGCACAGCACAGACACTCAAGGAACTGCATGCTTTTCTGCTGGCTGTTTGGTGGCTGGCCTGTGAGCTACAGGAGCAGAGCATTTAAGAAACTCAAGGGGTAGAGGGCAGACAGTGACACAACTTTTTATTGGTCTGGCTTGAACCCCCAAAACATTACAAGATATTCCTGGTAAAGAACAAAGAAAAAAAGCAACACAGCAGACTACCGATCCTTGCACAGAGCTATCACATTAACAAACCATCTCACCACAGTGAAATGTACAAAGGTCAGGCAGACTCTCACCAAATACAGAATCAGTGACCATGAACTAGAGGTGGGAACTGGGCACAAAGCATAGCTGAAACCCAGAGCTGAGTGATTATGCCACCAAAATGAAAGAGGACAGATTGAAAGAAGCACTTTCTACTCAAATGTCAAAAATCTGAGAAAGTGCAAGAAATATTTCCTCAGACTAGCAGGAATCATAAAATGCTTCTCACCCAAAAGGGATGAGGAACAGTTGTGCTTAACCCTGAGTGAAAGAAGAGAGAGAGAGAGAGAGAGAGTAGATGACATCACACTGTATCGCAACCTGCAACAGGCTCAGGAATTGAACGGAATGACAGATGCATACAGGGGATCAAACCCCAAATATAGGGTGCAGCCTGATCCCAAAAGGGTCATTTCTTCCTCTAGCAGATACCTGAGGGCTCTGTCTCTTTCTCACACTTTGTTGGCATGATGAGCTGTACAAGTGTTGCTAAAGTCACATTGAACTGAAATTGAAAGGAAGCTCTTGGTCCTCTGCTTCAAGGACAGGTTCTGTAACTCCCATAGTGGGAAAGTGGCATAGAGACTGCTAAAATGCTACTGTTTCTTTTATGAATAACCTTGCAGTTGATCAGCAACACTGACTGCATCAGTGACAGGCCCTCATGCACCTCAGTACATGTAGTGATCCATTGTGTTTGCCGGATTCAGTTCTCTGAGAAATGAAGCGGATTTTAAGTTCATACTTAACCATGACTTCTGGTCTCATGAAAAGCTCGGTCTCCCTTGATGGTCTCTAGGAACTACCCAGTATATGGGGGAAAAAACTTCATGTTTAAGTAAAATTTTTAACAAAAGAAAGGGAAAAGGAGGTTAGGTGAAGTTCAGAATCAGTTTTCAGCAGTACCTGAGTTTGATGTTCATACTGGTTTTCTTCACTGCTACGCTGCTGGTGGTGGGGATGGTAGAAGAGTGAGGAATGCTTTTGAACAAAAACTGTACAAAGTAAAGATCAATAAGATCTTTTTGAGGTCAATAAGAGCTTTTCCATTTATTCAATGGTCAGAGTTTCTCTGGCAAACAGTGCTTGAACATATTATGTCAATTAGAAATAAATACATTAGTCTTAGACAAAAAAAATAACATAACTAGAACAACGAGGAATCCAGTGGCACCTTAAAGACTAACAGATTTATTTGGCATCTGAAGAAGTGGGTTTTTTTACCCACAAAAAGCCTATGCCCAAATAAATCTGTTAGTCTATAAGGTGATACTGGGCTCCTCATTATTTTGGTGGATACAGACTAACACGGCTACCCCTCTGATTCTTAACTAGAACAGTCTGTATCACAGATGTTTGAGGACTATATATTCTCAGTCATAAGTGTTAAATGTTGAAACTCTCATTTTAGGTTCCAGTACCAACCTTACTCCTTCCCTCATATCTTCACCCACCCTTAAACCAGAGGCATAGTGACACAAACATAGAAATATAGGTTTGGAAGGGACCTTAAGAGGTTATCTAGTTCATCCCCCTGCTGTGAGCAGGATTAAATACACCTAGACCAACCCTGATAACTGTTTGTCTGAACTGTTCTTTAAAATTTATAATGATGGGGAGTCCGCAACCTTCCTTGGAAGTCTGTTCTAATATATAACTATCATTACATTTAAACAATTTTCCTTTTATCTAACTAAATCTCCCATGCTGTAGATTAAACTGTGTACTTTTTATGCTACCCTTGGTGGGCATGGAGAACAATTGATCCCCACCTTCATAACAACATGTTTGAAGACTATCATGTCTTCCTCCCAAGCTTCTCTTCTTTCTCTTAAACATGCCCAATCATTTCAATCTTTCCTCATGGGTCATGTTTTCTAAACCTCTTATCACTTTTGTTCTCCTTTGGACTCTCCAGTTTGTTCACATTGTAAAGCGTGCCATCCAAAGCTAGACACTGTATTGCAATTGAGGCATCACCAGCGCTATGTAGAGCAGAACAATTAACTCATGTGTTTTACATACAACACTCCTGTTAATACAGCCCAGAATAACATTTACTTTTTTCACCACACCAGTATCACTGCGTTGTCTTATATTCAATTTGTAATCCACTATAATCCCCAGATTCTTTTCTGCAATATTGCTGCCTAGGCAGTTACTCCCCATTTTGTATCTCTGCATTTGATTTTTCCTTCCCAAGTGTAGTACTTTGCACTTGTCTTTATTGGGTCTTTGACCTTAGTGAAAGCGTGTCAGGGTAAATTATTTACAAGTTCATGTATCTTTGAGATCTAGACCCCTACATTTGTCAGCAGGCAGTCCATTGTCAATACACATCAGGAGTGCTGGAAAGGAGATGCTTTTTGTTCAGCTTAGCTGTTTGCCATGTGTATGTTCCCACTCCTTGAGATTACTGGCTTCTAGACAGAAAGTTCTGCTCAAGTTTAACTATGGAACTCACTCCCTGACAGAGATTGTGACATGGTTTGTCATGTGTAGTGGTTAGTTCAGGAGTCTTTAGCCAAAAATAGAAGCCCATAGTCAGAGACCAGATGATAGAGCGAAGGATCAGAGCTAAAGTCCGAACCAGGTTACCTGGAGCAATGCAAGCACAGCCTTGGGAACAAGCAGACACAGCAACTATCACAGCCATGGAGAAACACTTTGAGGAGCCACCAGACTGCTGCTGCTGGACTTAACAGCTGGTGTGCATAATTTTCCCACCAATTGGGTGGTATAGCCAATCAGGCAGCCTCCTGCAGCCCTGCAGCACTCATTAGTTTTCCCATAGACTGGCTCTGCGCTTCAGGCCCTGATTCCTGTCACTCCTGCTCCTCTATAAATATCATATTGCTTAGTGACTGTGTGGAATGTAGTATCTACCCACACTGTGCTGTTTGAAGTGAAAAGAGATAGACAAGCGGGGCCAACAGGACATGCACAGCAGCTCACCTGTCCCATCGATGAGGAAAAGGACAGAAATATAAACTCCATTTGGTGGTCTGATATACTCTGGTGTCAGAGGCCAGTGTGTATAAAGTGGACAATCTCTGGATTGTATCTCAACGGTGGCATCTCAGGCCCATATCAGAAAGAATCAAAATCAAAGTAGTATGTCAGGTTGTATACCTTCTTGTACACTGGGTGAACATCTACAGCAGTACAAAGTAAATGTAATTTTTGACCAAATCAGAGGTAGTATTTTACATCTCTTTGCAGAAGTGTAAATGACTACACAAGGTGCAAGAGAGTAGAGAATTGGACCCACTCTAGTTACCTGCCTGTGTAAGGATGAGATCAACTGAAATCATAACTAGCCAAGTTCCAAACCCTGCTGTGGTCAAATTCCTCACTAAGTTGAACTATCAATATTATTGGGCTGGTTTAATGGGAATGAAGTTAAATGGATTTCTTGAATATTTAAGCCAGCCCTGAAATTGTCCCAAAGTTACAAAATATTGGTTAAGTAAGAAGACACCCTACAGCTTTGTCTCTGTGCTAAATTCAACTTCATAACCTCAGTGCAATGCTATTTGCTTCACTGGGATTCAACAGGGACTAGAGGGCAGAATTTGGCTCCATCTTATCCACTCCCAAGATCACGCAGAGTCCACACCAGTAATTGGAAGACTATATATCTCCAGGGAAATGTGAGATCCTAGCAAAATGTCTTGTTTTAAGTAATCTCCCTTTGGTAACTAGAAATCTCCTTCTTTTATAGTCCTTAGGGTCTCTGTAGAAGGTATATCTGCATTGCAATAAAAGACCAATGGCATGGTCATGGCTGGTGCAGGTCAGCTGGCTTGGGTTTACAGGACTTGGGCTAAAGGGATGAAAATTTCAGTTTTAGACGTTCAGGCTTAGGTTGGAGCCCAGACTATGAAACCCCACTAGGTGAGTGGGTCTCAGAGCCCAGCCTCCAGGCTGAGCCTGAATGTCTACGCTGCTATTTTTAGCTCCACAGCCTGAATAGTTTGACCTGGGTTCTGAGACTCGGTGCCATGGCTATTTTTATTGCTTTGTAGACATACTCTAAGTGTCCAGGTGTCCTGTCCTTATTTGCTTTGTGTACATTACCTCCCTCTTTATTGCAGACATCAATACACAGCTCAGCTGCAACTGTATTTCAAAGTTTCAACCTATCTAGTTACATTAATTATGCCTTTTTCTCAAAATACAAAACCTGTTTCATTTCCTCCCCTGTTTGTCTGGTTACATGTATGTCAACTTCAAAGAATATTTTCCCCCTTTCAAAGGACACTTTTGGACCTGTATAAAAGGTGAGCTTTTAAATTTGAATACGTAGACCTTGCACATAAAATCCTACATAAATAGTCCATAATATTTACCTGTTATTACTGGAGCAACTTTCGGAGGTTCTTTACCCATCATGTTTGTGATTTGAACAAACATGCTCTGTGGAAGAAGTGTTTCAGTATGTTAAGAAGCTCCTCTCCACAAGGTTTTTTGTGATTCTTAGCTGATTGTCACATAGTGTAGTATATAGAGAACAGTATGATACTCCCAAAATTGTACGTAAAAATACACTGAATGTTACAGAAAAACAACCTTAGTTAACCTTCAAAACATAACCATCAGGCCTTTCTTCAGGAAGGAAAGACCTAATGACTTAACTGCAAATGTAGATTAGATGAAGCTTGTAAAGGTCACTATCTCATGGATAAAATTGCCATCGGAGACCTCTCAGTGCTCCTATCACTTAGGAATTTTACACTGTATAACAGTTTTAATGCAATATTAATAACTGCATGTGGTTTTCATCAAAACCTATGTAATTGAGACTAATTTGAAATATATAGATCGGTGTTTTTGAATTAGCAATGGACAAAATGGCAAGGGAAGTTTGAGTAGTGAAAAAAAAACAAAACCCTGTTTCCCTCCAAGTCCTACAACTGAATAATGGTTTGATTTACTTCAACCTTTCTTAAAAAACAAAAACAAACAAAAACTCTAGAAAATGAAACAAACTCATCTGCCATCAGACCAACTACTAGACATGTCAGGCTAAATGGAAGTTGTAAGTGAGAGGTACAAAAAAAAAAAAAAAAGCCAAAATCAGGCTCATAAGAGGACCAGTGAGCAAGGACCAGAGAGCAGATAGTAAGTGGCTGCCCTGTAGAGAGGGGAAGTGGCAGAGCTCCCAGCGCAGCACGGCAAGGAGACGATGATCCCCAATACCTCAGCTGCTCTTTACATCCATGGCCGCTGCTTGGTTCCTGCTCCACTCTCTGGTTCCCCTACGCTCCCTGGGGCACCCAGGCAGTGTGCACTGTGAGGGTGGTGGGCAGGGTGGGTGAAAGGATGTTTCGCGCCCTAGGCGAAACTTCCACCTTGTGCCCCCACCAAGCCCTGTGGCAGCTCTCCGCCGTCCCCTCCGCCCTAAGGTCCCCTCCCCGCAGCAACTCCCCCTCTCCACCCTGTGGTGCCCCTCCTCTCCCCACAGCAGCTCCCCCCCAGCCTGGGGAGACTTGCAGCAGTTCCCCGCCCCAGCTCACCTCTGCTCCACCTCCTCCCCGAGCATGCCGTCACCACTCCACTTCTCCCACCTTCCAGGGTTGCGGCACCAATCAACTGTTTGGCGCCACAAGCCTGGGAGGGAGAGAAGCAGAGCAGGGTGGCATGCTCAGGGGAGGAGGCAGAGCAGAGGTGAGCTGGGGCGGGGAGTTCCCCTGCATGCTGCCCCATCCCCCCTTACTTGCTGCAGGCAGCCCTCCCCGGGACCCCCTGCCCCAGCTCCCTCCACCTAAATATCGACGACGACCAAGGTGGCGGAAGATCCAGCCACTGCAGTCGCCGCCGAAGGACCTGAAATGCCGCCTCCCAAATGCTAGTGCCCTAGGCAACCTCCTAGGTCACCTAATGGGATGCACTGGCCCTGGCGGTGGGTGGGAGTCAGCCCCAAAACTTCTACACAGCTTCTTGGGAATGCCTTAGTCCTGCCTTCCAGGGTGCGAAGGAGGCAGAGATAAGGTGTCCATGGAGGGTGCTGGAGCACACTGCACCCCAAGTCCTGGGGATGCACTTCACTGCCCAGTAGAAGCTAGGGAGGGGGGTGTTTTTCCACTGAAACTTTCATTTTATGTCATATTTCAGAGCAGATAACAATAAGTAAACAACCAAACAAAAACCCCTTCATTGAACAGCTCAGTTTAAAAATTAAGAATCACATAGTTTCATGTTAACAGTTGAACAGCCCTGGAGACTGATGTCCTAATTAACCTCAGAACAAGGGCACATGGGCATTTTCCTGCCAGTGTGACTCAGCCTAGAGATGGAGAGTCAATTCTCAGATTAGATGGCAGATCAAAATAAAGCCTTCTCAAACTTCAGCCATTCTACTGAGACAGCCACCAAAGGAGCTAATTATGCAGTTTATATACTCGGTTGCATCCATCCATTGCACCGTCAGAGTTAGGAAACCAGGGTGGGCAATAGAGTTTTCCTCACAGTGCAACACATACATAGAGCCAGAGTGTCAACACTGAGAGGGGAAGGTGTGCTAGGCACTCCGGGACAGAGTTACTTTGACTTGGGTCTGTGCACTGCAGTGTGAACACCAGCACCCTAGGTTCGAGCATACAGGTCAGAAAATCTTTAACTTAGGGTCAAAATGCAATGTAGATACTTAAGCCCAGGGTTCCTTGACATGGGTTGCTAACTCGAATCCCACTATCTCTAGGGTTACATTTCTGTGTAGACCTTCCCTATGTCAGTCCAAGTCTTGCCATTGAATCTGTATGCATTGGAAGTATCCAAACATTCACTTGGAGGAAGCAGACCAACATGTTGGCTGTTTTGTTAAAGAGTGTCCACACAGGATCTCAATGATAGCATATGTAGACTTTTGCCCTCTAACACTGTGTGGTAGGACAATATATCATTTCAAGTTGTAGTCTACCACTAACTATGTAGAGCTAGATTGTTGATTCTATTCTGTATAGTAGAGCTGGTCAGAAATCTTCCTTCAGAAAAAGCCTATTTGTCAAAATTGAAACAGCCTGCAGGAACCTGTCAATAACAATGAAACTTTGACAGGAAATTGCCTCTCTGACCCCTCAGTAGCCCTTGCTCTGCAGCTCCTCAGCAGGCAAAATGAGGACACAGCTAGTGATGCTGAAGAAATGTATTGCAGTGATCTATACCAGTTGGAGTTCTCTAGGTGCTGAAGGCTTCATGCTCAGATATATTGCATTGGTGAAGCCCAGATGAGAAGTGACAAAGGCATGTGTTACCCATGCTAGATAATTGTTTGCCAGTATGAGATGGAGTTTCATAGCCAGCTGGAGATGGTAGAAAGCGTTAGTCACAGATGCTGCTCTCTGAGAATTTAGCATCAGTGAGGAACCCAGGAGTATTCCTAGATTATGGACTGAATTGGTCCTGTCATATCCTAAATGTGAGATACTTACTCACTATACATTATGGCTGCATCTACACTCATGAGTGCTTCCCAGCTGATGCGGCAGAGGTGAAAGTAAGCCGTTACAGTCCAGTCAGCATACCGGCAAGAGCTGGTATGCCGTGCCGGACCAGACTCCCTTCCCTAGGCTGACAATTTAAAGGGCCCAGGGCTCCCTGAAGTGGCTGGAGTGCAAGGCCCTTTGAATTGCCTCTGCAGCTGGTAGCTCTGGGGATGATTTAAAAGCCCCGCCTCTTCTGGTTGAGGCCATGCCCCTTCTCAGGACTCCGGCATACTGGGAAGTCCTTTATCTTACTTTTATCCCTGTCATGCAGACAAACTAATGCTAGTGCTCATTGAGCTAACATGCTAAAACAGTAGTGTAGCTGGGGAAACATAGGTAGTGGTGAACACAAGAGAGCACCAGAGAGTTAGGAAGTACAAGTCTAGTTCCCAGTGTAGACCTAGCCTCTGGGTAATCCCACTGAAGTCAATAGCATTACTTGTAGAATGCTGTTAGGGCCTACAATACTTCTATAATTCCATCCTAATTACCCCACTCTCGTCTTTCACATGAATGTGCGCATACACACAAAATCCCAAATTACTCATATTAAGGGTATAAAATTATCCAGGAAATGCAAAAATTAAGATTCCTACAATAATGTTAATGCAATTTTACTGTTATCCATTAGTCATTCAGTAAACATAAATGATATATGAAGCTTTATATATATATATATTCAATAATGAAAAGACAAATAGAAATTACTATGTGCATATACCATGGCAGAATTTACATTGATTTAAACAACCAGTAAACCTGTACTTTATCACTGGTCTAGACAGTGCTGCCTGAGTGTGAACAGAAATTCATTCAGAACCTTTTTTATACCCTCTACCTCTGTGTTCCACTGGCAGGCAAGGTGTGCATGGGGGAGCGGGGCTGCGTGTATTTTATAAAATCACAGAAATCCATTACTTACTAAAAAAAAGTATTGTCAGAGACATTTATAGGAAGAAGGAAGAAGTAAATTTAAAGAGTTATCCTTGAAAATGGTAGTCTGCTGGAATGAAAATTTATTGATGGATGAACACACTTTGCACATAAAGGCATTTATAAATAGATCAGTGATACAGGAGGGAAAGAAGGGGAATGATGACAGCACAGGGGAATAAGCAATGTGTTTTGACATTTAGCTCAGCAAGTTAGGGAGTCATAAATAAGTCGGCCAGGCCTACGCTTTACATGCTATAACAGGCATTTTAACCCAGGAGTAATATATTGTATTCCTTTCAAAAGGTGCAGCAGCATAGAGGCTGCAGAGTGAGTCAAAGACAATTGGGGAAGAGAGATGCCATGAACTTGTGAGAATAACCCAGCTGTAAACTTTACTGTAAACTCCTGCCACCAATTTTTTTAACCCCTTTTTTTTCTCTCAGTTTAGGGTTTTCAGTTAGGGCACATATGTTTAGTAATAAATGAAAATGTTTGCAAGAAATGCCATGCCTTATACTTGAACTTTAATAACTGGGGAAAAGTTTGAAGTAAAAACAATCAGTTTAAAGTTAGAGTCCCAAATCAAGCCTTGAACATGCAATGCGATCTGTATAGGCTGACACCTGTACCTTCACGGAGCCCTAAAGATGTCAACATGCATCAATATAGGTAAAAGGATCTTCCCACTCAGAGGTCGGTGTGGCTCAGAGCCTATGTTATTTCTCTTAGTCAATAACTATTTTATTTTAGTCATCAATGCAAATCAAAATGGGGGGAAATTAACACTATGGTATAAAATAATAAAACATCATACCTTTATTTTTAAAGAGGGGAGAAGTCGTATGTAACTGTAGCAAAGACACCACCCATTATTAAATACTGGTTAGCAATTTCTGACCCCCTCAACAATTATATGCTCCCATATATTTATTTATTCTGGGCAGCGGACATAGAGGAGACCTGGCACAGAGGGAGAGAAATGTTAAATTGCTTTAAGAAAGTCCAACTTTCATCATAAAAATCACAAATCGTTTTATATTAAATAGGAAGAAAATTAGTTGAACCAAATGCTCCCATTCATCTCCATCATAGAATTGTAGGACTGAAAGGAATCTTGAGAGGTCATCTAGTCCAGTCCCCTGCACTCATGGCAGGACTAAGTGTATTATCTAGACAGGTGTTAGTCTAACCTGCTCTTAAAAATCTCCAGTGACAGTGTCATGAATATAAAGGGAAGGGTGACCACCTTTCTGTATACAGTGCTATGGGGTCCCTCCGGGCCAGAGGCACAAAATCCTCTTACTTGTAAATGGTTAAGAAGCTCAAGTAACCTGGTTGGCACCTGACCAAAAGGACCAATAAAGGGACAAAATACTTTCAAATCTGAGGGGGGAGAGGGAAGGCTTTGTCTGTCTGTTCTGTGTGCTTGTCAGAGGGTCTGGTTACACTTGAAACTTCAAAGCGCTGCCGCGGCAGCGCTTTGAAGTGCAAGTGTGGTCGCAGTGCCAGCAACGGGAGAGAGCTCTCCCAGCGCTGCACGTACTCCACATCCTCTACAAGTGTAGCTTGCAGCGCAGGGATCTGCGCACCCAGCGCTGCGGCACTGTTTACACTGAGGCTTTACAGTGCTGTATCTTGCAGCACTCGGGGGTGTTTTTTTCACACCCCTGAGCGCGAAAGTTGCAGCGCTCTAAAGTGCCAGTGTAACCATGGCCAGAGTCAGATCAAGGAAGTGAGCAATCCAACTTCTAAAGAGTTAGTAAGTGTTTAGCAAGGAAATGTGTTAGTTTTACTTTTATTTTGGCTAGTGTTTTCCTCTGTGTAAGAGGGAGGTTTATGCCTGGTTTTGTAACTTTAAGGTTTTGCCTAGAGGGGAGATCCTCTGTGTTCTTGAGTCTTTTGTTATTTTGTAAAGTACTTACCATCCAGATTATACAGAGGTAATTCTTTTACCTTTTCTTTAATTAAAATTCTTCTTTTAAGAACCTGATGGATTTTTCATTGTTTTAAGATCCAAGGGTTTGGATCATTGTTCATCTGTACCAATTGGTGAGGATATTATTCTCAAACCTCCCCAGGAAAGGGGGCGTAGAGATTCCACAACCTCCCTAGGCAATTTATTCCAGTGTCTAACTAACTTGACAGTTAGGAAGTTTTTCCTAATGTCCAACCTAAACCACCCTTGCTGCAATTCTTGTCCTATCCTCAGAGGTTAAGGAGAACAATTTACCTCCCTCCTCTTGGACCTTGTAACAACTTCTTATGTACTTGAAAACAGTTATCATGTCCCCCCTCAGTTTTCTCTTCTCCAGACTAAACAAACCAATTTTTTCAATCTTCCCTCATAGGTCATGTTTTCTAGACCTTTAATCACTTTTGTTGCTCTTCTCTGGATATTCTCCAATTTGTCCAGATTTTTATTGAAATGTGGTGTCCAGAGCCAGACACAATACTCCTGTGGAGTAATCACTGCATAGTAGAGAGGAAGAATTACCTCTTGGGCCTTGCTTACAACACTCCTGCTAAAACATCCCAGAACGATGTTTGCTTACCCCCCCCACCTTCTTTCAATAGTGTTACACTGTTGACTCCTATTTAGCTTGTGATCCATTATGACCCCCAGTTCCCTTTCCACAGTATTCCTTCCTAGGCAGTCATTTCCCATTTTCTATGGTTGTTCCTTCCTAAGTGGAATACTTTGCATTTGTCCTTATTAAATTTCATACTATTTACTTCAAACCATTTCTTCAGTTTGTCCAGATCATTGTGAATTTCAGTGCTATCCTCCAAAACACTTGCAACCCCTTCCAGCTTGGTATCATCCGCTGACTTTATAAGTGTACTCTCTATGTCATTATCTAAATCACTGATGAAGATATTGAACAGTACCAGACCCAGAACTGATCCCACTTGATATACCCTTCTAGCTTGACTGTGAACCACTGATAACTAGTTGGAAAACCATTACCATAGAATAGTTATGCACCCACATTGTAGTAGCTCCATCTCAGTTGTATTTCCCTAGTTTGTTTATGAGAAGGTCATGTAAGACAGTATCAAAAGCCTAACCAAAGTCAAGATATATCACACATACTGCTTCTCCCCATCCACAAGACTTGTTACTCTATCAAAGAAATCTGTTAGGTTGGTTTGACATGATTTGTTTTTGACAAATCCTTGCTGTCTGTTGCTTATCGCCTTATTATCTTCTAGGTTTTTGCAAATTGATTACTTAATTATTTGCTCCATTATCTTTTCAGGTACTAAAGTTAAAGTGACTGGTCTGTAATTCTGCAGGTTGTTCTTATTCCCCTTTTTATAGATTGGCACTATATTTGCCCTTTTCCAGTCCTCTGGAATCTCACCTATCTTCCATGACTTTTTGAAAATAATTTTTTAATGGCTCAGATATCTCCTCAGTCAGCTCCTTGAGTATTCTATGATGTATTTCATCAGGCCCTGATGACCTGAAGACCTCTAACTTGTCAAAGTAATTTTTAACTTGGGCTTTCCCTATTTTAGCCTGATCAGGTCTGCTGAAAAAACTCGCTCAAATAGAGTGGTCTAATGATGGTATTGCTGCTGGATGACTAGTATTTTGTCTTTCTCAGCAATTTCTTAAATGCAGTTTTTAAATAGTTTGGTATATGTATGAAGGGAGACTATTTGTTTCATTTGTCAAGGTTTTTTTGTAGAAGGTTGCTCAGTTCAGCTGATGGCGGCTCATTTACAATGAGGCCCTGGATGCATTTAGAAAACTGTAGGACGAAACATACTGTACAATAACACTAGCAAACACCATAGTTTGAATAAAAGATAGAGTAGTTGGTAAAGTCAAATGATTCTTAGGTACAGCAGCATATACAGTACATTTGATAGTTAAAGAAAAAAAGGTGTAAGAAAAAGTACTTTGTTAAAAACAAGTGTAGATAAATTCCTGAGTGCTTGTCAAAAGAAGCTGTGGTTGGAATGCTGAATTGCCAACTCTGAAAAGAAACTGTCTCAATAAAAAGTGTCTGACTGCTTTGGTTGTGTGGAGAAATGATTGAAAACCCATTTTGATTAAAAAAACCCAGCTCTTCAAGTTGCTAAAAGTGCTAACTAAATTAAACCAAAAAATAACATTTGCTGCCTGTAATTACCCATCCTCTGTTAAATTTGACTGGACTGTCTGTCTGTACGGTGGGATTCTGTAAAGGTTATAGAGTAAGGAGAGCTGATTGAAGTATCTGTCTGCAATTACCTTTTGTTGTTCTCCAGATAACATGCTCACATTCTGGTTTAAGTAAAAAAATGGGCAGGGGAGGTAATGTTAATTTCGCCCTTTTTTTCCTAGCAATAGATTTATGAATCTGAAATCATGCACAGGCATTTTACATCTAATGTGCTGTGCATACTCTGTGGTATTTCAAAGTCTTTTGACAGTCCTCTAATGACCAACCAGGTTTACTCTCCTCCTTTGTCCCTTTAAGTAGCAGAGGAAAATAAATATCCTACTCTTGTTCTGAAGAACACCCTCCAGAAAACTTGTCTTTTATCCTTTATGGTTCTTATTTTTTTTTCCTTTCCTTTTTTTTTCATAGCCATCAAAGCTGCAGTTCTCCAAAAACCATCCCTAAAAATAAACTCTACAAATTATAGGCCTTAGTTTACCACAGTGTCCCAATGTGTCATTAACAACAGTCTTCAAAAGCCTTTCTCTCTGCAAGCCAGGAGGCAGTTGAAGTTCATGGAACTTTAACATTCTGTTCAAGTGCTCCTAATCCCAGTGCATTTTAACTGACTGTTACTTAACACACAGCTAAAGGCAGGGAGGTATTTTAGAAAGTCTCTGGGCCTCATTCACTGCTGGCACAAACAGGAAGGACTCCATTGATTTCAATACTTATGCGAAGGATGAACTTGGCCTCTGTCTTTTGCCATCGTTTTCCAGTAGATGACAGCACAAAGATCTGTGATCTGGTGAATGAATATATTGAGGCTGAATGAGGAGTTTTATGAGGCATGGATAAACCTCATGGACCAGATTCTCAGCTGGTTAAATTGTCCTAGCTCCTTTGACTTCACTGGAACTATGACTTACAGTGAGGATTTAGTCCCAGGGCTTTATATATTGAGATATCAGGGGTTACCTGGGAGTTGTGAACCTCTTGCTCTGTGACAATTGTGAAAGTCAGGAGGAAGCAGGGCTTAGGCATGCAGGGAGCAGAAATGGGAGATCTGCTATGGTCTGGGTCCCAGTCCTGTGGGTAATCTGTGTAAAAACTGCTTATAGGTTTACTTGTCATGACTTTTGTATAAGGCTGTTCTGTTCATCTGATGCTGCGTATGTACAATAAGCTCTGGGTGTATTTAGAAAGCTGTTACAAGAAACCTAGGCTAAATCAGCCATTGGACTAAAAAACTTTGCAATGCGGCTCTGCAGCCTGGGAAAAGGCTGCGCTGCATCTGTCCAGCGCACAGCCTGACAAATTGGGCTAGAGGTTTTGGATAGGATTTTGGCCTTAATAAGTACAGGTTGAATGGCGAGATTTGGTTCAGCATCAAAAATATAAATTATGGAACCATTGTTCTCTAACTGTAATAAATCTTTTAGCTTTGCTAGCTAACATCTTAGTACATAATTTATGTATACCTTCATCTTTTAAATTGAGGCTTATTGTCCTTTCACTTAAGATGTATGTTGGTACAACTCCATTGATTCCAGTGGAGTTTTACCTGATTTACATTGGTGCAAGAGAGAGGAGCATTTTTGGACCCTTAAGCACAAAATAACCTCCAGTAAAGGTTCCACATAATCTAAACCAGAGATCGGCAACCTTTGGCATGTGGCTCATCAGGGTAAGCACCCTAGCTGGCCGGGCTGGTTTGTTTACCTGCTGCGTCTGCAGGTTCGGCCAATCGCGGCTTCCACTGGCCCGTGTTGCTTCCTGCAGCCCCCATTGATCTGGGACGGCGAACTGCAGCAAGTGGGAACTGCGACTGGCCAAACTTGCAGACATAGTAGATAAACAAACCGTCCCGGCCTGCCAGGGTGCTTACCCTGGTGAGCCGCATGCCAAAGGTTGCCAATCCCTGATCTAAACCTTTAGTTTATCAGAGGCTATGTTAGATTAAAGGCAAATACTGATAAAAAAAACTTATGGAAAAATTAAATTTACCTAGTTAATGTTTAGAAACATGGTTTTATTAAAATGCAACATGATTATGTAACAAATATTCATTCATCCTCACATTTAAAAAAAGAGTTCCTAAAAAATCTGATGTAACCAAAATGCTAAATAAACATATTATTTTCCCTGCATCACATCTCACAAAAATAAATTAAGGTAGTATACAAATGTCTGTTTATAACATATGTGCATTGTCACACGGGGTTCTCTACAATAACACTTTTACATAATACTAAAACCCGGGGAGAACCAATGAACCCAGTGGAAATTCTGCTTGAATTGTTTAGAGATTTTGTCCCATATCTAAAAAGATGTATGTGCTTTACACAGGTAAATACTCCCATTGAACTCAGTGGAGCATCAAAGAGTGCACAAAGTTAAGCATGGCATAAGTCTTTGCAGGATCAAGGCCTAATTGTAAAACTCACACTAGTCTGAAAAGAAATGTAATGTCATCATGCAGAGGTTTGGTTTGGTTTTTTAAAGTAATCATCCCTGAGTATGCTGAAATAAACACAAAATTATAGTTAGAACTAGCATTTTAAAGCATATACCCTTCCAATTAATGAAGATGATGTGATTCAATTAGCTAATTTTCTAACAGGGTTATCCAGAAGAGGTTGATCATTTAACACAAACTCTCTCATTTTATCCACTTGCACACCAAGATATTTAGGATAAAATACAAATTCTGGTGAAGGATGAGGCTCAAATTGTATTCAAATATCCTAAATGATATGACATTTTTACTTCAATTAACCAATAAATTGGAATGCTCAGTATATTCCTTCATAATAGCCATCATTTTTTGTAAAATAAAGAAAAACTGGGATCTATCAGGACAGATTTTCTGCATAAAGTGTAAAAATGATTAGAAATAGTCAAAAACTACATTTCAGAGTAGCAGCCGTGTTAGTCTGTATCCCCAAAAAGAACAGGAGTACTTGTTAGTCTCCAAGGTGCCACAAGTACTCCTGTTGTAAAAGCTACATTGTAATGGGAAGGCTGCGGAGGGTAGTAAAAGGGTGTTACTGATTAGATTAAATCCGTAGTCCCCAACATTTTTCGTCTGGTGCCCGCCAGATGACGAGCCATGGAGGACCGTGGCGGCAGACGAGCATCCGCCAAAATGCTGCTGACAAGCGGCAATGTCAATAGGTGTCGCTGCTGAAATACCGCCAACAAGCAGCGTCATCCAGAGGCATCACTGCCAAAAATGCCACCAAAACTCGTCGGCATTTCGGCGGCGACACCTCTGGATGATGCTGCTTGTTGGCAGCATTTCAGCAGATGCTTGTCCACCGGCCAGTATGCAGGCACACTTACACACCCCAGCAGACGCCATGGCACCCGCAGCACTGTGTTGCGGACCCCGGGATTAAATAGATATCTGAATGCTGATAATTTAGTTTTATAGTGACTATGATGATGAACAAAGTAATTTTACCTATCTAATATATTAAGGGCCACTTACAGTCTTCAAAATTAAAACTTAAAATAAGCAAGGTCACTGAAGGGAATCAATAAGCATAAAAAGATAATTGCCAGAATCAATTAATCACGATACAATCTGGAGAATGTAAAAAGTATTAAAACAGATGCCTTAATAGCTATTTACTGAATAATCTGGAACAAACCAGTAATCTGCTTTTAATTCTATGTAAAACATCGAATTTAGTCTTAACTATCTTGAGCAGTTTAGTATCATCTGCAAACATTGCCACCTCACTGTTTACCACTTTCTCCAGATTATTTATGAATAAATTGAATAGGATTGGTCCTAGAACTGATCCTTGGGGAACACCACTAGTTACCCCTCTCAATTCTGAAAGTTTACCATTTATTCCTACCCTTTGTTCCCTGTCTTTTAACCAGTTCTCAGTCCATGAAAGGATCTTCCCTCTTATCCCATGACAACTTAATTTACATAAGAGCCTTTGGTGAGGGACCTTGTCAAAGGTTTTCTGGAAATCTAAGTACACTATGTCCACTGTATCCCCCTTGTCCACATGTCCCCTCAAAGAACTCTAATAGGTTAGTAAAACATGATTTCCCTTTACTGAAACCATGTTGACTTTTGCCCAACAAGTTATGTTCTTTTATGTGTCTAACAATTTTATTCTTTATGATTATTTCAATTAATTTGCCTGGTACTGATGTTAGACTTACCGATCTGTAATTGCCGGGATCACATCTAGAGCCCTTTTTAAATATTGGTGTTACATTAGCTATCTTCTAGTCATTGGGTACAGAAGCTGATTTAAAGGACAGGTTACAAACCATAGTTAATAGTTCCACAATTTCACATTTGAATTCTTTCAGAACTCTTGGGTGAATGCCATCTGGTCCCAGTGACTTGTTACTGTTAAGTTTATCAATTAAGTCCAAAACCATCTCTAGTGACACTTCAATCTGTGACAATTCCTCAGATTTGTCACCTACAAAGGACGACTCAGGTTTGGGAATCTCCCTAACATCCTCAGCCATGAAGACTGAAGCAAAGAATTCATTTAGTTTCTCCTCAGTGACTTTATTGTCTTTAAGTGCTCCTTTTGTATCTTGATCGTCCAGGGGCCCCACTGGTTGTTTAGTGGGCTTCCTGCTTCTGATGTATTTAAAAAATATTTTATTACCACCTTTGGAGTTTTTGGCTAGCCGTTCTTCAAACTCCTCTTTGGCTTTTTTTATTACACTTTTGCACTTAAGCCGGCAGTGTTTGTGCTCCTTTCTATTTGCCTCACAGGGATTGACTTCCACTTTTTAAAAGAAGTCTTTTTATCTCTCACTGCTTCTTTTACATGGTTGTTAAGCCACAGTGGCTCTGTTTTAGTTCTTTTACTGTGTTTTTTAATTTGGGGTATACATTTAATTTGGGCCTCCATTATGGTGTCTTTGAAAAGTGCCCATGCAGCTTGCCAGGATTTCATTCTAGTCACTGTACCTTTTAATTTCTATTTAACTAATCTTCTCATTTTTGCATAGTTCCCCTTTCTGAAATTAAATGCCACAGTGTTGGGCTGTTGGGGAATGTTAACACCACAGGAATGTTAAATGTTATGATGTTATAGTCACTATTTCCAAGCAGTCCTGTTATAGTTACCTCTTGGACTAGCTCCTGTGCTCCACTCAGGACTAAATCGAGAATTGCCTCTCTCCTTGTTGGTTCCTGTACCAGCTGCTCCAAGAAGCAGTCATTTAAAGTATTGACAAATTTTGTCTCTGCATTTCATCCTGAGGTGGCATGTACCCAGTCAATATGGGGATAATTGAAATCCCCCACTATTATTGAGTTCTTTATTTTGATACCCTCTCTAATCTCCCTTAGCATTTCATCGTCACTATCACTGTCCTGGTCAGGTGGTCGATAATAGAGCCCTACTGTTATACTCTTATTAGAGCATGAAATTACTATCCATAGAGATTCTATGGAACATGTGGATTCATTTAAGATTTTTATTTCATTTGATTCTACATTTTCTTTCACATATGGTGCCACTCCCCACCCCCCAACTTGTTCTGTCCTTCCAGTATATTTTGTACTCCAGAATGATTGTGTCCCATTGATTGTCCCCACTCCACCAGGTTTCTGTGATGCCTATTATATCAATACCTTCCTTTAACGTGAGGCACTCTAGTTCACCCATCTTGTTATTTAGACTTCTAGCATTTGTGTACAAGCACTTTAAAAACTTGTTACTGTTTGTTTGTCTGCCCCTTTCTGATGTGTCAGATTATTTTTTATGTAAATGTTTCTCATCTGATCTGGTCCATACTTTATCCTCTTCCATCCTCTCCTCCTGACTAGAACCTAGAGAATCTCTATCAATAGACTCTCCTCTAAGAGAAATCTCTGTCCGATCTACATGCTCCGCTGCAGCAATCGGCTTTCCCCCATTTCTTAGTTTAAAAACTGCTCTGCAACCTTTTTAATGTTAAGTGCCATCAGTCTGGATCGCCCATTCTTCCTGTATAGGCTCCCTCTTTCCCAAAAGTTTTCCCAGTTTCTAATCATCTAAGCTCCTTCTCTCTACACCATTGTCTCATCCGCGCATTAAGACTCTGAAGGTTCTGCCTGGCTAACAGGCCCTGTGCATGGAACTGGAATCATTTCTGAGAATGCTATCATAGAGGTCCTGAATTTCAGTCTCTTTCCTAGCAGCCTAAATTTGGCCTTACTGACACCACCTTTTCCTAATGACTGGAGTTCCCCCTCCCCTGGAGAGGTAACCTCAGGGTGAGAGGATATCCCAACATCATCTGAAGGAGGGTCCCAACTATGGGAAGGTTTCCCTCTGCTCCCGTTGACTGCTCTCATCCCTGAGCCTTTCATCCTCCTCAACAGCACAGGAGCTGTCTGAGTAGAGGTGGGACAAATCTACAGTATCCCGGAAAGCATCATCAACATATCTCTCTGCCTCCCTTAGCTCCTCCAGTTCCACCACCCTGGCCTCCAAAGCCCATACTCTGTCTCTGAGGGCCAAGAGCTCCATGTACCGAATGCAAACATACGCCACCTGCCCACAGGGCCTGTAATCATACATGCTGCACTTGGTGCAATAAACTGGATAGCCCCCAATCTGCTGCTGGGCTTCTGCCTGCATTCTCTCCTACAGCTACCTAGGTTAATGATAGGGTTTTTGTTTAAATCAAGAAGATTTGAGTATAGTTTAGTTTAAAGGTTTTAAAGAGTGGCAAGTGTACCTCGCCCCCTTCCCACTCCCCTTCCCAACTCCCTCTCAAAACTCCCTGTTAGCGGCCCCTGTTCGCAAAGCTCCCTGGTCACTTGCTTACTGCTTTATAAAGCCCTGGCCTTCCTGTTAGCTCTGCCCTCTGACTAAGGCTCAGCCAATGAACAGAGGCTTCTTGATGTCAAACCTTGATTAGAAGCTCACAGCTTCCAACTCCTGGCCACTGCACATCATCCGTCAAACAAACAGACAGACAGACAAACACAAGCTCAGCACACAAAAAGTAACCCCCAAACACACACTACAAACAGCAACTTACTCCAAGGGTCCTGTATTTGCCCCTTCTTCACCTGGAGAACTCCTCTTGAAGCTCCCTGTTAGTGGCCCGTGTTTGCAAAGCCATATGAGGAGAGATTAAAAAGACTGGGACTGTTCATCTTAGAAAAGTGAGAACTAAGGGGGGTTATGACATAGGTCTATTTACCCCTTCACATAACACAAGAACTAGGGGTCACCCAATAAAATTAATAGGCAGTAAGTTTAAAACTAACATAAGGAAGCGCTTCTTCATACAATGCTCAGTCAATCTGTGGAACTCTTTGCCAGGGGATGTTGTGAAGGCCAAAATATAACTGAGTTCAAAACCAGAATTAGATAATTAGATGCTTCCATGGTGATGATGCTCATTTAAAAAATAATGTGTTAATTAAATTTGTGACTGAACTCATTGAGGGAGAATTGTAGGTCTCCTGTGCCATGGTTTTACCTGCACTCTGCCATATGTTTTGTGTTGTGGCAGTCTTGGAGGTCGACCCACATGTTGTTCATTTTAAGAACACTTTCACTGCAAATTTGACAAAACACAAATAAGGTACCAATGTGAGATTTCTAAAGATAGCTACGGCACTCGACCCACGGTTTAAGAGTCTGAAGTGCCTTGCAAAATCTGAGAAGGATGAGGTATGGAAAATGCTGTCAGAAGTCTTAAAAGAACAGTATGATGTGGAAACTACAGAACCTGAACCATCAGAAAAGAAAATCAACCTTCTGTTGATGGCATCTGACTCAGATGGTGATAATGAATGTGCGTTGTTCTGCACTGCTTTGGATCATTATCAAACAGAACCCATCATCAGCATGGAACCATGTCTTCTGGAATGGTGATTGAAGCATGAAGGGGCACACTAATATTTAGCATATCAAGAGCATAAATACCTTGCAGTGCCAGCTTCAACAGTGCCGTGCAAACGCCTGTTCTCACTTTCAGGTGACATTGTAAATAAGAAGCGGGCAGCATTATTGCCTGTAAATGTGATCCCACTTGTTTGTCTTAGCGATTGACTGAACAAGAAGTAGGACTGAGTGGACTTATGGGCTCTGAAGTTTTACATTGTTTTGTTTTTGAGTGCAGTTATGTTAAAAAATAATTCTACATTTGTAAGTTGCACTTTCATGATAAAGAGATTTCACTACAGTACTTGTTTGAGATGAATTGACAAATACTGTTTCTTTTCTTTATCTTTTTTACAGTTCAAATATTTATAATCAAAAATATAAAGTGAGCATTGTTCACTTTTTCTGTGTTGTAACTGAAATCAATATATTTGAAAACATAGAAAACATCCAAAAATATTTAAATATATGGTATTCTATTATTGTTTAACAATGCGATTATAACTGCAATTAATTGGGATCATTTTTTAATCTCATGATTAATCACAATTCATTTTTTTAATCCTTGACAGACCTAATTTTGAAACCTAACAGTTTTTAATCCATTTAATATGTACCATGTTAATTGTATATCGTTCTAGTTTTTAAATCAAAAAGCCATGCAGAGACAAGTCAAATGTCTTACAGAAGTTTGTGTTTCTTAGTGTCACTATTACTTTTGTCAACCAATCTCATAATCTTGTCCTAAAAGATATCAAGTTAGAATAACAGGATCAGTTTTCCATAAACCCATACTGAATGAGTTCCTGCACTGGACACCTGCCAAGTTGTGACAGAAATTAATTTTACGACTGACCTAACCTCCAGTTTCCTGGTGCTGAATGGAAGGTGGAAAACCCCACCCAGCCCAGGCCAATTGGGTAGCAAGTTAAAAATGTCTCCCCGATGCCCAAAAAGTGGTTAGCATGATGCCTACCACAAAGCCTGTAAACCTTATCTTTCTCTAATCCCAAAAGGCTTGGGAGAAGTTTGAGTGCATGAAAGCCAATACACTTATGTTGCACCTTTCTGTCCAACCAGTTATCCACAGTGCCCCACCTCCTCAAATCCAGTGGAGAGGGGGAGTGTAAGCCTTAAAGGGACCCAGGATTTTCTTTCCCCTGTGGGCCCAGACAAAGGCTCCTCACCTTGGTTGGTTTGGCATGTTGTTGAAGTTACATAGTAGAGGGTCTGTTTCTTTGCTTCGCTTAGCTATCGACCTGTGCTTTTATGGGTCCGTGGAAATCATTTTGAGTGTTTCTGTGAGTGAGGGGGTGATGTGTGAGCTAATCCAGAGTAAACACAATGTCTGTGCTAGTTTCCAGTTTTTATATTTAAAACAATAATCCTACAGTCTGGGAACTCCTGTGACTCTACTTGGACACTGATTTATTTTTTCAGTTTTTAAGTCTCTTCAAGCTTCCATGGTATATATGCTTTGCAAATGCACAGGTTGATTAATGTTTAGGGACACATAGCTCTCCGAAAGAGATATTTGAAAAGCCCCTGTAGTACAGCTGACTACTGCATTGCTTTTTTTCCCTCTGCCATTCAACCAGGAAACTGTGGCATTACCCCTTATTTAACATTGTCTCCTCACTTTACCAGGATGCTGTTTTTCCAGGATAGCTGCCTTCCAAGAATCTGTTCTATTGTGCCTAGTGTCTTTATTGCTTAATTCTGTGTTCTCCTATCTTATTATCATTGATTTATGCAGCTAGGGTACTGATAGCATTTTCATGTACTGTGTTTGACTTTCTAACTAAACCTTACGTTTAATACACCATTTTATAAAAGAAACATAGAGGCACTGACTATGAAACTAGAGTTCTGCTCAATTGTGACCTCTGATGCATTCTTCACAAAAGGAAATGATAAAGGATAAACTACAGCAGCTCCTACGTGCAGAGAAGAGAGGCATTTCTCCAACAGAGGAACTATCCTCAAGGGACCACATGCAAATGCTGGGTCAAGTGCTGGGCCTGGTGGTCATTTCAAAGCTTTCTCAGTCTTGTCAAGATACCTCAGAGACTCTCTGCCAAAACATGTGTGTCTAACTTAATGAACTTAAGTCTGAGATCAAATAAGAATGAGGGCAGGGAAGCACAGCCAAAAAGTAGGGTGCCTGGAGTCCACGTGTGGAACTCTGTTCCTGTTGCTCAGGACGAATCTGAAGAGGAAGATTCTTCTGCTCTGTCAATTCATCTGGGATAGTATGGTATCAGTATGGTACTGATGTACAAGAGAAGCCACCAAAAGTTAGTGGCCAAGAGGACACAGGTAGCAATTGGAATCAGCAGCACTGATTACATGTGGGTCACTTCTCTGAGGACTACAAGATGAATGTGATGCTTTTTTCAGATGATCTCAGGGTTGCACTGTATGGATGTAACTCTCGCGCCCTCCTGGCCAAGATGGAATCTGCTCTGCAAGCAGCTCCAGCCAAGAAAAGGTGCACACAGGAATGCAGCAGGGAAAGTCCCTTCCTCCCAGTGGCACCTGTTCCAACTGCCCCACCCCCGAGTAAACACATACACACACACCAGAATAGCACAACGAATATAGGAAAGAGAAACATTTATTTACAGAGGGATGAAAAACAACAGGGGAAGAAAATAAGGGTGAATGGTAAAACCAGGTTACATCCAACGTGAGGCCCCACAGACCCAGTGGTCCCGCAATGTAAAGGATAGACTCAGAGATCAGGAATCCTGGGCAGAGTTCCAGTCTGGCAGTGAGTCTTTGGTGCTCCTAGTTGTCTTCAGTGCCTTTCCCCAGCAAACCCCGCTAGTGCACTCTTCTGCCACTCTCAGCAGACCTCTGTGCTGAACTAGCTACAACCTCCCTCCTTAATTCCAATTAAAAGTCGCAAGCCCTAATAGTCATGGCCCAGTACGGTTCTGGGTGACTGTGATACCAGATCCAGTTCTGGTTTGCCCTTATCAGGTGATTCCTTCCTGGCATGGTGCTCCTGTCCTGGGATATCCCCAGTCAGATTTTTTTGTCCCTCCCAGGCTTCAGTCTGGTTCTCAGCTGCTTTGCTATGGAAGGGCCGGCTCGCTGTTGGCTCTTTTGTGTGGCACTACAAACACACTCGCCCCGATGCTCTCCCTCTGGAACAATCAGCCCTCTCTCCTTGGAACCACTGGCATTTTGGCTGTCTCAGGATGAGGGTTTAAAGGGGCCCTGCTCTCTAAATCTCCAGGGGTTACATGGGATTTATCCAATATGTCAAATATAGGAAGAAGAAAATGTGTGATTTAGCTCAGCCTTAGAAAAATCATGACAGGAATGAGCAGCAGGCCTCAGCTGGTTGGGAACCCATTGTGCATCGTCAAGAAAAGTACCTTGCCTGCTTAGAAAGCACAGCAACTGCTCTGGCAGTGCACCATCCTGAAATCACTGGTTCCTATTTGCAGGCTCAGGAGCAGACTCCTCTCCAAGCCTGACCGTGAGTACACTCTTGAAATGAGTAGCAAGGATTAAACAGTGAGAAGTGTGTTAAAAGCAGGACGTCTGCACTGTTCATTTGTGAGGGAAGAGAGGAACTGTATGTGCAATGTTGTTGTAGTTGTGTCGGTCCCAGGATAATATCCTAAGGACCTGTATTTGACATCTTTATCATTTTCTTAGGCTACCTCAAAGATGCCTGAGGTACAGAGAGGCGAGAATGATGTAGTTGCAAAATTTACAACGTTTTTGCAGCATAGGCAGTTAGAGCTTACAATTAACCATGGCAGAGATGGGGTTAAATACTAAAAAACACCTAAAAGGTGAGGAAAAACAAGAAAATTTCATGTACTAAATCTCCAGTTTTTCTTATGAAAATTGATCTTTCATTAATTTACCAAGTCAATAACCTTCTCTCCTTTATACTGAATCGTTCAAATCCCAACTTGATACAAAGAGAACTGAATGATTTTCTAAATGACTGGTATTTACAATTGTTTTTTTTTAGTGTCTATTTTCAATATTTAGTCTTAAGCATATAACTGAGCTTCGTTGGAGACAAGATATACTCTTATCCTTTGTTTTCCCTTCTGAAGGGAAGCTAGCTGAAAGGAAAGTAGGATAGAAAGATGAACTGATCTTTCAACAAATCCTAATTATCTTGTGCTGTAGATTCTGGTTTTCTCTCTAGAAAAAGAAATGGCCGTGAGATCAGTAAATGTGGTAGGCAGTCTGAGGATATCAACAGTGGTATCTAGAAATGCATGCTTAAAAATAATGTATAACACCACAATATTAGAAGTGTCTTACTTTTAAACCAAAGCAGTGAAATGCATACAGACAGCATTGCATTATAAATAGCATTTACCTTGAACAGCTCTCTCTCAGGAAACTGTAAAGGTTGCACATACAATAATTGAAAAAAGAGAGAATTATTACCAATAGGTCTGAGAGGACTAACAGATTGTCATTGATAGATCTATTTTATCCACTGCAGTAACCAGCCTTTTGTTAAGCTGAAGAGATAACCTTTTGTATAAAACCATCAATATTAGATAGAACATTAATGACTTCAGAAAAATTGCAGAAGTTTTATGCTGATGGTTAGCGCTGTGTGAAAAGAAAAACATTTTTCATTTTATTCCGGGGACATTTCAGTTTTCTAGGTAATTACAACTATTATACCTTCACTTACTGAAAGAAAAAGTGGTTAAGGGAGCATCTAGAAATGTGGAATAAGATGTGGTGGTGGTTGTGGTAAGTGTGAGAGAGAAATATGGACTACATTTTCAGAAACACATCATTGCATTCTTTATTGTTTACACAATCGCCTGATTAGTTGGGCATTTTTATGTGCACGTCAAAAATTGTAAATTATATACATTTGTATGTGCAAATGGCCAAACAGGCATTTAGGCCTGAACCAAAGCCCTTTGAAGTCAATGGAAATATTGCTGTTGATTTCAAAGAGGTTTGGATCAAACCCTGAACTGGTATTTGCACAGACAAATATCTGGCTTGTACTTGTGCAGCTTTGAAAAGCTGACACTACGTAAAAAAGGAAGGTATGATGAAAGAGGAAAGGAAGTGCAAGAAAAAGAAGGTTAAAAGGAGGAGGATAGAATTACTGATGGAAGAGAGAGAGAGGCAGAGCACACTCCTGCAAGGGTTGGGTGCATTTTAAAATGATACCAAGTAGGCAATCAGCTTCTGAAAAAGCACATAAGAAGTAATCAGCCACTAACGTCCATGCGGTGGGTTGCCTGCTGTTCCAAGTGTCCATAACAAAGTGGACTATCCTCACTTTCATAGATTAGAGAAGCTAGCTCAGCTTCTGGTGGTACTGCTTTGAAAAATGTGAGGACAACCATCATTTAAAAAGGAGAAAAAAATTAGCAGCAATTGCCTTTCAATCCTGGAAATCCTGTGCATGAGAAGGGCAAACAAGAAATTTGTCGATTTGTTTTACCATTTCATTAATGGTAAATACGTTTTTGTGTTTACTAGATTACATGATCAGGAAACTACACAAAATACACTCAGTAGGTGTTTTAATGCTGTCATTTAAAATACTTTGCTGCAAAATCAAGGATTATGGCCTGTAATATTGTGTGATAGGAAGACAAATTTTGTCCTTTCATTTCATGGGGATGGATCACTTATTACCTGTTCTGTTCATTCCCTCTGGGGCACCTGGCATTGGCCACTGTCCAAAGACAGGAAACTGGGCTAGATGGACCTTTGGTCTGATCTATTATGGCTGTTCTAATGTTCATGTAGTTTCAAAACACACATATACAGTGGGCTCACTTAAAGTTAATTTTGTGTTTATAGAGATTACAGTATTTGAAGATATTCCCCCTACTTAAAACAGAGCATACAGAGGATTTTTATGGCTGGAAGGAACTTTTTTTAACACAGTCACTGTACATACAACACGCAATAGATTATCTTATTGCTGGGGTACTTTTTTGGACTGATAAAGTGATGTGAGTGCAGTTAAAACTGTGTACAAAGGTCAGATACTAGATGTTATGGGAATGGACACCCTAAGAATACCAAAAAAGAGGGGGCTAGAAAAGAGGATGTTATGCTTGCGGCCAAAGCAGATAATGATGGACTTATTGTGGAGATATTATAGAGGAAAAATTGTCAGGACTGTTAGCAACAGCACTAGTGTGTGTAGGGAAGTGAGAGGAGTGAAAGATGACACAGAAGTGTTGACTTTATGGGGTCAGAGAATAGTGGAGTTGCCACTGGTAACAGAGGGGGACAGGTTTGGGAGGGAATGTGAGGAAGTCAGATGCAACATGTTGAAAACTGAACTCAGTGGGGCATGCTTCCAGTGATGTAAATATAAGGGGAAGGAAATGGTTAGAGAACACTTGTCTCAATTGGGCTTACCTAGTTCCCTATTATTCTGAAAAATCAAAACAAAACCAAACATTCCCAGGCAGAGCTGTCCTTCTGGTTGCATGTCACCACATACATTTCTTTGTGTACTGTACAGAGCGATTATAGTGATATCAGCAAACTTTCTGAGGAATTATGGACTGCAAAGAAGATATGATATAATTTATGTGTTGTCGCTCATAACAACCATCAGTCTGTTCATTTATGTTTTATCTGAAAGACAAATGTCAAAGAATCTGCATGAACAGCTCAGCTCTTTGTACCAGCAACTCATTATCCACCCCAATCAACCTGACTGTGTCACAAGTTGTTTCTCACAGAAGCTTGTTTGATTGAAAGCTATAAAGGTTATAGCAGATGATTCCCTCACCATTCCAGTGTATATTGTATTGAGTGCACATGTCAGTGTTCTGTTCAGAAGAAGTAAATTTCCAAGAGTATTTGAAACCAATTAGTCACTGGCTACTGTTCATATGTTCCTTCAACTCAAGGGGCCCAGTTTGGATGGTAATTTCCAACTGAGAGAATAATACTTTTTATTATGGGTACATGGGTGTTGTATTGTGATTCTTGCAGCACTGGGTCCATAGCTTTCTGAGTCAACACTTGTATCATCTTTTAGCAGCTGAATTTATTTAACAGTGCTGTGTTGATAGCAATTGAGTACTTCTGTTAGCACACAGTAAATGTCTTATGGTCCGAGTTACCTGTTCAGATTGTCTATTTAATTTTTTTTTAAGTTAACTCTGATCAGTTTAGGTGGCTTCTCTTTCTTCAGGTACTTTTCTGACTGTACCATTTAGTCATTATGTAATTTTTACCTTACTAGGCAAATTACAATCTCCGGGGTTAACCTAACCTTTCCTCCTAACCTTTCCTCTGAGAGTTTCATCAAGCACATAGCTGAAATGCTACATTACCATCTCCACCTAATTATCCTCAATGAAAGTACCCTGAATGTCTCAGCATTATGCTGATCTCTACACCATGATAATGGATGGGTTTCTGATGCTCAGGTTTTAAGGGTATGTCATTCAGATCAATCCTGTTGTAAACTTCTGTTTCGACAGAGTTCAGCACCATTATACGAATTTTGCGATTTCTACACTATTAGAGCATTCTTAGATAGTGAGCCAGTATTTTCACTGTTACTGTCAGTTTTTATTAGGGTGACCATATGTCCCAATTTTATAGGGACAGTCCCGATATTTGGGGTGCCTATTACCCCCCACCCTCTGTCCTGATTTTTCACACTTGCTATCTGGTCACCCTACTTCTTATCAAGAGCTAAACTGCTTTAAAAACAACTGTGTTGTGTTATAACACTTAATTATATGTACTAGAGCTAGCTACTAGTGATAATTATTTGTCACAAATACTTCATGAAATTTAAAGTGCCCTTCAGTTTGATATGTTCATGTACCTTTCATTTTACTTTTCTTCACACATTCATGTGAGCAATGTTTTTTTTTTCTCATATACATCAATAGAAAATGGTATTTTGGCCTATAACCAAAATTTGTTTCCTGTCTACAGTAAATTAATATCAACCTAAAACAGCAATGGTGGCCAGCTTAAGAATGTTCTGTAGGGTTTTTGAGTGGAGAAGGGGGCTTAGAAGGCAAGAGAGAATGGAGAAGGAAAGACAGACAGACACAGGGGAGATGAAACAGAGGAAGAGGGAAACGTAAGATAGGAGAAGGAAGAGGGGAGAGGTGGGTACCCCATAGCCCTTCCACAGGCCACTGTAGACAAGACACCTTCTACCTGCAATATCTGTCAGAGGCAGGTGACCAGAGGTGTCAATGGGGATAGGGTATGTACTCCAGCACTGCGGGCTTATTTTCAATCCCACCACAGGTTCCAGGTCCAGGTTCTGATATAGGAAGCTGTTCCTCCTCCTAAACAGTAGGCATGATGGTGTACAGCCAGAGAAAGCAGCCTCCGCCGTAGGAGGAGCTGCTGCATGAGGGAGAGCAGTCAGCAGTGTTCCACCCACAAGATCTAGTGTATAAAACATAACCAGCTGCCCTCCTTTCTTGGGGGCTTCCAAGACCACTCCTCTGTCCACAAGCTGGTGAAAGAGCGCTTTGAGGAGAGCAAGAGATCTGTAGAACAGGAGTTTCTGGTCGAGGAAACTTCTAGAGAGAGAGATGGACTTGATCATTGCATGAGGAAAGTGAAAATTATCTCTCACTAGGCTCTGTGTCAGAATGCCTCCCTGCCACCTGCAACAGTCACCATCAGCAATCCCAGGAAAAATCTCCCCTCTCCCGCCCCCCCAAGGCAATCCCCACTAGGGTTGAGAGATGCATCCAGGTGACAGACATTTTCAGAGAGACACAGATGTTTAACATTAATGATGACTAGCCTCTCAGCCTTGCCTGTTGGCAGGCAGGAAAGCCTGTCAGATCACAATTAACCAGATATGCATGTGGAGAAATGCTCCACTGTGCACAAGGTGGGTGAGGAGGGTCAGGTTTTGGCACTGTCTCTCCATGTGTGATGAGGGATAGAGGAAGAGATAGGATGCAGGTAGGTCTGATAGGCTGTGGGATGAGGGGAACAGAGAACAAATAATTCCCTTTTCACCCCCATCTAGTTTGCCCAGAAAGATTAATTCAGTCCAGCTCCATTAACTTTTCTGTAGAGCATCCTTGAGTATTCTCAAAAGCCAGAGCTGCTGGAGGGATTTCTGATCGAATGGCTTCAATCAAGCTCTGCTATAAGGGAAATGTGGAGGAAGCATCAGGAGTCACAGAAAGAGCAGAAACACAGTGTCTGCATACCAATGGACCTGATCCCTCCTCCCACAGATCCTGCTGTGATCTGCCTGGCTTATAAGTAGCTTTTCTGTAGGGGGTAATCCTCTGACAGAATGACGTGGGATAGTTTCCATAGGGAAATCTCCGTGGTGATTTTCTTGTTTAACAAACAAACAAATACCAACAAACTGCACCTACATGCACCCTGAGGCTTTTAACATGGAAAGGGAACAACTGGCCCAGTTGCTATTGTATCTGCCATTCTAAAAGCCACTCTGAGTTGAGGGTTAAGGGACAGCTACTTCAAAAGAAGGCCACTCACAGATCCCCATACACACCAGTGGAATCCTGCAGGTATCTATGAACATCTGTGTGGCCTTAGTTTCAGGAACTCCTCCTGTATCTGGGGATGTCAAACGCAATATCCTCTAGCCTGTCCTATAGGGACCACTCCCTCCCTGAACTGGCAGCTTCACCCTGCTGTCCTTTTCTCCAAGCAGGGTGCTGCTGCCTAGCTCTTGGATCAGGGCTCTGTTGAATGCACTTAACCACTATGTCCACTTCCCTTTGCTTCCAGCGGGGATCCCCTTGCCCTCCCCACACAACAACCCATAGCATTTGGATATTCAGAAGTCATGTTTGTAGCCAAATACCATGATCTTTGTGCAAAATAGGACAGGAAAATATTTAAAAATGTCCTCTGTCTTCTGCTATGTTGCTCTCTCAGAAGTGCTTGTAGATTTAACACCAGCTCAAGTTTTACCATGCTTTACCCCAGGGGCACCTCCACTCTCGGAATTTTGTTCTGTTTTGAGATCTGAGTGACTCCATTCCTGGTATTCAATCCCCTTAATCTGCCTCTCTCAATGGAACTTCTTGGCCTTCCATGTTGTGAATATTGAAGAACATAGACATGGTTGTGCCCTGCCACTTCTGGGGCATGCCCAGCCTCCCAGCTATCTCACCTGTCTATGTCAATTGTCATCTATATTCTGTCCAAATCTTACACACTGCTCCATTTGAAATGAGCCAAAATAATGTGTGATATTATAGCTTCTCTGAGCTATCGCACCAGTTACTCTTCTTCCTCAAATATGGGCAAGACCAAATTATTGACTTTTACCTTCAATGGATTTTGGGGGTGTTTAGCAACTTGCTGTATCAAGACTGACTATGCATGGGAAACAGTGAAATGAAATGTACACCAAGCACTGTCAAATATGCCAAGTAAACTCACTGAAAAAAAATACATTTCCCCCCACTAACTTGTTTTAGTAAATGCAAGTGTTGTTTGTGACAATAGTAAATGCACAATTTTCAGATTGAAGTGTGATTTTTCAATTTCATAGTATCCCTTTATTGTGTTTAGTAGTCTATTGCATGTGAAAACAGCAGCATATTGGAAAATCAGAGCTTATCCAGAAGAACAAGTCTGGAGATGTGGAAAAGTTACACCAGCTTTCTAGAGAAAATCATCCAGTATCTGGTATAACAAATGAGCCATTCCTTTGAAAGGAGAACACCTAACTTAAGACGTCATAAAGCTAAATGTTCCAAAAGTTAAGAAATTTGTTCATCAGTTCAAGAGAATGTGGGACCAATATGACTTTGAGCTGCTGAAAAGCGTAGGGTTCTTCAGAGGAAACAGAAAAGTGAATCTGTGGTACAAATTTCAGTAGCGTTAAGAAATATGTCAGCATATTGCTCACTGATAAAACTTTATGAGAAGGCTTTATGGAACACACCAGAGTGTGGGTTGTGAAAGACAGAAGCAGCTATTTGTGCAAACAGACCTTACCATAAAAAAGGGATAACATTACAGAGAACTGCAGATAAGCAGGCAACTAGTTGCAAGGAATGCTCCCCAAGAACACTCAAAAGTTCCTGTGATTAAATCCTGGCCCCATTAAAGTCAATGGTAGTTGTGTCACTGATATCAATAGAGTGAAGATTTTACACTTCTTTTTAATGACAGGCGAGGCACCATGCAACATGTGATAACTTTCTAGCTTGATATCTATTTCTTAAAGTGAAGAATTATAGCTGATAAGTTTTTCAGGAAGAGAGGAAGCTGATACAAGCAGTGGAATTCCATAAATGTGGAATGGTTCTCTATTTCAGTTTCAGCCATCACTTCTGGATGTTTAGGTTTTACTGTGCTTATGATGCTAATGGACACTTATTTGTTCTGCTTTGTTCAAAATCACTGTCCTCAGAAGTGTGGGTATTTTGGATGCATCTCTCTTGCCTGCAAAATGATATGCCTCTATTTTCTATTCAATAGAGTGGGGTTTTTGTTTTAATTTTGGGGGAGGGAGGTTGTTTGTATGTCCAGATAATGTGTCTGGTCTCCTGACATCTGCAGAATTTTGCACCTTTCAGCTACTTGAATTGAATGGCTTTCTTTGTCACGTCCCAGGGATAGAGTCTGCGCCACTGAAGTCAATTGCAAAACTGCCATTGATTTCAATGGGACACTAATTCATCCTAAGGGTAGCAGTAAAATGAGGAACTCAGAGGGTCACATTTACCATTGTACGTAATGCAGGGGACCGGACTGGTATTGTTGGCAGAAGTTGGCTCTCTTTCCGCTTGTTAAACTGATAGAAGATTAAAGCTGTGTGTGTATATACAGAATGACCTTGAAAGCTACTGTCCACATATTAAGTGTTTGACAATCAATTGGCTACTGCAGTTAGCATGGAGGCTGCTTGAAAGTGGAGGAAAAAGCTATTCCTTACATGTTCTGCTACATTTTCTGAAGGATAAAATTGCAGAAGATCTGAGAAGACTGGAAAGTCTAGATCGTGTAACAGGACAGATTTACCTCCAAATTCAAATGGTGCTCTATGCTAAGCTTCCAAGGGGGCACTGCCCACCCTCTGCTCCAGCATTGCAGCCCTAATCCTGGTCTCATGCAAAAAAAGACCCTGGGGATTGGCCTTGTATGGGAACACCTCCTGCACTCACCCCCCAGCTGCAGAGGGCAGGGGTGTAACAATATTTGGATAGATTCCAAGCCCAAATTCAAAGTAGACTACTCCGTATAACACTGCAGTGCCTCCTAATGGTGCCCTGTTAATTTGCCACCCACTTAAAAATATCTATCCTAAAACATGCGACTCTCTTCTTACTCTTCCCTCTGCTCAAAATCTGTCAATCTATCCCTCTCCTCACCTCCTCAAGTCTTTGAAACATCTCTCATTTTCACTAACCTTGGTTTCTCTGTCCTTCTCCTTCCCCAGCCCACCTTCCTCACATAGCTCTAGCTACAGAACCCATTTTCGATGGACTAGAAATAAAAGATCACAAATGCAGCCTTCTATTGCCCAGGGTAGACAAGTGGCTACTTCCTGAAGTGTTGTTCTCATGGCTCGCTGCCCAGTGGCTACCGCAGGAACTGGAAGGCTGCAGGAAAACAGATAAGGAGGCAGGTGGCATCTAAACCCAGCCTTTGTAAATTATGAAGGTATCTATTCAACACTATCATCAATGGAAGGGTTTTTTTTTAGAAGCCCCTTCACCCAAAAGGTAAAACTACTGTAAGTGTTCTTTGGCCTTGTATGTTTTCTGAAATATACCCTGATAGCTAAAACAACTCAGTTAGGCAATTATCAGTGAATGTTATCTGGGAGCAGGGTTCGGCATGCCAAACAGATTTCAAATCACTAAAAACAGGTTTTAATACATGGGAATGTAGTAGAATGCCATGATCCTGATAAACCACTAATGCTTGTGGCTAAGGCTTCTCTTTCTGGGCTGGGATCTCTCTTTCCGGGCTGGGATCTCTCTTTCCTGGCCAATTTGGGAAGTATTTCATGGCTTATTCACAGAGGTTCTTAACACAAGTGAGCATGCTTACCCAGTGATTGAAGCTTTTAGCTGTCATTTTCAGAGTGAAGCAATTTCTCAACTACCTGTGAGGCCAAAAATGTGCATTAATCACCAATCACAAAACCCGGCTTCAGTTTTTAGAATTGAAAAGACAGAAATGATCCTTTTATTGAATCACGTCTCTGGAGAGATAGGACACAACTAGATTGCCCATCAGTGTGGCATCAAATATGCTGCTTCATGACATAATGCTGTGCTGAGGTGAATTACAGGTTGCCTTTGGAATGCACAAAGACCTTGAAGAGGCACCCCTGAGTATGACATGTAAGGTGTCACCCTCACATATCACTTTTCTGGACAGTATCCAAATCAACCAATTAGCTGTCTTAGTCATAGATGGTAGAGTTAGTAAGGAGTTTTTTGGGTCATCCAACTAATCTCCCTGACAGTGCAGAATGGTTACAGAAGTACCTGTCTGAGTGGTGTTGTTTTTTCGTACAGCCATGTCCTAAAAGACCCAAGGGATGGGGTTTCTGTCACTTCTATCTGGAGATTTTTCCAAATACATCTCACTGTAAAGGAATTGATTTTCAGTGCCATGTTTTCCCTTTCCTGATTTCATCTCATTATTCCTTGTTGCACATAATAAATAATTCTCTCCCTCCTTGGTCTTCATATCTTTTAAAATATTGGCAGATTATTGTGTCTGTCCTTCAGTTATCAAGGACACCCTTGATCATTTTTGTTGTCCCCTTCTGTTTTTCCACCAATTTGGTCACTGTCCTTCTCATAGTATGGTATTGTAACCCTCTGGACTCACTCCTGCGGCACCTCCTGCTGGTCTATTCCAGGAATTAGCTCGTTCCAGCTCCAGAGAGCCCTCTGCAGGCCCGTGATCCACCTTACCTGTGGCCCCATATCCCTCCCAGGACCCTGGTGCCCCATTTACTTGAGGTGCTTTCCCCTGGCAGTAACCACTTTTAGCCTCAGGGTCTCCCCCTCCCAGGGGAACCGCCACCCACTATCCCCACCTCTCCTCAGTATATGGTACTGCCAATCATTGTCTAGCCCCTACACCCTGGGGCAGACTGCAGTATCAGTCTACTCATCACTGGCAAAGTTGGGTTTGGACCTGCTGCCTCTGCCTATCCCTGGGCTGTCCTCTGCAAACCCCAGTACCTGCTGCCTTCTGCTAGGCCACAGCCTGGGGCTTTCCAGGCTGGAGTTCCCCAGCTCCTCTGCCTTTTCTCAGCCCTGCTCCACTCAAGTACCCTGTGTTTAGCTTCCTGCAACCAGGCCCTTCTCCCTCTACAGGCAGAGGGAGACTGTTTGGGCTCCTGGCTCACAGCCTTTTTATATAGGGCAGCTGTGGCCTGATTAGGGCATGGCCCAGCTGCAGCTGCTTCCCCAATCAGCCTAGCTTTTAGAGCTGCAGCTCTCTCTAGGGCTGCTTTTTAAACCCCTTGGGGCAGGAGTAGATAACCACCTTGCTACAGGTATCCAGAACATTCCACTTGTGACTGCACCAGATCTGTATACAGAGGAACTATTATCTCCTTGTCCTGTGATATGCTGTTTTTACATGTCTATGTATCCCAAGACCTACTAGATCATTGAGATTCAATTTTCATGATGTTTCAATGGGTGAGGTTTTTTTATGCCAGTGGCATCCATCTCCTCTGCAGGCTGTTTCTGTATATGTAGCTCAAAATCATGATGGTGCCGTATGGCAAACGTTGATCTACATCACCTCTGTTTCTTTCAACAACTGAGGATGTGTGTTTCCAATTATTTTTAGCAGATCTGATCTTGTTCAGGCCACATAAACAGAAAAGTTGTCTAAAGTTCTATATATTATGTAGATGACTAAATATGAAATTACTGAGTAGTTTAGATATTTAGTTTCAGTAGAGAGAGGATATCTCCTGTGGAGAGAATGAACTATTTCCAAAAAGTATCCTCATCTTGCATAGGGTTTTTATGAAAATCATCCACGTATGGTTTATGTGAAAGCCTTAGCTAGACAGCATAGTTGGTGGTCAGATATGAAGAAGGATATTGAAGAATCAGTATAAAACTGTAAAACTTGCCATTTTGTACAGCTAGAGTTTTTTATTTTATCACCAGACCTGTGAATATGACCATTATCCCTATGGAAGAAAGCTGACAGATCTTGCAGGCCCTCCACGGTTGAATTTTCTAATACTTTTTTTTCCAGTCAAAATGTTCAAAAATCAACAGCATGTCCTCACTTATTACTAACAATACCCTTAAGATGTCATTCTTGCAATCTTTGGCATTCTCAAAGAAGATCTGTAATGGAACTTCTTGAGACGTAAGAACTCTTAGCAGTTTAATAAATAGGATTCATTTAGTCAGCACTCTAACATGCAGATTTTAATGGGGAAACCAACAATTGTGGTGGTAGTTTTTAAACCAGCACCAAAAACTGTTAAGGAAGAAAGTGTTTTTAAATTAGAAATCATTCTTTTTTGTAATTATATCAAACACTATAGTGTGATAGTACAATTTCCTTCAATATTCTTAAAAAAATCTTTTTTGAATGAAGCTAAAGTATCTTTGGAGTCCATTGTGTTAAATGCAAAGTTATGTATTATCGTGGACTAAGGACTATACAGAAAAATATGTCAGACAAGAGCCTTTTTTTGGAACAATAGGTGTGAAATATCTAGGGGAGGGTGAATGCATATTCCCCATCCCTAGTTATGCAAAAAACCCCAGCCTTCTGGAGTGCAGCCTTGGGGACTCGTCTTTGTCTGCTGATCCCCTGTTACACGAAGCCAAGATCAAAGGGCCAGGCTGTATAAAGGACAGCTGGAACTAGCCATTGGTTGCTCTGATTCTGAGCTAAGTCTGTTATGAATTTGTAATCACAGAAAAGCCCCTTTGTGGCGTTTGAAGGACTGACTTCTACCCCTTATTGGAGTTGTGATCTCTGGTTAGGTTATTAGCATGTGTGTAGGTTCTTTCATTGTTTTTAATGTGTTTTCTCAGTAATGCTTTCCCCTTTTACCTTAAGAATAACGGTGCTTGTTTATAAATAGGTGTGTGGGAACATATCACTGCTGGCAAATACACTGTTCATAAGCTTTCAGGGAGTGAGCAAAGTGGCCTGTGTAGTCAGACTGGCTTGCTGGGAATATTATTGTGCAGGCAGGGAACTGTGCAGCCTGGAAAAAACCCAGGAGGGAGAGAGATCCGGGTCTCTACCCAAGAGAGGTGATGGCTAGGGTGCTGGGAGTTGAGAAGGGGTGCCCTCAAGGGACCACAGCTGGGGAATACAGGCGCAGTTGCTGTGAACTGTGACATAATGGCCCACTCTTTGATTTATCTCCTTAATCAGATATCACATTTGGATGCTCAATTTGGCATTTACAGTGTAGGTGGCTAAAGCAATTAAGGCACCCACATATGAAAATTGGTCTCTTTGTTTGGGATGACTAAAACCTTCTGCTTCTGAACAAACAATATGTACATATTTGTGATTCACCACACACTCTTCATTCTCCTTTTCAATCAGGCCTAATAAAAATATGAACTTTTAACATAACTAACTGTCCGTGTGGACCCTGCTGACATGCACTAACTGTTCGTTAACGCACCTTATTAGTCCTCTTTGAAAGATGACTAAGCAAAGCACATTAAGGAACTGTTAATGCATGTCAGCAGAGTCCACATGGATAGTTACTCCACAGGAGGCTAGTGTGGGGTCGATTTATACCCCACCTTGCCCTGAACAAATTGTTGCTGTAGTTAAACTGTGTATGTGTGTGTGTGTGTGTGTGTGTGTGTGTGTGTGTGCGCATGCACATGTGTGTACAGTCTATTTAATATACATACATACACACACACAGAGGTTACCATGTGTTAACAGTTTTCAGAGATCTGAAACAAAATCAGCTTGATGTGTGTTTTATACACTATTATATAGACTTTAATGAAAACTTCACACAAATAAAGAATTTGGCAGATAATGGAATAAGGGGCTCCAACAAGGCAGGGCTTCTCCCCAGCTTGCACAGGATCTACTGCCACATCTACAGTCTCCTTTAGAAAGCATTATTTTCTAAACTTAAAACAAACAAAAACAGCTTCTCGGCTCACCCTGGACTACAAACTCTAAGCTTTATCTTTCAGGCTTTCTCTGCCTCTCCTCCCAGTGGACTTGGGCAATCCTGCTGCTCCTGCTTCCCAACTGAGTCACTAAGTCTCTCACAGGGTTTTTAATGGTATTTTCTTTCCTCTGCTTCCCTGGCCCAGATGCCCACTTTTTAAAGAAAGCCTAATCTGAGTCAGCTGATGTAGCACAGGTACATTGGCCCAGCTCCCTCTTAAAGGACAGTGTCACCTTGCGTCAGCAGGCTTTCTTTCTAAGTCTCTTGTCCTATTCTCTTGTAGTTTAGAAGTGACCAGAACTCGCAACCATCTGATGCATGATCAGTGGCCTGTTGAAGAAAGCTTGGTCTCAGTTTAGTTCTGGGAGTCCACATCACAAAAAGAAACCACATAATTGGTTCAGCAGAGGAGCCAAGTCTGAATAAAGAAGCCAGTTTCATTACCCTTTCACCAAGAGCACTGCTCCCTCCAGAAAAAGAGTGAGCAACAGTGGGGACGTTTGCGCCACTTCTGCCTTTTTAAAATCTGTATTTACTTTTGGCATGCAAAACAAAAGGTCACAGGTAGCCATAAGGATTGGTTGCCTTTAATAAAGGTGGGTGGAAAATACATTTCCTGTCCAGGGAAACATTTTGAGATTTCAAACATTTCTCCTGTCCTGAATCAGGCCAAAAAGGCAAAAAAATTGAATTTTTTTCATGAAAACAAAATCTCACAATATTTGTTTCAGAACCACCAAAATGTGGTGTGTCCTAAATGAAATATGCTCTCCCAGATCTTGCATCAGGGCTGCAATGGTGCCAGGGGACTGTGGAAGCCCAGGAAGCAGGAAGCTGCTGACTGAAACCGACAATCTTTTTCAATTCCAGTGCTGCCCGCCACTCAGTAGCAGCAGGGAAAATGACCAGACTCTTGTTGTCAAGTTAACTGCCTGGGGTTCATCCAGATTGAAAAGTTTCACAACAATGGTTTGATTTTGACCACTCAGCAAATTCTAATGAAAAATTGGTTTGTTGGAATTTTTCCAACTAGCTCTAGTCTTTAGTGTCTGTGGATGATATAGTAACATTGAATGCTTTGTATAAATGTTATATAAAGTATTGAATATGAAAATACATTGAGAGAGATTGTGCATTTTGATAGTCCTATAAATAACAACTTACATCAAGAAAAGATCAAAAAATGGGTTACTTTGCTGTTTTAAAACACTTGAAATTTGGTCTAATCTCTTGTGCAATATTCAGGTCTCAAATAGTTCATATTCACCATAACATTAATTGTATGGAATACAATTTAATGAAAATATTTACAGGTGAATTGGCAGCTGTTGAAATGTATTGTCTTATACTGAGTACTGAAAATTGTTGTCCTTTTATGGCCTGATTATGTATTTCTTGCACACTCAGAGATCTCTTTAACTTTAGTGAGAGATTTGGGTACACAAGGAATGTTGGATTAGGAGCTTCACAGATTTCTCTTGTCCACATTATCTTCCAAACAAAGAGTTAGATAGTCATCAGATGTTACTTGTGAATTGCAGTTACAAAAGAATTTACAATGCTTAAAAAAAAAAAAAAAACTCAGCAGGAATTCAGGCTTCCTTAGAATCTGAAAGTGGGACTAATTTATATGCATGACTTTTCAGCTAATTGTGTTGTGATAAATTACCATGTCTTTAATATAATAATAGTGTTTTGGTTGTACAGTAAATGTTAAATGCAAATCACCCAGTGCTAATGTTTCGAAACTTTGTTACATCACAAGTTTTAATAAATTATAGCTATCAACAAAGTCATAATAGTTAATGAAGTTTAGTATTAGAGGGAGCATGTTCAAATACATAAACCCTCTTGTGTGACCTTATGCGAGTTACTTCACCTTTCTCTGCCTCAGTTTCTCCACCTGTACAACGCAGATGATGATACTGATTTTCCTTTGTAAAGTGTTTTGAGATTGATAGGTCAAAAGTTGCATAATGGCTAAGTAGTAAACTTTTTAAAAGGTTCCTTGAATATTATATTTTGTCTAATCCTGGTCTATTATCTAATTAATGCTTGTTTTCACTATATGTGTGTGTATGTGTGCGCATGCATACGCACACACACACACACCTTCTATTTCACATCCTAATTCAGGACATTAGAGACCAGTTTGTGTAAATCCTGTTAGTTTCAGTTTGTATGAGACTGCATAAATAATGTACTCAAAGCACAGATCCTTCTTCCATTACTAGCTTCTCAAGCCAACTCACCTTGAATATTGTTGGTATGGAAGGGCACAGCTGAATCCCCAAAGAGTGAGTTGGACTTGGTAATAAGAGTAGAAATTCATAAATTATTAAACCAGAACATGAAAAAATGCATAAAATATTATTGCCCGGGGTACTGTCACTGGATCATCTTACTACATCTCAATCTGTATATACTGTACATTCGTTTTCACAACAGCTAGTTGTAAAAAACCATTCTGAGCCATTTGCAGTACTAAAAGCACTCAGATAACATAAGAGACTGCTCACTCAAAATACACACTATTCACTTATAAATATTAATGAACTCACACTACAAGTTACCAAAAATTCTCGGCCACCACTAACTGTTCGCAGAACAACACTAGTTCTATTTTCTTTCCATTTGAGCATTACACACATAAAATGGAGAACAACAACACATTTTACATAAATATTTATATTGATTTACATTCTTATTAATGTTTTGACATTTGGATGAACCTTTGCTAAATTTAATTTCAACTTTTGTAAACAGCAGGGCAATTATGTGATTATTTTTAATCAGCCTGTCTTTAGCTTTTTACCTTCCAAACACTCATAGACTCATAGACTCTAGGACTGGAAGGGACCTCAAGAGGTCATCGAGTCCAGTCCCCTGCCCTCATGGCAGGACCAAATACATACATACATACATACAGGACCAAATACATAAGCATGATTGAATCCTCCATATCATGCATAAGGTAGGCATATATTAACCCTATTTTATTTGTGGGAAAATTTTGGCAAAACACTTAAGTGATTGACTCCTGCTCCCAGAGGCAATCAGTGTTGGAGAAGGGTTGCCAACTCCGCTTGAAGCTATTCTGGAAGTTTTTTTTTTTCCAACATGACGTACCATCATTTTCTTAAAATATCCTATTAAAATCTCCCAGATTGCTTTCAGTAATCACCTGGAGATTGATGCTGATTCCAGGAGACTCCAGGCCAATCCTGGAGCGTTGGCAACCTATATCAGAGCCAGGCAGAGAACTGATTTCCTGTGTTATAGTTCTGTGTTCAAACCAGCCTCTTGCAAATGCCCAGTTTTAAGAGTTGCACGATTCTAATAGTTTACATATGGTGATTCTGAGAGAGATTTTTGTCTTACCTGTTGATAAGGAGCATAATGTCCGCATCACTTCGATTCCCAGCTGTGTATTAGGCTCTAGAAGTTTGTAACCCACTGGCATAAGCTGGAAGAGCCTATAGCTATTTCCAAGATTGGGGCAGTGTAAAAAAGTGGCTTCAAGCCACATTTGCATCTCACCATTGCCTTCAAGTCCTGCACTTGGGTCCAGCTGAGCTGGAGCCAAGAACGTGGACCATGGATTTCATTATATCTCAAATTCAATCCAGTCTCCTTGGTAGTCTCTGTTGGAAAACATAGGCCCAAATATCATAAGCCATTTAAAAAATTGCTCAAGATAAATGCTTAGAAAAGAGATCTTCTTCTTCTTTGCCGCAAAGAATCCTGTGGCATCTTATAGACTAACAGACATTTTGGAGCATGAGGGTGGGTATTCAACCACTGACGAAGTGGGTATTCACCCACGAAATCTCATGCTCCAAAATGTCTGTTAGTCTATAAGGTGCCACAGGATTCTGCTTTTACAGCTCCAGACTAACACGGCTACCCCTCTGATACTTCTTCTTTGCAAGATCTCATTAATTCCAATTACTCTTCATGATCCTTTAGATCCTTAGTTAAAACCTAACTAGCTGTGTATGTGGTTTATGGAGTAAGCCTTCGATCTTAAGGTCCCTCCTCTCCTCTTCTGCTCAAACACCTTTTGTTTGTTGGTTTGTGGCTTACATTTGTTTTGTCAATTCTGATTTTGAATTCCAAGTTCTTCCCAGTATCAGAGAGGTAGCCGTGTTAGTCTGGATCTGTAAAAGCAGCAAAGAATCCTGTGGCACCTTATAGACTAACAGACGTTTTGGAGCATGAGCTTTCATGGGTGAATACCCACTTCTTCAGATGCAAGAACATGTATTCTTCCCAGAAGATATTCTCTTTTTACTTATTTTTCCGAAGCATCTAGGGCACCTCAGGTTGCTGCAAAAGTAATGAGTAAGGCACAGGGATTTACAAGAGTCCACTGGTGACCAAAATCCATCTCAACTACTGTATTTTATAAGAAGCTTCCAGCTGGAGTTAAGGGATCAGGCAGAAAGAGGAAAGGGAAATTTCTGTCCACTCCCACTCTCCATCTGTGTAAAAAAAAATATTTCTCTAAGTTTAAAAACCTACTGACTTTTGGCATTTTTACTGATGTTCATGGATAGAAACATATGGTTAGTAACTATGAATAAATAAATAATATATAATAATAAATAAAATAAAATTATATATTTATATAATACATACAAACACACGCTAAACCAAGAAACAGATTTTCATTGTGCTGCACAGCAAATTGATATAAATGAAAATTAGCTGATTGTAACAGATAATTAAACATGATTGTATCAGATAATTAAAAACTATGGAGAAAACATTAATTTCCACAGTATTGTAGTCAGGGCTTCCCCAGTGATACTACAATGGTTCACTTTCTTTTTAAAGTTTTATTAGATTGGCCGTTAGGATACCTATACATTGTGTAATGCTCTCTGTTTTAAATCTGATCTTTTCCCTCTAGTTTGTTCTGAATATTATGCAAGATTTAATGAATGTTAACTTTATGGATTGGTCAAAAAGCTTGTGAAAATGCAGCCATCTCTAAATCCTTAAGTGGGTCAAGATGAGAAGTGTCTGGGTAGTCTGGTCATGGGTAGTGATGGGTGAACCCTTAAAGTTTGTGAGTTTTGATTGAAGTTAAACCACTGCAAAGATTCACTGACCTTACCACCTCTATTTTTTGGGAAAGGGGGCATGCAAATTACTGCAGTCTATTGGTTGCATTACACAGAGCAGCTGTGCAGCTATTCTACACCAAATCAGATAGTGAGGGAGGTCAAACTATTCACAATAAACCAATTATTGAATGAATGTAGCCCTATATTCTGTTTGTGAATTGTCTGCTTTTTTTCTGACCTGTTAGTTATTTGAAATTATTCAATAATTATTTCAGCCTCAAGAGTACTCACAAACTATTTGCTGTGACTATTTGTAATTCATTATTCATGCTTTGCAATTGTTCATGCTGTGTGATTGTTCAGCTAAGTCAGCTGGTAATATTTTGTGTTTCCTAACTGGATGACTCCCAAATCCACCAAGAGTTTGTAAATTGGCAGCATATATACTTCTGAATTGTGCACAAATATTCACAGTCCTTACTCTTTCCATCACATTCTTTGCTCATCTGACAAAGAGTAAAAGTGGTTGCAAATGACACTGAAGAGAATCAGAGGTTTTTATGTAAAGGAATGATTAAGGATACTTATTTATTATCATTTCCCCTGCTTCTAGAGAGTATTCCTTCACCTTTATCACCCCTGAAATCCCTTAAACCTGGGTTGTAAACTCAGGTTCGGGGGTAGGGGAGCTGGGAGAGGAAGAGGAGTTACAATAGTCAGTCCATAATAATTACATCATTGTTTTTCTTTATAATTCTATCTGTGTTCCCATATGGCTTCAGTAGATTGAAGTAACCTTTTGGTCATCTTTTTTAACTACATCTTCATCTGTCATATTAGCTTTTTCTATAATACCCATCACCATAACATGCAAATTCTATTTATACTGTATTGTAATTTACAGGCGGTATTACTAAAGTAGACAAGGGAAATACATTGAGTGAAATCAACTTTTGCGTCAGGTGAATTATTTATATCAACCAATATCCTTTTCAAGTATTATCTTTTTGAAGACCATAAAATCCCATGTGTTAATAAGGCTCATCATCTCAGCTGCATATGAACTTTGTCTCTCCTTCAGATATGAAATCGTCCTCTTACTATCTGAACCAATTTAAATCATTTTGCAAATATATCCAGTTACAGATAGTAGACTGAAATATTAATTCTTCACTGTTAACACATAATTGCCTGTTCATAAAAGTAGAACCCTTTAAAACAAACGTATGCTTGCTTCAAAAGTCAGCTAAGGTAAGCAGGCTATATGACAAGTCCTTTGTCTATTTGTCTCTCTTGAATTATTTCAATTTGCTGTAAGTAAAATTGAATTTTGGCAACTGTTATAATTCTGAGATCATTCTGCCTCACAAAACTATAAGGCAAAAAGAAATAGTTACTTATTGTAGCTGTGGTTCTTCAAGATGCCAGTACTTAGAACATCTTCAGAGTTTCTAAATATTATAGATAACAATTTCCTAACTCCAAAAGTGCTGCATCCAACATGGGAGAATTCTATATTAGCTCTCATCTTGACATATAAACAGGAAATGATCACTGAACTAAAAATTTGTGGTATCTTAGGTACAAGTTATCGTGACTTGATTACATTTGTTACGTGCAATCAGAATAAAGTACAAACCAGTATACATAGATAGATATCTCAGATCTCTTAGCAAAAGATCCAATCTTGATTTAAAAATTGCCAGTGATGGAAAATCCAGCACAACACTTGGTAACTTTTAGCAATGGTTAATTACTCTCACTTTTTATACTGGTTTGTACTTTATTCTGTGTGTGTGTGTATAGATATATATATACACACACACAATGCTTCAAAAAGGGCCAATTTCACAAAACTGAAAACAATTATGGGCCAAATCTGCTGGGAGAAGAAATTAAACAGCAAAGTGTGAACGATCATTGGGAATTCTTTAAGATAATTTTACTAGATGCCCCAAAAGCCACAATTGGAAAAGAAGGCCGCTTTGCTTAAAAAACAGCCTGGTTTAGCAGATTTCATTTCCTTTCTATAAAGATCTAGATCTAGATCTATATATAAAAAGCAAATGGACAAAGAGGAAGCTGGGAGCAATGAATATAAATCAGAAGCTGGAATTGTAGAAAATTGACAAGGGAAACGAAAGGACTCATGGTAAAATCCATGTCCAGCAGAGTTAAGGACAATAAGGAGTTTAAGTATATTAGGAACAAAAAGAATCTTAATAGTATTAGTCTACTACTTGATAGCAACGAAAGATTTATCCATAATAATGCAGAAAATGCAGAAGAGTTCAATAAACATTTCTGTTCTGTATCTGGGAACAGGTCAGATGATGTAGTTATATTAGATGATGGTGACTGATGATGAAACACTAAGAAGAATGGTAAGCAGCAGCAACTATAGTTAGACAGTTTTAAATCAGCAAGTCTAGATAACTTGCATCCAGGAGTTTTAAAAAGCTGTCTGAGGAGCTCTTTGGATACTTAATGCTGATTTCAATAACTCTGGTAACACTGGAAGAAGACTGGATGAAAACTAATGTACCAATATTTGAAAAGGTTAACAGATGAACAGAACTTGATTAATAAAGAATTAAAGAAAAGTAATATAATTAATACCAATCAAACGGGCTTTATGAAAAATAGATCCTGTCAAACTGACTTGACATCTTTTTGATGAGATTACAGGTTTTGTTGATAAATGTAATCACAGAATATCAGCGTTGGAAGGGACCTCAGGAGGTCATCTAGTCCAATCCCCTGCTCAAAGCAGGACCAATCCCCAACTAAATCATCCCAGCCAGGGCTTTGTCAAGCCTGACCTTAAAAACCTCTAAGAAAGGAGATTCCACCACCTCCCTAGGTAACCCATTCCAGTACTTTACCACTCTCTGAGTGAAAAAGATTTTCCTAATATCCAACCTAAACCTCCCCCACTGCAACTTGAGACCATTATTCCTTATTCTGTCATCTGATACCACTGAGAACAGTCTAGATCCATCCTCTTTGGAACCCCTTTCAAATAGTTGAAAGCAGCTATCAAATCCCCTCTCATTCTTCTCTTCTGCAGACTAAACAATCCCAGTTCCCTCAGCCTCTCCTCATAAGTCATGTGCTCCGGCCCCCTAATCATTTTTGTTGCCCTCCGCTGGACTCTTTCCAATTTTTCCACATCCTTCTTGTAGTGTGGGGCCCAAAACTGGACACAGTACTCCAGATGAGGCCTCACCAATGTTGAATAGAGGGGAATGATCATGTCCCTCGATCTGCTGGCAATGCCCCTACTTAGACAGCCTAAAATGCCATTCGCTTTCTTGGCAACTAGAGCAGACTGTTGACTCATATCCAGCTTCTCATCCACTTTAACCCCTAGGTCCTTGGGAGGGATTTGAGCATTGGCCTACTAAATCCAGGGTTGCAAGTTCAATCTAGGGAAAAAATCTGTCTGGGGATTTGGTCCTGCTTTGAACAGGTGATTGGACTAGATGACCTCCTGAGGTCCCTTCCAATGCTGATATTCTATATCTACTTTTCTGCAGAACTGCTGGCTAGCCATTTGGTCCCTAGTCTGTAGCAGTGCATGGGATTCTTCCATCCTAAGTAGACTCTGCACTTGTCCTTGCTGAACCTGGTCAGATTTCTTTTGGCCCAATCCTCTAATTTGTCTAGGTTCCTCTGTATCCTATCCCTACCCTCCAGCATATCTACCACTCCTCCCAGTTTAGTTTCATCTGCAAACTTGCTGTGGGTGCTGTCCACACCATCCTCTACGATTAATGAAGATATTGATCAAAACCAACCCTTGGGGCACTCAGTTTGACACTAAACATGTGTTGATACAATATACTTTGACTTCTGTAAGGTGTTTGACTTAGTACCATGAGACATTTTGGAACCAGAATAATAAAAAATCAACAAGGTACCTGTTAAGTGGATTAAAACCAGCTAAATGACAGGTCTCAATGTAATTATAGACTGGGAATCATCACCAAAAATGGACATTTATGGGGAGAAAGGGGTCCAGAAGGATTAGTTCATGGAACTGTGCTATTTAAAATTTTCATCAATGCTGTGGAAGAAAACAGAAAACCATCACTGACAAAGTGTGTGGATGATACAAAAATTGAAGGCGTCATAAATAATGTTGAGGCCAGGACAGGCAGGCAGAGCAATCAGGATCACTTCATAAGGTGAGCCCTTTCAAACAGTAAGTATTTGAATATTGCCAAATGTAACATATACATCTAGAAACAACTTCTCAACTTCTCAGCTGATGCAAATGGACCATTTTGATTACCACTACAAGTTTTTTTCTCTCTCCTGCTGGTAATAGTTCACCTTAGCTGATCACTCTCGTTAGAGTGTGTCTGGTAACACCCATTGTTTCATGGTCTGTGTGTGTGTGTGTGTCTATATATATATATATATATGTTCCTACTGTATTTTCCACTGCATGCATCCGATGAAGTGGGCTGTAGCCCATGAAAGCTTATGCTCAAATAAATGTGTTAGGCTCTAAGATGCCACAAGTACTCCTGTTCTTTTTGCGGATACAGACTAACATGGCTGCTACTCTGAAACCTGTCATTATGCTGGAATACTGTCTCCAGTTCTGGTGTCCACAATTCAAGACGGATGTTGATAAATTGGAGAAGGTACAGAGAAAAGCCATAAGAATGATTAAAGTATTGGAAAACATGCCATATAGTGAAAGACTCCAGAAATTCAATCTGTTTAGTTTAACAAAGAGAAGGGATAGAGGTGACTTGATTGCAGTCTATAAGTACCTATCTGGGGAACCAACATTCAGTCTAACAGACAAAGGTATAACATGATCCAATGGCTGGAAGTTGAAGTTTGACAAAATTTGCACTAGAAATAAGACACAACTGTTTAAAAAATGAGAGTAATTAGCCACTGGAAAAAGTACCAAGTGTTGTGCTGGATTTCCATCACTGGCAATTGTTAAATCAAGATCAGATGTTTTGCTAAGAGATCTGCACTCGTTCATGTAGGAATTAATTCAGGGGAGCCTTTTGGCTTGTGATATACAGGGCTATAGCTACACTGCAGTTGGGAGGTGTGATTCCCAACCCAAGCAGACAGACTCACACTAGCTCTGCTCCAGCTAGTGCACTAAAAATAGCATGGTGGGTATAGCAGCACAAGTGGGGATTCAGGTTAACTACCTGTGTTTGGATCCAGGGGCCATGTGGGCTTGGATCTGGGTGGCTAGCCTGAGCAGCTGCCCGTGCCCCCCATGCTATTTTTAGCATGCTAGATCACATGGAACTAGCATGAAACTGTCTCCCTGTCCATTCTGTGCATCTGAAGAAGTGAGCTGTAGCCCACGAAAGCTTATGCTGAAATAAATTTGTTAATCTCTAAGGTGCCACAAACACTCCTGTTCTCCCTGTGCTGAGACTCACACTCCCTTGCTGCAGTGTAGCCATATTCTCCCCTAAGAAGTCAGACTAGATATTCACAATGGCCCTTTCTGGCCCCAAATGGTGAATGTGTTCATCAAAAGTTGACGTGTTCTTTCAGCAAATTGACCAAGAAGTCTCAGCCTGTGTGCTCTTTGCTTTGTATAGAAAAAGCCTGTTTCAGTCCTTCTCCCTGCAGCTTATATAGTATATTGCTATCTCTGACTTCTTTTGTCACAGCATGTCACCGTGAACACTACAGCAAACAGTCAAATCCTGGTTTTGCCCCCACCTTCTCCTGTGGTACATTTATATTGGTCTTACAATGCTTTTTTTCTTATTTCTCCTTGTCGTCTTCTGTGTGGTGATAAAAGCAGTGTTCTCCGCATTGTATTGAGGTTCATTTTCATCCCTAGATAAAAGCATACAAAGGCTCTTACCAAAAGGCAAAGTGAGTAGAAATGTAATGATGCCTACAGCAATAAAACAAAGAGGCTTTGAAAAGCTTAGAACTTCAGCAGCTTTGAAGTGACAAATAATGATAACCAGAAAAAAAAGTCAGTTTCTGAAGTCCAGGTAACCTATGTGATCCAGTGGTTCAAGCACAGGACAAGGAGTCTGGACTTCTGGCTTTTCATTTTGGCTCTGCTACAGACTCTCTGGGATTTGGACCATTTACTTAGCCTCTTTGTGCCTCGGTTTACTTATCCGGTAACAGGGAAAGTCATGTTGTATTAACTAATATTCTAAGAGTTTTGAATTTCTTGGAAGATTATTGCAGTGGTAATAATAATCATAATGTACAACAGATCTTCAGTGAAAACAGTCCTATATCCAACACGCCTACTTAGTACCATTGCTGTGCACCAGACATCTACTGGAGCAACCAGATAAGCTAGGGAGAGACTGAATATCAGCCACAGCAAGTCAGCTCCCCCAATACTTTTATTTTAGCTTTTTTATTTGAATGCTTCCTCCCCACTGCCTTGGACCATTTGAATCTTTTGAACCTTGGGGGGAAAACGGGGGTTCAGTCTGGGATTGTGTGATAAGCATATTAGCTGGGTTTTCTTGCTTAAATGATCATTGGTTAAATAGTTAACTTTGAAACTGAACGATGAAAATTGTTAACACCCAGTGTGTTGAACTGGGCAGTTCGCAACATTGAGTTTGTTTTGGGCTGCCTGCAGGCTCAAGCAGACAGCATTTTATCAGCTGATTGGATTCAGTTCACACTTGGAAGATTTTTCTTTATAACCATAAAGATCAGACAATTATTTTTTTTTTAAATAATCAAAGTATAGATTCAGGAGCACATTCCTACTACAACTGATGGAGCTGGTGGCAATTTCCCTAGCTGTGGAATCAAAGTACTTGTACTCTGCATATGAATCAGTGGCAGAATTAGGCTGTGTTTTGATCTGTGGCTATCTTTTGAAATGGGAAGAGGATAGGGCTAAGCTAATAATTGACTTTTTGATTCTGTGGCTGAACCCAATTTTTAAAAAATGGTTCATTTCAAACTAAAGTGGATTTTTATTTTCTTACCAAAACACATCAACAAATGAAAAAAATCATTTGGGATGAATAAAACATTTTGATTGTTGTTTTCAAAATAACATGTCAGTTCAAATAGACATTTGAGAAACATGATTTTTCCCCTTGGTACGGACAAGGACGGTTCTGTTTTAAAAGTTTGTTAGCTGGCCATGGTTAAACCTAGCTGGGGGATCCAGATGTAGTCAGACTACCTAACACGTGTAAACCCAAATGTCCTTTCCACATTAAGAGCAAAATGTTGTTCAATAATCTGTTAGTTAAATAATATTAGGTATCATAATGCATTTGCACAGTATAGACAAGCCCTGAGTCAGTATCCCTTCCCTCCTATTGGGGTATTGTTTATTCAAGTTATCATTTAATTTTATAGGATACTGGATTACCCTACCCAAAATCCATAACTGGAAATAGGCAGTTGCTGTCTTGGGAAAAGGAGAAAACAAACATGTTGAGTTGTAAGCAGCAAATCTCTAGGTCTCTATCTTATCTTAAATAACAAATAATAAACCCCAAATGAGTACCATATATCACAGCTGGCTGCGTTCTGTTTATTTGTTTGTATCCTGTTTTCAGTGAAGCACCAACATTTCTACCAAGTCTCTGGTGAAAAGCTAATTAGAAAGAGACTGCTGCTGCTGAAGCAAAATGTACCTGTTTATCAGTGGCAAATGAGAGACTACAGACCTGCCACCTGTCTTGTGTTTTGAAAGAAAGTGTTGGACTCCGTTCTGCTCTTTGGATCTGGGTCATTATTTGGGACTGAGAAAGTCAGCACAGGTCAGGCTTTAAAAACAAAGCTATATGCAGAATACATTATCCTTAAATTGAACCTTAATATTCTAATTTACCTCTCTGACTAATTTGAGTTGCTTTATTCTACTAGCTACCTGCATAAATAACTATCCAAGCTACAGACTTGTAAGGTAGATTTTTTTACTTTTTTCAGAGAAGAAGTTGTTTCTGGAAAGTGCTAGTCTGACAGCCCTGGAAACCAAAGTGCTCAACTATGGAGCAGATACAATTGCCTTACTAAAGTGTCTCAACTCAGTTTTGGAGAGATCTCCTCCATCCATGGGAGAGTATTTCAGTTTGTATGTCCATTCTGTTAAATATGTGTACAGTGCACAGATCTCAGTGCATTAATGCATTAACACAGGGGTGGGCAATCTTTTTGGCCTGAGGGCTGCATCGGGTTTTGGAAATTGTATGGAGGCCCAGTTAGGAGAGGCTGTGCCTCCCCGAACAGCCAGGTGTGGCCTGGCCCCCACCTCCTATCCCCCCCACTTCTCGCCCCTTGAGGCCCCTCTGGGACTCCTGCCCCATGCACATACCCCCTGCTCCCTGTCCCTGACTGCCGCCCATCACCCCATTCAACCCCTCCTCTCATTCCTAACTGCCCCCCCCCGGACCCCTGCCCCATCCAACCACCCCTTCTCCCTGTCCCCTGACCTCCCCTGGAACCCCTGCCCCGACTGCCCCCTGCTGCCCTATCCAACCCTCCTCTCATTCCTGACTGCCCCCATTCAACCCCTCATTCCCCACCCTCTGACCGTCCTGATCCCTATCCACACCCCCACCTCCTGACCACCACCCCAAACTCCCCTGCCCTCTATCCACCTTCCCACTCACTGCCCCCTTACTGCACTGCCTGGAGCACTGCTGGCTGGCAGCACTACTGCCTCGCTGCCCAGAGCACCAGGGCAGGCACGCGGGTGGAGCCATCCATGCCACCGTGCAGCACCGAGCACTGGGTCAGGCCGGACTCTACAGCTGTGTTGCCCCAGGAGCTCGCAGCCCTGCCGTCAAGAGCATTGCGCCGGCAGCGGGGCAAGCTGAGGCTGTGGGGGAGGGTAAACAGCAGGGGAGGTGCTGGGGGCAAGCCTCCTGGGGCAGGAGCTCAGGGGCCTGCATTAACTCAGGCTAAGCTGTGTTCCTATTCACTATTAGTTCCTGGGGACCAGATAAAAATGATGTATTGTTGAAACTAAAAATTCTGCATTTCTTTAATTAATTAGTCTGAAGTTAAAGCTATGTAGAAGAGCAGCTTGAGAGTTGCTGCTAAGCTGATAGGAGAACTGCCTGGGAGTTGGTTAGTCTGCTTTATTTACCTAACTCTTCCGAGGAGAGTTAATGAAAAGTCAAATCTCTTGCTAAGAGAATGGCAAGTGTGTGCTTTTTCAATTAATAAGATATTCAATTCTTAACATGTCTGATGGGACTGGCAACAAGAATATTGATTGGTGGTAAATACAGTGGTGATAGTGGGGCTGGTTGTTTGTTTTTTGGTAATAAGAACTGCTGTCTTCTAGGAATAGGAGTGAAATCGTCAAGTCAATGCATATGGACCACAGAACAGTCTTTAGGTGTAAATAACTTGGTTGCTTGCCCTTCATTTGGTTCAGAGACATAGGGTCCAATTTCCAAATGCTCAGCCCTCACAACTGCTGACAGACTTTTGATGTGCTCAGCACTCAGAAGCTGTCATCGTGATACTTATGAACAGATTTTCAAGTGTTCCACACCCATTCTGCTGAGTGCTTTGAAAATTTGGTTCAAAGGTAGAATCATAGGACTGGAAGAGACATTGAGAGGTCATTTAGTCCAGTCCCCTGCACACATGGCAGGACTAAGAATTATCTAGACCAGGGATTGGCAACCTTTAGCACACAGATCGCTAAGGTAAACCCCCTGGCAGGCCGTGCTGGTTTGTTTACCTGCCACGTCCATGGGTTCGACCGATCGTGGCTCCTACTGGCTGCAGTTCGTCGCTCCAGGCCCATGGGAGCTGCAGGAAGCGGCGCGGGCCAAGGGATGTGCTGGCTGCTGGTGAGACATGTGCCAAAGGTTGCTAATCCCTGATCTAGACCATCCCCGACAGATATTTGTCTAACCAGCTCTTTAAAATCTCCAGTGCTGGAAACTCCACAACCTAGCTAGGCAATTTATTCCAGTGCTTAACTACACTGACAGTTAGGAAGTTTTTCCTAATGTCCAACCTAAACCACCCATTCTGCAATTTAAGGCCACTGTTTCTTGTCCTATCCTCAAGAGGTTAAGGAGAATAAATTTTCTCTCTCCTCCTTGTAACAATCTTTCACGTACTTGAAAACTATTATCATATCCTCCCTCAGTCATCTCTTCTCCAGACTAAACAAACCCATTTTTTTTCAATCTTCCTTCATAGGTCATGTTTGCTAGACCTTTAATCATTTTTGTTGCTCTTCTCTGGACTTTTTCCAATTTGTCTACATCTTTCCTGAAATGTGGCGCCCAGAACTGAAAACAATACTCCAGTTGAGGTCTAATCAGCAAGGAGTGAAGGAAGAATTACTTCTTGTGTCTTGCTTACTACACTTCTTGTTATATATGCCAGAAATTATATCTGATCTTTTTTGGAACAGTGTTCACTCACATTTAGGTTGTAATCTACTATTACCTCCAGATCCTTTTCCGCAGTACTCCTTCCTAGGCAGTCATTTCCCATTTTGTATGACTGTTCCTTCCGAGGTAGAATTTGTATTTGTCCTTATTGAATTTCATCAGACCATTTCACCAGTTTGTCCAGATCATTTTTAATTGTCCAAAGCACTTGCAACATGTACTATCTATGCCATTATCTAAATCACTGATGAAGATATTGAACAGAACTGGACCCAGAGCTGATCCCTGTGGGACCCCACTTGATATGCCCTTCCAGCTTGACTGTGAACCACTGATAAATATTCTCTGGGAATGGTTTTCCAACCACTTATGCACCTACCTTATAGTAGCTCCATCTAGTTTGTATTTCCCTAGTTTGTTTATGAGAAGATCATGTGAGACAGTATCAAAAGCCTGACTAAACTCAAGATATATCACATCTGCCTCTTCCCCCCATTCACAAGGTTTGTTACTCTATCAAAGAAAGCTATTAGGTTGGTTTAACATGGTTTATTCTTGACAAATCCATGAATCACTGGTATTAAGTCTTCTTCTATCTAGTGTCCACCTGAACATAATTTGTTGGGGAAGAGTCAACATGGTTTTTGTAAAGGGAAATCATGCCTCACCAATCTACTAGAATTCTTTGAGTGGGGTCAACAAGCATGTGGACAAGGAGGATCTACCGGATTTAGTGTACTTAGATTTTCACAAAGCCTTTGACAAGGTCCCTCACCAAAGGTTCTTAAGCAAAGTAAGCTATCATGGGATAAGAGGGAAGGTCCTCTCATGGATTTGTAACTGGTTAAAAGATAGGAAACAAAGGGTAGGAATAAATGGTCAGTTTTCAGAATGGAGAGAGGTAAATAAAGGCATCCCCCATGGGTCTGTATTGGGCCTAGTCCTATTTAACATATTCATAAATGATCTGGAAAAAGGGCTAAACAGTGAAGTGGCAAAATTTTCAGATGATACAAAATTGCTCCAGATAGTTAAGTCCCAGGCAAGCTGTGAAGAACTACAAAATGATCTCTCAAAACTGGGTGACTGGGCAACAAAATGGCAGATTAATTTCAGTGTTGATAAATGCAAAGTAATGGACATTGGAAAACATAATCCCAACTATATATATATATAAAATGATGGGTTTAAATTGGCTGTTGCCACTCAGGAAAGAGATCTTGGAGTCATTGTGGATAGTTCTCTGAAAACATCCACTGAATGTGCAGGGGCAGTCAAAAAAGTGAACAGAATGTTGAGAATCATTAAAAAAGGGATAGACAATAAGACAGAATATATCATATTGCCCCTATATAAATCTATGGTGCACCCACATCTTGAATACTGCATGCAGATGTGGTTGCCCCATCTCAAAAAAAGATATATTGGAATTGGAAAAGGTATAGAAAAGGGCAACAAAAATATTAGGGATTTGAAATGGCTGCCATATGAGGAGAGATTAATAAGACTGGGACTTTTCAGCGTGGAAAAGAGACAACTAAGGGGGACTACAGTAGAGATCTGTAAAATCATGACTGGTGTGGAGAAAGTGAAGAAGGAAGCATTATTTACTCCTTCTCATGACACAAGAACTAGGGGTCACCAAATGAAATTAATAGGCAGCAGGTTTAAAACAAATAAAAGGCAATATCTTTTTCATACAATGCACAGTCAACCATGGAACTCCTTGCCAGAGAATGTTGTGAAGGCCAAGCTGTCATAACATATTTCCCAGATTTGGACCTTAGCGTCCAAAATATGGGGGTTAGCATGAAAACCTCCAAGCTTAGTTACCAGCTTGGACCTGGTAAAGCTGCCACCACTCAAAAAATTAGAGTGTTTTGGGGCACTCTGGTCCCCCCAAAAACCTTCCCTGGGACCCCAAGACCCAAATCCCTTGAGTCTCACAACAAAGGGGAATAAACCATTTCCCCCCCCTTCTCCCTTCCAGGTGTTCCCTCCCTGGGTTCCTGGAGAGATACACAGAAGCAAGCTCTGTGAATCTAAACAGAGGGACTCCACCCTCCTGTTTCCAGTCCTGGAAACACAAGTACTTCCCTCTTCACCCAGAGGGTATGCAAAGTCAGGCTTAGTAAATCTAACAGAAAGAGATTTTCCCCCTGACTTCTTCCTCCCACCAATTCCCTGGTGAGTTGCAGACTTAATTCCCTGGAATTCCCACTAAAGAAAAACTCCAACAGGTCTAAAAAAGAAAGCTTTATAAGAAGAAAGAAAAATACATAAAAATGGTCTCTCTGTATTAAGGTGACAAATACAGGGTCAATTGCTTAAAAGAAAAATGAATAAACAGCCTTATTCAAAAATAATACAGTTTAACACATTCCAGCAACTATACCCATGTAAATACAAAAGAAAACAATATAAACCTATGGTCTTCCTATCTTTGTACTTACAACTTGGAAACAGAAGATTAGAAAGCCAGGAGACAGAAAGATCATTCTCAGAGCCGAGAGGGTCAGACACAAGACAAAGAACTCACACTCAAAACTTCCCTCCACCCAGATTTGAAAAAGTCTTGTTTCCTGATTGGTCCTCTGGTCAGGTGTTTCAGGTTACTCCTTTCCAGGTGAAAGAGACATTAACCCTTAGCTATCTGTTTATGACACAAGCCTAGACTCATAGACTCATAGACTCTAGGACTGGAAGGGACCTCGAGAGGTCATCGAGTCCAGTCCCCTGCCCTCATGGCAGGACCAAATACTGTCTAGACCATCCCTAATAGACATTTATCTAACCTACTCTTAAATATTTCCAGAGATGGAGATTCCACAACTTCCCTAGGCAATCTATTCCAGTGTTTAACTACCCTGACAGTTAGGAACTTTTTCCTAATGTCCAACCTAAATCTCCCTTGCTGCAGTTTAAGCCCATTGCTTCTTGTTCTATCATTGGAGGCTAAGGTGAACAAGTTTTCTCCCTCCTCCTGATGACACCCTTTTAGATACCTGAAAACTGCTATCATGTCCCCTCTCAGTCTTCTCTTTTCCAAACTAAACAAACCCAATTCCTTCAGCCTTCCTTCATAGGTCATGTTCTCAAGACCTTTAATCATTCTTGTTGCTCTTCTCTGGACCCTCTCCAATTTCTCCACATCTTTCTTGAAATGCAGTGCCCAGAACTGGACACAATACTCCAGTTGAGGCCTAACCAGCGCAGAGTAAAGCGGAAGAATGACTTCTCGTGTCTTGTTTACAACACACCTGTTAATGCATCCCAGAATCACGTTTGCTTTTTTTGCAACAGTATCACACTGTTGACTCATATTAAGCTTGTAGTCTACTATGACCCCTAGATCTCTTTCTGCCATACTCCTTCCTAGACAGTCTCTTCCCATTCTGTATGTGTGAAACTGATTGTTCCTTCCTAGGTGGAGCACTTTGCATTTATCTTTATTGAACTTCATCCTGTTTACCTCAGACCATTTCTCCAATTTGTCCTATAACAGGGTTCAAGAAAGAACTAGATAGCTTCATGGAGGATAGGTTCACCAGTGGCTATTAGCCAAGATGGATAGGGATGGTGTCCCTAGCCTCTGTTTGTCAGAAGCTGGGAATGGGCAACAGGGGATGTTCTGTTCATTCCCTTTGGGGCAACTGGCACTGGTCACTGTAGGAAGATAGGATACTAGGCTAGATGGACAATTGTTCTGACCCAGTATAGCCTTTCTTATGTCCCATTATGTATGTTTCTCATGTATATTTTATTTACAAAGAGTGTATAAAGGTCTGTCTTCCTCTCTACATATGTGTGTATGAGAATATACTAATCTATCTTCTCTGGGACTGATTACAAAGTCTTGAACTTCTTCAAACAGCATCACTTTGTTTCAGAGGTTTCCTCCTCTCTCCTGCAGTTTGGAATTTCCTGTCCTTCCACCCATCAGCAAATTACCACTCACCTGGGCCTAGGATGGGAAAGGTACAGCCCTACATCAGTAACAGCTTTATCACACAAAACTGTGAAGATTTTAAAGTCTGTTTTATGGCTCTAGAAATGAAAACTTTACCTCAGAGGAAGGAGTGTCCTAGTTTCACAATGGGATGCCTTGCCTTCACTCTTCATCCCATAGACTCTAAAGTATGGAGTTGATAATCATTACAGAGTTTGGAAAGAATATTTTAGGACATTTTAGATGCTTTTATGGCTCCATCTGAAATCTGTGAAGTTGGACTCCTGGTATCTAAGGATACCTGGATTTATAGGCAAAGGAATAATAATAATAGTTAATAAAAACCCTCAATACTTTCTTTCAAATAAAGAATTTTATAAATAGTTTGCAACAACTTTGTTCTCTCTTTGGTCAGTCAAGCTCAACCATCCCTAATTTTAAAAGCTTCACTACTGTTGGAATATGTCTGAGTTACATCCATAGTTAATAACCATGGTTAAGCTGACGTCAGGATGTACCAATTTTCTGTGGATAGACCAATGTAATCAATAAATATCCTAGATTCACCTGTTATACTATTTATCAATGGGAAGGTTAAAATCTTATCTTTTTAACCTCACATTCCATTATTCAGTTAGGGTTTCTCTTGTTGTTCTTAAGCTTCCATAAATGGTCTTTAGTGTTCTGTGATCTGTAATAATTACAAAAGGAGTAGTATAGAAATAAAAATGAAAATGGTCAAAGGCCCAAACTACATCTCAATGCTTCTCTTGGCAGCTGTGAGTTTTTATTCTGTCAAATGTCTGTCAAATTCCTGATGGCTGGTAAAATAGAAAGCTGCAGGTTAGAAGTTGCAGGGGACTGATTATTTGTTTGCTCAGGGGGCTTTGTAAGAAAGTGGCACAAAAAAGAGCACATTTTTCATTCTGATAAAAAAGAGGGAGCAAGGAAAAGAACTATTCACCAGAAGCTAAGCAGCTGATTATTTTTATATCTGAAAAGCTTTGCATGAGAGCACAACACAGGGAGATTAAATTTGCCACCCTTGATCAAATGTAAGAACAACAATAAAATAGCCACTGACAAGAAAGTTGTCCCCCACAATCCATGGGAAGCTGTTTAAAACACTTATGAATCAGGCAAATTGAACACCTGAAGGTGTAGGCTCTTTAAAGGAAACCAAACAGGTCAGTCAGAAATTCTGCTGCCATTTTGAAATAATCAAAGTATTTGGGGATTTTTATTGTGAGTTCAGTATGTATTTTAATAAAATGGAGCAAAATAAATAAGAGACATTGTGCTGTCAAGAAACTGGAGTGCAAGAAAAGGAAGAAGTTAGTAAACAGCCAGGGCTGGCTCTAGCAATTTTGCCTCCCCAAGCATGGCGGCAGGCACGGGGGGCGCTCTGCCATTGGCCGGTCCCGTGGCTCCGGTGGACCTCCCGCAGGCTTCCCTGTGGGGGGTCCGGTGGTTCTGCGGCTCCAGTGGACCTCCCGCAGGCTTACCTGCGGATGCTCCACCGGAGCCGCGGGACCAATGGACCCTCCACAGTCACGCCTGCGGGAGGTCCACCAGAGCCGCCTGCCGCCCTCCTGGCAACCGGCAGAGCGCCCCCCTGCGGCGTGCCGCTCCAAGCACGCGCTTGGCGTGCTGGGTCTTGGAGCCGGCCCTGTAAACAGCAGAGGTTAATTGAAAATACTGTACATAGCCAATTGCAGAATTAGAAGGATTGACTGATGAGGAGGAAATTCATGGGAAAAGGCAATGAACCAATGAAGAGGTTACATTCAGTAAAAGAAACATAATGAGCGGAAAGGTAACTGAAGGTTAGGTAACTGACACCAGAACAGCTATCCTTCAGGTCAACCAGGTGATTTGCACATTTAGTAAGATTACTGTCAGATATTCATTGCTGTCCTCCTCCTACAAGGGAACTCCCTGCAGGCCTGATTTCCTACTCTTTCATTAACATTCCCTACATGTTTCCTTCCCTAATAATCCTGCATCCTTCCCACCTCAGTGAAATTCTTTGAATGCTCCAGATTGTTGTGCTGGAGTAATAAGGCAGAAAGAGTTTGTCCTATCACATAATTGTTGCTAAATAGTGTGAAGATTCCAGCATTATGGAGTTAGAGATTAATTCAGAGAATGGAGATATACACTGTTGCGATAACTGGGCCTTCAAATTTACCCTAATTGTGAGCTCGACTGTGAAAAGTAAGTGAAAGCTAATAAAATGTCACAAGAACCTCTAACAATAAATGTTGATGGGGTAAAAGTGCAAAAGAGAGTCAAATTCTGAATTAATCCAAATAGAGGCCTACTGGTGTAATTCAATGACTGTTTAAAGATCACATCTGGTAAACAAGAGAAGTTTGAGACTGAAAATCAGTGAACCAAAGTTGGTGTGTTAGAATTTATGCCTGACTGGTGGACAAAATAATGAGGGTATAAGTTATCCCATCCATCACTTTATTTTGGGGTCCTTAGAAAGAGACCTTAGGGGGGAAAGCTTGCTATCATAACACTAGCTGACTGAAAAACCAGAGCAGGGGAAAAAACAAACTCCACCATGTACCCTACTGTCTCCTGGGTGACCAGAGCTTCTTCATCTTAATCCTGAGAGATGTTCTGACCAGATCAGTCAGAGAGAGGGAGCCAGATGATACCTGCGTCAGCTAAAACATAGACATCACCTGGGATGTGAGTCTGTCACCGTTCCCTTTTCCTTCCATATCTTATTCCTTTGCTTTCCTATATCTCTCCTTTTGCCTTTGGTCTAATAATAGCCTGGCTTAGCCTTTAAGTGGTCCTGGGGGAGACAGAGGACAGAGAAGCAAATTCTAGGAAAGATGTCTGCCTAGAAAAAAGACTGGGATTTTCTGCTCAGCAGGTTTGGAGTGACCAAAATAATATTTGATTATAGGCAGTATGCTATGTAAAAATTCTTATATTGACTTCTAACTCACATAGCATATATATAATACATTGTATTTTTATATTATGGCCAAAGAAAAATCCCAAAAATTCATTGTTTTGTAGAGAAATTTAAAGCAGAATAAACATTTCTAAATATATTTTATATGTAGTCAGGATAAACTTTGTATTTCCCTAACAAAATTAATCAAACTTTTTTCTTTTATTCATATGAAAAGAAGGAGAATTTTCCTTATTCATGCTATAAAAAATATTATATATCCTCTCTTGTTTTCCTGTGAGAACATAGACAAATTAGCACTAACTTTTACAGAAATATCCTGGTAAAATAACACAGGTTTTCAGCATATATATATATAATATAATTTGTTGTTCTACACATATATAAATCTGAATATTTATAATATAAAAATATTTTTTACTGGTTTCAATAAAAACTTTGTTACTATTTTTAGTACCAATATTAGGTAATTCAGCAAAACTTTCTATAAAAACAAAATAAATCGATTTATTGGAAAAATACAATCCACATACAATTTTCTCATGGTCTGCTTATTACCTGGGTGCAATTCATATCAATATAACTAATAGTTGAGCTTTAAGCTTGTGGGTTATCCGGATCCTATATCCTCTATTGCAATCTTATATCCTCTAAGAGTCTCGTGGCATATTCAGACAAGGAATTCCACAATTTAGATGCCCTAACAAAGAAGAAAAATGTCCTGAGAACTCTTCTAGTAAATTATATTATTTACTGTTTATTTTATTTTGTATGTTTTATATTGTATTGTTTACTTCTGCTGTACTTACATGTTGTCATAAACAGATAGCTAAGGGTTAATGTCTCTTTCACCTGAAGCACCTGACCAGAGGACCAATCAGGAAACCGGATTTTTTCAACTTTGGGTGGAGGGAAGTTTGTGTCTGAGTCTTTGTTTTCTGTCTGCCTGCTTTCTCTGAGCTTTGGAGAAGTAGTTTCTGTTTTCTAATCTTCTGTTTCTAAGTGTATGGACAAAGAGATCAGATAGTAAGTTATATGGTTTCTTTTCTTTGGTATTTGCATGAATATAAGTGCTGGAGTGCTTTGATTTGTATTCTTTTTGAATAAGGCTGCTTATTCAATATTCTTTTAAGCAATTGACCCTGTATTTCGTCACCTTAATACAGAGAGACCATTTGTATGTATTTTTTCTTTCTTTTTTATATAAAGCTTTCTTTTAAGACCTGTTGGAGTTTTTCTTTGCTTCAGGGAAATTGAGTCTATACTCACCAGGGAATTGGTGGGAGGAAGAAATCAGGGGGAGATCTATGTGTGTGTTAAATTTGCTAGCCTGATTTTGCATTTCCTCTGGGTGAAGAGGAAAGTGCTTTTTGTTTCCAGGACTGGGAACGGAGAGGGGGAGTCACTCTGTTTGATTTCACAGAGCTTGTGTCTGTGTATCTCTCCAGGAGCACCTGGAGGGGGGAAGGGAAAAAGGATTATTTCCCTTTGTTGTGAGACTCAAGGGATTTGGGTCTTGGGGTCCCCAGGGAAGGTTTTTCAGGGGGACCAGAGTGCCCCAAAACACTCTAATTTTTTGGGTGGTGGCAGCAAGTACCAGGTCCAAGCTGGTAGCTAAGCTTGGAGGTTTTCATGCTAACCCCCATATTTTGGACGCTAAGGTCCAAATCTGGGACTAAGGTTATGACATGGTGGTAGCAGTGGGATATAGACAGAATCCAGAAGCCAGTAGGAATATTATATTTTTCTTTTCTCTGCTAAGGGCTTTTAGCAGAGAGAAACAGTTGGTTTTAAATGGGAACCAGAGAGAATTTTTTTTCTGCTCTCTCTGGCAGTTTGTAGCTTGCATCTTAAGCAAGAAACCATTAAGGTGCTATTAAGAGTCTTTTGTCACACAATAGCACTCCCATTAGAAGTCATTACCAGCACTATATACATGCAAATAAAGTGGTTTTTCTAGTTTCCTTTCATTGAACATTAGTTAGAGAGAGAAAGGGAAAAAAGCATTGTTGCTAGGCAGACTTCAGGAGGCAATAGAGAACCTGAAGTTCTGAAAATAAACACCAGAAGGCACCCCAACACAAGAAAACAGAAATCATGACTTCTAAGGCAAAAATTGAGGCCAAAGAGCAATTCAAAGAAGCTAAACACAGGCGACAAATGGAGATGAAAGAAAGAGAAGAACAAATCAAAGAGGCAGCACACAAAAGAAAACTAGAAGAAGAAGAGGTGGCCTGCTGAAGGAAACAAGCAGAAGAAGAGGCGGCCCACCGCCGAGACATGGAAAAACAACAAAAAGAAATGGAAAAACAACAAAAAGAGAATGAAAAGAAGAAAAAACAGAGAAAACATGAACTGGAGTTGGCAAAAGCTGGGCTGCATGTGCCAGCCAACCCTAACAACCCGGCGCCAATTATTGCTCCACAGCACAGGAAATTTCCCACCTACAAGGCAGGGGATGACACCAAGGCCTTCTTGGAAAATTTTGAAAAAGCCTGTCTTGGGTACAACATACCCGAAGACCAGTACATGGTAGAATTGAGGTCACAGCTCAGTGGACCTTTAGCAGAGGTGGCAGCTGAAATGCCTAAGCAGCAAATAAATAACTATAAACTTTTTCAAACCAAGGCCAAATACAGAAGGGGAATAACCCCAGATCATGCCCGTCGGCGCTTCAGAACTCAAAAGTGGAAACCAGAGGTGTCATTTCCCAAACACGCCTACTACATTGCAAAAAACTATGAGGCCTGAATAACAGAAAACAATGTTCAAACCTTGGAAGAACTGCACCTCCTCATACAAATGGAGCAGTTCTTGGATGGTGTTCCTGAAGACATCACACGGTACATACAAAATGAAAAACCCAAAGATCTCGCTGAGGCGGGGGAGATTGGAGCCAAATGAATGGAACTGGCAAAAAGCAAGAAAGCTACTGTCAAGGGGAACAATTACCCCAGGGGGCACACAGACCATAAACCCTACAACCGAGAACAGCCAAAGACCCCACATACCACCCAAGTAAAGCCACAGACACCCTACCCTTCCACCTCACCAGTCTCCAGTAACTCACCTCGGCCCAGTGACCCATCAGATGGAAGATGCTTTAAGTGTAATGAACTGGGACATATCAAGGCCAACTGTCCCAAGAACACCATGCGAGTGCAATTCATTACACCACCATCACCCCAAAGATCCCCAGGCCCGGATACCTCTCAAATACCCTTGGAGCGAAGGGAAAATTTGAGAGTGGGCGGAAAGAAGGTTACTGCGTGGAGAGACACGGGGGCACAAGTGTCAGCTATCCACCAATCCTTCGTAGACCCCAAATTCATCAACCCAAAGGCCAAAGTTACAATTTACCCCTTCATGTCACAAGCTGTAGACTTGCCTACAGCTCAACTGCCTGTCCAGTACAAAGGCTGGTCAGGAATGTGGACTTTTGCAGTCTATGACAATTATCCTATCCCCATGCTACTGGGGGAAGACTTGGCCAACCAGGTGAGGTGGGCCAAGAGAGTGGAAATGGTTACACGTAGCCAAACCAGGCAAGCTTCCAGACCCATTCGTGTTCCTGAGCCGTCCACAGAGGCCCCGTCTGTGTTACCAAAAACCCAGACAGAGGTAGTGGACCCGGATTCCATGCCTACCACTGAAACAGCCACAGCATCTCCAGTCCCAGGCCCGGAACTGGAACAGCAACCAGCACCAGCAATTGCAACCACATCTTCAAACTCAACGCCAGAGGGCGCCAGTGAGCCAGAACTGGCAGAAACAACAGACAGCCATACCCAAAAGGCTCAGCCAGAGCCTGAAATACTCTCAGGTGCACCAGCGGAGAGCGGTTCACCAGCAACGGAAACAACCCCATCACCTACATCACTTCCAGAGGGACCAAGCCCAAGTCCACAGTCTGAGGAAGAACTGGTGACCCCAGTCTCAAGGGAACAGTTCCAGGCTGAGCAGGAAGCAGATGACAGCCTTCAGAAAGCTTGGGCGGCGGCACGGAGCACCCCACCGCCTCTCAGCTCTTCTAATCAATCCCGGTTTGTTATAGACCAAGAACTTTTATACAAGGAAATTCTTTCTGGTGGACACCGGGAAGAATGGCAGCCGCAAAAACAGTTGGTGGTTCCAACTAAGTACCGGGGGAAGCTCTTAAGCTTAGCCCATGATCATCCCAGTGGCCATGCTGGGGTGAACAGAACCAAGGACCGGTTGGGAAAGTCCTTCCACTGGGAGGGGATGGGCAAGAACGTTGCCAAGTATGTCCGGTCTTGTGAGGTATGCCAAAGAGTGGGAAAGCCTCAAGACCAGGTCAAGGCCCCTCTCCAGCCACTCCCCATAATTAAGGTCCCATTTCAGCAAGTAGCTGTGGATATTCTGGGCCCTTTCCCAAAAAAGACGCCCAGAGGAAAGCAGTACGTACTGACTTTAGTGGACTTTGCTACCTGATGGCCAGAAGCAGTAGCTCTAGGCAACACCAGGGCTAACACTGTGTGCCTGGCCCTAACAGACATCTTTGCCAGGGTAGGTTGGCCCTCCGACATCCTTACAGATTCAGGGTCTAATTTCCTGGCAGGGACCATGGAAAAACTGTGGGAAACTCATGGGGTGAATCACTTGGTTGCCACCCCGTACCACCATCAAACCAATGGCCTGGTGGAAAGGTTCAATGGAACTTTGGGGGCCATAATACGAAAATTCATCAACGAATTCTCCAATAATTGGGACCTAGTGTTGCAGCAGTTGCTGTTTGCCTACAGGGCTGTACCACATCCCAGTTTAGGGTTTTCACCATTTAAACTTGTGTATGGTCACGAGGTTAAGGGGCCATTACAGTTGGTGAAGCAGCAATGGGAGGGGTTTACGCCTTCTCCAGGAACTAACATTCTGGACTTTGTAAGCAACTTACAAAGCACCCTCCGACACTCTTTAGCCCTTGCTAAAGAAAACCTAAAGAATGCTCAGAAAGAGCAAAAGGCCTGGTATGACAGACATGCCAGAGAACGTTCCTTCAAGGTAGGAGACCAGGTTATGGTCTTGAAGGTGCAACAGGCCAATAAGATGGAAGCATCATGGGAAGGGCCATTCACGGTCCAAGAGCGCCTGGTAACTGTGAATTACCTCATAGCATTTCCCAATTCCTCACTAAAACCTAGAGTTTACCATGTTAATTCTCTCAAGCCTTTTTATTCCAGAGACTTACAGGTTTGTCAGTTTACAGTCCAGGGAGATGATGCTGAGTGGCCTGACGGGTGTGTGTTAAATTTGCTAGCCTGATTTTGCATTTCCTCTGGGTGAAGAGGAAAGTGCTTTTTGTTTCCAGGACTGGGAACGGAGAGGGGGAGTCACTCTGTTTGATTTCACAGAGCTTGTGTCTGTGTATCTCTCCAGGAGCACCTGGAGGGGGGAAGGGAAAAAGGATTATTTCCCTTTGTTGTGAGACTCAAGGGATTTGGGTCTTGGGGTCCCCAGGGAAAGTTTTTCAGGGGGACCAGAGTGCCCCAAAACACTCTAATTTTTTGGGTGGTGGCAGCAAGTACCAGGTCCAAGCTGGTAGCTAAGCTTGGAGGTTTTCATGCTAACCCCCATATTTTGGACGCTAAGGTCCAAATCTGGGACTAAGGTTATGACACATGTGCAGTTAGTTCAAAGAATTTCTCTAAAATTTATTTCTGTCATGATGTCATCGTTACTGAGAGGGCTGCTGAAAATGAAGATTATTATTTTATTTTTACAGCTTCGCCTTTGTATATATGCAGTGGTGCAAGTACAGCAGTCCGGTCCGTTGTACCAGTAAGATATTTATAGCTGGTACACCATATCGGAAAGATACAGGAGGAGCAGAATGTGGGACCACTGGTAGTTCCTCCGGCGCAGCTGTACTGCCCCCAGCCCCAGGCCTTCCATGCAGCTGCATCTCCTATATGGGGTCCGTACAGCAGCCCCGCTGGAGTAGAGGGCTAGGGGCAGGGCGGGAGGCGGCACAGCTGCGCCAGAGGAGGCCAGCAGCCCCATGTTCTGCTCCTTTTGCTGCTGCAGGTCCAGAGAGCCCTGCGGTTCAGAAATCTCCAGCGCAGCAGGAGGAGGACAGAGCCCCCTCACCCCCAGTAACATGGGGTGGATCATGGGGAGGGGAACAGGAAAGTGTGGGGCAGGGCCTGGGCTGGGGGCTGGGAGGAGTCACAGGGGTGTCATGTGGGGAGGTCACATGCTCCTCCTTTAGTTGATGTCCCCTCTTTGTGTCCCTCCCATGAGTGCAGCGTACCGGTAAGAAATGAATTCTACTTGTACCACTGTATATATGCAAATATACAACTTTTGTGTTTATATTTTCAATGTTTTTTCTGTGAAAATAATAAATTCATTTTTTGTATGGTATGAAGCCTTTTACCCTTGACATAGCTTAGGGCCTCAGAATGTCATAATCCGTTCCTGCTGACAAGGGGAGTTCCTTCTTAAAAACTCTCTCCAGCTAAAGGCAAAGGGAACAAAAGTTATGGTTAAAATGAAAGCCTTAGTTACATTTCAAATGTTTTAACTGTTTTAACCTTTTATTTAAGATACAGAAAAGAATTAAAAAATGGATTTTGAATCATATGTTTGCCAGGGTACTAAGCAGACTGCAGTCTCTGTAAAGCATACCAAACTTCTGAGTTTTGGGGCCCATATATTCCATCTAAATTAATACAAAACCACCTCAGGAAAATGGAAACAATGTTAGAGAAGTATTATAAAAGGTTCAATGAAGTGTCTTATTGGCAGCTGTCCTGTGAAAGTACACTGGTAGTAATTAGTAAAGCCATGTTCTCCAGGATGAAACAAGTAGCTGCTAAAAGTAATGCTTTCGTAAACACAAAGACCAGAATGGGTTAGTAAATAATTGGGAAACTGATGCATGGGTTCTTGTTTTTCGTCACCTGGGATATTTTGGCAGGGAGAAGAAAGCAGGGTGATATAAGAGTAATTGAGTGAATCTCGCTTGCATTGGAGTAAATTGATTGCCTGGCAGATAATTGAGGAAATTATCTTGTCATTTTCTTTTAAGTAACTAATGTTTAGGGAAGAAAAGATATTAATAGGGAATATCTGGAACGCAGAGTACTGTGATGTTAGTGGTTAGCTGCCTGGGACCAGCTGTTTTTGTGTATTATTGCCAGTAATAGGACTTTGTCCTAGAAAAACCATCTACAAGTGCAAAAGAATTGTTAGTGAAGAACACTAATGAATCGAAGGAAAGCAAGAGAAGCTTCAAAACAAATGCCAGAAGTACAAGACAAATGAAAAGGAGTTATATTTTTTTAAGAAATAGGATGTTTTCTGAATCACAGAGCCATGACTGAACTAATAGAAATAGCCGGGGATTTATTTGACTAGTCTATATCATTTATTGAAGCCATCGGCCAAATAAAGCAAAGCCCATATTGGAGAAAGGTGCAACTGCGCATCTTGAGAGGAACGATATGTTTTCATTACATAGTAGAAACAGGTGGTAAAAATTGTTGTTGGGTGATTTTTTGGGGGATATTGCTGTTGACCTCCAGGTCAGTGTAGTTCAATCCAGTGCTGTTGATCAGTTCTTGTTTTTCCAAATGAGAGGTTTGAAAGAGCACGTGCACTTTGATGAGAGAGGAGTGAGTTAATTAGATGCTAAAGATATTGTTGATGTTTCTTCCTACACCGGTGTTCCATGATGAGATTGCCCGCTCTGATGAGTGGTAACAGATATATCCAGGCCTTTGTGCGTTGCCTTTTCAGTGGAGAAGTCAGTGGTGTGGTGTCTGGACATATTCAAAGTGTAACTTGTTTTATGTACACAGATACACCACTCTTGAAATTAGATGGTCAGATAATATGCAGGGCTATTCCTTTTTCCTTGCTCTTCCCTTTGTTGCCAATTGTATTTTTAGAGAGACTAGCTGAGATATGCTTTCATGAACGTAGAATGACAACTTTCATTTAAAAAAAATGAGAGTACAAATGCTACACAACTATGCACAAGCTACCATTTGTCTGTGGAGCCTTACCTCTGCACAAGCTCTCTTCTTTCTCACAGGATTTTTCCTATTTCCGTTTTTTATGCTGTTGTTTGTCTGCATTTTTAATGCAGTGCAACCACTGAACACTTCAATTGCTGACCCTTTGTAACGATGCCAACAATGTAGCTTAAACAAGGCATCCGGCCAATCATCTGTGGTGGTGAGTTATCCTTGCATGACTGAAATTAGCCTCCTTTGGAGGGCATTTCAACTACCAAAAGTGGGTAATTGCCTTGGATATTACATTGCACATAAGGAGATTTTGTGTGTTATCCTGCATATTGTAGGCAGTGTCTTGTTACATTGTTTCATTATTGGCTTAGAGATATAAAATGATTTGATGAACTAAGTCATGATGACACTGAAAGGAGGTCAGTTTTATAAGCCAGATCCTATCCTCTCCTCCTCTTTGTTCCTGATTCCTAAAAAAGACCAGGGATGGGATATGTATTCCAAACTAACCTCCATTTAGCAGAGAGAATTGCTTGTCAGCTATATCAACAATTTTTGGCCAGGTTAGTACATCTTTAATTTTATTGAAAGACATAATCCACTTGTCCTTCAGTTATAGGCAACTTGGTTCTTGCTCCAGTTTTTTTCAAGTTGCTAACTCACTATGTTCTTTCATCAATATATCAGGCATTTGCCTGCTAATCAGTCTAAATCTTTTTTTTCTTTAGTGTATTCCAATTAATATTAGTTTATACAGCTGTTTCACCTTAAGTAATTCCTTTACATTAAACATAACTGGGACCCCTCTTCACTGAAACCAGCAGGCAAGGCCTCATTCTCAGGGGTCTGTCTCCCATCCAGGGCAGCAGGCCTTATGGGTATGTCTACACTGCAATGAAACACTTGCAGAGGCCCAGACTCCAGCCCAAGCAACAAACAGCTACACTGCAGCTTTATAGCTTCACAGCTTGAGCCTTGCAAGCCCTAGTCAGCTAACACAAGCCAGCTGTGCATGTTTTATTGCAGTGTAGACATGACCTGGGGAAGGGGTGGAACCAGCCCTAGGAGCAGAGGCTGTCTCCCCAGCAGGAGCTAGGAGGTGGCAGATGCATGCTATCAGAACCTCCTGCAAATGTTATCATTTGTCACACAGCTGGCTGATTACTTTGCTTGTATGTTGCATCTCACTCCCCCAGCCCTTGTCTGTCTTGCCTATAAACTCTTTGAGGTCAGAGACCTATTTTCTTATGTGTTTGTAAAGTGCCTCACACACAGGCCCCTTGCTTTTGACTGTGGCTCCTGGGTACAGCTGCACTATAAATGTTAAATCCATAATCACAATTTGGAGGCTGTTATTGTTTAACCAAGCTGTTGCTTCATCAAAAAGCAGAAAACTAATTTCTAATTTTCCCCATAAACCACCTGATGATTTTACTGCTCTTCTCTGATCTCCCTTCAATTACTGTTTGTTTCTGATAATGTGGTGATCAGAACTGAATGCAATATTCCAGGTGTTACACTTGGGATGCAGTAATCTGGATGATGTCATTGAAAAATCAGCATGGGAGTCTGAGACAGCTCATACTGCATCTGTAGCTGATTTATAGATAAGAGACAGCAATTTTTGATGCTTTTAAGTCTTTCCCTATTGCAAGCAGACAGTCACTCAACAGGGAAAAATCAATTCTAATTGAAAAAATACTTTGCAAAGGATACAAGGGTTAATCTGTTTAGAGACCAGGTTAAAGAGAACTGCAAGTGTGTTTAGATTTTGGTAACTTGCTTTGCTTCACTCATAATAAATAATTACAAGTAGCATCAGAAGCTTCCTTGCCATGATAGAACCTGATAACTTCTTTTAAGTCAATTTGTTTAAAGGACACAATTCTACATTCCTGTTATGGAAATGCTTTATATATATGTTATATTTAGTCTTGCTCTAAATCATTATTAATACCTTTTGATTGCATTCAGGCTTTTCTCATTGTGTCCAAGGACTTTTCAAAGGTAGCAACTATCCTGATTCAAGCCATACCAGTCCTTACCATAGCTAGTAGTTGGTAAAGTCCAGTCAGTAGAAAGAATCACACTTCTATTATACTGTCCAGAGCTTACTTTTGAACAAAGAGAGGAGAATACTGATCTCAGCTCAGTAGTCTGGGTGGGATATTTGATACACAGTTTAAGTGAGTTCTTTAGTTACACAATGTCCAAGTTAACTCAGATATGTGGTTTGCCCGTCAGATTGGCAAGTTCTTTAGATGCTTGAGAACATGTCTTCCTTGAAAGAGCTATTTTCATGTGAACATTATTGCTTCTGGATCTGAGGCACTGCTAGTAAAAAGAGATCTAAAGGGATCTAAAAACAAGGATCTCGGATCACATACTTCCCTGTTGGACAGTATCCATCTGTCCCTGCAACGTTGACAGAGCCCTACACTCAGTCACCAAGATTTTCCACTTTTGGACCCACAAGAGAAAATAACTGTCATAAATTTCAGCCAGAGACACTGGTTTGTCAACATACATGTTTGGACTTAGACCAAGCAAGGCAGGAAATGACATATCAATATCTTGGAGTTCAGTGGAGTCTGAAGGACACTTTTTCAATTTCAAAAGCCAAAGTACCACTTCCCATGTCCTCATCCAGATAGATGATATGGTAGTAGTTATTTGTATCAACAAAATATACTCAAAGCAGGAATCTTGCTAGGGAGGTATATCAGATCATGCCACAGGTAGACACACCTTCGTCCCATGAAGACATCTTAACCTGGCTGGAAAGTGAAATGATCAAGTGGATAAGCTCAGTCAGCAAGACCCTGTAACATGGAAAGGGACCTTCAGCATATGAGTGTTCCATCCCATCTAGGTGGCCATCTAAGGTTGCTAAATGCAAACACTGCCATAAAGCCTGCCCCATATTCAATTGAAAAGGTTCTGTTGCAGATTTAAGACTAACATTTTGGTGACCTTTCATGCAAAGCTCAAAGTTAGAACTGTATATTATGTACTTGGCATCCTGTAAAGAATGGGGGCGGGGAACACAAAATTCAGGATTCTATCTTGAAGAGAGCATAGAGATTAATTGTATCAATCAGACAGGACTGCTATAAGAATTTCTCTTACATTAGAAGCACCTATATATATAGTTGGACCTCTATCTCCTTTCTGGTCTCTAAGTGCGCTCCCACCAGGTGTGAGGACTCCTGCCCTTCCTGTCTTTGAATAAAATCTTGTGGTTTCATGAGATTGGGTACACTATACTGCGTGTTCCAATCACTCAGCATCTAGCTGGGTTCAGACACCTGCAATTCCTCCCTGTGGGGACAAAAATGACTAGTGATTGAATACTACCAGACAACCATATTATTGACAGCAAGCAGGTATATTTATTTAAATGTAGACACACAACACTAGAGAAAAAAAGGATAGAAACAACAGGTATGCATGTCTGCCTCACTAAAGAACTACCATTCCATCACCTGCTCATAGCTTTCATCCCACCTCAAAGCTCACTAGCCATTTGCAGCTTTTGGAGTACTGTAGTTAAGTGTTCCAGATCTAAGCTCCATTTAATAAGCAGACTGCACCTTGTCTTCCAAATGGTTTGAAATTGAAGCCCCAGTAGAATGCATTGTAATGGGCTTGTCTTCAGATGATAAAAGCATGGACAAGCAGATGTGTCAGAACTGAGGAAGTGAGGCTAGTGCCTCAGCAATGGAAATATTGTGAGTCTTGGGTTCTACATGAACTCACCTATGCCAGGGGAAGGGAGAGCAAAAGCAAAGATGGGACCCAAATGGGTTGCAGTGGCCGCTGTGGTGCCTGAGATTGGGCCGGGGAGCAGAGACTAGGACCCAGAGGGGTGGGAATGGGCTTGAAACAGGTAATACACCATGGCCCCTCCTTCCCAGCCTGGAACTGGTTGCCTTCCTCTGCTGAGTCTCAGTTGCTTTCCTCTCTCCTCCTCCATTTGCAGGAAGCTTCCCTTCCTCCCCCTCCCCCACCATGGACAAGTAATCTGTTAAACCCACATGATGACTCACTGGATTATATTGGTTATGAAACATCTTTCCTGTTAACCTTGGGATTTTCTAGAATGTTCTGACTTTCTTTAGGGAGGTGGATGTCCCTGTGACACATATGCAAATATCTGTGAGGAGAAACTGACATGAATGCATTCATTGTGTTTCTTTTGTGCTTAAGTCTGCAGAGACTCATATACAGGGCAGGCATCTGTCTTTTAATGAACGGGACATTTAGTTCCATATTTCTAAAACATATATTTTTCCTAGGCTTCTACAAGAGACAAAAAAACACATTAATTCAAAACCCACTGATGACTCACTTGTATACTCTCCCATTTCTTCGTCCCACCACTTCACTATCTTGAATGATCTTGTACACTGTGGAAAAATGCCTTGGCACCAACTAGGACCTGGAGAAAACTCATCTATATACATAAGTCACAGATTCCAAGCATTCAGAATATTATTATTTGTACAGTGCATAAAAAGAAAGAGTGATTGAATTTTAAGCCAGTCATTTACAAGTGTAGACCTTTTTCCCACTGCAAACTACTCTAGTTTAATAACAAAGCAGAGGAATTTATAGTGGAGGGAATGACTTTTTCTATCTTTCTATAGGATCTTTAGCATAGATTATTTAAAAATGACTAGTAAATTTGGATGTCTCAGATGTTGGGTGCCCAAACCAGACACACCTTATAAGGGCCTGAGTTTCAAAGGATGGATGTTCTAAGCACTTCTTAATAATCTGGCCTCATTAATGGATCCCAAACTGGAAAGCACAAAACAGAAATATCCAAAATCACTAGTCACTTTGGAAAACCATTGCCTTTCAGTAAAAGTGCTTGGACTCCCTAATGCAGTGGTTCTCAAACTAGGGCCGCCACTTGTTCAGGGAAAGCCCCTGGTGGCCCCGGGCCAGTTTGTTTACCTGCCGTGTCTGCAGATTCGGCCGATTGCGGCTCCCACTGGCCACGGTTCACTGTTCAAGGCCAATGGGGGCTGCAGGAAGTGGCACAGGCCAAGGGACATGCAGGCCACCCTTGAAGTTTCTTTTTTTTTGTTTTGTTATATATGCTGTGGCAGAGTACCTGTCTCTCCTCTCCTAGCTCAGTCCTTCTCAGCCTTGGAGACACAGGCTTGGGCAAAGCAAAAGCCCTTCACAGTCGCGCAGGGTCTGGCTGATCCCTTCTCAGTCAGGCCCTTGTTCTGTTGTCCTCTCCTTCTGGGGAGAGTGCAACCTGCCTTGCAAGAAAAGTTTCAGAGTTCAGCTGCCTCTACTCGCTGGCAGCTACTCTACTTCTCTCCTCCCCCCTGCTTCCCTGCCAGGGAGGGTTTAAAAAGGTCTCCAGCCACTGGGGCCAGCTGAAACTAATTACCTCCCTGGTAACCCCTGTTCCAGCTGAACCTCATTCCTCCATGGTTAAGCCTTCTGGGACTAATTACTACCCCACTCTTGGTAGCTAAGTGTCCTGAGTTTGCCACATATCCCCCCGCTCAACACTACGGGGTTGGACTACTTGGGTCGGAAAGCAGTGCACCCTCGACAGGCCATCCGCATTGCCATGTTGGGTTCCCGATCTGTGTCGTACCGTGAAATGGAAGGGTTGAAGCGATAGGAACCATCTCGTTACTCTTGCATTTTTGTCCTTGTTTTGGTGCATCCACTGCAACGGGGCATGGTCCGTGACCAGGGTAAACCTCCGTCCGAGTAGATAGTAGTGGAGGCTTTCAACGGCCCATTTTACCGCCAAGCGTTCCTTTTCCACTATGGCGTACTTCCGTTCCCTAGGCAGGAGCTTTCTACTGAGGAAGAGGATGGGTTGTTCGTCATCTCCGACCATTTGTGAAAGCACCGCCCCCAGCCCTACTTCAGAGGCATCTGTTTGCAGGATAAACTCCTCCCTCCAGTCTGGGGCTATCAGTACAAGGTCTGTGCAGAGGGCCATTCACAGATCTGCAAAAGCGGCTTCGGCCTCAGCAGACCATTTTACTATATCTGAGCCCCAAGCCCTGGTCAGGTCCGTTAATGGGCATGCCCTGGTGGCGAAGTGGGGAATGAAACATCTATAGTACCCCATGAGTCCCAGGAATGCTCGGACCTGTTTTTTCCGGAGTGGTCGGGGCCACTTCTGTATGGCGTCTAGCTTGTTGAGTTGGGGCCTCACCACGCCCCTCCCCACAATATATCCAAGGTATTTGGCCTCAGCTAATCCGATCGAACATTTGGAGGGATTCGCCTTTCTCAGGGTATCCAGGACTGCCTCTACCTTCCTTAGGTGATTCTCCCAGTCGGGGCTATATATGATGACGTCATCAAGATAGGCAGCAGCGTACTCCCCATGGGACCACAACAGTTTTTCCATCAGCCGCTGGAAGGTAGCGGGGGCCCCATGCAATCCAAAAGGAAGAACAGTGTGCTTATATAGTCCTTCTGGGGTTGCAAAGGCCGTCTTCTCCTTGTCGGCTTTAGCCAGGGGGATCTGCCAATAGCCCTTAGTAAGATCAAGGGTAGACATGAAATGGGCTTTTCCCAGTTTGTCAATCAGCTCATCTATCCTGGGTAAAGGGTAGGCGTCAAATCGGGACACCTCGTTTAGCTTGCAGAAGTGATTGCAGAACCTCATACTGCCGTCTGGCTTAGGCACTAAAACCACGGGACTGGACCATTGACTATGAGACTCTTCAATGACTCCTAAGGCCAGCATCTTCCTGACCTCTTTCGTAATCTCTTCTCTCTTGGCCTCCGGGATCCGATATGGCTTGACGTGCACCTTCACTCCAGGTTCTGTGAAGATGTGATGGTGAACCTCAGTAGTCCTGCCTGGCTTTTCTGAGAACACATCTTGGTTGCGTTTGATCAGGCTGACCACTTCGGATCGTTGTTCCGGGGTCAGCTCCGGGGATATTCCTACCAGGTTGGGCTGATCGTCTTTAGGGGATGGTGCCCCCAGCGCAGCTACCAGACCTTCTCTATCCCGCCAAGGTCTCAGCAGATTTATATGGTAGATCTGCTCCTGCTTCCGGCGACCTGGCTGCCGGACCTTATAGTCAACTTCTCCTACGGCTTCGACTACCTCATAGGGCCCCTGCCATCTGGCCAGGAGCTTGCTCTCCGCCGTGGGTATGAGCACCATCACCTGGTCCCCCACCTGGAACTTCCGGGACCGTGCTTGACGATTGTAGTACGTCCGTTGCGTCCCTTGGGCCTTCTCCATGTGTTCACGCACAAGAGGGTTGACTCGGGCTATTCGGTCTTTCATTTGCAGCACATGTTCCACAATGTTTCTCCCCGGGTTCAGCTGTTCTTCCCAGTCTTCTTTAGCCAGGTCCAGTATGCCCCTGGGGTGTCGACCATATAACAGCTCGAAGGGGGAGAATCCAGTGGAAGCCTGAGGAACTTCCCGTACGGCAAACAGTACATAAGGTAGCAGGGCATCCCAGTCTTTTCCGTCGTGGCTAATCACCTTCGTAACAGGCTCTTCAACGTCCTATTAAAACGTTCAACGAGGCCATCGGTCTGGGGGTGGACCGACGTTCTGAGGGTCCGTATGTGGAGCATGGTACACAAGTCCATCATCAGAAACAAAGAAACAAAGGGGGTCCCTTGGTCTGTCAGGATCTCCTTAGGTATCCCTACTCTGGAGAATATCTGGACTAACTCTTTGGCTATGGTCTTGGACATGGCATTCCGTAGGGGGATGGCCTCGGGGTATCGGGTGGCGTAATCTAGTACTACCAGGATGTATTGATGGCCCTTGGCCGACTTCTCCAATGGCCCCACTATGTCCATAGCTATTTGTTCGAATGGAACCTCAATAATTGGCAGAGGTACCAGAGGGGCCCTTAAGTATGGTCGGGGCCCATGTATTTGGCACTCCGGACAGGAGGAACAATATCGCCGGATGGCTGCATAAATACCAGGCCAAAAAAACCTCTGTAGAATCCGATCGAGGGTCTTATCCATCCCTAGGTGGGCCCCAAATAGCTGACTGTGGGCCAGATCCATTATCGCTTTTTGATGCTTCCGGGGGACCAAGAGTTGTTCGATGACTTGCTCTTGGACGCGGACTACTCTATACAGAAGATCTTTTTTAATCATATAATACGGCCCTGGGCCCTTAGTTCTCCCCTCCACTGGGACCCCATTTATCTCGACTACTTCCTTAAAGATGTTGTGGTATATGGGATCATTGGCCTGATCCTGACCAAAAGTCCCACGTGCGGTCCCTATTGGCCCTATTTCAGGAGGGTCTACCTCCGTCTCCCCCTCAGGGACAGAGCCTGGGGAACCCGGTCCAACAATTGGGTTGTAGTTGGCCGACCCCGTCCCGCTGTCAGTTGAGTTCCCTCTTTCTCCTGCTAGTGTAAGCGTCAGGTACCATGTCAGGATCCTCGTCCCTCTCCTTTTATCCGCCCTCCGTTCCCTCCGAGTCTTCCTGGACTTCCCCGGTGGGAAGAACACATCCTGGCGAAACTCGTGGAAGGTGGGGAGAGGGTCCCCGATCTGGGCCACCCTTTGGGTCCCAGAGTCCTTCTTTCCTTCTCCCTCGTCCCCGGGGAGTAGGCCATCAAACCCCGGGAAGTCTCGTCTGATAAGGATAGGGTAAGGGAGTTTCGGGACGACTCCCAATGTCAACTCAGCGGGGTTCCCTAGAACTTCTATGCGTACGGGGACGGTCGGGTAATAGCTGATATCCCCATGTACACAGGATATTCCCGAGTGCTTGGCCTGGGATAGTTGACCCGGCCTGACCAGCTTCCCTGAGACCAGTGTGACTGCACTTCCCGAGTCTATTTAAAGCTGTGGTCTCTATACCATTCAGCTTAACGGGCCTAGTGTACCTATGGGGGACCATCGCAACCCCGACTAGACTTATTAGGTCGCATGGTCCCCCTATATCTCCCAGTTCACACTGCATGGGCTCTCCTAGATTAGGGCATTGGGCAGCAATATGACCTAATTCACCACAGGCATAACAGCGGTACCCCCCTCAGGGCAGCCCCCTATTTTTCGGGCTGCTGGGATTTATCCCCTGATCCTTTCTTCCCCGGTTCTCCAGTCTCTCCTGGACTGCTGGCGGCTGTTCCGCCTCCTGCCTCCCTCCATTTTCCGGCCTGGAGCTGGGGCAAACCGGGGCCTCGGTGCAGAGGCTGGTCTCCGATACTGGCGCCTTCCTCCCTCGGGGGTCTGAGAAAGTTCTTGGGCTGCCAAGTGCCTCTCCACGAGAGCAACTAGATCGTCATAAGAGGAGGGATCATTTTGGCGGACCCACCCCCCTATGTCCGGCGGCAACCCTCTCATGTACCTGTCCAATACCAGGGTTTCTACTACCTTCTCCGGCCCACGGGCCTCGGGGCAGAGCCACTTCCGTGCAAGGTGTGTCAAATCAAATAGCTGGGACCTCGGTGGTTTGTCCTCCCGGTACTTCCACTCGTGGAAGCGCTGGGCCCTTATGGCTGGCGTCACGCCTGCCCTCGCCAGGATTTCCTCCTTCAGCTGAGGGTAATCCATAGCTGCTTCTGCGGTCATGTCAAAGTAGGCTTTCTGAGCGTCCCCACACAGGAATGGAGCCAGCAGACCTGCCCACTGGTCTTGGGGCCAGGCCTCCCGCAGTGCCGTCCTCTCGAACGCGAGGAGATACGCCTCTATATCGTCATCCGTTGACATCTTCTGTAAGTAGTTGCTTGCCCGTAGCGGCTGGGTCCCCTGGGCCGCATGCGTCATCGTGGTCAGGGCCTTCAACTGGTTCACTACCTCGGTCAGGGTGGCTCGATCTTGGGCCGCCTGGCTCAGCAGCAGCTGGTTGGTCTCCTGTTGTATCCATACGGACTCTCGCTGGGCTGCCACCTGTACTTGGGTAGCCTCCTGTTGAGCCGCGGTGGCCTGCATCAACGCCTTCAGTACATCCTCCATTTTTCCACACCAAAAAAAAAAAAATTCTCCCCCCCTTTTTTTTTTCTTCCCCCTTTCCCTGTGATGGCTTGCCACCGAGCCTCACTCACTAGTACATCCCACTCCTGACAGCACGTGTGGCAGAGTACCTGTCTCTCCTCTGCTGGCTCAGTCCTTCTCAGCCTTGGAGACACAGGCTTGGGCAAAGCAAAAGCCCTTCACAGTCGCGCAGGGTCTGGCTGATCCCTTCTCAGTCAGGCCCTTGTTCTGTTGTCCTCTCCTTCTGGGGAGAGTGCAACCTGCCTTGCAAGAAAAGTTTCAGAGTTCAGCTGCCTCTACTCACTGGCAGCTACTCTACTTCTCTCCTCCCCCCTGCTTCCTTGCCAGGGAGGGTTTAAAAAGGTCTCCAGCCATTGGGGCCAGCTGAAACTAATTACCTCCCTGGTAACCCCTGTTCCAGCTGAACCTTATTCCTCCATGGTTAAGCCTTCTGGGACTAATTACTACCCCACTCTTGGTAGCTAAGTGTCCTGAGTTTGCCACAATGCGCATACAAATTTTTAAAAGACCAGAAGTGAAACAAAACATTTTGATTGACCAAAACAGAGTTTTTGTAAAAGCTGTCATTGATTTCAATGGGCTTTGGATCAAACCATTTTCTTTTCTACACATCTCTGAAAAAGATTTCTTTATATGGTTTACGTTAGAGTATGGAACACTAAGTAATGAATGAAGGAAAAACCTTCAACTTTTTTGAACAGAGGGTACCCATCTATGTTTTGGAAAGGAAAGTAATAAGTTACATGTGTTTTGCTGCAAAAAATGTCTAAGTTAAAATATCTTATTGTTAATGATAATAATTTTTTTTAAAATCCTGAACATCTGTACTGTAAATATACATAAAATCTTCAATCTTAAGAATATAAGAAAGCTTGCTCTCAGGAAACAATCCTGCATTGCAAGTTACTATAAGGCTGTTTACATTTTATCAAAATGATGAGTGAACTCAAATGTTAGAGTTTTAAATATTAGTTTTCATCATCTCAGGCCTGATCCAGATAAGTTTTGTGCAATTGCAGCTCTTTTTGAAGTTTACAAGCCAAATTCCAAGACAATACAAGATGTTAGTGGTGCTCCTGGCCTCTCAGGATTGGGTCCTTACTTATTAGAAATGACACTGCTTTTCAGGTCTTAATTTAATAGCCATTCTTATCTCTGTGTAATCTCTGGAAGTAAACTGTGCATCATTTTCCTTTCCACATGGTTTATGATCACTGGTTTCAGACTAGCAGTGGTGTTAGTCTGTATCCGCAAAAAGAACAGGAGTACTTGTGGCACCTTAGAGACTAACAAATTTATCTGAGCATAAGCTTTCGTGGGCTACAGCCCACTTCATCGGATGCATGCAGTGGAAAATACAGTAGGAAGATAGATATATATACACACAGAAAACATGAACAATGGGTGTTACTATACACACTATAAGGAGAGTGATCAGTTAAGGTGAGCTATTATCAGCAGGAGAGAAAAAGAACTGTTTGTAATGGTAATGAAAATGGCCCATTTCCAGCAATTGACAAGGAGATGTAAGGAACTGTGTGTGTGTGTGGGGGGGGGAAATAAGCACGGGGAAATAGTTTTACGTTGTGTAATGGGCCATCCACTCCCAGTCTTTATTCAAGCCTAGTTTGATGGTGTCTAATTTTCAAATTAATTCCAATTTAGCTCACCTTAACTGATCACTCTCCTTATAGTGTGTATGGTAACACCCATTGTTTCATGTTCTCTGTGTATATATATATCTTCCTACTGTATTTTCCACTGCATGCATCCGATGAAGTGGACTGTAGCTCATGAAAGCTTATGCTCAAATAAATTTGTTAGTCTCTAAGGTGCCACAAATACTCCTGTTCTTTTTACGATCACTGTAATTCTGCCCTCATACTGCTGCACCACAGTTTGCTTTGGTAGTTACAATCCTAGATTATGATGGAAGTGGGTTTCCAGCCACGTCATTAGCATTCCTCTTGCAGGTGAATTCAATGTCGTCTTTGATGAGGTGGAGAGCCCACTTCCTGACAATACTATTGTCTTCCTTCAGAGAACTCAACTTGTTGATGTCTTGATTGCCAAAGGCATAAGTGCATCTTTTCCTGTGAAAAGTCCACTTTTGGTGAACTGCTTGGTATTTTTGCAATTCTATTTAGATTTTGTATTATAGCTTTTAAATTGCTCCTTTGGTCTCCCTTGAAACAACTTTTGAAAGGAAGACATGAGGATGCTACAAAGAGCTCACTGAAAATATCACTGATTAAAGAATTGAAAAAATAGTTGCAAATAATTTTCCAGTTGATTTAATAATAGGAAATATGCCTATCTCCTGGAACTGGAAGGTCATTGAGTCTACCCCCCTGTCTTCACTAGCAGGATGAAGTACTGATTTTTGCCCTAGATCCCTAAGTGGCCTTTTCAAGGATTGAACTCACAACTGTGGGTTTAGTAGGCTAATGCTCAAACCACTGAGCTATCCCTCCAACCTCCTTGGCTTTTGTTTAAAAGAATTTATTATTTCAGCAATTATTTTGGCTGTAGCTAACTGTTAATCATTATAAAGTATAATTTATTCTTGATGCATGTATGTTGATAGTTAACATATCCACTCATGCAATAACAAATGACCTGAGGAGGCTTTTTGATTCATGCAGTCAAGGGTTCCCAGATGGCTTTAAGTTTACTTTAGGTGTGTAGATTTCATCAAAGTATTAATGCTCCTTATAACCATGTTGTACAAACACTTTTTCCATTATTCACATTTTCTGGTGATAGTAAATATAGCTTTCAGGGGGGGAAAGTTAACACACTGAATGTTCAGCATTCTAAATATGTAAGTAGGTTTTATTCTTAACCACTACAACAAAAATTTGACTCCCAGTCAGCTGTAAACAAAGACTATGGGTATAGTTTGCCTGTATTCATTGCCCTGCATCTTGCAGAGTCATTTACATCAGTGCAATTAGAATGCTAGCATTGAATGTCCACTGGGCACTCATTTTGCACAGGTGTAAATAACTACACAATGTGCAGGATGTCTGTGAATTGAGCGCAATGGGACATTTGCCATAGCTTCAGTGGAAAAAGCATTGGCCAGAAGGTGCTGAGATTTTACCATTGTTCTGAAAAGATTTCAACGATACTGTAGCTTAAGATCTCTTTAACAGATGCCTTATTTCAGTGAATAATAAATAGAGCAGCAGTACATTGTTTAACTACCAATTAATATACAAAAATCTTCATTGTGAAGCATTTAAATTTGCTGTACACAGAACATACTTGACCTGGACCTGTAAAAGCAAGGAACTGAAAAGCCAAGTAATCCAATACCCATCCTCTTCTCCACCCACTGACACACACCTTTCCAATACTACATCTACAATGCACACAGACAACACACCTCCACCTTAACTCTGTCTCTTTCAACTGTCCCTTCCCCATGCTCCTCTTTACCAGGTTATTTTTTCTCTATACTAGTAGCTGTGGATGTTTCATGTAGTAACTGGTTGTGTTGGTACAAGGTCATTTGGTAGAGGCAAATTTGCAGAAGGGCATTTAAATGGATGGAATGCTGGTGTTGCTAGGGAAAAGAACTGAAGTCATAGTTCACAGTCTGAGTTTCCATGGTAGAGCAGAAACATAACTATGGAGTTGCTACACAATGCCTCCTTTAAAATAAAGCTTTTAGTTACTATATAACTTGTTCACATGGTATATGTGTGGATTCTTGCTTATTGTAAATGAATTCTACAATTCTGATATTCATAAAGGGTCATGTAAAATAATGTTTATATATAATAAATAATTGTCTTTTTCTCCAGATACTGTAATAGGAAAACTTGAAGCAATTCTATGTGTTAGTCTTTCAAGTGGGTACACAAAGAACACAATTATATATATTAAACAAACACACAGTCAGACAGGCAAATTTGAAAATATGTGGTCTGATTTTTTTAGAAAACTTTGATTAATTCCTAGCGGATAGAAGCTGAGATGTCTCTCTTTCCTCCCTTTCATAGATTTACAGATTCCAAGGCCAGAAGGGACCTTGTGAACCTTTAGTATGACCTCCAGTAAAATAGGCATAGAATTTCCCCAAAGTAATTCCTAGAGCATATCTTTTAGAAAAAAAACATCTAATCTTGATTTTAAAATTGTCAGTGATGGGGAATCCACCACGACCCTTGGTAAAATGTTTGAATGGTTAACTATTTTCATTGTTAAACATTTATACTTTATTTCCAGGCTGAATTTTCCAGCTTCAGATTCCAGCCATTGGATGGTATTATACCTTTTTCTGCTAGATTGAAGACCATATTATTAAATATTTGTTTCCCATGTAGGTACTTACAGACCAGGAGTAGGCAACCTCTGGCATGCAGCTTGCCAGGGTAACCACTCTGGCAGGCTAGACCAGTTTGTTTACCTGCCACCTCCACAGGTTGGGCCAATCACAGCTCCCACTGGCTGCGGTTCACCGCTCCTGGCCAATGGGGGTGGCGGGAAGCCACAAGTACGTGCCAAAGGATGTACTGGCTGTGGCTTCCAGCCGCCCCCATTGTCCCGGAGCGGCGAACTGCGGTCAGTGGAAGTCACGATAGGCCGAACCTGCAGAGGCAGCAGGTAAACAAACTGGTCCAGCCTGCCAGGGTGCTTACCCTGGCGAGCTGCATGCCAGAGGTTGCCAACCCCTGTTATAGACTGTAATCAACCTTCTCTTTGCTAAGTTAAATAGATTGAGCTCCTTGAATCTATCACGACAAGGCATGATTTCTAATCCTTTAATCATTCTTGTGGCACTTCTCTGTACCCTCTCAAATTTATCAAGATTCCTCTTGAACTGGTGACACCAGAACTGGACTCAGTATTCCAACAGTTGTCACAGCTGTGCCAAATACAGAGGTAAAACAACCCCTACTCCCACTCAAGATTTCCCTGTTTAGTCATCCCAGGATCACATTAACCCTTTTGACCACAGTGTCGCCTTGGAACTCCTGTTCGGATGATTACCCATCACAACCCCCAAATCTTTTTCAGAGTCACTGTTTCCAAGAATACAATCCTGACCATCCTGTAAGTATGACCTACATTATTTGATTATAAATGTATACATATACGTTAGCCATACTAAAATGCATATTGTTTGGTAGCAACAAGCTTACCAAGTTATCCAGACCACTCTGTATCAGCGACCTGTCCTCTTCATTATTGATCACTCCTCCAATTTTTGAGTCATCTGCAAACTTTATCAGTGATGATTTTATGTATTCTTCCAGGTCATTGATAAAAATGTTAAATAGTCTAGGCCAGGAGCAAGAACTGACCCCAGTGGGACCCCACTAAAAACATACACAATCGATGATGATTCCCCATTTAAAATTACATTTTGTGACTGTTAACCAGTTTTTTAATCCATTTAATATGTGCCATGTTGGTTTTATATTGTTCTAGTTTTTTTAATCAAAATGTTGTGCAGTACTAAAGTCTAAGCACATTACATCAACATTATTAACTTTAAATTAAAAGATATCAAGTCAGTTTGGTAGGATGTATTTTCCATAAACCCATGTTGACTGGCATTACTTTTATTACCCTTCTTTAGTTTCCTTTTCTTTCTCTCCCTTTCTGATCATTTACAGTTTTGTTCTTTGGGTTTTTTTTCCTCCCCTTATTTTTTTGGAAGTGAAAATCAAAATATAAATTAAAAAGAGCAAAGCTTTTTAAAACCTTTCCATTAAAAATAGACAAGCCTTAAGTCCCATGTTGTTGAAGGGTAACCTGCCCCACTGAACTTTTAACCTTTATATTTGGGACCTAATTTAGTACGAAGCATAATTCCTACTGAAAAGGAAAGAGGAAAAAAAAACACTAAAAACCCTATTCCGTCTCCTGTGGAACCTGGTTCTCCTGCAATTCTTGTTGCAGATAGTACCACTTTTCATCCCTTACTCTCTCCACACAAAGCTTTTATTTTGTGGGTGAGGATATGTTATCAATGGATCCACTGATTTTCTCCTGTTCATTCCTAACTCAGAATATTTATAGATCCAGGAAGCTGTTACTAACATAACTTAGCAGTTACTGAAATAAATGTGTCTGTAATTCTCATGCAAGCTTTCTCAGAGTCCCAAACATTTTTTTTTTCAATGCGGTACTTTGGCAATGGAGATACCATGCAGCAGACAGGCAGACATGAGTTTCAGCAAGTCCTTTAATACCCGGTACAGCACAGAAACATCCAAAGAAGGCAAAATAGATTCTGAGGAGGGCGGTATATGACATTGTCTTATGTAGGCAATTACTTGGTCCTATAGGAAAAGGAGATAGAAGTGTTAAAATAGCATAAAAATCACAAAATGCAGTGTCTGTAGGTATTTTAAATCCTGGAGATGGGAGACAAGCTTTCCAGAAGATTAGTTTTTAACAGATAGTTTTTGAATGATTAACTGTCCCATACAGCTGACATTGACCTATTCCAGACTATTAGAAGTGTCTCTACAGTGCTACAATACAGGGAACTTTAGGGAACTGATGGACTGATATTGGTCTAATTTTATCGACCTAAGTATTTTAGAAATGAGCCAATCTGATTAAATCAAGCTGTGGTGCTAAATGAGATGACTCTGAACTATCTTGTTAATACCACAGCAACAGCCTGTTGGAAGGAGGTGAGCACTTTTCCTGTTGCTCATCGGTCCTATCCTATTGGCTTGGACATCGGCTAATGCTCAAGGTGCTATATTTGTTGAATTTCTTACTCTTGCAGCATTTAACAGTAGTAAAAGAGGAGTGTATGTTGATTATGAAAAGTTAATGTAGAGTGAATTACTGAAATTGAACTCACTTTCAATCAGCCTCCATTCACTCACAAAAGTCTCCTAAAGAAGATTAATTCACCACGTGTCTGGCTGTCACTCTTAGAATAAAATCCAGCATGCTTCATATTTTGCCCCAATATTAATTAAACCAGTCATATTAGAACTGTAAGTTCTCTTACACATTCCATTCTGGGCCAGGTCTGAGCACAGATCGGCCACAACATAATTTCTTTTTGTTGAGCATCTTATCAAGAATGCCTAGCAAAACTACAAGAATGATACTTTGCAATATTGTGTTATGGTCAAATTCACACAGATCTGAACACACCAAGATTACTACTCAGATTTAAACTGCAAAGTCTGCTACTAAAAGTTAGCTGCCTGCCACTTTGGCCTTGCATTACCACAGTGACCCACCACACTGTTCAGTTGATTTTAAAATATACACAAAGAAAAATATTGAAAATAAACTTTAATGTGTCCATCAGTCTGTTACCATAATAGTACTTAAAGTATAGCCCAGGGGTAGGCAACCTATGGCACGCGTGCCAAAGGCGGCACACGAGCTGATTTTCAGTGGCACTCACAGTGCCCGGGTCCCGGCCTCCAGTCCGGGGGGCTCTGCATTTTAATTTAATTTTAAATGAAGCTTCTTAAACATTTTTAAAACCTTATTTACTTTACATACAACAATAGTTTAGTTATATATAATAGACTTATAGAAAGAGACCTTCTAAAAACATTAAAATGTATTACTGGCATGCGAAACCTTAAATTCGAATGAATAAATGAAGACTCGGCACACCACTTCTGAAAGTTTGCCGACCCCTAGTATAGCCTGTGAGTTATTTTCCACCTCTGATCCACTGAGCAGATCTGTTCAAAACTAGTTTGCTCTGTCTGCTTCTGATCAAAAGCTCATTTAGGTGAATGGGAGTCTCACTATTGACTTCAAAAGGATTTCAGTCATGCCATCTATGAATTCATTTGTGACTGCCCCATGCATAAGTGCATAAACTGTGCATACAACAAGCCCTCCACACTTGCCGCCCCTGCAAAAGGATTAGTGAAAATTACAATCCCTAGTGAGGCTTGATGCACAAGGGCTACTCTTTTATTGTGCCCTGATGGATCTTATGTATCCCCACAGATGGAATAAAAAGCAACAAAGAGTCCTGTGGCACCTTAAAGACTAACAGACATATTGGAGCATGAGCTTTCGTGGGTGAATATCCACTTCGTCAGATGCATGCGATGGGATAAAGGAGTTAATGAAGCCAATCAGCAGAGCTTCCAGGTTGCTGGTAGACAGCAAAGCAAGCAATATGATATAGTGCATAAGCATTAGGACAAGCTTATTCTGTGTTGGGCTCTGCCATGACCCACTCTGTGACATTGAGCAAGCCACTTCATAGCTCTGTGCCTCAGTTTTCCTTACCACCTATTTATTTAAAGAATACATTCAGAAGGGCAAAGATTGTCTATTCATATTTGTATGTAGTGTGCCTACCACAACAGGGCCCTGAGTTTGGTTGGAGGCTCTGGCTACTATCATACAAATAATGTATAGTAATACTACCCTGAAGTATAGACTCATGATTTCTTATTCATCATCACACGTGAGTACAGTAACTATTGTGTATAAAAGAGAATGTGATTACTAAACTTTGAGAAAAGATATTAACTAAGAGGAATGGAAGCGCTGAGAATCTACAATCCCATTTTAAATAAAAAACAAACAAATAACCTCCCTGCATGCATGCGTGCACACACACACCCTTTCTGCATTCATAATTCCCTTCCCACACAACTGCCAGGTATTGTACATGGGCTGTGTTGGCTGTACTGTGTGTGAGACAATCTCACCTTGAAAGCCATTTCCCACTATAAAATGGGTTGCAGTCATTGGTCCTTGTAAAAATATAATTGACGCATGCCTTGTATCACACTTCTATTTTGAAGTTGTTTTTTTTAAATGAAGTCATTGGCTGAGAGGCAACCTTCTGTTTTATTTATGAAAGCAATGCCTCTTTTTTAATTTTATTTCACCTGTTCCAAAGAGCTAACCAAGTGTTAGTCTTCTGAGACTTGTCCTAGCTATCGACTGAAATCCAGTATAGCATCAGGTCAGACGCCCACAAACTGTAAACTGATCCACCCCATTGTCAGCTGGCTCATGTTGCCTATGGAGTTCTATGGGGTCAGTGTCATGTGGAATGCAACTTAAAAAATACTTAAGAGAGGGTCAAATGCTTGCATAAGTTAAAATAGTCGTTAAGTTTGGCCGCTTAGATTCAACCTCCACATGTTACAAAATCTGTGACATCCATTTGCTCCTCTGCTTACATTTGTTATTTATTAACTCAAGATTTCAGTTCACCACTGGAGGGGTGGCTGGGGCAGTCTGAGTTTCTCTTGTGGCTCAAATAGTTTCCTGTTACATTTGGTGAATGTAATTATGTTTGAAACATGTTGAACTTGAAAACATATAACTGTTTCTATATGGTGCAATAGCGGAATATTATAAAATGAGAGGTAAAAAAATTGGATACAAATAAGCCAACTATTTTTTCCACTATCCTGTTGTCATAAACAGAAAGTTAAGGGTTAATAGAACAGGAGTACTTCATGTCTCTTTTGCCTGTAAAGGGTTAACAAGTTCAGTGAGCCTAGCTGTCACCTGACCAGAGGACCAATCAGGGGACAGGATACTTTCAAATCTTGAGGGAGGGAAGTTTTTGTGTGTACTGTTAGTGTTTGGTGGTTGTTCACTCTGGGGGCTCAGAGGGACCAGATGTACAACCAGGTTTCTCTCCAATCTCTTTGATACAGTCTCTTATATGTCCAGAATAGTGAGTACTAAGTAGATAAAGCGAGTTAGGCTTATGTTTGTTTTTTTTTATTTGCAAATGTGTATTTGGCTGGGAGGAGTTCAAATGTGTGTTTGGCTGGAAGGAGTTCAAATTTATATTTTGCTGAAAGGATTTTAATTTGTACTTGTATACTTAGGCTGGGAGGGTATTCCCAGTGTCTATAGCTGAAAGACCCTGTAACATATTCCATCTTAAATTTACAAAGAATTTTTACTGTTTTTTCTTTCTTTAATTAAAAGCTTTTCTTGTTTAAGAACCTGATTGTTTTTTTATTCTGGTGAGACCCCAGGGGACTGGGTCTGGATCCACCAGGGAATTGGTGGGGAGAAAGGTTAATTTTCTCTCTGTTTTAGGATTACTTTCTCTCTCAGGGAGAGTCTGGGAGGGGGAGAGAGAAGGAGAGGGGAAGGTGGATTTTCCTCTCTGTTTTAAGATTCAAGGAGTTTGAATCACAGTGATCTTCCAGGGTAACCCAGGGAGGGGAAGCCTGGGAGAGGCAACTAGGGGAAAGGGTTATTTTCCTTGTGTTGAGATCCAGAGGGACTGGATCTTGGGGGTCCCCGAGCAAGGTTTTGGGGGGACCAGAATGTACCAGGCACTGGAATTCCTGGTTGGTGGCAGCACTACAAGTACTAAGCCGGTAATTGAGCTTAGAGGAATTCATGCTGGTACCCCATCTTTTGGACGCTAAGGTTCAGAGTGGGGGATTATACCATGACATCTGTACTTTACAGTATGGTATCCTGCACTTTATTACAGCTCTGAATTATCTGTGGAGTTCATTTGACCTGTCACAGGGCAATATTCCCCACTCTGGATTCCTCTCTGCAAACAGTCCTCATGCATAGAGGTAGCAAGTTCAACACTAAGTGCTTTATTTACAATTTACTATACAAGTGCTTGGGCTCCACAACATAAGGTTTTTCTCTGTGGCTCAGATCCACTGGGAGAGATTTCACCTCCCTGAGATCCTGGACTTCTCTGGCCTTCTTCCTTTTTGTCTTCCCCTCTCTCCTCTGTCTTCTTTGTCTCTCTTTTTAACAGTTCTCAGCTAGCAAACTGAATCACCTTGTTAATTGGTTAACCATCCAGGCCTTAACTAGTTATCTCCACAATTTGTCCCCCATGGAGACACTTGCCCATTGCAGAATGATGAGTCAGCCTTGGGCTACTCACACTCTGTCACATGGCCCAACAGCTTTTCCTTTAAAAAAATAGGTTTTACCTTTTGATTCCTCTGTTTGATTAGTTGTAGGGCCAGTATTGACTGTAGAGTTAAAACTCTTATTTTAATATTTTCATTTAGGCACAATAATAAGAGTTTTATCTCTACAGTCAATACTGGCCCTATATTTATCTGTCTGTCTGTCATATATTAGGCTAAAATATGCATATAGGGTTAGTGTATGATTACTTTGCTGTTGAAATTAATCAAGAAGATTTCGATTTTTAGGTTCCACTGCAATCTAACATGTTTTCTCAAATTGCAAATTATCCTAATTTGATAATAGGCCCCAGACCACTCAAGTTGGTTTATAAAGTCATAGCTCAGATATGTGGGTGTTAAATATCGTTAATATGTTAAATATTAAACACTATGTTAAATATGTTAACTTTTCTATAGCATCAATAACTATATCATCTATGTGCAGCCACGTGTTCCTGCTTTCTACTGGTATGTCAGTATTGTGTTCTACAGAACTCGGAGGCGCATTTTGATTTTGTAATTTTGAATAACTGAACAGTCAGCAAAAGCCTATGTATGGGAATTTTATTGTTAAAATTAAATAAATATATAATGAACTGCATATTTGTAATTATGGTTTAGTTTTGTAATTATGTAAAAAGCAATAAAGAGTCTTGTGGCACCTTATAGACTAACGGAAGTACTGGAGCATAAGCTTTCGTGGGTGAATACCCACTTTGTCAGATGCATGGTATGTCAGGTAGTCCCTGACCCTGAGGAGCCTTTGAAAGAGGGTAACAATATATGATCATGGAGCAGCTGGGCAGAGTCTAGATATCTATGCACAAACTCTTACTCTACCAAAAGAGAGAGGGCCTGATTCTCATTCATACATATTAAGGCCCTTTTGCATGGCACTAGCAGAGTAGAAAGCTTTGAACTGGTTTTAAATATAATTTAAAGCCAATGTAAGGCTCCTTTACACTGCTAGAGAAGTGTACAGGGGCCTTAGTGTAAATGGAAGCCTGGACCTGAGGGTTTGAATCTTCACTGTCTGTCTGCAATGGGTATGTGAAACACTAGCATTCTGATCTCTAAATGAGTATACAAGCTGCACAGCAGGGCACTTGGCAGAAACAGAATGCATAGAAGTCACTGTGTGAGGATGGTATCTGCCAAAAATAGGTGCAATGGTTAATGCTGGTTTTACAATGTGTATAGGTATGATGTAATGCAGCCATGTAACATGTTTTAGAGCCCAGATGAGTTAAATTCTGGGTATTGTGGGAAAAGGCTTTACCTTAACCCCAAATGAACACAATAGATAGTAGATATAGATACTATATGTATAGTTTAAGGCTTTGGTCCTAATTAATGGTGAAAGCCTCAGCTACAACAAGGACTGAATGACAATTTAAGAACAACTATGACAGCTGTGCTCTTCTGGGACAAAGTAGATCACAAAGCCAAGAATGAAGCATTTGAGAGCTGGAGACAAAGCATTCTCTGTTCCTGGCATCTACAGAATTATCTTTCAGAGGCGATCAGATGAATCCAGAGTCTGACTATCTTTAGGAAATGTAGGCAAAACCTTTCCACTAGAAGTGAAGCTCACAGACAAACACCCACTTCTCTGTACAAGCCCCTACCATCTGCCAAAGCCCCTTGCCAAAACCACCCAAAAAGGCACAAACATTCTACTCAAGCAGTTTTCACCCCAAAAAGGAAAAAAGTGACTCCATGAAGTCCATTTGGGACTTCACAGTTGCTGTTGATTTATATGGAAGGTGCTCAGATATTATGGTGATGGGTGTCAGTATAAATCCTAGAACAGATAGATATTTGTATATTATGCCACTAATTTGTTATTTTATGTCAAATGTGTTAAATTGCTTTCATTGTGTCACCACACACACTATGCAAAACCAGCATTAATGTACACCTGCCTTCTGGTGGATACCAGCCCCACCCATTGATCCTTTGTGCACTATGTTCATGTTAACCGGAGAAATAAAAAACCTGATTTCCCCCATTGGCCTGAACCTCTACAGCAGTGCAAAGTGGGTGAAAAATGCTACCAGATCAGAATTTTTTTTATAAGTAGTGCCCATTCAAGGGGAGAGATAAATTCAACTTTTCCCACAGTACCTGGAATCTAACTCTTAGAGCAATGGTCTCCAAACTGTGGGATTGTACCCGCATAGGGCGTGTAGGAATGTTCAGAGACAATAGCAGGGTTTGGGCCTGTCATAAACAGATAGTTAAGAGTTAATGTTCTTTTACCTGTAAAGGGGTAACAAACATTAACCTGAAACACCTGACCAGAGGACCAATCAGGAAACAAGACTTTTGGTGTGAGTCTTTGTTCTTGGTCTGTTCCTTCTCTCGTCTCTGAGAGTTAGCTTTCTATCTCCTGGCTTTCTAATCTTCTGTTTCCCAAGCTGTAAGTACAAGGATAGTAAGACAATAGGTTTATATTGTTTCTTTTGTATTACATGTGTGTAGTTGCTGGAATGTGTTAAAATGTATTCTTTTGGAATAAGGCTGTTATTCACTTTTTTTTTTAAGCAATTGACCCTGTATATTGTCACCTTATTACAGAGACCATTTTATGTCCTTTTTCTTTCTTTTATATAAAGCTTTCTTTTTAAGACCTGTTGGAGTTTTTCTTTAGTGGGGACTCAGGGAATTGAGTCTGCAGCTCACCAGGGAATTGGTGGGAGGAAGAAGTCAGGGGGAAAATCTCTTTGTGTTAGATTTACTAAGCCTGACTTTGCATACCCTCTGGGTGAGGGGGAAGAGAGATTAGATCTCTCGGTACTTGTGTTTCAAGGACTGGAAGCAGGGAATCTCCTAGGGTCATCCAGGGAGGGGAGCCTGGGAGGAAGTAACAAGGAAACAAGGGAGAGGGTTATTTCCCTTGTTGTAAGACTCAAGGCATCTGAGTCTGGGGGTCCCCCAGGGAAGGTTTTGGGGAGACCACAGTGAGCTAGGCACTGTATAATTCCTAGCTGGTGGCAGCGATACCAGGTCCAAGCTGGTAACTAAGCTTGGAGATTTTCATGCTAACACCCATATTTTGGACGCTAAGGTCCAGATCTGGGAAGAAATGTTATGACAGGGCCAGCCTCCATCGGGGTGGGAAGGGAGCGCCAGGCTTCCAGCCCCACTCCACTCCCAGACCTGCTCAACCCCCAATCCTTTTCCGCCTCCAGCCCAGCTCTGCTCTCATTCTCTCTCCATCCCCAACCCTGCTCCACCGCCAGCCCCAGGTCTACTCTGTCTCCAGTCGAACTCTTCCCTCACTCCTCCTCTGTTCCCAGACCAGCTCCACTGCTAGCCCCAGCTCCTCCCCCATCCCCAGTTCTGCTCCCAGCTCCGCCTTCAGCTCAAGCTCTGCTACAGAGAAAGCCTTGGCTGTGCAGTAATGGGGAAGGGTGTGGACAGATTCCATTAATGGTAATGGGAGGCGGGCGGGGGGTGTTTTACAGGAAAAGTTTGTACACCACTGTCCTAATGCTTCAGGTCTGGTACGCTGAATTACTGCACAGTATTTTGCTATATCAAAAAAGTGTGAAATTATTTTTATCTATTAGTTTATCTTCAGAATGACTTTCTCACTGAAATGGCATGTCAGATCATTGCCAAGCACAGCACCCACAAAATCTAGACTCCTGACAAACCAAACACCCCCTTTCCAGCTGATACTTTTTATAAACATTTTGTTGATTCTACTATGGAACTCAGGCAGAGAACTCACTGTGTATAGTGTCCATGGCAATACATACATTGCAGCCACCATGATCTGCAAATGAGTTTAAAGTAATAGATACCGTAGCTAATTGCTATATCTTTGTTGATATTATTTAAGGTATTATGATGTACCTATAGTTTGTAAAACCCGTTTTAAAGGATGTTTTCTCAATGTGAGAATTCAACCAGATTTCTTAAAAGAAAACTGAAAAAACAGAAATTCTGGTCTTTTCAACCATAAGGACTCTGCATATGGGTTGTCATAAGTAGGTTTTGAACCCTGGCTCTTCAGCACCACAGCACAAAACTCTACCATCCGAGCAAAGAAGTACCTTATCCTCAGGTGGATGCAAAAGGGATGTGAAACACATTAAAAAGAGGTTACTAAGGGAGGATATGATAGAGGTCTATAAAAATCATGAATGGTGTGGAGAAAGTGAATAGGGAAGTGCTATTTACCTCTTCATATTACACAAGAACCAGAAGTCGCCTGAAGAAATTAATAGGCAGCAGGTTTAAAACAAACATAAGGAAGTACTTCTTCACACAGTGCAACCTATGGAATCTTTTGCCCGGGGATGTTGTAAAGGCCAAAAGTATAACTGGGTTCATTAAAGAGCTTGATAAGTTCATGGAGGATAGGTCCATCATTGGCTATTAGTCAAGATGGTCAGAGATGCATCCCTATGCTCCAAGTCAGGGGGAGGGAACATTTAAAGGGACTCCCTAAACCTCTATCTGCCACAACCTGGGACTATCCAATAGGAGATGTCCTGTTCTGTTCATTCCCTCTCAGGCATCTGGTACTGCCATTAACAGACAAGCTAGATGGACCATTAGTTTGACACAGTAGCTCCATTCTTATGTTCTTATTAAAAAAACTATTTATTGGACAGAACTAAACTTGCTGGGATATCTTCCAGGATCTAGGTGGGGATTGTTGTCTAGTGCTTAGTGATTGCAGACAGGCTATACAAACCCATGGATGTGGCACATTAAGTGTAAAAGGCAATGCAGATGTGTATCTATTGGGTGTCTGGGGCAATGCAGATGTGTAGTGGGGTGGTTGCCCCCACTCCATGAGGAAAGGGCTAGAACAGAACAGAGAGGCTGTGCAGACCAGCAGCCAATCAGCAAAGGCCTGTGGAGAGCCAATCAGGGCAAAGCAACAGGCAGCCAATCAGGGCTAGGCTGGGCCCTATATAAAGGCTGCCTATCAAATGAGAGGGCAGTTTCTCCCTGACTAGCAAGGGTGGAGGACTGACTCCTGAGATAAGGAGGTAGCAGCTTGGACAGAGCAATGCTGGGCAGGCTCAGGGGAGCAGAGGAGAGCTCTGGCCAAGTTACCTGCCAGGCTGTGGCCCCTGCTAAAAAGGGTTGAGAAGGTGCATGGGGCTAAAGGGGAAGAGGCCCAGGGAAGATAGGCAGACAAGAGGGGAGAGAAGGAGGGCAGAGAGAGACTACCGCTAGAGGGTCCCTGGGTCAGAACCCAGAGTAGGGGGTGGGCTTGGGTTCCCCCCTTCCCTGCTTGCACTGCACCTGGCCACAGAGGAGTGTGGCTGAGACAGACTGCAACTTGCCCTGAGGTGAGGGGCTAGACTTTGGGGTTGTGGCTGGCCACTGAGGCAGGTGCAAGCTGAAGGACTGTTGTTACCCACCCCCCCCGGGGGTGAAAATGGAGTAGTGAGTGCTGCCAGAAGGCAGTGTCCTGAAGTGGATGCCACCGAGCAGGGAACAACATGGGTTCCAACCAGAAGAGCAGACAACAGGGAGACACCACATGCAGAATGTGCTCCACAGCTGACAAGAGCTAATTCCCAGAGCAACCAGCAGGAGGCACCAGGGGTGGTGAGTTCTGGCCCCATTACAGGATGAGACTAGATCTGCCATTTTCCACTAAAACTAGCAGTTTATGCTTCTGTGACTGAGGTCTCAGCATGAGAACCATAGGCAGCCCTCTAACACAAAGGTTCATCTGGTGGATTAATTAAAGTTGCATCCTTTACTGATGCAGGAGAACCTGTAATGAGGCAGCAAAGACTGGAGCAGGAGCTTCTGTAGTCAGAGAACTGAAAAGAGAAGTCTCTGAAAGGTTTTCACATTATGACATGCAAACTTATCACCTCATAATTTCTCCACATGCTTAACCTGTGCAAATAATAATGTTGAATATTTGCTACAGTTGTTGAGCTTATAATTAAAGTTTGATGTTACACAATGAGGGTGATTAATCTGTTGTATGTAGCATGCTTCCACAGGGAAGGTCCTGTTGAAGATGTGGAAATATGTTGCACAGGCATTGATGTAAAGTTAATAGTTATCCCATAATTTGGTTTTCTTCTTTCCCCCCCTGCTTTTAAGGGGTTATATTGGTGGGTGCTTGCACTTAACTAAATTAATTTCTTTAAATCAATTGTGGTGGTATCCCTGGAATAGGAAAAAAAAGTCACTTTATTTCTCTCTAACTTAAATTCACCATTGCCCTCAGTTTCCTTCCCTTCTCCCCCGCACCCCCCGACCACACAATGGGGGAGTACAACCATACAGCTACACATACCAACTTAGGTGCAAAAGCATAATTTTTTTCAGTATTTTTCTTTATGCTGGTCTCTTGTGACTGAAGAGTGCAGTAGCCTCCTCCATCAATAAAATCTCCCATTGAGAGTCTAAATGTACTGACCACGAGGGTAAGATTCACCAACATTTATCACAGCAAGCAGAATTTCTCCTTTTCAACTGCTGCAGCATTGAAGGGACGTCTCCCCTTTTCTATGTTGCTCTGTTGTTTTCTACCATTTGTGTGACTGGCAAACATTACCAGTTTAGCATCTAAAACTTTCATGCAATGTTATATTATCTATACTATTAAGATATACAGCATGGTTCTCTACTATGGACTGAATAGGGTCGGTAATACAAAAAAAAGAATTTTTGTTTATTTTTCATTTTGCTTGGATAATTTTTTTCTTCATGCACATATTCTTCATGTCCCATAATCCAAAGGCAGTAATCAATTTGAAGGAAAAGTATAAAGAAATACTCCCTGTATAAAGCAAATAAAACCATGTGAGGGATTCAGTATCTGATGGCACACAGGACAACATGTACAAACTTGAGTGTATGAAGTTGGCCCATGAAACTATATTTAGACATCTAAATAAGTTACCTGATTTTCAAGAACAATGAGGACCTCTGAGGTCTCAGTGATGCCAATGTGAGTGTGGATGCCCCATGCCTCTGAAAATCAGCTTACTTATTTTAGTGCCTAATTATGGAGTAATGTTTCCATTCCAGCATACTTACCATGCCATTATATATTCTCTATATTTGCATAGGATAACATCATTTTCTAAGAAATGTTAATAAGTTAGTCAGCAGATACCTATTATAAAATTCTTTCCCTGTCCAATTCAGCCTTCTTTAGGTGGAATGTGGGTGATGAGACAAATCATGAATCTAATTTAGCTGCATATACATGCAAAGTGTCTTTTACAGAATTTAGTGAAGGGTGCAGGTTATCCAAAGCTACAGTAAATTAGATGCAAAGTTAGGTGGCCAAAATAGGCCTGTAAATTTTCACGACTGCTTTGTTACTATTAATGTGTAGTATATTTTGAGTCAGTATGGCTTTGTGGATTCTGACTGACATACACAGAGCAGGAGTATAAAATGCTACAAATACATCTAAGATCATAAAACAAAACAGAACAAAATTCTGAATGTCTGAGAAATCTTGACTGTGTCTATACTGCAATCCAAGCGTAATCAAAGGCATGCTAGCGGTTTATGGAGGCATAACTGCAACATTACCCTTCATCTAGCTAGCATGACTAAAAAGGCAATGAAGATGCAGCAGCAGAGGCTAGAGCACAGACTAGCAATGTGAGTGTGTAGCTTGGGCCCCTCGGATGCCTTTAACTGCCCATGCCACTACATCTTCACAGTTGTTTTTAACCACAATAGCTAGATTAGATTAGCTACCTGAGCTGCAATCACACCTTCGATTGCAATGTAAGTTTGCCTAGTATATGATTTAATTAAAGACTGTATTGAAATGCATGTGAATAAAAGTAGAAGAGTTACAATTTTGTTTTCAAGATTGTAGTTCTTGTTTATTTAAAAAAAATAATAATTAGAATACCTGATCATGGAATTTAAGATACACCGTGAACAGAGCTCTGGTCTCAGCCTACATGTACCTCATGAATTGGACAACTGAAATATTTAGGTACTTCTGTCAAATGCAGCTTTTCTTAGCTACAAATCGTATAAGCTTAGTGCTACTATTTAAAATTTCCTGTGTCTGCAGGGTAATTTTCAACAGCTCATAGCTTATAGAAAAGAGAACTAGTTTTCACCAGATCTCTCAAATACATCAGAGTTGCCTGAATTGTTGCTTGAGAGAATGCTAATATACTGTACTAACTGGTCATCTCATTGTAGTCTGTTGTAAAAATGTCTCCTCGCTCTTTAATGCAAAACATTTGTAGCATCAACAGAATATGGGAATGGGTGAAAGAGCCTTTTGTATAATTAACTGATGAATCTGATAACTATCTTATACACACCAAGATCTTTCAGAAATTCACATTTTGCAATGAGATAATGTAGTCACTTTGTAAAGAACAATAGCAACCCAGGCAGATAAAGTGATAGGATCAGACAAATCTGTCTGCATTCACACTTTTGCAGCTGAACTGATTATAACTCTTATTTTTAGATGATTTTTTTTGAGTAAACCCATCAAATATGAGGTAGCAATAATCAAGAGAAAACATACCTGAAACATGAAAAAGTAAGTCAGAGGTAACAGTCAATGCCTTTGCAATTCCAGAGATAGGCACCGTTACAAGTATTTATGGAATTGTTTATTGAATGAATGAATCTGTGATCAAAACTGAGCTCAGGATCAAAGAAGTTGACTTCTTTTCGGAGCTACTGTGTACTCTAAGGAGCTGCTTAATGGCTACAGATGCCATCCATAGTGACCAAATGTCTTAAATACATCAATATGTAATTGAGATTTAATTTTAGAGACTCTTCTACATCACTATTTGAAAATTCTTAAAGGAATAACTAGTTGTTTAAAAAATATGTGCATTTTGTCAAGTTAAAAAAAACAGCTACTGTTGTTTAGTACTGTGGTGCCAGTGCTGGTGTCTCAGTGAGGTTTTGCACAAGTAAACACTTCATGATTGGGGCCCATCATTTTGAATCAGTTTTTATTGGCTGTATACAGAATACATGACATGAGCAGTGATATAAAAGGTTGCACCAGATTGGAATGGCCATGTGACCCATCAGTAGTAAAGCAAACATAGGATGAGGTTAATGGTCACTATTGTGCTCCAAGCCCAGAGTCTGAAGTGTTTAGGATTTCCTGCAGAATTCCAACTACAAATCATTTAAGTGACTGTTTAAATATATTTCATAGGATCTCTTAACCCTCAAGTCTCTTATCTTGCTCTTCTAAATATATATGAGTAGTTGCTCATTGAATTCTTGGTTGCCGATTTAAAGAAATTAAACCATTTTCAGAGATTGAAAAATTGCTACTATATATCAGCGTGGAGACAGAATCAGAGCTAACCAGATGCAGAGACAATAAAACTCAAGAAGTCATTAATTGACTAGAGAAATTGAAATGAAATTGTCCTGTTAGTCCCCACATACAGTGTGTGGGAGAAATACCAATTGTGATGTGCTCTGCGATCCTCAGGGGTCTAAGACACTAATAAATGAAAGATGTGAGTGATAACAAAATCCATGTTGTGGCTCCAAACACTCATGTTAACTGATTAACCACGGGAGTCAGCAGTGACGGAAAACATAGGATCAAAAAGCCAAATGAAGTGATAAATATAGAAATGTGATAAATATAGAAATGTAACTGTGAATTGGGAAGCAGTGAATAGAGGGTAGCCGACTACACTGTCTTCTTACATGCTATGAGTGCTTTTCAGCTTTAAAGAAACACCAAAAAACTTATCACCAAGCCTAAGGCAAACACCACATTTTAGTTCCGATCCTGTGTTTCACTGTACATCAATATGAAGCACTACCACATGTTATGTTTGCTACATGGAATTTTTAATGTCTTTTCCTATTAGTATCTGAACATAGAGCTCATGAAATTGAAGTGCTGACACTAGTGAGAGACAGGCATAGTAGAGGCAGATATTGTGTAACTAACTATTACGGCTTTGTCAATGCACTGCAGTCTCCTTTTGCATTATAAAGGACGTGTGACTGGAAGGAACCTCCTGGGTCATCAAGTTCCAGTCTCCTGTAATTACAGGACATTAATACATTTATCAAGCTCCATATTAAAACTAGTTTTTCTCTCCTGCCCCCCGACTCCTATTGGAAGGCTGATCTAGAACATCACTCGTCCAGGAGTAGAAACCTGCTAATTTGTTCATGGCCAATTTATACACATTTGTTTTTGTGTCAGCGTTGTCTTTTTAGTTTAAATAGCTCTTCTCCCTCCCTGGGTTTTACCTCTTGATGTATTTATAGAGAGCGACTGTAACACCAACAGACCTTGGTCATCAGCAGGCCAGATTGAACCTGGGGCCTCTGGAGCTTAGTGCATGAGCCTCTACTGCATGAGCTAAACGCCAACTGGCTGTTAGCTAGGGCTGTAAAGCAGACTCATTAATCTCTTTCTAAGTAGTCTTGATGCCACTAGGTGGGACAGAACACCACACCAAGGAGGTATGATCCCCTCTCAGCCTTTGTTTTCTCAGGCTAAACAAGTGAAGCTCCTTTAGTCTCCTCTCATAAGATAGGCCCTCCATTCCCCTGATCATCCTAATAGTCCTTGTCTGAACATTTTCCAGTTCGAATTCAAGTTTCTTAAACATAGGTGACAAGAACTGCATAGAGTAGTGTAGATGAGGCCTTGCCAGTGCCTTGTACAATGACATCAATGCTTCCCTATCTCTACAGGAAATACTTTGCCTGATACTCCCTAGGACTGCATTTGCTTCTTTCATGGCTGTATCACATTGGTGGCTCATAGATCAGCTAATACATCCAGGTCATCGTCCTCCTGTTTCCAACTGATGAGCCCCACTTTATAGCAGAAATTTTTGTTATTAGTTTAGTGCATGACCTTACACTTTGTACAACTTGACTCTGACAGTGCCTCCCAACTTTGTGTCATCAGCACACTTCTATTTTTGTGCTAAGGTCACTAATAAAAAAATATGATCAGTCCCAAAACCAGTCCTTGCAGAACTCCATTAGTAACCTCCCTCCAGCCCAACAGTTCTCTTATGCACAACTCATTGTAGATTCCTCTTAAGCCAACTCTTTACCCATCTTACAATTCTTGCACTGATCCCCATATTTTTCTGTTCAGCAGATAATTTCCTATATGGGATGATGTCAAATGCTTTACTGAACTCCAGATAGAAAAGATCTACCATATTTCCCTTTTCTAAAATATTGGTTATTTTAGCAACAAAAGGTATCATGTTAGTCTTATATAAGATACCCTTCATAAATCTATGTTGAGTTTTATCCCATTTTACATTTGCCTCCTGTCTTCAGTTATTTCCTTAAAAATTTCCATACTACTGAGGTCTAACTAAGTAGTTGTCCAGATCACTTTTTATCCCTTTCTTAAATACAGGTACTGGACTACATTTGCTGTTTTCCAGTCATACAGTTTTACCCCTGATTTGATAAAATAATTATAAATCCTGGCTACCACACTTGTAATTTCATGTGCCAGTTCTTTCAGTGTTCTGGGATGGAAATTATCCAGTCCCCTTAATTTGAGCACATTAAACTCTTTGAGTTTTGCTTCTACCTCAGATGTGGTTCCATTCTTCTTTGAGTGTCCTCTACATATTCCCACTCCTGGGATACACAAACCAGTGCTTCTGGGATGTTGGAAAGTTCTGGTTGCAATGACCATTAGGGTGCTCACTCATCCTTCCTACACCCCCCACCATTTGGGCATGTTTTTAGGGCATGGAGAGTGTGGTGCCCATTGCCACTTCAATTCCTTCCAACCACAGCAGTGAAAGGACTTCAACCTCTCCAGATTTCTCAGCTCCATTGCTAGATAAGTGGCCTTTTACCTTTTAGTTTTTATAGTTAGTTTTAGGCTTGTTTAGATTAGGACTTTAGCTTTAAGTAGAATACTCATGAGTTCCAGCATGGCATAGCCCAGTGCTAAGAAGTATGGTTTTAAGAGGTGTACATCATGCCCAGCTGTCTTCCCAATGTTGGACACACACATTTGGTGCCTGTAATGCATAGGTGAGAATCACCCTCAGCACACTGGGCTATCTGTAGCCTGTTTGCTCCTTAAGCCCAGAGGGAGAGACAGAACTGACTTCAAGCCCTTCCAGAACAAGGGGCACTGTCAGTCAAGCCACTGGTAACTAATAATTCTAATGGATCTAAAAGCAAAGGTAGGAAACCTAAATTGGCTCTGAGCATATCCCAATCCCAAAAAAGCATGAATAATGAAATCTTCCACTTCAGCACCACCCTCCAGTTCCAAATCAATGGAGTTTCCAGTGATCCAGCTCCAAAACTGTTAGTCTCCATTATAACCAAAACTAGAGAGAGACCCTGAGGATCCAGACAACTTACCAGAACCAAGTATGTTGGTTCAAAAGAAAAGAAAGGCTAAATTAAAATAGACCTTGGGTAGTTTTTCAAACCATTTGCATCATGCAGATGCAAGACCTAAAGACATAAGACCTATGGATCACTGCAAGGTATGGATCTGAGGAAAAGGCCATTGGATCCAAGCATGACAGGTCATCTGCAAATTATAATAGTTCCAGTCCATGTTTCTTCAGATCCACATCTCAATCATGTCTATCCACATTCCTTTGCTCTCATAAGAGACTTGACACTGAGTGGGAAAGATCTCCAGAATCCATATCCACACCACCTCAAACTCCAACTAGCTCACTAAGAAAGGCCAAATCACATCTCTACATGTTTCAGATTCCTACTTCAGTTATCTTCCCTACTGCTTCAGTATCCGGGATTGGATCCACAATCAGATGTTGAGCCAATTGCAACATTTATATCTAAGACCCAACCATTTCCTAAACAGAGTCTTCCTCCTGTCTGCCCTTTCACTCATGGATCTCTTGTGCAGGGATTGCTAATCACATTGTCTTGGTTTTGTAATGGCATCAAGGGTCTGATTTTTGCACAGACCTCAGTGAGGGAGTGCTGAACTCCCTCAAATCCCTTGGAATTAAATCGGACTTGTGGGAAAAAATACATTTTACAAGATCAGGGCTCAAAATGTTAAATGTATTCTCATTTGATTCAGAATGTCTTCCTGGGCCTTCAGAAGACAGAGGCCAGTGAATTACCCTATTAAATTGTCTACATGGCTACATAATTGATCCAATCCTGTTCAATCTCTTCTATACAACAATACTTGATGATGCTACAAGAGATCTGAATGCTAGTATCAGGATATGTTTCCAGTCCCCTGGAAAATTATTCAACCCAAACAAGGTGTTATCTTCCATAAAGGTCTTTGAGGCAGTTATTCATGAGCTGCTGATGCCGATGACTGTGCTCTAGAGGCATATGCTCAACAAGAAATACAATTGATTTTGGACAGTTTCACAGAGTCTGCAAAAAGATATGGGCTCACAATCAATCTGAAAAAGGCAGAGGTCACATATCAACCTGAGCAAGGGAAATCACAAACAAAATCAAGTCACCATCAGCAGCACACAGCTGAATGCTGTTCAGACTTCTGCTATCCTGGAGCACATTGTTGAATGATGCTACTGTAGACAAGGAGATGACAAGTCGCATCAACAAAGCCAGTTCATCATTTGGCAGACTACCAGGCAGAGTCTAGCAGTAACTATGGTATTAAGCATCAAGCCTAGCTAAAAATTTATAAAGTGGTTGTACTGTCCAATTTGTTGTACGGCTGCTAGACCTGGCCCTACTACAGGCATCACATCAAGCTCATAGAAAAGTACCATTTATGACATCCATATGCCATAATCTACATCAAATGTCAGGATAGAGTTACCTGTAATGAGGTTCTGGAACACAGCCATTCCACAGGAATTGAAGCCATGCTTACTATATCACTGTTACACTGGGTTGGTCATGTGTTAGGGATGGATGACAGCAGAATGCCAAAGCAGTTGCCGTATGGCGAATTGAAAGTGGATAACCACATATGTAGCAGCCAGAAGAAATGCTTTGAGGACACACAGAAGCATAACTTGAAGCAGTGCAGACGTTGCCAACAACTGGGAGTCATCGGCAACAGACAGACAGTGCTGGCAAGCAACAGTCAATGATCGGATCACTCAGTTTGAGATTGGTCACCGTATAGATCTTGAGGCACAGACACTGAGTCAAAAATCGTGGCAGATTCAGAGGGCACAGAATATAATTCCTTCCTTGATATCGAGCTACATATGCACTCAATGTGGAGAGGACTGCCACTCACACGTTGACCTTTTTAGCCATAATTATACTCATTGTCAGCATCATCTTCAGTCATGAAAGACAACAGTATTGCCTAAACAATAGTACTTTGTCATTACGTAAGAGTGTAAATTGTTTAGCAGTTTTTTTATGGCCTATATATTTCTAAAATCAAGTTCACATCTGCGGTAGGAAAGAGACAAAGAAATCTTTTTTTCCCTATCAAGCCTTATCACAGAATTGATTGCCATTGGATGAGACCCTTAGAGAACGTGTATGCAATAGACAGATAATGGTTGCCTGAAACACCCCCACCTCTGAGTGGGTGTGGAGGCCACTGGACAATATAATATGGTTTACGCTGACTCACTGATGCAGGTGGCCAATTACTAAAGTTCATTGTTCTTTTCAAATGCAAAATAAAACAAAAAAACAACCTATAAAGTGAAATAAAACAAACAAAAAAACCCCTCACCTTCAGAGGTGGCTCATGCAGCTTTTTTCCCATGGGGTTGGACCCAGCCCTCATCTCCAGGCATTAAGACCTGGCACATGGGGTCACATCAATGCTCAGATTTGGTTCATCCACCCCTCCATCATGCATTTTTGAGTGAGTGGCACTGTGACCCTGTGCACCAGGTTGCAATGCACCTCACTTAAATTTTGCCCATCTGCCCTCCCATCCTGAAAGAGGGCTGGAGGGGTCATATCTGAGTGGCTTTGTCACAGGAGCATAGAGTCGAGCCCAATCCCACAGAACAAGAACTGTCAGTTGGGGGTGAGTGCATAGTGGGCTTGCTCTGTAATCCCACTGGGGACAGTACCCAACCCTCCCAGGGCACCCCAACACCTCAGGATTTCCCACAATCAAACAAAATAAAATTTAAAAAAATATATAGAAAAATCTAAACAAAAAAAATTTCACAGGGCTCCACTCATTACCACACACAGATTTAAAGGAAGTGGGGGTAGTTCTCTGTGGGAAATAGGATCTAGGATGTGGGCTGAGAAGCTTAGAAGGAGGAACCCTAGGAGCAACAAGCCTGAGATGAAGGTTTGAGTTAAACTTTGTAATTTTATTATTATCTGTATTTAAAACTACACAGTTGGGAACAGGGTGAGTTTAGACTCTACATAATGTGTAGACTGTGTTTCCCAGCAGGTTGGGAGAAAGAGAGAGCAGGTTGGCTCATTATCCAGAAGCCAGTAAGAAATATAAATGAAGGGGGTTGGAGATTCATGCTATGAGGGCTTAAGAAAATCACTAGGATTATATGAGAAAAAGAAAACTAAAATGTTACATGGCAAACTTGTGTATAATTCTGAGGGCAAGAAATAGATGAGTGCAATGAATAGGATGAAAAAACAAGCAAACAATAAAAAATAAAAATATAAAAGGATCAGTGATGAGGTGTACCAACCCCACACTGGCTAGACAGGGTTAATGAGAGCTTCTTGGCTCAATCAGCCCTGTCCTGCTACATCTACACTAGGTACCGAGCCTGAAGGGAATGGTTAAAAGGGCTGAACCCAGCTCAGCTTGGAGGTTTTCTGGAAGGGCAGCAGATTACTGACTCTCACTCAGTGAGAGAAAATTAGCTGGAGCCAGAGAGCTGACTTGGACTTCTAACAAACAGAACTTCCCTGCTGGAAGCAGGGAGTCCAGGGCAATGGTGAAGGTAAGCTGGAGGAGAGGAGTCCACCCAGGGCTCTCTGCACTTGCAGAGAGGCCTGCAGGGAAAAGGAAGATTTCTGCAGGGTCAGAGGGGAGCGGACAAAACTTTCCTTAAGCAAAAGCAGCTGGATGTCTGCAAGTGCTAAGAGGCTCTGCACTAAGGCTGCAGAAGAGATCTAGAGAGTCTGCTAGCAACACACATTCAGCCTGGGAAGAGGCTTTAGGAAAAGCCCAAGATGGATTGCAGCTGGCAGCAGCCCAGAGAGGCAGCAAACGATCTAGATAGACAGGCCTTGACTGTTCATTAGAGTGTCCCTGGACTGGAACCCAGAGGAAAGGGAGGGTCAGAGTTCTCCTACTAGCTCACCAAGGAAGGAAATCTCTGGAAACAATGGGTAAGGAGGACTACTGAACTCCCTGAACACCAGAGATAAGAACTAGTGAGTCTGGAGTCAGACTTAAGGCCCAACAGGCGATTGATGGACTATTTGGACTACTGGCTTACCCTGAAAGGGGAGGACTATGTGTAATGTGGTTGGAGGACCAAGTCATTAGAAGCTGATTGGTCAATAGCAGCAGCAGCAGATTCACTTGGCTATGATGTAGCTTGCAAGTCTTCTTCAGCAAGAGTCAGTATGAGAGGATTTAGATTGCTTAAATGCCTCAAAATTACATCTTCCAGCCTCATTTGTGGTTGGCCTTGTGCTCTGCTTCCTTCAACCTCTGTAAAAGCATACCTTCTTCTGTATGTTGGAAATGACCCTATCATTACAGTCATCTTATTCTCAACTGGTGCGTGTCTGCAATTTGCTGAGATTATCTACCTACCTTTTTATTTGTGACAAAATCAAACCAGTGGATGTTAGGAATACACTGTAATTTTTGACACTGAAAACTGTTTCCTCTTCTCAGCTGTTTTTAACAGACATGTTTAGGCTCCATCTAACAAAGCTGTCATCGCTACTGTATTGAACACTTGTATCTTAGTTGTCACACAGACGTCTCACCACCCAAATAGAGGCTTTTAAAGATGCCAAAATGCCACTGCCACAAGATCAATCTGATGCATGAATTATTTGAATCTAGAACCTCCTGCTATCAACTGACTACCCAGAGAGATACAACTATTCACCCATTCAGTGTCATTGCAATCTGCATACAGTGTTGGCCATTCATTTTTATTGTATAGGAAGCATGCATATCTGATTTTTATCACCATTGATGTTAAGTCCCATAGATCCCGCAGTTTTTTGCAGCTTTATCAGCATTAGTTGTAGTTGGTCAGGAGTCTCTCCAAGTAAGGCAATATTATCCTCATTCTTGAGATCCTCTAAAGATGAATCTTTAAATTTCACATCTCCTACATTGGCCTCAATCAGCTTTGTCATCACATAGTTTATTAGAACATTAAATAATGTAGATGAAAGATTGCATCCCTGAAGTACTCCTGTTTCTACTGAAAACCAGTCTGTAATGCAAGCATTGACTCCCACACAGCTAAATGTTCTGCGGTACAGTTCCTCCACTAGGCACACTGAGTCCTCAGTTACCCCATGCTGGCCTAGCAGTATCCACAAGGCTGATCAATGCAGTGAGTCAAAAAAGTCTGCAAAGTCTATAAACATGATGTTAACTTCCTTTTGTCACTCTAGTCTTTTCAATAACATCCTGCAGAGCATATATAGCATGGATTTTAGATTGACCTATGTGGAAACCATACTGGTTGTCTCATTTTTGGGCTGAAACAGTATTTCAATTGGTTCAGCTTTGTGATTGTAAACACCTTCCCTGGGACTGACAGCAGTATTATTCCCCTGTAATTTTAGTAAGCTGATTGCTCTCCTGATTGGAAAAGTCCCTTTTTTTCCCAATCTTCTGGAAAGTGACGCATTTCCCAAGCTTTCGAGACAACTCTGTGATGCCAGTGAACTAATCTGGGCCTCCACTCTTTAGCAGTTATGATGATGTCAAGACCAGGAGCTTTATCACTTCATAACTGTTTGACCACAAGCATCACTTCCTCTAATGTCATTGCCCTGTTTTCTGCTGGGTTCCTTTCTGAATTACGTTGTAATTTACATCTTGGTGCGAATCACTAATTCATAAAAATGTTCATGCCAATTCTTATGTTGTGCATCAATATCCTGGTAGTATTCTCATTTTCGTCCTCATCTGGAAGAAGCTGCAAGAATAGATGCCCAGCTGGGGCTTTCAAAGTGTCAAATACACATTTCTGGTCATAGGTTTCAGAGGCTTCTAAAGGCACTGTGCCATATTATTCCACCATTGATTACAATCCTCTCTTTGCTGACTTGACTGACCTTTCAGTGCAACCCTTCTGCGCTGTGCCTCTTTTTTTTTCTTTCCCATCATTTGATGGCATCATCTGTTATTTACCGTTGATTAATCCCAGTTGCTTTCCAGCAATCTCTGTGACAGAATCTCAAATTAAAGTCCACTCCTCCTTCATAGTTGACAATATAGAATATTTGTTGGAAATTGCTACTGCATAACTATTACTGATTGCTTCATCATGAAGTTTATCAGCATTGAAGTGTTTCAGAAAGAGGCACAAAAGAAGGAGTGCTTGCCATGCCTAACACTAAGGGGGACATTGGTCACTTGTACAGAATCTGAGATGTTTCTTTTATGTACTGAATGAAGATTGTATGATATGGTCAGGGCTGGCTCCAGGTACCAGCGGAGGAGGCATGTGCCTTGTGGTGGCACATGCTAAGAGGCGGCATTCCCTCCATTTTGGGGGCGGCACAGGGTTTTTTTTGTTTGTTTTCTTTTGCTTCGGCAGTTCGGGCGGCAGTCCGAGCAGCTTTTTTGTTTGTTTGTTTGAGGTGGCAAAAATGGTAGAGCCGGTCCTGGATATGGTCAACAAAGGGAGCAATAGAAGCTGAAACTTTGAGAGCTTTTAACTTTTTAAATACAATCTCAAGGAATGCAAATTACTGCTTGTGAATAACAACTAGAGAAGTGACAAATAATGTTCTCTATCCAAGCAGAAAGGAACAATGGATTGTATCTGGAGACAGACCATCAAGCTGGGAAAAGGTCTGTAATGACTAGCTTCATGAGGATAATGAAAAATACTATACCTGAGCCTTTTGGATATTCAGCCTACAAAGAAAGGGGAAAGAAATTTATTCACATTAGTTGAAAAGGTTTGGGATCCATTGAAAAGCATTTCTGCCAAAGTTTGCACTTAACATGAAAACAGGTCAGAAGATGTGAAGTCAATATAGCTATAGAAAGAAAGTATCTATTTGCAAAAATGAGGAAAACAGTCTACAGTCTGCAGACATGTTAAATAAAAAGGCTGTATTAGTTTGGTTCTGGTATTATGAATAATGATACTACTCAGCCAGCTCATCCTTCAGCAAGTGTAAGGACTTCCAAAGGTACCTGTAGAGGAAAGGCAATGTTAAAGTATCCCTGAGCTACTGTTGACATGTTGGACAGCTTGAACAGTTTAATCTCTCTGAGTCTACAGGAAATGCTCATTTTTAAAAAAACACAAAACTAAAACTACTTCTACTTTTTTCAGAAAGCACCTCCTGTTTTATTCCCCCCACCCTAAAATTTTCCTGCAATTGTAGGACTTTAATCCATGTCAAACACACATTTATCAAGTGTATTAATATACACTATATTTAAAAAACTAAAAAAAAATTGCCATTATAAGTCACAATTCACCAGTAACCACATTACAGTATTTGAGGTATCACATCTATTTCTGTATACACAGAATAGGAAATAACAGTAGTATCTCATATCCCACTGTGGATAAACATGAGTTTTAATATCAATCTGTGTAAATATACTATGTGAACATCATTTTTTTCCCTACGAAAAATGTTAGTATCTTAGCCACTCAACAGTTTTGCACATTAAAGGAAGTTTCTTTATTCTATTTCTCTATCTCATTCTCTGTTTTATGCAGGTGAAAAAGTTAACCTTCAGTCAGCTGGGAGTGGCCAGATTTATTTTCCTAGAAAGATTTACCAGTCTGCTGTATTCCTAATTCTTTTCTGGGAACTTGGATCTCTTTTTTGACAAAAGCAAAGAAGGAGTAAATTCACAAAACATCAGGGATGGCCTGACCCAATGACTATGCATTGTTGTTATGAATCACTGGGCCAAAGAATGCGAATGAGAATGATTTTGTAGCCCGGGGGTATGAGCGTTCAGCTAGAATATTAGAGACCAACTACAAATCCCTGCTCCAATGACTAATCCATTTATAAAGAATGGATAGCTTCAAGAGGACAGACCGAGATAGCCACATAACAGAATAGTTCATAGCTCAGTACTTAGGGCAGTTTCCTGCAATGTAGGAAACACAAGTGCAAAACCTTTCTTCATATTAGGGACAGGGAATTGAACTGGGGTCTTCCACATCCCTAATCACTGGGCTGAAGGTTACAAGGGAGTCCTACTATTCACCCCCAGATGTTCTGTGAATCTAGTCTAATCTTTGGAGTACTCAGCATTGGGATCTTAATAATGCTCTTTTCATGTAGATTTCTTGTGTATAATTTCCTGTGTATTTACAAGAGCACTGATAAAACAGAAACTCAATCATGTGGCCAAATGTAGACAGAATTTCACCGGGCAGCAAAAGGCACATCCCTGACAAAAAAAGCCATCTATATGCCAAACTTGCAAATCTCTGCTCAAAAGCATAGAATCATAACATAGTAGGACTGGAAGGGACCTCAGGAGGTCATCTAATCCAGTCCTCTGAATTCAAGGCAGGACTAAGTATTCTCTAGACCATCCCTGACAGATGTTTGTCTAACCTGCTCTTCAAAATCTTCAATGATGGAGATGCCATAGCTTCCCTAGGCAATTTATTCCACTCGTTAACCACCCTGAAAGTTTTTCCTAATGTCCAACCTAAACTACTTTTGCTGCAATTTAAGCCCTTTGCTTCTTGTCCTATCCTCAGAGATAGAGGAGAACAATTTTTCTCCCTCCTCTTGTAACAACCTTTTATGTACTTGAAAACTGTTGTCATGTCCCCTCTCAGTCCTCTCTTCTTAAGACTAAACAAACCTATTTTTTTCCCCAATCTTACCTCATAAGTCATGTTTTCTATACCTTTAATCCTTTTTTTTTTTTTTTTGCTCTTCTCTGGACTTTCTCCAATTTGTCCACATCTTTCCAAAAATGTGGTGCCCAGAACTGGAAACAGTTGAGACCTAATCAGCGCAGAGCAGAGTGGAAGAATTACTTCTTGTATCTTGCTGACAACACTCCTGCTAATACATCCCAGAATGATATTTGCTTTTTTTGCAACAGCATTACACTGTTGACACATATTTAGCTAGTGATCCACTATGGCCCTCAGACCCCTTTCCACAGAACTCCTTCCTAGGCTTTCATTTCCCATTTTGTATGTGTGAAACTGATTGTTCTTTCCTAAGTAGAGTACTTTGCATTTGTCCTCATTGAATTTCATCCTGTTTACTTCAGACTATTTCTCCAGTTTGTCCAGATCATTTTAAATTTCAGTTCTGTCCTCCAAAGCACTTGCAACCCCTTCTGGCGTGGTATCATCCACGAACTTTATAAGTGTACTCTCTATGCTATTATCTAAAGCAGGGGTCGACAACCTCTGGCACGCGGCTCGCCAGGATAGGCTCCCTGGTGGGCCAGGCCAGTTTGTTTACCTGTTGCGTTGGCCGGTTTGGCCAATCGTGCCTCCCACTGCCCACGGTTCACTGCTCCAGGGCAATGGGGGCGGTGATAAACCATGGCCAGCACATCCCTCAGCTCCCATGCCGCTTCCTGCAGCCCCCCTTGGCCTGGAGTGGTGAACCGCAGCCAGTGGGAACCGTGATCAGCTGAGGCTGCCGACACGGCAGGTATACAAACTGGCTTGGCCCACCAAGGTACTTACCCTGGCGAGCCACGTGCCAGAGGTTGCCAACCCCTGATCTAAAGCATTGATGAAGATGATATTGAACAGAACTGATTCCTGCGGGACCCACTCGATATGCCCTTGCAGCATGACTGTGAACCACTGATGATTACTCTCTGGGAATGATTTTCCAACCAGTTATGCACCCACCTTATAGTTCAGGCTGCAAATCTGTTATGGAGGCGACGGAAGTCATGGATTCTGTGACCTTCTGGGACCTTTGTGAATTCTGCTTCTGCAGCAGCTTGTGCAACTGACCCAGAGCCACCTGAGCAGCTGGGGTGGCCCCAGGGCCAGCTGCATCAGCAGCTGCTGAAGCTGGTCGGGGAGCCTGGATCAGCTGCATCAGGAGATGCTCAGGGGGCCTGTGGCAAGCTGCACCAGCAGCTGCTGCAGCAACCCCAGGGCCAGCCTCACCAGTTGCTGCTGGAGTGGCCCCAGTCAGCTGGCCCTGTGGCTGCCCAAGTAGCAGCCAGTGGGCTTCCCCCCCCCCCACAAAGCAGCAGCAGTGCCCTGGGCCATTCTCCCCCCCCCAACACCAGTACCCCAGGTTGCACCCCCCAGAACAGCAGAGGCACCCCAACTGTCCCCCCGAGCAAAAGCAGATCCCTGGGGCTCCCCAGAGCAGCTGTGTCCTGTGGCCCCAGAATTAACTAAGATTTAGTTAGGGGTACTTATAGTAAAAGTCATGGACCAGTCATGAGCCATGAATTTTTGTTTATTGCCCATGACTGGTCCATGACTTTTACTAAAAATACCCATGACTAAATCTTAGCCTTATAGTAGCTCCAGCTAGGTTGTATTTCCCTAATTTGTTTATGAGACGGTTATGTAAGATAGTATCAAAATCCTTACTAACGACGACATACATCACATTCACTGCTTCCCCCTATCCAGAAGGCTTGTTACCCCATCAAAGAAAGCTATTAGGTCAGATTGACATGATTTGTTCTTCACAAATCCGTGCTGGCTGTTAGTTATCATTTTATTATCTTCTCGGGCTTTGCACGTTGATTGCTTAATTATTTGCCCCATTATCTTTCTGGGTACTGAAGTTAAGATGAATGGTTTGGGATTCCCCATGTTGTCCTTATTCTCCTTTTTATAGATTGGTACTATATTTGCTCTTTTCCATTCCTCTGGAATTTCTCCTGTCTTCCATGACTTTTCAGAGATAATCACTAATGGCTCACATATCTCCTCAGTCAGCTCCTGGAGTATTCTACGACCTATTTCATCAGGCCCTGGTGACTTGAAGACATCTGCCTTCTCTAAGTGATTTTTAACTTGTTCTTTCCCTATTTTTGCTTCTGATCCTACCTCATTTTCAGTGGCATTCACTGTGTTAGACACCCAATCACTGCTAACCTTTTTGGTGAAAAAGAAAACAAAAAAGTCACTTAGCACTTCTGCCACTGCCACATTTTTTTATTATTGTTCCCTCCCCACACCCCATTGAGTAATGGGTCTACCCTGTCCTTGGTCTTCCTCTTGCTTCTAATGTATTTGTAGAATGTTTTCTTGTAATCTTTTGTCTCTAGTCAGCTTAATCACGCTTTGTGCCTTTGCCTTTCTAATTTTTTCCCCTACATACTTGTGTTGTTTATATTCATCCTTTGTAATTAACCCTTTTTTGTAGGACTCTTTGAGCATGGGGGCAGTAGACAATCTTTAAAAAAATCACTAGAATATTTTAACGTGGGCAAAAGAACTTATTTTCCCTAGCCTCATTCTTAGAAATGGCTGAACCATCATGCTTGACATTTTCAAAAATATTTTAGCCTCACACAGTTCTCTAACATGGAAAATTTCTATGCAAGTGGTTAAAGTTTGGCAAAGATACATCCAACTGAAAAAAGGGTTTTATAATGGGAAGCACTGGGCATTCTGAATAGGTAGTGGTACCAGCCTAGCCTATAATGAAAGTTGAGGATTCTGAGGCACAGCTGTTTTAATCTTGTCTATATTTTTAATAGACTCATAGACTCTAGGACTGGAAGGGACCTCGAGAGGTCATCGAGTCCAGTCCCCTGCCCTCATGGCAGGACCAAACACTGTCTAGACCATCCCTAATAGACATTTATCTAACCTACTCTTAAATATCTCCAGAGATGGAGATTCCACAACTTCCCTAGGCAATCTATACCAGTGTTTAACTACCCTGACAGTTAGGAACTTTTTCCTAATGTCCAACCTAAATCTCCCTTGCTGCAGTTTAAGCCCATTGCTTCTTGTTCTATCACTAGAGGCTGAGGTGAACAAGTTTTCTCCCTCCTCCTGATGACACCCTTTTAGATATCTGAAAACTGCTATCATGTCCCCTCTCAGTCTTCTCTTTTCCAAACTAAACAAACCCAATTCTTTCAGCTTTCCTTCATAGGTCATGTTCTCAAGACCTTTAATCATTCTTGTTGCTCTTCTCTGGACCCTCTCCAATTTCTCCACATCTTTCTTGAAATGCGGTGCCCAGAACTGGACACAATAGTCCATCTGAGGCCTAAACAGTGCAGAGTAAAGCGGAAGAATGAGTTCTCGTGTCTTGTTTGCAACACACCTGTTAATGCATCCCAGAATCACGTTTGCTTTTTTTGCAACAGTATCACACTGTTGACTCGTATCAAGCTTGTGGTCCACTATGACCCCTAGATCTTTCTGCCATACTCCTTCCTAGACAGTCTCTTCCCATTCTGTATGTGTGAAACTGATTGTTCCTTCCTAAGTGGAGCACTTTGCATTTATCTTCATTGAATTTCATCCTGTTTACCTCAGACAATTTCTCCAATTTGTCCAGATCATTTTGAATTTTGACCCTGTCCTCCAAAGCAGTTGCAATCCCTCCCAGTTTGGTATCGTCCGCAAACTTAATAAGCGTACTTTCTATGCCAACATCTAAATCGTTGATGAAGATATTGAACAGAGCCGGTCCCAAAACAGACCCCTGCGGAACCCCACTTGTTATACCTTTCCAGCAGGATTGGGAGCCATTAATAACTACTCTCTGAGTACAGTTATCCAGCCAGTTATGCACCCACCTTATAGTAGCCCCATCTAAATTGTACTTTCCTAGTTTATCTATAAGAATATCATGCGAGACCATATCAAATGCCTTACTAAAGTCTAGGTATATCACATCCACCGCTTCTCCCTTATCCACAAGGCTCGTTATCTTATCAAAGAATGCTATCAGATTAGTTTGACACGATTTGTTCTTTACAAATCCATGCTGGCTATTCCCTATCACCTTACCACCTTCCAAGTGTTTGCAGATGATTTCTTTAATTACTTGCTCCATTATCTTCCCTGCACAGAAGTTAAACTAACTGGTCTGTAGTTTCCTGGGTTGTTTTTATTTCCCTTTTTATAAATGGGCACTATATTTGCCCTTTTCCAGTCTTCTGGAATCTCCCCCGTCTCCCGTGATTTCCCAAAGATAATAGCTAGAGGCTCAGATACCTCCTCTATTAACTCCTTGAGTATTCTAGGATGCATTTCATCAGGCCCTGGTGACTTGCAGGCATCTAACTTTTCTAAGTGATTTTTTACTTGCTCTTTTTTTTATTTTATCTTCTAACCCTACCCTCTTCCCGTAAGCATTCACTATATTAGACATTCCTTCAGACTTCTCAGTGAAGACCGAAACAAAGAAGTCATTAAGCATCTCTGCCATTTCCAAGTCTCCCGTTACTGTTTTCCCCTCCCCACTGAGCAGTGGGCCTACCCTGTCCCTGGTCTTCCTCTTGCTTCTAATGTATTGATAAAAAGTCTTCTTGTTTCCCTTTATTCCCATAGCTAGTTTGAGCTCATTTGGTGCCTTTGCCTTTCTAATCTTGCCTCTGCATTCCTGTGTTATTTGCCTATAGTCATCCTTTGTAATCTGACCTAGTTTCCATTTTTTATATGATGCCTTTTTATTTTGTAGGTCACGCAAGATCTCGTGGTTAAGCCAAGGTGGTCTTTTGCCACATTTTCTATCTTTCCTAACCATCGGAATAGCTTGCTTTTGGGCCCTTAATAGCGTCCCTTTGAAAAACTGCCAACTCTCCTCAGTTGTTTTTCCCCTCAGTCTTGATTCCCATGGGACCTTACCTATCAGCTCTCTGAGCTTACCAAAATCCGCTTTCCTGAAATCCATTGTCTCTATTTTGCTGTACTCCCTTCTACCCTTCCTTAGAATTGCAAACTCTATGATTTCATGATCACTTTCTCCCAAGCTTCCTTCTACTTTCAAATTCTCAACGAGTTCCTCCCTATTTGTTAAAATCAAGTCTAGAACAGCTTCCCCCCAATAGCTTTTTCAACTTCCTGAAATAAAAAGTTGTCTGCAATGCAGTCCAGGAACTTATTGGATAGTCTGTGCCCCGCGGTGTTATTTTCCCAACATATATCTGGATAGTTGAAGTCCCCCATCACCACCAAATCTTGGGCTTTGGATGATTTTGTTAGTTGTTTGAAAAAAGCCTCATCCACCTCTTCCACCTGATCAGGTGGCCTGTAGTAGACTCCCAGCACGACATCACCCGTGTTTTTTACCCCCTTTTAGCCTAACCCAGAGACTCTCAACACTTCCATCTCCTATGTCCATCTCCACCTCAGTCCAAGTGTGTACCTTTTTAATATATAAGGCAACACCTCCTCCCTTTTTCCCCTGTCTATCCTTCCTGAGCAAACTATACCCATCCACACCAACATTCCAGTCATGTGTATTATCCCACCAAGTTTCAGTAATGCCAACAATGTCATAGTTGTATTTATTTATTAGTACTTCCAGTTCTTCTTGCTTATTACCCATACTTCTTGCATTTGTATATAGGCATCTAAGATACTGGTTTGATCTTGCCTCCTAGCTTTGCCCTGACCCTCCTTTCTCTCTGCCATTATAGCCCATGCTCCCTCCTGTTTCCGACCATCTCCCAGGTCTTGTTCCCCACTTACCTGTGGGGTTTGCTCACCTGTCCCCATCGAACCTAGTTTAAAGCCCTCCTTACTAGGTTAGCCAGTCTGTGCGCAAATAAGGTCTGCGCAATAGATTGATCTAAACTGAATTTGGACCTTGTTTATCCAGCATTTGTAGGCATTGTTAATTTCACAATTCTAGAAATAAAGTTTAGTCACACATTACCCTCTGTTTTTATGAGATTCTGATTGTTCTCTTTCCTTCTCAGCTGGTGCGCAGATTACAAACACCTGAACATATTTGTTAAAAGGCTACTGTCAGGAAGGGGAGCTTGTTTGTGATTAGTTGCTTTAATATTCACATCTCTAGCAGGAGTGGGTTGCTGTTCCAGGATATTAACATATTTCCAGCATATATGTCATTTGTGGCAGCAAGTGTTACATTTTGATCATTGGCTTCCATTTGTGTGTTATTCATCTGGATCATTTCAGTCTGTTTGCCATTTATCTAAGTGATCTTTTGATCTACTTAGTAGTTTTTAAACATATACATATAATTAATTTCCTCAGCTTGTTATCCTGTTTTCAGTTTCATTATTTGTGGCTATCAGGATTATTTCCAGATTTAGCAGTATGATATTTCAGTTCTTACTAATTTGTTCTAAATGTCTCTTTGTTCCTGTCTTTGTTATTCTAAATTATTGATTTAAGATTTTCTTTTAATGCTAGGCTAGGAAAAAATTACTATGGTGATTAGGTGATCTATCGACAATTGTGCGACTTGCCCTCTTTTTACTAAACTCTCTGACTTATTTGAAATTCTTTTTGTTGACTTGTTGAAACAAAAGTTCTCACAATGTGGAAAAACCTGCCCTTGCCTACTTCAGCTGCCAAGCTACTGGAGTTTTATGTTTCGTGGTCGTTTATTAAAATGCGACCACTCAGCAAACCATCTTCAATTTTAGCTGCATTCAGCTGTATTGCACTCACTCCTATCCAAATTCTTTCTCCTAGAAGCCTTTTGAAGGACATGAAATCTCTTTCAGTAAGTAAGAATAACTAACGTTGGCTTACTATCAAAGACCAGAAAATCACAATAAAAAACAGCTTTAAAAGTCCCCATTTTTATCAATGTGTTCCCCCCAAACGATTCATCAGTCCAGTGCCCCTCTGAAGTACTCTGAAGTTGCATTATGTTAGAGGAACAAAGGAAAATGAATCTCAAACAAAAAATTGTTAGACATTCTCTTGCTTTAGTGTCTTTTCATTGGTTTTTCCTCAGTCTGGTAATGTAACTTCCCATTATGAAAGTCACCTCTGAAGACTATTCTTTCTGTGACGACACAGAGAGGAACTTTATTAAAGCATCAGAGGGCTAGCCGTGTTAGTCTGGATCTGAATGGCTTTTCAACTACAGAACCAGTTTCTCCTCCCTTGGTTTTCACACCTCAACTGCTAGAACAGGGCCTCATCCTCCCTGACTGAACTAATCTCATTATCTCTAGCTTGCCTGCATATATATACCTGCCCCTGGAAATTTCCACTACATGCATCTGACGAAGTGGGTATTCACCCACGAAAGCTCATGCTCCAAAATGTCTGTTAGTCTATAAGGTGCCACAGGATTCTTTGCTACTTTTATTTAAGCAACTATTCAACCAGATGACCTTCTTAATTCTAATTGCAACTGGCTTATATGTATTTATCAGGAGGGAAGAGGTTCTCTTACCAAGACAGATAATTAAAACCTCAGTCGTTCAGTGGTCTATGTTAGATACTACTGCAAACCTAACTTCATTTTTTCAGGGAAAGATCACCAAGTCCAAAAAATCTAAGAACAACTCACAAGCCCCGTTTCAACCATCATTTTCTTGGATTTCTAGCTGATTTTGGGGTGGGAGTGACAGATATTGCAACCCTATACAGTATCTTTATGGACCACATTGTATATTAATGTTTACAAAATGAAAACCTCAAAAAGCAAAAATACTGATATGGGCCAGACAGAACGAGCTGTAATGTATTCGTAGCCATTTGAATCAATACGGGTGATGTGCATTTTTCTGTTCCTAGGAGCGGGTGATAGGTGAGGGACATAATCTGGAATCGTTCTGACTGATTAAGGTAAAATCCCAAGGCTAGCTGTGTAGAAGATACCCACCCTCGGAAGCTTAACCTCCTGGTGAACAGGAGGGATATAAAGCAAGGCGTTAGGTACAAAAGGTTGAGTTTAAACAGATTAAGGGTGTTTTTTTCGATTCAGCAAATGGATGGGACATTTGGTCCTAGGGCAGCCCCTACCCTTGTAGAAAGGCTTTTGGGCTACAAGACTCCCCATATGGAAGATGGGCGATTCCTGGTATATTTAGCGAGCATCTAAATCCTTTTATTGCTTTGTATATGTTTTCTCTGGGATGCTTTTGCGTTAATGTCCGTTGCTTTTGAAGAAAGCAGTCACTGGTAAAAACCCTTGTCTTTGTTCTCTTAGAGAAAGCATTATATGAGTGCTGGCCATTAGGTAGACTGGCTTGCTGGGGAGAGCACAATGAGGTGCACAGGGACTGCAAGTGGGGACCCCAAGACCCAAATTCCTTGAGTCTCACAACAAAGGGGAATAAACCATTTCCCTTCCCCCTCCTTTCTTCCTCCCAGCTCCTTTCCGCCCTGGGTACACTAGGAGATCACCGTGATTCAAACTCCTTGAATCACCACAGAGAGGAATGATACCTTCCCCCCTCCTCTTTTCCCTTCACCCAGAGGCAATCCAGATTCAAACTCCGTGAATCTAAAACAAAGACGAAATTCACTTTTCCCTTCTCCCCCCTGCTCTCTTTCCCTTCTCCCCACCAATTCCCTGGTGTACACAGACTCAGTTCCTTTGAGCCTTAACTAGGAGAAAAAAATCAGACAGGTCTTAAAGCAAAGCTTTTAATAAAAAGAAAGAAAAAAGGTAAAAGTTTATCTCTGCAATTTAGATGGTAAAAAGTTACAGGGTCTGTCAGCTTATAAAAACTAGAAAGAAGCCTCCCCCCCAGCAAAATACAATTTAAAATACTTCCAGCAAACTACACATTTGCAAATAAAGGAAAACAAATAAAAAGACTACACCGCCTTTCTACCTTTGTACTCACAAAATTGGAATAGAAGATTAGAGAGCCTGTAGGTACGTGTGGTCACTCTCAGAACCCAGAGAGAACAAAAAAACCCCAAAAAACACAAACAAAGGCTTCCCTCCACCGAGATTTGAAAGTATGTTGTCTCCTGATTGGTTCCCTGGTCAGGTGTTTGGTTCCCTGTTTGTTAACCCTTTACAGGTAAAAGAGGCATTAACCCTTAACTATCTGTTTATGACAAAGGGTGATGCCTACAAAGCCTGAAACCTTAAGTGGGTTCCCTTGAGGCACTACAATGGGGGGACACAGGTGGAGTCACTCTGAAACTGTGACAGTGGCGATGGGGAGGAAAGGTACATGTAATTCACAATAAGCTAATTGATAAGAAAACTGTGATGGTATTTTTTCTGCTCTTGTTGGCAACTGAATTGTATGTTATAAACTGGTTCATGCCCCACTTTTGAAACAAACATTCACCATGGTGTGTTATGAAATATATTTTAGAGACATTGGTGAGATAAAACATTATTATAAAACAAAGGTCTCCTGTTATTGTATTGAAATATGGACTAGAGCAACAAAAATAGGACCAAACTCTATTTCTATCCATCTGATGTAAATCCAGGGTTGTGCCAGTGAGGAAAATAGAGTGGTGGTGCAAAACTTGGCCCTTAGATTTCAATTTGTCTTCTCTTATGCTTACAGAGGTCAGCAACTAATCTGATTAACCATGATCTCTATAGTTTAAGCAGCTTATGTCCGTTGAAGATGACTCCATCAAGGCTAGCCATGTTGAAAACAGCCCTTTTTAAAAGAGACTGGGGTTGGGACCCTGTGGACTTTATACACTTTGCAGTGGAGAAATCCTATGGCTGGAGAGCATTTAGCATTCAACCCTGGGTGGAAAGGCCAGCATAGGCCTATGCATCACTGATGATATGATATGGGGTTTAAGTTGTGCATATGTATTATTTTGGCCCTTTGCTTAGGGGTGAATTTCACCTGTAGTATATAATAGGTCATAATTAAAAAATAGTATCTGTATCCTGCCCCGTGTCACATATAACGAGTGCTCTTGGCTTCCCTCTCTGAGCTGTTTTCAGCAGTACTGAGATACATGTAGCTAAGAACAGCTGAAGAACCTGGGTAGTAGGTTCTAGTTAGACAACTCTGGTGGATTCCAGCATAATAACCACAATTAACAGCTGTGAGGACCAAAGCTGCAATGCAGAGAGGAAGAGCAGCTATTGTGTGAAGAGGAACCTGTTGCAAACTGTTACTATAGCAACTGGGAGGGGAACTATTGCTTCAGTATAGAGGAATAGAGGTGGGAGTGTTTCCATAGCAACAAACAGCTTTCCAGATCTGGGTAAACTGAAACAAACCTGCAACAATTACTTCTAATATCAGGCAGGTAATTAGTAGGGTAGATAGGCATATCAGGAGTATCTGTATAATCACCCACATATATTACCTATTACATTTCTAGTATATAGGAAAATTGCATTAAAGTTGCAGGGTTCCCCTCCCTCCACACAGAAGCTGCATTTGTTTTAATCCCTTCCTGTGATTTTGTATTTATATCAATGTAATCAGTTCACAGGAGAAATTGCAGAACTTCTTTTTGTTCTTTGGCATATACTCTCCAAAATTTAGCTCATAGCATTGTAGCTGTGGAATCATGTAATACTAGAGTAGTTACTTCAGAAGCTGAAATGGAGAGTGAATAATTTTATCTATTTATCACTATCTATGAATTACAGTTGAGATCAAACGTCCCACATTCATGATCGTAAAATTCATGTTTTATTATCTGTGCGTTGTACAGGAATTATATTTCTTTTGGTTTTAAACATGATAATTTTGGACTGTAACTTAAGAATTGTGTTTGGGTATTTAATTGCTATACACATATGTGTGTATATATATATATAATGACTTCCTGAAATTTGTCTAAAGGAAACAAAGCTCTTGAGAAAGAGGCTTTGGTTGAACCCCTGACACTTTGAGCTGTATCTTCAAAATATCTTTAGCTATGGGTGTACATGGGAAGTTAGTTTCACACCATCCGTTTGTGCAATCAGATGACAGAAATTCTGTACACAAATCCTCCTTGAATGTATACATTGTGCATAAAAGTGGTTTGCATGTATAGATTCTAACAGGTGAATGCACGAGACTGCAATTTTGCCTAAGAAAATTTTGTGCATATGCACAGTTGAAGCACAGACTAAAAACTTTTTGGAAAACTGGCCTTTTGTCTGTCTCACGCAAAACAGCAGGGATCCTTAAAAACTTGTCTCAGATAGCTAATATTATCTAAGTCTTTCCTAAGTATACCCTACAATAAATATAGAGAATACTACAAATGCCGAGTTAAGTGTTTATCTAAGGCAAAATGTACATGCCTGAAAGGGAAGCAATTGTAAATATACTTTTCTGTTACCTTGAATGAAACAGCTTGTTTGGAATGTATCAAAACTTGAGATTTTCTCTGTTAGAAATACAGCATTATAGTAATTGATATGGTTAATGGCGTATTTTGAGTTATGATATTGGGATATTTTGGTTGTTGGATATTTTTAGTGTTTTGCCTAAAACTGTTACACTTTTTTTCTACGTGTTTGCATGAGAGCATATTGTCTTTCTAGACAGTTTATGGGTGAAACCAAGCATTGCAAATGGAAACTTGGTGGTTTTGAATTTGCCCAAGTGAGGAGCAAGGGCATTCAACAACTTGCATGATTTTTAAGAGTTTCTCTCCATGTCTCCTTGGAGAATGAGAAAACAAACAGATGTTTGGTTCGATTTTTAAACAAGTTAAACATGTGCAATTCCCTGAAACACGAGTCTAGAAAGTGCACTTACAGTTGACCAATTTTAGCAATTTGCCCAGAATTGTCTGAATCATGTATATTGTCTTATAGTCACAAGCCTAACTTGGTTAAAAACAATATCAAGACCCATGGTGAGAAGTGTATTTTAAATCACAGTAAAAACTTTGATAACTGTAGATCTCACAAGTAACTCTGTATTATTTTCACCTATGAATTTGCTTTTCCTAACCCCTGCCCATGTTTGTTTATGGGTCTGATTTGTGTCATATTACATTTAGATTGCATACTCTTTGAACAGAGACTGTATCTTTGCTTCTTGTGGGGGTTGTCTAGCATGTTTTTTGACATTCAGTAATTTTGTTTACTTGAAAGTGGCCACTGAAGGACTGCAGAGGCAGGATTGTCCAGTAGTTAAAGGTACTACACTAGGAACTAGGAGACCTGGATTAAATTTCTTGCTCCACTATAGATTTCCTGTGTGACCTTGGGAAAATCACTTAACCTCTCTGCGTCTCAGTTCCAGTTTGTAAAATGGGGATGTAAGCATATGATTCACAAGCAATTGCACCCTCAGGTGGCTGAGCATAGCACAGCAGGCTCTTCTCCTTTAGAGCTTCCTGCTGAATGCTGTTCTAGCCCTGTGGTAGTCGGTTACTTCTTGCAGCTTGGCGTTCTGGCTAGGTCACATAGACTCCCACCACTTCTGGGGTACCAATAGTCCAGCAAATAAGAGTCCATCAATGTCATATAGAACCCTCGGTACTTACCGTTGTATCAGGGGATTCAGTAGTCCTTACCATTTGTTGGGGAGGGGCGTTCCACTCCACCTTTCTTGGTGAGATGATGGGGGATTCTAGGCTCTCTCTCTCTAGTGGGTTCCAGTTCTTGACCAGATAATCAAGGCCTGACTACACAGACCTCTGACTACCTCTCTAGACCACTTCCTATCTTGCCTTTCTTGGGATTTTGCCTCAGCCTCTTCCTGCACTCCTAGTGTATCAGCCCCATTCTTTCTCTTCCACTCATTCATTGCAGAGCTGCAGTTCCTGCTAGCCAGTTGTTTCCACCTGGAGAGAGTTTTCTCCACTCCCCTTGCAGGGCAGACCCTGACTCAGCAGGAGATTCCGTGCTCCCTGAAGGCCCCTCCTCACAGAGTCCTGGTCAAACTCACTTCCTACTACTCCTTCCCAACTGCCTGGGGCCCCCTGTTGTAGACCTACCTTCCTTCAGGGAGCCTCTACTTGCCAGTAGCCCACTCAGCTCCCTGACTCTCACTGAGTGCCATAGATCTGCTCTCCTTCCTAGTTAGGCCTGGACTGCCAGGTTCAGCCCTTTTAACTCCTCCCACCAGGTTTGACTCCTAGTGCATGTGTAGTGATGTAACGCTGATTGTGCCCACTAGCTCTCATTAACCCCTTCAGGCCCATTCACATAGTACTTCCCAACTTCACAGGGATGTTATTAGCATAAATACACTAAAGCTTGTGAGGCACTCAGATACTACAGTGATGGGGGCCATATAAGTACCTCAGACAGACAGTTGCTGCACTGGATACTCAGAAAGGGACCCTCAGGAATGACTAGCTGTAACAGCTGCCTTGTTGGACATTTTTAGTGTTTTGCCTAAAACGGTTACACTTTTTTTCCTATATGTTTGGCAAGATAGATTGCATATTGTCTTTCTAGATGCTTCCATGCAATCTGAGTGAAACCAAGCATTGTAAGTGGATGATTGGTGGTCTTGGATTTGCCCAAGTGAGAACCAAGGGCATTCAATAACATGCAATATTTTTCAGAGTTCCTCTCCATGTCTCCTTTGAGAATGAGAAAACAAACAGATGTTTGATCTGATTTGTAAATAAGTTAAACATGTGCAATTCCTTTTCCCAATCCACCTACCCACAAAATACTTCTCAATAATTCCCTGTCTCACATATTAGAGCATCTAATACCCTGTGGTGTCAATCCCTCACTCTCCCTCCCCACACAAGACATATATCTTCTCTTTCTACAACCACCATATCTCCATGCCCTTTATCGTCATGGTCCTATTGCAGATAAGTGGAAAGGCACATTAATCAACCTACTACAATGATATCTATGATGATTCTCAAAGATATTTAGGCTCCTAACTTCCCTTGATTTCAATGTAAGTTAGAAGCATAAATACCATTCAGGATCTGGGCCTGCATCTCTACTCTATCAGTGCCAGAGAGGAGAATTCAAGACCCTTCTCCCATTCTCTAGCTCCACAGGCCTCTAACACCCAGGAGTACAAACTACTTCTGTAATTCATAAATAAGTAATCAGGAGCAGGCCTACTGTGTATAATGTGAACAGGCAAGAAGATTTATTTTTTTTGCATAGGTAACATCTCAGAAATGTGTTTAGAAATTGATGTGGCTCTAGCCATAACTGGTGAGATTGGTTTCTTGGTGTTAGCAAAGAAACCTGTTCCCATTAAGATTTTCTAGGCAGAAGATTTTACATAGAATTTAAGATAAAGATTATTTCTTGCCTAAATACCGTAAATGCTAGTATTACCTCTATAAAACAATTGGCCTACATATTCCTCTAAAAGGTAAAACCAGTTAATTGAAAGTGATCCTTGTCTTTTCATACATTATGGCCCAAATACTTACTCCTAAGTGAAGCTAGCAGAATGGATAGGCGAGTATCACTTGTGAGTGCACACTCAGCAGATACCTTGCACAGTCCGTATGTGGGGTTTAAATGGTTCACAGGCCATTGCACCCTTCCTCCACACTGCAATGAATGTTGTCTATTGAGTGCCAGGAGGGACACACTCAGCATCTATGAAAACCAAGCCACTTACGTGTAAGTGCCTATATATTAAAATTTAGGGCCCAGCTTGTCAAAGGCACTTAGGTGCCTAACTCCCATTGAAATCAACGAGAATTTGGCAAGTAAATACCTTTTGAGGATCTGGGCAAAGGAGCCTAATTTTATACACCCAGCTTTCAAAATTGACCTCTCTGTCTCTAGCTCAAAAATGGAATACCTAAATAGGAACCCTATTCACCATTTGGATGAAGGGTGAGGTAATTACAATGATTAATATGAAGGCTGTACCGATCCAGCACCCTTTTTAAAGGGATTAGTGGATGAAGAAAAAGGGGAAATTACAGTTCAGTCATCAAATGTAAATATCTGTTTATCCCTTATTATTGAATATAGTACATTGCATCTGTAATGAGTTACTTTTAAGCAGAGCTAAATTGTTAGGAAAGATGCTGGGGGTGGGAGGGAATACTGTTTACTGAGTTGTTATGTGATACTGCTTAAATAAATTATTTCAAGCTGAGCATAGGCCAGAGAAACACATTTAAAACAATAGGCCATGTTTTATTACTAGGGGATCCAATGCAGTTATATATGCACACAGGCTTAATTCAGCCCTGGTTTAAGCAACCCACTCAAGTAAATGGAGTTGCATCTGCCCATCTCGGGTTTGTGCTTTACCAGTTGTATTTTGAATAACCTCTAGGGGCAGTTCTAAATGTAGTACTTAGCAGGAAATGCCAGCTGGACTACCTTACCTCCTGGAATACTTAAAAAGAAGGAATGTGGGTGTTGTGGAGAGTATGGGGAAGAAAAGTATGGTGGATGTTAATTAAACAGTTCAGGGCCGTCTTTCCTTTTGAATAAGCAAAATCTTAAGTGTGTACAATATCCCAAAAGAGAATTACAGCTGCTCCTAAATTTAGAAATAATTTGGCAATCAAAATAAACATTTTCCTATCAAATAATTTCAGATATGAACATCTTGCATCAATCCATTGTTGTTTATAAATACACCATGCTCATTAGCCAGCTGTATATATGTGGCATCATAGCCTTTGGCTCCATAAATACTGGTCTTTGCTTGCAAGCTAAAGGAACAGTTCCACTAGCTCAGCAGTTAGAGAAAACTGCTGTACATGTGGCCATGTCTAGCAGATTCCATTCTATATCAAGCCTCTCTTCTCCAGGGTGTTGCAATGAGGAGCTGGCAGAGATGGGGCAAATAGTAGAACATAATGTGAATAACCCACTCTCTGCAATAATGGCAAAGTGAGGAAATAATACTTTTTGAACATTTATAAATATATATAGGTGGGTAGTTTTATGACCATTTCCTCACCTCTGTAATTTCTGAGCACTTCCCATGTTTTTAAAAACAGAAATAACAATCAGTATGAGCTAGATACTTTGATATACTTCCTTGTCTCAATGTACAGAGATGTGCAATTCCCTGCACACCAAGATGAAAATAAGTCCCAGTGTCAAATCTCTTGTTCTACCCCTGAAAGTAAAGCTAATTAAAAAAGAAAAATCACAGCTCGAAAGGCTAAAGGGCAAGGTTCTAGGGATTGTTAGTAGCTATGCTGCAAGTCATAAGGTGATATATTACCTGCTATTCCTATACATGCTAAGAATTCTTACATATCCGTCAATCATTCATCATGGAAAGCTGAGAGTCCCAGAGTGTGTTTCTTGGCTAATAGTGTCAATGAATAACAATAAATAGTGTTATAACATCAATTCTGGAAGGATGGCCTGCAAAAGATGGTAATTATAGGAATAATGCAGGGTAACCAGATGGCTCCTAGAATACAGTTAGAATATTAGGATAAATTCATAGCACAAACCCTGCTAATAATACATGATAAGTTGTTACAGTGGTGCATAATAGAATTGGTTTGTACTTTTTTCCTTAAAAAAAAAAAATCACCAAGGAACCTTCATGCAAAAAACCTACATTAAATGAAAATTAGGCTGGACAAAAGCTCAAGCAAGGAACTTCCATATTGACCAGGAACCCTTAATTCTGCCCCTTTATACTTATGCATTATGATCAAGTCTTTATATAAACACATTTTTCCCACAAGATCCTCCCATCATTCAATGAATAGGTTGGATGCACCAGGATGCAGAATGAAGGTTGTACTGGCAGATGTGGAATTGCTATTTTAAGTACTGGATTTTGAAACTTAAATATCTATCTGTAAACAAAGTTTTTTGTATGTAATAATATATACACATGCTCACACGTGTGTGTGTGTGTGTGTGTGTGTGTGTGTGTGTGTGTGTGTGTGTGTGTGTGTAACTTCTATTTTATCACCGTAATTATGACTACTTAGTAACAGAAACATGGCAATAAAATGTAACTATAGAAAAGATAAGATTGTAGCATCTGGATTAGCATATTAATGGCAGTTTAAAAGAATTCTGGCCCTTGGCATTTGAAATACATGAGGTATTGGTAAAGAAAAGTAAATTAGAATCTATGATCCTGGCATCCTTCTGCTACAGGCTCTACATGCAACAGTTTAGAAACAGAACAATTAATGTGTGTGTGGCTGCCATGTTCCACACAATTTGTCATTCGTCAGCTGACTCATTTAATCACCAGCCATATTTGTCTAATGCTACCTGAATCTCAAACACCTGTTTCATCATACAGCAGCTCCTTAAAGCCTCTGTTTTCACACTGTGGTAGGGAAGCCGCTGCAGATATATTGTCCAGTTGTGACTTCCCCAACTTCACACAGAGATGGATGGTCAAGACTGTGTGGTGGGGCAGAGCATGCTAAGCCAAAAGGCCAATGCAGGAGATCATGTTGTTCTATTTTTTCCCCCTAAAGTAAACTAATTCTGAGAATGAAAACAAACAAACAAAAAAACTTTAAAAGACCAGCTCTTTGGCTGGTGTAAATCAACATAGATCCATTGATTTTAATAGAGCTATGTTGAATTACACTGACTGAGGCTACAGCCCTTTAACTATATCCTATCAAAGACCAAATATAAGTGGAATGCGTGGAACCAACTTCAGTTTTTATGTTGTGCTTTTATTACAGGAATACCAAATTGATATATTTTTTGCTCAGACATGGACAGACAGCCGCCTTCGTTTCAACAGCACCATGAAAATACTGACTCTAAACAGCAATATGGTTGGATTGATATGGATACCAGACACTATCTTCCGAAATTCTAAAACAGCAGAAGCTCATTGGATCACTACACCCAATCAGCTTCTGAGAATATGGAATGATGGGAAAATCTTGTATACTTTAAGGTAGGAAGTAGGAGTGTGTGGCTGAAAGTATTTGGTCTCTTTTTCTGCAGAGTATTTTTAGATGTTTTGGTTTGATTTTTTTAACTGTTTCCTAACATATTCAAATCTGTTTTAGGGGCAGGCAAATTGATGCTGTTTAGAACAAATGACATGAATATTTGTCCAAAATTCAAACTAAGCCCCAAGCTAAACAATTTTTTAGGTTAAAAACGCTTGCTAATTTTTTTAAAAACCTTGATGTTGTGCCTTTCTTCATTTCCATATTCAGGAACCAAAAGCAGAAATGTCAAAATTCTACAAGAAAGGTTCTTCTCTCAGTGTTTGCAATCCAGCCAGAAGCATGTAGTCCCAGAAATCTTGCAAGAGAAGTAGTTTCTATAAAACTTCCTAACTTGGCTTACAGTGGAACTGGGAAAAAAATCAAAATATTTTTGATGAAAAATGGCTTTTTAACAAAATAGAAGTTTGCATGAAATGTCATTTTTTGGTCAATTTTTTGTGTTTTCATAAAAAAACCCCACACATACATCTTTTGGGTTGCTGTTCCAAGTAAACCAAACATTTTCAGTTTTAGATTTTTAGTTTCCCTACCTCATAAAAAAAAATCAAAGAAAAACTTCTGCAAATAAGAAGAACACAATTTTGTTGACATTTTCAGAGGGAAGGGAAAAAAACATTTCCCAGACAGCTTTACTTTCGAGGGCAGATTAGCTCAGATTAAATTCAGGTATACACCTGGGTGGGTATTTGAACCAAACAGAGCCTCTGGAAACAGATTGATCCACTGTTTAGGTCACTGAATTGGACATTGGAAGACCTGAATTTTATTCCTGTCTGTGTCATTTTCTTATTATGTGATCTTGGGCAAGTCAATTAATTATTCTGTGCCTCATTTTACCAATCTGTGAAAATGCTTTGAGTTCTGCAGAAGAAAAAAGATGCAAAATATATATTTAGAGATTCTTCCTCTGCTATTATGCTCATGTTTAGGTGCATACTAGGATCTGCAGCATGGGGCACTGGTCACTTGCTGGAGGATTCACTGCACCTTGAGGTCTTTAAACCATGATTTGAGGACTTCAGTAACTCAGACATAGGTTAGGGGTTTGTTACAGGAGTGGGTGGGTGAGATTCTGTGGCCTGCACTGTGCAGGAGGTCAGACTAGATGACCATAATGGTCCCTTCTGACCTTACGTCTATGAGTCAATACCAATTTTTATATACAAGTCACACTGGAAGATAGCACATCAGATGTTTTGTCAAAAAGGGGAACTACTGGAAGAAATATGTTAGAGTTTATCTAAGCAAGACAATACCATAAAGTATACATTTGTATTAAAAGGGTGCATTCAAATAAAGAAAAATTGCTTTTTTATGTAGTGGAGGAGCTGAACTGTTCAAAAGTGGAATTCCACAATAAACAAGATTCCCTATACAGCAAGCAATCTATCTGTAAAATATATCTTCCATGTTGCACAGTTGCTGCACTGATTGTATTCAACCTCCTCAGTGCATCATCACATTGATAATACTTGCATATGGAAGCTGAGCTTCAAGGACAAGTGTCCCTATTTATAGACTGTCAAACAAGAAAGGGATACAACAGCTGGAAACTACCATTCAGGGTATGTCTGCACTGGAATAAAAGACTGGTGGTACTGCTGTGGCTGGGTCAGCTGACTTGGGATCTGGCTGAGGAGCTAAAAATTGCTATATAGATATTTAGGCTCGGGCTAGAGCCCAGGCTCTGGGACCCTCCCCCCACCACATGGTATCCCAGAGGTCAGACTCTAGCCCAAGCCTGAATGTCCACAAAGCAATTTTACAGCTTGAAGTTCAAGTTCAAGTCAGCTGACCCAGGCCAGCTGCAGGTGTTTAACTGCTGTGTAGGTGTATCCTACATGGTCTTTCAGTATCCTCCTCTTTTGAGGCTTTATCCAAAGCCCACTGAAGTACATGGAAAGTCTCTCAGTCACTTCAGTGGGCTTTCAAACAGGACCTTGATGAATGTGAGAAGATGCTCATTTGGTTAGGTATTGTATGCACCTCACCCCCCTTTTATCTATCAATTTTTTGTGCCAAATTGTGCACTGTTACTTACACTTGTGAAACCTCACTGAAGTAATAGAGTTTTATAGGTGTCTCTGAGAACACCATCTGTCCCATGGACTGCAAAAATATCTTACCATACACTGTTAATCCGAAAAACATTTGGCCCATGTCAAAGGGTGGACTGGACTCTTTAAGAGGGAACTGGTCCACTCCACCTGAGTCTCATTAACTGCCTTTCAATGGGGCCTGATAGAGGGCAGCTGTTGTCTATAAAGAGGAGAAGAGAGGACAGAAAGAGGAATCTATGGTAGAGAAGAGCTGCAGTAAGCAAAAGGCTCCTGTAGGAGAACCTGAGGGTTTAGGGCCTAGAAGCCAGAGCCAGAAGGCTGAGCTCCAGCAAGGGGAGATAACAGAGTAGCAGGAACTGCAGAGAAGGAGGAACTTAATGGATTGCCAGAGACAGGAAAAGATACCCCTGAGGGCAGAGACGAAGGCTAGCATTGTAATTCTCTAATTTTATTGTAATTTTGATTCACTGTTTTTGGACAATAAATAAATCCCTGCCAGAATGGCCTGTGGAGTTTAACTGGGGAGCCCTGAAGAAAGGGAAGACTGATGGGAGGATGCTGCCAAGTCACCCTAGGTCACGGGGTGCTCGGTACCCAGCTGACCCTGTTACAGCCCTCCTTTGCTTAACTGAGCATTTTAAATGTATGTAAGGAGTTCTGTTTCCAGTTTTACCACTCCACCTTTCCTCTGTGAAAAAGGAACTCTATAAACCTTAATGTTCACAGCCTAGGACATAAAACTCAGCAAAAAGTAGGCAGTCTTTATTGTCGCAGACTATTGACTCTACAGAGCTATAGGTAAGAGACAGCTGTAGTATCTCCAATTTCTTCACTGTGGATGCCTCAGGAAGAACAGCCTTGAGTTGACTAAATTTCTCAATTCAAGAATCAGTGTACAAGTTTGTGCCAGGTCCTCCTCTTCTCTGGCCACTTTCGGGCGTGCAGCCTTGGAATCCTGTCTTCTTGTACAATTAAAACTACTTGGCAGAGAGAACTAATTTACTTACAGCTGAGCTTAAACAAGGTAGACATTTCTCTGGCTGTCAGCCCAAATTTAAGGCTTCTAGACCTTCTCAAATCTAGTTTGTTTACCTTTTAATTAGTTTTCCTAAAATTTGTCATTTGCTGGGCAAACTCAGCCAGTGAAGTTAATATAGTGTCCATTACTTGAAAATAGCTTTCACATAAAACTAATGTATGATAAGATCTAGTCAAATATATACACCGACTTTGTAGTTTCATGGACTGAAACCCCTAACTTAATGGTAATTTAATAACTGGCCTTATTTGTAGTGTGCCCTGTGTTAGTAAACCATTTTAAACATCATTTTAAAATGTGGTAGATATTTTTGCAAACATTTGTGCTGGCCTATGTTAATTGGGCCTATCTTTGTTAAATTTATTTTAAAAGTTCTTTGATAAGAAGTGTAGATAGTAATTAGTTTAAAAATGGTCACCTAACTTGGGAGAAAGAATATCACAGATCGGGCTATTAAGTTTACAGTGTAATACCAAGCAAAACCCATACAACACTGCATAAAGCTCTGTTTCCATGCATGCACGAACAGTCATATCACCCATTTCCTAGCACTTAATTCTATAGCAGTGCTTCAACATTTCCTATTTGTGTCTTGGACAATTATCAACGATTACCCTACAATGTTCCTTTAACTTTTCGTTGTGCTGATTTATAGTGACAATTACCTGTTTTTTACACAGGCTCACCATCAATGCAGAATGCCAGCTGCAGCTACATAATTTCCCAATGGATGAACATTCTTGCCCGTTGATATTCTCTAGTTGTAAGTACTGCTTCAGTGCATATCTATTATACTTGAGCCTTGTGGAGAGGCACCAGTTTTTCTCTAATTTCTATCAGGTTCTTCAGGGTTTCCTAAACAGGTACTGAGGTTTGCTTTTGATATTATCATATATATGTGTTTTCGCTTCAGCATTCATGGCAGAAGTTTTTGTCATGAAATGCCCCATGTAGAGTTATACCACTAGAGCTGCAAGCACCAGCATCTCTGTTTGCAGTCATAATTACAGTTTAACAAGGAGCAGATATTCACATCAGTCTGTGCTCTGATGAGATGGTTATAAAAATAATGTAACATATATTTGAGAAGAGAACCTACTGGAGTATGAGATGTGCAGTGCAGATATAGGCTATATCATAACTACCCCTGTTTATTTTCCAAGCCAAAGATTAAAATTTCCTTTTAGAGAGATCAGTGTGTAAATGGTGTTGCTGATGGCAGTAGTGAACTGGATGGAGAACCGATCTCCATCATCTCTGATTTTATGAGTTTATGAGAAATAGCATGGTAGCAACTTTGCCTCATAATTCAGAAATAGATTGTATCATTAGACTAAGGCTATTTTTTTCTTGTATTATTCAGCTGCATGGTAGTTCCAACTGGATTGTATTGTGTGTAATTTTGTCTATAAATGCTGTCATCATTGTGGGAGGTTGGCAGGAATCCTGTTGTTAACATGAACATCCCAGAGATGGGAGATGGCACATCTCAATTAACATTATGCTGCTGCAGAAATGTAATTACAACCATGATCCAAATGTGGTAAATGATGTTTAAAAGGACAAGCATGGCATTTGGTTTACTGCATCTGACTGTCATCACAGGCTTTTCTCCTTAATATTGCAAAAGTCAAGTTTTAGTGAGATTTTTTAGAAAAGAAAGTCAGGAATGTGAAAGCTAATCCATAATATCATCATGCTAGGTATTGTGTGTGTGTGTGTATGCAAATACCACGGGTCCCTACAAACATGGTTTATGACTTTCTAAATTGTTTTAAAAATTTGCTAAAGGCACATTCCTGATTGCTTCTGTATCCAAAAATAAAAGTTGAATGATTTAACAACAACAACAAAAACCCAGTTGTTTATCCCCTGAGGTGGGATTTGCCTTCTAAAGGAGGGGAATGTTCAGCACATTGAACATTCTGACTGCGTGACTCATGAGTGCTTAGTAATGAATCCAATTTCAGTTCTACTATAACTGGTGTTCCCTTCCAAAAGGACAATTTTCTTCTGGTCAGGCTCACATAGTTACTTAATTTGTCCTTAAAAAAAAAAAAGCAATCCATAGTAAGGAGTGTGTTTATTCTCTCCTATTCATTCACCCCCACTCATATGCATGAAAAGTCTTGGGGAAAAGATTCTTTTTAGGATGATCAGGTGGAAAAGGCATTAAAAATGTATTTTTCACAGAGTACTCCCTCTTTCTGAAACAGATCATACATCAGCAGTGATGTGCTGTCAATATTTTTTAAAAAAGGTCTCTAACAAAAAGTGTACACTTTGATAAATTCTGTATCTCAGGGAATGTACTCTGTAAATAGGAGTGAAGGACTGGGAAAGCTATCATTTTCTCTTTCCTTTTAAATAATATCATTTCCCCATCATATCTATAAAATAAGCAGAGAGGTAACACCATTTGGTAAACACATTTATGTGTACACACTACTTTTTTTCCCTGGGAAGTATATTGGTAGTGTAGAAGAGTATTCATCTTGTCCAGTTTAAAACAGGATTTTGATCCCAGTATGGTGGGCATGGAGGTATTTTCCTCCCACAAGGCAAATGTTTTTTGGGGAAAAAGACAGTGCACTCGATTCCATTCCATTTTTAAAAAATGAACTTTCGAGTATTTTTATGAGCTCGATGGATATGTAAATCCTGGGCAAAAATGCTTTAGGACATACAGCTTGTGAGCCAGATTCAGCCCATTTGATGTATTCAGATTGTGTAGAATCTAACTTGTCATTAAAAATAAAAAGTAACCTTCCAAATGTTACTAGTGATGAAATGTCTTTGAGTCTGTAGACAGCCTGTAACAATAACTTAGATTTGTTAACTCCCCTGTCTATATTAATCTCACTGGAGTGTCAACTTTAAAGTCCAATGATAATGCTATATTGTCAGCATGAACTGCTTTATTTATGATCATTTTAGTGAATGGAATGGGAGAGGAGGTGGGACTTCAGCCCACAGAGAGGTGGAAATAGGGAGAGAACAGAAAAATAGGATGGGAAAGAGAGAAAAATAATAGAAAAAATTGTAGCAGTTCTACAAGGGAACAGATTTTCCCAGTGAAATTGAATGTGACAATAAGTTACTCAACAAACAAATAATAGTTTATCTAGTACAAAAAGTCCATGTTTTACCCTGGATCTTTGTGGAAACCTCCCATTTTTATCTTGCTGAAGGTAGTGTGTAGTTTTAAATGGACCATGGACCATAATAAAAAATGGAGTTTGGTTCTCGCTGTCAAATGAGTTTGACACCCCAGCTTTATCAATATCCAGAGAAGATGGCGAACTCTTGACAGGCAGAGAAATCATCCCAGTCCTTTCTTCAGTTTGGAGACACAATAACTGCTGGGGGCAGCTCCAGAAAGCGATTAAGCTGTGTTCTGTGCCACTATCTTATTTAGAGTAACAACTCTTCCCTTTGCACTGAATAGGATTTGAACATCAGAAGGTTCAGGCCCATGGCTAAATTTCAAACTTGATGTTGGCCTGACTTGTTTTATCATAACTTAAATCTTTTAGACAAAATTTTTTTTCTAACTTTGGATGCGTGCATGCAACACCATCTGAGGAAATGGCAGTTATATGGGCGTAGTCAAGAGTTTTGTTTGTCTCAGTTTTACAGTTTTCTTGATGTATGCAAATAACACATGAAAAACTATAACAAAATGATTCTGCAACTTTCTCACCTGCTCTAATAATGCCGTTCACTAGAGTTTATTTTTAAGTTATCAAGTGACATTCCTTTCCTTGAAGGCTATTTTAGTGCTACCTTTTGCACTATCTTAGCACTTCTTTTGTAAATTAGAACATCTCCTCAGGGATTTGTTTGTGTTATAGCTTTATTATATTTTCAGTGTTATGTACACACATTCCAATTTGAAGATACATGACGCTCCAGAGGACTTATGAGATGAATGGCTGAATGATTTATTACTGTCAGCTCTGCCAAATTTCCAAGAGGAGGAGCTTATTACAAATTTAGAATCCACAATGTGTTGTCTTGTGAATAAAACAAAAACCTAAATGGTTGTAGAATTTACAGCAGAATGCCCATGCATGCGCACATAATTGAAAGTTAAATTGCAGGCAACCACAAAAAACCCACTCAGACATCATATACTATAACTTATCCTGCTGCACAGATACTTGAACATTAACTATGTTAATATCTAAAACTTAGCACCTTTCCTAAACATTTCCTTTAATTTTTACCAAATACATTTTAGACTGAGCTAGGTCCTTGCAAGACCTCCTGACTCCTAGCCTTTCTCTTTGCATGTCGGAGTCAAATGGTCTGGTTGCCAGAAAGAGTCAGAAGAATACAGTGGGCTGGATGAGGCCATTTTACTGTGCTAATTTAACTTATTTTGATTACCAGTTCCTAATCATTCCCTCTTGTTGGAAAATCCATGGGAGGAGGAAACATTAGGAAGAAATGCTGCATCGTGCACTTCATGGTATTCCCTTCTCTCTCACCTCTGAAGTGGTTCCTGAACTCATTTGTAGATAGTGATGCAGCAGAACCTAGAGCACTGCAGGAAAACAGGCTATAGCCCCATGAACTGGAAGGATAGTAGTTCAGGGAGCCAATTCTCTGGGTACAAGCCTGTGGCATTTCCAAGGCAACTCCTGGTCCCTGGGAATCATGCTGCCTTCCTTTAATGTATAGGAATTGGGCAGTATTCCTTTAATTAGCTTTGATCCTCACTGTGACCCGCTAGTGACCCTCACTGTCCTCTATGTTTCAGATGCCACTGAACCTTGTCTGAGAAGCCAATGTATATATGTAGCCAGGCTTTGCACGTTGTATATAATTAGTGAGCATGGTTATTTGTGCCTGTGTGGTTCTTTCATGATAAGGTTTTGTTTGTGCATGTAAGAATCAAAATGCACAAAAAAACCCCCAAACCCCCGTATGCATCTCTGTTTCCTGGGATGGGGCTAACAGTATTGAAGGGGAGTTAAAACTGCTTGGAAAAGTGTTAACTTCTGTGTGTGGATTTCCTGTTGGAAATCTACCTGGTAAGAAGAGGAACAACCTTTTACCCATCAACATCTTCCTGCCCTACCTGAATAAGATGCCTGTAATGCCTTTCATAGGTTCTGGAGAGATTAGAAACATGTATTGGAGCCATATACCTTCTCTCCTCTTCGACCTTCCACCTCCCAAACCCTGAGCTTTTGCTCTTCTCAGCCAATGTAAGCAGAAGGAGCATTTAGCCTCTTGCATTTTTTTTTAAACAGTAACCAATACAATAGAAGCCGAAGGAAAAATGGCCTAGGTTATATATGGCTACTTCCTGCTCCTCAGCACCTATCTGGGGCCATGTATCAAGGAGGCTTCTTGAGCCTCCCTCTATCTGTAGGATCAGCATGAGCTTGCACTTGCTCCACCCTGTCAGGCAGAAGCACATGATAGCCAGCAGCCATGCCATAGGGCAGCTGATTGTTCAAGAACCCCCTGTGGTATATGGAGTGTCAGAATCTGCAGGACTGTGGGTTTACTGCGTCACTAATGTCTGGAACAATCTGTGTGGCAAAGTTTGAAGATTTGCCCCTTTTAGAGATATCTGAGCTGGAAACTGAGCCAAGAATAATGTGAGATGATACAGATAAAGAGGTATCTCACTGGGCTGATCTGACTAATTTTGTTATTAATATATTGTTTCCTGTTGTTTTTGATCCTCATAAAGCCATGGCAGTTAATTAAAAAAATGAATATTCGAGTTTGTGGAACAAAAATACCAACCAAATTGCCAGTTGCCAGTTATCGACCTGTGAGCAGGTGTGGACTTTTCTCTAGCTATCCTCTGCTTAGAATCATAGAATATCAGGGTTGGAGGGGACCTCAGGAGGTCATCTAGTCCAATCCCCCGCTCAAAGCAGGACCAATCCCCAACTAAATCATCCCAGCCAGGGCTTTGTCAAACCTGACCTTAAAGCCTCTAAGGAAGGAGATTCCATCACCTCCCGAGGTAACCCATTCCAGTGCTTCACCACCCTCCTAGTGAAAAAGCTTTTCCTGATATTCAACCCAAACCTCTTCCACTGCAACTTGAGACCATTACTCCTTGTTCTGTCATCTGGTACCACTGAGAACAGTCTAGATCCATCCTCTTTGAAAGCCCCTTTCAGGTAGTTGAAAGCAGCTATCAAATCCCCCCTTGTTCTTCTCTTTTGCAGACTATACAATGCCAGTTCCCTCAGCCTCTCCTCATAAGTCATGTGCTCCAGCCCCTAATCATTTTTGCTGCCCTCTACTGGACTTTTTCCAATTTTTCCACATCCTTGTAGTGTGGGGCCTAAAACTGGATGCAGTACTCCAGATGAGGCCTCACCATGCCGAATAGAGGGGAATGATCACGTCCCTTGATCTGCTGGCAATGCCCCTACTTTATACAGTCCAAAATGCCTTTGGCCTTCTTGGCAACAAGGGCACACTGTTGACTCATATCCAGCTTCTCATCCACTGTAACCCCTAGGTCCTTTTCTGCAGAACTGCTGCCTCGCCATTTGGTCCCTGGTCTGTAGCAGTGCATGGGATTCTTCCATCCTAAGTGCAGAACTCTGCACTTGTCCTTGTTGAACCTCATCAGATTTCTTTTGGCCCAATCCTCTAATTTGTCTGGGTCCATCTGTATCCTATCCCTAACCTCCAGTGTATCTAGCACTCCTCCTAGTTTAGTGTCATCTGCAAACTTGATAAGGTGCAATCCACACCATCCTCTAGATCGTTAATTTAGATATTGAAAAAAAATGGCCCCAGGACTGGCCCTTGGGGCACTCCACTTGATACCGGCTGCCAACTAGACATGGATCACTACCCGTTGAGCCCAACGTTGAGCCAGCTTTCTATCCATCTTATAGTCCATTCATCCAGCCCATGCTTCTTTAACTTGCTGGCAAGAATACTCTGAGAGATCATATCAAAAGCTTTCCTAATGTCAAGGAATAACATGTCCACTGCTTTCCCCTTGTCCCCTCATCCTTAAAGTGGCATTCCCATCATACAGTATGGGGATTACTGTCAGCAGGAAGTAAGGGATGGGCTTTCCAGCTGTGGGTGTCTGTAACTACTCAAGGTTCCAGCTGTGAGTTGTGCAGCTCCTCCCTCTCCCAGACCTTTATCCAATCATTGCACAGGGAAGAATTCAATATAGTGTTTGCCATCCTGCTGACATGTCTAGTGAGGTCTCCACAGAACAACTAGATTTTTTTTTGATTAACCTTTTACTGTTGACTAACAAAGATTGAACTCTAAAATACAAGTCACTCACTGAATATATTTGTAATTACAGGAATTAATTCATTTCCTAGGATTTTGCTGTTTTCCCCAATGGTAGCACCTAATCTCCAAAATCATTTTGCTCTTACTTAATTTACTAATTTAAGTTGATATATTTAGCAGCTCCAGTTATTTTAAGGTAAAAATACACAGCCAAGCTATTTAGATGAATTACATGTGCTTTATCAAACTCCAAATCAATTTAAAGAATTTGAATACTACACGTGTACTTTTAACAGAAAAAAGTTCAAAGTGTCAAACTACTGTGCTGCAATGCAATCAATCTTTAGGTAAGATGGGAATGGAACTCAGATGTTGGATCTCAGCCCTTTGCTCAGTCCAATCACAATAAATATACAGCCTATAGGCCATACACACGCACATATGCATGAGCAAACTGGACTGCTTTCATGTCAAGTTAACCATTTGCGAATGTGAAGTTTCAACCAAAAATGGCTTAAATTTACTCAATTTTAGGCATGCTTCAATGTGAAAAACAACCAGTCTCCTGAAATTTCAAGAACAATTTTTAAAAAGTTTGTATGCAAAATCATGAAACACAGAATAGTTAAAAAATTGCAAGAAATATTGTGAAAAAGTTTTCACCAATTTCATCCAAATCTATTATTGTCCTAGCGTGTAGGAAAAACAGATCCTCTCTTTCTACATAAAAATTCCATTTCACCAAATATATCCCTTGGAATAGAGAAACTCCTTTTATGAATATACAGTTTAGCTATATGGTATTAAGACTCATCAATTTAGTTTTCTGACAAAAATAACGATTTCAACTATTTTATTTTATTTTTCCTGCCATTAGCCTGAAAGAAACAAATTCTGGTCTGGCAGATAGAGTTGTATTCTCTTCTGTCTCATGTATCATCAGCAGAAATATTAATGAAGTTCTGATTGCAGAATCTTATTACTGGTGAGGCAGGAGCCAGAAAAAACCCAGCTTGATTTTATATCCCATGCTGAATTTTCATTATTGACATTTTGGTAGGCGAGAGCAGACTTCTTCTAAACTGAATGCCACAGATGTGCATACAGGAAGAATCTGGATCTTAATCTGCACTTTTTAGCTCAGAAGTTCTCTTCAATTAGTTGAACCATATTGCTTATTCTGGATACGACACAGCTAAACTTCTTGATTCAGTCTTTGTGACTGAGGGCCTAGCTGTTTGATCCCTTTCTTCTTACAGGAAGATAGGAATTGCTATACTGAAGGTCATATATGACCTGTCATAGAATCATAGAACATTAGAGCTGGAAGAGACCTCAGGAGGTCATCCACTCCAACTCCCTGCTCAAAGCAGGACAAAACCCAACTAAATCATGCCAGCCAGGGCTTTGACAAGCCGGGCCTTAAAAACCTCTAAGGATGGAGATTCCACTACCTCCTTAGGTAACCCATTCTAGTGCTTCCCCACCCTCCTAGTGAAATAGTTTTTCCTAATATCCGACCTCCCCCACTGCAACTTGAGACCATTGCACCTTGTTCTGTCATCTGCCACTACTGAGAACAGCCTAGCTCCATCCTCTTTGGAACCCCCCTTCAGGTAGTTGAAGGCTGCTATCAAATTCCCCCTGACTCTTCTCTTCTTCAGACTAACTAAGCCCAGTTCCCTCAGCCTCTCCTCATAAATCATGTGCCTCATCTCACTAATCATTTCCAAGACTGGTTACCTATATCTGAGAGCAGTCAGTACAGTATGCTTCAGAAAGAGGAGACAAATGGAAAAAAAAAATAGAAAAATGTAAAGTCCCTTTCCATTAGAGAAATTTCTTCATATTCCCCAGTAGTTAGCAAATGGCTTATGAATTGAACTATGATGGTTTACATTTTTATATACTGTATGATGTAACTGAAGATGATGATCTTAGTCATATTAATGTCAAATCTGTTTTTATTATTTTACTAAGCTCTTGGCCTCAATATCTCATGGCAATGAGTTCATGGGTTAATTTTACATTTTGTAAAGTTTTTTTTTCCTTCTAGCAGTTTTAAATTTGTTGCTTTTAAAGTAGAATTGTATTTTATTTCTTGTCTGTAGAAAATCATAAAAAGTAGAGCCATTATATCGTCCATCATATTCTAAATCTCTGCTGTGATTTTGTTTTCTCTCTAAATTAAATGATTCTCTTCTAATTTTTTGCATGTGGAAGTTTTTATACCTCATGATTTTTTATTGCCCTTCTCAGGACTTTTCTATTTCTGCCATATACTTTTTCAGACAGGTCGACCAACACTCTACACCATATTCATGGTGATGGCTTAATCACTAATTTGTGGTATTTGTCAAGGTTTTCTCCCCCACTTTGAACTTTAGAGTACAAATGTGGAGACCTGCATGAACACTTCTAAGCTTAATTACTAGCTTAGATCTGGTAACACTGCCACCAGCCAGAAATTCAGTGTCTGGCGCACTCCCTGTCCCCGCAAAACTTTCCCCTACCTGGGTTGCCTTGAGAGGCTTCACCAATTCCCTGGTGAACACAGATCCAGACCCCTTGGATCTTAAAACAAGAAGGAATTAACCATCCCCCCTCCTTTTCCCCCACCAATCCCTGGTGAGTCCAGATTCAATCCTCTTGGATCTTAAAACAAGGAGAATTTAACCATTCCCCCTCCTTTCCCACACCAATCCCCGGTAAGTCCAGATCCAATCCCCTTGGATCTTAAAACAAGGAAAAATCAATCAGGTTCTTAGAAAAGAAAGCTTTTAATTAAAGAAAGAAAAGGTAAAAATCAGCTCTGTAAAATCAGGATGGAAAATACTTTACAGGGTACTCAGATTCATATAGCCCAGAGGAAACCCCCTCTAGCCTTAGATTCAAAGTTACAGCAAACAGAGGTAAAAATCCTTCCAGCAAAAAGAAACATTTACAAGTTGAGAAAACAAACATAAGACTAACATGCCTTGCCTGGCTGATTACATACAAGTTTGAAACATGAGAGTCTGACTGAGAAAGATTTGGAGAGCCTGAATGTATGTCTGGTCCCTCTCAGTCCCAACAACGAACAAAATAAAGAGCACAAACAAAGACTTCCCTCCACCAAGATTTGAAAGTATCTTGCCCCCCTATTGGCCCTTTAGTTAGGTATGAGCCAGGTTTACTGAGCTTCTTAACCCTTTACAGGTAAAAGAGACTTTAACCCTTAACTATCTGTTTATGACACCCCCCCCAAATCTCAGACAGTGTGGAACCACACTGGAGGTGATTTCTTCCTAGAACTTTAGAATAAACAGATTAATAAAACACATGCACCTTTACATATACTACTAATTATGTAAAACTACAAGATTTTCCACATTTAAGGACAATTTTTAACCAGTTGATTCGAGGAAGCTTTCACGGGAGAGTGCATCAGCTACTTTGTTAGAAGCTCCTGAAATGTGTTGAATTTCAAAATCAAAATCTTGGAGAGCTAAACTCCATTGAAGCAGGGTTTTTTTGTTTCCCTTGGCAGTATGAGGCCACTTTAGCGCAGCATGGTCGGTTTGTAGCTGGAAACGCCGTCCCCAAACGCATGGGCGTAGCTTTTCCAGGGCATACACAATGGCGTAGCATTTTTTTTTTTCACTGATTGACCAGTGGCTTTCCCTCTCAGACAGTTTTTTGCTGAGAAACACAACAGGATGAAATTCTTGATCTGGTCCTTCCTGCATTGAAACTGCTCCTACACCACGCTCAGACACATCTGTGGTTATTAGTAATTGTTTGTCAAAGTCTGGAGCCCTTAGCACAGGGTCAGCTTTGAGTGTTGCCTTAAGCTGGTTAAAGGCCTTCTGACACTCATCAGTCCACTTAACTGCATTTGGCTGGGTCTTTTTGGTCAGGTCGGTCAGTGGGGCAGTGATTTGGCTGTAGTGTGGTACAAATCACCTGTAATATCTGGCCAAGCCTAAGAAGGATTGGACCTGTTTTTTTGACTTTGGGACAGGCCACTTTTGGATAGCATCCACCTTGGCCCCCGGGGTTTTATTGTTCCTTGACCCACCTGGTGTCCAAGCTAAGTCACTCTGTTTTGGCGTATTTGACACTTTTTAGCCTTAACAGTTAATCCTGCCTGCCTGATGCGCTCAAAGACTTTTTCCAGGTGTTCCAGGTGTTCTGCCCATGAATCAGAAAAAACGGCCACATCATCGAGGTAGGCAACTGCATATTCTCTCAATCCTGCTAGGAGACCATCCGCAAGGCTTTGGAAGGTGGCGGGTGCATTTTGCAGCCTGAAAGGAAGCATATTAAATTCATACACCCCCTGCATGGGTGATGAAGGCTGACTTTTCTTTGGCGGGTTCATCTAGGGGTACTTGCCAGTACCCCTTGGTTAAGTCTACTGTAGAGATGAACTGGACCTGTCCCAATTTTTCCAATAGCTCATTCGTGCATGGCATTGGATAGTTGTCGGGACGAGTTACAGCATTTAGCCTATGGTAGTCCACGCAAAAGCATATTTCCCCATCTGGTTTGGGTACTAGAACCACTGGAGATGCCCATGCACTGTTAGAGGGGCGGATTATACCCATCTGTAGCATGCTTTGGATCTCCTGTTCTATAGCAGCTTGGGCATGAGGAGACACCCGGTAGGGTGGGGTTCTAATTGGGTGAACATTACCTGTGTTAATGGCGTGGTATGCCCGTTCAGTCCATCCTTGGGTGGCTGAGATTATTGGAGTGAAGCTAGTGCACAGCTCCTTGATCTGCTGTCGCTGTAGACGTTCAAGGGTCGCGGAGGGGTTCACCTCTTCCACGCCACCGTCACTTTTTCCTTCGTAGTAGACACCTTCAGGCCACTCAGCATCATCTCCTCCCTGGGCTGTAAACTGACAAACCTTTACGTCTCTAGAATAAAAGGGCTTGAGAGAATTAACATGGTAAACTTTAGGCTTTAGGGTTGAGGTGGGGAATCTTATGAGATAGTTAACAGCTCCTAGGCGCTCTTGGACTGTGAATGGCCCTTCCCATGACGCTTCCATCTTTTGGGCCTGTTGCGCCTTCATGACCATAATCTGGTCCCCTACTTTGAAGGAACGCTCTCTGGTATGTTTATTATACCAAGTCTTTTGCTCTTTCTGAGCATCCTTTAGGTTTTCTTTAGCAAGGGCTAAAGAGTGTCGGAGGGTGTTTTGTAGGTTGCTTACAAAGTCTAGAATGTTAGTTCCTGGAGAAGGCGTAAACTCCTCCCATTGCTACTTCACCAACTGTAATGGCCCCTTAATCTCGTGGCCATATACAAGTTCGAATGGTGAAAACCCTAAACTGGGATGTGATACAGCCCTGTAAGCAAAAAGCAACTGCTGAAACACTAGATCTCAATCATTGGAGTGTTCATTTACGAATGTATATATCAGGGCCCCCAAAGTTCCATTAAACCTTTCCACCAGGCCATTGGTTTGATGGTGGTAAGGGGTGGCAACCAAGTGATTCACCCCATGAGCTTCCCACAGATTTTTCATGGTCCCTGCCAGGATATTAGTTCCCAAATCTGTAAGGATGTCGGAGGGCCAACCTACCCTGGCAAAAATGTCTGCTAAGGCCTGGCACACAGTTTTAGCCCTGGTGTTGCCTAGGGCTACTGCTTCCAGCCATCGGGTAGCAAAGTCCACGAAAGTCAGTACGTACTGCTTTCCTCTGGGCGTCTTTTTTGGGAAAGGACCCAGAATATCCACAGCTACTTGCTGAAATGGGACCTCAGTTATGGGGAGTGGCTGGAGAGGGTCTTTGACCTGGTCTTGGGGCTTTCCCACTCGTTGGCACACCTCACAAGACCGGACATAATTAGCAACGTCCTTGCCTATTCCCTCCCAGTGGAAGGATTTCCTCAGCCTGTCTTTGGTTCTGTTCAACCCAGAATGGCCACTGGGATGATCATGGGCCAAGTTTAAGAGCTTTCCCTGGTACTTAGTTGGAACTACCAACTGTTTTTGAGGATGCCAGTCTTCCTGATGTCCACCAGAAAGAGTCTCCTTGCATAAAAGTCCTTGTTCTACAACAAACTGGGATCGGTTAGAAGAGCTGAGAGGCGGTGGGATGCTCCATGCTGCCACCCAAGCTTTCTGAATGCTGTCATCTGCTTTCTGCTCAGCCTGGAACTGTTCCCTTGAGGCTGGAGACATCAGTTCCTCCTTAGACTATGGACTTGGGCTTGGTCCCTCTGGAAGCAATGTAGGTGATGGGGTTGTTTTCGTTGATTGTGAACCGCTGTCCGCTGGTGCACTAGGTGATATTTCAGACTCTAGGTGCACTAGGTGATATTTCAGGGTTGTCTGCTGCTTCTGCCAGTTCAGGTCTGTTGGTGCCCTCTGGCACTGATGAGTGGTAGATGGGTTTGCAAGCACTGGCGTCAGTGCTGGCAGTGGTTCTGGTGCTGGTTGCTTTTCCAGTTCCGGTTCTGGGACTGGATGCACTGTGGCTGTTGCAGTCATTGGCAGGGGATCCGGTTCCACCACCTCTGTCTGGGTCTCTGGTAACACAGACGGGGCCCTTGTGGACGGCTCAGGAACAGGGATGGGTGGGGAAGCTTGCCTGGCTTGGCTGCGTGTGACCGTCCCCACCCTCTTGGCCAGCTTCACCTGGTTGGCCAAGTCTTCCCCCAGTAGCATGGGGATGGGATAATTGTCATAAACTGCAAAAGTCCACATTCCTGACCAGCCCTTGTACTGGATAGGCAATTTAGCTATAGGCAAGTCTAAAAATTTTGACATGAATGGGTGAATTGTCACTTGGGCCTCTGGGTTTATGAATTTGGGGTTCACTAGGGATTGGTGGATAGCTAACACTTGTGCCCCGGTGTCTCTCCACACGATAACCTTCTTTCCACCCACTCTCAAGGTTTCCCTTCACTCCAAGGGTATTTGACAGGCATCTGGGCCTGGGGATCTGTGGTGTGATGGTGGTGTAATGAACTGTACTCGGTTGGGGTTCTTGGGGCAGTTGGCCTTTATATGTCCCAGTTCATTACATTTAAAACATCGCCCAGCTGACTGGTCACTGGGCCGAGGTGGGTTGCTGGAGACTGGTGAGGTGGGACAATAGGATGTCTGGGGCTTTCCTTGGTTTGTAGGTGGGGTCTTGGGTTGTCCCTGGTGATAGGGTTTATTTTCGGTTTGCCCCCTCTGATATTCGCTCCCCTTGCTAGTAGTTTTTTTCTTTTCTGCCACTTCCACTCATCTGGCTCCAATCTCCCCCGCCTCGGTTACAGTTTTGGGTTTCCCATCTAGGATGTACCTTTCTATTTCCTCTGAAACACCCTCTAAGAACTGCTCCATTTGCATTAGGAAGGACAGCTCTGCCAGAGAGTTAGCATTTGCTCCTGATATCCAGGCATTCCAATTCTTTCCAATGTGGTAGGCGTGTTGGGTAAATGACACATCTGGTTTCCACCTTAGGGTTCTGAACCGCCAACGAGCATGCTCAGGTGTTAGCCCCATTCTGATTCTGGCCTTGGTTTGAAAAAGTTTATAATCGTTCATCTTTTCCCTAAGCATTTCAGCTGCCTCCTCTGTTAAGGGTCCACTGAGCTGTGGTCTCAGCTCAATCATGTACTGGTCTGTAGAGATGTTGTACCCAAGGCACACCCTTTCAAAATTTTCTAAGAAGGCCTCAGTATCATCACCTGCCTTGTAGGTAGGAAATTTCCTGGGATAGGAAACGGTACCTGGACAAGGGTTGTTAGGGTTGGCTGTTCCATCCTGCTTAGCCTTTTCTAATTCCAGGGGCTGCTGGTGGGCCTCCCTTTGGATCTCCAGCTCTTTTTCTTTCATCTCTATCTCTTTTTGTTTCATCTCCATAGCTCTCCTGTGGTCAGCCTCTTTGGCTTTCTCTTCTGCATCCAGCCTAGCCATTTCCTGTTTAACTGCTTTCTTGGCACTCATTTTTCTGCTTTCTTGTGCTGGCCGCACCCCTCTGCAGCTCACTGATTGGGATGCACTCCGCTCAGGGCTGCTTGGTTAACAAAGATTTTCTAACTAGCTATACCAGAGAGGTAGAAAGAAAGAAAACAATTCAGCTTGTAAATTCCCTTTTGCTGGCTGCTTGCTCATAGCTTGAAGCCTCCTCTTAACAAAGACCCTTGTTAAAAAAACTTAACACCTCTGCCCTCAGGCTGCTTTCCAAGCAGCTAGAAAGGAGAGGAAAAAAAAATCCCACTGGCTTTTGGTTCCTAAAAATCCCACACCGCTGCTCACCATGTCAAGGTTTTTTCCCCCACTTTGAACTTTAGAGTACAAATGTGGGGACCTGCATGAACACTTCTAAGCTTAATTACTAGCTCAGATCTGGTAACACTGCCACCAGCTAGAAATTCAGTGTCTGGCACACTCCCTGTCCCCCCCCAAACTTTCTCCTCCCTGGGTTGCCTTGAGAGGCTTCACCAATTCCCTGGTGAACACAGATCCAAACCCTTTGGATCTTAAAACAAGAAGGAATTAACCATCCCCCCTCCTTTTCCCCACCAATCCCCGGTGAGTCCAGATCCAATCTGTTTGGATCTTAAAGCAAGGAAAAATCAATCAGGTTCTTAAAAAAGAAAGCTTTTAATTAAAGAAAGAAAAGGTAAAAATCAGCTCTGTAAAATCAGGATGGAAAATACTTTACAGGGTACTCAGATTCATATAGCCCAGAGGAAACCCCCTCTAGCCTTAGATTCAAAGTTACAGCAAACAGAGGTAAAAATCCTTCCAGCAAAAAGAAACATTTACAAGTTGAGAAAACAAACATAAGACTAACATGCCTTGCCTGGCTGATTGCTTGCAAGTTTGAAACATGAGAGCCTGACTGAGAAAGATTTAGAGAGCCTGGACTGACTTCTGGTCCCTCTCAGTCCCAAGAGTGAACAATGAACAAAACAAAGAGCACAAACAAAGACTTCCCTCCACCAAGATTTGAAAGTATCTTGTCCCCCTATTGGCCCTCTGGTTAGGTGTGAGCCAGGTTTACTGAGCTTCTTAATCCTTTACAGGTAAAAGAGACATTAACCCTTAACTATCTGTTTATGACAGTGTTATATTTGCATTATTATCCTTTCTTAATACAGCTAATCTTCCTTGTTTTTTTGAATGCGTACTGAACGGATGTTTTCCTGAGGTGTGCCCAGTGAGACCTAGATCTTTCCCTGAATAAATATAGTAAATTTAGAAAATATTAACGTGTGTATAGTTTTAATTGTTCCTTTAAGTGGGCATTACCTAGTACTTATCAACAATGCATTTCATCTACCATCATGTTGCCCAGATGCCAGCCTTATTTAGGTCTTTCTGAAGTTCCCCACAATTCTTTCTATTCTTGACTAACATTAATAATTTTTCTCAGAAAGTCTGTTTAGCCAAACGTATTCTGTTTGCTTTCTAGTATGGTATTGCCACCCTTCTGCACTTCTGCTGGTATGGCGATGCCTTCAGATCTAGGCACCCGGCCAACAACCATCACCCTCTGGTTGCCCAGCTCTGAAGGCAGTGCAGACCATAAGGATTGCAATACCGTGACCCCCTTAAAATAACCTTGCGACCTCCCTGCAACTCCCTTTTGGATCAGTCCCGGGAATTTGAGAAACACTGCTCTCCCCAATGAAATCTGTACAGTTTAGAGTAAAAGCACACAAAAGACCCGAGTTCACCAGGGGGAGACCAGATTTCACAGTCTGTGACACATTTTTCATGGCTGTGAATTTGGTAAGGCCCTAAATATAATGTGATTGAATACAGCAAAAGAGAGAGAGACATGAAAAGTCTAAGACCGATCCGTATAAGCTCACACAATTTCATTTTAGTGAAGGACAATGTAATTAGCCTGCTGCTTGGGCCCAGTTTGAACATTTGGAAGAGTTTAAGAGCTGATTAACATAGGCTTGTTCAGGTAGTGTTCCCCCCCCCCCAAACCCCCCCCCCCATCCTTTCCAGGATTTCTGTTCCACCAGGAGATTGTTAAGGTATTTGTTATGTGAGACCAAATTTTTCAGTGTGACCCTCCTAAAGTTTTCTGAATAATGGCAAGCGCCTTAGCAGCTGCAGCTATTTCCAACTAAAGCTGGTCAGACCTTCCCCAAAATTTAGTATGATCTTATTATTAGTTATCAAATTGAATTTTTGATGAAAACATTAATCAAGAACTTGAAATTTGCAAAATTCCAGACAGCTTTCCTTCCAGCAAAGCAGGAAAGCACCTAGGACAGCCTGCTTGCATAGTGCAAGGAGGAGGGAGTGGGAGTAAAAATCCTGACTCTAGGTAGGCTAGACAGACGAATGCACTGGCTATTGATCCCTGCCATGTGCCAGGGTGATTGCCAACTCCTGTGATTTTTATCATGAGTCTCACAATATTTGGTGTTTTTTACTTAAAGCCCAAGTTCCTTCTGGGACGTGATCACAAGAATTACAGCTTTATTTATTTATATATGTTTCTAAGCTACATGGTTACAGAGAAAAACCTGCAAATGTGGACCAAGTGCACCCTAAAGACATAAAATCAGAAGGCAAACACTCACCCCCTCCTCCTTTGCAAATTTACTTATTTTAAATATCAGTATTTTAATCCGTGGGATGATTTGAGAGAGCCTGACTCATGACTTCTAGGTGGTTAGGACCGGCAACACTGGGGGGAGGAGGGGCAGGGAGAGTAATAAGAGCAGTTTCTTCCTGGCACTTCTGTGTGTCATGCTTATATTACAGGACTGAGTCATCCATTCATGCATAGTGATAAGAATTACTTCAGAGAAAAACACTGGCAAAATTTCTGCAGTGTATTTTTGGATTAAGTAGCATATAAACACTTTTGATCCTGAACTTTCACAATTATCGGAAAAGCTGTTCTTCTCAAATTCTATTTTACAAAGAAAAGAGTTACTCTAGGCAAAAGTTGCAGGGCAGGGGGATTGAAAATAAATTTTAGAATAGAAATCCATTAGCCTTAGCTATGGAAATCGTATCCTTAGCTATGGAGTCAAGGCAAGCAACTCTATAAAGGATCGAATGTGATTAAAATGAAAATGCTTATTTATTGACAGCAGTCCATTAATTCTAATTAGAAAATGCAAATATTAGTGCTACAGCATTTAAATGTATATGCTTTCAGAAGGTGACTCACTGTGCCACAAGTGTCCTTGTCAATAACCATGTCTGCCTAAACTGTCATCCAGAATTTACTAAGATTTACTCCAGTTTGGGTTCTGAGCTGATTTTGGTGTTTTGTGAGTAAGTTGCCAGAAGAACTAACTTTTTTTGTTCTTGAAACCACCACTGGAAACTCCTCTCTGGATTATCTAATGTGCAAAAAGCTATATCCCCAGTTTAATTGTATTTTGCTTCTTATGTTTCTTTAGATTTTTTACATATGCTAAAAAAATTTGTCTCTTCATACCCTCTAAGCACCACTGATATAACTTTAAAGTACATCACACACAATACCCTAAGATTACAGCAATACAATTCAGTATATAATTCATCATCAAAAAGCCAGGCAATTTAAAGCTCAAATCACCTTCCCCTTCAAGAATTCCCTTCCCTTCACTTCATTTTCAAATGCCAGTGGAAAATTGATGAGCTTTGTAGCATACCAGGAAGGTTCAGGCTATTTTGAACTATGCAGGGAGCAAATGTATAGCACATATTGTATAGAAAATGTAAAATGTTTTCATAACAACGTTAATGGTGGATTTTTAAAAATAAATACTCCTTTTATTAGTATACTTCAGGGGAATACCTAGCATTCAAATAATGCAACTCCACTTAATGGAAATGATGCAGTTTAATTCAAACATTTTGTGGAAACTTCCATGCTTGCTGAACTGTCAAGCTGGAGAAAGAAGCCATTTGTGCATTTTATTCAGTGTTAAATGCCACGTAAAGGGTCAGAAGCAGAACAAAAAGAAGGAAAGAATTTTGGGGTGTGGAGAGGGAAGATATGAGGAGAGGTAAAACATTGACCAAGTTAGTCAGATAATATAGAATTTCCCCCACAGAAGTGTTAAAGATGCTAGGGACTAACATAGAAATAGGGGGGAAATGCAATAAGCAGCACTCCTGCCAGCTGTACCATTAACAAAGCTAAAATAGTATCAGAGAAGCTTCATCTGTCCCCCTTGCTATTAAGGCAGTGCTATCAAGGGCTGAGCTTCTTGAGCATGCTGCCTGTATCCTAGCATATGAAAGGCAGTTTGGCCTCCTTACAAGATAATTAATTTGGAGGAAATGGAATACTGTATGGCAGTTAATAAATCTTATCTCCTTCTTCTTTTTATGTTAGGCACCATATCTCTGCCAAATCAGAAAATACTGTACTTTTGTCTTTTATTATCAAATAACCTGCCCAATGTGAGTATCATATTCAGTTTTATATAAAAAGTTACAGTTCCATATTCCTCCGTATGATGTGGAATAGCATAAGAAACAAGAGAGTATTCTTTAAATATTTGACTGCAGAGAATATTTCCATGTATGGAACAAAATGCATGTTTCAGTTTGATGCACAATACCAATTAGTTTTTCTTCCTAAATTTCTAATTCATTCCCCACTCCAGATCCCCTGAGATACCCAACCCCTCTGTCCTTGAACTTTGCCCAGGGTTTTTGTTTGTTTTGACTTTTTGTTTTAAATTCTCCATATAAAAAGTACTTAGTTGTGGTCTGAAATATCTTGATGATGCTACAATTGTGGGTCGTCCCTTTATCCACAGTAAAGTATTTGATTTTTGGATGCAAATTCCCCAATGCTGCATTTCAAAAATGTACAGTTAGTAGTGGTTGACTTGGTGCACTGCTAAAGTGTGCTTGGATCATGCTACTTTGGGTCAGTGGAGACTGAGACTAAGTCTACAATTGCAGATATAGAGTGCTGCTGTGTGTTCACACTGTGACTGTGGAGCATGTCTGCATTAGTAGCTCTTGCAACACCACAGAGTGCAGTGCATTGTGGTAGCTATCCCAGTGTGCAATTGGCTGCAGCTTTCTTTGGAAAGGGTTTGCAATGTTTAATGGGGCCTGATGCAGGTTTCCCAATTCCATTGTTCCATGGGTATGCTACTAGATTGCCAGCTGCTTTTCAAGTGAGGGGATGGGGAGCGTGACTGGGAGTATGTTGTGTGTATGTCGGGGGAGAGACAGTGTGTTTTGCAGGGCAGAATGTGTCAGCATGCTATCTTGTAAGTTCAGACAGCGGCAGGGGGAAAGGGGAAACCAGACATCTGCTTCCACCTCTGCCTTTCACACACACACACACACAAGCACACACACACGCCTCTGTAAAAGGAGCATTCCCACAGTAATAGTTTTGCTTTGCGGGCTGGAGCAGATAAACATGTGGGCTGTCAGAAATGGAGCTTTGAAAAGGAATAGCCACATGCCTGCAGCCGAGTTCAAAACAATGACCAGAGTGGCCATTTGACTTCAGGGGATTATGAGACATTTCCGGAGGCCAATCACAGTGCAGTAATGCAACACATCGTCCACACTGACACCCAGGCGCTCCAACCCGGATGTAGCAAGATCTATACTTCTCATGGAGGTGGATTACCAGGAGTGCTCCAGCTGCAGAGTCCAGGCACTCTAAGTGCCTTGCCAGCATGGACACCTCACGAGTTATGGTGCCCGGGGCTGATTTAATGCGCTCTAACTTGCAAGAGTAGACAAGGCCTGAATGTTTGAAAGCTAGTTCTCAGGGAGGGAATATTTACACTGCAATCAAGGTGTGAGACTGCAGCATGCATAGACTTATCTGAGCTAGCTTTAATACTGATAGGAGTGAAGGTGCAGCAGGGCCGGCTTCAGTGCCAGCTGTACAGGACTGCCCAGAAGGCTGGTTACTTACTTGGGTAGCCTGCCCCTGCTGAGTTTAGCATGCTGAACAAAGTTTAGAGTGTTTCCTATAAACGTATTCAAAAAGAAACATTTACTTAGTATTTTTTCAACTCTCTCCAAAAAAAGTTCCAATCTCACATGAAAGATAAAAATGATAACCCCTTAGAACAAATAGTCAATGAAGCTAGTTAGTAGCCCATATTCTAATGCTGGAAGGTCTGCTGCCCTTTTTCAATACAAAAAGATAGAGAAAGGTACAACCGGTAATTTACAGTGTGTGTTCTTTTGTTCATTATCATCAGATGAGCTACACTGAGGTGATAAGTCTAGTCAAGTTTACTAGTATCAGTAATGATTTTCAACCAAAGGGAACTATATAATTTTAAAGATGCATTTGTTCACAATGGTGGTTTAAAAATCAGCATTTTGATGAGACAACATAGCTTGCCTCTAGTAGACAGAAAGCAGCCATGTTACAATACATCACCAGCGATATTTACTGAAGTAAGGGAAACACAGCTGTTCAGAACTTTAATAATATATGCTTTCTGCAAGGTAATCCCATTTTTTCCCTCCAAGTCAAGACTTTACTCAAATTCTCTACAGCTTTTTCTTGTCTGACCTAAAAGAGATGCCACTAGAAGATATAAGGTTCTTCCCAACAGCTTGGGAACAGATTTAGTTTGGGGATTGGTACTTTAGGTTTTTATTGATTTGTATAGAAAATACAGCAATATTTTCTGCCAAGATTTAACAGAATTTGCTGCCAGATGATGCTGGTCATTGCACCTATCAGCTATAATAAGATAAACAACATAAGGCTTAATTGGTACTTGTACGGGAGACTTCCAAGGAAAAGCATAGTGCTACAGTGACCACAAAGTGGTGGTGGTGGCATATATATGTAGGTATAAGAGCCTCATTTATAACATGAAAAATGCCTAAAGTTACTGTGTTATATGAATACATCAAGAACAATAAAACATGTTAATGCTCTATCGCACAATAGTCTTTTAGGTCTCAAATTGCTGTCTCTTTGGTAGACAAAATGGTTCTTATGTAGAGCTTGTTGAACAGTTTTGATCAAATTATTTCTGTTCAAAATTTGTTTTTCTTCAAAAATGAGTATCTTTTGAAAATTAAAACTGAACATTTTTTTTTGTGTGTGTGTGGAAAAAGTTCAATATGAGTTTTCAAAAACTTTGAAACAAACTATAAAAAAAATCTACATTTTTTTGCAATTTCTTTTTTGTTTTTTTCTTTTTACCAGCCCTGTTCATATCCTATTCAAAATAGTGGTCATATCACTTCAGTAACATTCAGTTACAGTGGTTATTTTTACATAATTACTGGTTCATTGAGTGGATCCTTACTCCACTATGCAAACAAGGCAAACCCGCATTTGACTGAAAACTTGACTTCTCCTTACAACAGTAATGTGAACACTGAACATGTTAAGAATCAAGCCGTAGCCAGAACTTCTCATCCTCAGGTCAATAGCGCTTCTTTGCACTTGAAATGTCTGACTCTGTGTGGTCTCCAAGTAGAGAGCTGACAGGAAACAGTTTTCCTGTCCCATTACGTTGTTTGAGATTTTAATGTTTTTTCCATGGTGTACCAGGACAAACTGAACACCTTTTGAATCTTTTGGCAAAAGGAGAGAGATAGAAATCCCACAATATCCAATAGCCTAGTGGTCAGGACACTCACCTTTGAGGCAGAACAGGGACTCAAACCTCAGTTTCTCTCTCTCTCACTCTCATTTTGATCAGAAATTATATCCCAGACCGGAGAAACCTTTCCCACAAAAGTTTCTTTAAAATAGATATGTTTTTGTCAAAAGTTTATGTTGGAAAATACTGATTTGTCAAACCAGAATCATTTTGTTGAAAAATTCTTGACCAGATCTATCCTCAAGATTGACTTTCTGATTACACATGTATTGGCATGACAGCTCCTCTTCCTATCCTCTAGCCCCCAACACTACCTCTGACTCTAGCAGACCTTTCACTTCTCTCCCACTGGCTGTGAGCTTCTCTTCCTGCCACAGAGCCTGCCACAGAGCTGTCCTCCACCCTTCCTCTTCTCCCCCTCTTTAATCCCTGCAGAGTCTTTTCTTGCCCTCTGCTCCTTTCTTCTCACCTCTCCTGTGATGTTCTAGTCTTCCTCATCTCCTGTTCTTTCTCCCAGAATTCCCACTCCCCCTCCCTACAGCCTTTCACATCCTATTGTTCCTCTCCTCCCTAAAGTCTACCCAATACCTTTCTCCTACTCTTGTATCTTCCATGTCCTCACTGGGCCAGATCCACAGAGGGATTTAGGTACCTAAACCACACTTTTAGGCATCACAAAACCTCCACACGCTCCACAAAACCTGTGCTTAGCTGCAGCCTATCCCTGCAGGCACCTAATCTTACTCCGTAAATTTTCATTGCAGAAGTTCCTTTGGAGCCTCAGTTTCTGTCTCTGAGTATGTGCACTGCTGTTGCCACAGGCAAGCCACTAGCTGCCTAAGCCCTAGTACAAGCCACAAGCCAGAGGAAGCGAGAAGGTAACAACCTGTCTTGTAGCCTTTAGCTTCATGGATGAGGTACTCCCCTAGGATATAGGAAACCTTAGTTCAATTCCCTCCTTTGGCTAATGTGGAAAAGGGATTTGCCCAGGGATCTCCCGCTTTCCAGATGAGTGTCCTAATCCCTGGGCTATAGAGTGATTCTCACTCAGTTTCTGGCTCAATTAATAATTAAACATTACAGCTTAACATCCTCAATAAGACAGACTGAGAGACACTCCCCTGTATCAGAATATTCCACAGTCCAGTGGTTTTGGATACTTAATTTAAGAGCTGGGAAACCCCTGGGAAAATCCCTTCTGCTCACTAAGCAATGAGAAGAATTGAACCAGAGTTTCCTACATATTGGGAGTGTACCTTAACCACTGGACTAAATCTTATAAGGGAGACTGCCTTATTGCCCTTCACCCCTCACCAAACCATTTAGTGTGCATTAGCCAGGTGCTTAACTCATTCTTGCAAACACCAGCTTAGGCACAGAAGCTGCCTGACTCCAGGAGTGGTGTGCCCAGCTGTGGATCACAAGCAGAGAGAGGCACCTCCCTGCAGCCCAGACTTAGGCATCAAACTCTGTGAGATGGGTGGGGCTTAGGATACATCCCTCTGATCATCATCTCCCATTGGATAACTCAGGCAGGGAGCTGCCTGGTGTGCTGGCTTTTGTGGATCCCATTCTTAGGCACCTCTCTCTCCCCATTCATTGTATAGGGAGCCTCGGTGCTTAACTCAGTATTTGTGGATCCCATTGTTGTTCCAGTGATTTTTCTAGGCACCTAAAAATTAGGCATTGAAATGCCTATATCCCTTTGTAGATCTGAGCCAGGGTGCCCCAGCAGTCATCTCCTCATCACTGTTCCTTCCTTCACTCCACTGTCCCCCTCCAATCACTGTCTCCCCCAGCCTCCAGTGTCCTTTTTCTCCCACTGCTGAGCAGGCTGGAGCTGCGCCAGAGTCTTCTCCCTACTGCCTTGCAGGGGATGTTTTGCACCACAGCTCCTCATCTCAAGGGAGAGACAGAAAAGGAGATGTGAGGCTAAGTGACCCAGGTGGGGCTAGAAGAGCAGCGGCAGCTCCCTCCTCAGTAGACACCATAGCCCAGGAGGGCAAGACAGACTGAAGAAGACCCACCTGGTCCAGGAGACTCAGCTGGTAGCAATAAAGCTGTGAGAAAGAGGAGAATTGAAAGACTGATGAAATGGGCTGACGAATGAGTGGAAAATGGTTTGTGAGGACTAGAAAGTCATCTTTTGCTGTATATATGGACTGATCAGAGAATGGATTTTTCTGTATGCATTTGGTGGGGGGTGGGCAGGAACAGAAAATGAATTATATGAGGCAAAATATGAGGAAAGAAACAGAGAATGGGTTGGCTTCAGAGTGGTGTTGGCAAAAGTAGTGAGTGAATTTGAGGGGAATGTGGAAGGAGACATGGAGATGAGGAAAGGAGGAAGAAATTTAGAATCAGGGAGATGAGAGAGAGAGAGAGAGAGAGATGACACAAAACACATTTGTTCGCATAAAATTACATTAAAAGCTATTTTAAAAGTTATAAAATTGCAATAGATACTCAAAGATATTAATAAAATAAAGCAAAACGTGTCTAAACAAATATTAAACATGGATCTCTAAAGCATCATCCTCAACAACTTCACTCAAAATGTTATTAACACATCAAGTCAGCGAGAAGGGTCCAAGTTACAAATCAATTTGTAAAAGGTGTAATCAATCTGCAGCTGCTTCACAGTCAGGGTGCAGAACAATCCTAGCATGTCACACTGCTCTATCTCAGCTATTCTGTTCTGGTGAGATTTCAAAACAACTAGTTTTGCCTGACCCAGCAAAAAGTTAGCCAGGCAGGAAACTGACTGAATGTGTGCATTGTATCTCATTGTGAGAGCAAACAGACGCTTGGAGAAAACTAGTTCCAAACAGCCAAAAAACTTTTGCACAAAAAAAAAGAAGAAAAAAAAGAGGGATAAAACAGGGGCAATGTACGAAAAAGTGAAATATCATTTCTGAAGCCCAATAGAAGGGGGACTGTGTAGACAGCTCAGGGTAATATGGTGCACAAAACTATTGGCTAATACAATGCTACACAGGAATCTCCACTGCAAGTTACTGGAGCTCTCAGAAAGAGGAAGTTTGTACAACCTCCTTCAAGCCAGAGACATAGTAACCCAAGGACAGGGGCATCTTCTAGGCTGTATCAGAAAGATCAGAGAGGGTGGCATAATGCCACACCTTAACATCCATGCCATAGAGCTGCTTCTTGGTCATGGGTGCAAAAGGAACATTCACCAAGTCCATGCAGGACAACAGTCGGCTTGGTTGTACAAGGATCTTTTCCACAGACGGAGAGGCAACTAGTGAGTGGAATGTAGGATTCCTCTCTGGAAGAACATCTGCTGCAGAAACTTTCTGCAAATACTGAGCAGCCTGAAGGAGCACTACCTGGAATTCATTGAGGCACTTAGCCAAAAAAGACACAGACTGGATTCTGGTCTGAACAGCAGGGACTTTTTCTGACTTTCAGCTTGACCAGCTAGGAACAATTCGGTGGAACAGCTTGGTGAACCCAGCCTGAATAAAGGCAGAAAACAGGCTCCTAGAGGAGAAAGTTTCAGTGAGAAAAAAGGGGTTAAAAACTAGTGTCTCTTCTAAGAGCCATAAACTGGAAAATGCCTTGTCCAGCGACACACTTTGCAGAAACTGCCAGGCATTAAAGAGACCATTATAGAATGGAGTCAAATCTGGACTCTGTTCGACCAGGTACCGACCGAAATAGGATGAGAGTCAAATCCCATCCCTCCAACATGGCAGAGGAGAGAAAAAACAAGGGACTTCTAGACCAGTGGGGAGTCAGAGTACAACAACCACTGGAACAGACTGGAGGCAGAAGGCCACCACGTTACTGACTAAATCGATGAGCCGCTGGCCCCCTTCATCTAATGGGAGGAGAGAAAAGCAGGGCACAAACAGTGGCAGTTATTTAAAAAATGGTTAATATGCCTCTGTATCTAGTCCGAAAGGCCTCAGGGAGGGTCCAGACACACTAGCCGGTGCCACAACATTGAGGCCACAAGATTGTTGTCAATCCAAACTCGCCCCCCAAAAGAGTTCAGCAATAAGCCAGCACCATCTCCTCATTCCCCTCCCAGTTCCTTAGCATATATTGTTCAGGTCCAAAAATGATCCCCAGCACCTTATTCCCAGAGGTACCCCACTGCAAGTGTTGTGGCAATGTTACACTGCCAAGAGGCTAGTTAAAATGGAATTGCTCTTAACCCAGTTAATGTGAGCAGAAGACGCCTGTTCATTCACTTATAAACAAGCGAGAGGTGCCTGCACATCACCATCAGATATGATAAAAACTGAGATATCACCACAGGCTGACAGACTACCAGGAAAGCATCTGGCAGTCCTGGAAAAGAAAGGCCAGTCAGACAGCTTCTGAGGACATGCAGGAATGACTCCAAATTAAGAGCATATAGCACCCCAGACAGAGGACACACCTGACGAATGCCTTGGTGAACTGGGAAGCAGTGGCTAAGATCCTCATTAATCTTTAGGAAACTAAAAAGATTATGGTGCAATAAAGAAATATACAAAGAGAACACTGGCCCAATGGTGAAAGCTTCTAGTGGATTTAAAAGAGAACTGTGGTTAACTCTCTATCAAAGGCCTTCTCCTGGTCTTTTGAAATAAATCCTGTATCCAGATTACAAAGTTTCCTAACAGTAAAAGCATAATTATTTAAAAACAAAGTATCAAAAGCACAGCAGTTAGGAATACAATAAGTTTGATCTGGGGGTAACAGAGTCCAGCCAGTTAGGTAAGTCCTGGGATAAAGTTTTAGAATCAGAAGAGAGAAGAGAAATAGAGCTCCAATTCTATCAAACAGAGAGATTACCCCCTTCCTCTAGGCTTTTTTTTCCCCTTTTTCAGCAGGTGATCGCTGCTCTGTGACAAATAAGGGGCAGCTCTTTCTCCTGGAAACACTGCAGTCCAACGAGAAAAAAGTCAGGACCAATAAGATGTCAGCAATGCTTGTAAAATTCAGATGGCAGCCTATCAATACCTGGAGCCTTGCCTGTAGAAAGCTATTGGACTGCAACAGAGAGCTCCTGCAATGACAGTGGGGCATCCAGGCACTGCTACTCTTCACTAGTAAGATGGGATAACCTGTGGTGCAGTTCCTCCATTGCCAGCATGTCACAGGCTTCAGGCGAGTACAGAGTGCTGTAAAAAGAAACGGCTGCTTTCCAGATCTCAGTAGGGTCAGCCATTCAGATGACTATCCAGCAGCCATAGGGAAAATAAATCTGCTGACAAGCTGACTTTTTCTTCAACCCTAAGAAAAACCTTGTGGGACCGTCAATGTCATGGAGCTGAGTAAAACAGGCCCAAACTAGTGCTGTTTGCACCCTTTTGTCCAAAAAGCACCTCAGGAGTCAGTTCTTTTAACTAAGATTTACTGAATCTGCTTTGGGTTTCCCACATCAAGGTTACCATGACATGAAAGATGTCTCATTCCAGGCCACTCATGGTCTGATGCAAGAACTGCATGGTAGCCTGGATCTGGGTCTGGACTTTTCTGACATCCCACCACTGTCTCAGAGCCTCATACAGGGGCTTATGCTGCCGCTGATGCTTCCAAAACACAGCAAACATCTGGATGAAATTCAAGTCCTGTAAGAATTTGCTATTAAAGCACCAATGGGAAGCACAGACAAGAAGATGGAAAGACATAGTAATGATCAGACAAGCGAGTACATGGAAGACTGAACATAAATATTCATACTGGTCTTCATAGTATAAAAGTGATTCAGACTAGCCCCTGAGATCTGGTTGGGACTAGCCTTCAGCCAAGAGTATTGCTAACAGTGGACTGAGAGAACCTCCAAACATCTACTAGCCTCAAATGTTTGTCCTTAACTCAAACTATATCAAAAGTTACCACTTTTTGGAATTATCAAGTTTGTTCCCAATTGCTTTATTCTTCATACATATCTGAATTTTCCAATTCTGCTTAGGACCAGGAGCAGAAGTGCTGAAATTCTATAAGGATTTGGCATTTCTAGCATAACAAAGGCAGAACATACCAGAAATTTCACACCAGAGCCTTTTTTTCACAAGGTTTCCTGACCACTTTTGTTACCTCAATATGTAGTTCAGATACTACAGTATTTGGATAGGTACCTAAACTTTTGGGTCCTTTTTGGAATTGAACCTTTTGAAGTTCACCCATCTCTAGTTATAACTGGGAACTAGCCAGTAATACCAGTAGATGACAGCAGATTATCCCTCAATCTACTTCATCACTTGATCTTAATTTCAATTTATAAATGAATGTCTATTCTAGGCACCCTTGAAACAAGCGACACAAACAGCAGTAGCAAATCAAGAGCCTCTGTCTCCTGTAACAGTTTCAGAAAAACTCTTTTAGAAACTGTTTAGAGTTGTACAAATGTTACTGGCACTATATTTTCTCTCTCTTGTGTAAGGCTTAGGGGTATTGAGAAGAAGCCCTAAAAATTACCTAAAACAGAAATAAGTCAAGCCTAATGTGTGTCTTCAAAAAAAAATACATAAATACAAAAAAAGTAAACCCCATTCAAATAGATCAGATTTTATTACATAAAATCAGTTATGAACATTTTCGGACACCTTCATTCAGATAGTTATTACCCCTTCCAAAAAACCAAGGACTAGCCAAACCTAAATTCTGGCCTAAGCTAATTTATGAATTAATTTTATTAATTTAGAAGTGCAGAATGTACTGTCACCAATAACAGGTCCTTTAATCATCAGCTATATTAAATTTGTTATATGAAGTGAGATTGGCGCAAATAGAGACACGAGGACTTTATTTAAAACCCAAGCATAAGCATAATTATACCAAATGGATACATATAACAAAGCACTCCCTAGATTGTGCATACTTACAATCTTAGGCTGGTACAAGATAAAGCATTCCCCTATGTTGACTTACAATCTCATGAAAACTGGCAGGAATGATAGAAAAGAAAGTTAGAGGGGTTGTTCATACTCAGGCTTCTGCCATTCAATCATGCCTGGTGTCCCAACCAGGAGAGGGTCTGACCATCTTTTTATACCCATTTTTTTTACATTCCCCACACATTTGGGATCATATTTGATTTAGGTCTCAGCCCCCTGCCCATGTTTGTCACTCTAAGGACCATAATTAAGGTGTTCTGACTGTTACATTTCAGAATGGTTTCGATATGTAAATATGGTTTCATTTCCAGCGGAATTTCAGTATAAGTAACCAGGAATCTGTTAAAGTGCCCCTTTGTGCTTTTCTATCACAGGATGCATATTGCTAAATCTTACAAACCTAGGTCAGGCATATTAGGCTAACATACAGGCATTGTGCTAACTAATCATGCCTTATGCTAACTATTTAGTTCCCATATTTATTGCAAAAGCCTGTTCTATTACATTTATTTCCCCTACTTGCATCATTACAGCTTTAATTACTTTATCACTATCTAAAGCATTTTAGTATGCCTTAGCCAGTGATGTATAGTTTAATTTTGCATAACAACCTTCCCCAAGATCAGCTCAGGTAGTTGTTGGAGACTAGTATCTGCACTACTTCCCTTTCATTCAGGGGCAGCTCCAGGCACCAGCGCTCCAAGCGCATGCCTGGGGCGGCAAGCCATGAGGTGGCACTCTGCCAGTCTCTGCGAGGGCGGCAGGCAGGCTGCCTTCGGCGGCATGCCTGCGGAAGGTCCGCTGGTCCCACGGCTTCAGCGGACCTCCTGCAGACACGCTGTCAAATCCGCGGGACCAGGGACCTCCCTCAGGCAAGCCACCGAAGGCAGCCTGCCTGCTGTGCTTGGGGCAGCAAAATACCTAGAGCCGCCCTGCTTTCATTTTACTTCTGTTCTTTTGTTTTCATGTCACTGTTGTGGTGTGTGAGGGTATAAATTACTCCTAGGCCCACTCAAATGAATCAGAGTCTAAATCCAACAAAGTACATAAGCACATGTTGAAGCATGTGCATAAGCTATTCTCCTGCCAGGAACTGGGATGTGGGCAGTTAGGTCTAGCGGTCAGAGCCAGGGACAGGAAGCCAATAGGGAGTGAGGCTGGGAATAACACAGGCAAGAAGCCACTATAGCTACAGACAAAAACCTGGAGCAGCCATAGATCAGTTGATATTGTTGAGCTTCAGAGTGATTTGCTGACTTCCTTGGCCAGTCAGGTAGCCCTGCTGTGGCTCAACTGTGCTCATAGGTTGCCTGGTCACTGGGCAGGTGCAGTCTCATTCCTGACATGCCCATTTCAAAGAATGAAGGTTATTTCTTACCTATGTATTTCTATGTTTTTCTAAAAGTGTTTTTTTTTGAGAAAATGGCAACATTTTCCTGTGATGTTCTCCATGAAAACAGTGGCACAGTGAGTTTAGATGTATGCAGCTGTAGCTCTTGTTTAAGCAAGATTTTTTTTGCACAGAAATTTCCTTGAGGTTTTGAATACAGTTTCTGAGAATATCTGTGATACCTTGGCTATATTTCTAAATTGATGTGTGCATTGATTTGGGCATGTAGGCAGTAAGGATGTGTTACTAACCATTTGAGTCAAGAGACCACACAGATCATGGCTTCATTTGGAGGAAATGTATTGTGAGACTTTGTTTGGACATGCTACAGACATCCCAGGGTAATGTGGCAGGGCTGCCTAGATGCCACTCTAAATAAGCCTGGAGCTATGGACATCTTAGTATGCACGTGGCACAGAAGCTCTAATTCAGACCTTGTACTGCCATGCTGGCTGATCTAGGGTCTTGGCAGCTCACTTGGAGGCTACTTGGATACTACAATCAACACCTGGTTCCATGCCTCATGCTGTCGCGTGTAATGGCTGACCAAGTTATTGCAAAATTGCCAACACAAAATTTTCAAAAACCATAAGTCATCTCTCTCCTTCCTCCCTGCAAACATCAGATTGTCTTAAAAATCATGAGATTTTTGGTATATATTTTGGATGACATTTATTTGCCTTCCGGTTTTCAAGCCTTGAGGGTGCGCCCGAGACACATTTTTAAACTTTTCTCTGCAACCATAAGGGCTAGAAACTCAGTCTAAAAATATGAAAGCTGAGATTCTCACGTGATCATTTGTCTCCATGAGTTGGGGCTTCAAGTAAAATAGACAAATGTGCTAAGAGTTGGTGACAGTGCTTAGCTGTGCTTGTGGGAATGGGCAGGTGGTCAAGGAAATGTATAGTACTTAGTACTCCCCTGGCCACGTTACCTTTTCTTCTGTTGGGTGTATCAGCTATATTGGTCATTAACAGGGGATATCTGATGGTTATGTGGAGAAGTAGTACCTCACATAACCATCTTTTCCCATCTACACTGTTCCTACCAATTTTGCTCCTTTCCACACCACATATGGTAGATCAATAATAGCTAAATAAGGTTTTGGGATAATTTAGTTTATATAGGCTATCTTAAATAAATACCAACAAAAAATTACTTAAGGTGTAAACATTTCACCAGTGCTGCTAGAATCCAGCCTGGCTCAATTTGCCATCTCAGTGTTTGCAAATAGTTCCCGTCTCTTTGTGTGAGGGTCAAATGGGTTACTTTATACATCATGTCCTGCAGGATGCACAGCAATGGAAAACTTCCCGCTGATGTACAGCCCTTTGTAACGTCCACATCAGTGGGATCATGGGGACTAAAATACTTTTTGAAATGCAGCACTGCTAATACCAGCTGGCAAATTTATTGTTCCAAGAGTTAAAAAAACAATGAAAACATTTATTGACGCTATAAAATCCAACATAATAGTCTGACTGTCAACATATGAATGAAGCATTTTGTGAGGGTTCATGATAAGATAGAGGATGGGAAATGGGATGCTATTAGAAAGAGAGCAAAAATAAGAGTGGGGGGGAATCAGGTGTATGGCTGTACCTTCATTTGCAAATAAAATACTCTCCATGCATCCACATTGTGTTCAACCAAGGGTTTAAAATTGGAAATAGCTTTCTATTTTCTTCCCTGCTAACTTAAGTAACGCATCTCAATTTTACATCAAGTATTTTTTATGGACTGTATTGAGATTAGACTCCACATAGCTGTTCTGCAGATTCATTCTGCTGTTTTATCTCCATCAGTAGCATCATCCTCCACCTCATTAATCAAGCAGGGAAGTCAAGGAATAAGGAAAGAAAGTCTTTAAAATTCATTTTTAAAAGCAACAACCCCCCTAAAACATTCAATGCCTATAACTTCAATAATGATGCTCTTGAAGATGGCACTGAAGGAAATACTTAATAGGGAGCAAATCAAATAGAGAACATCAAGATTCGCAAAAGTCCTTGTTTCAAGTTTGAAGTGATTCGCCTTGATAAAATACTTTCTCATTTCGGAGTGGGGGTGGCGGAGAGGGTATTCCAAATAACTGTCAAAAAAGAAAGATGACAGAAGCTTCAGGCATGAGAAACCATTTTACATATTTTATTTGTGTAATGTTATTGCTTGCAGAAATTCATGGTTATACTGAAAGGAAAAAATAAGTTGCTTTATTGCAGTTGAAATTCCAGTTCATTAGATCTTGTTTTGCTACCTTTTTCAGAGCCTCAGATTTCTGAAGGAATATACAGTGTTGACTTTATCCTTTGTTGCCACAGTGATGGATGGGCACAGGGTAATATCTTGAATATAGCAAAATAGAATTTGAACTAGAAACATAGGAATTACCATAGTGAATCAGACCACTAGTCCTTCTAGAGCAGTATCCCATCTCAAATAGGGATTTCGGAGGAAGAGGTAAGAAACCTATAATTATCAGTTATGGAATAACCTCTTCATATGGGAGATTTCTTCTTAACCCACTCAGTTAGTGATTTAGTTTATGCCCTGAATCATGAAGGATTGTATCATTATTTTTATTCTGTCTCATTCAACTGTGGTATTCCTAAATTTCTATCTAATTATCTACCTAAAACATGTAGAACAAAGACAGGAGCTCACTCAGTCAAAACTGCTGCCTTGTTTTCTATATGTCATTTGTTCCTGGCACTATTCCAACATATCAGAATATCCTAATTTGGCTTCCTTTCAGTTGATTTGCTTTTCAGTGGGAGACCTGTCTGATCTTTCTTTGCACTTCATCAATTGGTTGCCCCTGCAGCCAGGATTTTTGCCAGAAAAAAGTAGAAGTACCATGTTATAATAAGGGTGGCATGTATGCACATAGTGACTGTGAGGACACACAAATTATCACAAGTTACCCTGTTATAAAGATTACACGTATTCTAAATGTTGCAGAAGCGAATGCACCTGTGCAGCTTGGGAGCTCCTCAGGGCAGCTAGCTCTTCTTTGTGTGAAGCTCATAAGCCACAATCTCCTCTCTTATGGGGCTTTGGAACTCTGCATGACAGCCACCTTTTGTTCCTGAACAGCTTCTCAGGAGGGGACCCTCTGCTTCAGCACAGTTCAGGAACTTCCCAGGAGGGGAAAGGCTGCTATCATGCAGAGCTCCTAAATTGCACAATGGCATAGTGTGCCCCCAATGGGACAATGGAGCTGCACATAGCACCTTCCAGGTTCAGCCTGCCTGCCTCCTTCTGGAGCACAGCAGCAACCACTCTCCCCTTGTCATTCTAAGATTGTGCTATTCCATGTTTGCCTCCAGTGCTCCCTACTGATTATTTGCCCTTCCTCTTATCCCTCTTCCCTTTCTTTTTCTGATGTGCCCTCGTGGCCACACTGAAATAATTCAGTCCCTTAAGATTGCTGCTGGATGTATCTGTCTGTGCTACCTCTGCTCTGTTCTCCCTTTGGACTCTGTGCCTGTCATGCCTGAAACACTGCACAGGAAATCAAACGCAGTACAGCAAGGATAGTTGGAAGTGCTGGACTGTTACTCCCAATAGTAATTACCACCTATTACCACTGTGGGAAACACCTTCTGCCTTCCTTTCTATATATGGGTCTTCTGGGCATGCCAGAGAGTGATCCAAAAAGCTACAGCTATAAGTGTGTGTACAGCCTTATTGTGCATGGCAGCTGTTACTTGTTGCATGTGCAGTGAAATACCTGAGTGCCTAACAGAGGTTATTGCCTTGGGCTATTATCATTTTCCACTCCACTTTTTTCTTTCCTTCTTTTTCAACATCTCGTGTATCTGGAATTCTTGTTAATATAAGGGTGCTGCGAGGAACAGCTAATGCTAACTTGTTTGTTAAGGGGTCTAATCACAAGATGTGTAGGGATCAAGAGACAACTGAGACTGTCTGGGTCTTTGTTTTTTTCACTGATAATTGTTAACTTTTAAACAGAATTTGCAGAGTCCTTACTTGGTGTTTGTGATCCCATCAGTGTTACACTTGTTAGGACCTGCAAAAATCAGAGAGTGTAAAGGAAAGAGCATAATCTAAATCAATGGTCTACACATCAAGAAGGAGCTGGGCAGGCAGTACAGAATAGCCAGGCAGCATATTGCCAGATGTGCACATGTGGTATCACATTCATCCTGAGATTCCCCATGTCTAATGGTGCAATACATAATTTTTGTAATTATTTGTGGCTCATCTTTTACTTGGGGACGGAGGCAGAACTGGTGGCAGGCACTCAGCTTGATGTGCAGATTCTATCCCAAATCTTTGCAATGCAATGTGGTCCAGGGGGAGGGATAGCTCAGTGGTTTGAGCATTGGCCTACTAAACCCCAGGTTATGAGCTCAATCCTTGAAGGGGGGCCATTTGGGGCAAAAATCTGTCTGGGGATTGGCTATTCTTTGAGCAGGGGGTTGGATGAGATGCCCTGGTCCCTTCCAACCCTGATATTCTATGATTTGCTATTGGGATTTATTTACAGGTATGTTGATAATGTTCATCATAATAGGGTCAAAATCCTTTCTCCAACCCACAGAAGAAAGAGGGCATGCTTTGCAGACATATATGAAGATTTAGAGGGAGAGATCCTTCCCAGGCCACAGATTGGCAGAAGTATCACTTAGCAGGCATTACCTCAGCCTGACTCCCCACTCTCTTCCATCCAGAGAAGTTTGACCATAGGAGCCACAATCACAGATTCACCAACCACATTCCTCCTCCAAATCATTCTTGCCGTGCTTTTAAAATATCGCTCTGTGTTAAGCTGCCGGGAGCCCCAAAGGATCTATATTCCACATTGCATAGGGGAATGAGATACCTACTTGGACTCCAGGTATCATACACACAGAACACTTATTCCACTACATTCGCAGCCTACCCCCTTGTCTTACCTGATCTGCAGGATTTGGCCTATAAAAAACAACTGAAATGTCCTCATTTCAGTTCCATATGTCTAAGATTTCCAAAGGGGTCTTCACCTCCATTCAAAAATGTTTAGGGGTCCACAAATGAAAAAAAGGTTGAAAACCACTGATCTGTCCAATACAAATGGCATAAAAATAGTGCTGCTGACTTGTATCATTCTTATCAGCCTTATTAAAAGTCCCTAAAGTGACTAAAACTGGCAAAAAAAAAGATAAAAATGTAATCTACTCTTCACCATTAATGCTGATGGTCTGTTTTTTGCATTTACATCTCTTTAGACAAAGAAAATAACCAAGTGGTTTTTCACTTTTGTTTATAGTCAATTTCTTTTTTCATTTGTTGTGCACTGTCACAATGATGTTACATTTGACAAACACTGCAGGGGATGTCTAGATCCAGACAATAGAGAGAGAGAGAGAGCAAGTTTGTGTGTGTGTGTGTGTGTTTTCACTGGGATTTTTGAAAGATCCTGGCTTACTGATATTGATCTTAAGTTCTAGTAAAATCTTAATTTTTCTATAATCCACACTTTGAACATAAATTGACCTGACTGTTTCCTTTTCAACATAGGATATGGCTGTTTTTTTGCTAAATATTGTTGGATAGAGTATTGCAGTGCTCAAATAATTCTTTATGCATATTGATTGTTTGGTGTCTACCATATGCCATGGATTAGTTTAGCCTTTAGGAATACTGTGTTCTGTTTTGATGCGAAGGAAAAGAACAGATGTGTTGCTATCAAAAGTGGCTTTTTTCCCCCCAGAGAGGAGGCATAAAGGGAGAAGCTGTAATTCTTTGGAGAGCTATGAGTAGGAGTAGAAAACAATTACTAGTTGCAGTTGTAGGCTGCCTGTAGGTGTATGCTGTCCTCAGCTGTGACAAGTATGTATGACCATCCTGGACAACCTATGTGTTACAAAAATGAGTCTGTAGTGGATTTAGAAACTAAAGTAGAGCAATTTTTGATCAAACAATGTGGATGACAGGAATCCTGAATGTCAGTTTGTACAGCATTTTTAGGTTAAAATTACTGCCCCCTATATATCTCTCACATTTTTCCTTCCATTTAGGATTCGTTGGAAGTATTCTACCAGCAGGCTGAATGTAAATTAAATTACATTATAAGTATTCAGGCAGGTTTGTTGTTTTTATCAGATTCTTACTTTTTAAAAATCTTCACAATGACTTTACTATCACTATTAATAATTAGGTAATCATAGCCTTAAATTCTATAATTGCAGCTGGACTGCCTCATGACTGAAGTATAAGCTTATCATATGAATTAAACAAATTCTACTGAGGAAGGATATACTTGCTACATGTTCTGGTACGAAGAGGAATTTCCAAAAGCCAAATTGTTCTCTCCATTGAGACCTATTGGAACTTCAGGATTAAAAAATGTGCAGCAAATCTGTTTGTAGACTGTTTTTTTTAAATTAGTCTGGATTTCAGACAAGAAGAATGACTTTAATGCTCAAGGCCATGTTTATTAAAATGTATGTGATTCCTCTGCAATGACATATACTTTAGGGCATTTTAGGGATGAAAAATGGATCTCTTAATTTAAAAAGTAATTGTAATGAATTTAAACTACACAAAAATTATTAAATGTATTGACTATAGCTTTCTGGTATGAAAAATCATCCACAGTGGAAATATAAGAGAAACTAATCTAGTTGCCAACATTTTATTCTGTTAACTTTCCACATTTTTGAACGCTTAACACTTTTTATAAAATTTAGCAATTAAATGACCCTAAAAACTTTTTTTTTTGGTCTCTGGCTGCAAACTCTTAACTTCCCATCATCCAGGCAGCAGATTTCTATAACCCTTATTCACAGGTAGCACGGAAGAAGGGAAGATCTTCTTGAGCAAGAGACAGGAAGTCCAGAAGAGAGAGCAGGTCTGTTAAACTCCCTTTCTGGTTGTTTGACCGCTGAATTTTGTATGGATTTGTTTTCCCTCTTTTCATCAGTGCCTGCAGGTGAGTGTTCCAAAACAGACACTTAGCTAAAAGTTTAAATTTATGTAGAACTCTAAAGCAAGAAGTGAAGTCTTAAATGACGTAGGCTGTGTTTGTTACAATGTTCAGGTTTAAAATTCATGTAGATTCTTGAGATAAGTGAATTAAAAAGGGTTTGACGCTATGTTCCGTCCTTCACATCTCTCTGCCATCTGGTATTTTGTGTCAGGCTAGTGAGACTACTATGTGAATAAGGTCAAAACACTTGAGACCATTTAGTGTCCATTTTTTTATTTAAAAGTCTATGCCAATACATCTTTGTTCTTATTTAGGTTTTTAGTAACCTACTGTGTACTAGGGAGAAGTTCCCAGTCAACTTTTTACCAGAGTTTGCCTGCCTGTAGCTTTCAATGGGACTTTATCTGTGGATGGTTCACTGTTAACTTGCTCTTTCTTAAATAAAGCAGTTAAACCTGAGGATGAAATTTGTCCTGATTCGGATTTTAGAGTAAAAAGTCCAAATTAATGGGGGGTCCAGTAGCAAGTGAAAGTCTATTGAAAGCCACATGAGTCAAAACTTTATGATTTGAAACCTGTAATTCTTTTCTCTTACTGCTGCTTTCATTTTTCACACTGCTATGATTAGAGCATTTTTAACGTCTTCAGTGGAAAAAAGTATTTTACTATTCAGTTTTAGAATTTATTATAAAATAAAAGTTGAAAACAGGCATGGGGAAAACATTCCTGAGCGTTGTGTTAGCCAGCAATTTCTGTCTTAAAGTTACTTTTTTTTCTTGTAGTATACATCTGACCAAATCATTTAAATAGTTCTTCTCCCATGGCTGACCATCATTTTACTTCACTTTATTAAAAAATTAATCAAGATGGTTGTATGCATCTGATTTAAATGTTATGAGTTAAGATATAAACTTTACAATGACACTGCATCATTAACTCACTCCATTTAGCTTAATTATATTTCTGATAATATGGTCAGATACGGATCTGGAACTCTAGGTCAGATATAAATAGATAGTAATACCACGAGTAGGTTATGTAGTGAAGAAACAATGCAATATCTCTTCCAGCATCACCCTGTATATTGTGTTGAACTCTGCCAAATTATCTCCATTTTAACGATCCTTAGCTACCTTTATCTACATGTTTCTAAAATGGTTAAATTACTAGTTTGCCCATAATGATAATATCTACATGTCAAATTCTGTGTGGTGTTTTTGTGCAACTACATTCCAATGTATTGTGAGCGGAGTTGGAGTGCATCAATTTCAAGTCATATATAGGACCTCAGACATAATGTGTACTCTGGAATGAAAGACAAATGGTCCACTAAGATAGGAAGCCCCCTAATTTCATTTTATTTCAAAACAACTTATTGTTGAGGAAAAATCATAAAGATAATTTGCTTTAGAAGTTGAAGGACTTGGATACATCATAGAATGAAAAATAATTTGGTGCTAATTCAATTCCCAGTCAACAGATGGCTCCATCACAAAACTTCTACCACCAGCACCATTGGTCTGACATTCATCTTGGCAGCGTCATCAGAGAGGCCAAGGTTTATATGGGCCTGTAGAAGTAGCCCTGCTAGAGGTAGATGGTTTGGAGGTGTGTACAGGAACTGCCTGTGATATGTCTTTTCTCTCTAGACAGAGGACTGTAGCTCTCTTAGCTCTGGCAAATTTCAAGGAACCAAATGATCTTTCTGTATTTAATTTAAAAGAAATTACAAGTGTGAAAGCTGTAAAGTGTCATCATATTTTGCTACAAGTATTAGTTTGTATCAAACCTATCTGCTGAAGCTGTTTTCAGATCACTGATACAACTAGGACACAATTCAGTATTAAGAGTTGGTCAAGTCACCTGAGAGTGAACTTGTGTTAAATGACATACCTCTTTGCAGGATTTAATGGTGTTTAATGCTCAGTGCAGGCAGGGAGATAATTAAATTGTATTTTCTTTGTATTGTTCTCATTTAAGGAACCTGGACTGGCCATAAGTCCAGGCACAATACTCAATTAAACTTAATTCCTTAAGGTGAAAATTCTGAAAACGCACTTCCATGAGGGATTTCTGCATTAGAAAGTAATATAAACTATATACAGCTGGATTTTAACTTTACCAGATTGGTTGATGAAGAAAGCATTTCACAAAGATTGCAATAATCCTTAAAGTGTGAAATTTCAAAGGATAACCTAAATTTACCAATATTTTGCTAATCTCGGGCCAAAGTTTCCAAAGCTCAGAACCAAAGTCTATGAGATGAAATGTGTGAGTGTTTGCATATGTTATTGTGCAAATTGTCCTTCACATGCGCAAATGGGCACTTCAAGCACTTTACATATTTTTGCAAGTGCTCTTCAATCCTCTTTCTGAAAAGTTGAGCCTTAGGTGATCATTTTTATTAAATATGATTTACTTTCTTTTGTTTTTTCTGGCAATGGCCTTTATTTGATCACAAATATTTATGTAACTTCAGTGACCAACCAGAGTGGTGATGGTTTTTCTGTTATTTCTAAAAACAGACTGCCAGTATTTGTCAGTTTCACATTAGTTTCACTCACTAAAATCTAGGAAAGCTCTCTTGTCAAAAAATTTAAGAGGTGTAGTTATCTTAATATTTTTAAACCTAATTGTTCAGGGAGGCAAACAGAAGACTCTCATTCTAAAGTTGGATATATTGAGTTTGGATTGACAGGTTCGTATTTTTACACATGCAGTGTGAGCATACACATGCATATTTCAGTTATGTCTGGTCTATGCTTGTGACCAGGCGGGATATTCAAATATTTCAGAATCCTGCTATCACAGGGTAACATTCCACCATTGGCAGAGGACTCACTCAAGGCCATCCATGTTGCAAGAATCCTGTAAATACCCCACTGATGAAGCAATGCAGGGGGATCAGCTGTATAAGTAGCCCTCTGTGCCTTTAAAAATAAACTTTAGAACAGCTCAGACTATCCTGGCATGGAGAGAAATTTGAGGATGGGTTGGGAGAAGGGCTTCTGGATCTATATTTCTGAAGAGGTCAATCCTTTGTGGTCAATCCCTAATTTGGTGTGTATATTCATTTCCCTAATTCCTGCTTGCATCTTAGCATAAAACCTGGCCACTGTCACCTAGAGAGTGCATTCAGTATCTAGTGGCCAGGGCCGGCTCCAGGCCCCAGCGTGCCAAGCGCATGCTTGAGGCAGCATGCCGCGTGGGGTGCTCTGCCGGTTGCTGGGAGGGCAGCAGGCGGCTCCGGTGGACCACCCACAGGTGTCCCTGCGGAGGGTCCGCTGGTCCCGCGGCTCTAGTGAAGAATCCGCAGGCATGCCTGCGGGAGGTCCACCGGAGCCACGGGACAGGTGAGCGGCAGAGCGCCCCCCGCGGCTTGCCGCCGTGCTTGGGGCGGCGAAATGGCTAGAGCCGGCCCTGCTAGTGGCCTAAACTTTTGGTGAGAAACTAAGTTTTTAATCCATTGCAAGAAGCAATTACTGATATTTTTCCCTTCAGGACCAGGGGCCAAAAAAAAGTGCTGTTTTTGGAATAATTTTAATTTTGGGCTTGTCTTTTAATACTTAGTAAGTAAGGCTGCAGTCCTGCATGATGATCACTCTTACAATTACCTTTATACTTATTTTAAAACTGGCTATAATATGTGTATCTTATTAATAACTTTTCTTCTTTTAGATAGGCTAACAGCAGACAAACTGTGAATAGACTAATTGTTTCAAATTACAGGTTTGAGGAGACAATTTTCTGACTATAAAAATTCTCTCTCTAATGATCCCATAAATTATATTTATCCTCCCTGTGCTTTGGTGCTACATTGAATATTTTAAGATTGTCTGTACTTGAAGGGTGTTGTTGGGGTATTTCTATGTATTTTAATTTCATAGCTAATTATATTTTTTTCTGTGCATAACTAACATGACATATTAGTGTTTTCAGAGTAACCCAATGAGTGCTAAATCAGAGGTGCAGCAAACTTTGCTGTGATTTTTCTTTAATGGTGCAGGATTAAATAAATCAGTAGAGAATTTGGCTTTTTATGTTTCTAGTAAAACATAAATCAATACAGAATACAATTAGTTGCTATTTATTGTTAATTATATAATTTTGGGGAAACATATGGGTCGATTCCATTTGTTGAAGAATGAAGAAAATCCCAACTGACTATACATTAAAGCCTTTCAGGATCCCCAAAATGGGATATGCTATTGGTAATAGAAGAGAGGTATGTACTTGAGGAACAATCAGCTATGTTCAGCAGTGCCCTGAGGATAATCTCGTTAGCATTTATATCAACAGTATTAAATCACCAACAAAAAATGTACTGCCACCACTCAGCAACCATCCCCGCACTGAACCTCTAATAAGTATGCATCTCTGCCTAAGCAACTACTACACAAACTTATTTTTGCAACCCATATTCTCCCATTCATCCACAATACCCACCAATATGTTCATTGTTACCAGTTATTTAATGTCTACATTCAGGGATTAATCATGTGTACTATAAACCTGGGCAGCAGATGTACTGGCATGTGATAATAGCAGGGGCAATACCTCCTGACAGCTGTGTGGACCATGCTGGAAAGTGCACCTTGCTTTAATTCAGGCTCTCTCACACAGAGGTCACCACTAGTGTAGGGAAAGCCCTTGGCGGGCTGGGTCGGCATGTTTACCTTCCACATCCTCTGGTTTGGCTGATCGTGGCTCCCACTGGCTGCGGATTGCTGCTCCGGGCCAATGGGAGCTGCTGGACAGGGCCGGCTTTAGGAAGAGCGGGGCCCAATATGAACATTTTCAAAGGGGCCCTGGCAGGGATGACCAAAAAAAAAAAAGTGTAGAAAAAAGCTTTCATTTCTTCCATGTATTATTTACTTTCCATAACTATATAAATAATACAATTATATATTATGTACATTGCATCATATATGCTGTTGATTGGTTATTAATGACCGCAGTTTCACATGTGTGGGTCCCCGCCACTCCCTAGGTTTGTGCACATGTGTGGGTCCCAGCTGCTCCCTGCCCTCCTCATTGAATCCCTCTTCCCTGCCCCCCTCAGGTGTGCAGGGTTACTGCCCTGGGAACTGCAGGGCAGCAGTGGACATAGGGCTAGTTGAAGGCAGGGCAAGGGGTGCGGGGCTGGCTGGAGACAGGGGAGGTGCAGGGGGTGGGGAGGGCTGGCTTCAGGCAGGGCCGCAGGGGGGTGCAGCAGGGGTTGGCAGGGCTGGAGACAGAAGAGTGCGTGACTGGCTGGCTTCAGGCAGGGGGGTTCAGCAGGGGTTGGCTGGAGACAGAGCAGGGGGTGCGGGGCTGGGTGCGGGCAGGGCAGGGAGTGCTGGGCTGATGTGGGCAGGGGTGTGTGTGGGGCTGGCTGGCTTTGGGCAGGGCCACAGAGGTGTGTGGAAGGGGTTGGCTGGAGACAGGGCAGGGGGTTTGGCAGGGGCTGGCTGTGGGCACGGGATGCAGAGCTGGCTGCAGGCAGGGGGGCGGGGCTGGTGCGGGCAGGGCAGCGGGTGCAGCAGAGGCAGCCGGAACCCCAGCCCTTTAAATAGCCCTCGGAGCCCTCCGCTACCCCAGGGCTCTGGGGGCTATTTAAAGGGACCGGAGCTCCAGCTGGGAAAGCAGGGCCGTGGGGCTTGCCGTGCTCCAGCCGGTTTTCCAGCTGGGGCTGTGGGGCTTGCCGCGCTCCAGCCAGAGCTCCAGCTGGGAGGGCGGGGCTGTGGGGCAGCCGGCGGGAGCGCAGGAGCTTTGGTCAGGGGAGCGGGGCCATGGAAGACCCTGGAGCAGACCGCAGCCAGGGTAAGTAAAAAAAAAAAAATTAATAAGGCTCCTAAGGCACGGGGCTCACTTAGGTGCGGGGCCCGATTCTCGAGAATCAGACGAATTGGCCTAAAGCCGGCCCTGCTGCTGGAAGTGATGGCCAGTAAATCCCTCAACCCACGCTGCTTCCAGCAGCTCCCATTGGCCCAGAGCAGCAATCTGCGACCAGTGGGAGTCACAATTGGCCAGACCTGCGGAGGCAGCAGGTAAACACACCAGCCTGGCCCACAGGGGCTTTTCCTACACAAGTGGCGACCCCTGTTTGAGAAACTCTGATTAATCGGTGCTTCCCCACTACTGCAGCTCTGCTCTCCTTTGCCCAGACATGGGACCACTGGTGCTGCCAGCAGCATTAGCGTGACCCCTGTCTTGTATTTTTTATTCCTGTTGCCATAATGAGTTCCTTCCATAAGTGCACTAAGCAGTAGGTATCCCTGCACCCTCTTTCTACCCCATGCAGTAGGAGACATGTATTAGTCCTTGGACTATAAAGTTTCCTGTAAAGCACCTAGCACAATTATGTAGCTATACAAACAATAAAATTAGCATTTACCAAACGCTATTGAACAAAGAGGAGATAGATGCTTTCTACTAGTCTCTCCTCCCAGTTTATCTGGTGTCTGACAATTCCCATGCAGTATACAAATGAATCAAAACACTCTTCATATCTAGCATACATGCTCAGCTTGTATTTTGTAGCTGTGAGGGTGCTTGTGGCAAGAGATTGTCAAACATCTGTTGGCAGAAAATGAGGGCAAAAATAAATTAATTGTGAACATATTTAGTCAACTTGTTTGGTTTCCTGGACAACCTCATCTTCTAGGTTAGAAGAGCAGATATATAATGGGGTCAGTTTTCTGGATTCCAAAAGGAGAGTCATTTCACACTGTCTGAAGAAGCCAGCAAGTATGCCATCAGTAGCAATAAAGATGTGCTTTGAATGCATGCTTTGAATGGAGAAGCATCGATATGGAATGGAGATAGCATCGGTCTCTATCCTGTAAACACTTTGGGGGACACCTTGACTCCATAGAAGTTATTGGCAGAACTTCCAGTGACTCTAATGGGGCCAGGATATCACCTTGGAGTCCTTGTTGTGGAAATGTATATAACTGATCTGGACGTAGAACAAACATTTTTTCTTTAGCCTTGACCTGATCTGGAGTGACTGTAAAAATGTAGGGTATCTGTGTGCATGTAGTAATCAGAAAAGGTATTTCAAGTACACGGACAGTTCTCAAATAATTTTGAAAAGATAAAATAGTTACAGTATTTCCTAATATTGCATTAAGGAGATGGGTTTTACTGCTGTGCAATCGTCTCCTAAATTCAAATTCATGCAGTATAGGAGCCGGTCCCTCGCAGGTATTTACTACTGTGGCAGGCCAATGGCTCACTGCTGCAGCGCCTCCTTCTGGTGTCCAGGGAATTAGCTCTCCAGTCTCCAGAGAGCCCTCTGCAGGCCACTGTCTCGCCTTGCCACTGGCTCCCATATCCCTCTCAGACTCCAGTGCCCCTTTGCCGTGGAGTGCTGCCCTCTTGCAGTGTCTCCACACTTTGGGTATTCCCTGCCAGGGAAACCCCCAACCCTCTATCCCCACCTCATCTCAATGGCTACTTCCAGTCACCATCTAGTCCCCACTCCCTGGGAAAGACTTCAGTCTGTAGTCCACTCATCACTGGCGAAGGGGGTTTGGACCTCCTGCCTTTGCCTGCCCTGGGCTGCACCTCTGCAACCCTAGAACTGTTCCTGGCCTTTAGCAAGGTCTGCAGCTGGGAGTTTTCCAGGTTGGAGTTCCCCAGTTCCTCTGGCCTTCCCCTAGCCCTGTGATACTCTAGGTACCCTGTCTAGCTCCCAGGCAGCCAGGCCCATCTCTCTCTATACAGCTAGAGTGAGACTGCCTGAGCTCCTGGCCCACAGTCTGTTATAGGACCTGATTGGGGCGTGGCCCCAGCTGTGGCTGCTTCCCCAATCAGACTTTTCTTTGGCTCGCAGCCCCAGCCCTCTCCCTAGGCTGATTGTAACCCTTTCAGGGACAGAGAGGGTTACTAGCCCGCCACCCCCACCCCCAATTCCCCACCCGTGGGTGTAGGGAGGACTCTTGGCCTGGGCTCCCCAGAGCTACTCCTCCAGGGCTGCCCCTCCAGGGCCGCACACTTCCTCTCTGACGCTTCCCAGCCTCAGGCCATCTCCCGGGATTTTGTCTCTGCCTTTCGGCGGGCCAGCTCCACAGCCTCCGGCCACACCCGTAGGTCTGCATCCCCCTGACCTTCCACTTGCAGAGTCTAGATCCTGGCCTCTTGTTGGGCCCACTAGGTCTCTGCCCCTTGGCTGAAGACCTGCAGGTGACTACCCCACTACAACTACATATAGAGATTATCATTAGAGAGAAAGGAAAACTTCACTTTAACCTAAGTCAACACGGTCATTTAAACCTACACACATTTGTCCCATCATGTCACACTCCAGTCTTTGAGTAACCGAATAATCTTCCTTATGTTACCTCATCTTTCCTCTATCCCCTCCCCACGGTGTGTTACCACATTTTTTGTAATGTCTGAAATTAGATTGCAAGCTCCTGAAGGTAACGACCAGGCACCTTATGTGTTGGGTTGCAAATAAGCACAATTTAGGATATTGTAAAATTAATAGAAAATGCTTTAGTGTGGAAGCTTCCTATCCAAGCATTGAGCTTCCCTTTTTGTGCCTGATCCTAGCCAAAAGTAAGTCCAAGATGTTTGTGAATTTCCTCCAACAATCTTCCCAGGCAGTTTTATACAACACACGTTAGGAAATCACTGATCACAGCTGTGGATAAATGAGTATCCTGTACTCTGAAGTCCACTAAAGTAGGCCTATCTTTATTTAAATTAATTAAAAAAACCACCAAGACACATTATTCTGCAAAATAGGAAATGTCTAATGATTAGTTACACAACAAGAACTAACAACTGGAACTGCCTTACATACAACACAGAACTATGAACCCTTCTTCCTTCCTGGCTGTTTTCACAATATCTGTAAAGTGGTGATGATGGATGATGTTTTTTGAATTGCTGTGTTTCATTTGAACACTTGCATTCAAAGGGTTTCCGTCAAGTATGTGAAGATACGACAGTATGCATTTTACATCACTGACTTGTGTTCTAGCAGTAAAATGAAGGCATTACATATTTCCAAAGTGTTTGAGATGCTACCTGTCAGTCACAACTGGAGGTGCTTTCATTTAAAGCAGCAATCTAAACATTAGGTTTTGGTTTCTAGGTTTGTAAAGACTAAAGCTTTTTGAAATATTAAAAACTGAAAGAGAGAAAATATGTGCATTCAAATGAGATGAGGGAGCTACCTGCTAATCAGGAAGCCTTATTCAGGCTTTCTTAGGTGGGCGCCTTTGGCAGTTCCTGATGATGGTGAAATGATACTTGCTAAAGAAAAAATTGAGGACACAGACAATTTAGTTTTAGATTTGTAGTATAAAACCTTTTTCCCTGATGGCAAGAACTCCTTATAGACACCTCCCTCCAGTACCAGTATTTTGAAACAAATCCCACCCTCCTGATTCTCAGCAAAAGGAACTACTTGCCTGAGCAAAGTGAGCAGGTGTTGGCCCATTATCTGTAGGTTTCTTTGGAGTTATCAGTGACACCATTTCTCTCCCCTCCCCTCCCTCCAAATATAAAAACAGTTTACAAAAAAATTCTTCTAACTTACATTTATTTTTTTAAGATAGTGGTGTCACATTTCAGGGCAACTGAACTTGTATTCCTCCTTCAGGGCTCACCAAGGGCACCCACTCTAGGCTCCCTGCTCCTCAGCAGTCACCTCTTTTGGGCAGAGACCCACCTTTCTCCATCCCTCCTGACTAGAGGTTTTCTAGGCTGCACCATTCCCTGCCTACACTGTGATAGTCCCAGCAAGCCAGGCTGCCTAAATAGGCCCACATCTGCACTTAAGCTTTCTCTTTAGAGACTATGAACAATCTAATAGCCAGCAGTTATGAGATGCTACACAGCTTTTGAGAAGCAAGCACACTTATTCTTAAGGTGAGAGCTTTACTGAAAAAACATTCAAAACAATAAAAGAACCTATATACCTGCTAAAAAGCTTACCAGAGGTCATCCCAATTCCAGCCTCAGACTCTGATGGGTGTCGGTTCTTCAGAACCCACAACTAGTTTTTTCCCATGATTACAAGTTCCTAACTGTCTCTGATTCAGAACCAGAACAACCAATGAATAATTCAGTCTTTCCTTTATACTGCTTGGGCCTTTGATCTTGGCCTCATGTAATGGGATCAGCTAACAAAGGCCCACTCCTCAGGGCATAGCTTGAAAAGGCTGTTTTTTTTTGCATAACCAGGGCTTAATTGATGCAGGGGCTTGCCAGGGCTCAGCCCCAGCACCTCTTTTGTCAGTGCTGTACCAGGTATGACTTTTCACATACGGTGCATGAACATTCATGCTGTGCAGAGGATACCATTTTCTAGAACAAAATGGTAACCTCCATGCAGTGTGACCTTGCATGTATTGTGAGTGCAATGTAATGCTTTATGGAAGATGCCATTGTTATTACTTGAGCCCTGGCACCTTTTTGTTGCTAATTTGAGAACTATACAAAACCGAGGGTGGTGAATTTGCATTCACCTCCCCCTAGATATTTCCCAGAAAATACACTTTGCACATATTGTCTCAAAAGTCCATTCTCATGTGGTGCATTGTTCAATACAGTCTTTTGCTCACACAAGCCTTCCATCTCATCTCCCCCTAGGATCACAAACAGTTCCAGCTCACAATAATGCATAAACTTAAACATAAGCCAATAAGGTTTTTCATGGATATTGCAGGAAATAGCTATATCTGTCACAAGTGGGTGCTGCAGATCCCTCTCCTAGATGCCATGATTCTGTGCTGGCTCATAAGATGCAATCTGAAACCATCAGGGATATCAGACTATACCTTATAAAAAGTATCTTGGCTTGTTTCAGCTCAATTTTAAACCAGTTGTTCAACTCTGTGTCTAAGCATTATTCTGTTGAAGGCCAAGAAGATATATCAGAGAGCTTCATTGCAACACAGACAGGAGGCATTTAGATCTAGAAATGGTGAGATGGTTTTACCAGAACTAAGTAGCAGTTGCATTTATTGTCTGTTAAAATAAAATGAAAATAGAATATTTCTACTATTATATTGCCATATGTCAGTAATAGTGCATACAATTATTGACATATTGTGACATAATGTAAAAACAATATAAAATTTATAAAAATAGTATTCTACATTAAAATTTTAAATTCTAAAATGAAATTCTGAAGATTTCTAGAACATTCTTTTTTTTAATTTGAAATTTCTTGTATATTTTTCATGGGAATTTTTGTTTAGATTAACATATATTTTGAGACATTTCTATTAATTTTTTTCAAATAAACTTTTGAAGATAAATTTCTGACAAGCTCTAGTTATAGATATATAGATATGTAATATGTATTATACACACTGTAGTATAATATAGGCTTGCTAGAATTCAAATTTTGTAATATAATTTTGGGGTTTAAGCATTTAATTGATTTTCATAAATTAAATGTTTACAGTTTTAGGAAATTATGGGAGGATCAGGTAAGGGAGGTGAGGACAAACAATAATTATTTAATGACAGTAGACATTGAAGTTCGAAGAGTTAGCTTTATTGCCTTTAAAACACAAACCGTCAGCATCACATTTCAAAATACTCAAAGTAAATATTCTTAAATTAAACTCTAAATTCTCAAGAATCATTTCTCCTTCCCTGCCTATCTGTAAATTTTGCTCATTATTGATGGAAATTTTTTTTATCGCTGTGGGTGTGTATGATGAAATTGAAGTTTATTGACATTTATCACTAAAAAATCTAATATAGTGTGTGTCTTGAGATAAAAAACAGAAAAAAGTCCCTTGGAAGTTGAGAATTAACACTGCTGTACTAGGACTCTCCTATTGGCATGACAATAGAATATATACAGTCTCAGAATGAAAGGTTGGTTGACTGAATTAATGCAAAAAATCCTATCAACTTCACTGGGGCCAGGCCTTAACATTCAAGTAGGAGCATATATGACACTAATGCTACATCAGCCAAATCCTTATTTACTAAAGGCCCAGTCCTGCACAGACTTATAGTACTTAACTTTTAACTGTGCCTTTGTTGGATCAGTGCTTTAAGCTGCTCTTTCTCATACAAAAATCTTACTGGTTTGAATAGCAGTTTGAGCTGAATGAAAACTAGAGTTGAGCGAAGAATTCTGTGTGATTATGACGGTAGCTACCCTACATGTCACTGTGCAATGCAGTGGGACTTTTATTCATGGCATTCAATAAATATTGACAGATCTATTTAGATAAATGTGTCTATTTGTTAAATATATTTATAATGAAATATTATGAAAAGTAAATCCTATAGTGTATCATTGATAATAGAATGGTTCCATCTGTAAAATAATGCCATGGAGCATATAACATAAGTATTGTGTTCCATGGGGCAATATTGTATTCAGACAGGCATGGGATTAGTTGCTTGGAGAGTGGGGGGACAGATGGCACAACAAATATAATATAATTCTAAAGCCTCAAATACTATCCAGATGGCCATACATATTTGGCTTGTTTGAACAAAAGCCTCAAGTCAAAGTTTGGATTCTCAGCATTTTTGTTTTTATTTCAGTGCAGATTGGAAAATCTGAAACCAGTGTTTCCCTGACTGTTTGGGTATTCACTACACGGTTTGACAATCTATTTCTCAAGCTCTGTTCCATAGCGTAATGGAAGTGTGTGAGATACTCCATTACATTGTTACAGATGTTAGTGTAACCGTATGAGAATTTCGGACATGCTATAATTCTTCCATTGAGAAATCTCAGTGGAGTATACTGTGTGTGATCTCAAGAATGACACACTTCATTATGTGACATTATGAGTTTCCTTCAAGCTATAGCATAAATAGAACCCTTTTCATGTACAGGAATTTCAATGGAATTTTACTCTTGATATGCTGCAACATTTTGAAAAATATTTATTGAAAATTTGAAGTAGCCACTTTTCAACACTTATATGTCATATTATTTTCAAAATAACAAAGTGAAGCTGTCTTCTTGACAAGAACTGTTCATGCATAATTTGTAATTTCAAAAGTCAGCAGTGCTGTCCTGGATGTTGAGGGAAAGTATAAATCAATACTATGCATTTTTAAATCTTGGAATGAAAAGAAAATCAAATGTAGGTGAAAGATGCTCAGTAACTGAAAAACGTGTATGTCCTATTTTCTCTAGAAAGTATTTTTCTTTGAGATACCATCTCTTTGAAAGTAAGGGTTTATAACAAACTCTGACAGCTCTTTAGCTATAGTATTACAAACGCAGTGATATAAAATACTGGAAATAGTAAGGAATGTCTGTCTCAGAATCCTTGACATTGTGAAAGTGTAAAATAGTCACATGTCAAAACATAAGATGGAAAAATGTTAATAAGAAGTCCTTATCTTGCCTTTGGTAGGCTGACACAAAAATTATATTTTGGACTGAAAATATCAATTTTTCATAACATTATTAGATGGGAAAAGAACTATTTAAACTACCCACTAGCATAAATTTGAAAGGATTGTTGGAATTACTTTTTCATTTATTGAGTATTAAAGGGAGCATTTTTATGTATTATTTATAATACACACACACATCCATACCCTTTATTTACTGGATAATACTGCACAGTAGCTTAAAAATATAATTTTTGTGCAAGGCCAGCCCTTTTTTATTTACATTTTTATAAAGACCTAAAAGAATGATTATATAATGCAACTAATCCACTTTCATTTACACTTTATCATCAACAGGAAGTTGATATAGTTGATGGGATAATGATATTATATAGTTGATACTAGTAGCTGAAAGCCCATGATCTCATATGGGTATCATTCAGACTGTCATATGAGTAAAATAGCCCCAAATAGCTCAAAACTTTAAAAACTGGATGGTAACAGACCACAAAATCTTAAGTCTGGTGATGATCCAAACAAAAAGAGCTCTCAACCATGCTTGTAGCAGTTTCCATCTCTTCATAATCACGCAACGCATTCTAGGTTTCAAAGTGATGTTTGGAGTTATTGTGTGTACTGGTTGCATTGATTTGTTTGTGGGTTGTGTTGTGCTGGGACAGTTGAGTGGATTTGCACATGTGGCAAAAGAGGGTTGTGTGCTGCTGTGGGGGACTGTAGTTTAGGGTTATTGTATGTGCTGTTGCAAGGGTGTGCAGTAGGGCCATACAACCAATGAACTGTTACATGCAAACTAACTGCAGAGTTAGAGTGGTGATTGGTTGAGTTACCTCTGAGATCACAATGGTCTAAAATTCTTGGCCTGGCATAGATACATGCCTTACTGTAGCTCTTGTGACAAAGTTCCTCCTCTACCTTGGTGGGTCCTGCACTTATTGGCGGATTTGCTTGCATCACAGCTTCACCCTGTAGGTCGGGAAACAGCTCAGAGACCTTCCCCTCTGGTAGAAGCCACAGTTCAGGTCAGTTCCTCCTGTGTTTGATCAGGAGTTGGGAGGTTTGGTGGGAACCCGGGCCCACTATCTACTCCAGGTTCCAGCCCAGGGCCCTATGGACTGCAGCTGTCTAGAGTGCCTCCTGCTAAAGTTGCGTGACAGCTACAACTGCCTGGGCTACTTTCCCATGGCCTCCTCCCAACACCTTCTTTGTCCTCACCACCAGATCTTCCTCCTGATGTCTGATAACGCTTGTACTTCTCAGTCCTCCAGCAGTATGCCTACTCACTCTCAGCTTCTTGCATGCATCTTGCTCCCAGTTCCTCCACACACTTCCTCTCCTATGGCTCCCCCTTGACCTGACTGGAGTGAGCCCTTTTATAGCATCAGTTAGAGACAGGTTCTTAACAGCCTCACCTGACTCTTAGCAGATTAATTGGAGTCAGGAGTTCTTATTAGCCTGGAGCAGCCCCTGCTCTGGTCACTCAGGGAACAGAAAACTGCTTATCCAATGGCCAGTATATCTCCCTTCTGCTGTTCTCGCTGCTCGGGCCTATCTTGACCAGGTCCTGCGAGAGGGCACACCCCGCCCACCCTCCACCCCTGGTCCTCTGGACCTTTTCATCTGGCCTCTGCCCCGTGGACCCAACTGGGTCCCCCGCCGACCCAACCGGGCGCCCTGCCCTTTCACCGTGACCTGGCTGCATGATTTGCAGCCAGTTCAGTTCCACACTGCGCCAAGGAAACATCTGTACACACTCGTGCTCCACACACTTCGCTTCCTCACTCTTGCGTCCTGCCCCGACACAAAGTGGCAGGACCTCTTGCCACCTCTCGAGGGTGAGGGGCCCCGGTGGGCCAACCTATACTCCACCCTGGTTTCAAGGACCGCCGGGGATATCCGTTGGCAGCTTCTTCACATGGCCATGAGCACAGGCATGTACTTGGCATGGTTTACCCCCGTCTCAGACATCTGCCACTTCTGCGGCATGAGGGAGGCCATGGCAGACGTTTACCTCGAGTGTGCCAGGTTGCAGCCCCTATTCTGGCTCCTCTTACATATATTATTACGTTTTTGGTTGCACTTTTCCCCTCACTTGTTCTTCTATGCACTTCCCATCCATGGCCCCACAAAGTCACGGGACCTCCTTGTCAGCCTCCTCCTAGCTCTGGCCAAACTGGCCATCTACAAAACCAGAGAGAGGAGGTTGGGCGACAGGATTTCCTGTGACTGTGGGGCCTATTTTCACTCCTCCATCCATTCACTCATCCGGGCAGAGTTCCTCTGGGAAGTGTCATCTGGCTCCCTTGACGCCTTCAAGGAGCAGTGGGCGCTGTCTGGGGTTCTCTGCTCGGTGTCCCCGTCAGGATCCCTTCATTTAGCCCTGTGACCTCACTCCAGTTCCTGTTATTTCATTAGTTGTCCCCTGGAATTATTTGGTATCACAGACCTGTGGATCCTCCCTTTAGGCTAGGGGGAGGTCCTTTAGTAGTGGGATACCAACAGGACTACTCTGCTGTTCCCAACTGGCCTGGGTCTATCACACTCTACACCACACAAGTGCAATTTGTAAAGTCAAAATGGCTGAGAATGTAAAAATTGGATGGTAACAGACCACAAAACCCAGAGATGATATTTATGAACAAAAAGAGCTCTCAACCATGCGTGTAGTTGTTTCCATCGCTTCACACTGACTCAAACATTTTAGGCTTCAGAGTGATATTCCTGGAATTGTATAATATAGATATGCATTAACTCCCAAACATAAGTTAGTAATCTGAACCAGTAAGGAAAATGCATTTAATCTTACCATTTCCACTAAGAAGTTTCTTTTTGCACAGTCAAAAATAGTACAGCTATATCTGAAGAATATAGTACAGCTATATCTGAAGAATGAGATCATTCTAACATTAAGTACATCACTCTGCTAGTACCTCTAATGTGTTCCTCACTAATTGCTTTTTTCTCTATCCTTTTTCTTTGTTTGTTTTCCAAGTAATTTAACATCTTTTCCTCAGAAGCAAATTTTTTTTTGCATCATAAATCAACATTGCTGTACATTCTGATGAATTCTGAATGATAATAAATGGAAATCTCACATTTTAGTTTGATTTATTGCTGTGTTATTTAGTGCATAACTCTTGGCATCATAAGAACAAATGTGTTTTCTCTCAAAAAAATTAAAAGTGAAAATCAGAGGTGAATACTTTTTGTATTACCCTAGATAATATTGGTGCTAGTGAAGTCAATGGTGCTTAGTTGTAATATATTTATTTATTTTCCTGTCTTTTCATTATATTCCTAGATTTTTATTTTATGTTATTTTATCTTTCTGGAGTACGAAGAGATTTAAATGTTGTTTATATTCCTTGACAGATACACTCTTTCCTCAATGACCTTCTATGGTAATTTATTCCCTGGATCAAAATCTGATCATGGGTTCTGTAATCCAGTCCATCTCAGTGGAACATGGGCAGTCACAGCTGTTGTGTAGGTGTGAGGACACTGAATTAGCCCAAATGCAGCCATTCCATTTGTGTTTTTCTCACAAACCCCTTATGTGGGGCTTAAGTGATGTAGATGACTATGCATTGGCCTAATTTTTATTGTTAATACTCAGTATACTTTAGTTTCCTGATTTCTAGATTACATTCTCTAGTGTTCAGTCACTTATTATTTTATAAAATGTATCGGCTTTTTTTCTCACTTTTTAATAATTTTCGATATTCAGTAAAGTACCTAAATTGTTTTCTTCATGAGTATAAATCATTTCATTTTCTTTACTGAGAATTATTCTTAATGAAATTTGGAAATTACAGTGTTATCGGACACAAACATAAAAATAATTTTAACATTAAGCATGGAATCGTGTGAAGAGTTTCTCTTGTAAAGTATATGATTCTAATCACATAATTACTCTTAATTTGACATTTGAGTCAGAATTTTCTATATGCATTTTTTGTTTTAAGAATAGGTATGAAATCTTTAGAAAACAAGGCTGAGAGAAAGAAAATTCACCAGAAATCTTTATATAGTAATCATAAAGTTAATTATAAGAAGTCTACTTACAAACATATTTCATGGGATTGAAAATTCTTTTGGGCTGTATCTAATAAAATTCAGGATGTACAACTCAAATGGCATTATAAGCTCACAAGCATTCATCAGTCTTGCAAGAGCAGATAATAAAAAGGAAGACCATTCCCATTATAATCTTCAGTTCTTTCTTCAGTGTAATGAGTATCATATGAAGTAGTTTTTGCAATGTATGACAAACATTTTTTTCAGTTTCTGTATCTCTGCAGATTTTTTACCATCTTGGAATTGGAGAGTTTGCCTATTCATATACATTGATGAAATTTTGGAGTGGTTAGTTGCATGCATAAAATACAGTATTTTAATGATGTTTTGTAATCTATGATGAAGACCTGGCATCCATTTTGAAATGATTTACACAAAACCTGGCCATTTGTGAGAAAATTAAAACACTCTTCTGGGAATAGCTTCTCATAGTTCAAATAGGAGTTTCCCAATGATTATTAGATATATTTTCAGTGAAACATATGCTAACTCCTAAAAGAACATTGTAAAGTATAGAGGGAAGGCCTATGATCTGTCCTGCAGGATACTGAACAACAAAGAATAACACTGTTTAGCTTACAAGTTCCCCAAGTACAGTATATGGAAGACTACAATTTACGTAACTTGGAGCTGTGCATGTCTGTGTGTGTACTAGACTTATGTAATATCTATTACCTTTGTTAATCATCTTGGACGCTCTATAAAAAGGAATTGACAAAAACATGGTCTGAATCCAGCTGTGAAATACAAATAAGACACTTGGATAAAAGTTCAAAACCGATTTCAAACAAACTCAGAAAAAATCATCTAATTCACCTTTATGGTACAATTTTAAAGTTGTGATGGAAGGTCACTGCATTATTAATCTTCCTTGCAAGTAGTGGTTTTAAGAGTATAGGTTTCAGTCAAATTATTTTTAGGTAACTCTCAATGGTATTTATCTTTTGTAAACCCAAAACATGTGTTGTTCTGGATGTGACTGGCTCTAGACCATATGGCGCCCCAGATGAGGAACATCTTTGGTACACTCCCCCCAATTTCTTAAACTTTTGAATACTTTATTATTATTATTTTATTTATTTATTCGAATTTGTAACCCTTTTCATGACTTTGATGCACAATTTGGATGAATGATTTATCCCTGTCATATAAGACAATTAATTTGTATGCTAGGATCTGTAAATCTGTATTTATTCATGCTATATATAAGCAAATAAAAAAACATTATTTGAACTTATAGAAACTTTTTTAAATTTTAAGAATAACAGAAATGTGCCAACTATTAAATAGTGTTACAGTAGGTGACCACCTTAAAATGCTAACCCTAGTCCTTTAATTCAAAAGGTTGCTTTTCTTGCCTTTGCCCTCACTAACAGAAGAGAGATCCAAAGACTGGCCAATGGCATTTTCAAGTGATAAAATAGCAAGCAATGTCAGTCTCTCATCGGCCATCATCAATCAAAGATATATTTTAATGAGTTTGTGCTTTGAAAAGCGGTGCTCACCACTCGCAATTGTGACTCAGTGTGAGCAGAATCCTCAAAGCTATCCACACGTTAGGAAAAGATCCTTCAGCTCTGCAGCATGAATTAATTGGAGAACTCGGAGTTAAGGGTGCTTCCCATGTTGCAGAATGTGACAGATGTTGTCCAATTTGACATATTTATCATAGATATCCGAACATTCCCCATATGTGAGCATCCGGTGATAGTCTGTACAATTGTTCCAGAGTGTTTTCCTGTCTGCTGGCAGCTTACTAAGGTCATACAAAATAAGGTCTTTTTGTGGTGCTTCATTTGTCCAAATCTTTATTTTATTTGAAACAGGATGTTGTGCCAAACCACATGTGAGCCCAGAAATTTGAAGTTAGTGATCTGATTTGCCAGGCTCTGTGCCTTGTGTTGGATTCTGGCCTCGGCTTTATTCGACTGTGCCCATTCCATCAGCCTCAGTCACATGGTACCTCACGGGCCCTACACTGTCTATGCAGCTCTCCCAGTGAGTGTCACTTAGTGGCTTCACGGTCAGATTTGTAAGATTGTCCGTGAGGATCTTCCTCCTGATAGTTGATACTGAAAAAGGACATATATCCTTTGCAGTACTCCAGAGAGAGATACTGAATCTAAAGATGGTGACACTGATTCCGAGACAACAAGGTTGAGAGAATAAAAGCCAGAAGGCATGAAAAAAGCTCTTGGATTCAGCACAAGGATCCAGATAAAGAAAATAAACCCCAGGCCCCGAAGCCAGGTCTTGATTAAGCTGCTAATGATTACATCAAGGCCATAGGCCTCAATTGTACTAACATATAGAAAATAAGAAAATAATCATTACTAACACGCCTGAGGCTAACTCTCTGATTTTATTATACACAGACTATCAATACTGTTGCTTAAAAAAGGAAAGTAACCAGTCCATCACTGCCAGAATGTACTAACAGCTTTTAGTTCATTATAGTTCATTAAGTTGCTCGTGCAAGCATAAATAACTCATGATGACTTGACCAAAGGTACAAACAATATGTATTTTTGGACACAGGTTCCTCAAAAAGCTTAAGCAACGTGCAACAGCTTAACCGCAAGTAGGAGAAAAACACCAGGTGTCAATGACCTAACACTTACAAAACTTTCTATAGGGAAGTAGAAAGAGAGCAGGCTTGCAATTAGCTCATGAATGATATATTAATAGCAATTGTTTTTAGCAGATGTTTAAAAGATATCATTGTATTAACCAAATAAGGTATTATCGGATGTATAAGCTCATATGATAATTTGCGGTTTTCAGCTTTATAACCACAGGTATCACTGCAGTAAGGCAGAGCGACTTACCCCTTGCTAGGGGACTTGTCGTCTCTACGTGCGTACGCATGTATTCTCTGATTAATCAATAAAGGAGCCTCAGGCTGTCTGATCAACTCAACACGGTGGTGGTCATTTTCCACGACAATCCTTACCTGGACACCACTGTTTCTTCCCTTCATGTTTGCTCCATTGTCATAGCCTTGGCCACAGCAGTCCTGAAGCTTTATTTTATTCTCATTCAGAACATTCATAAACAGTTCAGTTAGGCCTTATCTGGTAGAACTGTCTACAGACTGAAAACAATAAAGTGTTCAGTTACTTGGATACAGCCATTCTAGGCATCAACAAATCATACTCGAAATGACATCTTTTCACTGTGACTAATGTTGGGAGTGTACTCCATTATTACAGTGTAGTAGTTCGCTTTGCTGAGCCGTATCAATATGTAATCCAGCATCTTCCTTGCCATAAGGTCCATCAATTCATTTTGAATTGTTTTGCTGTAGTAGTGATCCATAGCTTCTTTACGAATTACTTGACACAGGTGCTCATACTACATCATCGTATTTCCCAAAGAGCTCTACCAAACTGAAGAAATTGCCATTGTGTTCAGTGGACAACTTATCTGAAAAGCCCTGGAAAACCAAATTATTCCTTTCAAGGAAGAGGGTAATTGAGATTAGATGCTCAAGCACATTCCTCCAATGCTGGATTTCTACATTAATAATGTACTGGTTTTCTGGGTCTGTGCATTTACTCGGATTGAGCCTGGACTCAACCTCCATCCATTTGGAGTAGGCTGTAAAATTGCTGGGTGACTTTTTCATGTTGGTTGAGAGCATCAGCTAAGTTATGCCAGTAATTGTACTCACAAAGCACAAGCAATGATTTGACATTCTTGTCAAATGTTTTCCAACAAAAACAGAACACTTTGTCAGTTGATTTAAAGTAAACTAGCCAACACCGATTCGGTTTCTCACCATTCTCGAGCACCATTTCGCAATGTGACTTTGAGAAGTATCATTTGTGCTTATTTACTGTTAATGTGATATCCTTGATTTTGCCTAGCTCATTCAAAATTGTACGATCAATATCGGCAGAGTTTAGGATCGCTAGCCATAAAGCAGGACCTGATGTATTGATTTGCAGTGTACAATTTTTCTCACTGCTGATTCTTCTTTATTGTTTCTCACCTTTTCCTATAAACCAGATTTTTCTTTGTCTTTACTCTCCTTTTCATGTGAGCCACATTCTTTTTTATCATCACTCTCCTTTACGCCACCAGGAAAACTGGATGACTCTCCCTCACTTTCCTCACATTTCCATTCCTTATCTTCAGGTAAATCTGTTAATTCCTTAGTAATAGAACTTACATCATTTACGCTTCACTCTTCAATTTCTTCTGCACTGGGACAATCGCTACTCACTGACTATGTTGTTCTGTTTCAGATATTTTCCCATCAGATTTGTCCCTTGCAGCAAACTAGATTGCAATTGTGCTTTTTGCTTCCTAGACTGAGCTTCTTTGTATGGAGAAAAACATACAGTATTAGAGAGAGCAAAAGTGTATGTTCCACAGTCTTAAAAAGTCATCAAACATTGTGTTAAGCATGGCAAAAGAAGTAACTGTATTTCTTCTATATTTTTGCATAGATCGGGGTTTGATAGGTATCTCTAGTGTCACATTAAATATGTCCTTTATTAGTCTCTACTTACACTCTTCACGTCTTAAAACACAAGTACACTTTCACAATTGCACAATAAAACAAGGAGCACAATATAGTAGCTGGGCTCTCACTTCATTCTCATATCTCACTGACTGACTGGCAATGCCTCTCCCCTTATATACCCAGGAGGACATGACTGACAACCATTCTAGGACGTTCAAGGAAAATGTAGTCCTCAGAAAGTCTGGAAGATTCCACAAGATTCTACAAAGTTCCAAACATTCTAGGAGATTAGTGAAAAATAAATCCATATACGGAATGCCTGAAACATTTCTCTTCAAATATTCTATTTTCTCTTTTGTCACTAACAACAAAAGCAGCACCCTAAGCCCAGTCCCCCCAAGCCCAGCACCCCAGACAATCACCTGGGTTGCATGCCCCTAAATCTAGCTCTGGTTCTGGAATAATAGCATCATCATTGCTTTCAACAGGAAAGTGACAGGCTGACTTTGTAGAACTGATAAGGCCATGACTGGACCATGCAGTGGGACTGGTATGAGCATATGTATTCTTGGAAAGCAGAAAAAATGTATTGTGTGATATGTGTATCTCTAGGTGTGGAGTGGAATACCGTGTATAGCCAAGCATACCATACTTTAGAGTTTTGTTCTCCTAATATCACTTCAGCCTAGTTCACCTTTCATTTTTAATGAGATTAGAAGAAGAAGAATGAGTCCAATTAGGTACATCTGTCTTAAAATTAAAGCCTTCTCCTATGATGGGATTTTCTTGCATAGTTTCAGCTATGCAGCAAGTAGATACCAGATGATAACCTATTCTGTGCATATTTGGAATAAATATATTTATAATAGAAATAAGGAAGCCTTTCAGTTCTATATGCCTTGGATATGTATCTCCCAAATTTATCTTTGTTTCTGATTTATGTAATTAAAGGTCTTTTGGAGAAGAGTGTCTAATAATGACACCATTTGCTTTGCCTTGCAAATATAATGCTTATGCAATCCAAGTATTTTATCATGAAAGTCAGAGAAGGTTCTCCTTGTAGATGTCTAATGTTAACCACACTCTCGGTTTTTGAAAATACTTCAGGGAGGAGGAATTCTAACAGTTTTGCATTGATAGATAATATTTAAAGTTCCATCATAGACACCAAACATACGGTCAATGGAGAAAAATATACCATGGCACTTATAGTAGCCAACTGAGTACTATTTACTAATGTAGTCATTAAGCTTAACATAAAAAATATGTAGAAAGATAGTACAACTAACTTCAGTTCCTATGCAGAAGGATAAACTGGTACAACTGAAATTTAATCCCTATTTTTTGGCAAAGACCAAAATTTGCAAAATCTGGAGCTTCAAGAAACTCAGTTAAAGAATTCTGGTTGAACTCATACCAGCAACCAAATTTGTGCACTGTAATTCTCCAATAGAGAGCCTGTATGTTGCTACGAGATGGCAGGGATATGAAGCAAGTTTTTTTTTCTCCTGCTGCCTACTTTTATCATCTGTCAAAAAACTTTAATATTTCCCATATTACAGATGGGAGAAGAAATTCATGGATGCAAATAATTATTTCAATATGTATTTTTTTATGCATTGGTGTTGTGACATGTTGGACCCCCTTGTCCAGGATGCCACCTGATGTGCTCTGGTCCCACTGGTTTCTACCTGTTCCAACAGCTTGGGCTTCCTTACCCTGTCTTTGCTGTGACAGGCTCTCATGCCTTCTTTAGCACACATACACAGGTAGGCCACTCCCAGCTGCAGACACAGACTGAAATCAGCTCTATGTGGGAAGAATCAGCGAAGAGATTTACTGCACACTCACGTGCACACCCCCTTTTGAGAATAAACCCAAAATAATATTGCCTTGCAATATATAGAAAAATGTGCACAGCACAAGTTCATAAAAATCACCCTCTCCCTCAATGTGGAGAGAGATGTGCACAGCTTCTTGCCCCCCCCCCCCCGATATGAATTGTTTATAACATAACCCAGATAGGAGTTATGTTATAAACAAGAAATAAGTTTATTAACTGCAAAAGGTAAATTTTAAGTGTTTATATAGGATAGCAAACAGAACAAAGCAGATTACTGAACAAATAAAACAATACAAGTAAACTAGGCTTAATACACTCAAAAAACAGGTTACAAAATGTAATTTCTTACCCTCAATGTTGTTTTAGGCAAGTTGCAGAGTTTATGTAGCTTACAGTTCCAGTTGTTCTCTTTACAGACTGGACCCCTGTCTCAGCCTGGACTCAACCCTGCCTTTCCCTCCAGGTGCTTTTATCAATCTTCCTTCCTGGGCAGGCAATGGAGGAGAGTCATGATTAACCCTCTCTCCAGCCTTAAAAAGGATTTACCTAAGATGGGAATCCTTTGCTTCATCCTTATCTCCCTACAGTGGAAAAGTACCAGCAAATTAAGACATGACCCCGCTGTGTCAACACCACATCCCAGTAAACTTCTCAGGAAGGAGTGAGATTAGTATTGTCAAAGTTCTATTGTTGTCTTTAATGGTTCATCCAGGCTCTTTGCCTACTGTCTGGTGGGCATTTTCCAGGTGAAATCACAGTTGTAATTGTTAGAGTTAATATTCCTAACTCCAGCTACAGAAATTACACAGGCATACAAATTGAATAAACACATTCAGTAAATCATAACCTTTCCAAAGATATCTCACATGACCCATCTTGCATAAAACATCTTAGTTGTGCCATATTCATATCATAACAATATTTCTATGAAGAATATGGAGGGTAATGTCACAAGTGTATCTAGACACAGAGCAAGCCCTGGAATCCTTAATAACTTAGTCCTGTTGTGCCTAAGCCCTGTAACAGTACTGTACGGTACATTACCAGGATGCCTTGGAATACTGGCCATTACATTTACTGTATGTTTTTAAATGTTCAAATATAATCCAACTAAATAATGATTGAGCAACTATAAACCAGAATCCCTTGTTATTTTTTTTATTTGATGTATAAGATCAAGATTTGTTGACTGTTTTCATGAACATACTCATTATATACAGGACTAAAATATTGTACATATCAAACTGAACAAAACTAAGAAAGAGCTCTGGAGGGGGTGAGGGGAAACAAAGAGCTAGCAAAAGAATATTGTATGTGTGTAAGGAAAACATAGCAATCACAAAAGCAAATATTATGGAATAACTCCATTGTGTCTGTCAGTTTTTGATTAACTGTAATTCAACCACAGTTGCTAACAGTTCATGGGAGAACGTGAGACCTTAAGATGGGATTGCATATAATGAATTTTGGAGATTACATTAACCAAAAAGTTTCTGGATTCAGCTATCAAAACACCTTCCTACTAGTTAAGGAAGAATGAAAGGGGGCATCCCAGGAGAAGGGCCTCCTAATCCATTGAAGATAAGTAAGATGCATAGAAATGACTTTCACCTTAACCCTCTAGCCACCACACGTGTGGCTCTAGACTTTCCCCTACTTTATTCATTTAGCCGGCAAGGCAGGGAAGATGTTCAACTGGAAATGCTCTTGTGATTACATCCGCCCCCGCAAAAATCTGTAAAGTGAAATGTTCTCATAATGCTTGATAAATGGAGAGGAAATTGTTAGTAAGGACAGAAAACATTCTCAGAGGAAAAATTATAAAAAGGTTGAATTAAACCTCAAACCAAACTGTCAGCTACTGAAAAATACAAGACTGAATTCATAAAAAATATACCCCAAAATTACAGTAGTTACCCACAGGAACCTGAATATATTGGTCCTGAGATTGTAAACATCATGCTTTTTTAGAGCTGTTGCACTAAACTGTGTAGTATTTTTCTGTTTTGTTTAAATTTTATGATACCATTTCTGATCTCATTTCCCCAGGAATGTAAAGTCTTTAGGGACAAATTCTACTCTCAGATGCTTGTATGGCTGAGCTGTGTGTTCATCTAATGGGAAAATTGAGCCCTAAGATTCAAGGGACAAGTCATTCACTCTGCCCCACAAGCCAGAATGAGTACAAATCCTGCGAAGCACCAGCCTGAAGACTTGGAATCCAGATTAGTGTGAGGGCAGGGTGTCATCATTAATATTATATTTATTGCAATAAAGACAAAGCACTTTAAAGGATCAGGGCCCTGTTGTACTAGGCACTGTATGGACATGTAACAAAAAAGACACTGCTTGCACTAGAAAGCTCACAATCTATGTGACAGACAGGAGACAAGAAGTGGGCAAAGCACACTAGTAAGGCAGTGGATTAGAAGAAGCAGGAGGACCATAAAGCAATGTTTATCAGGAAAAGATGACCCACCACTACAGGGAATTTACGGCTAAATTAATAATAATAATAATAATAATAATAATAATGTGGAGACATCCTCCCATCCAAATCTAAGGGGATTCTGGGGAAAATATAAATTGGAGAATTTGAGAGAGTACAGTGAGCATCACTGCTAGAAAGACGGGCCTCTAAAGCTCATGTTGAGACATAAATTTCTCAGGGTATATGTCCCTGTGGTCAAAACATCTAAATTTGTAGATGTGTAGTTAAAGCACCTGGTTTCTTCAAGGGTTATTATGTAGTAAACTCTCTGAGGGAAACCTCAGAGATCTAATCCATTCTGTGTGTGGTCCTTTGCCTCCAACTCCACATGTCCCTTGCAGAAGGCTACCAGGTTCCAAATTATGAAATACAGGACAGGTCTGAATTTGTTAGTTTGGAATTTTAGGAATTGCAAAAGAACTGATCTTGGACTGATCTTAAATTTGGTTTTACCAATCTATCTGCGTTTATAACATACATACATATAGATATAGATATAGATATATATCAAGTATGTTTCCAAATTCTGAAACAAGTTTTCACTGACATTACAAATACTTGGAAAGATTCACAAATTTTCTGCAGTTTGAAGTAGGTCTGTTGCTAAAAATAAAGAACAGTATATTTTAGAACAAGAAAATGTAGTAGTAGGTAATATTTTCAAATAATGCTAAGTGAATAATTTATAGAGAATAATATATTTGATGAATTAAGCCTCATTTTCTCTTGGTAAATTGTCTGAGCTGCTTCTGATTTGCTCAAATATGTTCATCGTTCAAAACCTTTTGCCAGATAACTTCACAATTATTAATGTCCTAAGTGTTTGTGAGCAGTTTGTTTACAAATATTCAGTATGCGTTTTAGCTTTGTGGAAGTATGTGGCATTGCTTCTGCTCCCTGGATATTTTAGAGCTATTAGAATCAGGTTACCAATTGAAAAGCTTGAGTTCACAATTTGCTTTCAGTACATATTCTTTAATATGTGCTTCAAATTTATTATTCCTGGAAACATTCCTGCCAGAACACACTTTCATTAAAATATTCATGTAATGCAAGCACAAAATGTATAAAGTATTTTTTTATTTTATTATTATTATTACTATTTGTGGTGTGCATTTGAATATTGAGTTATTCACTTGGTTCTATTTGCAAAGCACAGAGACTTAAAACCTAGGATTTATGAACTTTTAAAGTGGAATATATGACTATAGGGAGCTTGGTTACACGATGAGAAGAGAACTAAATTCAGGTTCTCCCACAGAGAACTAAAAGCAAATAACTACTGTAATTCTGCGGGATAGGTCTGAGGTGGTGTGATAAAGAAGGTGCAAGTTCCGCCATGTAGAGATATTTTATTCCCTAAACTTCCATTCCTTCAAACTTTGTATCAATTTCTTCTAGCTCAGATGGAAAAATGAAAATGATTTTTGTGGTTTAAAAGTGATGATACTCAATACCTAATGGAAAATATATGCTGAAGTTAAACGGCTATACATCTAAACTCTAACTACATTTTAATGGAAAAAGCCGAATCACTGAGACTAATTAAATTTATAACAGAGAAAAGGCAAAACGAAAAAAATGGATAGTGCAAAAAGCTGTAAAATAAGTGAATTAGTCAGCAATCAAAATGAAAGACCAAAAAAGCAATGAGTCAAGCACAGTTTTCTAAATGTTACTGACATAATAAGCACACAAAGAGTCTGAGCAGTGTGCACAGAGATCTATTAGTAAACACAGAATAAAATAAAAAGGATAAAGGTCAATGTTAGTAGCAGAAATTACAAGGCATATTACTCATGTTAAGATGCTATTTAATGTCTGGGATTTTTTGAAAAATAAATTTATTATTCAGTGTTGTGATGGCAGCAAATAGTGTTAACATTCTTGGGGATTTCATTGTCTTCAATGGAGCTATGCTGATTTACATCATTTGGGGATCTTGCCCTTAAAAACATATTCTCCTGAATTCTTAATACTTCAGATACTTTGCTATAAGCATGTTGTTGTCTGCCAAGGATACAGTGAAAAAAACTCATCCCTGCCAACCTTGTATTGGGTGAAAAGAGAGTCTGACACTTTGTTCAGAAACTCATTGGTGGCCCGCTCAGATCATGTACGGTGTGCAGGAGATAATCTGAATAAAATCTAGATCAAAATGCTGGAAACAAGACCAACAATAGAAATTTTAAGTTTCCTTATACCATACATGTACAAGTTTGATAAATAGGAAACCTTGCCTCTAATTTATCAGTAACTGTAGGGATATAATCAACTGGCGAATGCTGTAAAGATTTACAATGTCTGCTGATTTGCTAAGTGAGATTTTGCATCTCCATGCAAATTTACAACTGAATCAGATGTGTGTGTAACCCACTAGAAAAATATGTTGCCTGTTAAAATGTATCTCAGCTAAGAAAATAAGGCAAATTGATGGGAAAGGTAAGAAAATGATAGACCTGTATATCAAGGAAAAGAAATGGAAAAAGATGTACTAATCAACTCGTGCCTCAAAGAATCTATATGTGATCGATTTTGCTTATGTTAAGTTGGCTTATATATTTCATACCTATCTAAATATATAAGAAGATAAGAGCAGCCATACAGGGTCAACCAATGGTCCATCTAGCCCAGTATCCTGTCTTTCAACAGTGGCTGGTGCCAGATGCTTCAGAGGGAGTGAAGATAACAGGGCGATCTATTGATTGATCCATTCCCTGTTGTCCACTCCCAGCTTCTATCAGTCAGAGCTTTAGGGGCATCCAGAGCACGGGGGTTGCATCCCCTGACCACCTTGGCTAATAACCATTGATGGACCTATCCACCATGAATTGATCTAGTTCTTTGTTAACCCTGTTATAGATTTGACCTTCACAACATCCCCTGGCAATGAGTTCCACAGGATGACTGTACATTGTTTGAAGAAGTACATCCTTATGTTTGTTTTAAACCTAATGCCTATTAATTTCATTGGGTGACCTGTGGTTCGTGTGCTATGTAAGTGATAAATAACATGTCCGTATTCACTTTTTCCATCCTATTGATGAACAAGAACATAAGAACATACTGGGTCAGACCAAAGGTCTATCTAGCCCAGTATCCTGTCTTCTGACAGTAATCAATGCCAGGTGCCGCAGAAGGAATGAACAGGAAAGGTAATCATCAAGTGATCCACCTCTTGTTGCTCATTCCCAGCCTCTGGCAAGCAGAGGCTAGGGACACCATCCTTGCCCATCCTGGCTAATAGGCACTGATGGACCTATCCTCCATGAACTTATCTAGTTCTTTCTTAAACCCTGTTATAGTCTTGGCCTTCACAACATCTTCTGGCAAAGAGTTCCACAGGTTGACTATGCATTGTGTGAAAAAATACTTTCTTTTGTTTGTTTTAAACCTCTGCTTATTAATTTCATTTGGTGACCCCTAGTTCTTGTGTTATGTAAAGGAGTAAATAACACTTCCTTATTTACTTTCTCCACACCTGTCATGATTTTATAGACCTCAATAATATCCCCCCTTAGTCAGCTCTTTTCCAAGCTGAAAAGACCAAATCTTCTTAATCGCTCCACATACGGAAGGCCTTCCATACCCCTAATCATTTTTGTTGTCCTTTTCTGAACCTTTTCCAATTCCAATATATCTTTTTTGAGACGGAGTGACCACATGCAGTATTCAGTGTGTGGATGTACCATGCATTTATACAGAGGCAATATGATATTTTGTCTTATTATCTATCCTTTTCTTATTGATTCCCAACATTCTGTCTGCTTTTTTGACTGCCGCTGCACATTGAGTGGATGTTTTCAGAGAACTATCCGCAATGACTTGAAGATTTCTTGGTAACAGCCAGTTTAGACCCTATCATTTTATATGTATAGTTGGGATTATGTTTTCCAATGTGCATTGCTTTGCATTTATTAACATTCAGTTTCATCTGCCATTTTGTTGCCCAGTCATCCAGTTTTGAGAGATCCTTTTGTAGCTCTTCCCAGTCTGCCTGTGACTTAACTATCTTTTGTGCCATTTGCAAATTTTGCCATCTCACTGTTTATCTCTTTTTCAGATTGTTTATGAATATGTTGAATAGGACTTGGCCCAGTATAGACCCTGAGGGACACAACTATTTACCTCTCTCCATTCTGAAAACTGACCATTTATTCCTACCCTTTGGTTCCTGTCTTTTAACCAGTTACCAGTATATAAAAGGACCTTCCCTGTTACCCCATGACAAGTTACCTTGCTTAAGAGCCTTTGGTGAGGGACCTTGTCAAAGGCTTTCTGAAAATCTAAGTACACTATATCCACTGGATCCTCCTTGTCCACATGCTTGATTACCTCCTCCCCCACCCCCCAAAGAATTCTAGTAGATTGGTGAAGCATGATTTCCCTTTACAAAAAACATGTTGACTCTTCCACAACAAATTATGTTAATCTATGTGTCTGACAATTTTCTTCTTTACTATAGTTTCAACCAGTTTGCCCGGTACTGAAGTCAGGTTTACCAGCCTGTAATTGCCGTGTTACCTCTGGAGCCTTTTTTAAATTGGTGTCACATTAGTTATCCTCCAGTCATCTGGTACAGAAGCTGATTTAAATGATAGTTACAGACTACAGTTAGTAGTTCTGCCATTTCACATTTGAGTTCCTTCAGAACTTTTGAGGGAATACCATCTGGGTCGGGTGACTTACTACTGTTTAGTTTATCATTTTTTTCCAAAACCTCATCTAATGACACTTCAATCTGGGACTGTTCCTCAGATTTGTCACCTAAAAAGAATAGCTCAGGTTTGGAAATCTCCCTCACATCCTCAGTCATGAAGACCGATGTAATAATTTCAATTAGTTTCTCTGCAATGGCCTTATCATCCTTGAGTGCTCCTTTAGCATCTCAGTCATCCAGTGGCCTCACTGGCTGTTTAGCAGGCTTTCTGCTTCTAATGTACATTCATTTTTTTTTTTTGCTCTTTCTTACTTCCTGCTTCTGATGTATTAAAAAAAAACTATTACTTTTTGAGTATTTGGCTAGCTGTTCTTCACATTCTTTTTTGGCCTTCCTAATTATATTCTTACACTTCGTTTGCCAGAGTTTATGCTCCTTTCTATTTTCATCACTAGGATTTAACTTTCACTTTTTGAAGAATGATTTTATAGACTGTTGTCATACCCCGCTCAGTCATCTCTTTTCTGAGCTGAACAGTCCTAGTCATTTACCATCTTAGTCTTATTAATCTCTCCTCATACAGAAGCTGTTCCATACCCTTAAGAATTTTGTTTCCCTTTTTTGTATCTTTTCCAGTTCTAATATATCTTCTCTGAGATGGAGAGACCAGAATTGCATGAAGTACTCAAACTGTGGGTGTACCATGGATTTCTATAGTTATATAGTCCCTTTCCTAATGGTTCCTAACATTCTGTTAGCTTTTTTGACTATTGCTGCACATGGAACAGATGCTTTCAGAGAGCTATCCACAATTACTCCAAGATCTCTTTCTTGAATGGTAACAACTAATTTAGATCCCACCATTTTGATGTATAGCTGGGATTATGTTTACCAATATACATTACTTTACATTTATTAACGTTGAAAGTATGGGATTTGCTATTCACTGTTGCTGGGGTGGGGAACAAACTGACCAAAAACCAAATTAATCATACTGACAGGGAGTTGGTAAATTGTTGTATAGTTCAGTGATCAGAACAGGCTGGAATTTTAGGTCTCCAACCTTACATATGGAGCAAAATACACAGAACCCCAGTTTTGTCTCTCCTATCTGTAAGGAAGGCCTCTCTCTTTGGCTAATTTCCAGTTCTTTCTTTCCTCATTATCTCTAGTAGCAAAGCTGAGCCAGGAACCATGCTACCATTGACTGCCAGGTCCAGCTGTGCTTTGTGATCTCTTTAAGTGGGGGAATTCTAGGGTATGAAATGGAGGGTAAAGCTGTTTTAAAACAGCATTAATTTTCTGCATGTTTTGTTTGGAGTGTTCAACAGCCCTGGGGCAGGCCAGAGTGATTTTTTAGTGTCTCTCCTCCCCAGGCACTGCCTGGTGATCCAAACTCTTCCTCTCTTTTGGCCCCTCTCTCCTACAACTGTTTTGTGAAGAGAGACAAGATAACTGCATTTGAAAGGGAATAGCATCCTACATAACAGCTTTTCCTCTGCTGAGGAAACTCACTATTGTTCTCTTTGATTTTGCTTCACTGTGCAAGACACAACAAAGGGAAATAGAAGCTCTAAGTTCCTTCTGCTACACTAACAATATCAACCTCAGGAATTCAACTTTGAGGAGCAGGATATTATTTCAGTTTTGACGGTGCAGCATACTACTCTGCTGTCACATTGCTGCCATTACACTAATAGCTCTACATTGGCAAACATGGTGTACGGAACAAGAATAGCTACCACCATGTTTATAATGTGCTAGATGTATTCTTAGTAAGTAATACTATGAAGCAAATGAAAAGGACAAGTCATGGCAATACCATATATTGATGCAGAAAAGAGGCGCATAGGACCTGATCTAAAGCTGATTGAATGGGAGTCTTTCCATCAACCTCAATGTGCATGGAATCAGGTCACTTAGAAAGGAACACCATGGATGAGATTTTCAATCACTGTTCTGGCCAGAAAGTTTGTACACAGAAAGCTGTGGCAAACTCCCGGGTGTAACTGAATCCCCAAGTTGCTACTGGTGTAGCTAGTACTATCCCATGCTCTTCCTATGCCATACTCTGACAAGGGCAGATAGAACTAATGGGAAAGGGGGTGGGAGAGGGTAACATGCTCAGCAGAGTTGAGGATTCATCTGATATGTTCACAGAGAGAGCGAATTATAAAGTACACTCTGTGTCAGTAAATAGAAATGCCATTAGACAGTGACATGATTTTAGCATTCATAAAGAGGGTTATAAATTAATGAAATTAATTAATGAATTTTTAAAGAAAACTGGTCTTGGTGAAGGGAAAGGTTATTCCAGTTGTATGCCTCATCTTGGTAAAAGGCCACTAGATGATAACCCAGTGTGTGTGTATATATTTGTATTTGAAGAAAGACACTGAGACCACTGGAAGATAATGTTTGTTCCAAGGCTTAATACTATAGAGCACTGAGTTCATTTTCTCAAAGCCTTGTAACTAATAGTCAATATCAGGGTAATTCAATGTAATGGAACCAGCTGTAACAAGAATGAACCCTAAGACACGATGCAGTAGAGACTAAAATCCAAGCCATCACTTGAGCAGTAATTCCATTAAATCCCAATACTTGCTTACCTATCTGTACTTTATCTGTCTTGAAGGAGAGCAACTGGCTCTGAGGCAGCTTTGTGCTTGGGACCTGTTATATTGTGACAGTGGACAATGTAAAGCTCCAGGAAATATAACCAAATAAACAGTGATACAGGAGGTGGCAAAATAAAGATGTGGACCAGGTGGAAAAACTGGTAAATCCCAGTGTAACTCATTCTTATCTAACATGATATAAAGCACATCTACAAAAATGTCAAATTACAAGAAGAACAATTCAGCCATTCAGTGATTTGATGTGTTCAAAAGAGAGGAAACAATGGAAAAGAGTTATTTAAGGAGTCCAGTTAAATGAGGGACCATTAGTGATAGCTGGCTATTACAGTTACCTGGAACAGTTTTGTTGAAAGTTTTCCATTTTAAAACGTTGCTTAGCCAAAACTGAATTTTTCCACAAAATTGCATTGATTTTGATAACACTTCCTGTGAACCATTTTTTTTAGAAATAGACTCGTAGACTCATAGGTCAGAAGGGAACAATATGATCATCTAGTCTGACCTCCTGCACAAGGCAGGCCACAGAACCCTACCCATCCACTTTTATACAACCCCTAATCCAGGACTGAGTTATTGAAATCCTCAGAACTGGTTTGAAGACCTCAAACTGCAGAGAATCCACCAGCAAGCGACCCATGGCCCATGCTGCAGAGGAAGACGAAAAACCTCCAGGGCCCCTGCCAATCTGCCCTGGAGGAAAATTCCTTCCCGACCCCAGATATGGCGATCAGCTAAACCCTGAGCATGTGGGCAAGACTCACCAGCCAGCACCCAAGAAGGAATTATCTGCAGTAACTCAGTTCCCATCCCATATCTCCCCACAGACCAGTGAGCAGACTTATCTGGTGATAATCCAAGATCAATTGCCCAAATTAAACTATCCTATCATAACATCCCCTCCATATACTTATCCAGCTTAGTCTTGAAGCCAGATAAGTCTTTTGCCCCCACTACTTCCCTCGGAAGGCTGTTCCAAAACTTCACTCCCCTAATGGTTAGAAACCTTCGTCTAATTTCAAGTCTAAACTTCCTAATATCCAGTTTGTACCCATTCGTCCTCGTGCCTACATTAGAACTAAACTTAAATAATTCCTCTCCCTCCCTAACGTTAACCCCCCTGATATATTTATATAGAGCAAGCATATCCCCCCGCAGCCTTCTTTTGGCCAGGCTAAACAAGCCAAGCTCTTTGAGTCTCCTTTTATAAGGCAGGTTTTCCATTCCTCGGATCATCCTAGTAGCCCGTCTCTGGACCTGTTCCAGTTTGAATTCATCCTTCTTGAACATGGGACACCAGAACTGCACACAATATTCTAGATGGGGTCTCACCAGCGCCTTATATAACGGTACTAACACCCCTTATCCTTGCTGGAAATACCTCGCCCAATGCATCCTAAAATCGCATTTGCTTTTTTAACAGCCGTATCACATTGGCGGCTCATAGTCATCCTGCTATCGACCAATACTCCAAGGTCCTTCTCCTCCTCCGTCGCTTCCAACTGATGCGTCCCCAACGTATATCTAAAATTCTTATTATTAATCCCTAAGTGCATGACCTTGCACTTTTCACTATTGTATTTCATCCTATTACTCTTACTCCAGTTTACAAGGTGGTCCAGATCTTCCTGAATAGTATTCCTGTCCTTCTCCATGTTAGCAATACCCCCCAACTTTGTGTCATCCGCAAACTTTATTAGCACATTCCCGCTCTTTGTGCCAAGGTCAGTAATAAAAAGGTTAAATAAGATCGGTCCCAAAACCGATCCTTGAGGGACTCCACTAGTAACCTCCTTCCAGCCTGACAGTTCACCCTTCAATACGACCCGCTGGAGTCTCCCCTTTAACCAGTTCCTTATCCACCTTACATCTTTCATATTCATCCCCATCTTTTCCAATTTAACTAACAGGTCCCCATGTGGAACCGTGTCAAACACCTTACTAAAATCGAGGTAAATTAGATCTACCGCATTTCCTTTATCTAAGTAATCCATCACCTTCTCAAAGAAGGAGATCAAATTGGTTTGGCACGATCTACCTTTAGTAAATCCATGTTGCAATTCGTCCCAATTACCATTGACCTCTATGTCCTTAACTACTTTCTCCCTTAAATTTTTTTCCAAGACCTTACATACTACAGACGTCAAGCTAACAGGCCTATAATTACCCGGATCACTTTTATTCCCTTTCTTAAAAATAGGAACTACATTAGCAATTCTCCAGTCGTATGGCACAACCCCCGAGTTTATCGATTGCTTAAAAATTCTCGCTAACGGGCTCGCAATTTCACACGCCAGTTCCTTTAATATCCTCGGATGGAGATTGTCCGGGCCCTCCGATTTTGTCCCATCAAGCTGTTCAAGTTTGGCCTCTACCTCAGTTGCGGTAATATCCACCTCCATATCCACATTCCCGTTTATCATCCCTCCATCATCGCTAAACTCCTCACTAGTCTTATTAAAAACTGAGGCAAAGAACATATTTAGATATTGGGCCATGCCTAGGTTATCCTTAACCTCCATTCCATCCTCAGTGTATAGCGGCCCCACTTCTTCTTTCTTTGTTTTCTTCTTATTTATGTGGCTGCTAATTACTATTGATTGAAAATTCTTCTTTTTTTTTTTTTTTTACTGTTGAAAGTGTCTCTTGTTTGTGTAACAGTTTGACACTGACATTTTCCACAAGAAAAGGAGATAAGAACTAGAGTAGAAGGTGTTTTCAACATCCTAGAAAAATAATTCCAGGATAACACAATTCTGAAAAAAAAAATTCATTCCAATACAGAAAAAAAAGAATTTTAGAAATATCTTGCAAAACAGAAATTCCAATATTTTACCAGTTCCATTGGCTATGTTCTTATATATAGTTTTAATAGAATAGTATCCATATTAGTAGCAGTGCCTATACATGTTGATATTTTCCCCCAGGGAAATCATGAAGCAGGAGGATTGTGCAGTGGTGAAAAGAGATAGTGTCTTGGAGAAAAGGTCACTATCCATGGGCAACATTTACTTATGGTGTTTAAAATGCTGTAATATTCATCTGCAGAGCATGTTTCCTACCTGTAGGTTTCATGGAAGAACTGTTTCCTGCAGATCTTTTAAAAAGTATAACACTGGGGTTCCCCACTATGGATTTCTATGGACTGAAGACATGGTGTTCTTAGGGTGTCTATTGAAATATATCCAGATTATAGCATTTACATCCCTGACCAATTTTTTTCAGGACATCATTGTATCAGAGTACTAAAAAATTAACGACTTTAAATTTTTTTCTTCCAACTTTTCCTTTAATAAAATCCATCCTAAAATTGTAGTTAGAGAATGTTAGGTTTATGTGATTAAACACTCAAAGTTGAATGCAGTTCCCTTTCAAATTCTGCACATTTGGGCATATACATTTCAATGTAGTTTCAGTTACATTATCAGAGACTATTCCTTAAGTCAGGGATCGGTAACCTTTGGCACATGGCCCATCAGGGAAATCCACCGGCGGGCCAGGATGGTTTGCTTACCTGCAGTGTCCACAGATTTGGCCAATCACAGCTCCCACTGGCTGTGGTTCACTGTTCCTGGCTAATGGGAGCTGCGGGAAGTGGCATGGGCTGCAGGGACAGTGAACTGTGGCCACTGGGAGCTATGGGCGGCCCTGCAAATGTAAATAAACTGTCTTGTGGCCTGCAATTAGATTACCCTGATGGGCTGTGTGTGGACCACAGGTTGCCCACCACTGGCCTATATGTACAGTGAAGGCATGTGGCATTAGGAGCTTTTAATTCCCTATCCCTTGTATAGCCAGCTGAAGAGCTGGCAGAATTGGAGTCCATGCACTCAGGAGAGTGCCTGGGCTGTTCCATTCCTACTCCTCTGAAGCAGCAGTTGTAATCAGCAACCCACCAATAACTGTAGCTGCAGGAGTGCAGCACTGGCATACACAAGAGGTCCAGGAAGCTTTCTATCCTTAGGGTAGAAATGGCATGGTACAGTTGAGCTCTATCAGTTACATAGGTACTGATCCAAAGTCCATTCCAGTAGATGAGAGCATTTTCATGGTCTTCAATGTAGATCTGTTGGAAAAACTTTAACAGAATCACTTTCTGTCTGAAAATACAGTTTCAGAAATGTTGAAATCTTCACAAAATCATGTTGATTTCAGAGACATTTTAGATGTGGAAAAATGGGGGAAAAAGTTAAACATTGTCAGAACTAAATGTTTCAGTTTCTCATTTTAAAATGACTTCTGTTTAGATTTGCTAATTTTTTATTAAAATATATAATATAATTCTTTAAAATAGGTGAAATCAAACAAAAATGGTGGGTTTTTTTTTCAGACTGGTCTTTCGGAGAGAATTTTGAAATGTGCATCTTTCACTCCTAACTGGAACAATGACAAATATTGAAATCTCAAAAATCCTTTGCAAAATGATATTATTCCATCTTCCACACAGGTCTCCTTCAGTGGGCTTTGGATAAAGCCCAAATGTAATGACCTCCATTCATGAATGGCACCTAAGAAAGTTTGTGCTGCTTTTTCAAAAGCAAATGTGTAGTATGTGGATAACTACAGATTTATTCAAATACATCTCAGACTGAATCGTGCTTGCCATTTAAAAAGTCTAACAATAAAGAGCTGGGATCATTATGGCTTGAAATTAGGGTGAGTATAAATGAATGGAAAACATATCAAAAATGTTACACATGCATAACTAAGATGAGATAAAAAGTATGCTTTTATTATTTCAGAAATAATGTGAGCCTGTTGTTAAGGATCATGTCATAATGCTTACATGCAAGGGTAGAGTTAAGTGTGTTATGCAGTCTTATGTTTGACATTCTCTATGTTTAGTCAGGAAACCTTAGCATTTTTTTCATTACATATAGTACTTATGTGAGCTGAGGGATGGAAACTGTATGATGAGGATGTTAAGGAAATTTTCTTTTAAATGTATCCCCTAATATGATTGCACAATCCATCTGTGAAATACACCATACACATGAGAGTGAGAAGCATTAAACCAGAATGTATTTGACCACTCCAAGCTTTACTGAAAGACGCAGGTTCTAAAGCATTTATACCTTTGATCACAGCCTCTTGGTCTCCTAACACCACCTTAATTCAAGGTAGCGTAGGTCACTTACAAATTAAGTTAGTGTGGAAAAGATTTTCATCTTTACCTTTTACTGTAAAAGTTGTCATGAGTATACAAAAAAAGTAAAACGTTACACACTCAGGCCTCTGTTTTTAGTGTGGCATGTAGCAATCCTTTTCTGCTTTTATATTCTGAAAGTAATGTTCAGTCCTCTTCTGAATGGAATATTGGTCCAACAGTGATGTTAATTAACATCATTGTATCACTGATGCATGGACTCTTCTGTGTACCAGAAAGAAGACTGATAAAAAAGTAGTATGTCCCTACTATGAGTGTACTTTTCTCCATTACACAGGGGCTTGTCCTATTTCAGGCTGTCTTAGGTACAGAAAATTTGAGACTACTGATACTATGGAGTTAACATTGCAATTCAAAAGGATAGTTTGTTGTACATTGAAAGGTCCAATCTTGCAGTTTTCGAGACAGAGTTCCAATGTGAGCTCTAAGTAAGAATAAACCCACACACTAGTTCTAGAGTGGAAGAGATCATCTGTTTCTAAACACAATTTATAAATAGGACATAATGCCATTTGAAGAAAAATAATTGCATTCTGGAGGCTTCACAACATAGTAGAGAGAAAGCTGCTGATTCATTTTTCTGTTACTCTGTTTTAAACTTGCACCTACTAAGAAGGAAATATGAAGCGTGGACCAACTGATTTGTTGCTCCTTTTTACTTTTTTTTTTTTTTTAACAACTTTGGGTTTTGTTCAAAATTTTAACTGCTTCTTTCTTAATTTTTTTTGTGAAATTTCTTTCCTGGAGGTGGATGAAATTCCACAATATTTAAGAAAGAATTGAACCAGATCTCTTGAGTCCCTGTGCAGAACCTTAACTTTAAGATCTTCATGCCTCCCTTGTGTGTTAAATCCACAACTAATTGAAAAACTAGAGTTGGAAACTTAGGCTCCAATCCTGCAAACTGCCCTGAATAGACAGAACTACCCTCACTTGGATCCCCACTGAAGTCAATAGATTATGTCTACACCAGAGATCATAAAATGGTATAGCTGTACCGAAGTAGCTGCACTGCTGTAAGATCTCTCATGTAGCTGCTCTATGCCTACGGGAGAGAGCTCTCCCATTGACATAATTAAACCACTCTCAACAAGCGGCAGTAGCTGTTTTGGTGGGAGAAGCTCGCCCACCGACATAGCGCTATGCACTTCATCACTTATGCTGGCAAGGTTTATGTCACTCAGAGGGTGTTTTTTTCCACACCTCGAGTGACATAAGTTTTGCCGACACAAGTGGTAATGTAGACATGGCCTAAATGACCAAGTCAGCTCATATTCTCTATTCTTTAAGCAAATAGTTTCACATCAGTGTGGCGTTTTGTTTCTTATTGACCACAGCAGCTTCATTAAAAAAACAAACAAACTTGGAAGGCTCAAACCAGTTAAGCTTGACAAGGACTGATTATTGCAAAAAAAATTGTAAATAAAAATGGGTCAGACATTTATATAGAACACAAAGTTATTTAGCAAAACAGTTTGAAGATGAAAAGTGCTGTGTTTAGTTCTAAATAAAATAAAACATTGCCTTGATTTTGTCTGTAGATGACAAAATGCACAAATTACAATCCAAAGTAATGTGATTAAGCTGGTTTCCATGTCATTAGATATTTTGAATCTATTGCGCCATTCTGCCAGACCATTAGCTTTATTTAAATATGAATAAATTTTTCAAAATTTCAGCTCAGATATGCATGGCAGTCAACAAATTGCATAATATTGTATTACCTGGATTATCTGTGTGGCCTGAAGTGAGTGATACTATTGGTGCTTTGTTTTTTGTACTATTTACATTTTTCTCTTGGATTCTTTGGAATCCTGATGGAAGATCTAATTGCGGCTACTTTTCTTGCCCCAGATGAGGATGATGACAACCAAGATCTTGTTTCAAAGTTGCCATCCTACTTTACCAAAGAGGATGGAGATATTATAGAGAACCTTTCCAGTTTTGTCAGTGTCCCTCCTTTACTGGCTTGTGGAATTGTTGCTGAATAACGTGAGACTTGAGTTGCTTCCAGCCCCAGTTGGCCTGGAGAGCATTAGACAAGAAGTGAGAAATCAGCCTAATTATCTTATATGTGCAAAAAAGCCTCAGAGATGTTCAAGCTGGAGCCTCCTTGGTTTATAGGAGAGTGGGGGTGGGTGGCAGGTTATTACTCATGATTTTGGAATGCACTCCTCTGCCTTTGGAATGCCCTCTGACCATATTTCTCCCATACTAACCAAGCAGATCTCTCTCCCCTGCAAGGTGCCAGAAGAGGGTTAAGGCACATGGTATGCTGGAGAGAGGTGGGGAAGTGGGAGCTGAGCTGTTGAGGGTATTTTGGTTTGTGTCCTTTTGCTGACTTGCTATTTTTGCTGGTTGGAACCTGTCACTGTTTTGCTATTGCCTTGTTGTTCTATTGCTCAGGATTATGTTCCTAATATTTATCAAGGTGATTCAAATCTGGCATGGGCAGTTTTTATGTGTCTACATAAACAATCTCATTTTTGGAATATTTTACAGGGACTGTAGAAAGTGGTGGCACATCTTACTGAAGAATGGGTGAAATACGGTAATGATAAAAGATAAGTTATGAACAGGTCTCCTAAATGGTAAAGTTCTGGTTTAGTTTTCTGTGTAAGATGGGAAATACCCTTAGGGGTATTTGTCAATGTATGAGATCATCTCTCTCTCTCTAGCAGAGGAGAAAGGTCTGCTTGGTTAGTCTGGGAGAAATATGGTCAGAGGGATGATTTAGAGCTAGAGAGTCAATTGAGCCTATAAAGGGAGAATAATACTTTCCACCTTTTGTTCCTATCCTGCTTATGGAATATATGTTTTAATGGTTTATGGCTCTTCCACTCTGCCCTGGAGAGATGCTTTACTCAGCTGTTAGAGCTGCATTGCTTCATTCTCCCCTTCCCTGCTGGATTACAAAAATGGTTGTATAACTGTCAGAAACTGAGAATCTGGAGGATTAGGTTGATGGGAGAGACATATTGCGTTTGCAGTTGCAGACTTTGGTGCCGTTAGTGATAGAAACACCTTTTTTCAATTGTGCCTGGTTAGACTGTTGTAGTCATTCATTATTTGTGTTATATTAATGTTGGGGGGGGCAGTAAGAATCAGGGCCCCATTGTGCTAGGCCCTATACAAACATAGAACAAAAAGTCTTTGTTCTGGAGACCTTTGGGATGTGGACCTTGAGGCATGTTGCCCAGATCCTCAAGCCTAAATACCTTTGATAATTATGTCCTGTGTATCCACAGGAGAATACTCGCTGACTGGCAGTTGTAGGTACCAGGAATATATTACACAAATACTAATCAGATCAGCCACACCATCACCAGTTCATTCACCTGCACGTCCACCAATGTAATATACGCCATCATATGCCAGAAATGCCCCTCTGCTATGTACATCGGCCAAACTGGACAGTCTCTATGGAAAAGGATAAATGGACACAAATCAGATATTAGGAATGGCAATATACAAAAACCTGTAGGAGAACACTTCAATCTCCCTGGCCACACTATAGCAGACCTTAAGGTGGCCATCCTGCAGCAAAAAACTTCAGGACCAGACTTCAAAGAGAAACTGCTGAGCTTCAGTTCATCTGCAAATTTGACACCATCAGCTCAGGATTAAACAAAGACTGTGAATGGCTTGCCAACTGCAAAACCAGTTTCTCCTCTCTTGGTTTTCACACCTCAACCGCTAGAACAGGGCCTCATCCTCCCTGATTGAGCTCACCTCATTATCTCTAGCTTGCCTGCACATATATACCTGCCCCTGGAAATTTCCACTACATGCATCTGACGAAGTGGGTATTCACCCACGAAAGCTCATGCTCCAAAACGTCTGTTAGTCTATAAGGTGCCACAGGAATCTTTGCTGCTTTTACAGATCCAGACTAACACAGCTACTCCTCTGATACTTTACACAAATACTGCAACTTCTGGCTATTCCTAGTCATAAAATATCAGGGTTGGAAGGGACCTCAGGAGATCATCTAGTCAAACCCCCTGCTCAATGCAGGACCAATCCTCAGATTTTTGCCCCAAATGGCCCCCTCAAGGATAAAACTCACAACCCTGGGTTTAGCAAGTCAATACTCAAACCACTGAGCTATCCCTAGTGTTAATGACAATATTGATGTTTAAAGCCCTACATGGTTTTTTCCTGTTTACCTATCTGAGAGATGATCTCTTGAATTATAATTTCATAACAGTTCAGAGCAGCATCCCTACTAACAGTCCCTAACCTTCAAGGTCTGGACACTCTCCTTGTAGGAACCTTAATTTTTAAGCTTGCTTCTATCACTTGTTTGACATAGCCTTTGGTTTACAACATGCTTTACAATCCATCCTTTTACTCTAGCTTTTGCTTGTGGAGATAATGTAGTTTAGATTATTTCAAGGAATCTTTGTCTTCTTACGCTGAATGTACCAATGTTGATATTCTGATTTATACATATATTAAAGAGTGCCTATCCATAAGCTCTAGGCACCCTTGGCATAAATTAAAAATACATCCACAGAAACATAATTTAAGATAACCCAGAAAGCAACTTAAAAACTCAAATGCCCTTCCTGCTCAAATGGTTCACCACATTTACAATCACAACAATTGTCTCCCACTTTCAGATGATTGAAGTGAGCGCGGGAGAAGAACTGCTCTTGTAACATATCCTGAAAGTCATCAAAATGATGACAAGGGATATGGTGATATATTCCTTAAATGCTGCATATGCACCTATGGACAATTGTGAATAAACACATTTTTGCAACTTTTAAAATGAATACATCTGAATTTTACTCATTTTTCTTGCCAATTTTCAGTATAAATCTGCAAGTATGAATCATGAATGCTTTGGCTAATAGACTGTAAGAAACAAATATCAGCTCTCTGTTACTGAAAACAAAGGTTGTGTTGAATGGGGAGCACTAACATAAGTGTTTTTAAATAACTTTCTGCAGATATTGGTATAAAGCATTATCTGGTATTTCACAAAAACTAAGAGAGGGGTTCTTTGGGAGAAGTTTGACAGGTAGTTAACCCCTGAATGAAAAATCAGTTGAGTGTCTGAAGATAGCAGTTGTTACTTGATTATGTTCTTCAGCACTTTTTCCTCCGTAAGTTATGCTAGTCAATCATTTGACCATAAAGTTCAAGATAGACCCGAACATAAGAAGTAATGTGGAGAAACTGAATGATTAAAATCTGAATACCAGGCCTCTCAAAATCTCCCTGGGAAATTGAATGCTTTGACTAGACAGAATGTAAATAATACTAAAAAAGACTCGGATCGTTTGTTCTATGCTCTTAAAATTGGCCTGTAACTTATTTGTTATTATTACACACACTTTTCACTTGCAAGTCTATAATCATTTCACTTTATAGTATCATTATCATTTCCAGTACTTATTTTTGAGAATAAAAGTGTCTGTTTAAAAGTACTTTTCATACTGTATGTCCAAGGAAATAAAATGAACAATTCTGGTGGTGTTATAATCTGTCTTAGCTTCTGTGGGCTGCTCTGCTTCCCAAACAAAAGCAAAGACCTCTCCCTGAAAACAGTTTGCATGGATGCAAATGGATGTGAAGAACATGTGACGTGAGCCAAATTAGAACAAGAGTATTATTATACACACCCTGACTTGATGGAGAGTTTGGAGTATTGCCCTGACAATAACCAGCTTTGGAAAATTATTCTCTGTGGTTTAACAGTCATTCTAACTCTGCGTTCAAAAACCTTTAAATGGATACACTGTTGGTAGAGAAGAGAGTAGTTAAAACATAAGATCAATATTCACCTGCTCACATTTTTACTGAAGAAAAAAGCACACCCAGGAATCTAATAAGCATAAAAAGTTGCACAAACACTAATTTTGGTATGACTCAGCCTTTACAGTCCATTATCTTTAAAAGTTGACCGCTACCATCACTTATCCCACCACAGTATCAGAGATATAATCACAGTTATTTACTCTTCTGATTAGAGAGGGGTCATTCTAATAGCTTCCATGGTAAATCATCAGCTGATGGGGGAGCAAATGGCATGCCCATCCCTGATTGCTTCCTGAATCCAGCTCCCTGGATGCAAGCAGTTCTAAACCAATGTTAGTACAGGTACACAAATAGCACCTTTAGGATTTTTAACTGGGTATGAAAAATGATCTGTTTTGGGCTAGAACCACTCACTTGCTTCCTGGTAGCTTCTGACCTTTCTGGAACTAACTTCACGTTTTCTACAAGAAGCTCTGATTGCTCCCTGAGTAGCACAAACACTTAACAGTCAACTCCAAAGGAAAGGTATTTTTAAGGCTAAAGTGGTGCATAGGTTGTATGGTGGCCCTCTGCATAGGGGTGAATTTTCTTCTGTATTTTTACCTTCCATCGTCCTCAGGACTCAGAGATGCACCTTCTTTCACAGTTAACTAATTTTTTTTACTACGTTTTTAAAAAAAAAAGAGATCCTTCATAACTGAGAGTTAGGGCAAAGGCTAAAGATCAATTGTCCCAACAGTAAAGTCAAGGACAGTTTTGCCGCTGGAAGTCAAGTAGCTCCCTGTAAGCCAGTGAGCTAACTCACTAGCTCATGCACCAGAGCTCACGCTCGAGGCACAGGCTTTTAGTCTCTTTTCTTCAGGGACTCAGTTTTCTTTTGAAAAAATAGGACTGTTGAGCAGAAGTTTAACATATCAATCATACCCTTTCCCCAGATCTCCCCAGGGTTGCTCCCTACACAGTTGTAATGATCTTGGGGTTCATTAAATAGCAAACCAGTGAAGGAGAAAGGAATAAAACTTTAATAAAACAAGCTGGAGAGTGTCTCTCTGGTGAACTGCTGCACACAGCTATGTGGTGTTCCCCACCTTGCCTTCAGGGCACCCCTCCAAATTCTTATGTTCATTACACTGGTCCTTATGAGGGAGCATCTCTAAATTATAATCTTCTACAAACATGTCTACAGTGGTTACACTCCACAGCCCATCAGCTGGGCTGTCAAGTCAAGCGTCCTTGCTCCCTGCTGGATTACACTCTGCAGGCCACCTGAGAGGACCCAACTCTCCTTAAAGGGCCAGCCACTCTGTGACACTTCCATAGGCCCATTTGAAAATCCCACCTAACAACATCAATGGGCGTAGGATCTGTGTCTTCAAAACAGTTACTTAAATGATAGAAAAATGTGTATCGTTGCTATTGCAATTTGACTCCATGTATTCACCCTTACAATATCAGACTGAGAGTTCATCAATTGCTTGTTTGTTTGTTTTTCACAGCCTGTTCGGTCACTTTTACGCCAACTAAGAATAATAGTTTAATTTTGCTTTAACAAGATATGTTCTAGTTTCATTTGTTTTCTCTTGCCTCCTGAAACACTGTTCTTTGTATATTTAGTTTTCAGCTAGAGATGACTCTTACTGTCCTTGCAGCATTTGTTAGCTACATATGGTTCTTGATGACTTGATAAGGAGTTTGCTATGGAAAAATAATACACCATCCTTTCTAGAACGTGAAGGATTTGGAGTTGCTTTTCATAGTGGGAGAGAAAGGGGAGAATATTTTCCCCACAGTTTAAAATCAAGATCAAGGATCACTGAAAGTCGCCTGTAAAAGAAAGCAACATCTCTTAAGGAGAGAAACTAGGTAGGAAAACTACTGGAATAGGTTTGCAGTTCTGATTCTAAAATTGGATGGATTGAAGTCTAAGCTTATCTTTCTTGATGTAGGTGTTACCTGAAATTATCTCAATTTGATCTTGCAACAAACATTTTAGCTGTCAGTATTCCCTTCTTTTGAGCCATAGAGAGGTATTTCTTTTATTCAGAAAGCCTAACAAATAAGTAATTTCTTCTAGCTGTAATTAAAAATGTCAGTCCAGTAAATAGATTACTTATCGTGTGTTAATAAATGATTGTATTATATAGCCCAGGGATCGGCAACCTTTGGCACGTCGCTCACCAGAGTAAGCACCCTGGCGGGCTGGACCTGTTTGTTTACCTGCAGCTTTCGTAAGTTCGGCTGATCGTGGCTCCCACTGGCCGTGGTTTGCCACTCCAGGTCAAAGGGGGCTGCAGGAAGCAGTGCGCAGCCAGTGGGAGCCGTGATTGGCTGAACCTGCGGACACAGCAGGTAAACAAACAGGCCCAGCCCGCCAGGGTGCTTACCCTGGCGAGCCGTGTGCCAGAGGTTGCCGATCCCTGATGTAGCCTAAGGAATATAATGCTTGATGCACTTTTAACCAATTCTATTTACAATGAAATAGCTACTGACATTTTAACCTGTTTTACAAGGTGTTTTTTCTAGACCTGAAGTATATTATATTGTCACACAGCAAAGTAATTCATGTAGCTGTGTCACAGGGCTGAACTGCAGACCTCTTCATGGTCTCTGGGAGGGCACATCACACAGGTATCAGGCCTCTAGCTGTCCCCTTTCTCAGGGAGACAACTCTTGTTCCTCTTCCTCCAGACTGGAGACTTATTTTGTGTTTAGTTCAGCACCTGCCAACTTCTTGCCTTTCAGGGGTAATAACAGGGATAACCATTGACCAGCCAGACTTTATAAGCCAAAATATTTTTGTAGAGCAAAAACAATACAGAAAAAAATATATCTTGAAAACAGCAAGCAGCTTAATTGTAGGGCTATCATATCTATTATCACCCATCTTCAACATGGAAACTTTGATAGATTTCATAGTCCTTCAAACCCTTTCTGCGGGATGTGACCAGCTTGGTCACAGTGCCATATCAGTTCTTGGTAGGGCCATCTTTAGGCCGATTCCCCTGATTCCCCAGAATCGGGCCCCGCGCCTAAGAGGGTCCTGCGCCTTAGGCACTTTTTAAATTTTTAAATTTTTTTCACTCACCCGGCGGTGGTCTGGATCTTCGGTGGCACTTCGGCGGTGAGGGGGTCCTTCCCTCACTCTGGGTCTTTAGCGGCATTTTGGCGGCAGGGGGTCTGCGGGTGACCCAGAGCGAGGGAAGGACCTTCTGCCGCCGAGGTGCCATTGAAGATCGGGACCACCGCCAGGTATTTGAATCGGGCCCCACAGTTCCTAAAGCTGGCCTTGGTTCTTGAACTGAGTGAAAGTAACCCTGCTCTATATCAGACTGGTCACTGAATACAACCCTTAGTTCTTTGTTTGCTGGTCCTCTTGAACTCAGTCAAAACTAATACATGCAGTTCCCTCTTCCCCCAGGAAGTGGTACTTCTGCAGACTTGTTTAAGTGCCTAGAGATTGGCATTAATTTCCTTCCAGTGATTTTAGTTCCTCTTAGTTCATTCATGCTTTTGGTGCCTTTCCCCCACAGTCACTGTATTGCTTGTCCTGTTCCAAGAAAGAGATTAACACCTTTATGCCTGGTGAGTAACAAGGAGGAAACTGACATATACATTATTTCATTAAAAAAAAAATCAGATGTTTCCCAGTTCTCCACAGACTAACAAATGCTTGCAGGAATGCTAGGATAAATTTAAAATGTTAAACAGTGTGTTTTTTCACTATATTATGAAGGTATGTTAAGGATTTCCTTATCTGTCCAGAGCACTATTTTTATTGTTCTCAGACAGCCCTTTATTCAAAACCTTGGAGCATGCTCTGCCTCATAGATGCAAAATGAGAGAACCACGCCACACTCCTCCACTATTTCCCTCCAAAATCAGTATGAGTGATTTAGTCTATACGTATGATTTGGATTTGGTTTCAGTAAACAGCTTAAGGTTTTTAAGTACTTATTTCAGTTGTGTGACCCCTATCTTTCAGCTATCTGTACATTTTATTTTATCTAATCTAGTCTATGTTCTTATGCCACATCTGATACTGCAATATATGAGCACTAGAGCTGGTCAAAAAATTTCCATCAAAACTGGTTTTCAATAGAAAATTGGGTTTTTTTTAGCCAATCAGCTTTCCACGGAAAATTGTAGTTTCTCTTTGAAAAAATAATTCCCAAGAACCAGCATATTTTGGTCAAAAATTGAAATACTTCAGTTTGGAAATGAAGCCTCAGTACCACATGGGAGTTGTAGCTTAGTTGCCTCATGTCTCCATTCTCCTGTTTGGGCAGGGCTCCTCCAGTCAGAATACATCTGTCATCATGAGCAGGGCCGGACTTAGAGTATCAGGGCAGCGCTAGGTAAGACAATTTGTTTGTGGATGGAAGGGGCTTAGGCTTGAGCCTCAGTCTGAATGAACCCTGGTCTTATACTGCAGCATAGAAATACCCTTAGAGAACACCCTTAAATGTGAACTGCAAGTAAGCACTTTCTGCTCACTGCCCCATCTAGCCAGGCAGCCAGAGAATTCAGCATATAATTATCCAAAACCTGACATTTTTCTTTAATATTCAATGATATCTGTCACTCCCAATTGGAACTAGGAGATGGCCCTATTTTTTTGCTGCTTTAAAAATGGAAGAAAAAAGACTATCAGGAAATACAGTTATATAGTAGAATAAGGGGTCTCAAGAGGTAGCTACCCTATTACACTATCATAGTTCCTCAGGATTCTTTAATTAACTCTTTCAGTTTCTCAAACTGTTTAAGGGTATGTCTCCACTGCACACTTCTTTTGGCAGCATGTAGCATACGTACCCATGTAGACCCCCAATATTAGCTGGCAATGCATAGCTTAGGCAAAGACACGCCTAAAGGGTGTGTGCATGTGTGCAAATACATACTCTACACAGTTCTCTACTCACCCAACCAGGGCCTCCCCATTGCTGGAGCTCTTTCTTGGTGTAGGGAAAGACTCCTCAGTGGGGAAAGGCTCTGGTGGCCAGGGACAGCTTCCCTGTGGCCTCCTCGCTGTCAGAATCTTTCCTCCCCACAGTGACAAGCTCTGGCACTGGGGAGCTGCTGAAGCCTATCACCGCTGCCAGAATCTTTCGCTGAAACATGTAGTTACGTGCTGCAGTGTGGACACACCTTGCTTGTCATTGTGGTGTGTAGCTATTCTGACACTACACACAGCCATCACTGATGTGTAGTGTAAATGTCACCTAAGATTTGCATCTCATGTCCATTGCACATGTTCCTCAGACTACTCGAGTGGGCAGCTAAATTAGGAACGAATTTTCATGCATAGTTCACGATTTCAAGGAATTTTTGTACCCCTTTCCTTGTCTCTTGGGACAGGCATGCTCAACCTTACTGTCATCTACCTGTAGACCTTTCTATGTTAAATTTTCTCCCAGGTATGTTATTTCCATTGCATGGAATTTACATTTTGATTTGGGTATTCATTTTTCTACTCAAGATTACTTTTACTATCCTTGCATTGTTCATTAGTTTAAGATGGTTCTTGCTGACTCAGCAAGGCATTTGCCATGGGAAACTAATATGTCATCCTTCCTTGGACATTAAGGATTTGGAGTTGCTTTTAATGGTGGTGGTAGGGAGAACTTTATATATAAATTTAAAAAAATAGGTAATTGTCAACAATCTTTCACTTTGATTTATTTTATTTATATATGTGTGTATATATTAAAAGGTCTGTGATAGTTGCTTAATTTTTTTTTATTTAGCTTTAGCCCAGCACAACTTCAGTTCTTTCCAGAGCTTCTTGGAGCCTCTGATTATGCTCTTCATCTATCTTTCCCAAGAAGAACATGTCACTCATATGAACCATAGTGCCCTCTGTGCCCTCAGAAATGTCTTGAACTTTCTGGTGAAACACCTCAGGATCCAAACACAACCCAGCTGGCAATCTGTGGAAGCAGTGTCTCCCAAAATGTGCTCTGTTTTTCTAAGGACACTTGCCAGAACCCTCCTGATGCATCAAAGACAGAAAAATATTTGGCATAATTCATCTCTCCCAAAATTTCTCCTCTTGTAGACAAGGACAAATATTCCCTTTTTACTCCTGGTACCATATGGTGCTCAGGGATCTCTCAGTGCTCAAGGGACTTGCAAGAACTCTGTTTTTACTAGTTTGCAGTGGCAAAATCTAGTTAGAAGACAATATGAAATGAGGGGTTAATAGGTGGAAAGTTTTAAATTACCTTAAATGTGTCTACCCTCCAGTAAATGACAACTTTGATCCAGGCTAAAAAAATAAATACCCTCCAAAAGGGGAAAATTGAAAGTAATTTCTAATTGAAAGTAATAAATACAAACTTTATTGTAATTTGAGGAAAATAATTAGGAAAAGATAATACTTTGTTATTCTTAATGGGGTCTCTGACAAGTTACATTACTCATTTTCTCCCTGAGATTTCTGTTCAGTACATAAATCAAGGAATGTGTGGGGTTCTGAAATAACTAGGTTCTCTTTCATACATACGGCAGGTACTCTGGAGTTCTCAACCAGTTGTGGATTTTCTTGTATCCTGTAGATTTCTCTAAATGGTCCTATAATGGATAGTAGCTATTAGAAAGCCAGGTTTGTAGAATTGCTATAAAATGCAGCAGCTTTTCTAAATTCACTTGACACACATGTCATGGATTCTCTCTTGGGCTCACGAGTGTGTGAGGTCAAAGACATGGCATCTGCAGTAAATGCCAGAAAGTATAAATTGAGAGAAGAGGCTAGAAGGGATTTTATTACTCCTATACAGCAAAAACTAAGGCCCTTAACAGTTTTAGTGGGGCTGAGATATGCAGCTTCAGACTTTGACAATGACAGAAACCACAATACCATGTAAACAGAGAAGACTTGTTTATTCTAAAAAGCTGTAGGTGGTAAATTGTGTCTCATAACCAGATGATTACCTAATAAAAATAATATATCCTTATTTCTTGATGTATAAAAATAATAGGTAATTTGGTGGACACATAGTTATTTTGATTTTCAAAAGGCTTTTGATAAGGCTGCAAAAAAGTTTATTAAGGAAAATAAGCATAGGGTAAGGGACAGTAATTTGCTGTGGATTAAAAACAGGTTAAGTGATGGGAATCAAAGTGTCCTGATGAATAGCTGCACCGGGTGGAGAGAGATTAGTAAAGGCTAATGGAACCAAAGATCAGTGTTTAATATATGATTGTTTGGAGTGGGGGGATTGGCAGTGAACAAGTGTAGTTTACAGATAAATAACTTAAAATTAGCATCTCAGACCATTTAAGCTAATCAATACGATGGCACATGAAATTTCAAGTGTGAGGTAATGAGCACTGGCAAAACGTCTGTATTTGTACTCCAATATGCTTTGAACTTATGGGATCCTCTGTGGAAGAAAAACTAAAGCCATGGTAGAAAAAGCCTGCAGCAGTATAAAAAGCAAATAGGAAGCAAATATTATACAACAAAAATGGTAAATCTTATCGGATATACTCGGATCAGTTTTGGTCATCACCTTTAAGAAATATAAGCTGTAGCTATGATATGCTGCCAGAGAATAGAAAGGCAATAAAGAATGTTAATGGAAGCTGGTATTTACAGAGGAAGGGAAATAATAGAAGACCATGATTATATAATCTGGAAAAGAGAAGTTAGAGGGGGATTCACTGGAATTAGTCATAATTATGAGGAGTAAGTAGTAGCCTTCCTTTATTCACTGTCTTATGCTAAGAGAACAATGGATCATTTAATGAAATCAAGGGCCTGTAAATTTAGAACAAATGAAGGAAATTCTAGTTCACACACAGTCAGTGTGTGGTACTCGCATTTATAGGAGAACGTCAAGTCAAATACTATTGCGGCTGAATTTTAAAAGGATGAAAGCAGACTTTGACTCTCTCAGAGAACTGATGGGCAGGATCCTCTGGGAGGCTAATATGAGGGGGGAAGGAGTCCAGCAGAGCTGGCTGTATTTTAAAAAAGCCTTATTGAGGGTGCAGGAACAAACCATCCCAATGTGCAGAAAGAATAGCAAATATGGCAGGCGACCAGCTTGGCTTAACAGAGAAATCTTCAATGAGCTTAAACACAAAAAGGAAGCTTACAAGAAGTGGAAACTTGGACAGATGACTAGGGAGGACTATAAAAATATTGCTTGAGCATGCAGGGGTGTAATCAGGAAGGCAAAAGCAGAATTGGAGTTGCAGCTAGCAAGGGATGTGAAGAGTAACAAGAAGGGTTTCTACAAGTATGTTAGTAACAAGAAGGTCAGGTAAAGTGTGGGATCTTTACTGAATGGGGGATACGTGATGTGGAAAAAGCTGAACTACTCAATGCTTTTTTTGCCTCAGTCGTCACAGACAAAGTCAGCTCCCAGACTGATGCACTGGGCAGCACAGGATGTGGAGGAGATGAGCAGCCCTCAGTGGTAAAAGAACAGATTAAGGACTATTTAGAAAAGCTGGACATGCACAAGTCCATGCAGCCGGATCTAATGCATCTGAGGGTACTGAGAGAGTTGACTGATGTGATTTCATAGTCATTGGTCATTATCTTTGAAAACTCATGGCAATCGATTGGAAAAAGGCAAATATAGTGCCTATCTTTAAAAAACAGAAGGAGAATCTGGGGAAATACAGACCAGTCAGCCTCACCTCAGTCCCTGGAAAAATCATGGAGCAGGTTCTCCAAGGATCCATTTTGAAGCACTTGAAGGAGAGGAAGGTGATCAGGAACAATCAGCATGGATTCACTAAGGGCAAGTCATGCCTGACCAACCTGATTGCCTTCTGTGATGAGATAACTGGCTCTGTGGATATGGGGAAAGTGGTGAACATGATATATCTTGATTTTAGCAAAGTTTTTGATACGGTCTCCCACAGTATTCTTGCCAGCAAGTTAAAAAACTATGGATTGGATGAATGGGCTGTAAGGTGGATAGAAAGCTGACTAGATCATCAAGCTCAACGGGTAGTGATCAATGGCTCGATGTCTGGTTGGCGGACAATATCAAGTGAAGTGCCCCAGGGGTCTGTCCTGGGGCTGGTTTTGTTCAATATCTTCATTAATGATCTGGATGATGGGATGAATTGCACCCTCAGCAAGTTTGTAGATGACACTAAGTTGCGGGGAGGAGTAGATACACTGGACAGGGTAGGGTCCAAAGTGAACAAGACAAATTGGAGGATTGGGTTAAAAGAAATCTGATGATGTTCAACAAGGGCAAGTGCAGAGTCCTCCTCTTAGGACAGAAGAAACCTTTGTACTGCTACAGGCTGGGGCCTGACTGGCTAAGCGGTAGTTCTGCATAAAAGGACCTCGGGATTACAGTGGATGAGAAGTTGGATATGAGTCAACAGTGTGCCATTGTTGCCAAGAAGGCTAACGGCATATTGGGCTGCATTAGTAGGAACATTGCCAGCAGATCAAACAAAGTGATTATTCCCCTCTGTTCAGCTCTGGTGAGGCCACATCGGGAATATTGCATTCAGTTTGGGCCTCCCACTACAGAAACATGTGGACAAATTGGAGAAAGTCCAGTGTAGGGCAAGTTTTGAAAAGCACTTATGCACTAATGATCTTGTTCTAAAAGTCATGAGGTTTAGTGAGATTTCACATTAAGTGGACATAAGAGCTGGATGAATAATTAATAACAAATGCTTATATGTATTTCACCTTTTAATTCTATTCACAAATTCTTTGAGCAGATCACCATATTCTAAAACTAATTTGCTGATAAAAAAAAATTATTCTTCATTTTTTTCCTGGATTTATAGAATCACAGATTAGCATTGGAAGGGACCTCAGGAGATCATCTAGTCCCAAACTCTGCTCAAGGCAGAACCAACCCCAACTAAATCATCATCCCAGCCAGGGCTTTGTCAAGCTGGGCCTTAAAAACCTCTAATGATGAAGATTTCATCACCTCCCTAGGTAACCCATTCCAGTGCTTCACCACTGCCCTAGTGAACTAGTTTTTCCTAATATCCAACCTAGACCTCCCCCACTGCAAATTGAGACCATTGCACCTTGTTCTGTCATCTGCCATCACTGAGAACAGCCTAGCTCCATCCTCTTTGGAACCCCCCTTCAGGTAGTTGAAGGCTGCTATCAAATCCCCCCTCACTCGTCTCTTCTGCAGACTAAATAAGCACAGTTCCCTCAGCCTCTCCTCATAAGCCATGTTCCCAAGCCCCCTAATCATTTTCATTGCCCTGCACTGGCCTCAGATTCAATATTCTGTATAAGTCAGGCTACATCTGTACTTAGAACTAGGGCTGTGATTCCCAGCTTGCACAGACATACTAGTGCTAGCTTCCATTGATCTTGCATGGTAAAAAGAGTAGTGTAGCTACAGTAACACAGGCAGTGTTGGCGTATATTGGCACCACAAGTACAAACCTGCCTAGACCTGTGGGTACATACTCAGAGTGGCTAGTCCATGCCACTGTTCGGTGCTGCCCATATTACCATGACTACACTACTATTTTTAGTGTGCTAGATCCATGTGAATTAGCACTAGTATGTTTGTGCGAGCTGAGAATCAAATCCCTAACTCCAGAGTGTAGACGTAGCCTTAGAGTTCTTCCTCTTTGCAGTCACACTTCTGGGATTATGGTGCTTCTGACATCGAGGTGCCAGAACTGCCCTGAAAAGCCATATTGTTGTGGGAGTGCATGAGAGGTATCATGCAAAGGTGACATCATGACACTGCTCTGTATGAGGGAGTGCAACCACCGTCTGCCTTAGTTCCTTCCCCACTGCCACAGAAAGCTAAAGGAACTCATGATTGTGTCCTCAGGCTAGATCTTCCCTTAGTCTTGTGAATATTTTTGTAGCTAGTTAGTGTAGAGTAACCTAGGCAATTTATTCCAGTGCTTAACCATACTGACAGTTAGGACGTTTTTCCTAATGTCCAACCTAAACTGCCTAGGCTGCAATTTAAGCCCATTGCTTCTTGTCCTATCTTCAGAGCCTAAGGAGGACAATTTTTCTCCCTTCACCTTGTAATAACCTTTTATGAACTTGAAAATTGTTATCATGTCCCCTCTTAGTCTTCTCTTCTCCAGACTAAACAAACCCAATTATTTCATTATTTTTGTCCTCTTCTCTGGATTTTTTCCAATTTTTCCTGAAATGTGGCACCCAGCACTGGACACCGTACTCCAGTTCTAGCCTAATCAGTATGGAGTAGAGTGGAAAGAATTGCTTCTCGTGTCTTGCTTACAGCACTCCTGCTAATACATCCCAGAATTATATTTGCTTTTTTTGCAACAGTGTTACAGTCTTGACTCATATTTAGCTTATGATCCACTATGACCCCCAGATCTTTTTTCATAGTACTTCTTCCTAGGCAGTCTTTCCCATTTTGTATTTGTGCAACTAATTGTTCCTTCCTAAGAGGAGTACTTCACATTTCTCCTTATTTAATTTTATCCTATTTACTTCAGACCATTTCTCCAGTTTGTCTATATCATTTTGTATTTTAATCCTATCCTCCAAAGCACTTGCAATCCCTCCCAGCTTGGTATCGTGCACAAACTTTATAAGTGTACTCTCTGTGCCATTATCTAAGTCATTGATGAAGATATTGAACAACACCGGACTCAGGACAGATCCTGCAGAACCTCATTCGATATGTCGTTCCAGCTTGACTGTGAATTACTGATAACTACTCTGGGAATGGTTTTCCAACCAGTTGTGCACTCACCTTACCGTAGCTCCATGTAGGCTGTATTTCTCTAGTTTACTTATGAGAAGGTCATGTGACTGTATCAAAAGCCTTGCTAAAGTCAACATATATCACATCTACAGCTTCTCCCCCCATCCACAAACTATTAAGTTGTTTTGACACAATTTGACTGTTACTTATCGCCTTTGTTATCTTCTATCACCTTCTTTCTTGCTTCAGACCCATACAATGTGGAAAGATCTTATGCAGAACATTCTTGAGCTCTTCTTGTGGCCCTACATGCAGGACTTTACAAAAGCCCTGTTGGAGGCGGAGAGACCTATTCTTGCATAGACCTTATCATCAGCCCTTTCTGCTTTGTACCCTCTCTCAGCAACAATTCCTTCACAGGCAACCATTCCTCACCCGAGAGAGATGTAACTTTCCTTTCGAGCACTGACACTACAACCAGACCCCTCAAATCTGAGAAACAGCATTAGACTCCTTGAGAGGAACCATACAGTTTCCGTCTGTAAGGGCATGCAGAGAGCACCTCATCGGATCAGATTGTCGCTGTTCATCAGGCGGGGAAATGAATTAAGCCTCAGTTTCAGGGCTACTGGGGGAAAAGAGTGAATACTCTCCAGCTGCAAACAGGGTTTATGGTACTGGAGACATCCGATCCCCTCTTTGACATATTATGGATTCAGACTAGGGAGAAGCTGGCTCTGCCTAGCAGTTCCAACTTTCTAAGCCCAGCCAAAGATATCTTGTCTGTCTCCATTCTCTTCCCTACCTGTATCCAAGAGAACAGACGGGATGTTAAACCAGTTGCCCTAGTCTAAAGGCCCACTCTATCACTTCATCAGTGGCATGCATTAGGCAGGTTCCCTGGGTGGAAATATGCAACATAGCAACTTGGAGGTCGGTGCACAGTCACCAGACATTACTTCTTGGGAAAGTCATGCTACACTCCATATCTAAGAACTGCCCTCCCAACATCCTCCTGGTGGAGCAAGGCTTGCTAATCTCTCATGAGGGGGAATGCACAGAGGCCCATGTCACAGGTTTCACCCCCACTCTGAACCTTAGAGTATAGATGTGGGGACCTGCATGTGAACCTCCTAAACTTAATTACCAGCTTAAATCAATAGGTTGCCACCACTCCCAAGGACTAACTCCCTTCCCTGGGTAGTCTTGAGAGACTCCTTCACCGATTTCCTGGTGAACACAGATCTAACCCCTTGGATCTTATTACAAGGAGAATTTAACCATCCCTCCTCCTTTCCCGCACCAGTTCCTGGTGAGTCCAGATCCAATCCCCTTGGATCTTAACAACAGGGAAAAATCAATCAGGTTCTTAAAAAAAGGCTTTTAATTAAAGAAAAGAAAAGTAAAAGAAAAAACCTCTGGGAGATAGCATACAAGCTGATCTCACAGACAACAGATTTAAAGCACAGGATGTTCCCCTGGGCAAAATCCTTAGTATCCACAAGAATACCCAATTTGATTATTCCTCTAGTGCCAAGATAAGTTACAAAAAGAAAATAACATAAACCTAGTTATTCTTTTCTAAAACTTACTACTCTGATAAGAGGCTGGTTCCTTGATCTTTTCTATTCTGACTGAAACTGAAACTGACTTAAACAAAGGAAACTTCCCTCCTTCCTTTTGAAACATCTTGTTCCCCCGTTGATTCCTCTGGTCAGGTGTCAGCTAGGCTAGGTGAACTTCTTAACCATTTACAGGTAAAAGAGGCATAAACCCTTAACTATCTGTTTATGACAGGCCCCGACAAGAAAGGTTACTTTCTAGCTACTGTTCTTCTTTAAGAGTATCTTCGCTGCATTCACCCACCCACCTTCCGCTATGCGTCAGAGTTCCATATAACATCAAGTTTAGTGGTTTGGGAGAAAAGGCTGAGGCAGTTGCTGGTGCACTGATTCATTTGCAGAGCAGGGTTATGATGTCACTACAGTACAAGATCTCATTCACAACTCCTTCATCCCATCAAACACTTGCTTTTTCAAGGGAGTTCTACACTTTGCTGCCAGAGGTGCCATATCCCATAAATGTGAACGTGCAGAGGCATTTCTCAAAGAACATCACTTACTAGAAAGTAACTTCTCTATTTTTCATAAATGCTATTCAAAGACAAATCTTTTTGTTTTTTGTATATCTGCCTGTTAAAAAGCCACTTCAAGCAGTAAAATAGTTGAAAAACACATCATCTTTAATATTTTATATACATTAGCTAGCTACAAATCAATGCAGTCACTCCAGGTAGTTTTCCCATAAGCATGATATTATAAGGTTCCATTGTTAAACATTACAATGAGTCTTCGAAAGCTTTACTTCTACCATTCACCTTTCACTGGGTGTATAATTCCTTTCAAAGAAAACACCGTTTTCCTCTAGCATGTTTGCCTGTTTAAGGATTCAAGGTACTTACTGAGCTCCTTAAACTCTCTTCATTTTTTTTAGTAACATACATTTGCATTAGTATTCTGAATCTTAAAAATAAACAAGTTTAAGGTATATTATTTATCCAGCATCATCAGTGTGTATGTTACTTTTTAAAAAGCCTAGAAAGGTCCTATTTCATAGAATTTGCAGTCTAAATTGGAACAATACCAAACAAAAAATTAGAGGATGAAGTGTGAGAGTGGAAGCCAGTAGTCATAGTTGATTAGCGATGGAGCAGTAGGTGAAAGGAAGTGGGCTGGTTATTGTTGTTGGTGTTTCAAGAAGAAATCTGGAGAGAGGTAGTCAGTGTTGCAAAGGAAGAAAAAGTGGGCAGGATGAGTAGGGGCAGCAGGGCTCCAGCAGTGATTTAAAGGGCCCTGGGCTCCCCTCAGCGGCTGGAGCCCCAGACCCTTTAAATCACCGGCGAACCCCACTGCTGCAGCCCCGGGGTAGCAGCAGCAGGGCTCCAGCAGTGATTTAAAGAGCTCCGGGTTCCGCGCAGCAGCCGAAGCCCCAGACCCTTTAAAGAGCCACTGAAGCCCCGCTGCTACTGCACTATACGCAAACCCATGTTATATCGGGTCACGTTATAGCAGGGTAGAGGTGTATATTGATTTCAATTGCAACACAGAATGCAAAGTGTAAAGTGCTCACTTTATATTTATTTTTGATTATAAGTATTTGCACTGTATAGAAACAAAATAAATAGCATTTTTCAATTCACCTAATACAAGTATTGTAGTGCAATATCTTTATCATGAAAGTTGAACTTACAAATGTAGAATTATGTGCAAAAAAATCTGCATTCAAAAATAAAACAATGTAAAATTTTAGAGCCTGCAAGTCCACTCAGTCCTACTTCTTGTTCAGCCAGTCGCTCAGACAAACAAGTTTGTTTACATTTGCAGGACATAATGCTGATGACAAGTTTTGCTCAATAATGATCCATAGCAGTGCACACCCATGCATGTTCATTTTCATTATCTAAGTCAGATACTATCATCAGAAGGTTGATTTTTTTGGTGGATTCTGTAGTTTTCACATCAGAGTGTTGTTCTTTTTAAGACTTCTGAAAGCATGCTCCATACCTTATTCCTCTCAGATTTTGGAAGGCACTTCAGAGTCTTAAACTTTGGGTCAAGTGCTGTAGCTATCTTTAAAAATCTCACATTGGTACCTTCTTTGCGTTTTGTCAAATCTGCAGTGAAAGTGTTCTTAAAATGGACATTTGCTGGGTCATCATCCGATACTGCTATAACATGAAATATATAGCAGAATGCAGGTAAAACAGAGCAAGGGACATATAATTCTCTCCTAAGGAGTTCACTCACAAATTTAATTAATGCATTATTTTTTAAACGAATGTCATCAGTATGGAAGCATGTCCTCTGGAATGGTGGCCGAAGCATGAAGGAGCATAAGAATGTTTAGCATATCCGGCATGTAAATACCTTGCAGTGCCAACTACAAAAGTCCCATGCAAATGCCTGTTCTCACTTTCTGGTGACACTGTAAATATGAAGTGGGCAGCATTATCTCTCGTAAAAGTAAACAAACTTGTTTGTCTTAGCGATTTGCTGAACAAGAAGTAGGACTGAGTGGACCTGTAGGCTCTGCAGTTATGCAACAACAAATACCTACATTTATAAGCTGCACTTTCACGACAGAGATTGCACTAGAGTACTTGTATGCAGTGAACTGAAAAATACTATTTCTTTTGTTTATCATTTTTACAGTGCAAATATTTGTAATAAAAATAATATACACTTTGATTTCAATTACAACACAGAATATAATATATATGAAAATGTAAAAAAACATCCAAAATATTTAATACATTTCAATTGGTATTCTGTTTTTTATCAGTGTGATTAAAACTGCTATTAATTACGATTAATTTTTTTGTGTTAATTGCATGAGTTAACTGCCATTAATCAACAGCCCTAGTTATAAGGCTTAAATTAGGGTTTACTGTTTCACTATAAAGTTAAAGATAATCCTTTCTGAAAAATGCCTGAGCCCAGTCCTGGGAGGGCGATGAGACAGGACAGAGCTGAGCACTTTGCGGGAGACTCTCATTGCTTCTTCTTAAGATCGAGTCGTTTAAGTACAAGGGAAAAAGAGTCTCTTATTTCTTAGCACAGCGGAAATGCCGGTGATATATAGTGATCCTGTAACCTCATACCTATTCCTTAACTTATTATCTGTAAGGATAGTTTGAAGGGCAGACCCTAAAATATTCTAATGAAAATGGGTAAGAACAAATATGCTTTTGAAATTTTTGCCCAAATGCCCATTTTCAAAAGTGACTTGGGCCTGGATGCACAAAAGGAGTTAGGCAACTAACTCCTTGTTTTAGTCACCTAAGTCCTAGGCTCTACTGTGAGGCACAAAACACCCACTGAATGCCATGGGTACCTAAAGTTGCTTAGCACCTGACTTTCGGCCATAAAAGATTCCTAAATGGCTATTTTTCTGCCTCTGAACATGTGCATGGCTATCTCACTGTCCTTCACTCAGCCAGAGTGACTCACAAACCAGGGGAAGATAGTCCTTTGGACACCCAAGAGTTGGCTGTGGGGCCCAGTCCAATAGGCATCCTCTAAACTTGAGGTGCGAGGGCAGAGGAAGAGACTCTTTGACAGAGACAGACCAAGTGCACAAGCCTGAACATGGCTTTAGCCTAATGTTTAGCCAACTGGGGTTGCCACTTGTGTAGGGAAAGCCCCTGGCGGGCCGGGCCAGTTTTTTTACCTGCCCCACTGGCCGCAGTTTGCCGCTGCAGGCCAAAGGGGGCTGCTGGAAGCCGCGTCCAGTATGTCCCTCGGCCCACACCACTTCCAGCAACTCCCATTGGCCTGGAACAGTGAACCACGGCCAGTGGGAGCCACGATCAGCCGAACCTGTGGACAGGGCAGGTAAACAAACCGGCCCAGCCTGCCAGGGGCTTTTCCTACACAAGCAGCAACCCCAGTTTGAGAAACACTGCTCTAGCCTGGTAGAGAACTCAACCAAGATGAAGGAGTCCCACTTGGGCCTCTGGGTTGATGAATTTGGGGTCCACTAAGGATTGGTGGATAGCTGACACTTGTGCCCCCGTGTCTCTCCACGCAATAACCTTCTTTCCGCCCACTCTCAAAGTTTCCCTTCACTCCGAGGGTATTTGAGAGGCATCTGGGCCTAGGGATCTTTGGTGTGATGGTGGAGTAATGAACTGCACTCAGTTGGGGTTCTTGGGGCAGTTGGCCTTTATATGTCCCAGTTCATTACATTTAAAGCATCATCCAGCTGACTGGTCACTGGGCCGAGGTGGGTTAATGGAAACTGGTGAGGTGGGACAATAGGGAGTCTGGGGCTTTCCTTAGGTTGTAAGTGGGGTCTTGGGTTGCCCTTGGTGATGGGGTTTATTTTTGGTTTGCCCCCTGTGATATTTGCTCCCCTTGCTAGTAGCTTTTTTCTTTTCTGCCACTTCCACCCATCTGGCTCCAATCTCCCCCACCTCGGTTACAGTTTTGAGCTTCCCATCTAGGATGCACCTTTCTATTTCCTCAGGAACACCCTCTAAGAACTGTTCCATTTGCATCAGGAGGGACAGCTCGTCCAGAGATTTAACATTTGCTCCTGATATATCCAGGCATTCCAATTCTTTCCAATGTGGTAGGCATGTCGGGTGAATGACACATCTGGTTTCCACCTTAGGGCTGTGAACCGCCAACGATCATGCTCAGGTGTTAGCCCCATTCTGTATCTGGTCTTGGTTTGAAAAAGTTCATAATCGTTCATGTGTCCCTTAGGCATTTCAGCTGCCACCTCTGCTAAGGGTCCACTGAGCTGTGGCCTCAGCTCTATCATGTACTGGTCTGTAGAGATGTTGTACCCATGGCAGATCCTTTCAAAATTTTCTAAGAAGGCCTCAGTGTCATCACCTGCCTTGTAGGTGGGAAATTTCCTGGGATGGGGAACAGTACCTGGAGAATGGTTGTTAGGATTGGCTGTTCCATCCTGCTTAGTCTGTGCTAAGTCCAGTTCATGCTTTCTCTCTCTTCCATCTTTTTTTCTTTCATCTTTATAGTTCTCCTGTGGGCCGCTTCTTCCCTGGCTATTTTTGCCTTAATTAGTTCCATCCGTCTCTTATGTTCGTTGTCTTTTTTTGTTGCTTTCAGTCTAGCCATTTTTAGTTTGTTAGTTGCTCCACTGTTACTCATTTTCCTGCTTCCTTGTGCTGGCCACACTAGCTCTGCAGCTTACTGACTGGAATGCTGCAGCTCAGGCTGCTTGGTTAACAGAGATTTTCTAACTAGCTATACCTGAGAGCTAGAAAAAAAACAATTTACCTGTAAATGCCCTTCCCTGGCTGTTTGCTGGCTCACAGCTTGAGCCTCCTCTTAACAAAGACCCTTATTAAAAAACTTAACGCCTCTGCCCTCAGGCTGCCTTCCAAACAGCCAGAAAGGGGAGAAAAAAAACCTCACTGGCTTTAGTTCTTAAAAACAATCCCCTCTAGCCTGCTTTCAAGCAGCCAGAAAGGAGAGAGAAAAAAATCCTACTGGCTTTTGGTCCTAGAAATCCCAGCCGCTGCACACCATGTCAAGGTTTTTTTCCCCCAGTTTGAACTGTAGCGTCCAAAAGTGGGGACCTACACTTCTAAGCTTACTTCCTGGCTTAGATCTGATAGCGCTGCCACCAGCCAAAATATAGTGTTTGGCACACTTTCTGTTCCCCCAAAATCTTCCCTGGGGAACCCAAGACCCAAACCCCTTGAGTCTTAAAGCCAGGAGAAATAAACCATTCCCCTCCTTTCCCCCTCCCAGACTTTCCCCTCCCTGGGTTACCCTGAGAAGCTACACTGATCCAAACTCCTTGGATCTTAAAACAGAGAGGAATTAACCTTCCCCCCCTCCTTTCCTCCCACCAATCCCTTGTGAGTTCAGACCCAATCCCCTTGGGTCTTAGACAAGGAAAAAAAAATCAATCAGGTTCTTAAAAAAGAAAGCTTTTAATTAAAGAAAGAAATAGTAAAAATTATCTCTGTAAAATCAGGATGGAAAATGTTTACAGGGTATTCAGCTCATATAAACTAGAGGGACTTCCTCCCCCCAGCCTGAGATTCAAGTTACAGCAAACAGAGGTAAAAATCCTTCCAGCAAAATACACATTCACAAGTTAAGAAAACGAACATAAGACTAATCCGCCTTTTCTAGCTAGTACTTACTATTTTGAACATGAGAGACTGTTTCAGAAAGATTGGGGTGCACGTCTGGTCCCTCTTAGCCCCAAGAGTGAACAACAAACAAAACAAACAGCACAAACAAAGACTTCCCTCCACCAAGATTTGAAAGTATCTTGTCCCCCCATTGGTCCTCTGGTCAGGCATCAGCCAGGTTCACTGAGCTTCTTAATGCTTTACAGGTAAAAAAGACATTAACCCTTAACCATCTGTTTATGACACGCCCCCCAAATCTCAGACAGTGTGGAACCACACTGGCTGTGATTTCTTCCTAGAACTTTAGAATAAACAGATTAATACAACACATGCACCATTACATATACTATAATTGTGTAAACTACAAGACTTATCACATTTCAAGGACAATTTTTAACCAGTTGATTCTGGGAAACTTTCACGAGAGAGGACATTAGCTACTTTGTTAGAAGCTCCTGAAATGTGTTGAATTTCAAAATCAAAATCTTGGAGAGCTAAACTCCATCGAAGCAGTTTTTTGTTGTTTCCCTTGGCAGTATGAAGCCACTTTAGCGCAGCATGGTTGGTTCGTAGTTGGAACCGCCGTCCCCAAATGTATGGGCGTAGCTTTTCCAGGGCATACACAATGGCGTAGCATTCTTTTTCACTGATTGACCAGTGGCTTTCCCTCTCAGACAGTTTCTTGCTGAGAAACACGACAGGATGGAAGTTTTGATCCGGTCCTTCCTGTATTAAAACTTCCATCCTGTTGTGTCAGCAGCTCCCATTGGCCTGGAGCAGCGAACCGTGGCCAGTGGGAGCCACGATCGGCCGAACCTGTGGACGGGGCAGGTAAACAAACCGGCCCAGCCCACCAGGGGCTTTTCCTACACAAGCGGCAATCCCAGTTTGAGAAACACTGCTCTAGCCTGGTAGATCACTCAACCAAGGCGAAGGAGTCCCACAATCCATCCCCCTTGCTCTAATGACCCTGTTTATCTGGAGTGCAACAGTTTCAACAGGAAAGATTGAAGGAGCCCCACATCAGAATATCCCATAGTCCAGTGACTTCAGCACTCACCTGAGAGGTGGCAGATTGCTGTTCAAATTTCTCTCCTCCTCAGATGGAGGGCGGACTTGAATTGGGGATCTCCCATATCCCATCTGAGTACCCTATCCACTGGCTAAAAGTCATGAGGGAGGCATCATATTCCTTCTCCTCCCTGGCTTTGTGCAAAACTCTTTGTGCCTAACAAGAGGGTCCTCAGTTGTTGTGGACGGCTAACAGAGATAGGTGCTTCCACGAAGAATGGATTTAGGCACCTCTCTCCTTGAGAGAGGTGAGGCTTAACACACACCCATCCAGACCTTAGTCTACATTTAATTTGTAGAAAATTGAGCTACACAGTCACAAGCAACGTAAGTTAGACTGACAAGAATTTTGTATTTTCTTACAGTTAAGATATTATTTACAAAATCCAGGAATTAAAGATAGCTTAAACTAGATGTATCCCCAGTAGGGGGCTTACAAGCTAATCAGATCTGATTAAAAAATTGTGTATTACATGCACTTTATTACAGAACTACAGGGCAGTATTGACAATGTGAGCTGAGATGTTTAGCATTTTGCAGGAGGCTTGCAGCTGTGTTGGGAAAAGGAAATGAACCAAAAGATCTCTCCAGGGGACTGGAAGGATAAAATGTACTGCTCATAATGGCCAGCAAGTTCCCCCTCACTGATATAATACTAGAAGAAAAGTATGAATAGATATTCTCTTTAGTCTTGCAAAATAAAATAGATACAACATACATGAGAATATATTGGAGGGGATGCTATAAGGATTCTTCTTCTTATCTTCTGGGTTTTTCCAAATTGAAAAACTTCTGGTCTGATGTCAGAAAATTGATTCAAGAGTTATTTCAGAGGTGTATTACTGTGCTATTAGGAAAGCATCCTGCTTTTCTGAACTTAAACAAAGATGTGTAGCTGTTTGGAGTCTTTGAGTGCAGCCTGGGTGCATTCAGCACATGTCAGATCCAAAGCTCTTTGACATCAGTGAGTATATATCCATTTATTTTAAAGGGCTTTGGAGTGGACCCCGTGCATGCTAAACCAATTCCTAGCTAGAAAATGTGGTTTACAAGAATAACAAAATTATGAGAAATGGAATGACTTCCTTCGTATATTACGTTAACAACTTAACTACTGAGGAAAGATGGACAAACATGATGAATTGAATAAAAATAAATAATGGATGTAACTTTTATGGTAATAGATATACTGACAGCAATTCTGTTTTATTACCTTTATATATATATGTATTTGTCACCTTCTCCCATAATACTTATGGAGGAAAATAACCTCTATTGCCAATAGTTCTACTTGCCTTGGAGAAAGTGTAAGTAAATAAAAACACAATATATTGGAAAAATTACATATTTTTCAGCAATAATAAAAGGTATTTTGTAATATAGTCCATCAAGCAGTGTTTTGCTGTTAGCTATAGAAGCTTGTTTGAGTTCAATTTAAGCAAAGCTAACAATTGTTTAGTAAATGGCTTTACGTTTCCTCTTTGTGATAGTTCTGATTGTTTAGAATAGGTCTTCAGTATCTTCTTAGCACTCAAACTATTACGGATTAATAACCTTTGTTAATAACAGTCAAATTCTTCCACATTACCACTACAGGAAAGTCATTTGGTACATTTTTCACCTTGTCTTTGGACTGGCCTTTTCAGTCTGATAAATCACTATCAGAAAAATGATTTATCAGAAATCACATTAATTAACCTTTAAATATAGACATTGTAATAAAAATCTTTTCATCTGAAAAACACTGTTGTACTCTAACCTTGGATTCTACAAGATAAAGAACCACAACTGTAAAAGAGGGGCTGATGGGAAGTAGGAGAAACTGAACCACCTAAATCTCACAAATACTTTGCAAATACCCAGCTTACTTGTGAACAGCAGCAAGCTAAGTTGAAATAGCACTTAGAGCCAAGCCCAAACCACAGCACATCTGTAATAGGATTGTAACATCTATGACACCACCTAGGAAGGGAAAGAGAGAGATTGTCTGCTAACTCACCCTGTTGGCTGGCATTATAATCCCGCCTAAAGCTGCTGAGTAAATTATGTTGGCTCTTTATGATAGGTATGATTTATTCTTATGAAACTAAAGGCAGAGACAGGTAGATATTTCAGGAATCCCTAAAAGTAGCAAGGCTTAAGTTGAAAGCTTAGGTTGAAGTTTCTGTTCTGTTATTATTTGAGTTCCCAGTAAAGCCAGACCCCCAAAAGAAGGTGGGTTTGGTCATATAACAGCGTATGTACGCTTCATTTATAGAACTGGGGAAATACCATCTGATCAAAGCCTTCTCAGAACCGAAAACTTCATGATGCTAAATCAAAGTGTTCTTGGCACTCCTGACTTGGTGTTCTGCCAGACTTTCCTCTTTCAGTGGTACATCCCAACCTTTTCTGGCAGTTTCTCCCCCCCACCCCTGCATTGATTCTTGGATCCAAATTTTGTGCATCCACAGGCTCTGTTCAGCCCAAGTCTCAGATCCATGAATTCTGTGTTAGGGACTGAGTAACTTTTGCATTTATTCTGGCTTTTATGCTGGGGTAAGTCCATTAAAACCAACAGAGCTAAACTGCTATAAAACTGGAGTAACACAATGGTGAAACAGGCCCCTAATCTGCTGTTAGGAGCAGTAGGTGAGATGGGGGCCCTCCTAATCTGTAGGAGCAGTAGGTGAGATTCTTGAGGCTACGTATACTCTACAAAAAAAAGACCCCAGCAGCAAGTCTCAGAGCCTGGGTCAACTGACTTGGGCTCACACTACAGGGGTAAAAATAACAGTGTAGATGCTCAAGCTTGGGACGGAGGCTGGGCTCTGAGACCCACCCCTGTTGTCAGGTTTCAAAGCCTGGGCTCCAGCTGAACCCCAAACATCTACACTGCTGTTTTTAGCTCCTAGTGTGTGCCCCAGGAACCCAAGTCAGTTGATCTGGGCTCTGAAACTTGCTGCCGGGGGGGTCTTTTTTGTAGTGTCAACATATGGAGTGTGGCATATTATATATATAAACTTCCCCTGCAAGTGGTGCATCAGTATAACAGCGATTCTGACCAGTGACACTGCTACTTAGCCAGAGAGCCAAGAACAACTAAGCCTGAAAATTAGCAACAAGTTCATAGGAGCTGAAGTACTTCAAAATAGGGATTTCAAAGTGGCCCTGGAAATGGAAGATAAGAAAAGTAAATCATTACCTAATTATTTTAATAGCGGTTCTTTGTGTCTGAAAATCTCAGCATCACCTTTTTTCTGTTGCCATAGTAACACTTCAAACCCAGCTGCGAGAGCCGTATAGTTCATTGTTACTCAATCCAATCTGATGCTGGTCTGCACATGGATTGGCATGCAATGGGTACTCAGTGAATGGCATAGTCCGAGCAGCCATCTAGAGATCACAATTAATGTTTTTATTATCAAGAAAAGTCACTGTGAAACTTACTTTGTTTCCTCCTTTACATTTCAGAAACTTTGTTTCCTCCTTTACATTTCAGCCCTTACTTGCTGCAGGCGGCCCTCCTCGTGCTCCCCTGCTCCAGCTCCCTCCACCTAAATGCCGGTGGCGACCAAGGTGGCCGAAGATCCGAGTGCTGCAGTCACTGCTGAAGAAAATGGTGCCCCCCCAAATCCTAGTGCCCTAGGCAACTGCCTAGGTCGCCTAATTGGTTGCACTGGCCCTGCTTCCCCCAATTCAAAATGTGTGTGAAGATCACAGGCACAGCCAGTCAAAAAGCAGTTGAGCATAGGAAGCCCAGGCTGTTTGTGGACTCACTGATTTTTATCCTTGCCCTTCCACAAAGCCACTCCCATCATGTACTCTACTGCAGGATATGGCTGTATGGGGTACAGGTGGCTGTGACCTCTCTGTGGCCTGGCTCTCTCTGTGCAGCGGGTACAGTGGCATCTCCGCTGCATTTGGTGCCCTCTGCGTCAGAAGGATTTCAGTTGAAAATTCCTCTCGAAACAAACTACAAATTGTCAGAGCACATGCATTATTTTACAGATTCAGAAATAAGGAACTAGTGCTTTTTGGCAGAGGATGAAAAATCCTCCTTTCAGAATTTACTGTCATAAGAAGGATCAGATTATATAAGAAATCCCTAAATTGCATTTAGTCAAGGCATCCTGTTGTCACAGAAGGGGTGCAGAGAGCCGTTAAATCCCAGATGGCATGCAGAGCTCAAAAATACTTCATTTGGCTGTTATTGAATCCTTTGGATTGATAGTGTTGATCCCGCATAGCTTGGGTATTGTATATCATTGATCTAATGATTTTGTGTGTGTGTCTGAATAGGTTTTTTTATTTTGCACAAGTATGTATGAAGACTAAAGAAATGCAGTCGCTCTACAGAGCGTATTCTTACACACTTAGCTATGCCAATGGAATGGTTAGGTGGGCATTAGCAAGGATTTGGGTATCTCTGGTTGGGAACTTTTTAACTTTCTGAGGGGTGGTGTGGGAATGCTGCTTCATCAAAACCAAAAGATTTTGCAGGAATATACCAGTTTGACATGACTTTCATCAGGAAAGTTTTCTCAGGTCTGGGATTCCGGGATGGAATTTCTGGTCAAAACCACACACCCACCTCTTCTCCCCTCCCAAATACCTCTGGGGTCTCACCTGGGATGTGAGAGAATCAAGGTTCTAGTTGCTGCCATACTTCAGACCACAGACTGGAAATCTGGCTTTCCCTCATCCCAGGTGAGTGCCCTAAAATCCAAAGTGTGGGCTATTCTTTCTGTGTCTCTTGTTGGAGCTGTGTAAAAATAGCTAGCTTGAGACACTGTCTATATAGTCCAGTGGTTATGGCACTAACCTGGCTTGAGAGAGCTAGGTTCTAGTCTCTCTTCCAAAGAATATTTATACAAAGTAGAACAGCTCCAACAGAAGACAGTGAGAGAGATGTACCCCCAGAATACCCCAGAGCCTGCTGGGGCGGGCCCTGATTTGGGAGACCCAGGTTTAAGTCTCAGCTCTGAACTAGGCAGAGTAGGAACTTGAGCCTTTGTCTCCCACATCACATGTGAGTGCCCTAAGCACTGCACTATTAGCTATTCAGGATGCTCTCTGTTTTTCCATGGAAAAACTTCATAGGGCTCAGTTTCCTCCTGAAGTGGAACAGGAAACATTTTGAAATCCAAAGTTTGGTTGGACGGGACACGTTTCCCATCCAGTTCTAGACTCTGGTAATAGGTGCAATGAGTAGATGAGGTATCAGCCGTTAAATATTCAATAAAGAGAGTATTAATACTACAGCAAACCTTCTGAAAGACATGTGATGGGATAAACAGCAATAAGAAGAAAAGCAAAACAAAGGGAGCCTGAAGTTTGCTACCTGTGTAGAATTCAAAGATAGGGTCAATGAGGAACATTATTTACCCACTGATGTGCAACTGGAGCATAAAAGCTTTGTTAGAGACATAAAATAAGATTGGTTTGAAGTGAAAGGTTAAGTAAGATGATGGGAAATTTAGCTTGTGTCTCCTTAATAAGTGTAATTCCAGCAACAATTGCCATATCAGATTGCAAGCACTAAGCTGGTTCATGCTTGCAAAGGTTATTCACTAAAGCCTTGCTGTCCCACAAAGGGAATTGATTCATTGGTCACAGCTAGGTGTTGGCTTTGTTTTACAATTTTGTTATAATGAACATTTTTTGAAATCAGTATTGGTCTTAAAAATCATTTCCACTAAAAGCTAGAACAGGTATACAGTGTAATCCAAGATGCACATGGAAATACAACTGAATAGAACTGCAAAATCCATTCACTTAAGGACGTTGCTGAAGAATAAGGGTGCTCCCTTGGCATGTGTGTTATGGCTGAGCAAGCTAAATAGCTGAGTTTAAGTAACAAATCCTGTGGAGCTGTGTCAGTACAATCTGTGAAGAATCTTGAATTTCATGTATCTTTTGGCCATAAGTCATTTACAGTTTGGGGAGTATTCTTCCAAATTGTTTGAGATCTAGAAGTTTGGGATTCCTATTCCCATACTATTTTCAGTGCTGTATTCAGTGCAGTTCGTATTTGTAGGATCTCTATATGAAATATTAGCAAACTGAACTAGAAGTCATCACTTGGGCTGTTCTGAGAGGGTGCTTTGAATTTCTCTAATTATATTGATATCTGTTTTGAACTGAAGATAATTGCTGACCGACCAGTTGAGACTCACTACTCAGTACTAGGTATCACTAGCCCTTTGGCCGTGGGGGTGCTTATGGGGTCAGAGTGTTGCATAACACTTTGAATATAGGAGACAAAACCAAAACATTGTCCTTTCCATTCCAAATTCAAATTAGATAGTTGTGGTCTGTACAGATATGAGTGCTTCCAAAAATACTGAGTAGATTAGGACAGTTTGACAGAATACTGTGCTTTAAATGTCATTAGTCATAAAGGATATGAAGTGTGATGCTACTCTGAAAAATGTCTGTGAAAAAACGGTGTCATGGAGTTCCAGGTCTATTGTAGCTCAGTGATCCCATATAAAATACACTTAATTTCACAAGAAAGACATATTTTTATTTGAATGTAAAACCTGGTTAATTCAACTTAGGAGACAGTTCAGCTTCTGAATCCCTTCTTATTTTCACATTATCACAAAGTAATAATAGTAATAGAGGTTTTGTCCTCAGATGTAACTGATGGGAAGAATTCAGCTCTGAAGTTGAAAGTTGGTAAATCATTTTAGTGATAATGCATAAGGTAGAAAATCCAGCTCCTTCTTTCATATTTGTGCTGGGTCTACAGAGCAATCAGGAATATAAATTAGTAAAAATATATTTGTTTGTTAAAGTCAGCAGATAAGACTGAACGCACGAGAAGCAGATCTGATAACAGTAAAGAGCTGTCTTTATCCATTCTGTTTCCAGTGTGGCACCACACTTCAATACTAATGGAGAGTGCTATTCTCTCTTCTGTAAAGTGCAGTTGCATTGTCTGCCAGAGAAGACTATGTATTTCATGCAAGCAAAGACTCTGATTCACCCACTACTGAAGAAAATTCATGAATATAGTTTTGGAAACCCTACCACATCAACCTTGGATATTTCAAAAGATCTTGCTTTTAGATTTCAGTGGACTGACCCACTTCCAAATCTCATCAGTCATTGGAATAGCTGCTCATGGTTCCATTTGCTATTTGAATTCACCTCCTACCTGAAGAGGTTGAGTACATACAAAACAACAAGCATTCCTTTGAATTCACACGTTTAACTTTCAAAAAACAGCTGTAGAGGCACAAGTTTTGCTAGTTATCATTTGTGGAAACCCTATTATAATGTCATTCCACACCTAAAACACACATGCATTTCAGTGGATATTTGAATGAAGGGTGGTCTTAGAGATTGGCGTCATTTCCCTGAAACTCCCTATTCTGTTAGCAGATGTTGATCTTGCTAGGAAATATTAAGTGGATTCTGGTGAGTCATGGATGCAGGTGGCTTGTTACCCAATCTGGATCTAAAGGAGAGTGACTGCCTAGAGAAGAATCATTTAAATTAATATGTGAGGGGTGTTAAAGCCAAAAGGAGGAGCCATAGGATTAGCATAGTCTCAGGGAATTTGCGCTGTATTTAACCTATAATTCAAAGGCACCTATTCACAAGACAAATATTTTATTTTTATCTGTTTTTTAGCTTTAGAGAATGGAATTAGAGACAATGAAAATGCAAGATGTAGGCAGCAGCACTAATAGATTCAATTTGGTTAATATTCTATAAATTGGTTTATTTAATTTTAAAAATTCTTTTAACCAGTATATGTCTTTAAAAAGCTATATACATTTTAAACAATTCACTGTGTTTTTGCTTGCACTCTAGGGGGAGGGGAAAGGCATCAATATCTATGTATTCATGTACTGTGATGTATAATATAGTAATTTGCAAATGTATAAAAAAACTTCAGTTTGGATTATCGTATTTATCATTAATTGATAAATGATAGACCAATTCTGAGCATAAATTCAATTTGAGCTTCAACTTTATTTCCGCTTTTCTTGACTTGCTTAATTTGTCATTGTGAATATGGTATTAACATTTTTTCTTTTTGCTATGAATTCCCTTGGGTTTTGTCTCTGTGTTTTGTATTATTATTGTCTTGCTTTAAAAAAAAAAGAGAGGAAAAAGTGCCTATGTAGTTTGTACATTTCATATTCTGGAATTATTTTGCTTCATGCTTCCTCAACCTTGACACCATTTGCTCAGACACTCTGAGTAGCCACACTTAAAAAAAACAACAATAACAAAAAAAACAAAACACCTTGATCTTTCTTTGGCAACTTGTGTATCAAAAAAACAGACCTTAGAATTTTACACCTGACTACTTGGTACTAGCTAAACACATTTCCAGTAAGCAAAATTTATTCTAATGTTATTCCCATCAAACAGCAACCATTACTGTTGAGTATAAGGCTCAATTTCCATCTTGGAAGAAGTCCATTCAGTATGTCCCTATAATAATACACCTGAATAATTTTATCTTTGTATATCTTTTTGCATCCTGAGTGCAGTTTAAAATGAAATATATTTACACATAGCATTACTAAGCTACAGTTGCCAAATGGTCCACAGAGTCAATGCTGCAGAGAGGGAAAACTTTGGAGCAATGCCTAACTCTTATAAATTGGTCCATAGGCCCTTTAATGTCCACAAAGAGCAGATAGAGCTTAAAGTTTTAAAGTCTTGTTGGAAATCATCTGCTGTTAACAGCAAGGAATGGAATACATCTACAGTGAGTGCTAGAGAAGCCAATGATCCAATAGCTACAAGGAAGCTAAATATTGATGTTCAACCATCAAGCCATCCCCTCCATCAAAGTGGTGCCTGTGGTTACTTATTATTTAAAATCTGCTTCTCTTTCAGTAGAACAGGCTTCTGCCAAATATTCTTCATTCCCTAACCCTTCCTCTTTTGTCTCCTTTTGTGTAGCTTGAGAATCTCACATCCCTCTTTGTGGAAGTAATTTAAACTAAAGTACATGGGGAGTAGACAGAATGGTGGTTCTCCATTCTGCAGTGCTGCATTCTGCTCCTGCTGGCTTGAGTGGGCAACTTAATTACATTTGGAAACCACAGTGCAAACATTTGCTAATTAGCTATGGGAGAAGATACTACAGACATTCCTGACTGGAACACATATGCAGAACTCAAAACTGAAACTTAAAGGAAAAAAGAAGTCTCTGATGCAAATCCAAACCCAAAAGGAATTCATTGCTTCTGCTTCTAATCATAGACTCATAGAAGATTAGGGCTGGAAGAGATCTTAGGAGGTCATCTAGTCCAACCCCCTGCTCCAAGCAGGGCCAACCCCAACTAAATCATCCCAGCCAGGGCTTTGTCAAGCCGGCCTTAAAAACCTCTAAGGATGGAGATTCCACCACCTCCCTAGGTAACCCATTCCAGTGCTTCACCACCCTCCTAGTGAAAATTTTTTTCCTAATATCCAACCTAGACCTCCCCTACTACAACTTGAGCCCATTGCTCCTTGTTTTGTCATCTGCTATCACTGAGAACAGCCTAGTTTAATTGTCTTGGAATCCCCCTTCAGGTAATTGAAGGCTGCTATCAAATCACCCCTCACTCTTCTCTTCTGCAGACTATCCTCAGCCTCTCCTCATAAGTCTTGTGCCCCAGCCCCCTAATCATTTTCATTGCCCTCTGTTGGACTCTCTCCAGTTTATTCACATCCTTTCTGTAGTGGGGGGCCCAAAACTGGATGCAGTACTCCAGAGATGACCTCATCAGTGCCAGATAGAGGGGAATAATCACTTCGCTCGACCTGCTGGCAACGCTCCTACTAATGCAATGAAAGTGGCATTTCAGCATTAGCTATTGTACTATAACACTACTCTTCCCACTGTAACAAGATATATCCACAAAGACAAATAGCTTTGAGCAGTTTAGAGCCAGCAGCCTGGCTTTCTCCTGCTTAGTTTTCTACCAGAGCTGACCTTGGCAGTACAAACACTATATAGGATGCTACCCAATATAGGATAGTCCGAGCATGGAAGTGGACTAGTTCTGTGCATGAATTATCCTCTGTTATAGATCTTCTATCGAAATCAGACACTGCACTAAGTAAGAAAGCAGCCAGAGGCAGATACTTGTTAAACAAAATAAATAGAAACAAGAGTAAAGAGAGACAAGGGTAAAGATACGGCAGAAGGTATGGCAGAATGTGCATCCTCTCTCCATCTTGTTCTCTCTAAGTAAGAGGGGGAAACAGGAGTGACACAACAAAGAAATGAAAAGTTACATAGTCTCTATTACTTGAAGTTCTCTGAGATCAGATATTTTATAATTCTCTGTAACAAAAAAACCCCACCCCAACAACATATGTATAGGTGGCATTTTGATGGGCTATTAGGCTTTCCTGGATTCCATTGTTACCAACTCTTGTTATTTTATCATGCACCTCATAATGTTCAGTGTTTTTCTTAAATCCCCAGCTCCCAGAGTCTAGTGATTACATGAGAATCTTAGCTTTCATTTTAACAAGTTTCTAGCCTTCATAGTTACTGAGAAAAGCTGGAACATTGAACCGTAGAGGCTAAAAAATACAAAGCAAATTAGAACCAACCCAACACTTATTTTTTAAATCTCATGATTTTTAAGCCAATCTGATTTTTGGACACTGACTCATGATTTTTGAATGTTTGGGTTGACAATACTGGATTATATGTTCAAAATTGAAGACCTGGGTCTACTTCTAAGGCTTGTAGTAAATGTACAGGAACTTCATAGGAATGATATTTGGAAGATTTAATCTCCAAGCTAGAGAGCAGCAGTGGAATTAGAAATTGACTATTTAGACAATATTATATTGGGAGACTCTAGATGCCATTCTTTTCTACATTGATTCTTTTTATCAACATGGCAGAAAAGTTTGGTTGAACATATGTTGGTTTCTTTCAGCCGAGCACATTCTGAAAGCAGATATGTGGATGAATATTAATCTTGCTGTGTCATATTTGTAATATGTACATGGGTAATGGGTATGAAATGAAGAAAGTCAAAGTGAGCTGTGGTTGATTTGCATTATGTTTTGTGCAATTTTGGTACCTACCTAGGTCAACTGGGCATGTTACTATAAAGCTGAATTTATAGGGAAGGGTTAGCTGCAAAATGTATGTGTCCAATGGTTTTATAACATTATATGTACTGTAGGTAGGGAAGCAATTGTCCAGGGATTTATTTTCTTCTACAGCTTAGGTGAAATAGTACAACAGTTTGGTGTTTCCCCTAGTTAATTTTTTGTTTTAATCTTAGAGTTAAATTTGGGAGTCTTATTAAAAAGTTAATCACTGTACATAATTTTTCCACAAAATTACAAAAAAAAAAAATGAAGAAACAAAAGACGTTCTTGTTCTAAGTTACTATGAAGGGTACTATCTTAGATAACACAGTGCGAATTGAACTGGGGACCTCCAAAGCTAAAAAGAATGAGCTGCTTCATTTTGAGCTAAAGAACACAAGAACTAAACAAGAACACATTTTGAGCTAAAGAACACAGGATTTGTAACAGACTCATATTCTCAGTGAACTGGGCCCAAAGGAGGACCTGTAATATGCACACTTACCAATGGGTTATTTTAACATGCATCATTAGACTTCCCATGGGAAGCAAGTCTAAGGGAAAAAACAATAGAAAACAGTTGGCAGTTTTTCAAAGAGACATTATTAAGGGCACAAGAGCAAATTACCCCACTGCATAGGAAAAATAGGAAGTATGTTTGGCAACAGACCACCCTGGCTTAACCAGGAGACCTTCAATGATCTAAAACTCAAAAAAAGAGTCCTACAAACAGTGGAAACTCGGACAAATTACAAAGGATGGTTATAAACAAACAACACAGGTATGTAGGGACAAAATTAGAAAAGCCAAGACACAGAATGAGATCAAACTAGATAGGGACATAAAAGGAAACAAGAAAACATTCTACAAATAGTTAGAAGCAAGAGGAAGACCAAGAACAGAGTAGACCCATTAGTCAAGAGTGTGGAAAGACAATAACAGAAAATGTGAAAATGGCAGAGGTGCTTAATGACTTCTTTGTTTCAGTTTTCACTAAGAAGATTGGTGGCGATTGGACCTCTAACATAGTGAATACCAGTGAAAATGAGGTAGGATCAGAGGCTAAAATAGGGAAAGAACAAGTAAAAAATGACTTAGACAAGTTAGATGTCTTCAAATCACCAGGGCCTGATGAAATGCATCCTAGAATACTCAAAGAGCTGACTAAGGAGATATGTTAGCCATTAGCAATTATCTTTGAAAAGTTACAGAAGACTGGAGACATTGCAGAAAACTGGAAAAGGGCAAATTTAGTGCCCATCTATAGAAGGGGAAATAAGGACAACTCGAGGAATTACAGACCAGTCAGCTTAATTTCTGTAGCTGGAAAGATAATGGAGCAAATAATTAAGCAATCAATTTGCAAAAACCTAGAAGATAATAAAATGATAAATAACAGTCAGCATATATTAGTCAAGAACAAATCATGTCAAACCAACCTGATAGCTTTCTTTGACAGGGTAACAAGCCTTGTGGGGATGGGGGGAAGCGGTCGATGTGGTGTATCTTGACCTTAGTAAGGCTTTTGATACTGTCTTGCATGATCTTCTCATAAACAAACTAGGGAAATACAACCTAGATGGAGCTATGATAAAGTAGGGCATAACTGGTTGGAAAATCATTCCCAGAGAATAGTTGTCAGTGGTTCATAGTCATGCTGGAAGAGCATAATGAGTGGGGTCCCACAGGGACTGGTTTGGGGTCCAGTTCTGTTCAATGTCTTCATCAATGATTTAGATAATGACATAGAGAGTACACTTATAAAGTTTGCGGACAATACCAAACTGGGAGGGATTGCAATTGCTTTGGAGGATAAGATTAAAATTCAAAATTATCTGGACAAACTGGAGAAATGGTCTGAAGTAAATAGGATGAAATTCAGTAAGGAGAAATGCAAAGTGCTCCACTTAGGAAGGAACAATCAGTTGCACACATACAAAAAGGGAAATGACTGCCTAGGAAGGAGTACTGCAAAAAGAAATCTGGAGGTCATAGTGCATCACAAGCTAAATATGAGTCAACAGTGTAATACTGTTGCAAAAAAAAGCAAACATCATTCTGGAATGTATTAGCAGGAGTATTGTAAGCATAACATGAGAAGTAATTCTTCCACTCTACTCCACGCTGATTAGACCTCAACTGGAGCATTGTGTCCACATTTCAGGAAAGATGTGGACAAATTGGAGAAAGTCCAGAGAAGAGCAACAAAAATGATTAAAGGTCTAGAAAACATGACCTATGAGAAACGATGGAAAAGACTGGGTTTGTTTAATCTTGAGAAGAGAAAACTGATGTGGGACATAACAGTTTTCAAGTACATAAAAGGCTGTTACAAGGAGAAGGGAGAAAAAATGTTGTTCTTAACCTCTGAAGATCGGACGAGAAGCAATGGGCTTAAATTGCAGCAAGGGCGGTTTAGGTTGGACATTAGGAAAAACATCCCAACTGTCAGTGTGGTTAAGCACTGAAATAAATTGCCTAAGGAGGTGGTGGAATCTCCATCACTGGGGATTTTTAAGAGCAAGTTGGACAAACATCTTTCAGGGATGGTCTAGATAATACTTAGTCCTGCCTTGAGTGCAGGGGACTGGACTAGATGACCTCTCAAGGTCCCTTCCAGTTTTATGATGTCATAAACAGATAGTTAAGGGTTAATGTCTCTTTTACCTGTAAAGGGTTACAAGCAGTGAACCTGGACCACCTGACCAGAGGACCAATCAGAAGACAAAATACTTTCAAATCTCGGTGGACGGAAGTCTTTGTTTTGTGTTTGTTTGTTTGTCTGTTGTTCTCTCTGGGTTCTGAGAGTAACCAGACGTACCTACAGGCTCTCTAATTTTCTGTTCAAATAGTAAGTATAAGTAGAAGGCAGTTTAGTCTTTTTGATTGTTTTCTTTATTTGCAAATGTGTATTTTGCTGGAAGGATTTTAATTTGTATTTGTGCTGGGAGGAAGGCTTCTCTGTAGTGTCTATAAGCTAAAAGACCCTGTAACATTTACCATCTAAATTACAAAGACAACTTTTACTTTTTTCTTTCTTTTATAAAAAGTTTTTCTTTTTAAGACCTGATTGATTTTTTCCCCTTGTTGAGGCTCAAGGGAATTGAGTCTGTACTCACCAGGGAATTGGTGGAAGACAGGGAGAGAGAAGGGAGGGGGGAAGGTGGAATCCCTCTGTTTTAGATTCACGGAGCTTGAATCTGTATTACCTCTTGGGGAGGGGGAAAGAGGAGGGGGCAAGGTGCATTCCTCTCTGTATTCAGATTCAAGGAGTTTGAATCACAGTGATCTTCCAGGGTAACCCAGGGAGGGAAAGCCTGGGAGAGGCAACAGTGGGGGAAAAGGTTTACTTTCCTTGTGTAAGATCCAGGGGGTCTGGGTCTTGGGGTCCTCTGGGAAGGTTTTTGGGGGACCAAGTGTACCAGGCACTGCAAGTCCTGGTTGGTGGCAGCACTACAAGATCTAAGCTGGTAATTGAGCTTAGAGGAATTCATGCTGGTACTCCATCTTTTAGAGGCTAAGGTTCAGAGTGGGGAGTTATACCATATGACATATGATTCTACAATTAATTGTATAATCAGTGCACTTGCCATCATATGGCTTTTTTCAGGGTCCATATTAAACATTATTTGCATGCAATAAGGGGAAATCAAACTTTGAGGCCTCTGAAACTTCATCATTCCCCACCATACAGATAGAGGTCCTCCAGGTGGTCAAGGCCATTCTGTGCTTTTTATTAAAAAAAAAAATCTCCTTATGATGATAGCCTTGAATTTGTCTGAGTGAAATTTTTATTCTGATTTTTCCCCTAAAGAACATGAATTAATACCTTTTCCCATACCACATCCTCCCAAAGCTGCTTGTAGGTCCACATGTTTTGAGGGAATGCCAAACCAATCTACAGGTCAGTGTCATTTGGGCATTTGCTGATGGCACTTAGTCCACTGCAAGCTTCCTTCTTCCTAGCCAGTTGCCTGCAACTCACTCTGATCCTCTGCTAAATAGGTTAGCTCAGTAGGATGAGTCTCAGTTTTCTCTATTGGTTTAAGCCAATAAATCCTGCATTCTAATCCTGACTGACATTGAACTCCCTCTATGGCATTAGTCATGTCATTTTGGGTATGTCTACAAAGGTTCCAAAATTGTGGGGCGTGCACATTTTGGGTGGAGCCATAGCTCCTGGTCCTCACCTGGCCCAGTCCCCAGCCTCAGAGCAAATCCACACCAAGCCTGGCTACTACCCCCACTGCAGCCTGAATGTGGCTCCATTCCTGCAGCTGCCTCCAGCCTCAGCCCCTGTCTATGGCTCTAGCCCTGGCCCCACTCCCAGCCTTTGCCCCACCCCCAGTTGCAGCCCCAGCTTAGGCCCACTTACCTTGTCCGCGTCCCCTCCCTCCCAGAGCCGTGGCCCTGCTCCTGGCCATAGCTCTGGGAGAGCTGAGGGGTGCAGCCCTCAAAAGTTTTGGGACCACTGATCTACATTGTGGTAAAAACCCTCAACACTGAGCCTCAGAGCCTGCAGGCTTGGGCTCTGGGGCTACACAATTGAACTGTAGCCTGAGCCCTAATGTCTACACGGCAATTTTATAGCCCCACAGCCTTGGCCCCATGATCCCAAGTCAGCTGACTAAACACCTTAGTTTCCCCATCCCTGAAATGGAAATAAAATATTCCTGCAGTGTTTGTAAGCATTGGTTGTGATGATTAAATACCTAATGTTCGTAAAATGCTCCGCACATGCTGCATTTTATACTCATGTATAAAAAAAACAATTGTGGAGTGAAAGATATTTTTGAAACGTGTGCAGCAAGGCACAGCAAGGCACAGACCCAAGCACATACAGCTGGCCGCAATTTCTACAACAGGAAGCTGAGGAACACAAAGAGTCTCCCCTTTTTAGTTGTCCAGGAAGACCTTGAAGAATCATCTCATTGATCTCCCTCAAAATCTTCATGCCATCTTTGTGCATAGTGATGTGATTGCAGCAAAAAGGGTAAGATAAAGATTTTAAAAAATCACAAGCTCACCCAACAGTACTAATTCTGGCTCTGGTGATGGCAGGGAGAACTCACATAATTCCTTTATTACCAAATTTTAGCTAACCGCTGCAACCCGTATGAACAGAATCGAAGACTGGTGTTATATATTATCTCTATGGTCCTATTCGTATGCATGGTAATTTACAGACCTGCAACAGAGCCTAGCTAATATTGTTTAACTTGGTTATTTTGCATGTAGACAGGGCCTAAGCAAGCTACAACTGTGATCTAAAACAGGTGTTCTGCCAGAACTATCCATAACTGGGATATCAGGGCAAATTAGGATTTACATTCCTCTTCTTGCATTTGCCTTAACTCTTTGCTGAAGCCCAGGTTAGCATTTTGTCATCATCAGTCTTTTTAGAAAGCATTACGCAGAGCTAAATCCATGGCTGACTTTTAAATCTTAAGCAGCTATTAATATACTCCCAAACTTTTAAACAAAAGCTACTGGGGTGAGACAAATGGTGTATAGTTAGTAACTCCAGGTATGTCAACACTTTGAATTAGAAGGTGTAATTTCCAGCTTGAAGAGACATACCTATGCCAGCTCTGACTGAGCTAGTGCACTAAAAAGAGTCTGTAGCTGCAGTGATATAAGGGGCTTGCTGCCCTGAATACATACCTAACATCTTGGATGGGATAATACTCAGAGTGGCTAGCTCCTCATTCCACTGTAGTTACCCACTTATTTTAGCTCGATAGCTTGATCAGAGCTAACGCAGATATGTCTCCGTGAGGTGCAGTTGATACCTCCAGCTCAAAGTGTAAACCAGCGGTAGGCAACCTATGGCATGTGTGCCAAAGGCGGCACGTGAGCTGATTTTCAGTGGCACTCATGCTGCCCGGGTCCTGGCCACTGGTCCGGTGGACTCTACATTTTAATTTAATTTTAAATGAAGCTTCTTAAACATTTTAAAAACCTTATTTACTTTACATACAACAATAGTTTAGTTATACATATAGACATATAAGGAGACCTTCTAAAAACGTTAAAATATATTACCGGCGGGCGAAACTCAGCACACCACTTCTGAAAGGTTGCTGACTCCTGCTCTGCATAGACCCTTACTACAGCTTCTGTGTTTAAAGCACATTTGAGCACTGAGTGAAAACTGTGGTTAAGACCCTCCGGATTTGGCATTTCAGTTTTACAGACTTTAAACATCTCCATATGGAGAATGTTACTCCATTTCATGAAAAAGAGAACATTTGCTCTGACTTTGTAACTGTTCCTCCAAACTGCTAGTAAAAATAAAATACATAAAGTCTTTTTATCCAAATGCCAATTATCATGAAGATCTTGGCATCTAAAGCTGTGTCAGTCTCCCAAGGTCAAGGATCAGTTGAGGTCAAGTAAATGAACAGTTTTCAGACTGGCTATGGCCATTATAAAAAAGTCACTGCTGTTTGACAGAATGTGTGTCCACACTGTTTGAGACCTAAAATGTACTTGGAGACCTCAGATAACAGATTGTTAAATCAGTCAATAAAAATATTGTGCTGGCTTTGCAGCTTCCAAGTCAATAATGACCAAAACCTGTGAATTAAAATAGTTAAGATAGAGAGAGAGAGAGAAAATGGTTTTAGCTCATCAAGACATATAATCTTTGCACTTTCCAGGAAACACTATAATGTTGACTGCATTGATTTCAAAATTCAAGAACACAGAAAAAGAAAAGTTGTATGTTATGTTGATAGAAAAGAAGGTAACCTGACCTTCAGTATAACCACTGTTATCCACAAACTCTAGGACAGATCCAAACAGTTGTTCATTCTATAAAGCATGTTAAAAAAAATGTGTGCATGGGCATGGCATAAATATTGAGCAACTGCCACCAACCCTGGTTTAAAAGTGTAGTGCAAAGGAGATGATGATACATGTAGGAATTTGAGGTGTTTCATTGTGTACACCTGACCCTCCAGTCTGAGACTGTGCAGTGAGACTACTTCTATTTTCTTTTGGAGTTCTGTTTTCATTAAGCTCTTTGGAATGTTCTTGGGCATCAGAGATATTTATGGAACACTTCCCCACAACTGTTTGGTACTGTAAAATATTTTAATAACCTTTACAGTATTTATGCTACTAAATAATTAAGACTAGTGGTACAGTGGATGATACAGTCTAGGTTCAAAACCCAATTTAGGGCAGAAGTGAAAACAGACTTTCAGTGGGCTCCAGCATAGTCCCTATAGACAGTCCTTTTATCAAAACCATTGAACAGTTGGCAGTCACAAAAATAATCTTGCAGGAATACTAGGAATAGAGACTGAGGTGTATCTTCAGACCAGTGTTCTAGAACTTTACATAAATCCTACCAGCACTAAACTTGACTCTATTCATTGTTCTGAGAACTTCTCTTTCCTGTTCACTGTTCATCCATTAGTACTTTTGAGGGGAGAGGGAAAACAATATCCATCAATAAGCTCTCTATTTGCTATTTGGTTGGCAGTCATTCTGTAACATCTCTGAGTCTACTAACTATGGCCAGTTCACATCAAGAACGTGAACAAAAATGTCTCCTACACAAGATCTCTTCTAGTCAAGATAGCAAAGAGGATTTCAAACATAAATTAGATCATACTCTCTGTAGTACAAAGGGAGGTAGAGTGGTTGGAAGGGCTGTAAATAGACTGTAACCTTCAAATCCACTTCCTAGGCCATTGTTATCCAAGTCATGTAAAGCATGAAGGAATAAATTATTGAATCTGCTATAGTAGCATCCCACTTTCTAGTTATGCCAGTCAAACATTAGCCCCTGTTTTCATGGAAAATGATCTGATGGTGTCCCACTCCTTTCAGTGATAAAAGGAGCACTGAAAAAATGGTTTTTGTGATGTACTATCCATCTTGTTGATTTGTTTTTCCTGTGTGAAAATCCTCTGTATTTCAGTTTCCCATGCTGCCTAAACTTAACCCAATATGGACTCCAGAATGTACATTTGTAAATTGTAAAGAAAAGTTTTCTAGTTTTTTTCCCTAATAATTCATGATTGCCCAAGTTTTCTCCTGTAACAGGTATCATCTTTAAAAAGCCTCTGCAGCAGTATGTGAAAGAGTGGAATATTCTGGGAGTTGTAGTCTTTCAAACAGAGCTCTGCAAGTATATACCTGTATTGGAACACTACAGCTCCCCGAACTTCCTAGTGTCACTGCCTATGAAACGTCCTGCAACATGTCTAGTGTAGGGGGGAATTCAAGGATTTCCAGCCCTGCAAATCACATACCTTATTTCATTGGTGTATTGAGGTAATTGAAAACTGAAATGCAAGTCTATGGGCCAATTGTGTGTGGAATTGGGGAGAGAATGAGGAAGGAAAGCTTGGTATAAGAGATAATATTATCACCTGGAATTTGTCTTCATCACTTGGAATCTTTAAATCTAGAAAGATATTCAGTCTAAAAGTTATGGTACAGTTCTATCACAAGTCATTGGACTCTTTAGTGTTTGCTTACATAATATTTGAGAATAATTCTTCCCATTTCAAAAATGAATAACTGGGTGAAATTGCTGATGTTATGCTAAATTATTATCACTGTCTATTCTGGCCTTAAAAAATATATGAAATTTCAGATAGTAGTGATAGATCAACTCAATTTGTACGTTTTTAGGAGCTCATCATCTGTATTATCTTGACTGGCAAAAGAATACCAGAAATTTCACAGGCACAGGCTTGCTGGTGAGCATTGTTATTTCTGCAGTTGGTCAGTCAGTAAAACCGCCTTTTCTACTGTATTTTAATACTTCTGCTTCTGGCCTCAGTTGGTATCTAAAAGCATTGTGGGGAGCAAAAATGAAAAATTATGAGAAAGGTAATGACAGTTTCTAGATCCTCAAAGATTTCAGTTGAGTGCAAATTGTGGGCGAGATTTAGGGGGGTTCCTCATTTTATCTGAATGAGTTTGTTTTTTCTGTCAGCTGCGGCACTGAGATCTGTGCTGACATGCAAACCCTTTGTGGCCCAACTCTAGAAAGAAGCTGGTCATTTGAGCTGACAGCTAATTGTAGTATAAGGTGAATTACAAGTGATAGTACGAATACACTATACATCTGTAATTTAGATTTAATGGAATAACTCACATGCATACATTTATTCATGCACATAAGTGTTTCACAGAACTGAGGCCTTAATATACAATATAAGGACATCAATCTGGGGAATAGTGAGGGGGGGGTGGAGAAAGGAGGCAAACAGACAGCTGAGTACTCAACTCCCACTGAAATCATTCATCTCACAGAAGGGAGCTCTAATTGATTGTGCCTTTCTGGCACATCTACTAATGTTTTCAATCTATTTGAGGTAATGACTAGCTTTGTGTTTTACAGTCTGTGCCCTACATACACAAATAAGTTCCATAAACACACAGCACATAGATCTGTGAGAAGCTGTATGTATAATTAATGTTCTCCTGGACTGGGTGATGTCTATTTATAGGTTTATCTAATAAATAGCACAGTTATGACAACAACAGAGAATGCCAAGAATTTCATAGAAACTATAAATTTAACTGTGTCCTAAGCACACTTAGGTTGTTTAGGGCTCCTCCAAATATGAAGACATATTGGAGATACCTGCCTACCTTGGTAAATAGGCTGCCTGCTTTCGAAGATATATTGCTGCCTTCTCAACCAGCCCCTAATGTTGAGAAAAAAAGCATGTCTTCTGAGATACAGTACATCAAGGAAAATAGGGAACAGGGAAAGGATAGGGGTAAGGAGATGTGTTTTTATTAGATGACAAGTCCCTGCAAGAAAAGCTGAAGTTCTATTATTGTTAGTTTTAAATAATTTTCTGATGCAATGTAGAGAAAACCTGATCTTTCTCCATAAAACCATAGTCTCTTTTACAAGAAAACAGTCGATTTATTTCGGCTTTAGTAAGATTTTTCTTTTCTTTTCTTTTCAAAAGGTCATGCAATCAGCAAGCATATGTATGCTTATATGAATACCGGTGCTTTTGAAGGTGAATGTGCATATTCAACACTATAGTGATTTCATTAATTTTATTTAGTACTCAGGACACAGCTTTCAGCAAGTCACGGACTAATAGGACAAAATAATTAATCACATACAGGAATACATTTAAAAAAAACAACACTGGAAAATCAACTTCTATTTATCCCGGGTAGGGTAATAGTTATTGGAAAGTGAAGGAAAATAAATATGGCCATTGTACAATGTATTTAATAAGTTAATTTGTAATGGTGATGAACTCTTCCATTTTGAGGAAGGAATGAAACATTTGTTTCCTTTTCTGCAAATGATCTGTCAAACAAATCCCACTTGTGACGCAGGTAGAACATTATAGGTCAGAGCTTGTCACCCTCACTTATTGGTTGAAATCAATAGAAGTACTTGCAAGGTGAAGTACTACTTAACATGAGTTGGGTAAGAAGATCTGGCACTGTGTTTTGAAGTATTAGTGTTCTCACTAGTTTAAGGCCAAAATTTGCCTTCACCTACATCCCATGGGACTCCATTGATTCAGGAATGGAAATGGAATTGTGTAAGGTGTAGTTCAGGATTGAATTTGGACATCTAAGTCTATTGAATGAATGTATTTGTCCCCCAGAATGTGATGTTATTCCATAAAAAGACAATAGATTGTTTGTCAGTCTTTTCCCTGTCATTAGAGATGGGCCATATTCGAATCCCAATTATGACAGTGTAAATTGTATAACTCTGTTTATGTCAAATTACTCTGGATTTATGCCAGTGTAACAGATCTTGCTATGATAGAGCAACTGTTGATACTCATGTATATTGTGGGAAGCATACATGAAGAAAGCCACAGATCTGCAAGCACCATTAGTTGATAATATTCCCTAACCAAATTCATTTAAAGTGTTTGTCAGAAAATGTAAAGTCAAGAACATAGGTCTAAATACATATTTGTGGTCCCTTGAACTCTGTAAGAGGATAGTTTTCATTTTATAATGTATTACTGTCATATAGCATGAAGCAAGTTGGTCAAACTATGGCTCATGTATAATTTATTCATTCATTTAGCCCTTTTCTCCAGTCACAAATGATTCGTGAATACATTTTGATTTTCATAAATGTGTTGTATGAAATAGTTTGAACTCTTTAGCCTATTAATTATTCAGGAACTACTGACTTGGCATATCATCAGCTATCCACAGTCACATAAGTTATTTGGCATTGCTTCTGCATTCCCAGTTGGATAACTGAAACTTTTTATAAAAAGGAGGGAAAGAGGAAGTTTCAAGTTAGCTGAGCAAACCCTTCCTGCACTAGACTTTTGTTTCACATTCTTTTAACTGGAAATCACTCAGATTAATATTTATTGGATGCAGATAAGAACTTGGTTTGGAATACCACCAAAGCAAATTAATTGAGGCAAATATTTTTTGGGTGGTATTCAATGCAGTTCTAAAATTTGAGGCCTTCTGTTACAATAAACTGTTTTTTTTAAATGTGCATCAAATGTAGCTGATCATAGTGATGAGACTGTGCTTAAATTTGGTTGACATTGATTTATGTGAAAAATAATCCATTTAATCACAATAAGTGAGAAGCATTAGCAGGTATCTTAAGTAGATCTGTATATTGACTTATCCATCATTAATGTACAAGTCTTTTTACAACTGTTCATATGAAGGAAATTTTGCTACAGTGAACATGTTTTTTCAATAACCAGACTGTAGTAATACAACCATCTCGTTGCATTGTGTGTGGTGGAAAGGAAGAACCAAGTCCTTTCCAAACTTGTCTTTACATTTTTAAAGAAAGGATCCTGCTTCACTTGCAGAATGTGATGAGCTCTCTCCACTTTGGATTTTCCATTGTGATTCAAGCCAATGTGTCCCAAAATCTTTGACATCAGTTTAGCCAGATAATATTCCATGGTCCTGCAAAAAGTGATGCATATATTTAAGTTTTACTCTCAATGTGACTATTCAAAGTTAAGCTTATATATAAATATGTACAGGACTGGGGCTTTTTAAAAAAATACAATCTGGGATATAGAGTTACAATTAGAGCTGGTCAAAATTATTAAGTTTAAAAGTAGCTTTAATTACAAATGGCTTTTTATCTAAAGCAATTTTTGTTAATTTTCAATTAAATTTTCCATTTTCAAGAGAAAACTGAACCTTTTATGCAGATTTTTTTTTCAATTTTTGTTTTTCGTTGAAAACACTAAATGTTTTGCACAGGAAATACTGATGTAAACAATTTAAAAAAAATCTATGAAAAAAGGCATTTTTCTCTCAGCTCCAGTTAGAATCCATATATTCACCATTGATTGAAACCTTTTTCCTGAGCTGACATAGACATCTGGTCACCTAATTTATATGATGTTACTGACAGCTGTTATTAAGAATCATTACAATACATTTTTCCATACTAAAGAAGGCTTGCTATTGTGAAGTAGGAAACACTTTCAACTTCCTCAAACTTCCCTCTGAAATTTTTGCATTGAGCAGAGTGGAAATTTTATACTCGTATCCAGCAGAAAACTTAACGCTGCATAATTTTATTTCCTTCTGGATTGCTTGTGCTGATAGAGATCTGATTCTAATACCATCTTAACATACTTGATGAATTTGATAAAGGGAGCAGCACAAGCAAACTGAAGATGTTGGTATGGGGGTAAAGGAGGCCTCCTGCAAAGCACTCATTTAATTAGTATTATTGACAACTGGGAACTAAGTCATACTGGTCTAATTTCAATTTCATTTTTTCTGTTACAATTCCACAGAACAATAGAGCCCAGTTATCTCAGAAGTATCATAGAGGGAATATGCAGGATTGGAAAGGAATCCCACATCAAGTTAGTTTCATGTCTTTTACTCATGCAAATTCAGTGGGATAGACCCAAAGTGGCAGACAGTGTAAAATATCAGATTCAGATTGCAATGAATAGAGTTTAAAGCCAAAAGGGACTGTAGGATCATCTAGTTTGATCTCCATTATATCACACATCATTAAGCTGCACCCAGTTACACCTGTATTAAGCCTGATGGTAGGGAAGACTGGCTGAACAGAGGAAGCTGAACATCTTCTTCCACTTTGTTTCTTTCTGCGTTTCCCATTACTAGCCAATCTCAATCTGTCACAGGGATCCTCACTCCTATATCTGTTTTGGCCTTTGTTATCATTCTGTCCCATTACATAAGGAGATTTCCAAGAAAGCAAACCAAGAGAGCCCTGGAAGAAACAGATAAGGAATAATTGATTTGGTGTATCTTTTAAATATCATGTTCTATATCATATCTATATCATATAGAGAAGTTCCTGTCTCTGTACACAAACATGGGTTTTCTGTGAGGACATCAGTGAAGCGGGCTTTTTTCCTGCTTCAGAAAAGTAATGTGTATAATTACTTCCCTTCTGCAGTTGTTAGTCTGCATTGATGTTCAACCGATGCAGCCGCACTGCTCTGCTGAACATACCCCCTCTGTCAATCACTAAGAGGAAGCACTGCATGAACCTGAAGTAGTGATTGTGTTCTGAGCAAAGCTTCTTCAGCTTGTGCCTTAGCAGGAGGGGCAGGTGGATTAATAGCTCTGAAGAAGAGCTTTCATCAGGCATAATTCAATTTCTGGCAAGTGTAGGCATTCAGTGTCTCCTCATCTTCCATCACCCCCCCCCCTCATATATATATATATATATATATATATATATATATATATATATATATATATATATATATATATATATATATATATATCAGCAGCACCAATAGACTAACAGACGTTTTGGAGCATGAGCTTTCGTGGGTGAATACCCACTTCGTCAGATGAATGTAGTGGAAATTTCCAGGGGCAGGTATATATATGCAGGCAAGCTAGAGATAACGAGGTCTGTTCAATCAGGGAGGATGAGGCCCTGTTCTAGCAGCTGAGGTGCGAAAACCAAGAGAGGAGAAACTGGTTCTGTAGTTGGCAAGCCATTCACAGTCTTTGTTCAATCCTGAGTTGATGGTGTCAAATTTGCAGATGAACTGAAGCTCAGCAGTTTCTCTTTGAAGTCTGGTCCTGAAGTTTTTTTGCTGCAGGATGGCCACCTTAAGGTCTGCTATAGTATGGCCAGGGAGGTTGAAGTGTTCTCCTACAGATTTTTGTATATTGCCATTCCTCATATCTGATTTGTGTCCACTGATCCTTTTCCGTAGAGACTGTCCAGTTTGGCCGATGTACATAGCGGAGGGGCATTGCTGGCATATGATGGCGTATATTACATTGGTGGACATGCAGGTGAATGAACTGGTGATGTCTTGCCAACTACAGAACCAGTTTCTCCTCCCTTGGTTTTCACACCTCAGCTGCTAGAACAGGGCCTCATCCTCCCTGATTGAACTGACCTCGTTATCTCTAGCTTGCTTGCTAGCATATATATACCTCCCCCTGGAAATTTCCGCTACATGCATCTGACGAAGTGGGTATTCACCCACAAAAGCTCATGTTCCAAAACGTCTGGTCTATGAGGGGCCACAGGATTCTTTGCTGCCTTTACAGATCCAGACTAACACGGCTACCCCTCTGATACTTTTATTTTTCAATGCTCCATACAAAGAAAAGACTTATTTTCCCCTCTCCCATGCCAAGCATTGCACATATTGTCAATGTTTACCATTGGAGAGATACTTTAAGTATTCAGCTCTTTACTGGAGGGACTCATAGTGACTGAAAAGAGAGCAGCTATATTTTGTTGTGAATATAAAACATTGCTTGGTTTTGGGGGATATTTTTTGGGTTTTCTTTTTAAAAGTTAAATGTTAGTTCTTGTGAAAGCTGCAGGCCTGCCAGCCCTGAAGAAGGAGTCCCTTGTTAACCATATAACAATTGTAGTGTGGGCATCAGCAATGCAAGCTTCCTTGTGCTGCCTCAGCCATCTACCTCAGCCAAGTCACAAGGTGTCCCATTTCCATTCTCATTTAGTTCTTGGCCTTTCTCTTGAGAGTGCCAGCATCAACACTAAAGTAATTGGTAGAAGAAGGGTACTGGTTAGTGCCAAGTGTAATGACAGCCTTGTGATGTGGACACCTGATGAGGTACCAATGGATGATTTTGCTCATTTTGGAGGGCACCAAACAGCCATCAGATGATAACAACATTCAGTCACAATCTGACCTTGAAATAATGCCCCAGATGTGAAAGGCTCTGTATACCATTATTAATTCCTGGAGTGTCAACCACCTCCCCCCACCCTCAAAAAACAGCTGCACAGTCTGCTCAGTATGACCTTTCTAGATCCTACTCAACTATTTCACATCAAGAGATGTGGCAAGGGGGCAAGAGACTGCTTGAAGGCTTGTCTTTATATTTATCAGCTGGAGCCTGCAAGTGCACATTTATCGTTGGGGTTTGCCACTACAGTTCTAAAGGAGGAGTGGAATCAAATATTGCTTCCCAGCTGCTGTTTTTCTATTTATGAAATATGTTATTGAAAAATAATTTAATACATTTTCAATGTCCATGTTTCTCAAGCAAGTAAACAGTTCCACTCCAGAGTCCCCACTGTGTTCTGTAAACTCTGAATTTATTACATACGAACACTATCAATACTCTCCTACATTTTTACAGTATCCATTTGCCCAGAAGTTATAATAGGGAGCAGCATTTGATGGAAGTGGCACATCATCCTTTTTATTGTAGTCCTACATTTTCAAAAGGCTCCAGGGTGGTAGCTGTTGCAACATCCTATGGCAGTCTCAGACCTTCTGTGGTTATACTTCTTAATAAATGGGGGAGTTCAAATGTCTAAAGCAGGTGCAGAGTTTTCAGTATAACAAGAAAGCTGCAGGATGTCTGTTCTCAGAGTGGAAACTACAAGGTGTATTCCATAAACAAAGTAATGATAATTGAAATCTCTATCACCATAGCAAGTTAAAGCACACTATAAACAACATCTGCCAACATGCTACATAATCATACCAGGCTCTCTTATTTGAAATCTGTAAGAACTTTATCTTTTATACTGGTCTCTGCCCTGAAGTCTTTAGTCATTCTGGGCTAGACTGTGGCATTTAGCCACAATCTGATATAGGGAGAGATGCATAATGGCATCACCCCAGAAGGAGCACTGGGGGAGATAGTGGTTCCCTAAGTCTCAATCCTGCTGACAATGCTGCCGGGACATGAGGCATGTATATTTTGCATCAGTCATTATGGAGAATGCTCTCCTTCATGCAACAGCCCCACTCTTTGGTCTGGTATGGGGAAAGGGAGTGTGACCCCACCCTTTTTTGTCTGCTTTGATCCCCATAGGATTGGGGGATGAGGAACAGGAGGGAGAAGTCCCTGTGCTCTTCAGAAGGTATTTTATACTGTCCTTGAGCAGCTGCCAAGGGTAGAGAGGAGGTTTCTTGTGTGCCCCTCTGCTACTGTACCCCTGAGCTCACAAACAGATCCCCTGTGCTAATGCAAAACTTCCACTGACCTCTCTGGGAGTTTTTCCTGAACACAATGGGGCTTCATCCTGCAAGGTTCCAAGCGCTCTGACCCTGATCCATCAAAGCGCTTAAGCACAAGCTTATCTTTCAGTACATGAGTAATCCCATTCAAGTCAGTGGGGCTACTCACGTGCGAAGTGCTCTATTGGATCAGAGTCAGATTGCTCAGTACCTAGCAGGATAGAGCCCAGAGTGAGCAAAAATGTCAGGATTATTCCCTTGATGAGATATTTATAGAACATGATGAAAAATTGGCTCATATTGTTTTAATAATGTTGTACCTTAAGGCAGAAAAGATATGGGATCAGGAAATGAAGAGTTATGGAAGATGTTAACCTACGCATTCAGCTCAAACAGAAATATTAGATTTGCTATGTTTTGTGAGAAAAGATGGATAATAACATCACTTAAATTTTTATTACTTTGTACAGAGAATGTGATGTGCTTAACTTTTCATTTTTTATGAGTGAAATTTAATTAACTATGTTACCACCATAGAAATAGCTCAAAATTAATACTCATGATGGAAGTCAAATATTGTATTGAAATTGAAATACCCATTAAATCTGGAGACATCCTAAGTACCCAAAGTGTTGTTCTGTCAACAACAGAAGAGAAAAGCTATGAAGTAGATACCTTCATAGATTCCAAGGCCAGAATTTATGAATCCTGCAGTAACAATTGCAACCTAGATATTACAAACTGTTATGTAGTAAGCAAAGGGACAAGTTTATGCAAGCAGAGTTTTAGAACATGAGAATATCAGTGGATGCCATAAACTCTTTGTCCCTCACCATTACCACCTTTTCCCAACCCAACCATGCTCCAATTGCATTTCCAGAAACCGCTGTGTATGTAACAGGATTTACTGTGTTTGAAATGTCACTTCAGCCCAGACTTGGTGGGTCTGATATTTTTTCCTCTCACTACAACTCATTTCTTGGATATCCTCACTTTTACAGGTTTTGGTTTTGTATTATTTAGGCATTGTCATAACCATATTATGGCTTCCATTCCAAGGAATATTGGGATTCTGGAGCTTCTATAGGTAAGATTTTCAAAGGCACAAGTTGGATTCAGCTGTCCGACTTCATTGACTTTCATGAGATGAGCACTTAACTGCCCTTTGTAAATCTCTCTTCTGCATCTGTTATATGATAGTGAGCGGTCATAAGGTGATAATTTAAGTTTGTGTCCAGTGAGTTGGCTCACATGGTATGGACAAAGAGAATTGTCAGGTAGCACAATAATAACCTGGTGCCTCCAAGCCAAAGTTTTGACGCCTGTGATTTTGAATGGTCATTTAGAATGGGCATTTTTATAGGCCCCTATGTCATGTTTACCCAAGGAAAGTATGTTAATAAGACATTTGAACATGCCAGGCACCATTTAATATCGAATGTGGGTGGGAAATTTATGTTTAAAAATGAATTACCTGATTGGAGAGACAGAGTAATGCATAGAGCTGGGTGAAGAACCAATTTTCAGTTTGGTGACTGAACCAAAAAATGAAACGCACGTTTTTCAAATTTCTTGGCAAAATGAAACATTTGTAGGGGATTTTTGTTTTTGTTGTTTCAAGTCAAATGAAACATTTTGTTCACAGTGAAATGTTTCATTTTATTCTGGTAGTTTAAAAAAAAATAATGTAAAATTTAAGGAAGTACCTAAGTGAAAAATCTGTCCTAAACTTGAAATCAAAATGTTTGGTTTCAGAAACGCAGAAGAAAACAGTTTTGACATTCCCAAATTGGTGTTGGTGGTGGGGATAGAGTTGTTTGATTGGGTTTTTGTGTGTGTGTTTTTAACTGAAACATTAGCCAAAGTTGATCCGAATTCACTAACAGTTTCAGTCACCAAAATCTACATTTTTTGGTGAAAACTATTCACACAAAAAAAATTCTCCCAGTTCTAATAGAGTAGTTGTTCAGACTCTGGATTTGGACTTCAAAGCCCCAGGTTCTACTCCTTTCTCTATCACTAAGCTGCTGTATGACCCTAGGCATGTCTCTTCTTCTCTGTGCTTGTTTTGCCTCCCAGCCTTTTTCTGTTTTGTCTATTTAGATTTGTAAGCATTTCAGAGCAGGAACTGCCTCTTACTATGTGTATGTACAGGGCCTATCACAGTGGGGCTCTGACCTTAGCTGAGGCCCCCATGTGCTACTTTCATATTAACCACTTTCATGTTATTAGTATTCTCCTTTAGCCTTCTCTACAGAGTTAATCATCGCCCACTAAGTCATTTTTAAACACGACTCTCCTTGTTCACACTAAGGGAAAAAATTATGTTTATCATCATAGAGTTAAAAGTGTACCAGTTAAGATGTTTTTTTATATGATGCATGCTCCCAGTGTTGACAGGAGTTATGAGTAACTCTATAATCCAGGATAGATGCCAGGGTGGCTTTCCATCTGAAATGTGAGGAACTGTAATTGCATCTGTTGTATCATTACGTCCTGGAGCTATATGCTGTACAGTACAATATGGTAACAAGAATTACGTGAATAGTTGAAGCCAGTGCTTTGTACAGGATATGATCACGGAGACTGTGCAAACTTTTTAAATCCTCGTGATTTCACTTTATGAAGGCCATTCATCCCTAACAATTAAAGTTGAAGAATTAAGAACTTGGCTCCAACTAGAGAACTAGTACGAAAATGTGTATTAAGAGGATACTGGTTTAAATGACCTGCAAAGAGTCAAAATTACAGCTCAGAATCAGCCATAAGCTAGTGAATGTTTCTGGATTTTAATTAAGGAGTTCATTCTAAATAATTTTTTTTCGTTTAATAGTAATATAATTGGTGACCTTGTTGGAGACAATTGTTCTCAACCGTTTCCTGTTATTGACCATACTACATTGTGGGAAGTGCCTATCACTCTACTTAGGTAGACTCTTCTCTGGGGTAGACAATGGGATGGTACCCACAATGTAAACTCAGCACACAAGGACTTTGTTGTTGCCTTGCTACCTAGGAGCTTTGCAATAATCATAGTTTTCAGTACCTATTGATCTTGCAAATTTAAGGAGATGGGTTACAGGACTAGATGAATCATCATCTGGTCTGATCTGATATAGCTATTATTATGCAGTAGTTAAATAATTTACAATGTAGCAGTCTGGGTAGCATCAAAGATGGGGAGCTCAGCAGAAATATAGCAGGATGACATCCTGATGGAAAAAGAAAATATGTTTGTTTCTCTGGACAAAAACAAGAAATGAGTTAGGAGCAAAGTTTGAAGAATGCTGAAAGAATTCTGACTCCAAGCTATTTTGGAAAAGGACATAGGGCTGAATGCTCAAAAGGAGCTAGTCTCTTCACTTCTATTTCAAGTGCTAACTTCCATTGAGTTCACTCAGCCATCTAACTCTACTTATTAAATTAAAGAAGGAAATTAGTCTGGCTCATTCCTAATGATAGAATAAAATATAAGACTTAAATAAAACAAATTCTATGCAGGAAAAGAACATGATTCATCTAGCCCAATATCCCATCTCCAGCAGCGGGCATTACCAGATGCATCAGAGGAACATGCAAGAAAATCTGCAATAGACAATGATGGAGTAACCGACCCATAAGGAAATTTTCTCCCTAAATGCCATCAATGAGAGATCAGTGTATACATTGAAGCATGATGGTTTCTCCCTCTTCCATAACTTTTGTTTAATTCCTATTATGTACCTCTGGATGTCCCTGTTACCCATGTACGTGTCAAATCCTCTTTTGAATCCCACTATGCTTTTTGCTTTTATAATTATGCAATGAATTCCACAGACTGATTATGCGTTGCATAAAAATATTTTTATCATATTTTGATTGATGCTTTTGATTGTCATCAAATGGCCCCTGATTCTTGTATTTCGAGAGAGGGTGAATAGAAGTACTCTTCTTTATATCATTTATTATTTCATGTGCCTTTATCAGATCCATTTTATTCATCTCCTCTCTAAAGTAAATACTGCCAAACCTTTCAATTTCTCTTCATATAGAGGGTTTCTGTGCATCCAATCATCCTTGTCACTCATCTCTGAACTCCTATTTCTAATTTTTTTTGGTAGGATGATCAGATATGAATATAGTATTCCAGCTAAAGATTTACCATTGAATTATATAATAGCATTATAAGATTTTCAGTACAATTCTCATTATTTTAAACATTTTGTTTGATTTTTTTGACTGCTGCTGCACTGTGGACAGAGATCTGAGCTGTCCACAGCTTTCACCATATTGCCCGGTGTGAACTGCCTGTATTGTGGTTATCTGCATTTGGAGGAGAGCAACTATGAGGCCACTGTTGGTCCTACACATGTGAGTGGGGATTGGATTAAGTCTTCCCTCCACCTTCCAACATGCCAGCAGCATAGTTGAGCCAACATTCCACAGGGAGTTATAAAGCCACAGTTAGAGCTGAATGAATTTTTTTGGACTGATGGTTTATTCAGCAAAAATGCACTTTTTGATCCACCGAAACTTGTTCTCAATTTGGATTGAATCTTGTGAATAGTTTTAGCCAAAATGTTGGGAGGAAATTCCAAAAACACCCACCCCCAAAATGTCTTATTTCAAACTTTTCAAAACAACATTTCAACTTTTTGTTTCAAAACAGTGTTTTGCTTAGAAATGTAGTTAGATTTCATTTTTAAAAGGGTTCAAACCACCCCCAAACTAACTAAAACATTTTATGTTTCAGGTCAAACAAAACATTTCCTTTGACCCGAAATGGACGTTTTGGTTTTTCATATCAGTGAGAAAACCAAAACATTTCCATTTTGGGCTGACCCCAAATGATGGGATATTTTTCCTGATTTTTTCAGCTTAGCCACCAAATTGAAACACTAACTATTCTCTCTGCTCTAGCCACAACTGTACCCTTAGAAATTTGACAGGGAAGTAGTTGCTTCATCACTGCCAGATTCTTAGCTCTGCCATTAGAAACATTATAAAATACTGGGATCCAATCATATGTCTAGCTTACCTTTGCAGCTGCACTCCCCTAAGGTGCTCCCATTATATTAGTAACTTTGGGAAAGAATGCAAAACATGTGCAATGACAGCCACATTTTTTGAGATATTAAAAGAAACCTCTTCAGTCGAGTCAATCACAATTTTTAATGTGTTGAGCATTTTTACAGACTGTATATTGAGAATCTGGCTGTATTTAGTTAACTGACATGAGAGAATTTCTCTCTCCAATCCCCATCATCATATTCGATATGCAGGCTTAATTACTGGCTCTGTACAATTAAAGGCCATACTCCAATACCCTTAATAATGCTGAATAGTACTTAGTCTGGAGATAGTGAATGGAACGCCTTGTTGTGCAGTAAATACTACCTAACATGGATAAAACAATAGAATCTGGCCCCTAATAATTTGTAGAAATCCAAACGCATGTCAAAAATTTAGCCAAATATTAAAGTGCATTCCTTGGGTTCATTATGATCTGAAGCAGCAGCAGATTCTGTGTTTTTATCAGATACCAAGTCACAGAAACAATCAATGACTTCTGACTCCTAAAATTCTCTAGATCATGAATTAGATAGCAGTGAAATATGGCTTATGAAATGGTCTCTTTGAAGCACCCATAAACACCAGTACTTTTTAAAAATATCTCTAGTCCATTTTAGTCTTGTGAGCAAATAAGGAAGGAGAAATGTAGACCCAAAATCATTCCCAGAAGATCATTTTAAAGACATTTTCTAAAGGAAGAGCAACAAAGAAGAAGTCTAGTCTCAAGGGACAACAAAAAAGTTCTGGGCTGCTATGAAAAGAATAGCTAATTTGTCAGTGTTAACTTTAACATGATGTAGTTCTATAGGAGGAATTTTAATGTGGTGTCCTCTGTTAAATGCTGAAATGATTTCCTGAGGTGAAACTGATGGGCATGCTAATCAAGGTGCAGCATGTGCACCACTAGAAAAGTAATACTGCTAAAGGTGGCATTCACAAGTAGCCAGGAGCTTTATAAGGGGTAAAATCCCTCTAAAGTGCACCAAAATATAAATATATATCTAATGGAATGTCAATGTAGTAAGATAACAGGAAACAAAAGGAACTGAGGTTTTTTATGCTGAAAAGAATTAAGGACAAAAGTCAGAAAATAAACCAAAGCTGGTGCTCAGCTAGAGAGATAAACATCTATAGTGAAAATGAATGTCTGCACAGCAATAGGGGAGGGCCCTGTGCCTAAGAGGTATCACAGTGGTTCTTGGTACTTTACAGATATGTGAAAGGAGCTCCTTGCCCTAAAGATCTTACACTTTAACTCAGGAGTTCTCAACCTGGGGATCATAATCCCAGGAGAAGCTGTGACCAGGTTCATATCGGTTAACATCATTCTTCCATTGTGGCTAGATGGGAGGAGGGTCTTTTATGTTTTTGTTATAAAATGGGGTCACAATGTGGAAAAGATTGAGAATCACTGATCTAAATAGACCAAAAAAATGGTGGATGAGTGGGAGAGATGCACTATAAAAAAAAGCAAATGAACAGTTAAGTCATTCTGAGTATCACTTTGTCCCTCCACCTCTTATTTTAGCCTTTTTTACCACAGCCCCTTCTTCTCACTGGCAATTGTGCCAAAATGTATGGTATTTTTATGTTGTGGCTAAATGCTCAGTAAAGGACTATTGCATACCAACAATTTCATTTCTACCTGTGTCTTAAACAAGGACAGTTGCCCAAGGAGAAAGGGTACTGACAATTCTACACTCTTAAAATAGCTTAAAATGGTTAATCAGTTCTCTGTTTTCTCACAGCATCCCGTTTGCTATCAAGTCTGGCTTTCAATGTATAATTATTTAAATGAAAGTTATGTCAGAACTTTTATTCCAGATTAATAAGCACATGCTGTACAGACAAGACACAGACGTAGTATACCCTAAAGGATTTATTGGCACTATTTTCGGATGACATGTACTACTCCTAGAGGGCAAAGCTAACATGTAGCATGAGATAAAATCGGCTTTGGATCTGGCCCTGTAACGGGGTATTCACTCCCACACAAGCCCTGAGCAGATTACTGTGGGCCAGAAAGGGCCAATTAACCTTATATGCTGCAGCTGGAGGAAAGACAGGGATTGATAGGCCCTAACAGCAGATGAGGTTGAGATAAGATTATAAAACAGGATGTGAGAGCAGGAAGAAGCTCAGGTTAGGGGCCTGCAGTCACTCTCTAGAAGGAAAGAGAGCTGGGCAGGGATAAGGAGGAAGTCCAGGGAGAGAGTAAGCCCTGGGATCCAGTCCCCAACTAGGGTGTCTGGCAAGAGGCCAAGAAGGATGAAGTAGCTACAGAGCAAAAAAATCTTGGGTGGTAAACCCAGAAATAGGCAAGGAGATAGAGAAGTGGGGCAGGAAGGAGCTCAGGGAAACAGTAACAGGGTCTATAACTGAGTAGACCTAGACTGCTGGCTCTTAGGGTCCCTGGACTGGAACCTGGAATAGCAGGCAGGCCCAGTTCCCCTGTCAGCCTCTGGGAAAGTGGCATTGGACCTAAACTTGTAACAGAAGACTGTCAGAGTCTGTGCCTAGACAACTTGTCCGGTGGCATTTTGTTACCCCAGGAGATGTGTCTGAGATGTGAGTTGTCCTAGAAGCCATTAATGTTTGTGTGGCCTGACCAGGGAAAAAAGCTTAGACTTGGACTTCTCATTCCTTACACAATACACACATGTCCAAGGAATTACTTTTACCTTTTTTTCATCATTATTGTGGGTGACATGGTGTTCAATCTGATAACAAAGTGATTGTTTTAGTGTTTATGCTACTGACTAGAGCAGGGGTTAGCCAGCACGCAGCTTGCCAGGTAAGCACTCTGGCAGGCTGGGCTGGGCCAGTTTGTTTACCTACTGTGTTCGCAGGTTCGGCCAATCGCAGCTCCCACTGGCTGCGGTTCGCCGTTCCAGGCCAACGGGGGCTGCGGGAAATGGCAGCCAGCACATCTCTCAGCCTGCGCCGCTTCCCGCATTGAGTCACGTGCCAGAGGTTGCCAACCCCTGGACTAGAGTGTTATGTTTACTATTATTCATTTACTTATGAAGTTATTTTTATATAAGTCAGACAAGCCAATATACTTACTCTCTGCATGTACTTATTCAGCTGTGACCAAAATAGCCTCTTCTGCAATGGACTTGTGTAAGGGTATTTGAGAAGCCCCAAAGGTGAAGTGCTGGTGATATTGCTGGCTCCCCCAGAAAAAACACATCAATTACTAGAAATCTTTAGCCATTTTACTCTTAAACCCCATAACAGCTGCTCACAACATTCAAATCTGCCTGTGGATGGTCAATGTAAACACTGTCTCGCGGCCCACGAGCAGATTACCCTGATGGGCTGTGTGTGGCCCGTGGGCCACAGGTTGCCCACCACTGGATTACACAGTTACTTTTTTAAACCCTATTTACATCCCTAATTATCTTCTAGGTGCTTACAAACTAATTGTTTAATAATTTGGTCCATTATTTTTTCAAGCGTCAAAGTTAGGCTGACTTGTCTATACTTATGTAGATAGGTACTCTAAAGATAAGGTACTATGTTTGTCCTTCTCCAGTCCTCTGGAACCTTGACTATCCTCTATGAGTTTTTAAAGATAATTGCTAACAGTTCCAAGAGTGCTTCAGCTAGTTCCTTAAGTATCCTAGGGTGAATTTCATCTGCCCCTGATGACTTGAATACATCTAACTTATTTAAATATTCTTTAACCTGTTCTTTCCCTATTTTGGCTTGTGTTCCTCCTTTGCTGTTAATATTGTGCTGAGTACCCAGTCACCATTAACCTTTTTAGTGAAGACTGAAGCAAAATAGTCATTAAATACCTCAGCCTTCTTAATGTCATCAAGTATTAGCTCTTCTTCCCCACTAAGTGGAAGACCTATACTTTCCTTCATCTTTCTCTTGCTCCTAATATAAAGAACCTCTTATTGCCTTTTATGTCCCCTCATAGGTTAACTCATTTTATGCCTTGGCATTTCTGATATTGTCCCTACATGTCTGTGCTATTCTTTTGTATCCCTGCCACCTCTCATGCCACCAAAGCTACACATCTATTTTTAGCACACTAGCTCAATCAGATCTAGTGCAGGTATGTCTCCTCAAGCTGAAATGTACATCTTCATGGCACTATAAAATACAACCTCTGCCAACTGAGTTGGTGTGAAGATAGCTTGTGCAAGTGAAAGGTGTGCTGGAAGGCATGGTGGGGGAAGTAGCACCACTAGAAAAGGATGTGCTAAATGAAGCACCAAGAAAAAGGTGTACTAAGTGGTCGCAAGGATGGGAAGCAAACTTAGGGCATATTGAATCCAGAAATGGGACTGAAAACTGGGTGAGTCTGCCATGTAATTTTATGAATTGCTCCACTTGTTTTCCTTTTTTCCTACCACATCTGTGGTCGACAGTTCATCCCAGCCCACCAGTGAATATCTTGTAACACTGCTTACAATATTCATAAAGTAAGCAGCACATTCAGAGAGGTTCTTGATCATTATGCGAGGGGCAAGCCTTTCTAAGATCTGTGTATCATACTTGACACAAATATATTTCAAACAAGTACTGTCAAAGAGGACACTGAATCTTCCAATTTTTCTTTAATATGGAGTCTGGCACAGGGACAGAGCCTTGCATGTTTTTAAAGAGCGGCAGAGACAACTGGTCAGTCAGTCTTCAGAAAATTTGTTCCAGGATCTGAAGGTTAACAAGAGTGTAGAATAAAAGGAAACTTATGAGGAAATTTTGACTAGGTATTTACCTCTGCATATTTAATGCTGTTTTTTTCAGGTGCTTTTCATTTTCTAAATGTAAAGATTTACAAAAAATCCCCACATTTTACCATTACCTTCTGTTGCTTAGCTTTGTGTGCTATGTTGATGAGGGATATCCAAGTCCTAGACAGATATAACTGAAAGCTAACCAAATATCACATTAAAATAAAATGCATTTATCTATCCTGTTCTGCCCAATTTTAAAGGTTTGTTTATCATTTTGCCAACCTCACATTAGCAAGCTAATATAAATCTGCTTACAGAACAGCAATAACCAATGCCAATGAGCATTATGGACTAGATCCTTCCACAATTGTGCCTACAGAACTCCCATTTTACTTCACTGTAAGTTGTGCACTTACTGCAAGGAAACACTGGACCATTATTTGTTATCACTATCATTAGATTCTCCCATTATTTCCATTCTGCTCTCTGAGTCACACTATGTTTGAAACTGAAAGGCAAGTCTGATAATAGAAACTAAATTTTTGACCCACTTTTAATTTTCTTTATCAACAAAATTTTCAGGGGTGAAAAAAAAAGCTATTTAGTCTCAGGCCAAAGGGAAATTTTGGGGATAGTTCAGTATTTAGTATATGAGTTGGTTTTTTGAGCGATGGAATTCAGAAAAAAAGGTGCTGTTATAATCAGTTTTGTCAAACTTTGTCATTAGTTATCCACTTGTACTGTACATCACAAACGGTTTGCCTACTGATCTTATGTATTAATCCTCAATTTGTGTCTTCAGCTGAATTTAAGAAAGTTGCTATATCCTCTCTTAGTACTATGTCAGTTGAGTATGGTACATTTTAGAAGAGATTCTGTGAGCCCTTCAGGCTACGCTGAAGGAGCTTCTGTGGAGTTTGAAATGTATTTCACAATTATTTGAAGATATGTTATAGATTTCCACCTTCTGCCAGGCATAAAAAGTAGATTATGAGTTCTGTGGGCTATATCAGTTAAATGTGTAACTTCATTTGAAATTGGGACATCACTTTAGATACAATATCCACTAAAACCCAGTACTGGAAAACAATTGTAGAGGAGGAAAGACTGGCAGGTTTTAAGAGGATTTCTGGACTGTAGGTGGAGAGAAGGCAGGGATACAGGGGCAATATTAAGAATACAGTTGAAAGGTTCACTGCACATTTCCTGATTATTATTTTTTTGACGATTTTCTTTCAAACCAATTAATCTTTGTTCTTTACAGTATAATATGATATTTAATTGTGCCTTAATCAAGTTTTTGTATGAGAATATATCAGTTTCTGTTATCTTTATGTATTGGACACAAAATAAGTATTTTAAAATCTCTGGAACTAAAATCACTCGTATGGGGAGGATAAACTAGCTTCTTTGCAGATGTACTATCCAGTTCCTGACATGGAGTAGAGGGACTTCCAGGAAGATTTTTCTCACCTCCCAAACTATTTGCTTTTTAGTTGCTTATGTTCCTGGAGCTCTGAGTTTCCACCAGAATCTTTTCCCATTGATTAAGTGATTTCAGGCAAGCAAGAACACATTTCTGTTGCCTTATGTCTAACTGAGTAATGGATCGATAGAGCAGTGTTGTCTGTGCCTGTCTCTTTGTTTGTCTTTTTGGGATTTTGTCTGAGGGACATAGATTGAAGATACAGTTAAGTTCTTGCCATTAAAGTGGCTAAAAATAAAATTATATTGTTTCTCTGCAAAAAAAAAATGTTTCCATTGCATTTGAACTCAGTGAGAGGTATTTTTAATACATATTAAATGTTAGGGATTTTTTATTAACATGTACAGAATATGATCAGGCCAAAGAACTTTAAGTCTGAAATTTATTCATATAATAGGTTCTGGTTTTTGTGTCCTGCTTTTACCTTTCCATAGCTTTGTTCACCTAAAACTACTTTGTCTAAACACCAGTTATTTTGAAACTCTGATGATGTGAGTGCTGATATGCTCTAATTCACCCAAGATTTTATTTTGTCTCTTCTGGTTTTATCATATTTGCAGTGTTGCTGTCCTGGTATTGGTCCCAGGACATGAGAAAAATAAGATAGATGAGGCAATATATTTTATTGGACCGACTTCTATTAGTAGAAGGTCCAAGCTTTCGAGCAACTCAGAGCTCTTCTTCAGGTCTGGGGAAGGAAATCAGAGTATCTGAGCTAAACACAAGTTGGGACAGATTGTCAAACATAAGGGATAATGCACATTGTAGGAGGCCCCTTGAAATGGAATGGACTATAAGGGTTAGATTGTTATACATAAGTGGGCTACCAAGGCTTAGCAGGCAGGTGTGTGTTACAAATTGTTGTAATGAGCTCTTGAATGAACTGACCCAGAATAATTATAAAAGACAAAAACACCATGTCACCCATGGACAAACACTTTTTACAAAGTTATCGCTCCCTATTTGATTTTTCAGTACTTCTCCTCAAAGGAAACCTCCACATCACCTTCAAAAGGCAAGCCTGAGAACTTAAATTCATCGTCTGACCAGGGACACTACTTTCATGTAACACCCTTTTCTGCTAACCATTAATTGCCCATTTCAAACTCTATTTGCATAACAGTCTAAACTTTATTGCCCATTCCATTTCAAGTGGCCTCATACAGCATGTATTACCCTTGTACTTAACAATCTGTCCCCACTTATATTTAGCTCAGGGTACGTCTACATTAGAAACATCATAGCCGCACAGCTAATGCAGACGTACCATGACTACAGTGTCAGGCTGTCATAAACAGATAGTTAAGGGTTAATGTCTCTTTTACCTGTAAAGGTTTAACAAACAGGGAACCAAACACATGACCAGGGGACCAATCAGGAGACAAGATACTTTCAAATCTCGGTGGAGGGAAGCCTTTGTTTGTGTTTTTTGGGTTTTGCTTTGTTCTTTCTGGACTCTGAGAGTGACCACACGTACCTACAGGCTCTCTAATCTTCTATTCCAATTTAGTAAGTACAAAAGGTAGAAAGGCGGATTAGTCTTTTTAATTGTTTTTGCTTTATTTGCAAATGTGTATCTGGCTGGTAGGGGTCTAATATGTATTTGGCTAAAAGTATTTTAAATTGTATTTCTGCTGGAGAAGGCTATTTCTCCAATTTCTATAAGCTGACAGACCCTGTAATATTCCATCTTGGATTTACAGTGATTTTCTTTATTCTTTTTTTCTTTTATTAAAAGTTTTGCTTTTAAGACCTGTCTGATTTTTCCCCTTGTTGAGGCTCAAGGGAATTGAGTCTGTACTTAACAGGAAAGATCTGGGAGGAAGAAAGGAGAAGGGGGAATCCCTTTGTTTAGATTCACGGAGCTTGCTTCTGTATATCTCTCCAGGAACCCAGGGAGGGAACACATGGAGGGGAGGAGGGGGAAAGGAAATGGTTTATTCCCCTTTGTTGTGATACTCAAGGAATTTGGGTCTTGGGGGTCCCCAGGGAAGGTTTTGGGGGAGACCAGAGTTTATCAGGCACTCTACTCTAAGTCCTGATTGGTGGCAGCACTACAGGATCTAAGCTGGTAATTAAGCTTAGGGGAATTCATGCTAGTACCCATATTTTGGACGCCAAGGTTCAGAATTGGGAATTATACTATGACACAGGCGTATCCTGACTAAACATGTACTTACAGGGAAAGGAGATCTTCCATCACTGTAGTAATTCTGCCTCTTCGAGAGGTGGTAGCTAAGTCAATGGAAATATTATTCTGCTGACTCAATCCTGTCTACGCTTGGGTTTAGGTTGGCTTTACTACCTCTTGAGGCAAAAGAGACCTGGGATCAAGTCCCTGCTGTAGCATGGGGATTCAGACCTGGGTGTCCCACGTTCCAGATGAGTGCCTAAGAGCTGGGTTATTAGGTATAAGGGGGGGGCACCTTGTCCAGTGGCTTTGTGAATGGTGTCTGATTCTAGCCGGAAAATTGAAGTGTTTTGGATATATGAAAATGAACCATTTTGACATTTCCAAATGTTTCTTTGTTTTTTGTTTTGTTTTTGTCAGACAGAAAAAAGGCACCAAAATTTACACAAATTTGTGAAATGTTTTGGTTGACCCGAATCAGCCTTATTTGAGGAAAGAAAATCACCCAGCTCCAATTAGCCAGCTGAGTGCTTCCATTGCACTTTGGAGTACGGGGCAGCAGGCCCTCTACTGAGTCTTCTCTATGCCTCCAGTGACACAGGGCTAGAACCTTACTGATCACCAGCCAGGGATGATCCTTAAGACCTCTACTCCCCACTGAGCAGACGGACAGAGCAGCAACGAGAGTGTGTGCCAGCAGGCCCCCAAAGTCCTGCTTCATACCATGTGTCCTCCTTCCCCAACACCTCCGTCCACAGCCTCACAGCCAATGAGACCCCCACCTTTGCCTGTATGATTGAAACATGGGAAGATAACTCTATGGACATGCCTATATTGCATGTAGGAGTGAGCCTCCCAGTCCGGGTCCATAGACTTGTGCTAGCAAGGCTCATGCTAGCACTCTAAAAACATCTGTGTTCCAGCGGGAGCTTGGGCTCTGAAGCCAGTGGGGTTTGAGAGCCGAAGCTCCAGTCCAAGTCACAACATCAACACAGCTATTTTTAGAGTGCTAGCATGATTCTGTTGGCCCAGGCTGGGAGGTTTACTCCTAGATGCAGTATACACATGCCCTATAAAATCACTGCTGGCCTATTTATTCTACTGGGCTACTCTGTATGCCACACCTCCCAAAACATACAGAAATAAGGTTGAGTAGCCATACTATTCCCACACAGCAGACAATGCTTTAACAGCAGGGCCAGCTCTAGCCATTTCACCACTCCAAGCACGGCAGCACACCGCGGGGAGCTCTCTGCCGCTCGCCAGTCCCGCGGCTCCGGTAGACCTCCCACAGGCGTTCCCGTGGATGCTTCACTGGAGCCACGGGACCAGCGGACCTTCTGCAGGCACGCCTGCGGGAGGTCCATCGGAGCTGCCTGCCGCCCTCCCAGCAACCGGCAGAGCACCCCCCGCGGCATGCCACCCCAAGCATGCGCTTGGCGCGCTGGGGCCTGGAGCTGGCCCTGTTTAACAATAATTTTTTGCATTAGAGGAAACTGACCTCTGCTATGAGACGTGGTGAATTGTCATGTTTGTTTGTATTTTAGTTGCATCGAACAAAGATGGGGAGCACAAGATAACTATGAAATAATTACGTTTAGTATAACAAGTAACCATGACTTGGGCCAGGAGCCTCTTACCTTGCTGATGAAAAGAAAGAAGTAAATATCTGATAAAATGGAGGGGAGAAATGCCAGAGTGCACTAGTCTGGAAAGAAACTTGAACTGGAAGAAGTAGTTACAACACTTCCACATTTTTTTCTGAAGTGGTATTTCCCAGAAACTGGACAGGGTAAAAGCTTCTCGCTGCTTCATATGTGTGGCAGAACCAGAGGCTTTAATCTACCATACATGCCAGGGAGAGCATGAAGGGGACTAACATCTGCTAAATAAGTCATTCAAACATGTCGTAAGTACCGTGATCCAAACAAGATTGCCATTTTGGAAAAGCACATTTGATTTACAAAAAGCCAGCTGCAAGGTGATACCATATATCATTATGTTAAAGACTTAAGAAAGAAATCTAAGTCATGGAACTTTGAACAGTAAATAGATGGACTAAAGGAGAGAGAATTATTTGTGGGATTTCTGGTAACCTGCAAGGTTATGGGCAAAAACAGTTGGTATATGCAGAGCTACTAAAAATTGCTTCCCAAACAAAACTGTTAAGAAGCTGTAAAAAAAACAACAACAACAAAACCCTTTAATTAAAAAATAAAAATATCAAAACAAAGGCAGAATACAGGATAAATAAATGAGATTAGATTTGTTTTTAATAAATGTGGAGACATTTACAAACCAATACAAAAGTGTCTAACATAATAGATATAATTCCAAGTTTGAAAAAAAGCAAACATTTGGCAAAAATGTGTCGCTCATGATACTGAAGTAATCCAAAAGCAAAATAGTTTTGTGAACATAAAGCAGGAGGAGAAAGCTGTGATGGGGAAGCAGAAACAGTTCTCTGTTGGGTCTCTTATGAAATTTATAGTACATGGTTCCACAGTAAGGTTAGTTTATGATATTGGAAATAGTGACTTTACAAAATAGATATGGGGCTATGTGTAATGATCAATGCAAGCATCTACAATAAGAGTAGTGACTGCCTGATGTCAAATTGAAAATTAAACTTATTTCATCAAGTGGGCACAAATGAGCCAAATTCCAGAGCATCCCTAATGGAAAACTTACTAAACACTTACTAAAGAATGGGCAACTGGCTACCACCTTCAACCTGATTGTTTAAATGCGCCCTTCATCTCTTTACCATTGCTAATTTCCATAGTTCTCTGATCTTTTCAGGCAAAACAGAAAGGAAGGAACACAGAGTGTATATAGCTGGTAGAGAACATAGTTGGATATAAATAAACTCCAACAGAGAGATTTCCTTATCCTGTAGCACAGACATGATAGAGGCTAAAAGAACCTTCTCCCTTTCTTCCTAAATTTTCATTGCAGCCAAATTGTGCCCTGAAGACTGCAGAAAAAGGAGGAGGAAAACAGGATAAAAACAAGAAGGGAAAAGGGAGTGTGAGTGTAGAAAAGAAACAATAGGAGTGGAGGGAGGGGAACGAGAGGAAATAATTAAAAACAGCTAAACGTTCCCAACTTTGTTGAGGAAAGAAGAGTGGGAACTTCATAATCTCCACTTATTTTGAGGGTAAGGGGAGAGATTTACTATCATAATGGACTCCATTAGAAGAAGAACCTAATTAAACAGTTGGATAGATAGGAGAGACAGAACATCAGTGAGGAGCACAGTCTCAAAGCCTCAGGCCGAGATTCTCAAAGGGATCGATTTCAGTGGGAGTTAGGTCCCTAAATACCTTTGAGGATCTGTGTCTCAGTGATTGCTCAAAGCCCTCTATCCTCAGCAGAATCACCTTCAGTGAGCTGTTAACGGGACTGAGAGCTCTTTGGAAGGTTGTGGTGAGTTGTATCTGGTAAGAAAACTGAAACTATGGGCCTGGCTACACTTGCAGGTGTGCAGCACTGGGAGTTACAGCTGTCTTCGTACAGCTGTGTAGGGAAAGCGCTGGAATGTGGCCACACTGTCAGCTACCAGCGCTGCAGTATTTGCAGCATTTGCAGCAGTGTTGGGAGTGGTGCATTATGGGCAGCTATCCCACAGAGCACCTCATCCTATTTTGGCTCTGTGGGTTGTGGGAAGGTGGCGGAGGGGGTGGGTCATTCTGCTTCCTGTCCCAATGCCCTGTGATGCATCTCTTCACATCCCAGCAATCCGTTTTTCCGTCCAAGTTTGGCGCCATCTTGACTCTCTCAACAGTTTCTGTGCAGCGTGATTTCTGTGGGAAATGGAGCCTGAACTGCTGAGGAGTATGCTGACGAGTCTCGCCAGCACATCACGTTTGGCAGTTGAGCTATTCCTTAAGATCCAAAGTGTTGAGGAGTCCGATGATGATAGCGAGTTGCCTGACGCGTACGACACGAAATTGCTTCTAGCATTCACAGACATGCTCAGCACCATGGAACACTGCTTTTGGGCTCAGGAAACAAGCACTGAGTGGCGGGATCACATCGTCATGGAAGTCTGGAATGACGAGCAGTGGCTGCAGAACTTTGAGATGAGAAAAGCCACTTTCATGGGACTGTGTGCTGAGCTCACCCCCACCCTGCAGCGCAAGAACACGAGATTGAGAGCTGCCGTGCTGGTGGAGAAACGGGTGGGTATTGCAATCTGGAAGCTGGCAACTCCAGATAGCTACCAGTTTGGAGTGGGAAAGTCGACCGTTGGAATCGTTTTGATGCAAGTTTGCAGGGCCATTAATCGCATCCTGCTAAGAAGAACCGTGACTCTGGGGAACGTGCAGGACATTGTGGATGGCTTTGCACAAATGGGTTTCCCTAACTGTGGAGGGGCGATAGATGGGACGCATATTCCTATTCTGGCACCACCCCACCTAGGATCCAAGTACGTTAATCGGAAGGGGTATTTCTCTATGGTTCTCCAGGCGCTTGTGGATCACCGTGGGCGTTTCATTGACATTAACACAGGCTGGCCTGGAAAGGTGCATGATGCACGCATCTTTCGGAACACTGGCCTGTTCAGGAAGCTGCAGGCAGGGACTTTTTTCCCAGACCAGAAGATCACAGTAGGGGAGGTTGAAATGCCCATTGTGATCCTTGGAGACCCTGCTTACCCGTTAATGCCTTGGCTCATGAAACCGTATACAGGAAAGCTTGACAGGAGCAAGGGCCAGTTCAACTACAGGCTGAGCCAGTGCCAAATGACTGTGGAGTGTGCTTTTGGCCATTTAAAAGGGCGCTGGCGATCTCTGTATGGGAAGCTAGACTTGGGGGAAAGCAGCATCCTTGCGGATATATCCACATGCTGTACCCTCCATAATATTTGTGAAGGGAAGGGTGAAACATTCAGTCAGGCATGGACCTCCAAAGCTCAACGCCTGGAGGCTGAATTTGCAGAGCCAGAGAGCAGGGCTACTAGAGAGGCCCAGCACAGGGTTTCAAGGATTAGGGATGCCTTGAGGGAGGAATTTGAGGCTGAAAACCAACAATAATGTTTGGTGCCTTGCACGGGAGTGAAGTGCAGTGGTTACAATGTTAGTAAGAATCTGTTTTTCCTAAACTGATTTGCAGTGCCTGTTTCTTTCCTGGGCTAAGGTATCTTTGACTTTCTGCAATAATAAAGACTGTTTTCAAAGCCAAGAATTCATTTATTGAAAAGAAAATAACTTTATTGACAGACACACAACATTTTGGGAACCTAAAAGGGCGGGGGGGGGCGGGGGGGAACTGTACAGTCACAGGTCTGAATATGTCCTGTCTGGAGTGCTGTGCAATGACTGCTGCACTTCAGGATGCCTATACTGCATGGTGATGGAAGTTGAGTGCAGAGGGTAAGGGTCGTAGTTCTCAGGGCTGGTGGATGAATGTACTGATGTTGGAGACAGCTGGTGGTGGTAAGAACCTGGGTGCTAGGGAAGGGGGTTTTGAGCTGACATTGGGGCACAGGGAAAGAGCTTTGGGACGGGGGCGGGCCGGCGCGGTAGTGCTCTGCCTGCATGGCTACGAGCGCCTAGATAGAGTCCGCTTGGCGCGCCAGGATGCTTATCAGCTGCTTTGTGCTTTTCTTCCTGGCCGCTGCGTTTCTCTGGCGGATCCTGCTTTCCCTTTCCCTCCAGTCCTGCACTTTTTGATTCTCTCTGGCAGAGTGGTCCATAACTGCTTGAGGCAGGTCATCTTTGCTTTTTTGCGACTTCTTCCGGAGGTTTTGGAGTCTTTGAGCTGTTGATAACACGGGCAGTCGACAACTCAAGGTTGCTTGTGGAAAGGCAAAAAAGGCAAAACTTAACAGAGGCAGCATTGTTTATATCTCAGACAGTTATTCCCACATAGTGAAGGAGTTTACAGTCTTCACTTTAGCATAATTTTCCCATACCAAAGAGAGTGCACATAACCCACAGGAGCCCCGAAATGGTGAGTAAGGGGGACTGATTGCTTCAGGGCTGTACTGGGGTTTCTGTGCATTGGGGAAAGCAAACAGCTGCAGGGGGCATCTACACTGAACACTCTCCCAACATTTTCCACAGGAGTTGATCCTGGAAGACATCTCGCTGCTACGGGTCACCTGGGAAGAGCAGGATGGTCTTCTACAGCAATGCGGATTCCGCCCTGGCCCCTATGCAGCTTGCCTGTGTGCAGCAATGGTCCCCCCACCCCTCGCGGCACAGTGGCGCGGACGCATTAGCCTGACTTGGACAAGGACCACAGTGGCTCTCCCAATAAACTTGTGCAAGCGCATTGCCCATGCTCTGGCTGAAACTTTTGAAGAGATTACCGAGGCCGATTACCGCGACGTGATAGACCACATCAATGGGCTATTCCACATCTAGGCATGCATGCATGCAGTCCTAACCCTCTCTCCTCTCCTGAAACATTTCCATCCTGAAATAAAAGCCGTTCACCAGGAACCTGCTCCTCTGCTTGTCCTTCACCAAGTACCGGCTGCTGCGACTGGCTGCCTTCCTCCTGGCTTGAGAAGAGCTCCTGGCTACATTCCTCCTGGGACTCCAAGGTGTCTCTCCCCACCCCAGTACCCTCACTCTCGGTTTCCTTCCCACCCCTTCCTCCTTCTCCTTCCCCTCCCAGCTCTGAAGTGTCCATTGTGGTCCTCGGATTAGTGGTGGGGTTACCCTCAAGTATTGCATCCAGCTCTTTATAAAAATGGCAGGTCGTGGGAGCAGCGCCGGAGTGGCAGTTTCAGTCACAGGCTATGCAATAGGCACTCCGCAGCTCCTTCACTTTAACCCTGCACTGCACCGCGTCCTGGTCATGGCCCCTTTCCAGCATGGCCCTTGATATCTGTCCACAGGTATCGTAATTCCTACAGCTGGAGCGCAGCTGGGACTGCACAGCTTCCTCCCCCCAAACTGATGAGGTCCAACAACTCGCCATTGCTCCATGCTGGGGCTCGTTTGGCGCGTGGAGACATGGTCATGTGGAAAGATTCACTGATTGCACTCCACACCTGGCTGAGCAAACAGGAAGGGGATTTTTAAAATTCCTGGAGCATTTAAAGGCCAGGTCACCTGAGGCCAGGGCAGTAGAGTTCAAACTGATGAGCAGAGTGGCTGAACAGGCATTCTGGGATACCTCCGAATACCTCTGGAGGCCAATAATAGCGCTTTTGGTGGCCACACTGGAGGAGCGGTGCTGCATCACCAGTGCTGCAGTCATTATTCCCCAGGCAGAGGTGGAATACAGCCAGCGCTGTAGCCAGGGAGATACAGCACTGGATGTGCCTTGCAAGTGTGGACGGTGAGTGAGTTGCAGAGCTGTAAAGCCACCACCAGTGCTGCAACTCTCCAGTGTAGCCAAGCCCTATGGGGGTGACAAATGCAGTGAGAAGTGATCAGTACTTCTACTGGGGAATGACAGGAAAGGACCAAATGGCCAGGTCTTGCATGTATATATTTCAAATATGAGCCTTGGTAAACAAAAATTAGGCAAGGTGGCTAAACAGAAAGTGGAAAAACAGGAAGAATGGGAAAATGTACTAGCATATTTTTGGCATTTTTATAATAATTTTATAATAATACTATCAACTTCAGTGAGAGGTGCTCCTACTTATCTCAGGTCTGTACTTGATCCTCTCCCCATTACACTAAAAAAAAAACAAAATGAGGAGTACTTGTGGCACCCTAGAGACTAACACATTTATTTTGGCATAAGCTTTTGTGGGCTAAAACCCACTTCATCGGATGCACACAATGGAAAATACAGTAGGAAGATATATATACAAAGAGAACATGAAAAAATGGGTATTGCCATACCAACTCTAATGAGACTAATCAATTAAGATGGGACATTGTTAGAGTTGGTTTGGCAACACCTATTTTTTCATGTTATCTGCGTATATATATTTTCCTACTCTATTTTCCACTGCATGCATCCAGTGAAGTAGGTTTTAGCCCATGAAAGCTTATGCCCAAATAAATTTGTTAGTCTCTACAGTGCCACAAGTACTTCTCATTCTTTTTGCTGATACAGACTAACACGGCTGCCACTCTGAAACCTGTTACCATTACGCTGAGATTTTTTGTTTTTGTTTTGTTTCCCCATGCTTTTCAGTGTTGCTAATGTGCTGTTTAATTAGCTGTCAATTGTCAGTGAAACCTAGAAGGAGCAACTGGCATAATTGCTGTAGTTATTGTTTAAGTACAGGCAGGATCCGCCAGAGAAACACAGAGACCAGGAAGAAAAACGCCTTACATTTTTCATGTCTGTGTCTTTAATTGTAGCTGCCTTATAAAATTCCTCACAGTTAAACATTTTAAAAATAGTGATTGGGTGAATAGGGACTAATCATCCTCTTTATTTGTAGATATGGATGCCACCAATATAATTTTATTTGTGGTCTAATTCAGTGTCCTACATAAGTTTCTAGTAATTCACTAAAACACAGTGACACCATTTTTTCATCACTCAGAACTGGCCTATTCTGATAGGTTTTTTTTAGTGACATACTTGTATTCAAAACTTTCTGGTCATGCATCTATTGGTAGAATTGCAACATCTCCTGAAATTTTTATTTGAAACTATTGAAAGAGGATCTAATCTATCTGTCATCTAACTGATTTTTCTCAAAGAGCTTCTGATCTTGGTGTCAAATATACCATAATTTTAAGCATGCTAACTAGAAGCTGCCATGTCTTGCATACCTAAGACATGCAACTTTTCTAAGAACAGACTCTGGAAAGATTTGGGAATAGATGCTCCTCCCTGCAAGATGTTTAGTAATTTGGATAAAGAAATGTTCATTTTGCAGCTGCTGCTGCAGGCAAGGAAAGAAGCATTTATAAACCACCCATCTCCTCCCCTTAACAAGAAGAAAAGACAATGCCAACAACTTGCTTGATTGCGAGTGGCATGGCCATATCAGAATGGTCTATTTCTTGATTTCATCAGCCTCTCTATCTAATGCCTGTGACAGTGGTGACAGACATAGCCGCTGTCTGGGCTCAGAGATAAGGGCTTTCTGTCACTGAATGACATCAGAGCCAAGTTGAATGCCAGAAGAAAGAGTGTTTTGAAAGACAAACAGCATGTTACTGCCACAATCAGTAAGTGGCAAGAGTAAGGCTTGTTCATTACCCCTCTGAAAAGTAAGTTTCTCCTTGCATAACAGGGGTATCCTCCCTCAGTAAAACACACACACACACCAGCAGCAAGCATTTCTGGAACATCCCAGAACAAATCTAGAATATTTACCATGTAAATTTTGACTGATTGTGACACTGATATGCTGCTTGTCTTTTGGAACATTCCTTCTGCTGACATTTAACTTGGCTCTCCTGCCACTCAATGACAGAGTTTCCCCTAACCCCACCCTGTCTTCTACACAGTTACCTCTGTCACAGGCATTAGCTCTCCTACTCATATTTAGGAAGGTCTTTAGGACAGACCTGAGCAAGACATCGCCAAACGTACCTGGGCTGACTCTTCTTCCCTTTCCTCTCTGGGGAGGCAACGGACAGGTTTGTGGACAGTTTCAGCTTTGCTGCTGCTGTTACTAAGAAACACCCTTTTTCATGGGCTGGAGAAGAACATGCAGTTAAGTCCTCCCCAGAGGACCACTGAAGAAGTATGGTTTGTGAGCTTTCCTGTTGCAGTATATATGTGTGGTGTTATCCTGTCTTATGCAAGAGCATGAAGTAGAACTGACCGTCAGTAAAAAAAAGAAATAAAAGAACCTGACTACACACACAATTCTGTCAAAATTACAAAGCTAAAAAATTCCAAAAAAGGGATTCTCCCAAACTCTTTCAGTTACCATTTTATTTGGTGTTACTTGTAATAGTTTTTCAAGCAAAATATTCAGCTTGTAATAAGATTTTCAAGTTGACTGTGTCCTTTAGCATAACCCTTGTCACATTTATTATCTTGCTTTCATCTCTAATCACTTCACACAACAGGCCCATGTGTGCAGCAAAGAGGAATAGAAAAATGAAGTGAGCATTGGCTTGAGAGGCTGAGACAAACAGTAATAGTTTTGGGAAATCAGGGTGGGAGCAGGTAGGAAATTTGATGCAAACTTGGAGCCCAGTTCTCCCAACAGTTATATCATGACCATGTCAGCAGACGGAACGTTCCAAAAGGCAAGGAGCATGTCAGTGCCACAATCAGTCAAACTTTACATGGTAAACAGTCTAGATTTCTCCTGGGGTGTTCCAGAAATGATTGCTGCCGGTGTATCTGTCCTGATGAAGTTAACAGAGTTGTGCCCATGTAAGTGATGAGCAAATTGTGCTCTCATAGATCTGAACATGCATGAGGAAGTGTGTAAACCTGTGCTGAGAAAAAAAGACGGTTACTCACCTTTGTAACTGTTGTTCTTCGAGATGTGTTGCTCACATCCATTCCAGTTAGGTGTGCGCGCCGCGCGTGCACGTTCGTCGGAAACTTTTTACCCTAGCAACTCCAGTGGGCCGGCAGGTCGCCCCCTGGAGTGGCGCCGCCATGGCGCCCAATATATATCCCTGCCGGCCCGCCCGCTCCTCAGTTCCTTCTTGCCGGCTACTCCGACAGTGGGGAAGGAGGGCGGGTGTGGAATGGATGTGAGCAACACATCTCGAAGAACAACAGTTACAAAGGTGAGTAACCGTCTTTTCTTCTTCGAGTGATTGCTCACATCCATTCCAGTTAGGTGACTCCCAAGCCATACCTAGGCGGTGGGGTCGGAGTGAGAAGTCGCGGCATGGAGCACTGCAGTTCCGAAGGCCGCATCCTCTCTCGACTGCTGTACCAGGGCGTAGTGGGAAGCAAAGGTGTGGACCGATGACCAGGTCGCTGCCCGACAGATTTCCTGGATGGGCACACGGGCAAGGAAAGCCAGCGACGACGCCTGCGCCCTGGTAGAATGCGCAGTCACACGGCCCGTAGGGACATGGGCCAAGTCATAACAGGTCCTGATACAGGACGTAACCCACGAGGATAACCTCTGGGAGGAGATAGGAAGCCCTTTCATACGGTCCGCTACCGCCACGAAAAACTGGGGGGATTTGCGGAAGGGTTTGGTCCTCTCTATGTAGAACGCGAGAGCTCTACGGACATCCAGCGAGTGGAGCTGCTGCTCCCTGCCTGAGGAGTGAGGTTTTGGGAAAAAAACCGGGAGGAAAATCTCTTGGTTGACGTGGAAGGCTGAGACCACCTTGGGTAGAAAGGCAGGGTGTGGTCTAAGCTGTACCTTGTCTTTGTGGAAGACCGTATATGGGGGGTCTACCACAAGGGCTCGGAGTTCCGACACCCGTCTAGCTGAGGTGATAGCTACTAGAAAGGCAGCCTTCCAAGAGAGGTAAAGCAGGGAGCAAGTAGCTAACGGCTCAAAGGGGGGCCCCATGAGCCGGGACAACACCAGGTTAAGATCCCAGGTTGGAGCAGGGGGACGGACGTTAGGGAATAACCGTTCCAGCCCTTTAAGAAATCTCGACACCGTCGGGTGAGAAAAAACGGAGCGACCGTCCGCACCCGGGTGAAAGGTGGAGATAGCTGCCAGATGGACTCGCAACGACGATAAGGCCAGACCACGTTCTTTGAGGGACCAAACATAGTCTAAGATTTCGGATACCGAAACTTCCATAGGGCGGAGATTTCTCTCTACGCACCAACAGGAGAAGCGTTTCCATTTTGCCGAATATGTGGCTCTTGTGGACGGTTTCCTGCTGCTCAAGAGCACCTCTCTCACAGGCGTGGAGCAGCGCAGCTCGGAACCAGTTAGCCACGCAGGAGCCACGCCGCTAGGTGCAGCGACTGCAGGTCTGGGTGACAGAGAGACCCGTGGTCCTGGGTAATCAGGTCCGGATGAAGGGGCAGGGGAACTGGGTCGGCTACGGCCAAGTCTAGCAGCATGGTGTACCAGTGCTGTCTGGGCCATGCCGGGGCCACCATGATCACACGAGCCCTGTCTCTGCGCACCTTCAGGAGGACCTTGTGAACCAGAGGGAACGGAGGAAACGCATAGTACAGGTGGGTCGACCACTGGATGAGGAAGGCATCCGCTATCGACCCCGGCTCCCTGCCCTGAAAGGAGCAGAACGCTTGGCACTTCCTGTTCCCCTTGGACGCAAAGAGGTCCACCCGGGGATAACCCCACCTCCGGAAAATGGAGAGAGCGACGTCCGGGCGAAGGGACCACTCGTGTGACAGGAAGGATCTGCTCAATCGATCCGCCAGCGTGTTCCGTACTCCGGGAAGGAAGGAAGCCCTGAGGTGAATGGAGTGGGCTACGCAAAAGTCCCAGAGTCGTATCGCCTCGAGGCACAGGGAGGAGGACCTGGTGCCGCCCTGCTTGTTGATATAATACATGGTCGTCGTGTTGTCCGTGAACACGGCTACACAACGACCCTGAAGCTGATGACAAAACGTTTGGCAAGCAAGGCGGACCGCTCTCAACTCCCTCATGTTGATGTGTAGCCCCACCTCCTCCTGGGACCATAGGCCCTGCGTCCGCAGGGTCCCTAGGTGGGCCCCCCAGCCTAGATCTGAGGCATCCGTTGTCAGGGATACCGAGGGCTGAGACAGGTGAAAGGGAAGACCCGCACACAATACGGACTGGTCCAACCACCAGCCGAGGGAATCTAAGACCTTCTGGGGGATTGTGATTAACATGTCTAACGGTTGCCTTGGCCTGTAATGACTGATAAGCCACAGCTGGAGAGGCCTCATGCGGAGCCGAGCGTAGTCGGTCACAAAAGTGCACGCCGCCATGTGGCCTAACAGGGTTAGACATGTCCTCACTGACGTCAACGTCCTGCCCACAGTGGCGTCCAGGACGGCCCCGATAAATTCCACCTTCTGAGTGGGCCTCAGGGTGGACTTGTCTGTGTTTATCAAGAGGCCCAGACTCGCAAACATGCCGGTGATCACGCGGACATGGCTGTTCACCTGCTGTTCCGACGTGCCCCGAATCAACCAATCGTCCAGATAAGGGAACACGTGGACACGGTTGCGCCGAAGATGCGCCACGACAACTGCCATGCATTTTGTAAACACCCTCGGGGCCGTGGACAGGCCAAACGGGAGGACCGCAAATTGATAATGACGAGCCCCCACAACGAAGCGGAGGAAGCGTCTGTGGCGCGGCCAAATGGCAATGTGGAAATACGCGTCCTGCATGTCGAGGGCGGCGTACCAGTCTCCCGGATCCAGGGATGGAATAATGGTCCCCAGGGATACCATGCGGAACTTCAACTTCATGAGGTATTTGTTGAGCTCTCGCAGGTCGAGGATAGGCCTGAGGCCCCCCTTGGCCTTGGGGATCAGAAAGTAGCGGGAATAAAACCCCTTGCCTTTCTCGTTTTCGGGAACCGCCTCTATAGCTCCTTTGCTGAGGAGCGTCTGCACCTCCTGCCGAAGGAATTGCTCGTGAGAGGGGTCCCTGAAGAGGGACGAGGAAGGAGGGCGGGAAGGAGGAAACGAAACAAACTGCAGGCGGTACCCCGTCTGCACCACGCTTAAGACCCAGCGGTCCGATGTTATTTGGGACCACGCTGGGAGGAAAAACGAAAGGCGGTTGGAAAACGGGGGGGAAGGATCCATAGGGGAAACTGTTACTGCGCCCTCGAGCGCCCCTTCAAAATGAAGGCTTAGGACCAGGCGGGGGTTTTGAGGAGCCTTGGTTCTGTCCCCCTTGGTTCCCCGACTGCCTGCGCCTCCCGTTCCTGCCGCGGCGCCTGTAAAGGTCCTGCCGCTGGCGGAACTGGGAAAACGGCCTGCGTTGTTGTTGTTGTTGTTGTTGTGGCCGGAAGGGTCTACGCTGCGTCACGGGAGTGTGCATCCCGAGGGACCGCATAACGACTCGGTTGTCTTTCAGACTCTTGAGTCTGGGGTCTGTTTTGTCAGAAAACAGGCCCTGGCCTTCGAAAGGAAGGTCTTGTATAGTATGCTGGAGTTCCGGCGGAAGGCCGGAAACCTGCAGCCAGGAGATGCGACGCATCGTAACTCCTGACGCAAGGGTACGGGCAGCCGAGTCCGCAGCGTCCAAGGAGGCTTGCAAGGCTGTGCGTGCGACCTTCTTGCCTTCGTCCAAGATGGCCGTGAACTCTTGGCGAGCATCCTGTGGCAGCAGCTCCTTAAATTTGTCCACTGCCACCCAGGAATCAAAGGCATATCTGCTCAGCAGGGCCTGCTGGTTGGAGACCCTGAGCTGCAGCGCCCCAGCCGAATACACCTTACGGCCAAGGAGGTCCATCCGCCTGGCCTCTCTGGACTTGGGGGCCGGAGCCTCCTGGCCGTGACGCTCCCTATCGTTCACCGATTGCACTACCAGTGAACCGGGAGTGGGGTGAACATGTAGATATTCATAGCCCCTAGAAGGGGCCATGTACTTTCTCTCGACTCCTTTCGCTGTCGGAGGGATGGAGGCCGGGGACTGCCAGATAGTATTGGCATTGGCCTGGATGGTCCGTATGAAGGGCAGGGCGACCCTGGTGGGAGCATCAGAAGAGAGGATGGTAACAATTGGGTCCTCTATCTCCGAGACCTCCTCTGCCTGCAGATTCAGGTTTTGAGCCAATCGCCTGAGGAGGTCCTGGTGCGCCCTAAGATCCAGCGGGGGGGACTGTTGGAGGAGGTACCCGCCACCGCCTCATCCGCGGAGGAGGATGATGAGACCCCAGGCACAATAGTGTCCAACTGAGGGTCTTCCTCAGCCCTCGCCTCTGTCTCCGGAGCCACAGCGGAGTCCTGCTGTTTGGACCCTTCGTCCCCTTCCGGGGAGGGAGGGGGGCGAGACAAGGAGGCTTCAGGGGCCCTACGCTCCGCAGTCGCCGGCCTAGCAGGGAGCTGCTGGGGGCCCTGGGCCTGATGGTACGCCCAGGGTGTCCAGAATCCCCACTGTTGTGGGCCTTGGTCCTGCAGCGGCGGATCAGCAAACAGCGCCGCCTGCCGGTCGGTGCCCAGCGCATAGCCGCTGTCCGTCTGGGAGGATACGGATGGCTGCCTCGAGGGCCACAGTGGGGCCGACCCTGGATAGTACGGGTCTGCGCGGGCCGGCACGGAGGATCGTCTCGGTGCCGGGGACCGGTGCCGGGAGTCATATCGGTACCGGGATCGGGACCGGGACCGGGAACTGTCACGGTGCCGGGCGCCGCTTCGGTGCCGGGACCTACTACCAGCTCGGTGCCGGGAGATCGACCGGGACCGGGACCTGCCACCAGCTCGGTGCCGGGAGGTCGACCGGTGCGGCGAGTAGCGTCGGGACCTGCTCCTGGAGTCGCGGTGCCGGTGTCGACTGGAGCCTGACCGCGACCGTCTCGATGCCGACCGGTGCCGCGAGTGCGACCGGTACCGCTGAGGGGAGCGGTGCCGGGACTGCGAGCGGCGTCGGGATCTGGAGCGCCCAAGACGTCGGGACCTGGATCGGGAACGACTGTCTGTGGGCGGTGCCGACATCATGGGCTTGCCTCTGGACGCGACCCGCACCGGAGGTACCGGGGGTGGCAGCCGAGTAGGCTCCGTCAGGGCAATAAGGTCCCGAGCCGAGGCGAAGGTCTCCGGTGTGGATGGGACCACTATCTCAACCCCAGATCTCATGGGGGAGCTCGGCGGCACCGGACTCAACGGACCCGCCGGGCCCGGAGTCAACGGTGCTGACGGTGCCGGCGGCGCCGTGGCCGATGTCGAGGCCGGGCGCTCTAGCCGGGTCTGCCTGGCCGGAGTATTAGACTTCGACGGCCTTGGCTCTGGCTCCAGTGCCGGAGAGGGTCGGTGCCGAGGAGTCTTCTCGGTGCCGGAGCGATCCGGTGCCGGTGCCGATACCACGGCCTGCGAAGCCGTCGGGTCAAGTGCCGCCTCCATCAGGAGAGTTCGGAGCCTTTGATCCCTCTCCTTCTTTGTCCTCGGCTTAAAGGCCTTACAGATGCGGCACTTGTCAGATCTGTGCGATTCCCCGAGGCACTTCAGGCACGCTTCGTGGGGATCGCTGGTAGGCATGGGCTTCTTGCAGGCCGCACACTGCTTGAAGCCCGGCGAACCAGGCATGAGCCCGGTGCCGGGTGCCGGGAAGGGCTAAGCCCCCGGCGAAAAAGTACTTTACAACTAATTAACTTAACTATCAACTTAACAAACTATTTAACAACTGTAATGGAACTAGAGAATAACAATAGATAACGATAGATAACTAGGAGAGCTAGGGACGTGGAGGACAGCTATGCCGCGCTCCACAGTTCCAACGACCGACACGGCGGTAAGAAGGAACTGAGGAGCGGGCGGGCCGGCAGGGATATATATTGGGCGCCATGGCGGCGCCACTCCAGGGGGCGACCTGCCGGCCCACTGGAGTTGCTAGGGTAAAAAGTTTCCGACGAACGTGCACGCGCGGCGCGCACACCTAACTGGAATGGATGTGAGCAATCACTCGAAGAAGAATATGAGTATCTAATCTGAATTTAATCACGCCTGCATGATTTCCATTCTTGATACTTTCCAGTGTCACAATGCTTCTAGCCCTTCACTATCAAAAGTAAAATGTACTGAATTTATATTAATTATCAGGGGAAAATGTAATATATATTTATTACAGAAGGCTGAAACTACTGCAAAGTTGGGCATTCACATGTTACAAAACATTGTGCCCAACACATTAAAGGCCATATTCCATCCTCATGGTTTTCACACAACTCCTATTGACTTCAGATCAGTGGCAGTATTTGACTTTAAGTGGAGAATACACCACGTTTTCCACAGGAAGCTTGAGCTTTTAATCGGTATTAGTCTTCCCTAGGGAATCCAGACAGGAAAAGGGAAAGATTAATCTCTGTTTGGAGACATTTGTAATAACCATTGAACTTTTTTACCTATTGTTTTGCTGATTTTTCTGTTTTCTGCAGTGCAAAATCAAGGCAGGTGAAGCGAGTCAACTACTGTTTCACATAGTTATTTTCAAAGCTAGACCTCTGCTTCTGTACAAATGATCTGGTTTCCATGGAAAGCATTGCAGTGTAAATGCAAAGAATATAAAACATTCTAAATACATTTATTAAAAATACGGTGGAAGCAATTTAGGAAGATAAGATCATATTCTCACTCTAATTTTTACAATAATAAAAGAGAGGTGCAGTAAAAAAAAAAAAAAAAAAAACCCTTATATAATCCGTTGGAAAACTCTCCTCCTTTCAGTTGGTTCATATTCAGATATGGCAAAGGTGTATTCAGTACCTGGTAATGTTTACTTTACTATTAGAAGTAAAGATGACTGTACACACTCTAAAATATTTTTTGCAATCACATGCACAAATAAAGCATTTACAAGGCATTTGTATGAATTAGATTAGCAGACAGTTGTGTGTTTGGAAAAAGTAATCATGAAGGCATCAGGGACAAACGTGTATTTGGGCTCTTAAATAAATATCTGATCTTGCCATTAGAACATGACTGGACTTCGAAGAAAACTTTATCAACTGTACATAATTCTAACTTATACAAATTCTGGCAATCAAGATGTCATAATATGACTTTAAAGCATTTAAATCTCATTCCTTCTGGGGCAAGATTTTATCACAAAGTAGTAAAGCATCCCAAATAAAAAAGAAAGATTCTAAATCATAAGTGGTGTGGAGAAAGTGAATAAGGAAAAGTTGTTTACTTGTTCTCTCAATATAAGAACTAGGGGGAGGAGTAGGTTGTGAAGGCTAGGACTATAACAGAATTTAAAAGAGAACTAGATAAATTCATGGAGGTTAAGTCCATAAATGGCTATTAGCCAGGATGGGTAAGGAATGGTGTCCCTAGCCTCCGTTTGTCAGAGGGTGAAGATGAATGGCAGGAGAGAGATCACTTGATCATGACCTGTTAGGTTCACTCCCTCTGGGGCACCTGGCATTGGCCACTGTTGGGAGACAGGATACCGGGCTGAGTGGTCCTTTGGTCTGACCCAATATGGCCATCCTTATGTTCTTATGTCCTTAAATACACATGCCACTGATTGCTCAGCATGGATGGCTGAATGCCACAAAGGCTAATTCATTGCCATCTGTTGCATTAGAGAAGTGGAAAGAGTTGCAAGGTCACAAGAAAATGAGACTGATCTTTCTTATATCCTTCACCCAGAGAATTCTAGGAAGTCATGGGTGGTGCCTTAGACAAAGAACAAATGGAATTTCAATTCCAGTACTCAGTTAAGTGAAAGAGCATATAGGCCAAATCATTATATGGAGGGCTGTTGAAATTGCAGAGCCCAATTAGTGGTGTATACTTTTGATTCCAATGCTTAATCAAATTGGAAAATTCTGCCTATTTGATGACCTGAATTTCAATGAAAGATCAGGCTGGAGAGAGAAATGTGTCCTATCCCACAATGGATTACATCTTCCCAAGTAGGTGCCCAAATATTTACTCTTTTAGATGCCACAGGTGTTTTGGGGCAAATTCCACTGCAGCTAAACAGTGTTAAGTTAACCACAATTTTCACTCATTTATACAGTATTCTCACCACAGACCTCTTTCTGGCATTACTAGTGCATCTGAAATCTTTCACAGGAAAATGACAGAGCTGTTGATGCACCTAGAAAGGCTAGACATTTATACAGATAAACTAATACTTTGTGTACATGGCTGTACTGAAGAGGAACATGATTTAAAAAACCTGTGTAGTGTCTTTGGAAAACATGAAGTCTACAAGTCTGATGCTGTACAAAGTGAAAGAGCTTGTTGGGCTGGAAACAACTAGATATTTTTGGGATCTCATATAATGAATAATGTAAAGTCCCAGATGCTGAGAAAGTAAGAAACCTGTAAGTATTTGCAACCTCTTCAATCCTTTCTGAAATGGAAAGAAAGCCTAAGTATGATTCTCTATCTAGGTAGATGTGTGATCAGCCTGTCAGAAAATGATACCCTTTGAGTGAAGTGAAAAGTGAAAGCACCTAGCGTTGGTGCAGAACATCAGAGCAGTCATTCAATAGAGTGAAACAACTTCTGTCTGAGTCATAAGTATTTATCTTCTTTGATGTAAGTAAGCCAACCATTTTAAGAGCAGATGCCTGCGACTCTGGATTAAGGTCAGGACCGGCACCAGGGTTTTTCGCGCCCTAGGCGCACGGCCATTTCGCCACTCCACCGCGCTGATCCACGGCTCTGCTGGAGCTGCCGCAGGCATTCCTGCAGAGGGTCCATTGATCCATGGCTCCAGTGCAGCTGCCGCAGACATGCCTGTGGGCGGTCCACCGGAGCCGCGGGAGCAGCCGACCGCAGCCATGACTGTGGCAGCTCCACCAGAGCCGCGGAGCAACGGACCCTCCACAGGCATGCCTGCGGCAGGTCCACCGGAGCCGCCTGCTGCCCCCCTGGCAAAATGCCGCCCCCCGAATAATCCTGGCGCCCTAGCCAATTGCCTAGGCTGCCTAAATGGTAGCGCCGGCCTTGATTAAGGTACGTTTTATTGCAAGGGCATGATGGTCAACTGAATTCTGGTGCATATGGTTCCAGGACAATGACTGATGCTGAGACTTGTTGTGTTCAGACTGACATTCCTTCACTGCAGTTAAAAGCATCTGGAAATTCATAAAATACTGGAAGATTAGATCCTCTTAAACTGCTGACTGACCACAGACTGCTCAGGCCACAGACAAATAACAATGAGCTGAATCATGTTTGAACTAGTCATTTTTTGAATGTGGCTGAAGGAATAAGGAAGAATTCTCCCATAGACTTCTCAGAACTCATACAAGAGCTATTTTCAGAGTACAAAATCTGAGTATCTTATATGAAGCTTGTTTCAGGGTAGCACTTTGCCCTCAGTATTTGTGCTGACTAGTGCTGATCTATGGAGGTAGCAAGGATTCTGATGGGATGAGTGGTATTCTCATTTCCCTCACACCTCCTCTCCTAAAGGGCAAGCTCAGGACCAAGAAGGGGGTGGCAGACTTCAGTAAGGTACTGCTCTTACTCTCAAGTGAAGCAGTGATCCTATCATCGCAAATCAGTGAGAGAGCATATCAACCTTTAGAATATCTAGGATTCTATTTGATACTTCCTTTATGAATTGTGAGGACATGAGGAAGAATACCTCCAAGTAATGTCAGTCTGAGAAGTTATTTAAGGCAAAGAGGGGAGCAACTTTATTTCAATTAGAAGCGTACGTAGAGCAAATTCCAGACATGCACTAGTCAGTTAGGAGGGAGTATTTAAAGCTTCCCAGGATCTCTATCCTTAAATATGTTGCATGGATCCAATGCCATAATTTGCCTGGCAACAAATTACCTCTAAATCCCCCACAGATCATTGCAGGAAGAATTATCATCTTTTCATTAGAATTCTTCTGCTAAAATTGAATGGGGAATTCAGTGGTGCAAACATTGATAAAGAATATAGGAATATTGCATTCTAAATTAACGTACAGTAAGTCCTCACTTAACGTTGTAATCGTGTTCCTGAAAAATGCGACTGTAAATGAAACGATGTTAAGCGAATCCAATTTCCCCATAAGAATTAATGTAAATAGGGGGAGGTTAGGTTCCAGGGAATTTTTTTTTTTGGCCAGACAAAAGGCATTATAAATTTTAAACAAGCAATTTAACACAGGTATACATTTTAAACAATTTTAAAGAAGCCATTTAATACTACAATCATCACTGCTCAGTATGAAGCTTGGTTGAGGTGGTGGAGTCAGAGAGTGGAAAAGGATGGATTGTCCGGTTGCTCCTCTTGCTGTTCTTGCAAGCACAGGCACTGACTTTGCCGGGGGTAGAGGGCTCAACTCTTGGCCCATCCACTCCACCCCTTCTCCCAAGTCCCCACCCTTAACCTGCCTCTTCTCCCCCACACCTCCTCCCCCTTTACTTTGCATGCTGTGTCCTCGCTCCTCCCCTCCCTTCTGAACACTGCAAGCCAGCTGATTGCTGCTGGTAGGAGGGGAGGGAGGGGGGAGGCATGCCTAGTCTTCACTCCTCCCCCATCCCTCCTGCCCAGGGTAATCACCTGGGCTTGTGGTGTTTAGGAGGCGGGGGGAGGAACGAGGACTTGGTACGCAGGCTCCCCTTCTCTCCTCCCCCTCACCTCCTGCCAGGGGCAATCATCTGGCTTCCAGTGTTCAGGAGGCAGGGGAGGGTGGGAGAGCCTGCTCCCTGAGTCCTTGTTCCCCCCGCCCGTCCCTTCTGCCTCCTAAACACCGCAAGCCAGCTGATTGCTGTGGGCAGGAGGCGGGGGGAGGAGGGGAAAGGTGCTGATCCATGGGGTCTGCTGGTGGGCGGGAGGCACTGGGGTAGGGGCATAGGGAGGCTGCCAGCTGTGGAGAAAGGAAGCAGCCAAACAACGTAGTAATGGAGCGTTGCACAACTTTAAATGAGCATGTTCCCTAATTGATCAGCAACCTAACAACGAAACAACGTTAACCAGGACAACTTTAAGTGAGGAGTTACTGTAGTCATTTAGGAAAGATCAGAAGTGAAGGATTTTGGGGTATCTTTCTTTGCTGTATTCGGATGAAGGATAAATAAGGGAGTTTTTATAATAATGAATAAACTTTAAGCAAGATCAAGAGAGGAATTATGCAAGAGCATGTTCTTTTCAACACATATATCAGGGTTTAACAATGTTCATCAGAGAAAAGAAAAAATACATTAAAAAAAACAAATGGATTGTATTTTAATACAAGTGGGTTTTATTTTTCATTTTTCCCATTGCAAAAGTTTATCTTTTGATGTGCATCTACTTTAATAATTACCAGATGACTAACAGTTTATTAGGATATATATTAGAAAGCACGATATACTGGAGTCATGGATTTCAAGGCCAGAACAGACCATTGTGGTAATCAAGATAGGAGTTAGACACTAGAAAATCACTGCGATCTACAAAGCCCAGGTTAGGCACCTAGGCTCCCATACAATGAATGGGGAGAGACAGGCACCTTAGACTGCGATTCATGAAAAACAGTGTACTAGGCAGGCAACTGCTAAGCTAGCCAATGGGAGATGCCAACTGACCAGAGGGGTGTGTGCTTAACCCTCTCTTGGTTAGATGCCTATGATGTTCTGTCAGGAAGTCAAGAGGAAGACGACAATCTCCCTCATAATTTTTGCTCAGTGGTTAGAGTACTCACCTGGGATATGGGGGACTTCCAGTTCAACTGCCCCGTCCGCCTGAAGGGGAGAGAGGATTTGAACTTGACTCTGCCACCGCTCAGGTGAGTTTCCTAACCACTGGGCTTTGGGGTATTCTGATATGAAGGCTCCTTCAGTCTCTCCTGTTGAAGCTGTTGCACTCTGGATAAATAATTAAAGAGCAATTGGAGCAGGTGCTGGACCCTGGGTCTCCCAAATCCCAGGTGAGTTCCCTAACTACCAACCTATAGAGTAATTTTCATGCTTGAGCTCTCTCTCTCACTCGCTCATTCTCCAGCCCAAATGATGCTTCAAGTAGTTCTCCAGAGTGCAACAACTTCAATCGGAGAGATTACAAAGGATCCCACATCAGAATATCTCAGAGCCTCATGGTGAGGACAGTCACCTGAGAAGTTACAGATCCTAATTCAAATCTCTTCTTTCCCCTCAAGCGGAGGTGGGAATTGAAGTGAGGGTCTTCCCACATCTCAGGTGAGTACCCTAACCTGTGGGCTGAAAGTTATGAGGAAAGTCCTCCCCCACTCCAAATGTTTTGTTTTACTTTATTTCTTTTATTTGAACATAGATGCGGAGTGAGTTTAGCTTCCTACAGAATCCGGGGGACCAGAGGTTGTGCATTACAGTAGCCCCAAAACTGGAACTTTGATGCCTAAAATAGGAATTTAGATGTCTGACCCCTTTTGTGTACCTAGTCCTATAGACTTAACTAGTGAAGGTGTATTGTTCTTTTCTAGACATTCTTATTGGTATGGTTTATATGAATGAATTTCTGGAAGGTCTTTGCTCATTCAGATATAGAATTAAATATTCTGTAAATATAGAAGGAAATGTAAATATTGGGCAGCTGAATTAATAATTATTAATTATTAGTGTAGTTTTAAAAGAAGGCTTAATCCTTTCAGCTGCATGGATCATGTGATGCATTACTGCATACCCTGGGACCTTTTGAATTAATATGGTTGAAATCACATTCTGACAAAAGCTTTGCTTGGTTGCATTGTGCTTAATTCATTTTTGAAATATTACTGTATACACTGTTAATTTTTAAAAAATAATAATCTGTCTTGTTCAATGATGTATCTTCCTTTTTGTTGTGAAACTTCTCATATTCTGAAAGGTTATTTGTAAAATAAACCACTACGGAGACCCTTTCATACTAAACTAATGTAATAAATGACCAGGCTTCATTTAATATAAACATCTGCATCACTGAAAGATCTATTTGTTCTAGAGTTAGTCAATTTTTTTTTCCTCTGTGGAAAATCTCAGCTTTTTTGTTTTAACTCTTAAACATTTTTTTGGCCAGAAACCTGCTGAAACCTGAAAAATGTTTGGCCAAATAATAGCATTTCTTAGTTTTCAGGCAAAACATTTCAGTCTTGGTGTTTTTCAATTAAAAATAATTAAAAAAAAAACCTAGGAAAGCAGATATTTACCACAAAAAAATATTTATTAGAAAACCCAATTTCCATTTAAAAATTTTCAACAGAAAGTTTTTGACCAGCCCTAATTTGTCCTTTCCCAACAACTTCCTCTGAACTTTTATCTCTATAGAAATATATAGCCGGGTATGTGACTGAATTGATAAAGTCATCATTTTCAATAAGCCTATTGTTGCCAGGGCTATTGGCTCTTCTTGTCTATGCCATAAAACTCTTCTCTGATGAATCGTTTCAATAAAGTAACTGGAACAGACCTCCCAAGAGTTTTAACATTCTCAAATTGTAAAAAATCATAAATACATTTTTCCAACATCTCTTTAAGAAAGGTAACACTTTTTTAACAATTTACAGATGGCTATCCTAAAGAAGAAATGATTTACAGGTGGAGGAAAAACTCAGTAGAGGCTGCAGACCAGAAATCTTGGAGACTCTATCAGTTTGACTTCATGGGTCTCAGAAATACTTCAGAAATTGTGAAAACCTCTGCAGGTAGGAATTGAATGAATGCTCAGTTTTCGAGTTTAAGAAGTTCAATATATAGTTTTCAATACTCTGTGTATGACATAATCTCATCTGTGCTTTGAATCTGACAGGTTTCAGCAGTTTATCTACTACACTGCAATCTATTGTACGTTTTAATTGTGTTTGTTTTAACCAGTCAGGTTATTCTCATGACAAAATAAGGGCTAATGCTTTCCACAAATATTAATTTCAGTGGGAACTTCGGATGTTCAGGACTGTAGCTCTGTAGGTGTCTAACTTTAGAGACCCTATTCTGACTTTAAACTGATAGAAAATTTTGGTTTTTAAATTCACTTTTTTCAATTACAATTGATATTTATGAACTCAGAATAAAATGATGAAGAATATACCATGTGCAATGAGGAATGGACTGTCCATTTTTTGAAAGTTTGTTTTCATTTAAGTACACTTTGAATTCAGGGAATTACAGTGTTTACAAGTGTTCATTTGAAAAGTGCCAAAATCCAGACTTCAGTCTAATTGACTGTTTGGATTTCTAACAAAACCCTTCTTTCTTCCTCTCCTCTCTTCATCGTATTACCAACCTAGGAATAATATTAACTTGCAGCTGCTGTTTACACTACATTTTTAAGTTGCCACAATATGCTCATTCTGCAATTAGGTGTTATTAAATTATCCCTGCATTGAGACATATGTTTTGATCATTGATTTTTTTTTAAATAGCAAGCGTCAAGAACATTGACTGTTTATTATCTTAGCCCAGAGCATAGCAGTAGAGCTAATGAAATTAAACGTTTTCATGACAAATTAATCATTCATCCACTGTCTGAGTATTTTTCTTAATGTTTCAAAGACATGGTACACCTCCAGCTGATGAATACCTTTTGCCATTGACCTTATCAATTGATTTCAATTAAAACTTAATGGTCATTTTATTTCCACAGGAACCTTTTTCTGTCTAATAATAATAATAATAATTAATAATAATGAACTATGCATTAAATGGCATAGATTGCTAAAATTGTAAAGTTAAACATAACACAATATAAACAATAGATGCGGCACTTGGTAGATTAAAAAACTTATAAAAGTCAATCACCATCTAAAGGTTATAGATGACACTGAAGTAAGCTACACTTCAATAAATGTGGCGAGTGGTATTAGTAGCAGTCTGCTGCTTTAATATTAACCAATTATGAATTTTTAAATAGCAGAATTTAAGTGCATCTATATTATTTATTGAGGAACACGGTGGATAAAGAGTAAAACACACTGATCCGTGGGCTTAATGTGGAAAATTTATGGCCCATCCTCTTGCATCATTAATGCATTCTCATGGCTGACAGACAGCTTTGTCACTGAAATGCAATTAACATATTAGTAAATCTTTGGTGTATATGGCCTGGCTAAGGAGAGTGTTAACAAATGGAGCAAATGTAAAAGTTTGTTCTGCTTCTGAATAATGAATATGGATGTGTAAGTTCTTCAGGCAAGTTAACTGTGATCTGGATGTTGGTAGATCAAGGTCAAGCCCAGGATACATTTTGGTTCCAGTATCTGTGACAGGAGGCATGAAACTAATTAGGAGAGATGGTGAGAAAGCTAGAGATAGTGTGAGTGACCTGCCATTTCTATTCTGTGCTCACCAGGAATCATGCCAGCTTGACAGTTTTCATCAAGAAAGCTCATTAAATGCACAGAACAGCCCCCTCTGAAATATGAAGCTGCTGGCGGTATCCTAATAAATACATGTACCCGCTCTATTTACACAAGTCAGAAGCCAGCTTCACATAGTCATTTAAGATCCCAAATAATAAATGAGGTAACAGGGCAAGTTCCTTTTTTATACTCCTTTTCATAGACTCCAAGTTATAATTTAAAGAAGTGGGCAAGCTGGCGTTACATTTTTACCCTCATTACCTTTGCTACTTCTCAGTCATGCTTCTGAGCAAAAACCAACCTCTGGAGTCAATTTCTTTTCTGCCATTAGATATGTACTGTAGGGCAAATTTTCATGCACCAGCACTCTTATAGGATACACTGATCTAACATTTGGATGTTCAGATGGGCACTTAAAATGAGCAGTGATGCACTAAATACTGATTTGAGCTTCCAAATGTGGGATTTGCTTGCTGATCAAACCTGTCTATCCAGATTCTTATACGGCCTTTGTGGGCATGATAGCTGAAAACCTGGTGTTTATGTGAAATTTTTAAAATGCCAATCTGAAGTAGAGGGTTTACCTTATAAAACACTGAGTGGTGCTTGGAAGAGCGGTTTTCTCTATTCAGATTTTCATTGAATGGATCAGTATTACTGGCTTTTCACTATCTGAAAATATGAATATAAGAATGGTCCATGTAGCTCCATATCCTGTTTTCCAACAGTGGCCAGTGCCAGGTGCTTCAAACGGAATGAACAGAACAGGGTAATTATCAAGTGATCCATCCCCCATCATCCAGTCCCAGTATCTGCCAGTCAGGGGCTAGGGACACCCAGAGCATGGGGTTGCATCCCTGACCATCTTAATAGCCATTGATGGACCTATCCTCCATGAACTTACTTAAATCTTTTCTGAACACAGTTATAGTTTTAGCCTTCACAGCATCCCTTAGCAATGAGTTATTTGGGTTATTGGGTGATTTGTATCACTAGATGATCCAACATTTCAGTATGATGTAGTCCACACATTTGTCAAAATTTCCTACAAATTCGCAAAGGCCCTACCTAATGTTTGCAAGATATTGTTGTCATCAAAATTAAACAAATCACTGTTCAGGCTGTAGTTAGGCCCAAAGTAAATAAATATAATCATTACCAACTAAATAATAAAATATGAAGCAAATTATTAAATTAAGATACAGCAAAGTTACAATATGCTAGAGATTTGGGGCAATCATACCAGGGAAGAGGGAGATGATAGTTCCTCAGCTGTAAGCTCTTTGGGGCAGGGACCATCTTTTTGTTCTGTGTTTGTCCAGCACCTAGCACAATGGGGCCCTGGCCCATGGTTTGGGCTTCTAGCTGCTATAGTAAATATACATAAACAATAATAATCATGATAACAGAAACTATTGCCAAACCGGAGATATTCTTTTTTAAAAAAGAGCACCAAAAATTGTAAGGGGGCTATAGAAATGAATTTACAAGTAACAAAATGAAATTTATATAGCCCAGCAATTTAGCTGGTGTCATTAGGCAGAGAGATAAGCTGAAGATCTCACTCATTTATTTTGGCTCACAGATGGATGAGATGGGGAGGTGTGGGAGTCTACAGGTATATGAAGCATGTGAAAACCAAATCTCTGAACTTGCCTGAGGTGAACTCTCTCTGTGGAGGCCCAATGAAGTCTGTTGGACACTGTAAGGGTCCCACCAGCCCTGATCTTTTTGCAAGATCACGACCCATGGAAAGAACAGCATTATGGAGGGTGCTACACAGGGTAAAATTAAGAGCAATGGGATGAAATTCAGAAAAGAAAATCAGTCTGAATAGCAGGACAAAATGATATTCTGTTCCTCCCCAGGAAAACTGTGAAAACCTCTAACACATGGGACATGTAAAACTAAACTAGACAAGATATTAGAAAATGTACTGTCGGAAACAGTCCTGAATTCCCAAGAGGTGAACTCATTAGCCTAATGTCTTTTTCACTTCTAATGTTTATGTTTCTGACATTTTATGACACAGTTACTTCCTTCCAGAATTGTGTGTGTAATGTGAGACCTTTGTCAGTATCACTGGTATACCTGTCTGTGTCTCTCTATATTGTCTTCTGCAAACTTGCAGCACGAGTGCTGATAGTCTGTACAGGAACATACTGCCATGGTGGCCAGTATGTGTATAACCTGTTCCCTGTAATATAATTTAGCCCATCAAATGACCACTTCATGAGCTTAGCAGAGCCCAAAGACAACATTCCATTAAACCTTTCTCTCTTAGAGATTTACATACATTTTGTGTAATCGTAGACATGGTCAGGGTTTTACAAGTAACAAGATGGTTGCTACAAGGACTTCACAATTCCTAGAATCTAAACAAGATAACAAACAAACAAACAAATAATAATAATAATAAATAAAAAATCAATGCCCCAAATCATCAAAGGCTTAACGCACAGCCAAGGTGGTGTGCACTCAGAGGGAAGAGTAATCTGGGGTTTAATGACCTTTGCCAGCCAAAGAAGATTTATATTTCTATAAATAGAAGTGGTCCTAAGCTTTTTGCCTGCCAAGTGAAAAATGTTTTCAGTACTTCCCACTCCTGCACCAGCTGAGCGAAAAACAAACATGAACCCTGGACAATCACCAGAGCAAAAAAAGGGCAGCCAATTAGAAGGTATCAAAAAACAACAACCCCAAAATCATGAAAAGTATAGTACTCTCTGGAAGTTAGTATGCAGGGCAAGCACTCCACCCAGCCACACCCAGAACCAGCCCTGAGTAGAAGGCCATCAGGAGAGAGATTAGGCTAGTTAAAAAACAGCACAAATACTATTTAGCCCTCTAGGAAGCTGTGGGAAAGGGACACTACACATGAGAAAAATAAACTTCTGTACTTTCATATCAGGGTAACCTTGTTGCAGTGTGATTTGTGTAATCCTTAAACCCAGGCTCAGTGTGCTGGCTGTGAATTGTTCACTGAAGTGTTAGCTTTTAGAGTATCATCATTTAAAAGCACAGTGGGGTGAAAGGAAAACAGAGGTCTGAAGGGGAAGAGGAAGCTGTGGGGGAGCTGTTGCTGAGGGATCCTAGGTGCCACTGTAGTGTTGCTCTTCATTGCTCCCTAGTCTCCTCTCCTTCACTTCAAGGTCTACATCAGTGTTTCTCAAACTGGGGTCGCCGCTTGTGTAGGGAAAGCCCTGGTGGGCCGGGCCGGTTTGTTTACCTGCCGCATACACAGGTCCGGCCAATCGTGGCTCCCACTGGCCGCAGTTCACTGCTCCAGGCCAATGGGAGCTGCTGGAAGCAGTGTGGGCCGAGGGACGTACTGGCCGCCACTTCCTGGCCTGCCAGGGGCTTTCCCTAAACAAGCGGTGACCCCAGTTTGAGAAACAGTGGTCTACATCCTTTTTTCTCCACTCAGGGTTTTATAACATTAATTCAACCGAAATATAGAGAGAGATTGGCTCCTTGATGCCACATAAATCATATATGCACTCACTTATGGCCCTTTTAATCTGCCAAACTTGTGCAGTGTAACGGTGCCTTAGTGTAAATGAGAACTGAGCTCATTAACTAGCCATATAAAGAGCATAGTAATGCTCCAAACCAAAACTTTGTTAACTAATCATTAAAAGCAAGTGGTGCTGCTCAAAGCACCACGTACTTTTGCACACATTATAAAAAAAATCCCCAAACATTACAAAGCATTGCACTCACCAGCTAAGGTTATAAGTACACAAATTCATGTCTTTTAAAATAATGTGTGGTATTTGTATGCATTTAGGGGGGCAACTTGTAACCTTAGCTGTTATTTTTATTTGGTAATATAGACACACACATACACAAAGACACTTTTTGTAATTCTGTGCTAATCACTGTCAGTAAAATGTTATTCTGTTTTAGGAAACAAAGATATTAATAACTATGAAAAGGCATATTTTCTAAAAAAAAGCCCCGAAATGCATTTGTGTTTGTTTATGACTATTGTATTCAAATATTTGCATGGCAGAGAAATTGGCTGGCAATATAAATATTGAAAATAGCTTAAATTATACAAGCATGGAAATTCAATAAGTAAAACTATTCTGCTAAATTTTTACATTTTCTTAGCTGCCTTATTCAAGCTGCACTACAGGGTGTGCTGTCTCTTTAGAACTCCAGGAAAGGGAAATTTTTGTGTTAAGAAGATTAATGTCTGCTTGGGATTTGGAAACAACATAGCCCTAGATATTGTCTGCAAACAGATTGCCAACCCAGACCTGAGGGAGTGGGCCATTGTGATCATGTGGAATTTGTAGCGAGCTTATTCCACAGAACTGAAGGCATTTTCGAACCAGTTAAATCACATGTGTAAGGCATGACTGTGTTCAGGTTCACATGCAGTGTTGTTGTAGCAGTATTGTCCCCAGGATTTGCAGGTATATGTGTGGCAGCCTGTATGCTAGGTACTTCCCATCCACAACTACAAAGTCTTGCATTGCAGAAAAGAGCTTGTATTATTAGTGAAAGAAAAACATGGTCCAAGATCCTACAGTTTGTCACTATAGCCCAGGGGTTCTCAAACTAAGAGTTGGCACGTTATTACATGGGGGTCATGAGTTGTCAGCCTCCAAACCAAACCAAGCTTTCCCTTAGTATTAATAATGGTGTTAAATATATAAAAAAGTAATTTTTATTTTATAAGGGAGGGTTGCACTCAGAGGCTTGCTATGTGAATGGGGTCACCAGTAGAAAAGTTTGAGAACCACTGCATAGCCATTTTTAATTGTCTTTTTTTGCCATGCCCACTCCAAAGCTAGGTGTCAGCTCTAAAGACATTTACTTAATGACTATTCATGAAACTCAATTGTTTATTAAATGTCAGTGACATTTTCAAAGTACTGGTGGCTCCCAACTGCGTCCTGATGGCACATCACAGAGTGCTTGTCACACGAATGCTCTTTACAGGACAAACGCTGTGGGGTATGTTCTCTCTTTTAAATGCCTGACTTGAAAAGATCCAGCACACGGGTACATCAGCAAGACATTCCATGGGGTTAACCTCTAATAACACGATTATTTGAGGCAGAAAAATAAGATCTCAAAAATGTTTCATATCATCCAAAAACAGCACCTGTTTCTATCATTTTGCACTCTGCAGGAGCCCAGTCTATTTCAGCCAGGGCGTATTGAAACCCCAAACCTTTTAGCACTAAAATGAAATTGCTGGGGAAACTTTGGTTTCAGGACATCAGAGCCAGATTCTGGTCCATGGGATTACATACACAGAGAGTGTCTTCCCCTCACAGATCTCATGGAAGGTATTCTGTGACCTCATACTTCTCAATACCTGGTCTCTGCAGAGGAACCTCCCTTTGCTCAGGGATCTGTAGGAGGGGAAGGGCAGTCAGTGGGAGTTGGAGGGTACGACAGCATTATATTGACTTCCTTATATCCAAGTGTGGCATCCAATGAGCTGTATCTCCTCCAGTGAGTCTAGCGTAATTGACCTTCAGCTTCCTCTAATATCGAGCACCTGCTAATAGGGTGGAGTGCACCGGAGAATCTAGCCCTCCTATTAAACCCACTAAGAATGATTTTGATTATAGAGAAGCTTTACTTATTTCACTCTAAGCTGGTTGCTATGATTTTTGTCCTGACAGTGTTTCTTTACTGAGTTTATATATCACTTTAGAAAATATGCTATTTAAGTCTCCATAAATGTAAGGGAGATGTTTATTTATTATTATAATGTATTTTCTCCTCTCTTCATATATGACCAGATTCAGCCCAACTCCTAACTTGAGGTCACAATGGGCTTGCAAGGGGCAAAGAGCTTCCCCTTCTGTGACTTATGTAAGGCATGGGCAAAATTAAACCCCCAACAGAGAGACTGTTCCCTCCCGATGTCTGTGGGAACTATGATTGCACCTCCTCACACAGAGGCCTGAACACAGGAGGACTAAGCATCACACATCCCACAAAGGGATATAACAAGGACAACTCTCTGAGGCAAAAAGTTTTCGGCTGATCACCTCTGTGGTAGCACAGCTCCCTGACCCTTTTATGCCCTTCCTTCAGATTCAGTGAATTCTCAGATCTATGAGGCTGAAGATAACATTTGGAAGCAAAGGTATGCTTTGAGGTTATTGGAATTAGGGACTGAATTTTAGGCTTGGCAAACCTATAAACTATTTTTTAGGTTGCAGAATTCATGTGATCCATTTAAATTTACACACTTCTCTTCCGGTCATTGAAACATCCTAGGAATGCCTTAGCCTTTTTCACGGTCAGATCACATTGAAGGCGCATAGTCATCCTGTGATCAACCAATACACCCACCATCCTTTGTCTCTTCCAACTGATAAATTCCTAGCTTATAGAAAAAAATCTTGTTGTTAGTCTATAAATGCATGACCTTGAACTTTGCACTATTTAATTTTATCTCATTACTATTACTCCAGTTTACAAGGTCATCCAGATCTTCTTGTATGATATTCCAATCCTACTCTGTATTGGCAATACCTCCCACTTTTGTGTCATTTTATTAACACACTCCCACTTTTTGTGCCAAGGCCAGTAATAAAAATGTTAAACAAGATTAATCCCAAGACAGATCCTTGAGGAACTCCACTAGTAACCTTACTTCAGCCTCACAGTTCACCTTTCAGAATGACCCTTTGTAGTCGCCCTGTTAACCAGTTTCTTATCCACCTTTCAATTCTCATATTAATCCCCATCTTCTCCAATTTAACTAATAAATTCCTATTTGGAACTGTATCAAATGCTTGACTGAAATCCAGGTAGATTAGATCTACTGCATTTCCTTTGTCTTGAATATCAGTTATCTTCCCAAAGAAGGAGATCAAGTTGGTTTGGCATGATCTACCTTTTGTAAAACCATATTGTATTTTATCCCAATTACTGTTCACCTGTATGTTCTCAACTGCTTTTTCTTTCAAAACATTTTCCAAGACCTTGCATATAATTGAGGTCAAACTAACAGGCCTGCAGTTTCCTGGATCATCTTTTTCCCTTTCTTAAAAATAGGAGCTATATTAGCAATTCTCCTGTCACAGAGTATGACCCCCAGAGTTTACAGATTCATTGAAATCCTTGCTATTGGGCTTTCAATTTCATATGCCAGTTCTTTTAATATTCTTGGATGGAGATTACCTGAGCCCTTCCGATTTAGTCCCATTAAGCTCTACCTTCATATCCTCATTCCCATAGTCACTCTGCCACTACCTCTACCCCCCACTAAACACATTGCCCCACTGACTGTAGTGTGAACAGAATAAGGCCCATGAACATTTGACTGCAAATCCTTTCCCTTGTAATCAACAAATATAACTCTTAATAATCATCTCTGGAGTAAGGGAATATTCTGAGCTTTCTTTCTTGGTGGTAAACAGTAATTTATCCTACCAGTGGAGAAACAGCCTGGTGTTTATGAGGTCTGACAATAAACTTTGCTGTCAGATTACTCTACAGTACAATATTTGCAATAAATCAAGACCCTATTTAACAGTCATAATTAACAAATCAGTGTCTGTATCACCTTTTAAAAGAAATCCACACATCAAATGATAATCAGTCTGGTGTCATACCTGCAATAAGTCATGGCTCTCCTGGGGGAACATCAATTTCTCTTTTAACAATCTCCCAATTCTGCGATCCTCTTGTGACCTTCTCATGCAAGATGTTGCGATTTCTGCGCCTTATTCATTTAATTTGTGAATTTATATTTTGATTAAACAGGAAATTATGCATAATATCTTCTCTCTATTGTAGAGAGATATTCTCCTATCCTGAATGTGTGTTTTAAATGATAAGGATCTGTTTAATAAAAATGTAAACATGGAGATATATTAATACATCAGGAAAACCTTGCACAAACTTGACGAGTTAAGCTGCTCAAGTTTTATTGAATTTAGGTAGCTTTGCATTAGGCTTTGCTAAAATATCACAGATGTTGCTAATAGTGGCTCTTATGTTTTATTCCATTCCTCTGTTTGCTAAGGATAAAGTAGGCAATAGGAGGAAAGAGTGTAGCAATCGTCCTTGAGGGTGTACATATACTATATTTGTCTCCTCTAAAGCAGAGAATCAAGTGGATAAGATATGAACCTTCGGAAAGCACACATACTATTGTGCAATATGTGTCAAAGCTATACTTGCAGATGACCTCTTGTTAATGAAACTCGTTGAAATTCTCTCCTCTCCTATTTCTCACTATGACCCGGAGAGTTCTATTAAAAGTTGGATGCTAAGACTTAGGCACAAAGTTCCTATTTGCAAACTCAAATAAGGAACCTAGGTATCTAAAACAGTTGCAGTACCCAAGTAGTTGAGTGAGTATCCAGAGAAGGACATGGCACTCGGTTTAAGTGGCCTAGTTTGAAAATTTGTGCAAAAATGTTCTGCTGAATTAAACTCAGTGAAAATGGCCTGTTGCTGAGAGTGAAATACAGAAGAATGCCATTGATGAATAGTGGCTGCTTTGTACCTTTTGATGGAAACCAGGGAAAAGTTAAATCTCATTGATTTCACTTTATGTTCAAAATGGCTTTTACAGCTTGACTCGACGGTTTTGTAAAGAAAACAATAACAAGTTGATCGGCCAACATTTGATACGACGCCAACTACAAATGATTATATTCTAGTGTGTAGATTTTATATTGCTCAGCAAATGTACTTCAGGAAAAGTTATTTGTCTAACTATAAGAAGACAAGCAAAGGTCATAGAAGGCTAGCTTCTAAATACAGCGACTTATGGACTGATAAAAAGCCTTTTGCAGCTAATGGAAGCTTTCCAAAGACCTGGGCTTTGGATCAGGTGGTTAGTCCTAGAATACCATTACATCCTGCAATTAGTTACTTAAATTACAGCACTAAGTAACTGGCAACTAAGAAAAATAGTTCATCTTATTGTTAATAGTTCATCAAATTAAAATCACACTTCTGTCTGAAAATGTTTTACCTTCTGTTCTTGCAAAGAACACAGAAGATTGCTATCGCTGAAAAAGATTCTCCATGAACAACCATCTTAAGAAAAGAGTTTGGTGTGTCCATGTTTTGAAAAACACATTTGTATCTAGCTTAATGAGGCTCATTAATTCATTTATAAATTCGCTGCACCAGTTAGAATTCAGATAACTATTGTTGCTTCTCTTTGTATTGGCCCTCCAGTGCTTTGTTCATTTAAAATAGAATTTTGTGTAGATTCATTCACAGGGGCAACATCACTGTTGAAGTCTGATAATTGAAAAGTATAAAATAACTCTGCGTAGAAAAATTGCTGTTTCTACATGAAAAATGTACCTTGCGTTTTTGATGAATGTACAGTGTGGTTTGCAAAGCTTGATTCAGTGTCCTTCCAAATTAATAAATATTCACTGTTTGTGTGGGAATACTGTCTAAGCTACTTAAAGTCAGTTCTTCAGTGAAGTTACTATTCTGGTATAAATATTGTAGCATTGACTTTAGCATTTTGGAGAAATTCATCACATTATTGCAATTTATCTACATTTTATTGCAGGCTGCCTGACTTAAGCCAAACATTTTAACAGGAGGTAGGACAACTTCCTCTTGCATATGTACAAATCTTCACGTGCTAAAACTCTCTGGTGGATGAATAATTAAGTAGTCATAACAATTTCTCCCTAATTCATGTGATTCTGTTTGTTTAATCAAAGAAGAATCTTGAGGTTACTTTTGACATTCTAACTTTTTACTACTAGCCTGCCACTCACTAAGTATCTGTGTGGACCCTTCTGCCATGCACTAATGGTTCTCTATGTGGCTAGGATACAGTTAAGTATTTAAGGCTCAATGGTGCCCTAGTCTTAATTAGGTGAGCAGGTGTGTAAGACCCATCCAGTTTTGCATCTAGTATGTTGCACAAGAACCCCTGCTCTCTGGATACTCCACCTAATGAGCAAAGTGGATGGCGAGGGGTCACTGAGTGAGTGGAGCCTTGGATCTGCCCAAATGCTCAATGGATATATCTACACTGAAGTCCGAGGCTCAAGCCTAACCTCCCTTCTGTCTAACCACAAATCACGGTAAGCTCGGGCTCCGACCCAGGGTTCCAGGACCCCATGGGTGTGGGGGAGGTCCAAGCTTGAGACAAATAGGCATCCAGGGTTCAAGCCCTATTGCTTTACAGTGTAGACACAGCCCCACTGGACTCATGCCCAGGGACTCTGCCAAAACTATCCCACAATCCCACAGTCTGATTGTCTTTGTCTTCTGGTTAGTCAAGTATGGGGCACAGTCAAGTTTTCCCACACTGCACGCAAAACCCAGGACACTAGGAAGTCTGGGATATGTGTGGTTGGACTCGGGCCCACATAATGCAGTACAGACACTGGAGCCCCAGGTTTGGACCCAAGTTTCAACAATTTCTAACATGGGATTGCAAATGGGTATAGATGCTCAACCCCTAGCTTAACAAACCCAGGGTCTGCTCATTCAAGTTCTGCTAACCCTGGGCATACCCTAAATGGCGAAGCACGAAGGTGGGAGGTAAGCTGCACTGTTTCAAAGGCTGAAGTAACTTATTCTCCTCTCCCCCTCCCCTTAACAAAACAGGATCCAGAAAGGAATTGTATCTCAGAGGCATAACGCCTCTCTGGGCATCTTAGAATATCAGGGTTGGAAGGGACCTCAGGAGGTCATCTAGTCCAACCCCCAGCTCAAAGCAGGACCAATGCCCAGACAGATCCCTAAACGGCCTCATCAAGGATTGAACTCATAACCCTGGGTTCAGTAGGCCAATGCACAAACCACTAAGCATCTCCTGGGATCATGGAGCTTACACACCACCTCTTGCTCAGCACTGTGCCCAAAGGCACTTTGTAGCTCTTGGAGTTCAGTTCTGCCATCCTGTCAAATAATACTTTCCTCTGCGAGATGGAAAATTGGACCCTTTAATAGTGAGCTTTGCAAAGATTTTTAAAAACAAGAGTCCAAAGTTAGACTCCTAATTCCATATTTAGGCTCCTAAACTAATGGCATGACTTGGAGAAGTGGTGAGCACTCAGCTTCTGCCATTGTTTTCAGTGGGAGCTGCTGGATACTCAATACTCTTGTTGAAAATGTGGCCACTTGTTTAGGGCCCTAAACATGGGTTTAAGAGCTTAACTTTAGGCTCCTATTTTTATAAGAACGGCGTACCAGGTCAGACCAAAGGTCCATCTAGCCCAGTATCTGTCTACCAACAGTGGCCAATGCCAGGTGCCCCAGAGGGAGTGAACCTAACAGGTAATGATCAAGTGATCTCTCTCCTGCCATCCATCTCCATCCTCTGACAAACAGAGGATAGGGACACCATTCCTTACCCACCCTTGCTAATAGCCATTTATGGACTTAACCTCCATGAATTTATCCAGTTCTCTTTTAAACGCTGTCATAGTCCTAGCCTTCACAACCTCCTCAGGTAAGGAGTTCCACAAGTTGACTGTGCGCTGCATGGAGAAGAACTTCCTTTTATTTGTTTTAAACCTGCTGCCTATTAATTTCATTTGGTGACCCCCTAGTTCTTGTATTGTGGGAATAAGTAAATAACTTTTCCTTATCCACTTTCTCCACATCACTCATGATTTTATATACCTCTATCATATCCCCCCTTAGTCTCCTATTTTCCAAGCAGAAGAGTCCTAGCCTCTTTAAACTTTCCTCATATGGGACCGTCTCCAAACCCATAATCATTTTAGTTGCCCTTTTCTGAACCTTTTCTAGTGCCAGTATATCTTTTTTGAGGCGAGGAGACCACATCTGTACACAGTATTTGAGACGTGGGCGTACCATGGATTTATATAAGGGCAATAATATATTCTCAGTCTTATTCTCTATCTCCTTTTTAATGATTCCTAACATCGTGTTTGCTTTTTTGACCTCCTGAGAACTGTCCACGATGACTCCAAGATCTTTTTCCTGATTAGTTGTAGCTAAATTAGCCCCCAACATATTTTATGTATAGTTGGGGTTATTTTTTCCAATATGCATTACTTTACATTTATCCACATTAAATTTCATTTGCCATTTTGTTGCCCAATCACTTAGTTTTGTGAGATCTTTTTGAAGTTGTTTACAGTCTGCTTTGGTCCTAACTATCTTGAGCAGTTTAGTATCATCTGCAAACTTTGCCACCTCACTGTTTACCCCTTTCTCCAGGTCATTTATGAATAAATTGAATAGGATTGGTCCTAGGACTGACCCTTGGAGAACACCACTAGTTACCCATCTCCATTCTGAGAATTTACCATTAATTCCTACCTTTGTTCCCTGTCTTTTAACCAGTTCTCAGTCCATGAAAGGACCTTCCCTTTTATCCCATGACAGCTTAATTTACATAAGAGCCTTTGGTGAGGGACCTTGTCAAAGGCTTTCTGGAAATCTAAGTACATTATATCCACTGGATCCCTCTTGTCCACATGTTTGTTGACCCCCTTCAAAGAACTCTATTAGATTAGTAAGACACGATTTCCCTTTACAAAAACCATGTTGACTATTGCTCAACAGTTTGTTTTTCTACGTGTCTGACAATTTTATCCTTAACTAGTGTTTCAACTAATTTGCCCGGTACTGACGTTAGACTTACCAGTCTGTAATTGCCGGGATCACCTCTAGAGCCCTTTTTAAATATTGGTGTTACATTAGCTAACTTCCAGTCACTGCGTACCGGAAATGATTTAAAGGACAGGTTACAAATCTAAGTTAATAGTTCCGCGTTCCACAACTTCGTATTTGAGTTTCTTCAGAACTCTTGGATGAATGCCATCTGGTCCCGGTGACTTTTTAATGTTGAGTTTATCAATTAATTCCAAAACCTCCTCTAGTGACACTTCAATCTGTGACAGTTCCTCAGATTTGTCACCTACAAAAGCCGGCTCAGGTTTGGGAATCTCCCCAACATCCTCAGCTGTGAAACTGAAGCAAAGAATCCATTTAGTTTCTCTGCAATGACTTTATCATCTTTAAGCGCTCCTTTCATATCTCGATCATCCAGGGGCCCCACTGGTTGTTTAGCAGTCTTCCTGCTTCTGATGTACTTAAAAACATTTTGTTATTACCTTTGGAGTTTTTGGCTAGCCGTTCTTCAAACTCCTCTTTGGCTTTTCTTATTATACTCTTGCACTTAATTTGGCGGTGTTTATGCTCCTTTCTATTTGCCTCACTAGGATTTGACTTCCACTTTTTAAAGGAAGTCTTTTTATCTCTTTATCTTTCTTTTTAAATATTGGACTGTAGTTATAAAGGTCAGAATGTGCTTGGCCCAGCAGCAGTTCCAGGCACTAGCACTCCAAGCGCGTGCCTGGGGTGGCAAGCTGCGGGGAGGCGCCCTGCTGGTCCCTGTGAGGGCAGCAGTCAGGCAGCTTTCGGCAGCTTGCCTGAGGGAGGTCCGTCAGTCCCACAGATTCAGCGGCAATTCGGCTGCAGGTACACCGAAGCCGCGGGACCGGCGGACCTCCCGCAGGCGCGCCTCCAAATCTACGGGACTGAGGACCACCTGCAAGCACTCTGCCAAAGGCAGCCTGACTGCTGTGCTTGGGACAGCAAAAATGCTAGAGCTGCCCCTGACTTGGCCTTTATGCAGGAGCCCAGGAGTAGGATGAAACTTTTTCCCCTAAAAGGGAGAGCCATAACTGCAGTCAGAATGGTATCGTTTTACACCTGTGTCGCACTCACATTGCACAGCTGTAAATAACTGCACAAGATGTGAGCAGAATGGGGGCCCATTAGTTGTATTCATTTTTAAGAGGGTCCCCAAGAGACATGAACCCTTTCATCAGTCATCTAGAGTTTTTCTTGTATATGTTTAAATATGGATTGACAATACTATTCATGGTCCTGCTATTAATACCGCTGTAACCAGGAACTGAGATTGTAATCCAGTATAAAAGCTTGTGAAACTACTTTAATTTAATCAGTTGGGAGCTATTTTCTATTCAATTGCTGCCCAATCTGTTTCTGATTTTTGTACTAAATCCTGTGTCATCCAGCCATTGTACTGATAATTTATGATCAGCTCTATCAAAAGCCTTTGTTATATTAAGAAATAAAGCTCCGTAGGCTTGGCCTTGACCCAAGGTTGTTATGTCATCTGCAGACCTTTCAGTAGCAGTAATTCTGCTAAATTTAGAGCTGAAACTATTTCAAAGGATGCTTTATATTTTCATTCAGTAGTGCATCTACAATCTTAACGAGACTTTAAAGATTCAAACCTGGGTGATTATTCATATGTGGCAGAATGGTCTTGAATACCTTGTAATTAGTTTGCAATAACATTAAGAAGAGAAATGCAGGTTAAAGAAAAGTATTGGTGGGCAAGGTTACTCTAAATTTAGGGCTAGATCCACAAAGGGCAGTTAGGCTCAGTATTGCAATGCCTAGAGTTCAGGCACCTTGCTGCCTTGTGGAATCCACAGCCCCCGATTAAATGCCCAGGTTCCCTAAGGCACCTAAGAACAGGATAGGTAAAAGCCAGCATGCTGAGCAGGGAGCCACCTAAGCTAACCAATAGGAACTTCTGAGGTGAGGGGAGTTAGGCACTGACCTACATCTCACAGCTGGGAAGCCACTCCTTGAGTTAGGCACCTAAATCAGGTCAACCTTTTCTCTCAATAACAACAACGAAAAAGGGAGAAGGAGACAATCCCAGTCCTCTTGAACCCAGTAGCCCAGTGGTTTGAGCATTCACATCAGATATGGGAGATGTAGGTACAAATATCAACTTTGCTTGAGAGGAGTCATCGTTGTCATCATCATCATCATCATCATGTTCCCATTACACCTCTGGTGTCTAGGGCAGTGATGAAGTTCCTTCACTCCTGTCTATAGGAAGTAAGGACCTGAAACTGGATCTCCCAGGTGAATGCCCTAGCCACTGGACTATAAGGTATTCTGGTATTCTGGTAAGGTATTCTCATTGGAACAGAGACCTGAAACTCATACCCCAGGTCAGTGTCTTAACCAGTGGACTATAAAGTCATTCTCGCTCTCTTTGGCCCAGTGACTATTCAAGTATTTTATACAAAGGGGAACAGCTTCAGCAGGATAAACTGAGAAAATCCCACCCAAGTATACCCTGTTTCCCTGCACATTCACTAATGACATAGAATACTTAGGTTCAAGTTCCTCCTTGTCTTGAGCAGAGTGAGGATTCAAACCCAGGGCTTCTGTGTTATTCCTGAGATATGAGGCAAACAGGGGATAGCTCCTTCTCCTGGGTCTTGTGCAGTGTTTGGTCCAGTAGGTGTGCTCTAAGGTGGCCGCTGAACATGCCTAACAGATCAGGGCCCACAGGAGAGAGTGGTGGGAAGTGCCTTATTTGTGAATTCTGCTGGGACTTACCCATGAGCTAGGTTTCAGGCATCAGGATTTAAGTGGCGATGTGCATGCCTACTGGCAAAATTTTAGAGGACTTTATTATCAGAGACTTAGGCACCTGTGGAATTTAGGTAGCTCCTGGGTGGGACAGCAGCTGAGCAGGGGTTTTGAGGATCCACATTTTGGATTTAGGTGACTAACTGCCACTTTAGACCCCTGAATCTCTTTATGGATATAACCCTTAGTGTTTCCTGCTGTCCTCAACTTCAGCGTTTGATCTGGAGAGAGCTTGAAGAGGTGCAGAGACACTGTTGCTGTGCTGATGGAGGATCCATTTCTGCAGTTTTTATTGACAACATGTAGCTTTTATTCACAAATAATCCCACTGCAATCAATCCCTTTGCTTTCTGGTTGCAGTGGTACTAATATCTGAACTCAGTGAGACTACTTGCATGAGTAAGGGCTTGATCCAAAACCAATTTAAATAAATAGGAGTCTATCCATTGATTTCATTGGGCTTTGTATCAGGCTTCAAGTGTTATGATGGGCTATGATATCAGAAGCAGGGGAACCCCTGTAAGCAAGCATCTAGTAAGTTTCTGATGCCTTCTCACAAGAGAGAGCTCCATACAAACTTCATGAGGTGGAAGGAAGTATGCTGTGACATGGGATCCTACGAAGGAAAAGTACTCTGTGATAAAATTGAGGCATACTCAGGGCACAATTTGGCACGCACTGGATTTCCATTGCTTCAGAAAAGGAAAAAATTTATAACATCAGAAGCACTAAGAGCAAGTTTTTTCAAAAACATTCAAGTGACCAAGGAGTACTAGTTCTATTGACATTCAGTGGAACTTGTGTTCCTAAATCATTGAGGTGCTTTTGAAAATCCCACCCTCCTGCTTGCAGAAGGGTGAGCAATATCTTTGCTTGGTCTGTGTAAGATAAAGCCCAGATATTAGTCAAACTCTAGTACAAGTAAGCTATAAATAATAATGTATAATACATTCCCCGGTGTACTGTTATGTGCTGTGACAAAGTTCCTCCTTTATCTTGGTGGGTCCTGCGCTTATGGGCGGATTTGCTCACCTCAGTGATCTTCCCCTCTGGTGGAACCCACAGTCTGGGTCAGCTCCTCCTGTGTCTGATCAGGAGTTGCGAGGTTTGGGGGGAACCCAGGCCCGCTCTCTACTCCGGGTTCCAGCCCAGGGCCCTGTGGATTGCAGCTGCCTATAGTGCCTCCTGTAACAGCTGCATGACAGCTACAACTCCCTGGGCTACTTCCCCATGGCCTCCTCCAAACACCTTCTTTATCCTCACCACAGGACCTTCCTCCTGGTGTCTGATAATGCTTGATTGTCTGATAATTCCTCAATCCTCCAGTAGCACACCCTCTCAGTCTCAGCTCCTTCTGCCTCTTGCTTCCTCTCCTCTGGCTCCTCCCTGCCTGACTGGAGTGAGCTCCTTTTTAAACCCAGGTGCCCTGATTAGCCTGCCTTGATTGGCTGCAGATGTTCTAATCAATGTCGCTATCTCCACTGCCTTCTAGAAAGATCTTAATTGGCCCCAGGTGCCTTGATAAACCTGGAGCAACTGCCATTTGGTTACCATGGTATTAGGGATTTGTTTAGCCTGGGGCTAACATACCTGTTCCTCAGTACTTTACTGTAGCCATCTGGCCTTGCCCCATCACAGTGCATGGCATTCACACATAGAAGTAAATGAAAAATATAAATATTCTTTCTTTCTGGAAAGCTGCACCATAACACTCATTTGTTTGTTTGTTTTAAATCCAGAACCTTAACACACAACAACAAAAGCAGATACACAAAGCAGGCTGCTATCAAAGGCAGAGAAGTACAACTCAACCTGCCTTGCTCCAGGTTGTCTTTTTCCAACTATCCAGGATGTCCAATATCACACAGCTTCCCTGAGCACCATCTAGACTCATAGACTCATAGACTCTAGGACTGGAAGGGACCTCGAGAGGTCATCGAGTCCAGTCCCCTGCCCTCATGGCAGGACCATATACTGTCTAGACCATCCCTAATAGACATTTATCTAACCTACTCTTAAATATCTCCAGAGATGGAGATTCCACAACTTTCCTAGGCAATCTATTCCAGTGTTTAACTACCCTGACAGTTAGGAACTTTTTCCTAATGTCCAACCTAAATCTCCCTTGCTGCAGTTTAAGCCCATTGCTTCTTGTTCTATCATTGGAGGCTAAGGTGAACAAGTTTTCTCCCTCCTCCTGATGACACCCTTTTAGATACCTGAAAACTGCTATCATGTCCCCTCTCAGTCTTCTCTTTTCCAAACTAAACAAACCCAATTCCTTCAGCCTTCCTTCATAGGTCATGTTCTCAAGACCTTTAATCATTTTTGTTGCTCTTCTCTGGACCCTCTCCAATTTCTCCACATCTTTCTTGAAATGCAGTGCCCAGAACTGGACACAATACTCCAGTTGAGGCCTAACCAGCGGAGAGTAAAGCGGAAGAATGTCTTCTCGTGTCTTGTTTACAACACACCTGTTAATGCATCCCAGAATCACGTTTGCTTTTTTTGCAACAGTATCACACTGTTGACTCATATTAAGCTTGTGGTCCACTATGACCCCTAGATCTCTTTCTGCCATACTCCTTCCTAGACAGTCTTTTCCCATTCTGTATGTGTGAAACTGATTGTTCCTTCCTAAGTGGAGCACTTTGCATTTATCTTTATTGAACTTCATCCTCTTTACCTCAGACCATTTCTCCAATTTGTCCAGATCATTTTGAATTTTGACCCTGTACTCCAAAGCAGTTGCAATCCCTCCCAGTTTGGTATCGTCCACAAACTTAATAAGCGTACTTTCTATGCCAACATCTAAATCGTTGATGAAGATATTGAACAGAGCTGGTCCCAAAACAGACCCCTGCGGAACCCCACTTGTTATACCTTTCCAGCAGGATTGGGAGCCATTAATAACTACTCTCTGAGTACGGTTATCCAGCCAGTTATGCACCCACCTTATAGTAGCCCCATCTAAATTGTACTTTCCTAGTTTATCTATAAGAATATCATGCGAGACCGTATCAAATGCCTTACTAAAGTCTAGGTATATCACATCCACCGCTTCTCCCTTAGCCACAAGGCTCGTTATCCTATCAAAGAATGCTATCAGATTAGTTCTTTACAAATCCATGCTGGCTATTCCCTATCACCTTACCGCCTTCCAAGTGTTTGCAGATGATTTCTTTAATTACTTGCTCCATTATCTTCCCTGGCACAGAAGTTAAACTAACTGGTCTGTAGTTTCCTGGGTTGTTTTTATTTCCCTTTTTATAGATGGGCACTATATTTGCCCTTTTCCAGTCTTCTGGAATCTCCCCCGTCTCCCATGATTTCCCAAAGATAATAGCTAGAGGCTCAGATACCTCCTCTATTAACTCCTTGAGTATTCTAGGATGCATTTCATCAGGCCCTGGTGACTTGCAGGCATCTAACTTTTCTAAGTGATTTTTTTACTTGCTCTTTTTTTATTTTATCTTCTAAACCTACCCTCTTCCTGTAAGCATTCACTATATTGGACATTCCTTCAGACTTCTCAGTGAAGACCGAAACAAAGAAGTCATTAAGCATCTCTGCCATTTCCAAGTCTCCCGTTACTGTTTCCCCCTCCTCACTGAGCAGTGGGCCTACCCTGTCCTTGGTCTTCCTCTTGCTTCTAATGTATTGATAAAAAGTCTACAATCTAGCCTACAAGCAGGGCCAGGAAACCCTTTATAATGCTGTTCACTTGTATTTTAACGCAGTTTTCAGTACACCACATCTATGTATATAGCATGGCTTTGAGTTGGAAGCTAGTTATGGGCAAGCTGACCATTTTGCTTCTTTCAGAGGCTTTATACCTATTGCAGAATACCACCATTGGAGTGATATCTTTTGACATTTGGTCTCTGTGCAGAAGGAAATTAAAATTGCCATCCTTTAACATAATCCCTGAATGTGGGCAACAGCAGAAGTACTGCCTGCTCTGTCAGGGGCTGAGTCCCCCCATAGTGCAAAGCGCCTCTCTGAAACAAAGATGTGTGCTATCCTATCATCTGTCTCATTTTTCTTCAGCAGAATGGTTATTCAACAAAAATAATCCACAATAGCTCTATGTTATGATTGTCTATGAGTCATGCAGCTGTAGTAAAATCACCTACGAACGTTTTAAGTTCAATACTGCAAATCTGTCCTGGATGTGATTCCTGAAAAAGAAGCCCTATATTTGTACACAAGCAGAATGGCATCTATTGAAAAATAAAATATAGATTAAATATTTTCTTATAATAACTGCCAAAACATAACTCCACATTTGAATTCATGATAAGATAATGGCAGAATTCCCTTGGTAAGAATCCTTGGAGTTTATTTTTCTGTTTCACAGACCATATAACTTTAGGCATATCTTTCTAAACAGTGGACCACGTTCCGCCTGTGTTAGATTCTAGTAATACTATTGGTTGAGGGTAGAATTTGGCTAAGAACAATGAAATACAGCAGTTAATGCATGGCCTAGAGCCTGACTAGAAAACAAGGCTTATAGATACTTCCCAGAGTTCTCTATATAAGGAAATAGTATGAGGTGCATAAAGATTTAAAAAATATCTTTTGAAACTGCTCTCCGTCTTGCTGTAGGCATGCACATTTGTCAAGATAGTGTAAAACCATAGATAAACCTGAATCCAAACTTGTGGCTAATGGTTTGAGTCTAATTATAGAGCAGTTACATTTTGAGTTTTATTTATTGTTTTCAGCTTAGCTAACATCTTTCCATAGCTCTAGCCACCTCCCAGGAAATAAACACATTGCTGACAATTTTTAAAATATTAATATCAAATATTAATATTTTAAAAATATTAATACAACTGGTTGATTCAGATTTACAGCTTCAAATACTGCTTTATAGATTCCCACAAAAGAAAAACCAAATACTTTCCAACCAATAATCAGAGCATTCTTTATTCTCCAGACCCGCCACACATAGATAAGCTTGGAAGGATTGGAATTTTAGTGGTAAACGGCAATAAAAGCCAATTTGACTGCACACACACAAATGATGAAAAAATATTTCCAGCAATAATAATTGAAATTTGCAGATATGCAAAGTAAAAAAAATGCTTCTTGAGACCTTATTAGAGTTAGATTGAAGGATATTGACTTTCAATATTTTCACATGTGAGGTTGACGGCTTGTGTTTTAAGAGTTATAAAGCATTAAGTTTTTGAATCCCAATATCTGTCATTAAATAATTATATTTTGACCCCCTTTGGTGCCTGACTCCACCATAATTTAATACATCTGTGAAATTTCAATCAAGAAAAACTGAAAAAAAATGCTTAAACATAAACTTCAATATTATTTGTCCAACTGACAAAAAAAAAATCTGCTCACTCTATACATAGACCATCCAACTTTCCTAAATGCTTCCTAGAAAAGATGGTCATTTGTAGCATGTCTCCCAGGTTAACATCTGACAGAGCACAGAGGGGAGTGAATTCCAAAGTTGAGAAAACTTTGCTAGTAGCTTCCATTCATTTATATGAAAAGAATAGTTTGTGTCTTTTAGGCACTGTTCTGACCAAGGGCTGGGTGTAAGCAGCACCACCCCTGAAGAGTCATTGTGCTTTGTGTTTCATTATGCACTCTGAAGCACATCTTTCTCCCTGCTTCCTTTTTCTCAGAGGTAGGGTAGTAACTTGCTTCAGTGCTACGCCATCAGCAATTTTTGATATTCTCCATGCCAGCTGAGCAGGCAGAGCCATTTCCCCACCATGTTCTATATCATGTACTCTCTGCAGAGTTTTGTACTCCAACGTGGAAACTAGCCCTAAACCCGTAGACCTCCACATTCTGAGGTAGCCAGGGTTTCTGAATAGCCCCATTGTACAGCCCCACGCAGAATGCATTGCACGAGTGGGATCTTAAGGTGACAAAGGCCTGGATGATGATGATAGCCTTGTCCGCATCAGAACGGCCACACTCCTCTAGTTAGATGTAGATAGTTTTAAAATGCCTTTTTGGCCTACTGTTGCTAATTGTTATTCTAAAGTTGTCCCTTTTCTGTGCACATACACTTTCAGCTCTTTTGATTCTACTGCTGCTAGTGTTTGTTCTAAAATGATGCAGAGTCTGCCTACTCCAGCCTCCACCCCTAATTTATCTAATGCCAGACTGACAGAACTGTTGGCACTCAATTCACTGGCATCCACTCTGCCTCAAGGATGTCTAGGAAACACAGCAGGTCACCTCACAATAAATATGTGGAGCAAGTAGTTGCATTGCAGTAGTGTCTAGCAGCACCAGTCAAGGACACTGCACAGTATTTAACGTACATTCCTAACTCCTAAGAGCTCAAAGCCTAGGACAAGACACAAAAGGTGGGTAAGACAAACAAACAGGAGAAGCGGGAGAGGGATGGGGAGGGGTAAGCAAAGTGAGCCATTTTATACAATAAGCAGGAGTTGTCAACTCACCAGCTGCAGAGTGAAGGCCAAGTGCCATATATGAGATTAGATCACTTTTGGGTGAGGATAGTTGAATAGTATTACAGTAGCAATCAGCAGGATGTCACGCAGCAGTTTAAAAAACCTCATATACTGCATGTACTTTTGTGTACAAGCTGCGGGGATCAGTAGATAAGTGAGTAACTATCTAATCTCTCCTTAAGGATCATAGCTTCTGAAAATAGGGCAACTGTGAAATGTGTAGAGTGCATGATGACACTGGCTTCTTCACAGCCTCTGCTCTGCACATGTCATTCAATGTAATTGTACAGGAATTCCTTAAAGAAAATCAGAATAAAAGATGCTGCATGCTTAAACAGTGCTTGCTTTTTACATGTTTGAATCCCTCCATGCAAAAAATAGCCAATTTCACAGAAAAGCAGACTTTTGGGGCATTGGGGGCATGCAAACCACCTCTGCCCCAAACCCATCGAAACATCAAAGTATAATTCCCAACTCTGGACCTTAGCGTCCAGGATATGGGTACTAGCCTAAAGTCCTCTAAGCTTAATTACCAGCTTAGATTCTGTAGCGCTGCCACCAATCAGGAATTCCAGGGCCTGATACCCTCTGGTCCCCCCAAACCCTTCCCTGGGGTCCCCCAAGACCCAGATTCCTTGAGTCTCAAAACAAAGGGGAATAAACCATTTCCCTTCCCCCTCCTTTCTTCCTCCCAGCTCTTTCCCTCCCTGGGTACACTAGGAGACCCCCCCACCCCACCCCCGAGAGGAATGTTACCTTCCCCCTCCCTTCTTCCCCGGAGAGAGATACAGAGATAAACGCAGAGAGCAGGTTTTTCTTCCCTCCTCCCTTTCCTTTCTCCCACCAATTCCCTGGTGAGTGCAGACTCCCTTCCCTGGAGTTTTACAAAAGATAACGAAAAAATCAATTAGATTCTAAAAAAAAGAGGAAAACTTTAATAAAGAAGGAAAAACATAAAAATTGTCTCTGTAATCAAGATGGTAAATATACAGGGTTTTTAGCTTATAGACAATAGAAAGAAGCTTTCTCCAGCAGAAACACAATTTAAGCTACTTCTAGCAAGTACACATCTGCAAATAAAGAAAAACAAGTTAAAAGACTATAACCGCCTTTATACTTATACTTATACTTATTCTGAATAGATAAGAGACTGTAGCAGGGAGATTGGCAGAAACCTGGTTGCACCTCTAGTCCCGTCCAGGACCCAGAGAGAACAACGCACAAACCCAAAACCCACAAACAAAGGCTTCCCTCCACCTAGATTTGAAAGTATCTCTTGTTTCCTGATTGGTCCTCTGGTCAGGTGTTTGGGTCCCTGTTTGTTAACCCTTTACAGGTAAAAGAGACATTAACCCTTAACTATCTGTTTATGACACTCACTATTTTTGATCATCTCTAATAATAGGCCACATAAATAACCCCTCTCCACCCATTCCTTGATGCTTCTGAAAGGTGAGCATTGTGAGCCACTGCATCCAGTGCTCAGTCCGTCAAAAGAAATAAAAAATTATCTCATCATTTTAGCCTAACAGCTTGAATGGTACAGGCGATCCAAACTCTTCCAGGCATGCTAATGCCCTTTTAAATGATGTCTTGTAAGTACAGCTGTGGCTGAAGAAAAGCTGACAGCTGAGCACTGATATCCATGTTATATAGTAGCTGATTGCTGGTCCCCATATTCATGGCTAAATGCGTAGTACCCACTAGTGCTTTCCCAAGTAACTGACTGATTAATAAAAAACTTGTTGGGATGCAGATACTGTTGCTTAAGAAGAATAAATTTCTAGATGAATACTGTATAATGACATTGACTAGTTAAGGACAGTCTATAAACCAAAATGTTTCCAGAGCTTTTCAAATTATTATTATTTATGCAGGGTTTTACCACAACAGCTATTTAACTGTAAATTCCTTTATTAAATCCAAAGGCTGAGTAGGATTTATGCAATTGCTCTACATATGCGGAAATAATAATAATAAACTTAAATAATAAGCAACAGTAACAAAACATTTATAAGCATTTGATCAAGATATTTACAAATGGGCTAAACCCAGGAGTCTTAGACCCCTGTTGGTCGGCTTCAATGTGATCAGGCGGGTATTAGCAATGAACCCTTTGAGGGCTTAATTTTGTATGCCCTTTAAGAAACATTGCCATTGCCAATGTCAATTATTGGACCTTAGCTGACACCAGATGAAGCAGTTTCTTATAAAGCCAATTATTTACTGCAGCTGGTACCCAATTAACTGTGTTCTATTTCTGTTATTCAGCCCAAACCTTAAATAATGTAACACTGATATTTTGAAGGGTCACTACAAGTTTAAAACAAAAACTCTTCTCATGATTTTTTTCTGTTTTGGTCAAGTGCTTTGGGCCAGTTGCTCATCCTAACAGCCCCCACTCAATTTAAAACTATAGTTCACCCAAATCTAATAGGTGCTTGTATTTCTACAAATGCTGAAAAAGCAATGTTTCTAATACCATATTCTACTTTTATTTCATAAGGAGAACTCCAAAAGGAGTTCAATAGGAGGTTTGCATAACATGTTTTCTAGTAGGGATGGTAGCTCAGAAATAAAGTGAGCCACATTCATTTGGTCTTTCTGGTATTTATTTATGTATTTGTGGCTTCTTTCTAGACAGTCAACTGGTTTGAAGTTGACCCGGTGACTGTGGCATAAGAATTTCACAAATGCATTGATCTGAGAATCATAGGACTAGAAGGGACCTTGAGAGGTCATATATAATTTCATTTGAATTTCTGTCTGTATAAAAAATGATAGGCCATTGCAGAGAGGAACTGGTTCAAGGTAAAAAAAAAACAGAATTATGAATATTTTAAGCAATAAAAGCACTATGTTAACTTTGCTATGATTCATGGGATCATCAAAGTTCATCAATTTTAATATCAGTATTTATTTGTCCAGAACTTGTTGCTGGATGTTCATTGGTCATTCATTATTCTTCTGCTTAAAAGGTCTGTCATCTAGTCAGCAGAAACAGCACCATGTGAATTAGATAACCAACTGTACAATGCAAATAATGAAACCATATATTTCAATGACAAGTTCCAAAACATCACAGAGGTTGAAAAATATTAATTGACGCTATTCAGCAAATGCTAACCTTACAAATAACAAATTCGTTGGCAGCATTCAGGATGAGTTTGTATATGATTCACTAAATGAAAAAGTGACTAATACCTTTATCCATCACAGCACTTAGGCATGCTTAATTTTAACCCTGGAAGTATTCCCGTCGAAGTCTGAATACTTTAGGAAAAGGGCTGGCCAGAACACAAAAAATCAGTTTTGCAAAACATTTTAAGGTTTTTGTTTCTGTTCTGCTGTGGAATAAAACCAAGCCCTTTTGATTTGTTTGTGAAGAAAGCAGAACCATTATCTCAGGGTACTCATCTAGAATGCAAGAGATTCACATCCAAGTCCTTAGTCTGCCTGACCCAACACAGGGACATGAACCTGAGTCTCCCACATCCCAGGAGCATGCCTGAACCACCAGGTTATTGACTATTCTGCATGGGCCTGCCTCATATTTTGACCAGAAACTTAAATCATGATGGAGGCATTTGGTATTTTAATCATGATGGAGGCATTGGTATTTTAAAAATACAACTGTTGAAATGTTCTTGACCAGCTCTACTTAGGAGCTTTTGAAAATCCACCCTTAATTTATAACAAATAATATTCTAAACAAACATCTCAGTGAGCTTTACTGTAGAGGCAATGCTGAATTACAAGATTCTGTATGCATTAAAAGGACTAATGTGCCTGAACAAACTTGTGTTTAAGTGCTACATGTTCCTCCTACTTTTAGGGAAGAGCCTGCTCTTGGAGTCACACTCCCAATATGAGCCTTTTAGGGAAAACAAATTATCAGAGTTTAGATCTTCTGAAGTGACTAAAGAGCAGAATCTGGCCTACTTATACTAAGATAGGGCCTTAGAGTCACCAACAGAGATCAAAGTCCCATGGTTCTCAGTACTGTACACCTAAAACACACTGTCTGTCCCAAAGAGTTTATAATCTAAATAGACAAGACAGATTAAAGGCAGGAGAAAGTAAATATCAATAACCCAATTATGGAACCAAGGCCCAGAGACGAAGTAGGAGGACTTGCCCAAATTCATATAGATGTCTGTGGTAGAATCAGGGACAGAACTCAGATCTAGTCCCCAGCCATGTGCTTTACAATTACTATTATTGTACTTAATTTGTATTGTGGTAGCACCTAGTGATCCCAATCAGGGATCAGCATCACATGATGCCAGGTACTGTACACACACATAATGAAAAGGTATGCCCCAATCTAGTAACTACACAGCCATCTCTCATGGCTTTTGCTCTCCCGTCCCAACCCCAATTTTCCTTGTCAGCTAGCTGTACAGTTCTAATTGTAAAAGCAATGAGGAGTCCTTGTGGCATCGTAGAGACTAACAAATTTATTTGGGCATAAACTTTCGTGGGCTAGAATCAACTTCATCGGATGCATGGAGGGGAGAATACAGGAGCAGAGTCATTACAAAACCTAAACCTAATTTCCCCAATACTAATTTCCCCCTGCTGTTACTCACACTTTCTTGTCAACTGTCTGAAATGGGCCACTCTCATTAGCACTTCAAAAGTTATTTTTCCTCCTTTGGTATCCTGCTGTCAATTGAATTGGCTCGTTAGACTGACCTCACACTTGGTAAGGCAACTCACATCTGTTTATGTATTTATACCTGCTCCTGTATTTTCCATTCCATGCATCTAATTAAGTGGGTTCTAGCCCATGAAAGCTTATGCCCAAATAAATTTGTTAGTCTCTAAGGTGCCACAAGAACTCCTCATTGTTTTTGCTGATACAGACTAATACGGCTACCACTCTGAAACCAGTTCTAATTATGGAGTTCTCAAAAACTATTTCTCTCTTGAATCAGACTTGATTCAAGTAATGCACCAATTTAAGAACAAAATACATTGACCTGATTGGCCTTTCTCAGGGTCCCCTGCTAGTAGGTTCTCTCTTCATTTTATTTAACACTTCCAAACACTCAGTGTTTGATTATTTAAATCACTTTTCATCCCAGAGTGCAGTGGAAAACAGTTTTTGAGGAGTTTGCATTAATTTTTTTAAAGAGTCCCATTCTTTTTCCTTTAGCTCCATTTTTTGTACTGACAGCATGTTACTCAATGTGACTATATACAATAAAGTGCATTGGACATAATTATCTTTTATGTTTGTCTCTTTAGCCTGCCTTCCAGAGACTTATAAGAACTTCACAATGGCTATATATTACAAGCAGGCCACTGAATTAGGGATATAAAGACAAACTTAGAAGACAATGTGTCTAATTCTTCACAGCCTTGCATCTTGTGTAGTCATTTTTGCTGGTGCAAAATGGGTGTAAAACTCTGTCAGATCAGAATGGTAGCTCTTTGAATCCACTTTGACCAGGTTTAAATGACCTCAGAAGGATATAGGGCAGTCAAAGCTCAGTCTCAATATTTTGACTGATATGATATATCTATCTAATCATCTGCAATCATAAGTGTATTTATACTGTCCTCATCACGACTGGAACTGAGTGCAATGTGCTTTACAGAAGGGAACAGCAAGAGCAGGATATCTTAGAACTAAGAAAAAGGAAAAAGAGGGTTTACTCTTTGGGCTACAGTTTATAAATCTTTATATCAGCATCTCTCAGAGGGGTAGCTGTGTTAGTCTGTATTCACAGAAACAACAAGGAGTCCAGTGGCACCTTAAAGACTAACAAATTTGTTTGGGCATAAGCTTTCATGGCTAAAAAATCCACTTCTTTGGGGTTTTTACCCACAAAAGTTTATTCCCAAATAAATCTATTAATCTTTAAGGTGCCACCGGACTCCTCATTGTTTAGATCAGCATCTGACTCCAGGGAAATAAACCCTGAAATCAGGAATACATTTTTATAATAGTGCCCGGGGAGTTCACTGTGCACCAGTACCATTAATGAAAGAGAGCACAATACACTCCCTGTGCACCTCAGTGTGAATGCAGCCTCAAGCATTAGGATTTTCTGGGTCTTTGCTGATTTCCAGCTTTGATTTGCCATCTCAATATTTTTAGCAGGTTCACATCCTTAGTATTAATAACAAATAGCAGCAGTTTTATAAATCAAACACTTTCAACCATCCAATTCTCAGTAAAAGCCATTACAATTTTATTAACGATACCAGTGCTTGGGTAAGCTGCTGGAAAAAACAATCATTTGTGATTTATTGATAAGTGAGATTTACGAAAAAGAGATCCTGCTCCCCCAGAAACATAGCAGCCAATTAGATAAGACATAGCATGCTACACACCTGCATTTTTAAGGGCATGGCCCACACTTATGTCTGTCCATTTGTATAGCTAAACTCCAAAGGAGGTAGTACATGAAAAGTATATGGAAGAAAAAGATTTCACTTTATAAAGCAAACTAGAAGAAGCTGAACTGATAGCATAAAACATGTACAAATGTAAATCAGTATTTTTTAAAGTACTGGCTAAATTTCAACTCCATTGTTTTATCCATTCACTTAATTGTCTTAAGTCTCTCTAAGTTCCTCATAGTAGTATTTAATATTGAAGAACCTAATTTTTTTTGTCTCATCTGGCGATTTTGCTACCACTCTAGATCTCTTTTCGCCAATCATTAATAAATGTGTTAAACAGCACCAGTCCTATTATGGTACCTTGAGGATTATATTCCTGCTTCTGCTACAGAGTTCTTATGCAATGCTGGGGAAATCACTCAAACCAAACTTTTCTCAGGTGGTCACTACTTGCATGTTCCTCATTTCTGAATGCCTGACTTGATATCCTGGTGATAGAGCTAGTCAAAAATTTTGAAACAGAACAGTTGTCTCTCAGAACATGCTGATTTGCGGGAATCAAAACATTCCATGGGAAGATGTTGATTCAGTTGAAACAGAAATCAGACAGGCAGGCTGTGCTGTCAGAAATTTTTCAGCCACCTTTACTTTTGTCAATCACTGCTATCTGGGGGTAATTGCAATAAAGCTAATATTCCCTGCAGGGAGGGCTTCAAACTTTTATGAGGCTCCAGGAGGGAAATACAGGTTGCCTTGATTTAACTATACATTGTTCCATGCAGAAAAAGACCTCACAAAATGCACAAAATATTAAAGAATGAAAGGAAGCATCTGAGAAATCAGCACTGTACCCCAGTGGGTTTGAGAGACAGGAGTTCTTTAAAAAAAAAAAAAAAAAAAAAAAAAAAAAAGCATACAATCCCTTGTGAGGAGAATTTGAAGAACCTCATTTAGCTGGTCAGTTTACAATATGAGAAAGGCTAAGGAGGGAAAGATTGCAGGAGAGAAAATGTTACACAACTGGCAAAATGAAACAGCATATGTGTGCGGGGGGTAGAGAGTGTTTTTTAAGCACTTAAAAAATGATAAAGACTCAAGAGGGAGTTAGTCTGAATACTGTCATTATATAGTTCCCCCTCAAATGTCTTCTTAAACTCCACAGAGGCTTTTCTTCTACATCAACCACTCTATCAGGGGCACAAATTTCTTCACATTAAGAAAGCTCAAAGTCCCCAAACAAAGTCCATTGATTTTACTCTCTTGTCAGGTCACTCCCTGGGTTTTCCTGCCTGCAGACTCAATAAGGAAGCCCCATTCCCAGGTGTTTCTGCTGGGGCCTGCTCACTCCCAGCAGTCTCCATTTCGCCCTAGTCCCAGGCCTTCCTGCCTGGAGCTTTTTCTGCTTTGGCAGGCCACTCGGGTATGTCTACACTGCAGTTAGACTCCTGTGGCTGGCCTGTGCCAACTGATTCAGGCTTGTGGGGCTCAGGCTAAGGGGCTTTTTAATTGCAGTATAGACCAGAGCCCGGGCTTTAGGACCCTGCGAGGTGGGTGGGTCCCAGAGCTCAGGTTGTAGCCCAAACCTGGAAGTCTACACTGCAATGAAACAGACCTAGAGCCTGAACCTCAGGAGCCCAAGTCAGCTGGCACGGGTCAGTCACAGGTTTTTATTTGCAAATATAAACATACCCTCCTAGGCCCTACCTGGCTATGTAACCCAGTGGGCTAGCTTGCCTTTAGTATATTCAGTGCTTTGCAGTATATTCAGCAGTCATGCAAAGAACCTACAGGCCTGTATGCTATAAGGCATTAGCTTCAGCAAGTTAGCATAAGGCTTGAGGCCTGTGACATGTGAATAGATATACTTTGAACAGATAAACAGCCAATGGAAACCCTAAGTATTGGGGAGCTGAAAATAGAGTGTTTAAAGGGAAGTTCTGACCACGAGTACATGATCCAACCACAAGAGTATCATGGCAATGAATTGATGTATATAACAGGTACATGAGCTACATCTGCAGATACTTAACTACAAAGGGGCCATGGTAAGGGATGGATAATAAGTTGAGATCATTGATATACTAACCTATAGAAGAAAGACACTCCAACATTAGTAAGGTGAAGCAATACAAATAAGGAAAAGGGGCAAATCCCCTACGGAATATGCATCAAACATAGTGGCATCAGCGTAACATGTTATAAAAGTTGTATCCCAGCCTACGGGCAGTGGGAGAAGGAGATATAGTCCTTGGAAGGTGCCAGACTGATGGCCACTGGTGATGAAGGGGGACAATGATTGTGATTAAAAAGATATAGCTAACAGTTCAGGATGTTCTACAAGGGATGGTGAGAGTATCTGAATGTTCAGATGTACATTATGTAATATCTTTATCTACCTTACTGAGTTGAGGTGCTTGTGACTATGCATTAAAATGCATTAATAAACTATTTGTAAATGTAGCCGAGTTCCTGTAGTGTGAGTGTTGCAGCTGTGCTCATCGGGGTTCCAGCTATATAATAACTTAAATAGTACTGGGCCTGATCTTGGGACAAGAATCTGTCAACCCTCAAAATAATAACTGAGGATTCTTAAGTCACCTTGATCACTTCGATCGATTGGCCCTTCAGCTCTCATATGGATTGCACCGATCACAACACATCTTCCAGTCTTCTCTTATCCTGCTCTTCCTTCTCCGTGTGCAGCCGTGCCTGTTCATGATAAAATCTTCCCATCTATTTGGATATCGGCCGAGTGGTCACTTCAGTTCCCGTGGGTACCACTCAGTGATGGCTGTAGTCCAGCAACTGTCAGTGAGCCTAGCTATATACCTGGCCCATCACATTTTACTGAACCTGCTTTCAACAACATCCTGCACTCCACTCTGCTCTCTGATCACTTCATTGGAGACTTAGTCGTGGATTGAAATCCCCAAAATTCTTCTTTCCATCGCCCTCTCCATGACAGATAGTTGTTACTTCTTTATCTTTGTCAGCACCCGTGTTTCACTGCCACACAACATTTCTGGCAGTACTGTTGAGTTGGAGACGTTGGTGCATGTTGCCTTGTTGATTTTTCCTGGGAGGACATCCTTGATAGAATTCAATGTGTGCCAAACAGCTTTCTTTCTTTGCAAGAGTTCACCTTCTTGATTATGGCAAATGTTTATTTCTTGGCCCAAATAGCTATATTATTCAACTTTTTCTATTTGATCTCCCTTGACAACTATTTGAGCTTTTGGCAAGGCATCAGACCTCATAAATTTCATTTTAGAGTGGTTCATTTTCCATCCAACTTAGCTGCTGTTCGTGATGAGTTCTCACAGCATTTTCTGTAGTTTGATAGTGGTTTTGACAATCAACACGATATCGTCTGCGAATCTGAGATGATTTAACTGCTCTGCACTGACGCTGTTTCCACCCTTCCAGTTCATCGGCCATACTATCATTTCAAGGTGAAGAATTGGGGGGAAATCATGTCTTCCGGCTTCACACCTTTTTTGCCTGGATGTGAAGGGGAGTATTGAACAGAGTTATATCTGTAATGCAGTCAGAATTTGCTTCCTTTAGTAGTTTGATGTAGTTTGTGTTGATGCCCTATTCTGTGAGAGTTTCAGCACTGCATTGATCTCTATGCTGAACACTTCTTCATAGTGAATGAAAGCAATGAATAAAGGGAATTTGTATTCCCTTGAGTGCTTCAATAGCTGGTTTATAGTGAAGATATGGTCCAACGTACTGAAATACCTTCGAAAACCTGCCTGCTCTCTCGGCTGCTGCTCGTCCAGATTTTGTGGGAGTCAGTTTGTTATTATTTTGGTAAATGGCTTGTAGACATGTGAGAGCAGGCAACATAGTTCTTTAAATCTTCATGATCACTTTTCTTGCACAGCAAAATACCAGCTGGATGGTATCTTTTGTATTTCCAAGAAACGGCTCAAGGTCTGAGCAAGAGTTTTCCAGAGGTCATGACCTCCAACTCTTATCATTTTGGCTGTCAGTCTGTCTTTTCTTGGAACTTTTCCTTCCTTCATTTGGTAAATTGCATCTGGAACTTCACTGATGAGGACTGCTCACTGGTCTGTTGAGCTGTTGATAATGGGACATTTATTTGAGATGCAGACAGTTCAGTGCAGAAATCTCGGCGGACCACTTCCATCCTTGTTCTTCAGTACCATCATTGTCGACCTATACAGCATCAATTCCTGTTTGCATTTTTGAGGCTTCTGTGCTCTTCAGCAGTCTTTAAGAGCCTTTCATTTCAGTACTTCTCAAAGTCCTCTTTTAGTCTTCTTTTTATCAGCTTGCAGAGATAGGCGTACTCAAGTTTGTCACCATCATTTTGCTTCATATTCCTCCACTTCTCTAGCAAATTCCTCATTTCCTCTTAGATTCTTCCCTTTGCTCTTTTCAGCCTTTCTTTCTTGGCTAATTTCACGCATTGTCTCACCTTATCCATGAAGTTTTTATAATGCTCGTCACAGTTATCTATGAGACTCCACTCTTCCTTGGAAATGTTGGCTTTCAGGATTGCTCATCAAATATTTTCGGATGCTATCTCTGATTTGCCATCGCTAGCGCATTCTTCTCCACCTTATGTTGACATTAAGCCTCACTCTGAGCAAGTGATGTCACTACCAGTGTTGAATGATGGCACTATTGAGATGTCTTGATGATGCACTGCTTATTGATCAGAATATAGTCAATCTCATTCTTGTTCTTCGCATTGGGCGCAATTGGACTTTTTTTTTTAACCAGGTGTTACCAATGAACATTTCTTTTGTCTCTGCCAGAATTACCAGTTGCTCTCCTCATGAATTCTGTTCACTGATACCATACCATACCTTCCAATAAACTTTCTGCTTTCTTTCCCTCTTCTGACCTTGGCACTGAAGTATCCCATCACAATCATATATGTGGATTTTAGAGTGAGGATTTCCTCAAGCTTTTAATAGAATTCTTCCACATCATCATATTCGCTTGTGCTTGTGGAAGCATAGATCTGGATAATCTTGAGGGTCTTATTCTGGTTCAGCTGGAGGTACAGCACTCTGATGCATAATGACTTGAACTTGCAGGAGATGATTTTTGAAGTAATCGGTGTATATAATCTATAGATCTGGCTACAGCTAGAGCCTCAGGGTTCTGATTCTGGTTCTGGTTTCCAAACCCCCTGGTATCAAGGTTTCTCCTGGTGAAGCTTTTCTAGTGTCCTACAGTTTCTCAAGTTTCCCCCTTCACTGCAGCTATGCTGCCTTTATAGGGAATTCCCTGATCCAACCCAGGTGTGCCTTTTCAGTAATCAGGATTGGCTAGCCCCAGGCCTTGCAGCCTTTGAAGGGCAAGCCACCCTATTACTGCTCTTGTGGAGGAATACATCCAGCTGAAATAGCCCTTACTTCATATTTTTGAAACTCTTATTGTTTATTATTATTCATTATAATGATTGATTATTTGTATTATGCTAGTGCCTAGGGACCCCAATCAATTATCCAGGTCCCATTGTGCATCATAAATACATGTAACAAAGAAACCAGTTACTGCCTTGGAGAGCTCACAATCTCCATGACAGACAGGACTTAGCAGATGGACAAAACAAACTGAGTCAGTGGGTTTCAGAGGATGAGAGAACCACAAAATTCAGGAGAATTCATTGTCTTGAACTACTAAACTCAAATGTCATTCTAGCCCTAAGAGTAACCTCTTATGTTCAATTTTTTTACACAACTATCTATATGAAATCCATTTGGAATGTTTTTGTGTAACTACAGGGTTTTCTGTGTAGAATCCTCCAGACTTTGATTAACTCATCCACTCTCTTGTAAGATGGTATAGTGATACCCGTGAAAAACAGTAGGGACAAATGTCTGCATATTCATAAGAGCTCATTAACTGAATTTCCACTCATTATCAATGAGAGACTCATATGTTTGCTTGGATAAGTGCAGATTTTCCCGTAGGTCATTTGAATGTATTATTCATTATATTATTCATATATTCAGTTGCATTCATCAAAGGGCTAATGAGATTTTTTAAAAATATTATTTTAATCAATTAAAATCCAAAAATCAATACAGAACAAACAGTTCAAGTGATGATTCCCAGTGCAGAATGGGGTGTACCCAGTTCTGCTATACAAATAACTAATGTAGAAGCTCTTATGTCCAGCTCAGAAGTAGCTAGCTCTCACATATTTCTTTAAAGGTATTTGCATAGGGGTAGGGCAGAAGTCATGAGGAGGGAGCAGCGGGTAGAAGAGGGAGTTATATGAGCCCGGGTAGCTTCAGATGAGGTTAGCCACCTGGGGAATTCAGCAGGAATTTGGGAGAAGTGAGTGGGAAGATAATCAGAGAGTGGTTAGGGAAATTTCTTAGTCAGACTGATCCCAAACTCTAGATTCAAGAAAAGCAACTACTGCAGCATAGACATTTGTTGAGGATAAATAACTTGGCCACTTAAATGTGTCATAGCAGATTCTGCTTAATGGCAACCTTGACATTAGCAACTTCTGGATAATGGCAGCATTTTGCTGGGAACCAATCCCGTCCCATTAGCATGAGTGTTGGTGGGATTTGGATATTGGCAATGGAAAGACACTTATTAGCAACTTTTTTTTAAAAGAAAGGCCTCATCATAAGGCAGATTTCCAAGGCTGCAGCCAGGGAAGGAAGTTCTGGGACTTCCTGGCTACAGCCCCACAAACCCTGCCTGAGGTACTGTGCTGAGCCCATCGCAGCACTTCCTTCTGGGACTACAGCCCAGCAAACTTGACTGAATACAGGAGCCACACAGGACTTAAGGGGCTGTGGACTGGGACAGGAGCCTGCGGACAGAGCAGTAGAGGGGACGGGGACTGCAACCTGGATGCTGGAGCTGCATAGTGTCTCTTCCTGCACTCTCCGGGCTGTGCCCTGTCAGGGTACACAGGGAAGAAGTGCTAGGATATGCTGAGCCCCAAATCCTGGAGAGCACAGGGAGAGGTAAGGTGCAGCCCCCTGGAATCCCAGTGCCTCTGCTCCCAAAAGAAAGCCCTGGCATCCAGGCTGCAGCCCCACTTTGTTGTGGCCCTGCCCGCAGGCAGGTTTGCAGGAAAGGCATGTCCCACAATTTCCTTCCCTGGCTGCTGCCTCACAAACCTACCTTCTGCTTGTTAGCAACTGCTGGGTAATGGCAACTTTTTGCTGGCAACTGAGAATATAACATAAGAATGGCCATACTAGATCAGACCAATGGTCCATCTAGCCCAATATCCTGTCTTCCAATGCCAGGTGCTTCAGAAGGAATGAACAGAACAGTTAATCATAAACTGATCCATTCCCTCTCCACTCTCAGCTTCTGGCAAACAGAGCCTAGGGACACTCAGAGCACCGAGTTGCATCCCTGCCCATCTTGCTTAATAGTCATTGATAGATCTATCCTCCATGAACCTATCTAGTTCTTTTTTTAACCCAGTTTCAGTTTTGGCCTACACGACACTCCCTGGCAAAGAGTTCCACTGGTTGACTGTGTGTTGTGTGAAGAAATACTTCCTTTTGTTTATTTTAAACCTGTTCCCTATTAATTCCATCAGGGGACTTCTAATTCTTGTGTTATGTGGTGGGGTAAATAACACTTCCTTGTTCACTTTCTTCACATCAGTTAAGATTTTATAGACCTCTATCATATTCCCCATTACACATTGCTTTTCCAAGCTGAAAAGTCCCAGTCGTTTTAAATTCTCCTCATATGGAAGCTGTTCCATGCCCCTAATAATTTTTGTTGCCCTTTTCTGAACCTTTTCCAATTCCAATATATCTTTTTTGAGATGGGGTGACCAGATTTTCACTCAGCATTCAAGATGGGGGCATACCATGGATTTATATAGGGGCATTATTATATTTTCTGCTTTATTCTCTATTCCTTTTCTAATGACTCCTAACAGAATGTTCACTTTTTTGACTGTCGCTGCACATTGAGCGGATGTTTTCTGAGGGGTTGCTAATAAGTGAATCTATTTGTATTTCCAAAATACCCAAAGCAATTAGATCATGTCACTGATTAATTATTGTACTTGCTCAATGTAATATTTAAATCAAAGCCCTTTTTAAGCTGCACTAAAAATAGCCTCTCACACAAATTAAACTATTTCCTTAGCACTTGTAAATCAGAAATGGCTAGGACAATTTTTTCTGAAAGTTCATAGGAAAAATCTCCCAGGCTGATGCCTCTTTAGGCAAATTTCAGCTCGGAATGAATTTACATAGCTGACTGGTACACTTGAAAAATACAGAAATGCTGACATAACCTGAACTTTAGAGGCACAATAAAATATGTATATAAATAATAAACATGGTTACAAATAAAAAATATGAGGTAGAGTTTATTTGAAAGTTGCCACTTTGCATTTAGAATGCATCAATATTGTTGTCCCCGTCTTAAAAATATGCTTAAATATTGATGGAGAAGAAACTTATTTGTATCACAAATGATTCTTCATGCTCCAAGTCTGGCTCTCCCAAGCACTTCAAGAGCTTCTGCAGCTTCTATTCATTTCCTATATTAGACTTCGTGAATGTATACAGTGCAGGGCCAAGTGTGAGAAACCTAGTTCCAGGGCTAAGTGGCACAGTGGATTAGCTCAAGAGCCTTTCACCTGAAGTCTATATATATAATTAGGCCACAACTGTTTTTGTTCTCACTTAGCCACATCACAAAACTGCTATGCAATATGGTACCAATGCGAGTCTCTGCTCCATGAAGGTCCAGGAATGCTAGACAGTAATAAGGTGCATTGTCAAAGGGCTGGAGCATGTGCAGGAAAAACCAGCTGAATCCCCAAATGCTTAACTAGTTATTTAACAAAGTGTTACGCATAATATGGATGCTTTGGAGGTAGCCAAGCCCATGAATAAATACATGAGAGTAAGATATCAAGCATAACTTTGTTCCGCAGCACTCATGCGGTAATAGAAAAGAACTCTAGCCACAAAGAGAATATTCTTTCATTATCAAGAATAATCGCAAAAGAAAAAAGAAGAAAGGGGAGATGGTGCTTTGGTCCTTTCTGTGCCTTTTAAAGGATAATTTTTACTAGAACAGACACGCACTGGGGACCTGGATTTTTGTTGATAGAAGCACCCACCTATACTATGCCTGGCTCAGAACATGGCTATTAGAACTTAACACTCAGAAAGACTAAATTCACTCATAAATTAAGAAAAAGTGATCAAGTAGTCTGAGTCTGGTACTTGGTAGATATCACCAAACCAGCCATGACACTTGACTATTTCTTTTTACCAGTCTCAACAGAGAAGCAAAGGATTGGACATGGCGACTGAACTGCACTCTCAGGTCAGGTTGTGACACATCACAAGGCAGTGTAGGGAAAATTGCATTGCTGAGTCCTGCGACTTACCTGTTCATTTGCTAAATAAGGTACTTCATTCTCCAGTCTGGCAGATTTTATTGTGGAGGACATCATGAAAAATTTACTTGCATTCCTTTCCCAGAATTGATGGTTATTCAGGGAGCTCTTGAATGGACAAATTGGCTGTACTTAGTATTTAGGTTGTAAATGTCCAGATTGCTTTTAAACTGAACCTTAATTACCTGCGTTTATAACTTTTACATTGTCATCATTACTTTTCCCTAGGAGCGAAACACATTTCCTAATCAGCTCTAATCATTCTTATGGTCTAGCTTTTTACATCCATCTGGTGGAAGTGACATTCAGGGCAAAGGCGAATCAATCCCTTTGTATCTATAAAAATAATTAGAGGATCAAAATAGAGTTTACAATGAAACTCTGATTTCAGCTTTGGCACTCATATTATATGTTTTATCTGCAAACCCTTTGCAAATGGGTGTAGGCATTATTATCCTCAGTTTACAGATGGGATAACTGAAGCATAAAGTAAGGAGACATAGCAAATATTTGTGAGGACCAGACAAGCTATTCAGAAGCCCAGACCTGTGCTCATTCCCCTAGGCTATGGCTAGCCACAGATTGAGTCTTACAGTTCATAAAATAGAGATATTTGGGATGAATGATTTAGCAATCTATGTCCCATTGTCTTTTAATGGGACTTAGGTGTTTTTGAAAATTTTACCCTTTATATTTAAGGATGACATCCTGGTTTGCTTGAAGTCAATGGTAAAAACTCCATAGACTTCACCAGAATTTCACCCCCAGTTCTTCACTGTGAATAGGACACAGCAATAGTAACTGATATCAGGCCTGTAATGGTCAATTAGGATAGCTGTTCTTGCTGACAACCATGTCTGATGTTAAAGGTGCTGCTACACTGGAATAGTTGCTGCAATCCTTTCCTTAGCTATTTGTTCTATCAGGTGCAGCACTTTGATTCTTAACTGAGCCCTTCCACATGAATGAAACAGGCATGGCAGTTGCTACTTCAGTAAAAGAAAAATATGTTTGTAATTAATGTTCCACAAACCTTCAGTCAGAAATAACTTTAAATCTGTTTAAATCACACTCCGTTCTATACTTGTTTTTTGTTCCGCAGAAGATTCAGTTACCATGGCAACATAATAGCAACACACTCATTTACATAAAAATCATACTAAACACAATCATACACAACTGCCAGTCAGCCTAATTTGGTGGCATATACTGATTCCTCAACCCTGAATGCTAAGCTCAAAATTTACTGAAATAGTGAAAATATTGCGGTTTTGCCATTGAAAATTCAGACTCCTTTTCTGACCCCCATCCTCCCTCAAAGTTTTCACAGAGTCCCACTGGAATAGATCAGAAGTGTGGATTACAGTAATAAAGAATATAAGGCTAAGATTTACAAACTTGTTCCAAAATAAGACCTAATTTTGGTAATTACATAGCTATTTATGCTTTACCAATTAAATAAGGAAAACTGAAATGCTCAAAGTCATTACCAAAAATAATACCATCACATGCTCTTTAGAAGGATACAATTTACAAAATGTATCATATTTTCAGATCTGGATTAAAGAATGTGGGGGCTCTGCACATTACAGAAATTGGGACCTCTGTAAGCATGACAGAGGAGCGGCCAGGCCAAATCTGAGTAAGTGGATCGAATTTGAGCAAGTGGCTTTCCAATTCGGTACACGGGGTCACAGCACCTTTCAATTTTTTGAGAGTCATTTTGGTTTTGTTTTTTTCCCTAGTTGTTGGGGGCGGAGAGAGGTTCCTGAGATGCTGGCCCCGTGAGAGTGCACAGTGTACACATTAGTTAAGGCAGGACGGCATATTTTCATCCTGGTTGATTACAAGCAGCTTGCATTTTTGTTTGTGAAAGGTCAAATTCCTCTGGTATAAGTGGGTGCAAATCTGTCGACTTCACTAGTGTTACACCTTTTCATAATCAGCTGTGAATTTGGTATGAATTGTCATATTCTATTGGAGCATTCTCCCTTGTTTTTCCCCACAAACTCTGATAGGGATTCCTCATCCTCTTCCTCTGTATAATCTATAATGATCCCTCTTCCAACATGAGGAGAAGGTGAATAAGTTTGAGGGACCACAAAGAAGAAGAGAAAAGTGGACGTTTGGATGGTGAGAGACCTTTTGGAAAGATGCCTGTACTTTTTTTCTCACACTAGCGCTGGCTCTGAAGGTTATTTTGGAGTGACATGGCAATTGATCTGAGAAACTTAGTGGAAAAACAATGCATGTTTCTTTTTTGTTTTTTAGATAGTTTATATTGTTACAAGTCAGAAGACTTAGAGAATCCATCAGTAAACAAAGGAAAGCCCTGGAGACAATGAGGAGACAGATATTGACAAACTCAATCTAAATTTTGTGACTTTGTTTCTTTAACAGTTTTAGGCCAACATTACTGTTCTGCAGACACAGTCAATGGAGTCTACAGTCTAAAATGTACAGATGATACAAATCATCTGAATATACCGAATGGCCAGGGACTGCAAAGTCAATTATCTGAAGGGGAAGAGAGTTTGTTGGGTTTTTAATAATTGGTGTATCATTGTTGAAAGACTTCTCAGAATTGTATCTTGACAAAGGATTTGAGGATGATTCTTTGGCCAGGTAAAGGAAGTTATTTTAAGGATAGTGAGGAGTTATACATGTGAATGCAGGGAATTTATGCAGATATTGTACATGACTAAAGCAATCACATGTCAAAGAAGAGTGAATTGTTACTGTGAACCAGATAAGAAAATACTTACAGTTGTGATTAAAAAAAATGTAAAAAATGGTATGTGGCCTGAGAATTCAGAAGTACAAATACAACTTTCAAGAAGAGAAGAGCAGAACAGGCAGGTTTAGGCAGGGGCTAAAGATAAGTACAAGGCTCAATAGAAGGGCAATCAATCTTCTAGGGCACTGATTGTTTAGACTATGAGGAGGGCATAGAACTGACCACAGAAGGGGAAGGTGAAAAGCAGGGACAAATGAGCACTCATTTACCACAGACTTATGCTGTTGACAGCAAAATTAATCAAGGTACCAAGGCATATGAAGAGAAGACATTTTTTTATTGCCTGTACACCAATGCTAGGAGCCTGCGTAATAAACAAAAGGAATTTGAATAACTCTTTTATGATCATAAATTCAGTCTAGTTGGCATTTCTGAAACCTGGTGGAAGATTTGCATGATAAGAATGTTAAACTCACTGATTATAACTTATTTTGGAAGGATTGAGTGGGTAAGGGGAGGGGGAGTAACACTGTCAAAAACGGCATTACCTGTTTCCGAGTCACTGACAACTCAAAAGAAAATGATCTTGAACAATTATGGATCAACAGATAAAGCGAGAGCATGCACTAGTTGATGGCTGCAACTAATTACAGACCACCAAATTACACTAAAAACAGTATGACCAACTCCGTAAACACTTACCTATAATGTGTAGAGAAAAAAAATACCTGTGCTGCCATGGTGGACTTCAATCTGAGTGACATATGAGGGAGGTCTCATGCTGCCAGTACTAAATCAAGAGACATTATTTGCTATGCTCCATTATGTCTTCCCCTTTCTTCTCTGACCCCCATCTCCAACTTTGCAGGATATAATATAATTATATATAATGTTCTATATGCTGGCACAACTTTTCCCCCTTTCCACAGAATATTTCTGAAATTATGCCTCTGAGTGAAACATCCTTGGAATTTCTAAATATTATATATGACAATTTCAAAAAGTGTTGCATCCAGCACAGGAGAATTATATCTTAGACCTCATATTGACATATAAAAATGAATTGATCACAGAACTAAAAATTAGTGATTGCTTAGTGGCAAGTGATTGTGACTAAATTACATTTCTTATGTGCAAATAGAATAAAATCCCAACCAGTAACATATGTTTAGTGCTTCAAAGGGGCCAATTTTCACAAAACTGAAAATAATTATGAGCCAAATCAACTGGGAGAACTATTTTTAATAGAAAAGTGTGAATGACAATTGATTAATGTTTATTATTTTACTAGATGCCCAAAAGCTACATCCAACAATAGATAAAGAAGTCTCCATTTGTTAAAAAACAACAACCTGAGTTAGAGGACAAGTAAAAGATCCATGAAAGCTCATAATAACTTAACTCATGAACTCAGAATAACATGAGATCTGTTGTGCAATTGGGCCTACAAATGTATCTGCATTGTGTTAACCGGTATGTAAATGTTCATAAGATATTACAAAAGCCTATACTATGTTTATGGAAAAAAGGTATAAAAGGGACACAGAATAATTGTATTAGTCTAAACAAAAATGGCCAAGTCGATATGATTCCAGGACTGTGCTGAAAATGTGCTGGTTAAAAACAGGACATGTAGAGCAGGAAATTAATGAGCCAAAACTGGTATGCTGGACATTATACCTAATTGGTTGACGAAATAATCAGGGGTTGGGCTATTCCACCCATCACTCTCTTTGCGGAGGTCCTTAAAAGAAAGAGATTTTTTGGGGAAAGTACCAAAAGAAACAAAAGGGAGACCAGACAGAAAGACCAGACCAAGGTTACTGGAATGAATGTCACCATCATGGCTGCCACCCCTGCATTTCCTGGAACCACAGGCCTTCATCCATCCTGCTCCTGAGAGGTGTCCTGATCAAAATGGGCCAGAGAGAGAGAGGGATCCAGATGGCATCACCACCACTACCAGCTCCAGGTGAATCCCAAACATGACCTGCAATGGCAATTATTGCCATCTTGGATACCATCTAAGAGACTGTCAGACAAGAGGGCTTTTCCTTCTAAGGTTGGGCTTGAACAACAACAGCAGCAGCGAGGACCTCTCCAGCCCACCTCAACTAACTTCTTCTTTCCCCACAAAAGGACAGTTATTGCCCTCTTAGATACCCTCTAAAAGACTGTCAAACAACCGGGAGTTTTTCCTCCTAAAAACCCTCTACAGCTGAAGGGAACAAGGGATGTTGTTAAAATGAAAATCTTGTTTAGTTCTTCACATTTAAACACTTCAGCTATTTTTTCCCCTTCTTTTCTGTGTCTTTAATAAAAAGTTAAAGGGATTTCTATTGGTGTGTTTTCCATGGTCCTAAGCAGGCTGAGGACTTTGTATACCAAAGCCAAGACCTTGTTTAACACAGTTTATTGTTGGTCAATGACAGAATTATGTTAACACCTTTGACCCATATATTCCTGCTAAAGTAAAACCCCAGTTCCCAGTACAATGCTGTGACTGAAAGGGCAAATGTGATCCTTGGATGTATAAACAGAAGAATATTGAGTAGGAGTAGGAGGTAACTTTACCTCTGTATTTGGCACTGGTACAACTGCTGCTGGAATACTGTGTCCAGCTGTTGATAAATTGGAGAGGGCTCAGAGGAGAGCTGGGAGAATGTTTAAAGGATTGGAAAACATGCCTTGTAGTGGCAGATTCAAGGAGTGCAATCTGTTTATTCTAACAAACAGAAAGTGAATAGGTGTCTTGATCACCAAACTGCAAGAACCTACCTGGGGAACAGACATTTGATAACAGAGCTGTAGCAGGGCAGTCTGCCTTTTTAAGGGCTGGGGTGGGGAGGAGGAGGAGGGAGCCACTAGCCTTGTTTTAGGGAGAAGCCCAGCAGGTAGATGCTAGGAATCATCAAACTCAACTGGACAGCATCAAGTAACTGTTTTGGATGATTCCCAACTAAGAGATGTAAGTAAAGACTCCAAGTTCCTGAGAGGGCTGGGAGCACATTCTCCTGTGGCTGCAGAAGTTGGCTATGAGGAGGCTGGTAGGCCTTGTAGGCTCTGTTAGATTGGAAAATATCTAGAGTACAGAGACCCCTCCAAAAACTAGGCTGGGAACAGGGTTGTTACTTAGAGGTGGTGTTCCACATTTTATGTGGGAGTTGTGGTGAATAAACAGGGCTCTGAGATAAGGGTTACAAACTGAACTGGGCATGGCCAATTGTTTTTCCCAAACTGGTGATCATGTTCACCAGTCTACAAGAGGGCCCTTTGATTTAGTAGACAAAGGTAGAACAAGATCCAGTTACTAGAAATTGAAAATAGACAAATTCAAATGTAAAATAAGGTGTTTTTTTTTTAAACAGAGAATGTAATTAACAATTGGAACAATTTACCAAGGATTGTGATGGATTCTCTACAAATGAAATTCTTTAAGTCAAGATTTGATGTTTTGCTAAAAGATATGCTCTAGTTCAACCACATCTATTTTACCTGAAGCAGTGATTAATTCAGGGAAGCCCAAAGGTCTGTGTTATGCTGATCAGACTCAGTTATCACAACGGTCCCTTCTGGTCTTAAAATCAATGAAAGCTGCTTTAGGGCTTGAGGTTGGGATTCAGATTTGACAGCACCAGAACCTTGTAATATGTTCTCATGAGATTTCTGCCACAGATGGTGGTCAACTGATTTTTGTAAAATGCACAGTAATCTCCCAAGAACGGCTATTCTCATGAAGTTTCTGCCATTTGGGGGAAGAAGTTTTGCACAAACAACAGAGATTTCATCTGCATCTGAACCTGGAAATAGTAGAGCCAGCTGGGAAACTGTTTTCCTGTCCCATGAAATTTTTCAAGATTTCAAAACATTTTCCTTCCCAGATCAGGACAAAAGTCCAAATCTCAAAACATTTAGATAACTGAAAATCTGGGGAGGCAGGGGGATGGGTTATTGGGAATGCTTGGGATCAATTAAAATATTTCATTTAGATTTTGACCTCTTTTTTATGATTTAACTTAAATTTTGAAATGAAAAGTCATTTTGAACTAGGAAAACATACCATTTCATATAGAAAATGTCAAAATGGGATGTTTTGGCAATTTTGAAACTTTTTAAAAATTTCCTATGAAAAATTATAGTTTCAATGACTTGGTATTTTATCAAAAAAAATCCCATTTCTAAAACAGTTCTAGAAAATAAGTCTCCTGGCTTTGAGTCAGACTCAATACTATGAAGGCAGTTTTAGGTCCAATTATTGAAATCTGAACTGCTCTAAAATTCAAAGTAATTTAGATTCCATTTCCAGTCTTAATTGTATCAGTCTAAATGAAATTCTGAATAATAAAAGTGTTGACATTAAAGCCTGTGCGACTGCATGCCAAACATCATTAAAAACGAAGAGACCAAGTCCCCTACCCCAAGCAATATTGTCAATGGATCGTATCATTAAAAGTCTTAGTCTTATACATAAGTGGGACGTGATCAGCACTGCCTAACAGGTGGCATTAAACTGTGGCTCTTCAGGCGTGTTTGAACAATTATTAACAGCAAAATGAGTTTGAGAAGCATTAGCTCAGTGCCTGCTCATTACTCCTGCTGCATTCTGTACTTCATGGAGTGTGGAGAATGTTAAGTTCTAAAAGCATCACTGTGCTCCCAGACAATAACCCTTGCAATGCTATATAACCCCATAAAAATAATTCATATTTTAGGATCTTGTAGTACTGCCTTCACAGACAGCATATGGTAGTTTATTATTATTCAGACTACACTGGATATTGTTAATCTTTCCTTAGGCAAAAGAGGAACCTAATTGTGATACTTAATGATATTTTCTCTATGAATAAAGAGTAATAGCTAATTCATGATCTACGATATTTGGACATTGATTTACTCTCTGCTTGATGAACTAAATGCGTTCCAGGTGATAGAGATTATACATGTAGCTTTTCTATTGTTCAGTCAGAAATTAAACTAGATCTGTAATCATGTCCTGAATTTCTGCTTGTGGTATTACATGGTTTTATTCATATTGCTTGGCTTGATGGACCTGCATTTTTTGTGACGACTGCTCAATATTATTTGTACCTCGCAATAGTAAAATGAAAAATCAATCGTTTTCATTAGTTCTGTATTTGAAAGAGCATACAAAATGCTATTTTCTGCTCTGCAATGAAAATGTCATTATGACTAGACGTGGTCTAAAAGCAATTCTGATGCTGGCAGCAGTGCTTGGATGAGTAGGATGCTATAACTTCACATGGCCTATTTTGAGGGGAAGCATTATGCTCTGTAGTAGTGCTGCAAACAAAGAACACTTAGGTTTTCAGAATAAAGTTATCATTATAAGGGTCAAACTCTTTTTAATCACTCGAACAAAGCACTGTAGTAACTCAGGCTTTATTGTTTGGGAGTTTATATCTTTGGGGTTGCCTTCTTGCATGCAGCTATATACACAGGTGTTGGTCTATCTCCCCTGTACTCTCAAAGAGCTAAAGGGGACTTAACAGAAATTGTGTAGTGTAGCTGAAGACTGTAGAATATGTGCAACCAAATTTCAAATCAACTACTTTAAAATGTAGGGGTACAATACATAACAAGTTCTTTAGGACACGATCATTAGTCTTTTCAGTTTCACACAGTTATTTAAACTAGTGAAAAAGATTCATTTTTAAACATTTTATTTCATACATGTGTGTCAATAATTTGAAAAAATTGCCAGTATGAATAATTTAGACCTCTAACACATTTCATGAATGTTTCCAAGCTTAACGCTACCATTCAAAATCATTGGATGAAATAAATTTAAACACATACTAGTCATCAGATTTTCAAAACAGACACGTCATTCAACAAAACTTTAACATTTTATTGGGCTCTTGAAAATGCTAGTTCCGTCAAAGAAAATGAAAGGTTATTGCCTACGGAAGAACAAATAACGTCAAATGTAAATTATCTGATGCTGACTCAGTAAATAAACAAGAGATAGCTTCAATGTTATACTTCCTAATGTTGTTACACGAGAAAAAAAAATCTTTACAATGGCAAACATTTAAATAAGAGTCAGTTCAGTTATGAGTTATAATTTAGCGCCAAATCCTGGTCCTACTTGAGTCAAAGACAAATCTCTCATTGGCATTAATGAGACCTTAAATCCCCTCATTACATTAATCTCTTTTATTTACGCATGTGTCTTGTCATATATATATATATTCTTTAAAACAACCCTCAAAGTTCCTATTATGAAAACATGCTTTTGGAATTTGCTTGTCTCCCTCACCCCCATATTATTATACATGGCTCTGTGAGATTTAAAAAAAAGACCTATAACTTATGTAACAAAAACACAATTACTACTACTGCTAGCCATTTGCAATTAATGGGCTCACTATATTTCATAAGAAAAAATGCATATTTGATATTATTTAAGACACCAGTCTCTGGACTGTGTACAATACACACACACACACACACATTGTCCATGCCTAGAACAATTATTAATCTAGATTGTGTGTTCCTAAGGGCTGGCATCATCTTTTTGTTGTGTTTGCATAGCACCTGCCACAATAGAATCCTGGTCCAAGATACAGGCTTTTAGGCTACAATACTATGATAATACAAATAAAACTCAAAGCCACCCCTGGAGACCCATAGAATCTGTTATTTAACATATCATGCTCACAAGTTACCTGTAATATAACACTTCAGAATTAGTAAATTTACATGTTGGAATGTGTGCAAATGTGCCTGTCTGCTCTTGTGTGTATGCACCTGTGTGAACACGTGTGTCATTACTCACACTGGAGAAACCCTGTCATCAGAGCAATGTATAGCCATCTGAGAAAAACACTTAAGTAGCAGGGTGACCTCAGTCATTTTATATTTCTCTAGGCCTTAGGAGCATTCATTCTAGAGTGCTTGAGATCAAAGATTGTTCCATGGCGATGCACACTAGTGATACACACAGAAAAACATGTTTTGGAGAGGTCAGAATAAACGACCGCATAAGCCCAAGCACATTTTCTTTGGTTATCAATATTTTAAGGGAGACAGATACATTTATTCCCCTGCCTTTCATCTTCTCTGCATCTCCAAGAAGCATTTACAACATCCTATTTTTATTGTTCTTTTTTAAATAAGAGAAAGTCTTTCTAGAGTCATGACTGCCAGGCTAGCTCATCCACGATTGTGCTCAATTGTTGGATCTTCCAAAGGCAGGTCTTCCTCTCTCTGACTGAGTAAGATCTGGCAAAATCATTTCGGCACAACATAGCAATTGGATAAACAAGTCAACTGCAGAAGTCACATCAATAACAGGCAAATGATACTTAAAGAAATCCAAACTTGTTTAGTGTCCTGTGAGCTGGGCTGGTTGTTTTCAGATCAGAGATATGCATTGCACTCTGAGGTGCTTGTGACTCAGGAATGCTCCATACTATGGAATGTGGAGAGTAATCAGCCCAGTAAGAGTTGTTCAACTTACTAGGCCAGAACAGCAGATTTGGTGGGAGAGCCATAAAGGAATGACAGGGGAAGGCTTTGGGAGCAAAAGGTGTCAGACAAGGTTGAGTGGAAGGGAAAAAAGAGGAGTGGGTGAGGAGAGGATGGTGTTGGGTTCAGACATGAAAAAGAGATTGAAACTTGGAGGATGGGGAAATTTACTCACCCAGTACTAAGTAGATTTCATGAAATATTGTAAAAAGCAAACATGGTAAATGAGTTACCCCTATGAGCTCTCTTTGAGTCCCACAGGTCTATAGTAATATATTCATAGCATGCTGTTAGTCATCTTTCAAGTGAGTGGATTTTATCCTCACAATTACATTCACTAATGTCACAGGTCAACTCTGACACTCTTTATTATTCTCCATTTCAGGTGAAGAAGAACAAAAGTCTTGTCTTCTTTCACATACTAAAAATACAGTAAACCAGAAAATTGTCAAGTTGGTCCATGGTAGTTTCATATTACATATCACTAAAATCAGTCTTCATTTAACTTTTAGTAAGACAAATGGGATCACCATCCATTTTAGCCATAGAGTATAACAGTAGAATGAGTGAAGATGAGGGGTAAGATGGTGAAACAACTGTAGTAGATTGAACATATGGTCTAATTTGAAGATATGAATGACTATTCAATGCACATTAGTGTGGTTATACTGTAAAAAGATCTGTTTAAAAATACAACTTCCAGTTATGTGCTACTCAAAGATTTCATCTTTAAGGGAGTTGAGTTTTAATGTGATATAGGAAAACTTTTGGAAGTTCACTCAAGCCTTCCTCAGTCTTTAGCAGAAAAAGACAATATGCTGCTGCTTAGCACCATTCATTAAAATTCCAGGTTCTGAATCCATAGAAAATCATTATTTTTCCACCTATGGTCCTATTTTCAAATTATAAACTAAAACTAATAAGGGTATTTTAGGTCACAGACAACAGTCATCAGGTTTCATGAGAAATTTTTCCTCGCTATTTTGATTACTTTAAAAGATTTGTTGCTTTAAGATACATTTTTTTTCTTGTTTGATAAAACCTGTAGTGGATTATTTTGCCTACAGGCAATCTTCATTATTTCAATAGCTTGACTGATTGTTTAGTTAAAATTTTAGGTAAGGTTCTTGAGAAATTATTTAAGTTGCTGATAACTAAAACTATTTTCTTAGTTGCAAATTGGAGATTTCTTTGGTTTCCATGTGGCCTCCATTTTTGCAATTAGATTACTTATGTTTTTTTTAAGTCCATTATATCCATTATTTTTACCTTAAAGCAGGGTTTTCCTCTGAAATCTGCTTTGCAGATCTGTATTGCATGTTCTGTATTTGTTCCTTATCTGGAAATCACATTAATGTCAGTTGGATTTCTATTAAATGAATGTACCATATACAGTTGTCCCACAATGCAGAATGAAGAAAATATTTTAATTTTATATCTTGGATTGTTAATGCCTATAAAACTCATGCCTCTTCCTTTGACATTTCTGTAATCTTTTAGAATAGAAGCTGCGTAATTTTCATTATTGATGATCCATGTACTTTAAATAAGTAGCTGTAAAACTGTACTGTGTGCAACTTGGCATGTACATGGTACTGCTGTACACACTAACAAAAACTACTAGCAAGAAATTTTAGATAACTAGGGACTAATGCAGCTATTCAGGAGGCTGAGTGACAAATTGAGGTCACTCAAAAGGAGTTGATCTGATCAAAGTTAAAAGAAAATCTAAAATGCAATTTAGATGCATACTGCAATCTACAGTAGTTTTTAAAAGCCTTGGGCCAGCACACAGCTTTTACTTACTACGATAGTGCCAACATGAGGGACATAAGTGCTTCCAGTTTTTTTAATGCCGAGATGATTTCCTCCCCACACCAAGACCATCAGCGGCTTTAATAGTATCCAAACAGTGCACCGCCTAGCCTTTCTTTAGACTCTCAGGGGCTAGGTCTCTTCTCACATCAGTTTCACACTTCTGTAACTCCATGAACTTCGGCGAAGCTATGGTAATCCTGATTCTCACTTGTACAGGGGAGCTTCAGACCCTTGATGCACCATTTGTTTGTCAAATGTTTCTGTAATTAAACAAATGGGGGAGAATGTGTCCTGGACCCAAATTTACACACAACCAAGACCACTGCAATTGCCTGCATGGCTTGATCTCCATTGCTCACTGTGAGAAATGTTGTGTGGTATGAGGAAGATATGAAAATCGACCCACTGCTAATGTTGTGGTAATAAATCTGGTACCTAGATTAGAGTTTTCTTTTACTATGTCAATAGCATCATATTCTGACATTCCCCAGGGTACAATCTGGACTGTTGAACAGCAGTGTCCCCTGAACTCTCTAGCCTGGGGTGCCTTTTACACTGCTTTGCTGCCAAAGCAGCCACACCTGGCCTGCCCACATACAGCCACTAGCACGTAAAATTACTCACAGCTTTGTTACATGAATAACGAGCCTTGTGGATAAGGGAGAAGCAGTGGATGTGATATACCTAGACTTTAGTAAGGCATTTGATATGGTCTCGCATGATATTCTTATAGATAAACTAGGAAAGTACAATTTAGATGGGGCTACTATAAGGTGGGTGTGCATAACTGGCTGGATAACTGTACTCAGAGAGTAGTTGTTAATGGCTCCCAATCCTGCTGGAAAGGTATAACAAGTGGGGTTCCACAGGGGTCTGTTTTGGGACCGGTTCTGTTCAATATCTTCATCAACGATTTAGATGTTGGCATAGAAAGTACGCTTATTAAGTTTGCGGACGATACCAAACTGGGAGGGATTGCAACTGTTTTGGAGGACAGGGTCAAAATTCAAAATGATCTGGACAAATTGGAGAAATGGTCTGAGGTAAACAGGATGAAGTTCAATAAAGATAAATGCAAAGTGCTCCACTTAGGAAGGAACAATCAGTTTCACACATACAGAATGGGAGGAGACTGTCTAGGAAGGAGTATAGCAGAAAGAGATCTAGGGGTCATAGTAGACCACAAGCTTAATATGAGTCAACGGTGTGATACTGTTGCAAAAAAAGCAAACGTGATTCTGGGATGCATTAACAGGTGTGTTGTAAACAAGACACAAGAAGTCATTCTTCTGCTTTACTCTGCGTTGGTCAGGCCTCAGCTGGAGTATTGTGTCCAGTTCTGGGCACCGCATTTCAAAAAAGATGTGGAGAAATTGGAGAGGGTCCAGAGAAGAGCAACAAGAATGATTAAAGGTCTTGAGAACATGACCTATGAAGGAAGGCTGAAGGAATTGGGTTTGTTTAGTTTGGAAAAGAGAAGACTGAGAGGGGACATGATAGCAGTTTTCAGGTATCTAAAAGGGTGTCATCAGGAGGAGGGAGAAAACTTGTTCACCTTAGCCTCCAATGATAGAACAAGAAGCAATGGGCTTAAACTGCAGCAAGGGAGATTTAGGTTGGACATTAGGAAAAAGTTCCTAACTGTCAGGGTAGTTAAACACTGGACTAGATTGCCTAGGGAAGTTGTGGAATCTCCATCTCTGGAGATATTTAAGAGTAGGTTAGATAAATGTCTATTAGGGATGGTCTAGACAGTATTTGGTCCTGCCATGAGGGCAGGGGACTGGACTCGATGACCTCTCGAGGTCCCTTCCAGTCCTAGAGTCTATGAATCTATGAATCTATGAATGCTCTCCCAGCCATTCATGAATTTCATACTGGGCGACACTCAAATATTCTTTAGATCTTTAGGCATCTTTAAATACCTTTAAAAATCTGGATGCTGATCTGCAAAATGCAATTACGATACTACCATCCTTTAGAAGAGGCTTTGAGATCTATGAATTAAAATAGGTATATGAGAGCTAAGAAAAGTGACTATGTAGCAGTATCTGAAATCATTATAGTTTTTTTTCTCTGTATGTAGAAGACATAATTGTATGATCACTCTGTGGAATCCAGTGGCAAGGGGTAACTACTTAATGGCAATCACTGTTGACTGTAAGCCCTTTGGGGATAAAGATTTTCTCCCCTACATGGTTCGTGTGCAGCACTAAGAATGTTGACAGCACCCAACCAATAATGATCCATTTTAAAGAGGAACTGAAGCGTTCAATGTTCTTTTTTCTGTGTGTGACAGGGATTTTGTGAGCAATTTTGGGGGAGCCCTTAAAAATGGCAGCTGTTGAAATGCTTGGAGATTCTTCTAACCCTAAAGCAGAAATACAGTTCTTTCTACTGGAAAGGCAGAGTGCTGATTACTGTACATACTGTCTGCCATGTGATTGGAGAAGGGGTCCAAGCAAGTTTATGCCCTGTCTGTCATTGTAACCCACATATCTCCTGGGTGTGGGGTTCTGTCCCATCTAGTGGCACCAAGACCACTTAGAGAGAAAGCTTAATAAGTCTACTTTACAGTCTTACCTAAGAGCCATATGGCTTGAGACTCATGCATTTAACACTAGAGGTCCCAGGTTCTATACGACCTGTTGACAACCAAGGTCTGTCAGTGTTACATAATAACCTTATCAGACCACATCTGTTGCAATAATAATCACAAAAGGACATTTACAAAACACAGAAATAAAAGCTGATGTGCTGTATACTATAAGTGCAGCAGTAGATATAACATTATATTCTTCCCTTGTCAATTATTGAGAGTTATTCTGTTCTCATACCTCACAGATCCCCAGCTCAGTAACAAATAAGATAATACAATCATTATTGCTTTCACATATAACCTCTTAGAGCCTGATAACCACAGAGAATTGTATCTTCTATAGGGTAGGAGCAAAAGGGCTCTCCACAGGTTAGGGTGGTTTACATACATAAATCAGAAAACCCACACAATTTTATACCTTCTCAAAGACAGGACACGTAGGCACTGTAAGGACAGCACTTTGTAAAATACTATGGTATACTATTTCTTTTCCACTTCTTGCTTACAGAGCTATATTTCTGATACAATTTGGACACCACTGTGCTGATGTGTATAGCATTAAAACCTAGATAGAAAACAAAATGTACAAATGGTGGTATTATGTACTTTACTAACACAAGGGAACCTTTTATGCCAACTATTCAATAATACATTTGGTACTAAGGAATACTGAAATGTTAACAATCACAAAGAACATAGAAAATATTGTTAAGGGGCCCCGAGAGAGAATGCTGTACTTTGTCATGTTTACTGTGTGGTAGCAAACCTGATCTGAGACTAATTAAGGCTTTTCCACATTGAGCTTTCAATCTCTGTGAACAAGATCTCAGTTTATGGAGAAAGTTTGTGTGCTCAATCGTGGATAAGGACTCCTAGCAGCTTGTGTAGAGCAACATTGTGATCTGAGGGGGAAACGGTGAAGCCAGTCAAATCCGAAATCAGGTGTTTGGCAGGGAAGGTGCACCCATAGGAAAGTGAAATGGCCACTGTGAGTTGTGGGATGATGGTAGCCTAGTTGGAGAGGGAGGGATAACTCTAGTGGTTTGAGCATTAGCCTGCTTAAACCCAGAGTTGTAAATTTAATCCTTGAGGGGGGCCATTTGGGGCAAAAATCTGGGGATTTATCCCCCTTTAAGCAGGGGTTTGGACTAGATGACTTCCTGAGGTCCCTTCCAACCCTGACATTCTATGATAGTGATACTTGCCATGGAATCATTCTGAAGTTCCAGCCACAGAAAGCCAAAAGGCCTCAGGAAAACCCATTAGTCAAGGTCAGGTGAGACGAAGAATCTTGTCTCCACTTTACACCAGCTGTCCAGACACATTGAAATCCCTATCAAAGGGATAAAACAAAGGAAATTCTGAATGAGAAAGCTTTAATTCAGCTGCATTGTGACTGGGCTTTTTTGCACAGATGGTCTCAGAACACAAGGAGATATTTCATACACTTTGCATATTTGAAACAATACTTGCTCTAAAGATTACCAGTGAGGCAATTGAGTAACTGAACTTCATCACAATATCCTTTTTGTCTTCTTTCCTGTTGTTGCAGGTGATTACATAGTCATGACTATATACTTTGATTTAAGTAGAAGAATGGGATACTTCACTATTCAAACATACATACCCTGCATCTTAACAGTTGTGTTATCCTGGGTATCATTCTGGATTAAAAAAGATGCCACACCAGCAAGAACAGCACTAGGTAAGGTCTTAATTCTTTCTGTTCTATTACAGTGTTGAATATTAACAAATATCCTGCTTTACCATTTGAAAATTTCATCTCCTTTCCAATTAGGAGACCAACATCTCTAGACACTAGATATGTACTGTACATCATCACAGCCAGCTCCTACAGGCCCAAAATCCAGTTGTGACAGGGGAATTTGTTTTTTTATTTTTTAAGGGACAATTAAAAAATAAATGACTCTGCCACCTGTTTTGTTTGCATAATAGCTCAGAATGAATAATTGCCTCGCTAATCCTTCTGTGGTTTCTCTAGTAGGATTTTTGAATGATAGGCACAGTAGCCTGCTTCCTTCCTTCCATCCTTAAGCTGCTGTTCCTTATGTTATATTTATAGACAGACAAATGTTGATGGAATAAGAAGAAATTTGTCCAAAATGATGATGCTTGAGTGCCTAGAGCTAGGTACATAAATAAGAGTCCTGTTTTTCAGAGGTGCTGGCAGCTCTCCAACACTTCTGAAAATCAGGTCACTTATATAAGTGCCAAAGTTTGGATTTAAGTGCTTAAATTTAGGCTATGTTAAAAATAATTGGGCAGAATTTTCAACGTCTAACACAAAAACTGCAGGCTGTGCAAGTTTCAGGAACACGGGCAGGGTTGTAACAGGAGATTAACTATGTACACATTAAAACATAAGGAAAGACCTTGGGACTCCATTGCGGCTGTTATGCCAGAGCCCTGGTCAGTGCACCCATCCCAGGGATAGCACATGGAAGATTTTGCCTCAAGGAAGCATAATCTTTCCAAGAGCTGCTCTGCACCCAATGAGATACTCACTTTGCACAACTCTTATGCTGACACAAATAGCCTCTCTTTTTCGAGACAATACCGGGGGTGAGGGATGGCAGATGGAGGGGGATCAAGGCTGTAGTCTCACTACCCCCTTTTGGCTGAGTAATTCCCTAGGAATGAACAGGTACTGCTGTTGGGTCGGGGGGCTCTTATAACGGGGGGAGGCTTTTTTCACAAAGCTTTCTGACCCTTCTAGCAGTTATGCACAGGTCATCACCATCTGCCCCTTTTCTGTATAGGAAAAATTCTTTAAAAATGACTTATTGAACTGAAAATGATCACGAGTCCTTATCTAAGCCTGTTTCTGCAAGCTATCTTGCTAAGATCACACTGGGGAGCTAGACTCTTAGAGGAATTCCTCATTCCCACCAGTTTGTTCTCTCACAAAGTCGCAAGGGGAAGCCATTTAATTCAAGACTGCAACATTTATTGGCTGTTCAGAGTGCCTCAGTCCAGCATTATCATTTCTTCCAGCAAATGAGTGAATCAGGGCAGCCACCCACCTCCTGAGTGATGTAGCTTCCAGCTCAGAACACAGAGCTCTGGAGGCAATTAAGATGAAAATTTCAAATGTGCTTAAACTCACCAGAAGGCTTTGGACTCCTAAATCCCTTAAGCACATTTGAAAATTTTAGCAGAGTCCGTAACTCAATAAGGCATGTTGCTGTGCAGCCATTTATTAAGGTTTGTCAGCACCTGCCTTGAAACATTCTGTATCACATAAATGAGCAAAACTAACATCTTAAAATGATGGTCTAGCTCATCACAATGAATGACAGCAGAAATATGTTACTAAAAATATGTTTTAAGTATAGGCTTTCCACTAGCTACCACTTTGTTTCAGCAATGAATCCAACCGTCAGATGTTCCTGCTGTAAGTACACAACCCATCTTGTTACAGGGTTAAATGAGCCTTTATTCTTAGTGAGTGACCGGGGACATCTCTTCAAGTCATAGATGGTTCATTATGATGGAGGTATGCAACAGGAGCAGTAACAGGAAGAGACTTGGGAGAACTTGCAGTAAGACTGCTGAGAGCATACATTAGTTAATTAAAAACAAATAATGCAAGACTAAAAAAATCACTTCCCATGAGGTCAACACAAAATTATAAACGTCCTAACTCCACTCCAGAAATTCACAAACCTTAGCAAACCTTTTGACAAATGTGTTCTGATTTTCTGCTCGGGTGTAACACTCCAAATCCTGCCAAGTGTTGCATTGGTAAGCTTTGAATTGAACAGCTATATACTGTAAATGTCCTTCAGAATTCCAGATATGCATAATTTGAACCCCATTTTCCAGAAACAAAAGACTGGAGGCCCAATTCTTATTTACAGTATTGTGTCTCTCCATTGCCACTCTAGCAGTAGAAAGGGGCTTTCAAATTTACACCCATTTTCAACGGCCAATGAGGTATAAGGAGGCCTCAGTGGAAATGAGAATAAGGCCTTATGGTACTAATGCAATTCTCTTAAATTAGCTGCATCAATAGAGACAAGGAAGGATTAACCACATTGTGTCAGTAAACGTGTGAGACAATATTGTGTACTGAAGAATCACAAATCACCCATCTGGATTCTGTTTCACAATGCCTGATTTTCATTAAAAACAACAAGCCAGGAGAAAAAAAAGTGTCAAGTGCTTTCTCCTACTAGAAACAGCTTGCTTGTGCGCTATCTCTCAGGAAGCTCCTGTACTTATACTGCATAGGTCCATTTCCAAACTAATTAGACAAGCGTGAAGGTTAGAATTTTAGTCACACCAATGTATTGTCTTGAATATTCCTGAAGACCTCTAGCCAATAGGAACGAGACATTCTGATAGCAATGGGTGAGTGTCAAATTAGAAACTAAGCTGAAGTTTTCCAAGCAGTCTGGACGAATTAGGTGCTCAACTCTCTTTGGTTAGATAGAGTCCAGAGAAGTCCATGTGGATACACTCTGAGAAATAATTAAACCATTAGTTACTCGTCTAAAAATATAAATTACATCAAGCGACGAGAAAGTAGTGATAGGTGGGACATATGTCCTTGTGCACCATCAGAGCCCAAATGTCTCCCAATCGTCAGTTTACTGTAAATCTTCAGAATAGCCACATTAGTTGCTTTAGTGCACTTACACAATTTGAACAGGAAATCTGTCTGAAATGAAAAGCAGCATACATTGTACTCGCTTCTAAAAATAGTATAGTGTGCATTTGTGTGTAACACAGCTAACGGCTACTCAGTGAAATCATCCCAGGTTTTCTAGATCATTAATGCTAATCAGTCTAAATGATTTATAGACGGCGGGAAAGGGGGCAGATTTGCTCCTGATGTAACTTCATTGACTTAAATGGCGTTACATCAGGGGAAAAAATTCACTCCCTGAAATGAATGAGTAATGTGCTGAGCTATTGGCAACTGCTCTGGGTTGTATGAAATAAAGGCTTTACCCTCTTCTGCACAGCTATCAGTAATGAGCTGCTTATATAATGAAATAATGAAATACAGGATATTTAGTTCTGAGAGGACAATAGACTGTAGTAATAATCCCTATTACGGCACATACACAAACACTAGCACCTGAATATGAAGATCTCAAAGGGTTTTATTTTTGTTTGGTTGGTTTGTTTGGTTTTTTAGAAAGATGGGTGTTATTTTTTCTGCTTTACAAACCAAGGGATGAGGAACAGAGAGATGAAGTTACCCTCAGATCATACTGAGTCAGTGTCAGAGATAGGCAGATAACGCACGAGACCTGACTGCTAGTTATGTGTTCTAACCACTAGACTATGCTGCCTCCTTGTGTAAATGCCTCTATCTACAGGGCTGGAATTGCTTTCTAATATTTATACTTCTCATTAACTATGAAAATTACCTTCTTCCAAAACTACCAATCTAGATATGTTGGCAGGCATTTAAAGAGAAGAAAAATTATACTGGATAAACTATGGGGGTGTTTTTTATTGAATTCAGAGGGCTTAATTTAACTGAAGTTTTCAGCAAACTGCCTTCTTTTGATATATATATATATATATATACACACACATATATATATAGGTAGGGTGTTAGCACATTCCATTATCTGATACTATTATGGTTATGTTACCATGTAGCATCTGAAATTGCAAGTGTCAAATATACAGCAGTCGTCAAGCCCGACGATGGCACTTAATAAAAACTCACATCACTTTCCTTTCACTTCCATCCTTCAGTCACTTACCTTTTGAAAATGAATTTAGTGCTCATGAAAGGTGCCAAGACTGGAAGACGAAGAAAATAAAATCCTTACCTTCAAAACTAGCTACAGCTTGGGCAACAGTAGTACAATCTTCCCCATGCTACCCCCTCAACATACCATTATTCTTGCCTGACAGAAGATACCCTTCGATGTAAGAGGGTAATTGAGCCTCTCTGACCATGTAATTCATGAGTCCTCTGAGATGGCCAAATTCAGACCACGAATTTTCTTTGCATAGTGAAGTCTTGTAAGCAGCTATCAGATGGTAAAATATTAATGTAAGTATTGATCATAATTAAATTCATACCAGTGACCTAAAGGTAAAACATTGTTCACCCATTATGAATCCCCTGAGCTATCTTAGTTTGCTAGAAAGTCTTATTTGATTTATAAAATAGTAAATTTACTATTAATGTCATTGACAGAAAATAAATTTAAACACACACACTTCTCTGTCTGAGGGCATTAACGCCAGCTGTGACATGAAGCTGTGGAAATGAAATCAGGATGACTCTGATAGTAATTTCAGATCTTTGGTAGGTCTTAAAAAAATGACAGACAGTTCTGAAGCATTGCAAATTTTAGAACAGCGTGGAAGGATCTTCCCACAATAAGAGATCTATCATAGAACCTCCTGGACATCAGCCACCAAAGTGATCTCACGCAGAATAGCAGTGAGGCCAGGGTAAAGAATCTAGATACTATTTTGGGGAAAAAATAGGTGTTGGTTCTTACTGATGTATATGGCCTCTAGATATACGCTGTTGGTGTATAGTGTTTTATGCCTTTTTTTCCATTTCTGCTCACTATGTGATACTATAAAACAGATTTTAATGTTTAAAAACAATGTTTCTATTGCTTATACACAATGGACTAAATTTTTATTACTTCAAAAAATAGCTTTCAGTGCTTGTTTATTGTATTTGTTCTCAGGGTAGCCCCTTCCACCATTCACATCACCCTGGTTACTCTCTATTTTTAGTGTGCTAGCTCAGTCAGAGCTCACTCAGGTATGTCTCCGAAAGCTGGAATTTACACCTGCCAGCTCCAGTGCAGACATACCCTAAGCAATGGCATCTTATTTGCATAAAGCCTGAATTTTTGAGCTCTTTAAATGTGGTTGGGGAGATAAAAGAGGCTGAAGAGATCCTACACACTGTCCCCTGTGGCTACCCTTTCAAATGCCACTGGTGCTGCAACCTAAGCCCAGCTCCTGCCCATTCCTGCTGTGGTCTTCTATCTAACTAGGTTCTGATCCTAGCACTCATCACTGTAGTATCCACACGCCATACTGCATGGAGTTGCAACATCTATCTTTGGGGTCCATAGTTTTAAATGAATGATTTATGTATAATTGTGTTTGACTCCATGGGGGACAGCTACCACGACTCCTCCAGGAACTTAAAACAGTGGGCGGTAATTAAGGCAAATCAGACAGCTTATAAACTTCCCTCCCAGAGAAGTCCCCCACCAGGGGGAGGGGGATGGAGGCTCACATATACTGGTTCAAACTGCATTCTCCAGAGAACAATAGAGAAAGGAAGGACTTTTGGATAAATATCCTGAATCTAAACTGACTCAGGGCCTTCTTTCTGGGTAACCTCTGATAGGATTTTATCATACATATAGAAAAGTTTGTTGTTTTTATATGTTTTCTCTGTAATGCTTTTACCTTAAGAATAATTGTGCTTGCTTAGAAGAAACTGTGTGGTGACTTGTATCTGCTGGCAATACACTAGTCATAGCCCTTGGAGAGAAAGCAAACACAGACTGGTTTGCTAGGGATATTGCAGTGTAGTTCAGGGAGCAGTGCAGACTTAAAACATGTTGTCAGGAGGGAGTGAGACACACGTCTCCACCCTGGAGAGGTGATGTCTGGGAGCTCTTGAGAGACCATGGACAGGGAATACAGATGCAGCTACCCTGAATCTATGACAAAGTACCCTCCAAGATTAAGAACAAAAATCTCTGTCTTCTTATTCAGGAAGTAGAGTTTAGGGTTTTTTTTTTCTTTTTGTTTTGATAAAATAAAAGATTGAGTGAGCAATGGGAGTGTAAAAATGTTGTTGCCAGAATGCTCAGTCAAAGAGATGGGTTTTGCATGCAGGTTGTGAATGTGGCCAGGTTCTTAGTCACTTTCAGTTCATTTAGCTGAGCAGTTACATAGTCTGGGTAAAGCGCCCATGGGGTCCCAAGTTGTCCCTTTTGTCTGTAATTTCATTATGCCTAAGGGTAGGGGACTTCGAGCTAGGGTTAGGGTTCCTTCAGGTAGAGCTTCATGCCCTAGGGTTAGGGTTCCTATGGGTAAGGCACTTGGAGCTAGGGTTAGGTTTCCTGTGGGCAGGGCGCTTGGAGCCAGGGTTAGGGTTCCTATAGGTAGAGCTTACCACCCTAGGGTTAGAGTTCCTAAGGGTAGTACCCTTGGAGCTAGGGTTAGGGTTCCTATGGGTAGGGCGCTTGAAGATAGGGTTAGGGTTCCTATGGATAGGGCTTTCCGTGCTAGGTTTAGGGTGTCTAAAAGTAGGGCACTTGGAGCTAGAGTTAGGATTCCTCTGGGTAGAGCTTCCCGTAGTAGGGTTAGGGTTCCTAAGGGTAGAGCCCTTGGAGTTAGGGTTAGGGTTCCTATGCATAGAGCTTCCCACCCTAGGGTTAGAGTTCCTAAACTTAGGGCATTAGGAGCTAGGGTTAGGGTTGTATGGCTAGGGCTTCCCACCCTAGGGTTAGGGTTCCTAAGGATAGGGCACTTGGAGCTAGGGTTCGGGTTTCTATGGGTAGGGCGCCCGCCTTAGGGTTAGAGTTCCTAAGGGTAGAGCACTTAGATCTGGTGTAAGGCTTCCTGTGGGTAGGAGTTCCCTCCCTAGGGTTAGAGTTCCTATGGGTAGGGCATTTAAAGCTAGGGTTAGGATTCCTATTGGTAGGGCTTCCCTCCCTAGGGTTAGGGTTCTGATGGGTAGGAAACTTGGAGCTAAGGTTCGGGTTCCTATGGATAGGGTTTCCCACCCTAAGGATAGGGTTTCTAAGGGTATGGCACTTGGATCTAGGGTTAGGGTTGCTATGAGTAGGGCTTCCAACCCTAGGTTAGGGTTCCTAAGGATACAGCACTTGGAAGAATTTTTAGGGTTCTTATAGGTAGGGCTTCCCTGCCTAGGGTAACGGTTCCTAAGGGTAGGACACTTAGAGCTAGGGTTAAGGTTCCTATGGGTAGGAAATTTGAAGCTTAGGTTATGGTTCCTATGGGTAGGGCTTCCCTGCCTAGGGTAACAGTTCCTTCTGGTAGGGCACTTGGAGCTAAGTTTAGGGTTCCTATGGTTAGGGCTTCCTGCCCTAGGGTTAGGGTTCCTAAGAGTAGGGCACTTAGAGTTCATGTTAGGGTTTCTATGGGCTGGCCTTCCCGGCCTGGGGTTAGAGTTCCCAAGGGTAGGGCACTTGGAGCTAGGGTTAGGGTTCCTAAAGGTTGGGCTTCCCACCATAGGGTTAGGGTTCCTAAGGGTAGGGCACTTTGAGGTAGGGTTACGATTCCTCTGGGTAGGGCACTTGGAGCTAGGTTTAGGGTTCCTATAGGTATGGCTTCCCGACCTAGGGTAAGGGTTCCTAAGGGTAGAGCACTTGGAGCAATGGTTAGGATTCCTATGAGTAGGGCACTGGGAGCTAGGATTAGGGTTCTTATGAGTACGGCTTCTCACCCTAGGGTTAGGATTCCAAAGGGTAGGGCACTTGGAGTTAGTGTTAGGGTTCCTATGGGTTGGGCTTCCCGTCCAAGGGTTAGGGATTCTAAGGGTAGGGTACTTGGAGCTAGGGTTAGGGTTCCTGTGGGTAGGGAATTGGGAGCTAGGATTAGGGTTCCCATGGGTAGGGCTTCCCGCCCTAGGGTTAGGATTCCAAAGGGTAGGGCACTTGAAGCTACGGTTAGGGTTCCTATGCATAGGGCTTCCCTCCCTAGGGTTAGGGTTCCAAAGGATAGGTCATTTGAATCTAGGGCTAGCATTCCTATGGGTTGGGCTTCCTGGCCTAGGATTAGGTTTCCTAAGGTTAGGGCACTTGGAGCTAGGGTGAGAGTTCTTATGTGTAGGGCACTTAGAGAAAGGGTTAGGGTTCCCATGAGTAGGGCTTCCCTCCCTAGGATTAGGGTTCTTAAGGGTAGGGCACTTGTACGAAAGGGTTAGGATTCCTATGGGTAGGGCATTTGGAGCTAGGGTTAGGGTTCCTAAGGGTACGGAGCTTCGAGCTAGGGTTAGGGTTCCTATGGGTAGGACACTTGGAGCTAGGGTTAGGGTTCCTAAAGGTTGGGCTTCCCACTCTTGGGTAAGGTTCCTAAGGGTAGGGCACTTGGAACTAGGGTAGAGTTCCTATGGGTAGGGCTCTTGGAGCTACAGTTAGGGTTGCTATGGGTAGGGCTCCCCACCCTAGGGTTAGGGTTCCTATGGATAGGGCACTTTGAGCTGGGGAGAGGGTTCCTTTGGGCAGGGCTTCCTGCTCTAGGGTTAGGGTTCCTAAGGGTAGGGCCCTTTGAACTTGGGTTAAGGTTTCTATCATTAGAGCTTCTCGCCCTATGGTTAGGCTTCCTAAATGTAGGTCATATGGAGCTAGGGATAGGGTTCCTATGGGTAGGGCGTTTGTAGCTAGGGTTAGGGATCGTATGCATAGGGCTTCCCGAACTAGGAATAGGGTTCCTAAAGGTAGGGAACTTGGAGCTAAGGTTAAGGTTCCTATGGGTAGGGCACTTGTAACTAGATCAGGGTTCCTAAGGGTAGGTCTCTTGGATCTGGGGTTAGAGTTCCTAAAGGTTGGCTTCCCACCCTAGAGTTAGGGTTCCTAATGTTAGGGCACTTGGAGCTAGTGTCCGGTTTCCTATGGATTGAGCTTCCCACCCTAGGGTTAGGCTTCCTAAGGGTAGGGCACTTGGAGCTAGGGTTAGATTTCCTATGGGTAGTGCACTTGGAGCTAGGATTAGGGTTCCTATTGGTAGGGCTTCCCGCCCTGGAATTAGGGTTCCTAAGGGTAGGGCACTTGGAGCTAGGCTTACGGTTCATATGGATGGGGCTTCCCACTTTAGGGTTAGGGTTTCTAAGGGTGGGGCACTTGGAGCTAGAGTTACAGTTGCTATGGGTAGGGCTTCCCACCCTACGGTTAGGGTTGCTATGGGTAGGGCACTTTGAGCTAGGGTTAGAGTTCCTTTGGGTAGGGTTTCCCGCCGTAGGTTTAGGGTTCCTATGGGTAGGGCACTTGGAGCTAGGGTTTGGGATCATATGGATAGGGATTCATGCCCTAGTGTTAGGGTTTCTAAGGGGAGGGCTCATGGAGCTAGGGTTACTGTTGCTATGGGTACGGCTTCCTGCCCTAGGATTAGGGTTCGTATGGATAGGGCACTTTGAGATAGGGTTAGAGTTTCTTTGGGTAGCAGTTCCCACCCTAAGGATAGGGTTCCTAAGGGTAGGACACTTGTATCTAGTGTTAGGGTTACTATGGTTAGGGCGCCCTGCCCTAGGGCTAGGATTCCTGAGTAGGGCTTCCCTGCCTATGGTAACTATTCCTAAGGGTGAAAGACTTTGAGCTATGGTTAGGGTTCCTATGGGTAGGAAATTTGAAGCTAAGGTTATGGTTCCTATGGGTAGGGATTCCGGGCCTAGGGTTAGAGTTCCTAAGTTTAGAGCACTTGGAGCTATGATTAGGGTTCCTATAGGTAGGGCTTCCCTGCCTAGGGTAACAGTTCCGAATATTAGGGCACTTGGAGTTTAGGGTTCCTATGGTTAGGGCTTCCCACCCTAGGGTTAGGTTTCTTTAGGGTAGGGCACTTGGAGTTCGTGTTAGGATTCCTATGGGCTGGTCTTCCCGGCCTGGGGTTAAGAGTTCCCGAGGGTAGGGCACTTGGAGCTAGGGTTAGGGTTCCTATGAGTAAGGCTTCCCAGCCTAGTGTTAGGATTTCTAAGGTTAGGGCACTTGGAGCTGGGGTTGGGGTTCCTATGAGCAGGGCACTTGGAGCTAGGGTTAGGGTTCCTATGAGTATGCCTTACCGCCCTAGGGTTTGGATTCCAAAGAGTAGGGAACTTGGAGTTAGTGTTAGGGTTCCTATGTATTGGGCTTCCCGTCCAAGGGTTAGGAATCCTAACGGTAGAGCACTTGTAGCTAGGGTTTCGATTCCTGTGGGTAGGGAATTGGAAGCTACGATTAGGGTTCCTATGGGTATGGCTTTCCCCCCTAGGGTTAGAGTTCCTAAGGGTAGGGCATTTGGAGCTAGGGTTAGGGTCCCTATGCGTAGGGTTTCCTGCCCTAGAGTTAGAGTTTCTAAGGGTAGGGAACTTGGAGCTAGGGTTAAGGTTTCTATTGGTAGAGCATTTATAACTAGGTTCCGGGTTCCTAACCACTTGGAGCTAGGGTTATGGTTTCTATGAGTAGGGCACCTCGCCTTAGGGCACCTTCCTATGGGTAGAGCACTTAGAGCTGGAGTAAGACTTCCTATGGGTAAAGGTTCCCGCCCTACGGTTAGGGTTTCTAACGGTAGGGCACTTGGAGCTAGGGTTATATTTCCTATGGGTGGAGCACCCCGCCATATGGTAAGGTATCCTATTTGTAGAGCACCCTGCCATAGAGTAAGGTTTCCTACTGGTAGGTCACTTAAAGCTAGGGTTAGAGTTCCTATAGGTAGAGAACTTCGAGCCAGGATTAAGGTTGTATGCGTAGGACTTCCCTCCCTAGGGTTAGGGTTCCTAATGGTAGGGCACTTGGAGAAAGGATTAGAGCTCCTATGGGTAGGAATTCAAGCACAGGAATTATGGTTCCTATGTGTAGGGCTCTTGGAGGTGGAGTTAGGGTTCCTAGAAGTAGGGAATCCCGCCCTAGAGTTAAGGTTTGTAAGTGAAGGGCAGTTGGAGCTAGTGTTATCATTCCAAAGGGTAGGACACTTGGAGCTAGGGTTAGGGTTCCTATGGGTAGGGCTTCCCACCCTACAGTTAGGGTTCCTAAGGGTAGACCTCTTTGAGCTAGGAGTAGGGTTACTATTGGTAGGGCACTTGGAGCTAGGGTTAGGGTTCTTATGGGTAGGGCTTCCCACCCTAGCTTCAGGGTTCCTAAGGGTAGGGCTCTTGAAGCTAGAGATAACTTTCCTATGGGTAGGGCACTTGGAGGTAGGGTTAGGGTTCCTATGGGTAGGGCTACCCGCCCTAGGATTAGGATTCTTAAGGGTAGGGCACTTGGAGGAAAGGGTTAGGGTTCCTATGGTTAGGGCATTTGGAGCTAGGGTTAAGATTCCTATGCGTAGGGCATCCTGGTCTAGGGTTAAGGTTCCTAGGGGCAGGGCACTTGGAACTAGGGTTATTATTCCTAATGGTTGCGCTTTGCGCCCTTGGGTTAAGATTCCGAAGGGTAGGGTACTTGGAACTATGGTTAGAGTTCCTATGGGTAGGGCACTTGGAGCTCGAGTTAGGGTTCGTATTGATAGGTCTTCCTGCTCTAGGGTTAAGGTTCCTAAAGGTAGGACACTTGGACCTAGGGTTAGGGTTGCTATGGGTAGGGCTCCCCACCCTAGGGTTAGGATTCCTATTGGTAGGACACTTTGAGCTCAGAGTAGGGTTCCTTTGGGGAAGGCTTTCCGCTCTAGGGTTAGGGTTCCTTAGGGTAGGGCCCTTTGAGCTAGCATTAGAGTTTCTATGGGTAGGGATTCCCGCCCTAGGGTTAGGATTCCTAAGGGTAGGGCACTTGGAGCTAGGTATAGGGTTCCTATGGTTAGGGCATTTGCAGCTAAGATTAGGGTTCGTATGCGCAGGCCTTCCTGCCACAGAGTTAGAGTTCCTAAGGGTAGGGCACTTGGAGCTAGGGTTAAGGTTCCTATGGGTGGGGCATTTGTAACTAGGGTTAGGGTTCCTATGGGTAAGGCTTCTCGACCCAGGGTTAGATTTCCTATGGGTAGTGCACTTGGAGCTAGGGTGAGGGTTTCTATGGGTTGAACTTTCCGACCTAGGATTAGGGTTCCTGAGGGAAGGGGACTTCGAGCTAAAGTTAAGGTTCCTATGGGTAACGCACTTGTAACTAGGGTCGGGGTTCCTAAGGGTAAGGATTTTGGAGCTGGGATTGGGGTTCCTATAGGTTGGGCTTCCCACCTTAATGCTGGGGTTCCTAAGGTTAGGGCACTTGGAGCTAGTGTCAGAGTTCCTATGGGTTGGGCTTCTCGGCCTAGGGTTAGGGTTCCTAAGGGTAGGGCACTTGGAGTTGGGTTAGATTTCCTATGGATAGTGCACCTGGAGCTAGGGTTAGGGTTCCTATGGGTAGGACTTCCTGCCCTAGGGTTTGGGTTCCTAAAGGTAGGACACTTGTACCTAGGGTCAGGGTTCCTATGGGTAAGGCATTTGGAGCTAGGGTTAGGGTTCCTGTGTGTAGGGCTTCCAACCCTAGTGCTAGAGTTCCTAAAGGTAGGGCATTTGGAGCTAGGGTTTGGGTCCCTATGCTTAGGCCTTCCCATCCTAGGGTTAGAGTTCCTAAGGGTAGGGCACTTAAAGCTAGGGTTAAAGTTTCTATGTGTAGGGCACTTATAACTAGGGTCAGTGTTTCTAAGGGTAGGGCACTTGAAGCTGGGGTTAAGGTTTCTAAATGTTCAGCTTCCCGACCTAGGGTTAGAGTTCCAAGGGTTAGGGCTCTTGGAGCTAGGGTTAGGATTCATGTGGGTAGGGCACTTAGAGCTAGAGTTAGTGTTCATATGGATAGGTCTTCCCTCTCTAAGGTTAAGGTTTCTAAGGGGTGGGCTCTTGGATCTACGATTACGGTTGTTATGGGTACGGCTTCCCACTCTAGGGTTAGGGTTCCTATGAGTACAGCACTTTGAGATAGTGTTAGAGTTCCTTTGGGTAGGACTTCCGGCCCTAGGGTTAGGGCTCCTAAGGGTAGAGCACTTGGACCTAGGGTCAGGGTTCCTATAGGTAAGGCATTTGGAGCTATGGTTATGGTTCCAATTCGTAGGGCTTCCCACCCTAAGGTTAGAGTTACTAAGGGTAAGGCATTTGGAGCTAGGTTTACGTTTCCTAAAGTTTGGGCTTCCCGCCCTAGTGTTAGGATTCCTTAGGTTAGGGCACTTGGAGCTAGGCTTATGGTTTCTATGGTTAGGGCGCCCCGCCTTAGGGTTAGGGTTCCTATGGATAGAACACATAGAGCTGTGTTAAGGCTTCCTATGGGTAGGAGTTCCCGCCCTAGGGTTAGGGTTTCTAAGGGTAAGGCACTTGGAGCTAGGTTTAGGGTTCCTATGGGTAGGGCACCCCGCCATATGGTAAGGGTTCCTATGGGTTAGGCATCCGACCATAGCGGAAGGTTTTCTATGGGTAGGGCACCTGGAGCTAGGGTTAGGGTTCCTATAGGTAGGTAACTTCGAGTCTGGGTTAGGGTTGTATGGGTAGGATTTCCCGCCCTAAGGTTAGGGTTCCTAAGGGTAGAGCACTTGGAGCTAGGGTTAGGGCTCCTACAAGTAGGAATTCAAGCACTAGAATTAAGGTTCCTATGGGTATGGCTGTTGGAGGTTGGGTTAGGGTTCCTATAAGAAGGGAATCCTGCCCTAGGTTTTGGGTTTGTAATCGTAGGGCAGTTGGAACTAGGGATAGGGTTCCTATGGGTAGGGCTTCCCGCCCTACAGTTATGGTTCCTAAGGATAGGCCACTTGGAGCTAGGAGTAGGGTTACTATTTGTAGGGCACTTGGAGCTAGCGTTAGGGTTCCTATGGATAGGGGTTCCCGCCCTACGGTTAGGGTTCCTAAGGATAGGGCACTTGGAGCTAGGAGTGGAGTTACTATTGGTAGGGCACTTGGAGCTAGGGTTAGGGTTCTTATGAGTAGGGCTTCCTGCCCTATGGATAGGGTTCCTAAGGATAGGGCACTTGAAGCTAGGGTTTGGGTTCCAATGGGTAGGGCTTCTCGCCCTTGCGTTAGGGTTTCTAAGGGTAGGGCACTTGGAGCACGGATTAGGGTTACTATTGATAGGGCACTTGGAGATAGGGTTAGGGTTCCTATGGGTAGGGTTTCCCACCATAGGGATAGGGTTCCTAAGGGTAGGACACTTGAAGCTAGGGATATCATTCCTATTGGTAGGGCACTTGGAGCTAGGGTTAGGGTTACTCTGGGCAGGGCACTTGGAGCTAGGGTTAGCGTTCTTACGGGTAGGGCACCCTGCCCTAGGATAAGCATTCCTATGAGAAGGGCACTTAAAGCTAGGGTTAGGGTTCTAAGGGTAGAACACTTCGAGCCAGTGTTAGGGTTCCTATTGGTAGCGATTCTCCACCCTAGGGTTAGGGTTCCTAAGGGTAGGACAATTGGAGCTAGGGTTAGGTTTCCTAAGGGTAGGGCACTTGGAGCTAGAGTTAGAGTTCGTATGGATAGAACTTCCCTGCCTAGGGTTCTGTTCCTAAGGGTAGGGCACTTGGAGCTTGGGGTAGAGTTCCTATGGGTAGGTGATCCACCCCAACAGTTAGGGTTCCTATGGGTAAGGCACTTGGAGGTAGGGTTAGGGTTACTATGAGTAGAGGACCCCTCCCTAGGCTTAGGGTTTGTAAGCATAGAGTAGTTGGAGCTAGGGTTATGGTTTCTATGGGTAGGGTGCCCCGCCTTAGGGTTAGGGTTCCTATTGGTAGAACGCTTAGAGTTGGAGTAAGGCTTCCTATGGGTAGGGGTTCCTGCCCTCGGGTTAGGGTTTCTAAGGGTAGGGCACTTGGAGCTAGGGTTATGATTCCTATAGGAAGGAATTCAAGCACTAGAATTAGGGTTCCTATGGGTATGGCTGTTGGAGGTTGGGTTAGGGTTCCTATGAGTAGGGAATCCCGCCCTAGGTTTTGGGTTTGTAATCGTAGGGCAGTTGGAACTAGGGATAGGGTTCCTATGGGTATGGCTTCCTGCCCTACAGTTATGGTTCCTAAGGATAGGCCACTTGGAGCTAGGAGTAGGGTTACTTTTGGTAGGGCACTTGGAGCTAGCTTTAGGGTTCCTATGGGTAGGGCTTCCCACCCTAGGGATAGAGTTCCTAAGGATAGGGCACTTGATGCTAGGGTTTGGGTACTAATGGCTAGGGCTTCCCGCCCTTGAGTTAGGGTGCCTAAGGGTAGGCACCTGGAGCACCGATTAGGGTTACTATTGATAGGGCACTTGGAGGTAGGGTTAGGGTTCCTATGGGTAGGGTTTCCCGCCATAGGGATAGGGTTCCTCAGGGTAGGGCACTTGAAGCTTGGGATATCATTCCTATCGGTAGGGCACTTGGAGCTAGGGTTAGGGTTCCTATGGCCATGGCACTTGGAGTTAGGGTTAGAGTTCGTATGAATAGGACTTCCCTGCCTAGGATTCTTTTCCAAAGGGTAGGGCACTTGGAGTACGGGTAGAGTTCCTATGGGTAGGAGATCCACTCCTACGATTAGAGTTCTTATGGGTAGGGCACTTGGAGTTAGGGTTAGGGTTACTGTGAGTAGAGAACCCCTCCCTAAGCTTAGGGTTTGTAAACGCTAAGAGTAGGGTACTTGGAGCTAGAGATAGTGTTCATATGGATAAGACTTGCTGACCTAGGAATAGGATTTCTAAGGGTAGGGCACTTGGAGGTAGGATTAGGGTTGCTATTGTTAAGGTACTTGGAGCTATGGTTAGGGTTCCTATGGGTAGGGCTTCCCGCCCTAGGTAAAGAGTTCCTAAGGGTAGGGCTCTTGAGAGGGCCGGCCTTAGGATTTATGGTGCCCTAGGCAAGATTATTAAACTGGTGCCCCTGTGCCTGATCTGCTCTTAGCAACACAAACATAAGCTTACAGTATTGGAAAACTTGCCACATTCACATTATTAAAACCAGTTTAACTTAATGAAGCACACTGTAATGCTGATGGACTAGCACTAAAGAAGCAGCACTATAGAAAAAATTCTGATATGACAGAATGATGCAAATAATATATTTTTTTTAATTTATCAAAATTTTATTGAAAATTTATATGAAGAGGTATTGAAACAAAGATTTGTTTTTAATTAAAAGCAATCTTTCTGGCTTTTTTGGCTGCAAAATCAGTAATAATGTCATCGTATGACAAAGACAAAGTCATGTCTTGTTCGAGTGCAAGAATAGCAAGACCAGTTAAGTGTTCCTGACTCATTGTAGAGCGGAGATAGTTTTTAATGAGCTTTAGTTTTGAGAAACTCCGTTCTCCTGATGCTACTGTTACAGGAATTGTCAGTAGAATACGAGTGGTAATGTACACATTAGGATATATGTCAACAAGTTTGCTGGCATGAATAAACTGTACAATGTCCATCACCGATTTTGCATGTGGCAACATTGATGACAGTGTACTCAATTCTTCATACAGTTCAAGTCCGTTTAAATCAAAACTATCACCGTGCTTCAGGAGGCTCTCTAGGTTCTTGCACTTTGTCATTAGTTGCTCTTGTTTTCCTATTTCGTTGAAGTTAGTTATGTCATACAAAAATCCAAACTGTTCATGGCATACTTGCAAGGTATTAAACCTTTCATCAACAGCAGATACTGCTTTATCCATCACAACATTAAAAAATTCAACTTCAAATTTCTTTTCTGGATCGTCTATGGGCATGATCTGCTGTACAGATTCTTCACAAAGAAGTGTCCCTGGCCTTTTTAACTCATATTAACTATGTATTTACTTTATGAAAGTTGGAGAAAACATTGTGAAAACGTAAAACATTGGCTGCCCAACATCTGGGCTGGCAAAAGTTATACTGACTCACAGGGAAAAAAAAAGCAGGAGAATCTTAGTACAACATATGGTCACTCTATACCAGGGGTCGGCAACCTTTCAGAAGTGGTGTGCCAAGTTCACTGTAATTTAAGGTTTCTCGTGCCAGTAATACATTTTAATGTTTGTAGAAGGTTTCTCTCTATGTCTATATTATATAAATAAACTACTGTTATTATCTGAGGTCTTAGCCACCGGTCCTGCTCAGGCCACTGCCAGCTGAGTAAATGAAACCCCAAACCGGCAGTGGGCTGGTGGCTGGAACCCTAGACAAGGATCCTAGGCCCTGATCAGCCCACTGCTGGTCTGGGGTTCTGACCACCAACTCCTGCCAGCCAGGATCCCGGCCACCAACCCCCCCTCAGCCCGCTACCAGCGTGGGATTCTGCTCACCCAGGCTGGCAGGAGGCAGAGTGGGGCTGGCGGCTGAGCTCCTGACTGGCAAGGGGCCGGCAGCCAGAACCCCAGAGTAGCAGTAGGCTGAGTGCTCCTGGCACCCCAGACTGGCAGCAGACAGAGCCACTCAACCCCCCACCGGCCCTGCTCAGCCCGCCACCAGCCCACTCAGCCCGCTGCCGGCTGAGTGAATGGAATCCCAGGCTGACAGCAGGTTGACTGGTTCAGCTGGCCTGCTCAGCCCACTGCCAGCCTGGGGTTCCTTGGGGGTCCCCAGGCCAGCAGCAGGTGCTGAGTGGGGCCGATGGCTGGTATCCCAGCTGGCAATAGGGCAGCAGCCGGAACCCCAGAGCAGTGATGGGCTGAGCCGCTCAGCCTGCTGCTGCATACCATCAAAAATCAGCTCACCTGCCACCTTTGACACGTGTGCCGTAGGTTGCCGACCCCTGCTTTATACACTAGTAAGGAGATGAGCATATTACAGTTGTTGGAGGGCTCTTATCAGGAGTAACAGGCTATAGGAAAGTCAGTCAACATTTTTTGTTTCTCTGATGAAAACTGGCCCACTCCCTGCCTCAAACCAAACCTGTCACTAATAATTGTCAACAACTTAATTTTCTGTTTTTGGCTAAGATATTGATTTTTTTTTTTAAATATTGAAATTGGATTCAGGATTGTTAGCAAGAATTTTTGGCAAACAAAGTTATTAAATGACAATCTAAATGGCAACACAGTACTGCTTTCATGCTTGGCTCACCAGCCAGCCTGCTGGTCCAACAGCTGCAGTAGAGGGGGAGATAGGTGGAAAACTGCAGGACCCCAAAATCCACCTCTTGGGGTGCAGAGTGGCAACAGCAGCAGCAAACCCTCAGGTCCAATCACACGCCAATGGGCACCACCACCAGCCTTACGGACCATGGTGAAGTTAGCACAGCATCTGATCTCAGGGACGGGGCACCCATGGAGCTACAGCAGCTCATCCTGCCCTGTGCAGCTCCCCCCAGATTAGATGGATCGCTGGCAGCTGCCAGCCCGGGGGAGAGGCGCTCCCCAGCTAGGGTAGCCAGATCCAGATGTCCTGATTTTATAGGGTCAGTCCCAATATTTGGGGCTTTGTCTTATATAGGCACCAATTACCCCCACCTAGAGTGACCAGACAGAAAGTGTGAAAAATCAGGACAGGGATGGGGGGGGGTAAAAGGAGCCTATATAAGAAAAAGACCCCAAAATTGAGACTGTCCCTATAAAATAGGGATATCTGATCACTGTACCCCAATCCCCTATCCTGATTTTTCACACATCTGGCTAACCCCAGCCAAGCCCTGTGTGACGTTCCAATTCTGGCTGCCTGCCGAGGAAGTGAGTTACTTTCACTTTCATTCCTCACCAGGCAGCCAGCAGCCCTCCCCCCACCTATCCCCCAGCACCTCACCCAACCCAGCCCTGATGGAGGGGAGGGAGGAGAGAGAGAGGGGTGCTCCTGGGGAGGAGGGAGCAAGGAGGGGGTGCTCCGTTGGGCAGGGGGGAGAAGAAAGGATGTTATGGGGGACAACAAAGGATACTGGTTCCAGAGCCACAGAGCCTGCCTCACCTGACCTCAGCCGGGGGGAAAGAGTCACACTCACAGGTGAGCTCCTTCCCCAACCCCTACCCGCTCCCCTTCCCAGAGACCCTAGCAGCCAATCCCCTTCCTCAGACTGTGCTGCATTCGTCTCTCTCTAGGACCCAGCAGCCCTGCTTCTACTCTGTCTGGGCTGCCTGGAGAGTGGTGCCCCCAGGCAGAGTGAGGCCCTACGCTGCTGCCTATTCTGCCTATGCCTAAGGACGGCCCTGGCTCTTGAAGCTAGGATTCGGGTTCCTATGGGTGGAGCTTCCCACCCCAAGGTTAGGGTTCTTAAGGGTAGGGCTCTTGGAGCTAGGGTTAGAGTTCCTATGGGTAGGGCACTGGGAGCTAGGGTTAGGGTTCCAATGGGTAGGGCTTCCCATCCCATGGTTATATTTCCAAAGGATAGGACACTTAGAGCTAGGATTAGGGTTCCTATGTGTAGGGCATTTGCAGCTAGGGTTAAGGTTCCTATGGGTAGGGATTCCCGCCCTAAGGGTAGAGTTTCTAAGGGTAGGGAACTGGGAGCTAAGGTTAATGTTTCCATGATTAGGGCTTCTCGCCCTAGGGTTAGGGTTCCTAAGGGTAGGGCAGTTGAAGCTAGGGCTAGGTTTCCTATGGGTAGGAATTTCCTCCCTAGGGTTAGAGTTCCTAAGCGTAGGGCACTTGAAGTTAGAGTTTGAATAGATGGGACTTCCCACCCTAGGATAGCTAGGGTTATGGTTCCTAAGGGTAGGGCACTTGGAGCTAGACTTAGGGTTCCTATGGGTAGAGAATTTGGAGTTAGAGTTAGGGTTCCTATGAGTACGGCGCCCCAGACTAGGGTCAGGGGTCCTATGGATAGGGTACTTGAAGCAAGGTTTATGGTTCCTATGGGTAGGGCTTCTTGCCCTAAAGTTAGGGTTCTTAAAGGTAGGGCATTTGGAGCTACGATTAGGTTTCCTATGGGTAGAGCTTCCCGCCCTAGGGTTACTGTTTCTAAGGTTAGGGCACTTCGAGCTAGGGTTGGGTTTCCTATGGGTAGGGCTTTCCGTCCTACGGTTAGGGTTCATAAGGGTAGGCAATTGGAGCTAGGATTAGGATTCCTATGTGTAGGCACTTGGAGCTAGGGTGAGTTCCTATGGGTAGGGCTTCCCACCCTAGGGTTTAGGTTTCTAAGGGTTGGGCACTTGGATGTAGGGTTATGGTTCCTATGGGTAGGGCTTCTTGCCCTAGGGTTAGGGTTCCTAAGGGCAGGGCATTTGGAGCTAGGATTAGTGTTCTTATGGGTAAGGCTTCTTGCCCTAGAGCTAGGGTTCCTAAGGGTAGAGCATTTGGAGCTAGGGTTAGTGTTCCTATTGGTAGGGCTTCCCACTCTAGGGTTACTGTTCCTATGGGTAGGGCACTTGGAGCTAGGGTTAGGGTTACTATGGGTAGGTCTTTCCACCCTAGGGTTAGGGTTCCTAAGGTTAGAGCACTTGGAGTTAGGGTTAGGGTTCCTATGGGTAGGGCTTTCCATCCTACGGTTAGGATTCATAAGGGTAGGCAATTGGAGCTAGGTTAAGGGTTCCTATGAGTGGGGCATTTGGAGCTAGGGTTCAGTTTCCTATGGATAGGGCTTCCCACCCTAGGGTTAGGGTTCCAAAGGGTAGGGAACTTGGAGCTAGGGTTATGTTTCTATGGTTAGGGCTTCTCGGCCTAGGGTTAAGGTTCCTAAGGGTAGGACATTTGGAGCTAGGGTTAGGGTTCCTATGGGTAGGACTTCCCATCCTAGGGTTAGGGTTCCTAAGGCTAGGGCACTTGGAGCTAAAGGTAGGGTTCCTATGGGTCGGGAACTTGGAGCTAGGATTAGGGTTTCTATGGTTAGTGCTTCCCGCCATAGGGTTAAAGTTCCTAAGGTTAGCACAATTGGAATTAGAGTTAGGGCTCCTATGGGTAGGTCACTTGGAGCTAGGTTTAGGGTTCCTATGGGTAGGGATTCCTGCCCTAGGATTAGTTTTTCTATCGGTAGGGCACTTGAAGCTATTTTTAGCATTCCTGTGGGTAGGGCTTCCCATCCTAGGGTTAAGATTCTTAATTGTAGGGCACTTGAACCTAAGGTTCGGGTTCTTAAGGGTAGGGCACTTTGAGCTAGGGTGCTCTTTCCTGTGGGTAGGACTTCCCACCTTAGTGTTAGGGTTCCTAAATGTAGGGCACTTAGAGCTACAGTTAGGGTTCCTATGGGTAGGGCACTTGAAGTTAGGATTAGAGTTTCTATGATTTGGATTTCCCACCCTAGGGTTAGGGTTCCTATGGGTAGGGAACTTGGATCTAGGGTTAATGTTCCTATGGGTAGGGCACTTGGAGCTAGGGTTAGAGTTCCTATGGTTAGGGCACTTTGAGCCAGGGTTAGGGTTCCTCTGTGTAGGGCTTCGAGCCCTAGGGCTAGTGTTCCTAAGTGTAGAGCACTTGGAGATAGGGTTATAGTTCGTATGGGTAGGAATTTCCTCCCTAGGGTTAGAGTTCCTATGGATAGGGCACTTGGAGGTAAGGTTATGTGTCCAATGAGTAGAGAGACCTGCCCTAGTGTTAGGGTTTGTAAGCGAAGAGTATTTGAAGCTATGCTTACCGTTCCTAAGGGTAGGGCACTTTGAACTAGGGTTATGCTTCCTATGGGTAGAGGACTTGAAGCTAGAGTTAGGGCTCCAATGGGTAGGATGCCCCGCCCTTGTGTTAGGGTTCCTATGGGTAGGGCACTTGTAGCTAGGATCACGGTTCCTATGTGTAGTGCTTCCCGCCCTAGTGTTGGAATTCCTAAGGATAGGGCCTTTGGAGATAGGATTAGGGTTACTATTCATAGTGTACTTGGCGCTAGGGTTAGGGTTCCTATGGTTAGGGTTTCACGACCTAGGGGTAGGGTTCCTAACGATAGGGCACTTGAAGCTAGGGATAGAGTTCCTATGGGTGGGCTGGCAGCCCTAGGGTTAGGGTTCCTAATGGTAGGGCACTTGGAGCTAGGGTTACTGTTTCTATGGGCAGGGCACTTGGAGCTTGGTTTACGGTTCCTATAAGTCGGGCTTCCCGCCCTAAGGTTTGGGTTCCTAAGGGTAGGGCACTTGGAGCTAAGTTTAGGGTTCCTAAGGGTAGGTCTTCCCATCATAGGGTTTAGGGTTCCAAAGGTAGGGCTCTTCAACCTAGCGGTAGGGTACCTATTGGAAAGTCTTCCCGCCCTAGGGTTATGGTTCCTAAGGGCAGGGCACGTGGAGTTACGGTTAGGGTTCCTATGGGTAGGGATTCCCTGCCATGGGTTAGGGGTTCCTAGGGTAGGGGACTTGGAGCTAGAGTTAGGGTTCCTTTGGCAAGGGCACTTGAAGCTAGGGTTAGGGTTCCTATGGGTAGGGCTTCCCACTCTAGGGTTAGAGTTCCTAAGGGTTGGACACTTGGAGCTAGGATTATGGTTACTATTGGTAATGTACTTGGAGCTAGGGTTACGTTTCGTATGGGTAGGTCTTCCAGACCTACGGATAGGACTCCTAAGTGTAGGTCACTTGAAACAATTGTTAGAGTTCCTATGGGTAGGGTACCTGGAGCTAGGGTTAGGGTTCCTATGGATTCGGCTTCCCGCTGTAGGATTATGGTTCCTAAGGGTAGTGCACTTGGAGCTAGGATAGGGGATCCTATGTATAGGGCTTCCTGGCCTAGGTTTAGTGTTCTTAAATGTAGGGCACTCGGAGCTAGGTTTAGGGTTCCTATGGGTCGAGCTTCTTGGCCTAGGGTTAGGGTTACTAAAGGTAGGGCACTTGAAGCTAGGATTAGGTTTCCGATGTGTAGGGCACTTGAAGCTAGAGTTAGGGTTGCTATGGGTAGGGCTTCCTTCCATAGGGTTAGGGTTCTAAGTTTTGGGCACTTGGAGTTACGGTTAGGGTTCCTGTGGGTAGGGATTCCTATCCTAGGGTTAGGGTTCTTAAGGGTAGGGCATTTGGATCTAGGATTAGGGTTCCTATGGGTATGGCGCCCCGCCCTAGGATTAGAGTTCCTATCTGTAGGACTTCCCACTCTATGGTTAGGTTTCCTAAGTGTAGGGCACTTGGATCTAGGTTTACTGTTCCTATGGTTAGGGCTTCCGGACCTAGGGATAGGCTTCATAAGGGTAGGCAATTGGAGCTAGGGTTAGGGTTCCTGTGGGTACAGCTTCCCGCCCTAGGGTTAGGGTTCCTAAGCATAGGGCACTTTGAGCTAGGGTTAGGGATCCTATGGGTAGGGCTTCCCACCCTAGAGTTATGGTTTCTAAGGAAGGGCACTTGGAGTTATGATTAGGGTTCCTATGGGTAGGGCTTCCTGCCCTAGGGTTTGGTTTCCAATGGGTAGGGCACTCTTCCCTAGGGTTATGGTTACAACGGTAGGGCCCCTGGAGCTAGGGTTAGAGTTCCTATAGGTAGGGCAGCTCGAGGTAGAGGTAGAGGTAAAATTCCTATGGACAGGGCGCCCCATCCTAGGACTAGGGTTCCTATGGATTGGTCACTTGGAGGTAGGGTTACGGTTCCCATGAGTAGGGCTTTCCGCCCTAGGGTTAGTGTTCCTATGAGTATGGCACTTGCAGTTCCTGTAAGTAGGGTTTCTCGCCCTAGGGTGAGAGTTCCTAAGGGTAGGGCATTTGGAGCTAGGGTTAGACTTCTATGGGTAGGGCTCTTGGAGCTAGGTTTAGGGTTCCTATGGGTAGATCTTCCCGCCCTAGTGTTAGTGTTCTTAAGGGTAGGGCACTTGGAGCTAGGTTTAGGGTTCCTATGGGTAGATCTTCCCACCCTAGTGTTAGTGTTCTTAAGGGTAGGGCACTTGGAGCTAGGTTTAAGGTTCCTATGGGTAGGCCTTCCCGCCCTAGGGTTAGGGTTCCTAAGGGTAGGGCACTTGAAGCTAGGGTTAGGGTTCCTATGGGCAGGGCACTTGCAATAGGATTAAGGTTTCTATAGGTAGAGCTTACCACCATAGGGTTAGGGTTCCTATGGGTAGGGCACTTGGAGCTAGAGTTAGAGTTCTTATGGGTAGGGCACTGGGAGCTAGGATTAGGGTTCCTATTGGAAGGACTTCCCTCCCTAGTGTTAGGGTTATTAAGGGTAGTGCACTTGGACCTAGGGGTAGCATTCCTGATGGTATAGCACTTGAAAGTAGGTTTAGGGTTCCTATGGATAGGACTTCCCATGCTAGGGTTAGTGTTCCTAAGGCTACAGCACTTGAAGCTTGGGTTAGGGTTCCTACAGGTAGGCCTTCCCGCCCAAGGGTTAGGATTCCTAAGGGTAGGTCACTTGGACCTAGGGGTAGGATTCCTCACGCAGTGTACTTGGAGCTATGTTTAGGCTTCCTATTTGTAGGACTTCCCATGCTATGGTTAATGTTCCTAAGGTTAGAGCACTTGAAGCTAGAGTTAGAGTTCCTATGGGTAGTGCTTCTCACCCTAGGATAAGGTTTTCTAAGGGATGGGCACTTGGATTTAGGGTTAGGGTTCCTATGAGTAAGACTTCCCGCCCTAGGGTTAGGGTTTCTATGGGTAGGGCACTTGGAGCTAGGGTTAGGTTTCCTATCTGTAGGGCTCCCCGCCCTGGGGTTAGGATTTCTATTGGTAGAGCACTTGGAGTTAAGGTTAGGGTTGCTCTTGGTAGGGCATCCCGCCCTAGGGTTAGAGTTCCTATGGGTATGGCACTTCGAGATAGGGTAGGGTTGCTATGTGTATGGCACTTGGAGCTAGGGTTAGGCTTCCTTGGGTAGGGCTTCTCCCCCTAGGGCTATGATTCCTTAGGGTTGAGCACTTGGATCTAGGATTAGAGTTTGTATGGGTAGGACTTCCAGCACTAGGGATAGGTTTCCTAAGTGTAGGGCACTTGGAGCAAGTGTTAGGGTTCCTTAGAGTATGGCACTTCGAGCCAGGGTTAAGGTTCCTATGGGTAAGGCTTCCCCCCTATGGTTAGGGTTCCTAAGGGTAGGGCACTTGGAGCAAGGTTTAGGTTTGCTATGGGTAGGGCCCCCCGTCCTTCTGTTAGGGTTCCTGTGGGCAGGGCACTTGGAGCTAGGGTTAGAGTTTCTATAGGTAGGGCTTCCCACCCTCGGGTTAGGCTTCGTAAGGGCAGGGCACTTGGAACTAGGGTTAGGGTTCCTATGGGTAGGGTTCTTGGAGCTCAAGTTAGGGTTCCTTCAGTAGGGCTTTACACCTTAGTGTTAGGGTTTCAAGGGTAAGGCACTTAGAGCAAGGGTTAGGGTTTCTATGAGTAGGGTGCCCCACTCTAGCGTTAGGATTCCTATGGATATTGCACTTGGAGCTAGTGTTAGGGTTTCTATGGGTAGGGCATTTGGAGCTAGGAATAGGATTCCTATGGGTACGGCTTCCCGTCCTAGGATTAGGGTTCCTATGGGTAGAGCACTTTGAGCTAGGGTTAGGGTTCCTACGGTTAGAGCTTCCTGCCCTAGGGTTAGGTTTCCTATGGGTTGAGAACTTGGAGTAACATTTAGGGTTCCTATGGGTAGGGCTTCCTGCCCCAGGGTTAGATTTCCTAAGGGTAGCACACTTGGAGCTAGGGTGAAGGTTCCTATGGCTAGGGCTCTTCAAGCTCGAGTTAGGGTTCCTATTGGTAGGGCTTCCCACCTTAATGTTAGAGTTTCTAAGGGTAAGGCACTTGGAGCAAGATTTAGGGTTTCTATGGGTAGGGCGCCCCACCCTAGCGTTAGGATTCCTATGGGTAGGGCACTTAGAACTAGAGTTAGGATTCCTATGGTTAGAGCTTCCTGCCCTAGGGTTAGGGTTTCTTTGGGTTGAGAACTTGGAGTAAGGGTAGTTTTCCTGTGAGTAAGGCTTCCTACCCGCCCTAGGGTTAGGGTTTCTATGGGTTGAGAACTTGGAGAAAGGGTAGTTTTCCTATGGGTAGGGTTTCCTACCCTAGGGTTAGATTTCCTTGGAGCTATTCTTAGGGTTCCTATGGATATGACTTCCCGCCGTAGGGTTAGGGTCCCTATGGGTATGGCACTCCAAGCCAGGTTTAAGGTTCCTATGGGTAGTGCTTCCCCCCATGGTTAAGGTTCCTAAGGGTAGAGCATTTGAAACTAGGGTTAGGGTTCCTAATGGCTGGGCTCTTGGATCTAGGGTTAGAGTTCATATGGTTAGGACTTCCCGCCCTCGGGTAAGGTTTCCTAAGGGTACGGCACTTGGAACTAGGGTTAGGGTTCCTATGGGTAGGACTTCCCATTCTAGGGTTAGTGTTCCTAAGGTTATAGCACTTGAAGCTAGAGTTAGGGTTCCTATGGGTAGGGCTTCCCGCCCTAGGGTAAGGGTTCCTAAGGGTAGGACACATGGATGTGGAGTTAGAGTTCCTATGAGTAGAACTTCCCACCCTAGTGTTAAGGGTTCCTAAGGGTAGGGCACTTGCATTTATGGCTAGGTTTTCTATGAGGTTAGGGTTCCTATGGGTAGGACTTCTCATTCTAGGGTTAGTGTTCCTAAGGTTATAGCACTTGGAGCTATTCTTAGGGTTCCTATGGGTACAGCCTCTCGCCCTAGGTTTAGGGTTCCTTTGGGTAGGACTCCCCATTCTAGGGTTAGGGTTCCTATTGGTAGGGCACTTTATGCTAGGGTTAGGGTTCCTATGGATAGGGCACTTCAAGTGAAGCTTAGGGTTCCTGTGGGTAGGGCTTCCCACCCTAGAGTTAGGGTTCCTAAGGGTAGGGCACCTGAAGCTAGGGTTAGGGTTCCTATTGGTAGGACTTCCTGCCCTAGGGTTAGGATTCCTATTGGTAGGGCATTTGTTACTAGAGTTAGGGTTTGTAAGCGTAGGGCACTTTGAGCTAGCGTTAGAATTTTAAGGGTAGGCCACTTTGAACTAGAGTTGGGGATTCTATGAGTAGGACACTTAGAGCTAGAATTAGGGTTCCTAAGGGTTGGGCACTTTGATTTAGGGTTAATGTTGCTATGGGTTGGGCGCCCCGCTGTACATTAAGGTTTCCTATGGGTAGGGCACTTTGAGCTAGGGTTAGGATTCCTATTGGTAGAGTTTATCTTCCTAGGGTTAGGGTTACTAAGCATAGGGCACTTGGTGCTACAGTCATATTTCCTATGAGTAGGAATTCCCCCCTTAGGGTTAGAGTTCCTGTGGGTATGGCATTTGGAGCCAAGGTTAGGGTTCCTATGCGTAGGGCACCCCATCCTATGGTTTGGGTTTCTAAGCCTAGGGCACTCGCTGCTAGGGTTAGGTTTCTTAAGGATAGGGCACTTGGAGCTAGAGTTAGGGTACCTATGGGTAGGGCGCCCCACCCTAGGGTTAGCGTTCCTATTGTAGAACACATGGAACTAGGGTTACGGTTCCTAAGGGTAGAGAATGAGGAGCTAGGGTTACGGTTCCCATGGGTAGGGCTCTCCGCCCTTGTGTTAGCATTCCTATAGGTAGGGCACTTGGAGAGAGTGTTAGGGTTTGTATGGGTAGGGCTTCCCTCCCTAGGGTTAGGGTTCCTAAGGGTATGGCACTTGGATCTAGAGTAAGGGTTCTTATAGGTAGGGCTTCCAGCCTTAGAGTTAGGGTTCATATCTGTAGTGCACTCGGAGCTAGAGTTAGGGTTCCTATGGGTAGGGCTTCCCTCCCTAGGGTTAGGGTTCCTATAGGTAGCGCTTTCCCCCCTAGGGTTAGGGTTCCTATGGGTAGGGCACTTGGAGCTAGGGTTAGCGTTCCTGTGGGTCGGGCACTTGAAGCCAGGGTGAAGGTCCCTATGGGTAGGGCTTCCATCCCTAGGGTGAGGGCTCCTAAATGTAGGGCACTTGGAACTCGGGTTAGGGTTCCTATGCTTTGTGTTTCGTGCCCTCGGGTTAGCGTTGCTATGGGTAGGGAACTTTAAGTTTGGGTTAGGCTTCGTATCTGTAGGGCTTCCCGCCCTAGGGTTAGAGTTCCTAGTGGTAGGGCACTTGGAGGTAGGGTTAGAGTTGCTATATGTAGGGCACATTGAACCATGGTTAGGATTCCTAAGGGTAGGGCTTCCCACCCTAGGGTTAGGGTTCCTAAGGGTAGGTCACTTGGAACTATGGTTATGGTTCCTATGAGTACGCCTTCATTCTCTAGGCTTACAGTTCCTAAGTGTAGGGCACTTCAAACTAGGATTAGGGTTCCTATGAGTAGGGCTTCTCACCCTAGGGTTAGGGTTCCTAAGGATAGGCAATTTAGAGCAAGGGTTATGGTTCCTATGCGTTGGGCACTTGTAGGTAGTGTTTGGGTTCCTATGGGTAGGTCTTCCTGACCTTGGGTTCGCTTTGCAAAGGGTAGGGCGCTTGGAGCTAGGGTTAGGGTTCCTATGGGTAAGGCTTCCTGCCCTAGGGTTACGGTTCCTATGGGTGGTCCACTTGGAGCTAGGGTTAGGGTTCCTATAGCAAGAGCTTCCCTCCCTAGGTTTAGGGTTCCTATGAGTAGGTCTTCCCTCCCTAAGGGAAGGGTTCCTAAGGATAGGGCCGTTGGAGCTATGGTTAGGGTTCCTATGGGTAGGGCACTTGGAGTTAGCATTAGGGCTCCTATGTGTAGGGCTTCCCGCCCTAGGCTTAGGGTTCCTAAGGGTAGAGCACTTGGAGCTAGGCTGAGGGTTTCTATGGGTAGGGCTTCCTGCTCTAGGGTTACGGTTCCTAAGGTTTGGAGACTTGGAGCTAGGGTTAGGCTTCCTAAGAGTAAGACTTCCCTCCCTAGGGTTAGGGTTCCTATGGGTACGGCTTCCATCTCTAGGATTAGGGTTCCTAAGGGTAGGGCACTGGAAATAGGGTTAGGGTTCCTATGAGTTGGTCTTTCCACCATAGGATTAGGGTTTCTAAGGGTAGGTCACTTGGAGCTTGGGTTACGGTTCCTATGGTTAGGGCACTTGTAGCTAGGGTTCGGGTTCCTACGGGTAGGGCTTCCAGCCCTAGGGTTCAGGTTTCAAAGTGTAGGGCACTTGGATCTAGGGTTAGGGTTCCTATGGGTAGCGCTTCCCACCCTAGGGTCAGAGTTGCTAAGGGTAGGGCACTTGGAGCTAGGGTTATGGGTCCTATGGGTAGAGCACTTTGAGCTAGGGTTTGGTTTCCAATGAATATGGCATGTGGAGCTAGGGTTAGGGTTCCCATTAGTTGGGTACTTGGGGCTAGGGTTAGAGTTCCTATGCGTAAGACTTCCTGCCTTAGGCTTAGATTTCCTATGGGTAGAGATCTTGGAACTAGAGTTAGAGTTCCTATGGGTAAGGCTTCCTGCCCTAGGGTTAGGGTTCCTAACGGTAGGGCACTTGGAGTTAGGGTTATGTTACCTATGGATAGCACACTTGGAGCTAGGGTTGGCGTTCCTATGGATAGGGCTTCCCGCCCTAGTGTTAGGGTTCCTAATAGTAGGTCACTTGGAACTAAGGTTAAGTTTCCTATGCATAGGGCTTCATGCCCTACTGTTAGGGTTCCTATGGGTAGGGAACTTGGAGCTTGGGTTTGGGTTCCTATGGGTAAGGCTTCCCTCCCTAGGATTAAAGTTCCTAATGGTAGGGCACTTGGAGCTAATGTTAGGATTGCTATGGTTAGGGTACTTCGATCCACGGTTAGGGTCTCTATGGGTAGGGCTTCCGGCCCTAGGGTTAGGGATTCTAAGAGTAGGGCACTTGGAGCTAGGGTTAGAGTTCTTATGGGTAGGACTTCCCCCACTAGGGTTAGTGTTCCTAAAGGTAGGGTACTTGGAGCTAGGGTTAGGGTTCCTATGGGTAGGACTTCCCACCCTGGGGTTAAGGTTCATATGGGTAAGGTACTTGGAGCTAGGCTTAGGATTCCTATGGGTAAAGCTTCCCACCCTAGATTTAGTGTTCCTAAGGGTAGGGCACTTGGAGCTAGAGATCCGGTTCCTATAGACTGAGCACTTAGATCTTGGGATATGGTTCCTATGGGTAGGGCTTCCTTCTCTAGCATTAGAATTCCTAAGGGTAGAGCACTTCAAGCTAGGGTTATGGTTTCTTTGGGTAGAGCACTTGTAGCTAGGGTTCGGGTTCCTATGTGTTGGTCTTCCTGCTCTAGGGTTCGAGTTCTAAAGGGTAGAGCACTTCGAGCTAATGTTTGGGTCCCTATGGTACGGCTTCCTGCCATAGGATTAGGGTTCCTATGGGTAATGCAGTTGGAGCTATGGTTAGGGTTTCTATGGCTAGGGCTTCCCACCCTAGGTTAAGAGTTCCTAAGGGTGGGTCACTTGGAACTAGTGTTAGGGTTCCTATGGAAAGGGCACTTGGAGCCAGGTTTAGGGTGCCTATGGGTAGGGCTATTGTTAAGGTTCTTAATGTAGGGCACCTGGAGCTAGGTTAGGGTTCTTATAGGTAGGACTTCCCGCCCTAGGGTTAGGTTTCCTATGAGTAGGGCATTTGGAGCTAGGGTTAGGGTTCCTATGGGTAGGGCACTTGGAGCTAGGATTAGAGTTCCTGTGGGTATGGCTTCCCGCCCTATAATCAGGGTTCCTATGGGTAGGGCACTTTGAGCTAGGTTTAGGGTTTCTATGGGTAGGGCTGCCTGTCCTATGATTAGGGTTCCTAAGAGTAGTTGACCTGGAGCTAGAGTTATGGTTCCTGTGGTTAGGACTTCTCTCCCGAGGGTTTTGGTTCCTATGGGTAGGGCATCCTTCTCTAGAGTTAGAGTTCCTAAGGGTAGGGCACTTGGAACTAGGGTCAGGGTTCCTATGGGTAGGGCTTCCCGCCTTAGTGTTATGTTTCCTAATGGTAGGGCACTTGTATTTATGGTTAGTGTTGCCATGGGTAGGGCTCTTTTAGCTAGGTTTCGGGTTCCTATGGATAGGGCTTTCCGCCCTAGGCTTAGGGTTCCTAAGCTTAGGAGACTTGGAGCTAGGATTAGGGTTCCTATTAGTAGGACTTCTTGCCCTACTGTTAGGGTTCCTATGGGTAGGGTTTCCTTCTCTAGGGTTACTTTTCCTAAGGGTCTGGCACTTGAAGCTTGGGTTACGTTTCCTGTGGGTAGAGGACTTGTCACTAGGGTTAGGGTTTCTATGGGGAGTGCTTCCTCCCATAGGGTTTGGGTTCCAAAGGGTAGGGCACTTGGATCTAGGGTTACGGTTCCTATCGGTAGTGCACTTGGAGCTACGGTTAGGGTTCCTATGGGTAGGGCACTTGGAGCTAGGATTAGAGTTCCTGTGGGTATGGCTTCCCGCCCTATAATCAGGGTTCCTATGGGTAGGGCACTTTGAGCTAGGTTTAGGGTTTCTATGGGTAGGGCTGCCTGTCCTATGGTTAGGGTTCCTAAGAGTAGTTGACCTGGAGCTAGAGTTATGGTTCCTGTGGTTAGGACTTCTCTCCCGAGGGTTTTGGTTCCTATGGGTAGGGCATCCTTCTCTAGAGTTAGAGTTCCTAAGGGTAGGGCACTTGGAACTAGGGTCAGGGTTCCTATGGGTAGGGCTTCCCGCCTTAGTGTTATGTTTCCTAATGGTAGGGCACTTGTATTTATGGTTAGTGTTGCCATGGGTAGGGCTCTTTTAGCTAGGTTTCGGGTTCCTATGGATAGGGCTTTCCGCCCTAGGCTTAGGGTTCCTAAGCTTAGGAGACTTGGAGCTAGGATTAGGGTTCCTATTAGTAGGACTTCTTGCCCTACTGTTAGGGTTCCTATGGGTAGGGTTTCCTTCTCTAGGGTTACTTTTCCTAAGGGTCTGGCACTTGAAGCTTGGGTTACGTTTCCTGTGGGTAGAGGACTTGTCACTAGGGTTAGGGTTTCTATGGGGAGTGCTTCCTCCCATAGGGTTTGGGTTCCAAAGGGTAGGGCACTTGGATCTAGGGTTACGGTTCCTATCGGTAGTGCACTTGGAGCTACGGTTAGGGTTGCTATGGGTAGGGCTTCCTGCCCTAGGGTTAGAGTTCCTAAGGGTAGGGTACTTGAAGCTAGAGTTACGGTTCCTATGGTTAGGGCACTTGGAACTAGGGTTAGGGTTCCTACTTGTAGGGGTTCCAGCCCAAGGTTTAGGGTTCCTATGGGTATGTCACTTGGAGCTAGGGTTAGGGTTCGTACGGATTGGGCTTCCTGCCCTGTGGTTAGGGTTCCCAAGGGTAGGGCATTTGGAACTGAGGTTTGGATTCCTATGGTTAGGGCACTTGGAGCCAGCATTGGGGTTCCTATGGGTAGGGCTTCCCGCCCTAGTGTTAGGGTTCCTAGTGGTAGGGTTCCCAAGGGTAGGGCTTCCCTCCCTAGTCTTAGGGTTCCTAAGGTAGGCCACTTGGAGCTAGATTAGGGTTCTTATAGGTAGGGCTTCCAGCCTTAGAGTTAGGGTTCATATCAGTCGTGCACTCGGAGCTAGGTTTAGGGTTCCTATAGATAGGGCTTCTTGCCATAGGGTTAGGGTTCCTAAGGGTTGGGCACTTGAAGCTAGAGTTACGGTTCCTATGGTAAGGCACTTGGAACTAGGGTTATGGTTCCTATAGGCAGGTCTTCCTTCTCTAGGGTTAGGCTTCCTAAGGGTAGGGCACTTGGAACTAGGGTTAGGGTTCCTACAGGTTGGGCTTCCTGGCCTATGGTTAAGGTTCGTATGGATATGGCACTTGGACTAGGGTTAGGGTTCCTATAGGTAGGGCTTCCTGCCTATGAGTTAGGGTTCCTAAGGGTAGGGCACTTGGACTAGGGTTAGGGTTCCTAGGGGTAGGTCTTCTCACCCTAAGATTAGGGTTCCTAAGTGTAGAGCACTTTGAGCTGGGGTTGGGATTCCTATGGGTAGGGCACTTGGAGCTAGGGTTAGGGTTCCTTTAAGCAGGGCACTTGGAACTAGGATTATGGTTCCTATAGGTAGCGCTTCCCACCCTAGGGTTAGGGTTCCTAAGTTTATGGCATTAGGAGCTAGGTTTAGGGTTCCTATTGGTAGGTCATCCCTCCCTAGGTTTAGGGTTCCTAAGGGTAGTGCACATGGAGCTAGTGTTTGGGTTCTTATGGGTTGGGCTTTCCGCCCTATATTTAGGCTTTCTAAGGGTAGGGCACGTGGCGCTACAGTTAGAGTTCCTGTGGTTATGGCTTCCCCGCCCTTGGGTTAGGATTCCTATGGGTAGGATTCTTATGAGCTTTGTTTAGTGTTCCTATGGATAGGGCTTTCCGACCTAGCATTATTGTTCCTATGGATAGGGCTCCCCACCCTAGGCCTAGGGTTCCTATGGTAGGACATTTGGAGATAGGGTTAACGTTCCTATATGTAGGTCACTTGGAGCTTGGGTTAGGGTTCCTATGGGTAGTGCTTCCCGTCCTAGGGTTAGCGTTCCTATGAGTAGGTCTTCCTGTCCTAGGTTTAAGTTTCCTATGGGTAGGGCACTTGGAGCTAGGGTTAGGTTTCCTATGTATAGGGCACTTGTAGCTAGGGTTAGGCTTCCTATGGGTAGGGATTCCCTGCCCTAGTGTTAGGGTTCCTAATGGTAGGACTTGGAGCTAGAGTTAGATTTCCTAGGGGTGGGGCACCTGGAGCTAGGGTTAGTGTTCCTATGGGTAGGATTTCCCACCCTAAGGTAAGGGTTCCTAAGGGTAGGGCATTTGGATCTAGGATTAGGGTTCCTAAGGGTAGGACTTCCCGACCCAGATTTAGTGTTCCTAAGGGTAGGGCACTAGGAGCTACGGTTAGGGTTCCTATCGGTAGGGCTTCCCGCCCTAGGGTTAGGGTTCCTAAGGGCATAGGCGGCATGGTTGTATAATTTTTGCTGGTTCTCGAAATGGTAGTGCTCCCCCACCCCCGCTCCTGCCCTTTAAACCGATATCAAATGAAGCTACAATGCGTCGACACCAGAAGATTACAAGGGTCAATTAAAAGTGGAAAGTCAGGAGCAGCACTTGTCTGCTTTAATACGTGGTATTATATTTTGTTGCACCTGTTGTGACAAAATGGGAATGTTCTTAATGTTTTCTCTGAATACTGTGTGTGTCTCAGTTTCCCCTGCACGGTGCCAACTGAAGGTGTTGAGGACAAGGAGATCATGTGGCTTTTTTGTCCAGAAGAGACACAAAGGCTAGAGGAGGGAGTGTCAGTTTGGAGCTGGCTGGGCAAATGGTGAAAGGCCCAGAACTTGAATCTAGGCTCCCCACCCTCCAATATGGACCTGACTGAGTGGTCCCGTTTTCTGTACCTGCAAGCTCTGTTTTAGACTGTGATCCTTTTGTCTAATAAACCTTCTGTTTTACCGGCTGGCTGAGAGTCACATCTGACTGCAGAGTTGGGGTGCAGGGACCTCTGGTTGCCCCAGGACCTGCCTGGGCACACTCACTGCGGAAAGCGCACAGTGTGGAATGGCATGCTCGATGCTCCGAGGTCAGACCCAGGAAGGTGTAAGCTTCTTGCCCTGGAGACATTATGCTCAGAGAGAGGAGGCTCCCCCAGAGTCCTGACTGGCTTTGTATGGAGTAGTTCCAAAGCATCCCAGCATCCTCTTCCACACCATGTGCTTCCCAGAAGTCCGCACAGGCACTGACACTCTCTCCTCTGCCCTTTGTCTCTTTTGGCATTAGGAGGCCACCTGATCTCTTTGCTCTCCAACACCTTCAGTTGGCACCTTGCAGGAGAGCGGCCCAGGCCATCAGTTGCCCGGAGACAGGGTTTCGGCCATTCTCTGTGCAGACAGCATCACACTGGCACTCTGGGGCTCTACAACAATCACATACCCTTATCCCACCATCTAGATCATTGAGAAATGCATAGGGGAAACTGAGGCACCCACACAGTATTCAGAGAAAACATTAAGAACATTCCCACTTTGTAACATCTGTATACTTTCTGTATACCAGACAGCCCACTCGCCTCCCCTGTGATGGGTACCGGGGCGGGGGTTGCCATCACGTGTGGCCTCACCTGCTGCTGCCCCTCACCATAGCCTCATTGGAGATGGGGGATGGGACTGCCCCTTGCCCGGAGTGGGGACTGCAGTGTGGTGGCTGGGGTGGGGGGTAGAGTGTCACAACATTCACCCAAGCCCCAGCTGCTCAGGTCTAGGAAGCTCCCTTCCTCCATCTCCCCTATGGTGGGTGGGTGCTGGAGAGCGGGAGGTGGGGGTAACTGCCAGCACATGTGGCTTCCTTCCTCCCCTGCTGCAGCATCCCCTGCTCACCCTTGTCTCACTGGGGATGGGGCTGCCCCTTGCCCAACATTGGGCAGGAGTGGGGGCTGCAGGGGGAGGGGGTGGATCACAGGGTCAAACCTCACCAAAGCCCCAGCAGCTGCTCAGGTGAGTGAGGTCCACCCCAGATGTCCATCTTCTGGCTGGAAGTCCCCTTGGTGTCTCCTCCATGTGGGTGCCGGGGGCGGGGGAGAGAGGTCCCAAGCACATGTGTGCCTCCCCCACCGCCTCCTCTTGCCCTCTTCCCCTCCCCCGGTGCTCCAAGAGACTGCCGGCGACTGATCTCTATAACCTTAGGCAGAAGCAGCACAAGCAAGGGAGAAAGGCACTGGCTGTTTTCTTTCAGGCAAGGAAGCTCTGAGGTGGGGGAAGGCCCGCTCCAGGCAGGGCCAGGGGAGAAACCCAGCTCCAAATATTGGTGAAGCACAGCCCTCAGCCCTGAATATTCCTGGTGCTCGAGCACCTTGAGCCCATATAACCTGCCGCCCCTGCCTGTGGAACATAGTGATCATTGAAGGCTGTGGTAAGAGAGAGAGAGAGAGGGAAAGAGAGAGAGACACACACACACAGTGTCCCTGTTAGCAAAGAACAACTTTGTGAGTCAAGACAGAGAATATGGACTGGCTGTGGGTTCATGGGGGAATCAGTGCAAAGCGTTGCTGTGATGTGTTGCTGAGCAGGGACATATTTGTGTTCTGAACAAGCAGAAGCTGTATCAGGGTAGGAAGTCCAATATCCTGAAAAAGAGAATCATAGTAGTTGAGCCATAGTAGCAGGGCCGCCCGGGGGGGGGGGGGGGGCAAGTGGGGCAATTTGCCTCAGCCCCACAGGGGCCCCATGAGAATATAGTATTCTATAGTATTGCAACTTTTTTTTTTATGGAAGGGCCCCTGAAATTGCTTTTCCCCAGGCCTCCTAAATCCTCTGAGTGGCCCTGCATAGTAGTTGAATTACAGGTGCATGGATTACTGTGGCCACATCTGTCTCTGATAGGATCAGGCATGACCTTCGAGAAGTGGAAGCTTTTTGCCTCCATGATTATATGGGTATCTAGGTATCTCCAAGGCCTAAGAGCCAGTGCTTTCAGTGGCTGTTTGGAAGATAAAAATTCTTCAGAGCACTCCCTTCTTTCCATCAGCATCACCTCAGGCTTATCTGGGTTCAGCTTCAGCAAAGTATTCTTTATCCTGATGCTGATCTCACAGGCACATTTTAGAGCCCTGACAGATAGCATTATTTACCCTTTGACATAAAGGAGATGTAGAGCTGTGTGGTGTAAACGTTCTGCTAGTACTTCAGCTTGCTAGCTCTCCCGGTGGTTTTATAGATATTAAATATGATGTGAAAGAGGATTGGATCCTTGTGAATCACTTTAGTCCATAACAAACACTACAAATCAAGTGCCGTCAGTCTTTTATGAAGAAAAGAGTAAAGTTAGGTAAACATAATCCTTAGACATTGCTGTATCGATATCAAAAAGAGTACTGTATGTGGGCAGTAATTTTACTGTGAGGCTTAGGTTTTGTCACCCCACTGATATTTCAAATGCTGCATGCTGCTGCAAAACATTACTCTTCTTTTTGTAGGTAACGTTACCTGAAATTGGACCAGCTAGTAAGCTTAGGGGAGTCTAATGACTCACTAGAGTTTGGCAGAAAACAGCATGCCTATTATACTGACAGTTAAGCTCAAAACAAGGGGAGAGGGTGTCACACTCACACTCCCAGGACAGGCATGGCACTGGAGATGTCAGGATCTTTCAAGGTAAGTGTCCCACAGCGCAGCAATGGACGGTGTGATGAAGGTAAGTTTTCCTGAGGCATGATGAAATGCAATGCGGTGAACCACTGGCCAGGAGGTCCAGGTGAAGAACCTTTACAGGAGGTACAAGCTTGTGAGTGCATTCCTGAGCACATGGCACCTTCCCCTTTTAAGGTCCCGCTCCTCATGGTCTGTGACTAGAGATGACTTGGCCACATCTGGTTGGTCACACACCACCTCGGACAGTGTCCATGCATTGGGTGTGTGAGCGCTGCCTAATTAGAGTCCCAGACACCTTGTCAGCCTGGGAGCTCTTCTGATCTTCCAGCTGTTCAAGCAGCCCATTCATCCCACAAGCATTCCAAGAGGGAGGGGGAAGGGGAAAACCACTTCAAAGGTATTCAAAGAGGGAGAGGAGACAAAAGAAGGTGGAAACTGTAACAGACCTTTTGAGCATACAGGTTATACACAGCATAGACATACAGAGCATATAGATCACTGCTGCTCCTACAACACTCCACCCCTGGATATATGATCAATACGTAGTTGTTGTCATTGTATGGCACAGGTGATCTGTTGCAAGCAAATCAAACAATCATAACCAGGTGAATATAACTAAAACCATTACAGTTGACTGAACACCAGATATAATATAAACACAAATGCAAACAATCACAATTATAATAATTGGGAATACAATAAAACCATCAGCATTACAATAATTGGGTACATTAACAAACAAAATGAGGCCCAAGTTTGATGCTGCAATAGCCATCAAACAATAAAAGTTAACCCCAACCTTTAAATACACACAACTAATAAGATTTGTAGGAGTACCAGAGTTGTCATGCAAGGTAAAACAGATTTGGAAGATACACAGTAACAGAGAACCTGATGAAATTGCTGATACTTAACCTGTACAACAAAATGTTAGTTTATGGGGGCCCATGAGCTACGCTTCAGGGCTTGGGGAGGTAGAACCAGGGTGCATAGAGGAAAGTGGAATTAACAATACAAGAAAATGTAACTAACAATACAAATGTATCAAAAATCCACAACAAAATTATTATTAGAGAACCTAACAAAAAATAAATTGCAGAGACTGCAATTTTGCAGAGACTACAATTGTATTTGTCCATAGCCCAGACCCTGGGAATCTGATTTTTCCATTCATCTGTCTCTAGAACCTCCACAGCTGCCACCCCCAACATAGAGTGGGTTAGCACTCCAGAGACCCCTCCTTGTAGATCTTCCCCACAATCCCCTGCGGGGACCTGCCACATGCAATGATTGGCACAATCTACCACCAAACGGAGCTCTCTGAGCTGATCAATCCCCAGAATAACTTTGCCTGCCATCCACGAATGAACCCAGGAGAGGTTAGCCACCAAATCTACCAACTCCCACCTAGCTGCTGACAACAATGTTCCTCTCTCCTCCTGACCCCCATAAGCAGCCAGCACAGCTGGCCAAACTTGAACACATTCAGGGGAAAAAACGGTAAAAGCGAAACTGCTGCACCAGTATCCACCAGTGCCACACAGAGGGTACCTATCATTCCTACCCTGATTTGGACTACTAGATGTCCCCCCGATCAGGGGACAGGGTGGCTACCGATCGCCACCTGTCCTCCAGGCATCTGTCCTCCTGTGGGCTCCCCTAAGGCACTTGAGCTAGCCAATCCAAGCCGGCTGGTGCTGCTTCTCACAGGGTCAGGATGCCCCTCTGCTCCCCTGCAGGATGAGGTATCCCCAACTGCACACACCAGGGCATCAGTTCCCTAGTGGGTTTCCCAGGCCAATTGTCCATGTCCTCCCTCTGTTCCAGCAAAACCCGCCAGAGGTTATTTCGCAGGCAGGACTGCCCCCTGCAGTTTCCAGACTGAGGATCTGGTTTCCCAGGGTTTCTGCGACCACCTTAGAAGCCTTGCCCACCGGTGGTTGTGGCACAGGCAGGGCGATGAGAGCAGCCTGCCGGACTGCGTCCAGCCAGACTTCCACATCCGCGAGTTCCCTGGGTCTCCACCTCCCAATCGCCTGCTATACATGGACTGGGAGACCCTGGGCGATCAGCCTAAGTTCCTCCAGAGGCAGGGCTATTTGAGCTATGGTCAGGGGTACCTGCCCTCCCACTGTGGGAGCCACACCCCAGCCACACAAACATGCCAGGAGAATCAGTCTCTCTACGAACCAGGTGGGGTCTTCCCCAGGCACAGCAGCTGCTGAGACAAACTCTGCCAACAATACACGCGGCCCCCATAGCAGACGCCATCCCCACCAACATATCAAAGATACTATTGTGTGTGGCATGACTGGCTTGCTGCCAAGATGCCCCTGTTAAAACTCCTCCCAACTCGGACGCGGCTTTTAACACCCGTCGGGTCTCACCTAGGTTCAGTCTCTGATCCCAACACAGGGTCACCATATCCCGGACCCACCCACTGAACCCACAGTGCGAGGGGCCACCCAGGCTTTTTGTAAAAGCAGAGTCCTGTGGCACCTTATAGACTAAAACGTATTGGAGCACGAGCTTTCGTGGGTGAATACCCACTTCGTCGGATGCATGTAGTGGAAATTTCCAGGGGCAGGTATATATATGCAAGCAAGTAGCAGGCTAGAGATAATGAGGTTAGTTCAATCAAGGAGGATGGGGCCCTCTTCTAGTAGCTGAGGTGTGAAAACCAAGGGAGGAGAAACTGGTTTTGTAGTTGGCAAACCATTCACAGTCTTTGTTTAATACTGAGCTGATGGTGTCAAATTTGCAGATTTTTGCTAACTCTGTTGTTTACTCAGGAGTCAACTTGGTCTCTGCCACAGTGTGCCCAGTACTTGGGTTGCCCTGCCTCCTGCAGGCACAGGCCCATAGTTTCAGACCACCCTCTGGACTGCCAGTCTGGGCCATCCTGGGTCTGGATCTGGGGGATCCGGATCACACCAGATATCCCCATCCCAATCGCCGTATGGTCCCTTGTCCCCCTTGGCTTTCACCCCAACGGCAGCGACCCCAGGCTGAATAAACCCCCCAGACCCTGTTTTCCTGGGTGGACCCCTCCAGGACTAGCTCAGAGCAGCATTCTCTACTTCCATCCGATCCCACTCCTCCTCTGCTGTCACGATCTGTACTGCAGCTGCAGAGAGGGAAGACGCCTGGGCACTAGCAGTCAGAGCCTGCGCCTTCCACATATCCCGTTCCTTCTCCAGCTCATTACATTGGTCCTTGAGTGGCAAGCTGACTCTTTGCTGCCTGCCATTGCCAGCCTGTGTGCCACAGCAGCCAGGCGACTGCACGATCCAGTCCTGCCTTATTGGGACCATATATACGCACATATTTATCCAACATGAGCTCTAGTTCAGGAATTGTACTCCCAGGTGGAACCGCCCCTGGCATCCAGGGGTCTGCCCCTTTCTTTTGGAGCCATTCTAACAACACCCCAGGCGGTGGCGGAGCTCCCCAAGTGGGCTGTATTCTTGCTCAGGCTGCTTCGCCTTTTTCTTCCCCTTGCTCCACAGTGGCATACTTAGCAGTGACGTCCTTTTCTCCCTGCAGTGGGTTGCTAGCCTTCCACATTTTCATGCAGGCTTGAGCTGGACCCACTCAAGAGACTACGGGGGACACCAGGGGACCCCTAATCTTGGGTCAAATCCTCCACTAAGCTGCCCACATTCTCCACCAGTAAAGTTACCCAAAATTGGGCCAGCTAGTAAGTTTAGGAAGGACTAGTGACCCACCAGAGTTTGGCAGAAAGCAGCATGTCTATTATACTGATATCTAAGCTCAAAAGAAGGTGTCACACTCACACTCTCATACTCCCAGGACAGGCATGGCACTGGAGATGTCAGGATCCTTCAAGGTAAGTGTCCCACAGCGCAGCAGTGGATGGTGTGATGAAGGTAAGTTTTCCTGAGGCACGATGAAATGCAATGCGGCGAACCACTGGCCAGGAGATCTGGGTGAAGGGCCTTTATGGGAGGCACAAGCTTGTGAGTACACTTCTGACCATATGGCCCCTTCCTCCTTTTAAGGACCTGCTCCTCATGGCCTGTGACTAGAGATGACTTGGCCATGTCTGGTTGGTCACACGCCACCTCGGACAGTATCCATGCAGTGTCCATGCATTGGGTGTGTGAACGCTGCCTAATTAGAGTCCCAGACAGCTTGTCAACCTGGGAGCTCTTCTGATCTTCCAGCTGTTCAAGCAGCCCATTCATCCCACAAGCATTCCAGGAGGAAGGGTGAGGGGGAAAGACACTTCATAGGTATTCAAAGCAGGAGAGAAGACATAAGGGGGTGGGGAGAAGTGTAACAGACCTTTTGTGCATACGGGTTATACACAGCATAGACATACAGAGCATACAGATCACTGCTGCTCCTACAACAGTTAACATTGTTTATACCTATGCTGTTTTAAAGTGTGTCTTTTGGGATGTAGTTCAAATGGTACTTTAAATTCTTCCAAGCCATCCAGGAGTTTATATTTTTAATTTTTCTGTAAAAGCCTTTGATTCCCCCCCAAAAAGTATTGCCAGTACTAGTCCAAAAATGGAAACCTTGTCTTTATTTCTCAGGCAGAGACACTTCCAAATATGAACAACACACACAAACAGCTTTCACTTCCAGTACAAGCCAGTTTGTATGGTTTCAGCATATTTTATGTCAAGATAATTCATATTATATTAAATATTAGTCTGTCCATCCAAGATACCATATTTGAAAGAATGGATTCTGAACTAAAATGGCATAGGTGAAAGTAAGCCAGTATACCCTGGTGCGCCATACCAGACCAGCTTCCCCAGACGGTAATTTAAAGGGCCTGAGGTTCCCAGCAGTGGCTGGAGCACTGAGTCCTTTAAATTGCTGCCAGAGTCCCGCTGCCAGAGCCCCTGGGTAGCAGAGGTGGCCAGGATCCCCAGGGTTCCAGTGGTGATTTAAAGGGCCCATGGCTCCACTGCGGTAGCGGTGACCAGAGCCCCGGACCCTTTAAATTACCCCTGAGCCCTGGCGCTCCCAACCACTTCTGCAGTTGATAGCTCTGGCAGTGATTTAAAGGGCCGGGGCTCCCAGCCACCACTACTGCAGCCGGAGCCCAGGGCCCTTTAAATCTCAGCTCTAAAGGTCCCGCCCCTTCTGGTTGACGTCCTGCCCCTTCCAGTTGAAGCCCCAACCCTTGCTCAGAACTCCGGCGTACTGGTAAGTCCTTTAAGTTATGTTCCCCCCTGTAAACTGGCCACTTTCTTCAAATTACAGTAACAGTTCATACAAGCCTCAATTTTCATCCAGGCTACATACATGGGGACAGAGAGAGAATTTCAAGGCTTAAGGCCTTGATCCTTTAAATTGATAACATCAGGGCAGACTGCTGCTGTTGTTGATTGATATTGACTTCAGCAAGTGAGGATGTGCATGGAAGCAACAGTTGGCCAGCAAGCTGCCAATTGCAGGACTGGGACCTAAATCCTTATTGACAATTACAGCTGGTCAAAAGAAATCAAAATTTCCTTTGACAAACAATGGTTTTTTGATTTTGTGTGAGAAATTTATCAATATTTTTCAGTTTTTTAACTGAAAAACCCAAACCCCAATTTTTCCAGGTTTAGGTATTTCCCCCTCCCCCCTTTTCAGTCTCCTTTTAGCCCTCACCTGCCACTAAAACAGGAGAAAGAAAAGGGGAATGGGGAGGGAAAGGCAGGAGAGGGGCACTGAAAAAAGAAAGATGTAGAAATTTCAGGGGCAGGGGGAGGTATTAAGAATACCAGAGGCAAATGTTTTAGACTCATAGACTCATAGACTCTAGGACTGGAAGGGACCTCGAGAGGTCATCGAGTCCAGTCCCCTGCCCTCATGGCAGGACCAAATACTGTCTAGACCATCCCTGATAGACATTTATCTAACCTACTCTTAAATATCTCCAGCGATGGAGATTCCACAACTTCCCTAGGCAATCTAGTCCAGTGTTTAACTACCCTGACAGTTAGGAACTTTTTCCTAATGTCCAACCTAAATCTCCCTTGCTGCAGTTTAAGCCCATTGCTTCTTGTTCTATCATTGGAGGCTAAGGTGAACAAGTTTTCTCCCTCCTCCTGATGACACCCTTTTAGATACCTGAAAACTGCTATCAGGTCCCCTCTCAGTCTTCTCTTTTCCAAACTAAACAAACCCAATTCCTTCAGCCTTCCTTCATAGGTCATGTTCTCAAGACCTTTAATCATTCTTGTTGCTCTTCTCTGGACCCTCTCCAATTTCTCCACATCTTTCTTGAAATGTGGTGCCCAGAACTGGACACAATACTCCAGTTGAGGCCTAACCAGCGCAGAGTAAAGCGGAAGAATGACTTCTCGTGTCTTGTTTACAACACACCTGTTAATGCATCCCAGAATCATGTTTGCTTTTTTTGCAACAGTATCACATTGTTGACTCATATTAAGCTTGTGGTCCACTATGACCCCTAGATCTCTTTCTGCCATACTCCTTCCTAGACAGTCTCTTCCCATTCTATATGTGTGAAACTGATTGTTCCTTCCTAAGTGGAGTACTTTGCATTTATCTTTATTGAACTTCATCCTTCAACTTTTGTTGGTTTTGAAATGTTTTGTGCAAAATATTTACCATCTGGCTACCCACTCTACTGAGGATTTAATTTTTCACTCAATGTTTTATGTTAACCACTATTCAGTGATCCATTGATATTATATGGGGATGATCAGTTTCCTGTAACTGCTTAGTTGGATGCTAGTCCCCTATCATGTGTGTTTCCAAAGTTTCTGCTTTTCTATTAAGAAATGATATGTATACATTTAAATGCAATTTCTGTGTGCAGGTATTACCACTGTATTGACCATGACAACATTGAGTACCATTGCAAGAAAGTCTTTACCCCGTGTCTCCTACGTCACTGCCATGGATCTGTTTGTGACTGTATGCTTTTTATTTGTCTTTGCTGCTCTGATGGAGTATGCAACCCTCAACTACTACTCAAGCTGCAAGAAGCCAAACTGTACCAAGAAGAAAAAGTCGGTAAGATGTGGTCACCTAAGATTACTAATGAAGGCATAGAGTGTAGTATGGGGAGAGAGGGAATCTCTCACACAGCCAGTCACGGCAATGGTCCCTCCATATGCTTTTGCAAAATAACACCTCAACCCACCCTGCTTAGACCCTCCCCAATTCTAGATCAACTCCAGCAAGTAGGTGGGAAAGTAGTTGCTGTAGGTGTCAATCGTGTTGCTGCCAAATGCAATACATTCCACAGCAGCAGTCCTTCCTTCTATTCTTTTCCCTGCCTTTCAGCTGTGCAGGTGAATGGAAAGGAAAGTGGCTCCCCTACTGAAAAAATATCTAGAGGTACTTAAGTAGCACAGATTCCTTGTCCAGCCCCAGTTGAAAGGATTTTTGAATAAGGCCTTAAGTAGTGAAAGTGGGGAAAGAGGGAGACAGGCCCCCTGAGCTGAGAGAATGTGGAACTGAGGGGGTGCAGCAGAGGTTTCTAGAACAGAAGGTGAGGGGTGAATGGGGGGGTTGGGGCACATCACAGGAAGAGCAGAGAATGACAAGTTGCAGTAGGGATGAATGGTGGGTGAGTACATATGTATGGAAGTGCAGAAAGTGAAGAGTGGGGCTTCAGAAAATGAATAGGGTATGTGTCTGAATGTACAGAGGCTTGAGAGAGTGAAAGGTGGATGTTTGCCTGGTTGGAGGACATGACAGAGAAAGAGTAAGTGGTGGGTATGAAGAATGTGAGCATCAGTGTTGCATGGAGATGGTGCTGAAGTGAACATGAGTGGAGGCAGAAGTGATATCCCTATGTACTGTGACAAAGTTCCTCCTCTACCTTGGTGGGTCCTGCGCTTATTAGCAGATTTGCTCACCTCACTGATCTTCTTCTCTGGTGAAACCCACAGTCTGAGTCAACTCCTCCTGTGTCTGATCAGGAGTTGGGAGGAACCCAGGCCCACTCTCTACTCTGGGTTCCAGCCCAGGGCCCTGTGGATCGCAGCTGTCTATGGTGCCTCCTGTAACAGCTGCATGACAGCTACAACTCCCTGAGCTACTTCCCCATGGCCTCCTCCAAACACCTTCTTTAGCCTCACCACAAGACCTTCCTGCTGGTGTCTGATAATGCTTGTATTCCTCAATCCTCCGGCAGTACACTCTCAGCTCCTCACACCTCTAGCTCCCAGCTCCTCACACCCAAATCTCACTGACTAACTGGGAGGCTTTTAACTAGTTTCAGGGTACGTCTACACTACAGGATAAATTCAAATTAGCTTAAACCGATTTTATAAAACAGATTATAAAGTTGATTGTGCGCATCCACACTAGGCACATAAATTCGGTGGTGTGCGTCCGTGGTCCGAGGCTAGCGTCGATTTCTGGAGCGGTGCACTGTGGGAAGCTACTGTAAAATAATGAGGCCAATGACGTCGATTTGCGTCCACACTAACCCTAAATCGATATAGTAATATCGATTTTAGCGTTACTCCTCTCATTTTGTAGGAGTACAGATATCGATTTAAAGAGCCCTTTAAATTGATATAAAGAGTAGTGTAGTGTGGACGGGTGCAGCGTTAAATCGATTTAAAGCTGTTAAAATCGGTTTAACAGCGTAGTGTGGACCAGGCCTCAGTCAGCCCTTGGCTGGCTTCAGGTGGCCCAATCAATGTAGCTATCTCCACTGCCTTCTAGAAAGATCTTAATTGGCCCCAGGTGTCTTGATTAACCTGGAGCAACTGCCATTTGGTTATCATGGTAGTAGGGATTTGGTTAGCCTGGGGCTAACATACCTGTTCCTTACTACTTTACTGTAGCCATCTGGCTTTGCCCCATCACAATATGGATTGCAGAATCTATTAACAAATAAATTTATCATGCACTTTTCATTGCATCAACTGCCCCCTCAAAAGAAATCATCTCCCCTGGATTTGTTTAACCCCAACCTGCCACATAAATGATTCCTTCTTCCTCTTTTCTCCCCCCAGTCTGAAATTATACCTGTGCATGGCCCAGGCCAGACAAAGTTCAGTCCTGCATCTTTAACAGCTTTTCCATATATATAAAAACACTAGCTATGAAGTCTGTTATCTGATGGCTCTTCATGTCTAGAAACATGAGCTTTATACTACTCAGAAAAGTACCTACCACTCCAGTGAGAACGCACACTTGTTCCTAACTCTATAAGCAAATGAGATAGTAAACTTTAAAACAGTCATTTTTAAGTTCAGAAAACATTTTTAGAGCGTGTGTTTCCCTCTGAGCCCAGTACAATTGGACTCATGGCAGCAAAGGCACCTGCCAGAGTGACATAAAAATAGTCCCCTCCAAAAAGTCTCAAATAAACTCTTCTTAAATATTTTACCAGGAGAATGTTGTTGTTCACTTTGTGAGACGTTACGGTGAAGTGAAGTGCAAATTCAGAAGGCAAGAGATAAAAGAGAGAATTAGAGAAGAGGAAACTGAGGGAGTAGAAGCGACTCACCCACTCAAAATGTTTAGTGGTAGATAGGAGTCAGAGAGGTTGAGGGAAATTTTGTTTTTCCAGGCTGGAGGAAGAAAACATGTTCATTTGAAATAAAAGAGGTGAAGCATTAGAAGAGAGAGGTTGAGAAGAATGGAATTAAAGAGAGCTCAAGGGAAAAGAGGAAGAAGGAAGGAGAAGACAGGATTCAGCAAATAAGTCATGAAGTGGAAAGAGAATAAAAGAAAGGAATAATGGGGGAAGATGAGTACAAGCTAGACTAATAGATAGCCAAGAGCCAACTCAGTGAAAATGCCATTAAATTTCTAAAACGGTCCTTATAAATGTATGGTGTATATGAAAGGCAACATGAGAAGAGTGCTACTGAAAGGAATTCTATAGCATACTAGAAGTGAGCTGGCTTTGAGAAAATGGAAAAGAGAATGGTGTGGAAAGGCTGAATGCAGAAAATATGGCAGTTATGACACGGACACGTTTAAGGAGTATATGTCAAGATGAAGAAATAATGCTAATGCGAGGGAGACGTCTTGATGGAAAATATGGTAGTTTGCTAAGTGACATGAGATTGAAGGTTGGCTTTGCTATTATTTACTAAAGAAATGAAGTCAATGGGTGAAAAAGAATTCTGGGTGGATGAAAGGTTTTGTGGGAGTTTCATGCCTTTGTTAAGGGATATTCTAAGAAACGTTATTAAAAACTAGATGAATATAAAACAGTAAAGATTTTTTTTTCTTCTGAATGATTCTCTTATCTTTATTTGAGCTACCTGATGTCAGTTTTGGTCACATGATGGTGAGTACACTATTTTATTCAATAGCAACAAATGGATGCATGCACATATTGTTGACATCAGTTTGAAATTATTCATGAAAGATGCTGCAATGCAAGGTCATGCTTGAGCCTGACTGTGAATGTTCTTCTTCTTTTTTGGTAAAAGGTCAGTTTATTTTCTGGCTTTGGGAGAGGAACATAAATGCCTCTGGCTACAAACTCTTTCCAAATGATCTAGGATGGCCAAATGTGCCATCTCCTGCTGCCCTATTCTTACCCATGTCTGCTTTATAAAGTAATATATGGAAGCTGTGAATACAAATTATATCATGAAGTTAAACTAACAAAAATGAAAAAAAGAGAATGTATAGTTCTCATAGAAACTACCATGAGACATATATTAATGACTATCAAACTGTTAAATAGAGTTTGCTTTCAAATTTCCCCCTCCTTTTTTGATTTTTTGTTTTTGTTCTGTTTTTGGAAAGTTACTCTTCCTCCTAGAGAACTTTGTACATCCCATGCCTGAAATTATTTTGTTCAGCCATTTTTGAATGATTGAGTCTGAATAATTAAGGAGTGCTTGGAGCAGGAGACTGGCTGGACTCTGGGTCTCTCACTGGAATAGAGTCATTCTCACTATTGTGCATGTTCTCACTCTATCTGGCCCAATGATGCTAACTATTTATCCACAGTAGAACAGCTTCAGCAGGAGAATTTGTGGCACACTTCCTCCCCCATCAGCATATCTCATAGCTCAGTGGTTTGGCATATTCCTGAGAGGTAGGAGACCCCTCTACAAATCCTGCCCCCCTCTGGTAGAGGAGAGAATTAAATGTGGGTCTCTCAGATGGGTGGTTTAATCACCGGGCTAAGAGTTATAAGGTGGGCATCACCTCTCATCCTTCCTTTGCCTTGTTTTGTGTAGAGTGAGGTAAACACCTACCTCATTCTCACAAGAAATGACTCAAGTGGCTAAGCGGCCTGACTCCAGGAGAGAGGTTGCTGTTCATGGATCCCTAGCAGAGATAGGTGCCTCCCTGCAGCCTGAACTTAAGCATCTATCACTATAAGAGAGATGGAGCTTAGATCACAGCCCTTTCATCCCCATTTCTCATTGGCTAGCTCCGGGAGCTCCTCACCTCATGTGCTGGCATTTGTGGATCACATTGTATTGTTAGGTGCATGGCTCTCCCTTTTCATTGTATACAGAGCCTGAGCACTTAACTCAGTCTTTGTGGATCACAGTTTGTGATTTTCTAGGCACCTACAAGCTAGGCATTGTGATACTGGGTGTTGTAATGCATAACTTCCTTTGGATCCAGGCCAAAGTGATAATTTTCAAGCTGATAAAGCTGCAGTCAAATGTTATGATAGTGTTTTAGTAGCGCGATATTTAATACAGAACTAAAATGGATTTCCATGAGACCATTCTGTATCATATTTTTATTGTTATAGACATTGATATGCATGGTAGTGTGAAGACAACAAGGTCTTATGCCAAGGAACTTGCATTCTTAATGAGATGGGTTAATATTAAAGATTAATAAATCCAAAGAGGTTGTGGGGAGGGAAAAGGGAGAGATGAAAGAAAAAGGAAGGAGAAACTGTACAATTTACTTATTTTATGTATACCTTGGGAATTTTGGCATGTGCTTCTGGGGCCTGATGCAAAGATCAAAGAGGTCAACGAGAGTGTTTCCACTAATTTCAGAAGAGGTGAGATTTGCAGAGATTTGATACTTAGGGAAAAGGAGGTTGTTACAGGAGAGGGCTGCATGACAATAAAATGGCATGACAGTGGAGAAGTTAAAGTGTTAAGAAGAGAATGGGTAGAAGGCAAGATAGAAGAAAGATGAGCCCTACCATGTAGGTAGAGCTAGAGAGAGACAACCTTGAAGATTTTTGATATTATTATTATAAAGAAAGTTAAAATATGTTTGCATCCTGTGATGTTAATTTGAAAGTCTGTGCTGATAACACTTTTCTTCTCTAGTCACTCTCAGCTGACTTTTTTTCATTTTGGGGGATTAGTCTCACTCGTGATAAGCATAGGTGGCATTAATGCAGCTTTATTTGCTGATAGGGATGAGGTTGCCCCATAAAATAACTGATGTGCCCATATGCCTGCTCTAATTACAGTTTTGACACCATTCTTAATTGTAACTTTAGAAAGAGGTGATTTTGATGATCATGTTGTGATATACTGGTAGTTTAAACACACACTTTAAATATGAAAATTAGGTACCTAATGGATAATAGGCCTTGAAACATCTGTGAAGAATACACACCCAGAATTAACTTGACTGGTGACTGTATATCCAGTTTACTCTATGGAAACCTATTTGCAAAGGCAGTGACATTGATCCTAAATCCAAAAGTGTCAGTTGTGCATGCTCAGCACATCTCTAGAATCTATGGGCTAGTTTGTCAGCTGTTTACAGATTGCTATCTTCACAATCCAAGGCAGCTTTTCAAATATTTTCTTTTTTTTTTCCTTCTCCCCAGAACTATTCTGTACTTGATATAAGACCGCCGCCTACAGTCATCACATTGAACAATGCCATGTACTGGCAAGAATTTGAAGACACTTGTGTCTATGAGTGTTTGGATGGGAAAGACTGCCAGAGCTTTTTCTGCTGTTATGAAGAATGTAAATCTGGCTCATGGAGGAGAGGACGGATTCACATAGACATCTTAGAACTGGACTCCTATTCCAGGGTCTTTTTTCCAACATCATTCCTGCTGTTTAACTTGGTCTACTGGGTTGGATACCTCTATCTTTAAGTGTTGCCATTAGTGGTGAAGATGACTGTGTTTTCACACTTCTTGGGATAGTGAACATGAAAAAGTGAAGGAGGACATGGTAAATTTCATCTCAAATTATAGAGGCCACGTTACCTTTTATCATCACAGAAATCAATGAAGAATTTTAATATGTAGTTGCCTGAAAAAGAAAAACCTTGAAGAATTCCCCTGACTGCTATTCATTTTAAATACAAGATTCTTACTAAATTCAGCTGAATTTGTAGTGTAAACAATGTTTATTAATAATTCTAATATAATGGAACCTTTACTGTTATCCCTTGGCATTGAAAGCTAGACAACATTCAAGCAAGAAACAGAGGTCAAACATTTGATATGGGTTCTTCACTCTTACGTCCCTTTCAAAGTTTCTCCCATTCCCTAGGGCTCAAGGCAACACCCATTGGTGCTGGTTAGCCATGATGCAACTGGAGATGTCTAAATCCAGACCAATCCAAGCCACCTTCTTTTATTGAGACCTATTCCACAGTTGCTGGGAGATCTTGTCTTGGTTGTCTCTGCATGGGAGAATCACCATAAAATAAAGACAGTTGCTCTGGTCCCATAAAGTCATGTAAGGTCTCTTCTGCTGCAAAGCTATGGGATTCATAGGCTTAGCCCCCTTCCTGCACACATTAATTATAATTTGAGGTAAAAAAGCTGATTTACAAGAATGCTCAGAATTTGATAAAGTCAGAGACACTGCCTATATCTGAAGTAGCTGCAAGTATTACTTGTAGAGCATTTCAGAGCTTTTTAAAAAAAAATAACTGATCAAACATAGCAGGATGGTACATGATTTCTGGAATAGATTTACTTGCAACTGGACAAGACTTCTGCTTGTTTGTGATATTGTAGCAGACTATAGTTGATAGGACATATGTAAGATTCACTACTTATTAGCACAAAGGGTATGTCATTTTTGCAGGTTGCAATTTAATGCAAAGTTCATCCATTGCGTTTTTCTTCCTCTCCCTTCCCCCCTTAAGTGTTTTTTACAGAGTGGAGAAAAATAAAGGTATTCTGTTCCTATAGAGCTAAATCTTGAAGTCCTTAATTACAGAAGATTCCTGTTGAAGTCAATGGGACTTGTCTGAGTTAAGGACTGAAAAATTTTGACCTATATAGTTCAGTATAGAGATTGCGTGCATCAACATTGGATTTAAATCAAAACAGATATTGGATACAAAAGACTAAGGGATTTTTTTTTAAAACAAACAAATAGATTTTAACTTGGAAAAGCATTTTGTATTTTTGGAACACGTTTCACAAATTAAATTATTGAGAATTGTCCATTTTGCAACATTTTCAATATTTCTAGAGTGTTAAGAAACTCTTACTTTTCAGCAAACCCTCAGTAAATATGATTAAGCCAACAGAACTCACATTCTGTACCAAATAGCAATGAGTTTCAGTACTCTTTGTTTGAAAACTAGCCACATAAGTAATGAGTGTGTTAGATTGTTAGATAAAATGTGGATCTCACGCATGTATATTTGAAAATAATGTACAGTACATATAACTGAAGAGCAATTCCTCCTGTCCTCAAATGGAAACAAAGGTAAAATCCCACAAATATACAAGGACTAATACCATGGTAACTACAAGGAACAGTAATTTAGTCATGTTCTTGGAAACACCAATGAATCTGAGTGGTACTTCTTTCTCTTTTCAGAGTGTTTTAATTAAACAAATAGCTCAAAAGAAACCTAAAAGTAGCCTTTCAAAATATTATTTCTGTTATCATAAAAATATGGCCAAGTCAAATGATAACAGAGAAAGGAAGCTGGATCTAGAAAAATCCTTGCGTGTTTGTCTCCTGTGAAGCAGAAGCATTGAAAAAAGAATTCCTCTCCTTGGAGAGAAAAAATGTTTTTTGGCCAGATCAGGACATCATTTTAGTGAAGTCTATCCTACTCATCTTCTGCAATAAACTAAATCAAACACTCATCTGCCCCAAAATATCAACACATATTTGTAATGATATCACATTTCCTTTGTAGCTCACTACTACTCTGTAAACCTTCTGTGTTTATGTTTAATTGTGGGTTCCCTGCATTGGATTGGAGTTATTGTATAAACAATATGGGTAGTAGACATATGAAGTGAGGTAAAGCTAAATGTTCAGGACTAAAAACAAGTGAGTTGATGCTCTGTTAAGAGCCACCCATTATAAGTCTAAATAAGAGAACAGATCCATTTATCTTGGGGCACTGATCCTGGAAACCCTCTGGATACGGAACACCAATTGACTTCAGGGGGAGTGTTCTAGACAAAGAGGGCTGCTTGCATCATTAGACCATTGATTGATAAAGTGTTGTTTATTAAGTTATTATACGTGTAGATGAGCTCCCTTAGAGTGTCTGTGGAAATGGAATATTCCATTTTTAGACTATATGCACGCACTGTGGTTGCGCTTCTACTCATTATCTTGATAATACTTAGTCCTGCCTTGAGTGCAAGGGACTGAACTAGAAGACCTCTTGAGGTCCCTTCCCATCCCATGATTCTATGATTGCTCCCCAACTCAGCAAAAAGCACACCAGTACCCTCAGGTCTCTCCTTGGAAGATGAAGTCTACTAGAAGTCTGATTATATTGCCTCTGTTTTATGAGTATCGACAGAAACAGATGTTGAGAACATTAAAAACCCTGCTCTTCACCATCCTGTGCAACAGCAAAGCACCAGACCAAAATTCAACTTCTGTATAACTAAAGGTGCACTTCTGTTGCTAAACTTGGACAACTGCAAACCCCACCCCATGTATGTACCCACACATCCATCTCTCTCCCAGTTCAGTGTGACTGCAGCAAAATAACCCCTGCCACAAATTTATGTTTATCTTCCTTAGCTTTATAGAACTGCAGTTTCACAGCAAGAGCTCCAGTACTGATGTATGGAGATGAGTCATATAATTTCAAAATACACTGAACAGAAGCTTGCAGTTGCAACTTTCACTTGCTGCTGCTCTTATCTATTGACAGCTGTGTGAAATATGTTCCTCTTTAACTGGGCTATGCTGCTGTCTCTAATTTTGGTCATTTGAGCTTCAGTGCAGTAAACTGTATATAAGGTAGGCAGCTGTGAGATACTAGGTTCTGGAGTGTGGTTTTATAGTCATTGCCCCTGGAACTGTTGCTAGCTTCCATGGCTTAGTTCTGTCTGCTTCAGTGCTTAATATTCTGGTGGCAGTTAAGCCACTGTTGGACTGAGGCAAGATCGTCTACTGGGCTTGGCGTAATTCCAAATACAATTATTTGCATCATCTCTTTGTCCTAGCTATCCCCAGAGAAAATGGTCCTGCATGTGAAATCTGTGTGCTGAACCCTTTGTTGTACTAAGGAATATCCATACCCATGTTAATGTGATATGAAAATCATATATCACCCAGGTGTTGTTTGGCTCTTTATGAGCAAGGAAGTAGCTCAACATTTTCTGGAGTGTCCACAACCAAATTTAACAATCTACTTTTTAATACTTGAGAACACTCTATTCCTAATGAGCTTTGTTGCAGGCATTAAGACAAAAAGATTTATCCATGTCTTGGTTGTGCTAAAATCTGAAAAGCAAGAGAGTTAATGGTATCGATTCACACTTACTCAGTTTCAGTCTCAGTGATAATACTTGGTGTTACCTTACTGAATAAAAGGTTTAAATATGATTGGCCAGTAAAAGCAATCCATATACATTTCTATGAAATGAAACTCAATAGACAATCGTTGTTGTCTAAACTTGAGAGAGCTTGTTGAAGTAACAGCCAAGGTCCCCTGTCCTTTTGCTTCAATTACCCGGTGAGATAATACATTTAACACACTAAGAAGAAGAATGTGCATAATAAAAACCTTTCATTACTGTAGATTTACTTCAATCAGGAGTTGAGAAGTGTTTTATTGCATTAATGAGAATGCTTTTAGTGCACTTGGAACTTTATAAAACACTCTGCTTGATACAAAAGCTATCACTTCTCAGTTATTCTGACCTTGAATCCTAATGTACAGCAAGCTCCTTGGTTTTGGTTTCCTCTTAAAAAAAAGAGATACATTCTATAAATTCTTCCAGACAAGTTTGTTTTACCCTAGGAACATATAGCAGTAATGTGCAGCTGATGCCTTAGATTACAAAGCTACCTTAATACATCAGTATAAATATGGCAGTAGATTATAGCAACTGACATACCTAAAGCACATTAAAGATTAAAGAGGATAGGACTTTTCAGCTTGGAAAAGAGGAGACTAAGGGGGGGATATGATAGAGATATATAAAATCATGAGTGGTGTGGAGAAAGTGAATAAGGAAAAATTATTTACTTGTTCCCATAATATAAGAACTAGGGGCCACCAAATGAATTTAATGGGCAGCAGGTTTAAAACAAATAAAAGAAAGTTCTTTTTCACACAGCACACAGTCAACCTGTGGAACTCCTTGCCTGAGGAGGTTGTGAAGGCCAAGACTATAACAGGATTTGAAAGAGAGCTAGCTAAATTCATGGAGGTTAAATCCATTAATACTATTAGCCAGGATGGGTAAAGATTGGTGTCCCTGGCCTCTGTTTGTCAGAGGGTAGAGATGGATGGCAGGAGAGAGATCACTTGATCATTACCTGTTAGGTTCACTCCCTCTGGGACACCTGGCATTGGCCACTGTCAGTAGACAGGATACTGGGCTGGATGGACTTTTGGTCTGACCCAGTAAGGCCATTCTTATGTTCTTAACCCTTTCTCCCCATCCCTCGACAGGAAGTAGGTTGGATCAATAAAAATTACCTGAAATTATACTAGGAAGCATCCAACAGTACAAAGGTGGTGAGACACAGAGGTAAAAGAAAAATAGACAAATATATTCTTGACTGCTGTACATTTCTTGACTCTGTCTCACTTTACTTCATACTCTCTTTCCTCCACCTCAGAGCAAAACAAAAAAAATCCCACCTCACAGCAAGTCAGATAATTGGACCATTTGGTGTTCTTCAAAAGTACCAGCAGCAGGAAATGCATGCAACTAGCTAGCATAAAGATGTATTTTGGGGAGAGGAAGTATCCGTGCAATATTATACCAAATAACACATCTATCTTAATTATTTATTTGTACCCCTGCCCCAATCACAGTAGTAGGTGAGCATCTCACAGTCTTTAATGTGTGAGTTAGGGGAATACTATATTTGCATTTTATAGATGAGGAACTGAAAGACTAAGTGGCTTGCCCAAGGTTACATAAGAAGTGTGTGGTAGAGCAGGGAATTGAAACCCAGGTCTCCCGAGTCCCATGCTCTATCCCTAACTACTGGCCTATTCATCCTCTTGGGGACTTTGTCTTATATCTTGAAGTACATTTCATCGAACTCATTGTCCCCCTCATCCTCTGCATTGTCAAATGACTCTGTCTGTACCACTAATATCAAAGTCTTCTGAGTTACTGTCACCAGGCCTCAGTGGGTTACAGCTGAGAATACCAGATTCACAACAGATTCAGAGTAGCAGCCATGTAGTCTGTATCCGCAAAAAGAACAGGAGTACTTGTGGCACCTTAGAGACTAACAAATTTATTTCAGCATGAGCTTTTGTGAGCTACAGCTCACTTCTTCAGATGCACAACAAACAGTTCAGAATGGGGCAGGCACACACCACACTTTTGGTTATTCTACCATAGATATACCAAGCCAGTAACAAAAGTAAACTTCTATCTCACCACACTGGTTAGCAGAAGTCAAAAAAATACAGTCTTCTTAGGCATCCAAATTCATATTTCACCACCCAGACACTAGATTTTGTGATGAGTGGTTAGTGAAGATCAATTTAATCAAAGGGTTCTTCTGAGCTCAAGAAACCAGCTACATAGCCAGGTCAAGATATAACTCAGATCTTACTCAATAATCATGCTGTGCCAATCTTTTAACAGCTGAAATCTAAAAGTTATTTTAAGAGAAAAGAAATAGAGAGGTTAAATCCATCAGTTTCAACATGATACAAAAAACTTTGCAATGATTATATGTATATGATTTTCTTAACCATTTTAATGCTAGTTTAGAAAAGTCTCTCTAGATATTAGCTTGAGGATCATCTATCCTTGTTTGAGCTTTCTTATTGAAATGTCCAGAGAAATGAAGCAGGAAAGGAAGACAAAATGGAACTTTTTCCAGGCTCTTCTGTACCCTCTTCCGTGCAGATGGAATTTTTCTGTCCCAAACAAAGGCCCCAGAACAGTTTGTGGAAAAGTACAGGCACAAAATGGCGGTCTAGGGTCACCTGAGCAAGTCACATGCCCTTACATGCTTTGATGATTCACAGGAGCAGCCATTACCCATATTTTGGCTAATGCATCCAGCAGAAGACTCACGGGGCAGGGAAAAGCTCTTCAGTGGCCCATTGCGAGCATTAAAGGAATACAGAACATATGTAGAATGCCAGTACTAGTTAATATTATAACTTCAGATACAAAAATGATACATGCATATAAACAGGATATTCATATTCAGCAAATCAGAACTTTCTGTTGACACCTTACATGCTATACTTTGTACAATATTTGTTGCAATTGTCTACAGTGGCAATTGTAACTCATATCTCAATCATACAACATCACAAGTACTACACACCTTACAGTGGATCCGGTGGAGAGCACAAAAAAGATCAAGTCATAGCTAGCTTCTTCACTCTGCACACATTAAAGGGTCCCCCCAACAACTAGCATTACAGAAATATTTTTCTTCTGCCAACAAAGTAGAATTCTGGGGTTTGCCTGGACAATTCTGTCGTAGTGAGAAAAGGCTGCAGTATTCATAATGTTATATTACTTTCAGAAACTGTGCAAGCACAAAGCCAGTTATTTTTCATTTAATTTATTGCCTATGGCAAAGTCTATGTGCCTGTTACAGTATCTTTTGCGTTTCTTGATATTTCAGGATATATGGACATCCTTGCAGCTGGGAAGATGGACAATAACATGGCCTTCAGCATTACATCTGTGAGAAATAATTCCGGAGCTTTATATATAAGTTGTGTATTTTAACATGCTTTGACATGTGTCCTCAAGAAGTTTTGCTAACTCATCATCTTTCTTTTTCAAGTATTACACAGATCCTGAATCTTTAAACAGTGTCGAAACTTCAGTAGTGTTTCAACCAGCCTCCTCTCTTCATAATTTCAGATTCATTTAGCATTCTTTCCTCCTCTAGGAGGTGCAGTTATGAAATCAGAGCTACACCACCTCAGAACTCATGTTTATCTCATCACTGCTGACTTCCCAAATGGCCAGTTCAAATGGGCAGAGGATGAACAGTAAATTAGGAATATGTTTCCAAAAGAGGAAGGGTGAGGATCTCTTCCCTTTATGGTTTTGTTTCTTCCAACTGAGACAAATCTCTGTTATTCCAAAAACTCTCCCTTGGGTGTTCTGACAGAGAGGGACAACTGTAAATCACAGTCTGGGCTGCAAAGTCACCTTCAAAATTGAGGCTGGCACAAAGGTTATTGTGAATTAGCTGTCATGGGTGTGGAATTCTGGCAAAGTAGGTCTGGAAGTGACCTTGAAAGGTGATCTAATCCAGCTCCCTGCACAGAGGCAGGACGAAGTATACCTAGACCATACCTGCATATGTTTGTCTAGCCACTTCTTGAAAACCTCCAATGACAGAGACATTGCACAACCTCTCTTTGATGTTTGTTCCAGTGCCTAACTATCCTTATAGTTGGAAAATTTTCCTAATATCTAACTTAAACCTCCCCTCCTCCAGATTACTTCTTGTCCTATGTTTGGTGGACATGGAGAACAATTGATCCCATTGTCTTTTTAACACCCCTTAACATATTTGAAGATCTATTAGGTCCCACCCCTGTTTGCTTTTCTCATGATTGAACATGCCCAGTTTTTTTAAACCTTTCCTTATAGGTCAATTTTTATTGTTTTTGTTGCTCTCCGCTGGATTCTCCTCAGTTGGTCCACATCTTTCTTAAAGTGTGGCACCCAGAACTGGACACAGTACTCCAGTTGAGGCCTCACCAGTGCCAAGTACAGTGGGACAATTACCTCCTGACTTTTACAGATGATACATCCATTAATACACCCCAGATTGATGTTAGACTTTTTCAAAACTGCATCACATTGATGACTCATATTCAATCTGTGATCCACTATAAATCCCACATCCTTTTCAGTAGTTCTACAAACTCACCACTTATTCCCAATTTTGCAGTTGTGCATTTGACTTTTCCTTCCTGAGAGTAGTACTTTGCACTTGTCTTTATTGAATTTCCTCTGGTTGATTTCAGACCAATTCTCCTTTGTCAAGGTTGTTTTGAATGCTAATCCTGGCCTCCAAAGTGCTAACAACACTTCCCATCTTGGTGTCATCCACAGATTTTATAAGCATACTATCCTCTCTAGTATTCAAGTCATTAATGAAAATATTGAATAGTACCTGACCCAGGACAGACCTCTGTGTGACCCCACTAGATACATCCCACCAGTTTGATGGTGAACCATTGATATCTACTCTTTGACTATGGTCTTTTAATCTGTTTTGCCCCCACCTTACAGTAATTTCATCTAGACATTTCCCTAATTTTCTTATGAGAATGTCATGTGGGACTGTGTCAAAAGCCTTCCTAAAATCAAGATATATCACATCTACTGCTTTCCCACATCACTAGGCCAAAAAACTCTGTCAAAGAAGTATGTATATGGATCTGTACCCGCTGTGAAGTATATTCTTGGGTCGGTTCCTCTTCTAAGACAACCAGTATGTTACTTTTGCAAAAGCTTTGTTACCCAATAGTGCATGTTTGGGGAGGGCGGGGCAGGAGAGTGGTTGGGGGAAGACTTGATAATGGGAACATTGATCCATGGACAGTGCCCATCCTGTAATTCACCCTTTGCCAATGACCCACAGAACTGGAGCAACCTTCCACAGATTGCTTCAACTAATACATTAAAATGCTGCCAGTTTTTATTCTTAAGAAATAAAGAACACAAGAGAAAGAAGATGGTAATTGAGCAGCTGTCATTAATTTTATAAATGGCTTTCTGGAAACCATGTTAAATAGCAACATCAGTCTAAGAACAGTATCTGACATCTGCTATATTCTTATTTCAAACCTAGTCACATGGACATTTTGACTTACGCTTACCAGTATAGTTACATCGTCTGAAGATAATTTAGATTTAACTTTTCTAACTGTTTTTCTAATTACTTTAGAACATGACTACTCCCTAGCATTATTTGCCTTTCAGCCGCTGGCTACTAACCCCTGACATTTCTCATCATAGGTATTCCAGATCTGCAATTATATCTTTCCCTTCTGCTACTAAATTTATTTTCTTTTTGCTCTTTCACTGTGAGCCTCAGTTGGTGGTGTGGTTTTGTACACGAGGGATATCTGTAATTAGACATGGACATTCATCATAATGTTAAGTGCCTCAGTATTTGACAGCCGGGAGTTCTTTAATGATATCTAAACGGTGCATCTTGGTCTTCTAATCATTTGCTTAGCTACAGAGGATGAAAGAAAGTGGAGATCCAATGGCATTTGTGTTGTTCATTAGTCTGACTTGTGGGGTCTCTCAGGTTTAGACCCAGACACTGATATAGTCAATTATTTGTGAGGTATTCTTTTGTCTGGATAATAACCAGAGACACTCAACAGAGGAGCAACAGCAACAAATGAGGTGAATAGCTGGAGTGTTTTTTGGTTCACTGACAATGCCAAAAAATTGGAGAGAAAAATCATTTTGAGTTGAACAAAATGTTTTCTTCTATCAGAAACAAAATGTTTCACTGAGCTTTCTTTTAATTTTTTTTTAAATTAAATAAAGTTGAAGGAAATTTTAAAACAAAAAGTAATCTGAAATAGAAACATCAAAATGTTTAATTTGCAAAAAATGCCCAAACAAAATGTTTTATTTTTAATTTTTGAAAGTTCTTTCTTTCTTTCTTTCTTTCTTTCTTTCTTCTTTCTTTTTCCTTCTTTCTTTTTTTTTTTTTTTTTTTTTTTTTTTTTTTTTTTTGTGTTTTTTTTTTTGTTTTTTTTTTTTTTTTATTTTTTTTTTTTTTTCCTTTCTTTCTTTAAGCAAAGCAATCCCTGGCAAATCAACACCAAATTCACAAAATTGTTTGGTCATGTCATATCTGCTGTTTTCACCCACCTCTCGTGGTAGCATGTCACAATAACTCAGGATTACCTGAAGGACCAAACTAACCTGCGAGCCTATTACAGGGGAACCTATAGGAGTGACAGGGACCATCTCTCTTTTGTGATTACTCCTGTTTTTTTTCATGAGGTTTAACATTTTGCTAGTGGGCCTTCATACAAACTACTAGTCTATGGCAATGGTCTGGTGAGAGGACTTTTCCCTGACACATACGCTATAGAAAACCAGGAAGGAACTGTTATCATTGAAAGCACACTGTTCTGCTGACTTATTACTGAGCCTGTGCTATGGTTAAAAGTTCTGAGGAGAAGTCTTTCAGGCCTCTGTGACTGAGGTAAAAACATTAGAATCTTGATCAAAAAGTCTCTTTCTTTTTCTTTCAATATATTATTTAAAAATATATGTAAAACATCAAACACAATTGCAAAAGAATAAAGTAAAATCAGCCATGCTACCAGAAAGAGAAAAAACTGCTCCTCTCTTTTTCCATTGGATGCAGTGTTTGAAAGTCTTAATGTTTTGAATTTGTCCTATAACAAACACAAAAAATAGCATGATCTATATCTTAATGAAATATTAAAAGAAAATAACAGTTGAAGATGCCCTCCACAGTATCCTGCTAAAAGCACATTTGAGAACTACTAATGAGAAAGCATCGCAAACTGAATGTGCTGTAAAATTCATGGGACCCTACTGTGGGATTTAAATATTAAATGCTGCTGATTTCATGGGGGTTTGGTTACTGTGTTGAAAATTAAGAATGTACATAACATGTCTAGTGGGAACTTTCCACAGGAAAAATCAAATTTCACCATTGGCTCAAGCATACAACACTCCTATTGACTTTAGGGGTTGAGAGCTTGCAGGATCAATCCCTCAGTTTCTTATTTACTTGTGTTAGGGAGACGTGAGGCTTCATTGTCATTCAGTGGACCACGTGATGCTAGCCAGACGTTAGTATCCAACATGTAATGATCATAGGTAACTAAAAAAAAAAGTAGTCCAACATAAGCAAACGCATCTCTTTTTTTTTTAGTTTAGTCAGTGCAGTGTTAGGAGTTAAGTGAAATCCACACAAATGGTGCCAAAATACACCTTTCTTACCCAAGAACAAACATAGATTTCTTACTATCCTTACTTCCTAGGTTTTTCTTACGGACGTGTGATTTCTTTGCTAGCAGTGCAGCTTGTGATGTCATAGTGAAATGAAAGTAAACTTCTGTGCCCAATGTGCCTTGGATAATACAGGTAGCACTAGTACCAGTATGTCATTCTAGTCGAGATAGCAATCCCAGGAAACCCCACAGGCCGAACCATCAAAAAAAGCCAAACATCTCTGTGCGTCATACCCTCAAGTTCTCAAACAACTTTCTCCTAAAGGCACACACATTCCACTGTACTTTGTGTTAAGGTGTAGGGCTGTGCGTCTAGACCAATATTTATATTTGTATTTTGATTGCAACATTTGTATTTCTAAATACAAATAAATGCACATATTGCCAGAAAATGCCAAGGATTGAGTGGATATATTGGTGACTGTACTTTCTTCTCAAAGTAAACATCTTTAAAAAAAAAAAACCGAATACCGTCGGAAGCAAAGATGATGCTCGAGGTACCATCATAGCTGTGTTGTTGTGATAGGATGTTTTATGAGGCATTTATGAAGATTCCAAACTTTTATTCCTTAAAAAATGAGTTTCAACATTAGGATTTAACATCACTGATTTGTAGGCTGAAAAGAATAGAGATCAGTTTGTCATGGATCCAATGGTTCCTGCTGCATCCTTTACATCCTTTACAAACAGCAGCAGGGTAATGTGGCACCAGCTATGAAGCAATCTCTTTGATGTATAAACAGAATTGAATGTAATGATACAATATTTTTTTTAAAATAGTGTTGGTTTTATAGAGACGTCCAAATCAAAAATTCCAAAGAATTTGTTTTCATAATTTAATTCAACTCTTAGGGCTTTGTTTACATGGGGAAGTTTAGCAGTAGAAATATGTCAGTAGTTACGTATTGTCATGCTGGTACAGTTATACTGGTACAAGTCTCCATTCAGACACTCTTATTCCAGACCAGGGGTAGGCAACCTATGGCACGCTTGCCGAAGGCCGCATGCGAGCTGATTTTCAGTGGCACTCACACTGCCCTGGTCCTATCCACTGGTCTGGGGGGCTCTGCATTTTAATTTAATTTTAAATGAAGCTTCTTAAAATCTTAAAAATCTTATTTACTTTACATACAACAATAGTTTAGTTATATATTATAGACATAGAAAGAGACCTTCTAAAAATGTTAAATGTATTACTGGCACGCAAAACCTTAAATCAGAGTGAATAAATGAAAGCTCAGCACAGCACTTCTGAAAGGTTGCCGACCTCTGTTCCACACTATCCAACTATACTGGTATATTTATACCATTATAATTATGCCAGTAACTTTCCCTAAAGCTCTAAACAGGTTTACTGAATTTCCTGGGAAAAATTAGATCCTATTCTGGTACCTAAAACTTTATTCCAGATTCCCTCTATCTCTACAGCGACAGCCACAGAATCCACAGATATCAACCAATTGCTGCTGTAAAATCCCGGCTTCATTTCAAGCCTCCATTTCAAGTATTGCTTTGGTCTTACAACTGATCAGGAGCAAGTAGAGAAAACCTCTAGAATTGATCTTGGTCCCTTAGTATAAGAAAGACATTCTCTTTGTGGTTTATCAAATTAAGTATTGTTTTTTCCTTTATTTTCCTGCCTTTAATCCAATTATTTAAGAAGAGATTTCCTCTTCTTTTTTAACTTCCAGCTCTGGTTTAGTCTTTCATCACTAGCTCATGCAAAGCTGTCTGTCTCCCCTCCAAAAACTGCTCTGCTTTCACATTTTCAATTTCAAATGCAGTTTTTTTTCCCAATCCATTCCCCTTGTGAATGCTTTAACTCTGTTCCAACATGCCTAGCCTCCACCTGTTGGTATCCCTTGTGCCTCAGGCAAGGCCTCAGCTGCTGTCCAGTGGTCAGATCACTGCTGATAACTGAGTCCAGGAAACTCCCTGACTATTTTCCCAGTCCACAGATGTTTCCTGAGTGAGCATCATCGTTTGTATTTCTCGGCAGGAAGTAAAATCATTTAAGTGTTGCTTATGACTTTTCCATGTGCAACACATTCACTACTCCTGAAAATTCTGCCCAGACCTCTGGTGTAAAAACCAAAAGTAGACCTGCAAAGTTAATTGAATTCACAAGTTAAAATCTGTTGCAAGGACATGGGACAGCTTGTTGCATGCGCATGGAATGTCTCTAATGTCTCATGGAATGTACTGTTTTGCTCCTCAAGTTGGCTTGCTGTGGACAGCCAGCAGCATTGACAAGAACCAGATCTAATGCGAGTAAGCACTATGGATAAGGGAAGGTGCTCTCATGGATTGGTAACTGGTTAAAAGATAGGAAACAAAAGGTAGGAAAAAATGGTCAGTTTTCAGAATGGAGAAAGGTAAATAGTGGTGTCCCCCAGGGGTCTGTTCTGGGACCAGTCCTATTCAACATATTCATAAATGATCTGGAAAAAGGGGTAAGCAGTGAGGTGGCAAAATTTGCAGATGATACAAAATTACTAAAGATAGTTAAGACCCAGGCAGACTGCCAAGAGCGACAAAAGGATCTCTCAAAACTGGATGACTGGGCAACAAAAAGGCAGATGAAATTTAATGTTGATAAAAGCAAAGTAATGCACATTAGAAAGCATAATCCCAACTATACATATAAAATGATGGGGTCTAAATTAGCTGTTACCACTCAAGAAAGAGATCTCGGAGTCATTGTGGATAGTTCTCTGAAAATCCACTCAATGTGCAGCAGCAGTCAAAAAAGTGAACAGAATGCTGGGAATAATTAAGAAAGGGATAGAAAAGGGACAGAAAATATCATGTTGCATCTATATAAATTCATGGTACACCCACATCTTGAATACTGTTTGCAGATATGGTCGCCCCATCTCAAAAAAATACATTGGAATTGAAAAAGGTTCAGAAAAGGGCAACAAAAATTATTAGGGATATGGAACGGCTTCCATATGAGGAAAGATTAACAAGACTGGTACTTTTCAGTTTTGAAAAGAGACAGCTAAGGGGAGATATGAGGAGGTCTATAAAATCATGACTGGTGTAGAGAGAACAGATAAGGAAGGGTATGTCTATGCTACAGAATTATTCCGATTTTACAGAAACCGGTATTTGGAAACAGATTGTATAAAGTCGAGTGCATGCGGCCACAAGGGCCGGTGCAACCATTTAGGCAAACTAGGCAGCCGCCTAGGGTGCCTAGTGGTTGGGGGCGCCTAAAAGTCCCCTCAGACGAGGAGGTGGAGTGGAGGTGAGCTGGGTAGGGGGCGTGCGGGGAGAGCTACCCGCAGTAATGGGGGAGTGCACAAGGGAACAGGTCCCCGCCCCAGCTTATCTCTACTCTGCCTCCTCCACTGAGCACACAGCCCAACTCTAAGTCTCCTCCAATCAGCGCCTGGGCGGGGAGGAGAATTAGAGCAGCGCCAGCGTGCTCAGTGGAGGAGGCAGAGCAGAGGTGAGCTGGGGCGGGCTACCCAGGCAGGGTTAGCTTCCATGGAGGGAGGTATCCCCAGGCAGGGTTAGCTGCTGTGGCGGGGGGGGGAGCGGGAAGTCTCCCCAGGCAGGGTTAGCTGCCGTGGGGGGGGGAGACGGGGGAAGTCTCCCCAGGCAGGGTTAGCTGCTGTGGCAGAGGGGAGAGGAGGGAAGTCTCCCCAGGCTGGGTTAGCTGCCGTGGTGGGGGGGAAGCCTCCCCAGGCGGGGTTAGCTACCGTGGGGGGACAGGAGGAGTCTCCCTGGGTGGGGTTAGTTGCCGTGGGGAGAACGAGGGGGGAGAGGCGTTAGCTGTTGTGATGGGGGGGTAGCTGCTGCGGAGGGGGCTCCCCGGGTGGGGGGCTGAGTTAGCTGCCATGGGAAGGGTGGGGTTAGCTGGGTGGGGGGTGCAAGGTGGAAGTTTCGCCTAGGGCACGAGACTTCCTTGCACCGGCCCCGGCCACCACACTACGCACATTAATTCGGTGGTATGCATCCATGTACTGAGGCTAGCATCTATTTCCGGAGAGTTGCACTGTGAGTAGCTATCCCATAGTTCCTGCAGTGTCCGCCACCCATTGGCATTCTGGGTTGAGATCTCAATGCATGATGGGGCAAAAACAGTGTCCCGGTGATTCTGGGTAAATGTCATCAGTTAATCCTACCTCCGTGAAAGCAACAGCAGACAATCATTTTGCGCCCTTTTCCCTAGATTGCCCTGGCAGATGCCATAGCACGGCAACCATGGAGCCTGTTGAGCCTTTTTTCACTGTCACCATATGTCTACTGGATGTTGCTGACAGACACTGTACTGCAGTGCAACACAGCAGTATCCCCTTGCCTTTGCAAGTTAGCATATGGTTGCCAGTCATATTGTACGGTCTGCTGCTGTCATGGGTGCTCCTGGCTGGCCTCGCTGAGGTCGGCCGGGGGCGCATGGACAAAAATTAGAATGACTCCCCAAGTAATTCCCTTCTTTAAGTTTTGTCTAAAGGGAGAGTCAGTCCTGCCTAGAATATCAGGCAAGTCTACTAAAGAACCAGAGTGGCAAACGGCTGCTCCAGGTCAGAGCCCCAGACATCCCACAGAAATGATGAGCTGCATGCCATTCTAGGAGTGCCTCTGCAACAACCCCACCAGTTACTTCCCTCCTCCGCCATCCCTCCTGGGTACTATGGCAGTTATCCCCCCGCACACATTTGTGTGATGAAGTAATAAAGAATGCATGAAGAAACAAAATTGACTGCAAGCAGAGATAAAAGGGGCGGGAGGCAGCCTCCAGCTGCTATGATATTCCAGGCAGGACTGAATCTCCATTAGACATCAAAGTGGGGAGGGGAGGGCAGCCTCCAACTGTTATGATAGTCCAGGCAGGACTGAATCTCCAGAAGACAAAGCTTACAGAAGGGAATGACCTGGAGAGTCATTCCCATTTTTGCCCAGGCGCCCCGGCTGACCTCACCGAGGCCAGCCAGGAGCACTCACGGGATGATGATGATGACAAATGCCAGTCATATTGTACCGTCTGCCATCGGGAAGGGAAGGGAATGCTGCTGTGTAGTGCTGCAGCACCGCTTCTGCCAGCAGCATCCAGTAGACATACTGTGACATTGAAAAAAGGCGAGAATCGATTTTTTTCCCTTTTCTTTCATGGCGGCGGCGGCGGGGTGGTGGCGGCTGATGACATATACCCTGAACCATCCACAACAATGTTTTTGACTCTTCAGGCATTGGGAGCTGAGCCAAGAATGCAAATGGTTTTCCGAGAGTGCGGGACCTGCGGGATAGCTAGAATCCTCAGTCCCCCCTCCCTCCCTCCATGAGCATCCATTTGATTCTTTGGCTTTCCGTTACGCTTGTCTCAGCTCCTTAAGTTTCACGCAGCACTGTGTTGAGTCCCATTGAGGCCTCTGTCTATCATAGCTGTTATATCCTTGGGGGCAGCCGGTTTAGGAAGAAATCACTTGAGAGCAGACAGCAGACAGCTAACAAAACTACCATTTATTTACAGACACAGAGCTCGCCTAACCGGCCGAAGCTGGCTAGGCTATCCCCTAATAATCTAACTCAGTTGCCATAGGAAAAAAAACCATGACAACCAAATACACAACATATTTCTCCCCCCAATAAGAACATCCCCTAAATAACACACACACTAGACTAGAGAAGGAGGGTAGACTGCCTCCATTGCGGCTAACCCCTGGGGATTATTTTGCCCCATAACCGTGGGTTCGCCCTAGCTAAAGATCCAGCCGATGAGGAGGCCTTCTGTCTCTAGGTGGATTATGGCAAACTTCTGGTGTTGTTGCACCCGAAAGTACCATGGGCTCAGGGTCCAGCACGAACAGGTGAGGAGGTCGTATCAGCTCGTGCTGGGCAAACGGGTATCTCAGCCACCAGCAGTAATGGAGAACAATCAGGAACAGGTGATTCGGTGTCTCACCAGAAGAGGTGAAGTCAGACCACTCAACTGCAGATGTGTCCTGAGGACTGGCATGACCTGGCAACAGCTGATCTACATGTCGCCGCCAGGTAAGATTCTCTGCAGTCGGACTGTGTAGGAAACAGGTCCTGTTTGAGTGATGATCGTGGCAGGGACCCATTTAGCTCTGGAAGTATAATTCCGAGCCAAAACTGGCTGTCCCGGGCTAAAGGTTTGGTCTTTTGCTCTGTGTGCCCGTCTGATGACTTGATATTGCTGCTGATGTTGCACAATTTGTTGGGTTCAGAAGGTTTCAGCAGATCAAAGCAAGTGCGCAGCTGTCGTCCATCATTAGAAGGGCCGGGGATGCTGGGTCGTAGCATGAGGTGTGTTTCTGTAGGAAAGTAAAAGGTATCCAGACGCTTTTGAATGGAGTGTTGTCCCCTTGCTGATTTCAAAGCGTGTTTCATTGTCTGCACAAATCTTTCAACTAATCCGTTGGTGATGGATGATATGGTGCTGACGTGATGTGGTGTATCCCATTTGCCTTCATAAAATTTTGAAACTCCTGAGAGACGAACTGCGGTCAGTTGTCGCTCACAAGTTGTTCTGGCAGACCAAATGACTAAAGAGTCCCTGTAGTTTTTGGATAGTACTCTCTGCAGTAGTGGACTGCATTATAGAGACTTCTGGCCATTTAGAATGGGCATCTACTGCCACCAAGAACATGCTTCCTTCAAGGGGCCAGCGAAGTCAATGTGAATACATTGCCATGGTTTTCAGGCCAGTCCCATGGGTGTAGGGGTGCCCACTGGGGTGCATTCCTCACACCCTGACATGACATACAAGCTTTTGCCTTCTCTTAAATAGCACTGTCCAATCCAGGCCACCAAAAATAGCTTCGTGCAATTTCCTTCATGCACACTATTCCACAGTGACCGGAATGTAGCTGTTCTAACATCTGTGATCTCGGTGGTGGTGGACTGTCAGGTTTAATGTTCAATGTCACAGTGATTCCCTTCATACTTCCCAAATCATCTCCAAAAACAGCAGCATGTTTCCTTAGTATAGGGGTTAGACTGGTTTCTTCTTTAGTCATCCAGTACACTTCTGCCCAGTTCAGCTGAATCTTCCCAAGCCAAGATCTACCCATTAAGGCTGGGTAGTTACCTCTCACCACAAACAGTGGCAATTTAGCAGCCTGTCCACCTTAACATCAATAATGCCCAACATGGGACAGCTTCTCCTGTATACATCTTCAGAACAGTTTTTGTTGCCTTAAGCGGAAGATGCTGTAGCTTTTCTTTATACACAGTCTCGGAGACCAGCGAGACGGCTGCACCGGTGTCCATTTCCATGTGTATAGGTTTGCCATCCAACAACAGGGTTACCCAGTATTCAAGTGAGCCCACGGCCAAAGACAAAACATGCAGTGGCACTTCCTCTTGCGATGAGGTGTCACCTTGATCATCCTGGGTCTGCTCTAGGGTATGCAGGGTTCCTCTTTTTGTCAGCCAGACCACAGGCCTCTTTTTATTTTGTTTACAGGCACATTCAATGTGTCCCTTTTTGCCACAGTGTCGACACACCAGGTCCTTACACCAGCATTCTGATGCCTGGTGACCTGGCTTACCACAGAGGTAACATTCTTGATCTGCACAGTTTTGTGGGTAGGTTCTTGTGACACTTTTTGCACCCTAGGGGATGCACCGATGTATTGCACCTCCCTTGCAGCCAGTTCCATGGAGACAGCAATATCAACAGCCTTCTGTAATGTAAGCTGAGCCTCTGTCAGTAGGCTCTTCTGTATAGCTTCACTGTAGAGGCCACACACTAACCTGTCATGAAAGGGCATCATTTAACATCTCCTTAAATTCACAGTGTTCTGCTAGCTTTTTTAAATTGCTCAAATTGTACAACTGTTTCATCTTCTTTTTGGTCTCTTTTGTGGAACCGTATCTTTCAGCAATTACCAGTGGTTTTGGGGAAAAATGGGACCCCAGGATTTCCATGATGTCACTGTAAATTTAGTCTCAGGCTTAACAGGGTGCGTAGCAGGGAGTAGGTTTTAGCCCCTACAACACTTAAGAATATTGGCACCTTCTTCACTTCTGTAATGTCATTTGCAATAACAAAAAGCTCAAAATGCTCAGTATACACATGCCACTGCACTATATTCTCATCAAAAGGTTCCAGTGGCCCGGTTAGAGTAGCCATGATTTTTAGTTTCACTTTCACGGTCAGTGCAAACAAGCAGTTTTTTTGTTGGTTTGTTCTTTACCTTGACTTCTGCTTCCTTCTGTTACTGGAGCAGCACCGGAATCCATCCTCCGTCGCCACTTGTTATATCCTTGGGGGCAGCCGGTTTAGGAAGAAATCACTTGAGAGCAGACAGCTAACAAAACTACCATTTATTTACAGACACAGAGCTCGCCTAACCGGCCGAAGCTGGCTGGGCTATCCCCTAATAATCTAACTCAGTTGCCATAGGAACAAAAACCATGACAACCAAATACACAACAATAGCCTTGGAGATTTTTTCAAATGCTTTGGCATTTCGTCTTTTGGAATGGAGCTCTGATAGAACAGATTCATCTCCCCATACAGAAATCAGCTTCAGTATCTCCTGTACAATCCATGCTGGAGCTCTTTTTTGATTCTGGGACTGCATGGTTGCCTGTGCTGATCAGTGCTCCATGCTTAGCAAACAGGAAATGAAATTCAAAAGTTCTCGGGGCTTTTCCTGTCTACCTGGCCAGTGCATCCGAGTTCAGATTGCTGTCCAGAGCAATCACAATGGTGCACTGTGGAATAGCGCCCAGAGGCCAATACCATCAATTGTGGCCACACTAACCCTAATCCAAAATGGCAATGCCGATTTCAGCGCTACTCCCCTCATCGAGGGGAGTACAGATATCGATATTAAGAGCCCTTTATTGATATAAAGGGCTTCATTGCATGGATGAGTGCGGAGTTAATGAGATATAATGCTGCTAAATTAGATATAAACTCGTAGTGTAGACCAGGGCGAAGTGTTGTTTAATATTTCTCATAACTAAGATTAGGGTCACCAAATGAATTAATAGGCAGCAGGTTTAAAACAAATAAAAGAAAGTATTTCTTCACACAAAGCACATTCAACCCATGGAACTCTTTGCAAGAGATGTTATGAAGGCCAGGACCATAACTGGGTTCAAAAAAGAACTAGATAAATTCTGGAGGATAGGTCATCAATGGCTATTAGCCAGGATAGTCAGGAATGGTGTCGCTAGCCTCTGTTTGCCAGAACCTGGGAATGAGCAACAAATGATGATCACTTCATGATTACCTGTTCTGTTCATTCCCTCTGGGGCACCTGGCACTGGCCACTGTCAGAGACAGGATACTGGGCTAGATGGACCTTTGATCTGACCAGTAGAGCCTTTCTTATGTTCTTATTCAGGTGGGACTTCTGTTGACATATCTACTCAGAATAAAAAGTTGTGCTCAACTTCCGTGTTCAGAGTGAGTTAGCTGACTCAACTTATAACACAATTGGACCCTATACAGTGGCCAGAAAATGTTGAAATACCCCTGTTCAGCCAGATCTATGGTTAAGAATTGTTAAACATAATCATTTGTCCTGTATAAATGGGTCATTTGTCTGTCTCATCATAGTGTAAACAATAAAGTGGCTGTTCTCTCTAGCTACCAGAATGTAAACTGGAATGCTCCTTCTACTCCTGTCGACATTCTGGAGGACTGAAACCCTGCTGACCATCAGGACACTTTTTCCCACCATTTAAAAGTAGGGATGTAATTCTCCTTCTGATATGGTAGCATTCTTTACCCACTTTATGTTGGTGTAGAACACTGCACAAGAGGTTGGAGAATCAGGCCCATACGATCTTCCTTTCTCTTTTGCCCTCCCTATCACTCCAATTCGTATTTGTAACTGAATTCCTACTAGACAGTGACAAATGAATATGCAGTTAAAGTAAAGTCACTCTGTGAAATGGGCAGTGGATAATGCTGCAAGCAAGGAGCATATTCAGAAAATATTAAAACACAGACACTCAAAAACCCACTGCCACTGGCAGATATTAAAATAAAAATTAGTGAGGGTTAATAACCATACTTAAGTAAATTAATACTTCATAGTTAAAAAAAATATTAGAAATTGGCATACACCTCTACCTCTGCCTCTTTCTCCTCCGACCTTGGCTGAAGTTTCCAGTGTGTTTTTATTTTAATTTTTATTCCCATTTTTAATAAGTATTTCAAGAGCTCTCATGGGCATTTTTGACAGAACTTAGAAATGCAGCCACATTTAGGGTGCCCAGGTGCCCAGTTTAGGATCAGAAAGAAGGGGAAGGGGCAGGGCAGGGGCAGGACCTCAGGAGGAAGGGGTGGGAAGAGGTGGTTCCGGCACTCCTGCTAGTATGGCTGGTTTATAAATATTACAAAGTTGGCAATCCTAGTCATATAAGAAATACAGCCAGCAGCTTCCTCTTTCCTCTAAAACCAAAACTGAATCAACTAAAAATAAATTCAAATATTGATAATGCTCTACCTCACTCCATAATCTCAACTCTCTCCTCAAAGCCTGGGCAAACACATAGTCCTTGGAGCATGACCTGAAGGTCAATCGATTCAGGATACTATCAACCAAGGTGGAAAGTAAGTCCCAAATTCTCAAGTCCCTCAGGGAGAAACCAATGCCAGCAGATCGTGTCCTTTTTAAAAGAGGTCCCAGCTGATGTGCGTCCAAAGTGGTGACACTATGGCTCAGTGACAGAAACATCTTTCAAGTAAGCAGGACTCACACCACTTAGAGTTTGTTTTGTCATAGGATGACCAGATAGCAAGTGAGAAAAAAAGTGACAGGGGCTGGAAGGTAATAGGGACCTTTATAAGATTGGGTCCCTATAAAATTGGGACATCTGGTCACCCTAACTGCTCAAAACCAACACTCTGAACTCCACCATGAAACCATTAAGCAGACAGTGCAGATCACACAGTGCCAGTGTCCTGTTCTTATGGAAAGATACACCACTTAATAATTGGGAAGCCAAGTTCTGTACGAGCTGCAGTTTCCAGGTTGATTGCAGGTATACCTTCATGCAATGTACAATACACTAATCTAATCTTTAGGTGACAAGGTAGCACGGATTTTTGGTAGCATCTGAAATTAACACCAATTATTCCTTCCATTTCATTAGTAAAATAATAATCATACACAATATACTGCTTGGCACTACTGTTCAAATCATTCCCAGGACAGTAGCCCTTACTAAACACAAGATAGGGCATAGCATTAATCACACTAAGCAGGACCTTTCAGCACCGAATTGAGGGATATAAACTTTTATGACTTACTAAAAGTCCCAGTTCTAATGTCTAATTTATTTCAATAACATTTTGTTTAATGAACAAATAAGTTGTTCCAATAAAACATTTATTCATAAGGCTACTTTAAAAGATCTGTGCTTCTCTGACAGTTTTGTTATTTACTGCTCACTAACTGATACGTTACTAAATTCATGCATTTTATTATAGGAACAAAATAAAACACCTAAATGTGTGTTCAGCTGGTAACTTATACTCCAAGTTTCCAGACAAATGCTGTCTGAAATGGCAAAGTACTAAGCCTCCCATAATGAGATTGACGGTGGATATTTTAATAGCTACTTAACTACAAAACAGCTACTGTGTGTTGTGATTGTGCGTGTATGTGTGCACAGAGAAAGATATTTTGGATACACCTGGAAAGACTTAGCTACTTCCAAAATAGAAATGCCAACCATCAGAAGGCAAGGATGAGGCCTTTCCATTCACTGTAATACCATTTATAAATCACTGTGGATAAGAATATTTTTTCTAGATATCTCAAATATAGGTAACCCCTAAAACTGTATGTTTTCCAAATGGTGTGGAGCGAGCAGATTCCTACTACAGAGGACAAAGCTACAGAATTCTTTCTGATTGTACACGTCTCTCACCTATAGCCATGTATAATGCCAACAATTCACAGCTGGTCACTACCATAAGCAGGTGAAGAGTCAAAACATGATTGTAAGGGGTTTGGTGACTAATGCATTTGCCCCAAGATTCACTTCTATATCTGTAATACGTGTAGGTATTTATTTATTTTACTAGAAATTTTATACATACATTAGTAAATGAACACCTGAAACTTCATAAGGAGCAAACCCAGAAGGAAGCTGATGGTGATACAGGGGTCCTTTCAAGTTTAGGGGCTCAATTCAATACTTCTGTGAAGGGAAAGGAATAGCTCTGCTGCGTGCAGTGAAGTTTAAGTTCTACTACACGTTCACTACAAAGAGGCTCATTTATGCAGCCTGTAGCTCAACTTGGAGGAGGAGGAGTTTGGGATATCAGAGTGAGGTGACCTTGCTGGTGGGCATGGCCAATTCCTCTAGGACATGACACTACGATGACCAATCACAAGTGATACTGCAAAGGATGGCATCTAGCCAAACAAGCTCTGAGACGACCCCATCCCTAGGAAAGCTGGATGAATAGTGTATACTAAGATATATCAGCACAGGCAGCTATATGAAATACGGAGGCAAATACTGATAGCTGTGAGACTAAGAGCCAGAGAGCAGACCTTATGCACTGTAAACATGCAGCTACCTCCCATAAACGATCCAATGTCCTGAAGGGTGAACAGCTGACTGCAAGGGCCAAGAAGAGCATGAACTGCTTCTCCACAGCAGGGCAAGCAGGAGCCCTGGAGGCACTGCGTGAGCTGCTTTCAATCTATATACATTCACTGGCAAAAGTCATCACATAGAATATCATAGTGTTATAGTCCCACATATACAGCAGGGAGCACTGAGTGGCATTCTCCTAAAACTAACGTGTGGCAGGCAAGGGAGGATAGTGACTCTAAGTGGCAGCACCTGCATACCCCGCAATGGGTAGAATATCATAGAGATATGAGCAAACCCAGTTAACAACCTGCTGATCATTGCTGTGCTGTGAGCAGCTGCATCTGCAGGCACTGCTACCCATTAGAGACATCCCTGGGCAGCACTGCCCCATCAGGAGCGATTATGACAGAAGTATAGCCACTGCATCTAGGTTGAGTCCTTGACATGCCCCTTATGGTGTGAAGTGAAAGGTGCATATGGGAAGAAATTACCCTCCTGATCTCCCCACCACTGGGCCCCAAGCAAGAAGTCATAGCTGTGGGAGAAGGAAAACTAGAATGTGTATTGCAACCTTCACCCAAGGGCCTGGCCAGCTGAAATCACCACTGTAGGTATTAAACAATATCAGCATGGAAAGTTACTGTACATACCAGCATCATCCACAGAGCAAAAGCAGAGGCTGACTCTGCTACATTCAGGAGTCCAGAACCAAAAAGCATTGCAGGAAAGGCTTGTATTAACATGGGGGGGCTGGGGGGGGAAGAGAGAGAAAAGGATTTTACAAATTGCTGCAGGATTGAGGGAAAGTGCTGGAAGAGCACGTTAATGTGATACAGACATTAACAGAAACAGCATACAGCCCGATCATCTCAGACGTGGATGGCTGGCTCTCTGCCACATAGTAATCAGGTGTCATGACCAGCCCTTCAGCTGTGCCTGGACAATTCTCAGGGGCATTGTCACCAAGGGGAAAATTAGGTGATGCTGACCGGCTAAGAGAGTCACAGGATGCTGCACCTGGTCCAGCTATGCCCTGGTGAGACAAGCTGCACAGCCTGCTGCTACTAATGCGGCCACTGTACCAGGTTTGGAAAGGCCCCTTCCACCCTCACAAGTGCTCAGGCTGAGAGGAGCTAAATGTCATTCAGCAGATTCAGATGGATGTGAACACCAGCTGGACTGTGCCCACTTGGCTTCCTACAGTTTGCTCACATTATCCAAAGGCCGTTGGTCAGAGATTGTGCTCCATCTGTAGCTCGCCTCTGGAGTTCAGTGCTAACATCAGCATAATGGAAATGGTGCCTGCAGTTCTCTATGGAAAGCTCTCTGTGTGCCTTCTATCCAAGTGCTGCTCCGTCACATACCACAGACAATGGCCCTTACTCCTAGGGCATTGGTTTAGTCTGGCTAACCGCTGTTTGGCTGCTCTTTTATCTCATCCCCTCCAAAGTAACCATTTTGTGCCTGGTATTCCAGTTTGTGGCTTTGCTGCCACTGCAGCATAAGCCCGAAACCTGGCCTTCTGTCTTTGTTAGGCCTACTTTGCACTTCGGGACCTCTCACTTTTCATCATGTGCTGATACTAAGGTGCTCATCAGCACACAGGATCTGGATGAGTGGGTCAGAGCCCTTTTGTGAAGCACAGTTCCTTCACTCTTTGTTGGAAGCAGTACCAGTGTCGGTGCATATTTCAACTCCCACAGGCCTTACACAGACATTTTACCTGCATAATATCTCTGCACTGAACGGAAGTTCACAATTCACCATTGTCTATATGCAATCAGATGGACCGGGTTGGGGGGGGGGCTTTTTGAAGCTAGCTGATACGTAGTTGACCAGTTTCCATCACTCAAAAACAAAACAGTCACTACAGGCATCCTTATTAGCAATTTCAGTAGAGACACATAAGGTTTAATGGTCAAGGAGGCTGAACCTCTTACACTTAGGAGTGAGCTCCCCAAGTCAAGGGTGAGACACTTGGATGGGGCAATGTGGGGATATTCCATTGTAATTGTGTATTCTGTACCTGCTCTGTGGGCAAGTAGAAGACCTCAGATTTCCTGTCACTCCAGCTCTTTTCATGATCTCTAAAAATTCATTTAAATAGAAATCCCCAAAATGCGGGTGCGTACCAGCATAGAGAAGAATGCTTGACACAAGTACCATAAATGTTTCAAGTTTTGCAAGGCTTGAACTTTTCTTAAAAGGTTGAAAGCCTCTTTGTGCTACAGACACACATTCTCAAGTGCGGATTTTCCTGAATGTTATGTTCAGAAAGCAAACAGAACTGCTCTGTCAGTGATCACCTCTCCCTTGTGTCTAATGGCTTCTCATTGCTCCAGTCCATCACTAGTTTTATTGCTAAATGTGAGATGTTTTAACTAATTTGTTTGTAAAGTGTTGTGTTGAAACACGTTTCTCACTCTCAATGTAGCACCTTGTTCTTGATAATAAGGGGCTTTAAAATCAGTGCATTAAGAATAGAGAGGTTACTCTGAATCCTGCCTTTAACAATTCAAGTTTTTAGAATGATGGAAGTATTTTGTACATTGGTAGCTTTTAAAGTTGTTTCTTTGTGCCATTTACATAATTATAGTTTTAGTTGTGTATTTTATAATCATTCTAATTTCATGTATTTACAGTAAATAAACACTGTTTTGTGAGTAATTCAGACTCCAATCGTGCATTACAGCTAGTTTTATATAAACTAATACTGGGCAAACAATTTATGCTATGACCTGTCATAAACAGATAGCTAAGGGTTAATGTCTCTTTAACCTATAACGGGTTAACAAACAGTGACCTGCAAACACCTGACCAGAGGACCAATCAGGAAACAAGACTTTTTCAAATCTGGGTGGAGGGAAGTTTTGGGTGTGAGTCCTTTGTTCTTTGTCTTGGTTAGGTGGCCCTCTCGGCTCTGAGAGTGATCTCTCTATCTCCAGGCTTTCTAATCTTCTGTTTCCAAGTTGTAAGTACAAGGATAGTAAGACAATAGGTTTATATTGTTTCTTTGTATTTACATGTGTGTAGTTGCTGGAATGTTTTAAATTGTATTCTTTTTGAATAAGGCTGTTTATTCATTTTTTCTTTTAAGCAATTGACCCTGTATATTGTCACCTTGATACAGAGACCCTTTTTTTGTCTTTTTCTTTCTTTTTATATAAAGCTTTCTTTTTAAGACCTGTTTGAGTTTTTTCACTGGTTAAGGCTAAGGAACGAAGGGAGGGAGAAAATCTCTTTATGTTAGATTTACTAAGCCTGACTTTGCATACTCTCTGGGTGAGGGGAGAGAGAGATTTGATCTCTCGGTACTTGTGTTTCAAGGACTTGAAGCAGGGAATATCCTAGAGTACCCAGGGCGGGGAAATCTGGGAGGAGGTAAAGAAAGGGAAGGGAAGTGGGTTATTTCCCTTTGTGGTGAGACTCAGGGCATCTGAGTCTTGGGGTCCCCGAGGGAAGGTTTTGGGGAGACCAAAGTGAGCCAGACACTGGAATTTTCTGGCTGGTGGCAGCGATATCAGATCCAAGCTGGTAATTAAGTTTGGAGGTTTCATGCTAGCTTCTCAGGTTCTGAACTCTAAGGTTCAGATCTGAGTAGGAAAGTTATGACAGGACCAAACAGGTTTTGTACAGGTTAGAAATTTTTGACAATTCTGACAACTGAACCTGATTTATAAATATGCATGCTTGACAAGAGTTAAAATCCTCCTCACAGGAAGCACTTGCAGAATGGAATATATGAATGGGATATTCAGAAATGCTCATTGTTGGCCTAACTCAGCTCCCATTGAAGCCACTGCTAAAATTCCCATTAACTTCAGCTGAGCTCTTTCGAAAAGCCCATCCTTAGGGCACTACTGATGCTCCCCAACTCACCCATGCTTTCTGAAGCAGTAAAATGGACAGACACATGGAATCTCATTCTCAAAAGGACTCAGAAAGATTCTCAGAAAAATAATTGCATGTTACAAGGAACATAAATTAGGAAAACGTCAGTCATATGATTCAGATGTTAGCACATTTCAGCATTTTGATACATTCCAGTTTTTTATTCAAAACTCAAGCGCACTTATAATACAAAATATATCTCAGTCTACTGTATATTTAGGTTGCATTATGCACACCTAGCTTAAACTCAAGGTATAATCCAATGTCCTTTGAGGCCAATGTGGTATGGGAAAGATATAACAAACTGTGTGTATATTTTCAAGTATTTATTCTTTCACATTAAATGAGAGGTCACTGTATTATGGGGTTTTACCAAGAAATATTTCTCTGTATCCAGGCTTCTTTCCTGCAAGGTGTCATATTAGCAGCAAGTTAATAGCATTCTGTCAGCACTTATGTTGACTAATATAAGAAAGTGAGAGAACACATCAAGGTAGGCGCAAAGGTCTGAAAATCCTCACAAAGGATCAGAATGCAATTTCCTTAGCGTCATCACTACCTTGCTATATTGTTGTTGAAATACAGACATCATGGAATTGATGAAGGCTCAAGTCACGTTGCTGTGTTCATGCTGTGTCTCTTCTTTTTTATTCTCAGATTTATGGGATGACCTAAGAAAGATAGGAAATACTATGCTATCCTTCTAGTCAATGGGCTGTGGACTTTGGCAGTTCCAAAACAATATGCTCGCTTGTATGTAGAGACTGTAGTTCAAACAGGAAGTTTTCTCTATGTGCTGGAACCAATTGGAAATAATCATGCAGCAGACATAAGGCAGCACTGTTGATGGGATATGCATGTCAGGCTTTAGTGGTTCAATATAAACATTTCTCCTTCCTATGTTTATTTTGGTAGTGACCTAAAACAAGGAAAAAACCCTTTCCACACAAAATTGCAGAACCATGTTCCCTCTTTATGCAGTTAGGGACCCTTTTACCAGTAAAATGGACACTGTTGGACAAACGGTGCCATCCTAATCACGTTTCCCTGTAGGTTCTCTTTTCCCTCTCTCTTCTGCTTTCTGTGATGAGACCAGCTATTCACATACCCTGATGTGTCAATTCATAGGCTGATAAAGTCCTTCTGTCCTGATTAACTAAACTAGAAGCCCAGCACTATCCATGAGCCTCACTGAGGAGACTGGAACACAGTAATTCCTCTCAGAAACCCAAGGACAGCTAGATCTGCAATTGCAGTTACACCCATTCCACCCGGATCCCTGGAAGCAATAATCGGTTTCCTTGCTACCTCTGGTACCCTGAAAACATCACTGCAATGATTACAGGGCCCCGTGAAAGAAAACCTGGTGAAGGGAAGGTTTCTCCTGTGATTGGCGCACTAGCTTGGGTTTGGTTCAATTCCCAGTTCTGCCATAAACTTCCTGGATAAGCTTGGGGAAGTCACTTGGGTTTTTCTGCTTCTGTTCCATAACTGTAGCACTTCCCCCCTCACAGGGGTGTTGTGAAGATAAACACATTAAGACTGTGAGGCACTCAGGTACCATGACAATAGGGATCATATAAGTACCATCAATTTTATTAGGTTTTACCCTTCTTGAGTCCTGAAGGGTCTGTACACCATGACAATGCATTTGTATTATCATATCAATCACTGATTGCAAAAAAGAAACAGGGCACCTTAAATAAGAAATTATATGACATGGTTTCCAAGCAAGGGCTCATCTCAGCTTTATTTGATCTTTAAATTTAATGTGGTTTAATTTATAAAATTTCTTTGCACTGAGAAATGGTAGAAAGTTATTTGAAGGCAAATGATGCTCAGATTGAAACTGTGCAAGTCTGTGCCATCATTAATTTAAACAAAAAATATTCTACGCTGAATAGTGTGGAAAGGAATAAATGCACTGTAAGTAGCTTGGGCCACACTTCAAATGATCCTACAGCACAAACAATTCTGCATCTGAAGTGCCTGGATACCATGGAAATTAATGCCACAGAAATACCTATGAATAATCAGTCCAGTTTCTCAACAAAATGAACTCTGAACACTTCTGACGATGCACATTTGAGGAAAATGGTGAGTAGTTAAGCAAAAAAAAAGTCAACCCTAGTCTAAAAGCTGTGAATTAATGAACCTATAATAGTTTGTCTGTCCCCTTTTTAATATAGTTTTTCAAATTGTAGTTAGTGCTGGTGCAAGGTCCCCAACTGACAGGTGTAGAGACTGAAGGCATCTATTTATCTACAGAAGAGGTACAGCACAAGTAAAGAAAGGGCAACTTAACAGCTCTTTAAGCCCAGTCTTATCCCAGACCTGGGGATTAGTTGCGATTGGGTACAAGCATAGGCAGAGTTGGGTGGGGGCATTGTTCCCTCCCCCCCCAACGCCCCCCAAACAAATGAAAAAAAAACCCTACAAGCCTCAAGGGCAGGCAGCCTGAGTGTGCAATGCAATGAGTTTGTGCAGAGGAGAGAGGAGACTTGTTGCTCCCAATTTTCACCCCTGAGGCAGGGAGTCAGAATGTTGTTTCAGAGTAGCAACCATGTTAGTCTGTATCTGCAAAAAGAACAGGAGTACTTGTGGCACCCTAGAGACTAACAAATTTATTTGAGCATAAGCTTTCGTGGGCTACAGCATCTGAAGAAGTGGGCTGTAGCCCATGAAAGCTTATGCTCAAATAAATTTGTTAGTCTCTAAGATGCCACAATACTCCTTTTTGAGAATGTTGTTTATAAACAGTAATTAACAAGTGATTAAGATAAGAAAGGGTTGGGGATTTATCAGTTGGAACTGACAGTGGAGGAGCAAGAGCTAGGGGTATTGGTTGATCACAGGATGACTATAAGCCATCAATGTGATGTGGCTGTGCAATGGCCATTGTGATCCTGGGCTGCATCAGGTGAGGTATTTCCAGTCGAGACAGGGAAGTGTTAGTACCATTGTACAAGGCGCTAGTGAGACCTCATCTGGAGTATTGTGTGCAATTTAGATCTCCTATGTTTAAGAAAGATGAATTCAAATGGAATCAGTTGCAGAGAAGGGCTACTAGAATGATCAGAGGAAAAGAAAACCTATATTATCAGAAGAGACTCAAAGAGCTTGGCTTGCTTAGGCTAACCAATAGAAGGCTGAGGGGAGATATGATTACTTTGTATTCATATATCAGAGGGATAAATACCAGGAAGAGGGAGGAGTTATTTAAGTTAAGCATAAACGTGGACACCAGAACAAATACATATAAACTGGCTATCAACAAATTTAGGCTTGAAATTAGACAAAGGTTTTTAACCATCAGAGGAGTGAGGTTCTGGAGCAGCCTCCCAAGGGAAGCAGTGGGGCAAAAAAAACCTAACTGGCTTCAAGACTGAGCTTGATAAGTTTATCGAGGGAATCGTATGACAGGACTGCCTACAGTGGTGTGTGGCCCATCAATGACTGTCTGTAGCAAAAATCCCCAATGGCTGGAGATGTGGAGGGCTCTGAGTTACTACAGAGAATTCTTTCCCAGGTATCTGCCTGGTGCGTCTTGCCCCATGCTCAGGGTCTAACTGATCACCATATCTGGGGTCAGGAAGTAATTTTCCACTAGGTCAGATTGGCAAAAATTGTGGGGGGGTTTCACCTTCTTCTGCAGCTTGGGGTCATTTAAACTAGTGTAAGTGGTGAATTCTCTGTAACTTTAAGTCTTTAAACTATGATTTGAGAAATTCAGTAACTCAACCAGAGGTTAGGGGTCTATTACAGGAGTGAGTGGGTGAGGTTCTGTGGCCAGCAATGTGCAGGAGGTCAGACTAGAGCAGGGATTGGCAAGTTTTGGCACACGGCCTGTCAGGGAAATTTGCTGGCAGACTTGGATGGTTTGTTTACCTGTAGCATCTGCAGGTTCAGCCAATCGCAGCTCCCACTGGCCATGGTTTGCTGTTCCAGCCCAATGAGGGCTGCAGGAAGCAGCATGGGCAGAGGGATGTGCTGGCCTCCACTTTCTGCAGCCCTCATTGGCCTGGAATGGCCAACCATGGCCAGTGGGAGCCGCAATCAGCTGAACCTGCGGACACTGCAAGTAAAACCGTCTCGGCCCGCCAGCGGATTTCTGATGGGCCGAGTGCTAAAGCTTGCCGATCCCTGGACTATATTATCACAATGGTCCCTTCTAACTTCAGTAAGAATATCTGAGTAAGAATATACATTACAATTGTAAACCTAACCAGTGTCCCATAAGCAACTTGCCATAAGATGTTAGTACACCTCTACCTTGATATGATGCTGTTCTCGAGAGCCAAAAAAATCCAACTATGTTATAGATGAAACCATGTTATATCAAACTTGCTTTGATCTGCTGGAGTGCGCATCCTCATCACCCCCGCCCACAGCACTGCTTTACCGCGTTATATCCAAATTCGTGTTATATCGGGTCATGTTATATTGGGGTAGAGGTGTATTAGATCTGAGTGGGTCTAATATTTATTTAATTTTCTTTCTTGATATAGGAATTAGATACAATGCTCCTGTCAGATATTTTGAAGTTATTATCTGCAAAAACACTAGAGTGTTCAGTTGCCTAAGTAGTGCCTGGAATCAGTTAAAGTTGTCCTCCCCACCAATCTGAAAAGGGCCCCTGTGGGCTGGCACAGAATTTTTCCCCTTCTCTCCCCCCCCCAAGGCACAGGCAACCCAGTTGACCTGACTGGACCTGTCCCTTCCCCGCCCCAATATAGAAGTCAAAGAACACCTACGGGCACAAGTCACATTTACTGCTATCTGATTATAGAAGCATAACTCAGTTATTACAAGGAATGAGAGCCATTTAGAGAAAGGTAAGAGGTGGGGAATTTTAAACCTCCTTTCCAAAGACCCAAGCGGGTTTTGATTTATTCCTAGAAAAAAAACATCAGCTACTGCCTAATGTTTTGGCTGGGTACAGTGTTAATATAATTTTCTCCCCACTACTCTTACAATGGTCTGTAGCATGTTCACAAGCAGCTTCTTTTCAGTATTTGATATTATAAATCTGAAATTTGAGCTGTTTTGATGGGATACATATGTAGCATTTTATGTTTTGGTTTCCCGCTTGGCTGACCATTCCAAATAGATTCACATATCTGGTATAAATCATTGAAATTATTAATTTAAAATTTGCTTTCTGTCAGTGTTCACTGTTTGCCGCTAGATTTCATGTTGACAAACTTATTTTTCTAGAAAATTTGCAGAAAAGAAACCTGAGAGGGATGTGAACTTAGCAAAAGTTTATGCATTTAAATGTCCAAACCAATTCTATCAGGAAGGTTTCTGTAGTATTCACCTGCTTCTCCTAGTGTTTCAGAAGAGCACCATATAGTAAATCACTTTTGCTTATAGTAACACATAGTTTTCCTGTGCACTCTGCCATAAAAGTATGTTTCCAGTGCAATACACCAGAGGTAGGTCTGCAACCTCTGGCACGTGGCTCGCCAGGGTAAGCACCCTGGAGGGCCAGGCAGGTTTGTTTACCTGCCGCGTCCGCAGCTTTGGCCAATCGCAGCTCCCACTGGCCGCGGTTTGCTGCTCCAGGCCAATAGGGGCTGTGAGAAGTGGTGGCCAGCACATCCCTAGGGAGCCAGTGGAAGCCACGATTGGCTGAACTTGTGGACGCGGCAGGTAAACAAACTAGCCCGGCCCACCAGGGTGCTTACTCTGGCAAGCTACATGCCAGAGGTTGCCAACCCCTGCAATACGCCTTCATTTGTCCACTAGTGACCAGGTCAGAGCTTGCTGTGACATATGCAAGATGTATAAACACCCTATGTCCATACAGTCATCTTCACGGAGAAGTTATACAATAAATGGCAGAAAATACAAGCTCAACCAGTGCATCAGCAGGAATATTATCTTTTCAGTCAGCTCAGTCTTAGTATCATATCTGCAGTAGATTATTAGAAAACAAAAAATCCTTACTGAAATCTCAGAGCCCAATTTAGACCTGCTCCTGAGTGACCTTAAGCTGGTCACTCTCATTATTGAAACATCAGATTGCTTTAAGGTAGCCATAGTTTATTCATTTTAACAGGCTCTTATTCTTCGGAGTCAGTCTCTAGTTAGAACACCTTTGGGGAACAGTGAAGTGTTGATCCTGCAGAAGGCAGAGGGACATTAACTTGTAATGTATATTTCTCTTTTGTAGAGCAGGTTGAAAAACTTTTTGTGAGAAAATACCAGTTTGTAGAACCCAAAGTGTTTGGCAAAAACAGTCTGAGTTTGATGAATTGTCATCAGATCACAGACAGGGTTCCATCAGAAACCTACCTGGTTCCCCCTGCCAGCTGCTGGGCAGCCTGGGCTTCCAGGGTCTGCAGCTCCAGGGCTATGTGAACTGTCCTGAGACTGGGAAACCCTGTTTTCCAGAGTCCACAGCTTTCTGGTAGCTCAGTATGAAAACCGCCCTGGGCCTTGGATGCCAGGGCATCCAGGGTTTGTGGCTCCAGGGCAGCCCCTACCATGCATATTCCTGAGCCAGTAGCCCGGGGAATCAGCTGGCCAAAGAGTCGGGAAGGCCTAGGATCCCCGCCCTGGGGAAATCCATACCAGGGAGCTGCCCTGGAGCCACAGACCTTGGGAGTCCCACCTGAGTAGCTGCTGGATGAAATTGTCATTCTTGTCACTTTTCACTGCTGCTATTAGCAAGAATGAAAGTAACAAGCATGTCAGTTTCAATCAGCAGCTGGGAGCATATTTCATTCTGGAAACACCATGTGTTAGCGTGTCAGGAACAAAATATTTGGGGGATTTCTAGTTTACAAAAGTATTTGAAATATCAAAATTTTGCAGGAATCAGAAATCCCAAAGTTTCGGCCAGCTCTACTCTTGGGAATTTTTGCAAAGGCTTCCTTTCCTCTAACCAGCACCTGAGCACCACAGTGAAAGCCAAATAAAGAGTGGATTATTCATTTTTTGCCTCAGATGCTAGGTTTACTCAGTGGTCTGTGTGAAATACACTTAAGATTCTAGGGTAGCATTTTCTAAAGCATCTAAGTGAGTTAGGCACCAAGGAACATTTGAAAAACCCACTAGGTGCGCATCTACATATTTAGGCACCTAAATACCTTTAAAAATCTAGTCCTTATGCACTGTCTGAAAATCCCCCCACAGTTGGAACTTAAATGGTGGCTAGAACTGGTGCTGTCATTCTGCATAAAGGTGCATTGAGTGCTTACGAAACTTATCCACAACGCTGAATGGTGCATTGCGGTTTTCTAAACAGACTTTCAGTAAAAATATTTACTTTTCTGATACACAGAAAAAGCCACCTTTTGAAATTTCAAAAAGCTTTCAAAATAGTAAAATAATAAATTGCCAGCTGAGTGCCTTTTCTAACACTAGAGTCATTTAGAACAGGAGCAAAAAACAAAAGCTATCCAGTGAGTTGGAAAAGCTGTATTTGGGTTAAATGGTTTTTAATTACAGGCACAATGGTAGAACATAACAAACTGCTTGGTTTCTAAGGGATCTTATTATATTGACATTTGCTAAGTGCATTCTTCATCAGCACAAATTCTCTGAGAAAGCTATCTTTAATCAGAGACAAATGGTTTTGTGAACAAGGCAGCCAGATGGGACATGGGACAGCTGGACTCAATTCCTGGCTGTGCCGCAGACTTCCCAGGTGACCTGGGGCAAGACATTGCACTTCTTTGCAGCTCAGTTCTCACTCAGTAAAATGAAGATCAAGATACTTCCCTTTTTCCTGGCCCTTTTCTGTTTTGTCTAGTTAGATAGCAAGCTCTTTACTCTGTGCATATGCTGTACCTAGCACAATGGAAGCCGGATCTCATTAGGGTCTCCAGATGCTTCTGTAATAATAATTAAATAAAAATACACTCAAAGAAAGTTACAGTTGCAAAATCAAGCCCTCAAAAGTTAGGAAATGCCAGAAATAAGGTTGCCACGGTGGCATTTAACTCTCTAAACCATCAGAACATCATTTCTTTTCCTGCAGTCCCCTGATTGTTTCACTAGACATCTTCCAACTTCTGGAATAAATAAAACAGGGTTCCTACAGCCAATGGCCTCATTCACCCTGCACTCTGATCCATCCTGTGCACTGTGTGAGGCAGGGATTCAATAGCATGTGATCAATTAAAGACTGTATCCCAGAATACACATACAAGGGGTCCAAATTAAAATAGCACAGACAACTTTCATTCTAGTCTTTCCTAATTGTTCAATGCTTGACTTCTGAGTTCTTCTAATTTTTTTTAATATAATTTGCTAACTTTTTAAAATATCAAACTGGGGGTGGGGCAGAAATTCCATCACGTGGAATCATATGGATGCCCACATGGTTCATCAGTATGGTCAGCATATTAAGATCCACAGCACAGACCTCAGCCACCTGAGCTAATGATAGCAGTAGTAGGTTGTTATACACTATGTGGCCTAGCCACTAGAGGGAGATGAGGAACACATTTTGCTAGTGGGCTTTGTGGCTTTTTTTGTTGACAGCAGAAAAGTGTGGAGACTGAGGAATACTGGGTTCTACTGCACGTTCTGAGGAGAGTGTTCTGTAGTGGTCACTCACAGGGGTGCTGGAACAATTTTTATAGTAGGGTGCTGAAAACCATTTAACCAAACTGTAAATCCTGTATGTAATGGAAACCACTTTAAGCCAGGTGGTGCGTCAGTACCCCTAGTTCCAACACCTATGGTCACACACCCTTCTGCCCCTTTCCTTCTAGTCTAATTTCCTCTGCCCCAGGCTGCTTCAGCCTGTCTTCATCCAAGTCCAAGTTTCCCATCAGCCTCCTTGTACCAGTCTCCATCACAACCTTCCCTCAACCACATATCCCTGTGCCACCTGCCTAGCTCCCTGTCCCAGCCACCCATCCTAAGAGCCTCATCCCAGTCCCCCATCCTCAGGTCCTATGCCAAAAGACACAGCAGCTATTGGATGTCAGGAGGAGTAATTACAAGGAAAGTCCTTCTCAGCCCATGGAGCCTTTGGCTTGAGTGTGCTTAGTGCAGAGGGAATCAGAGAATTTATCAAACTAAGTCTATCGCTCATGTGCAAGCTGTGATTTTTCAGAAATGCATAACTTGACCAAATTTGGGCAGATTTTCACAGGGATGGCTGAAACTAGGGTGACTGTTCCCTAATTTAAAGTACCTGCTCCCAAACACAATCAGAGCTTCTCGATAAAAAGGTTGTAAGACTTTTTTTTAACATGGGCAAACACTAACCTCATTCTGAGAGCTGGCCAGACCATTTTTGCTGAAATTGTCCAATAACTAAACAGTTAAATAAGCCTGAGGCTGATATTCAGCCTGGAAAATTTCTCATCCAAATGGTTAAAATGTAGCAAAGTTTTCAGCAATTGAAAAGAGGGGTTTATAATGGAAAGGATGGATGGTGGGTGAACCGCTGGCTCGGGGATGCTAACCTCCAGCCACACTCTTTCCTCCCAAGGCCCTGGCCTTTCCTCCCAAGGCCCTGCCCCTTTCACATCCCCCCCCTGGAGTCCAGAGCCCTTCCACTGTGGCTGCCAGCCCCCTCCCTGGGCTAGAACCCCAGCCTCCCCAGTCTCAGAGCGCTGGCAGCCCAGGCAGTGCAGCCCAACCCTGGAGTGTAGGGCAGCCAGGCAGTGCAGCCCCAGACCCGACAACCCTGGCGCACTGGAAGGGTGAGTGAAAGTGTTGGGTAACCTTCCCTGTAGGCGCTGCTACCTGCACTGCCAATAATAAGACCATTGTTGCTACACAGGGCATAGGCAATCTGTTGTAGGAAAACAGAGAGCCCGTCATTTTTTACCTGGCATGAGATGACTCATAAAACACGTCATCCTTTTCCTTCCTGAATGTATTTGTTTAACTCAAGGAATCCCCCTGAGCTGATTTTAAAGGCCCCAAAGAGACAGGTTGAAATTCACCACAGTTACATATAAATATCAGTTATTAATAAAGCTATAATGCCATAATGCTCTCTGACACTTTGCTAGAGAACCCATTATCCAAGACTTGGGGCTTACTGCTCTGCTTGATTCTTCCAGTATTTGGAGGGATCCAAATTTCCTGGGATCCAACTGTCCTTCAATTTATAGTAAGAACAGTAATAATATCAAAATGAAGGTGTTTCCCTGTAGTTGGGGCACAGTTGTGTAATAAAGCTAAACCAAAGAGCAGTGTGAAGAAGGTTTGCAATATACTATAAATGCCCTCTTTGAGCACTGAGCTCCAGGCATGCTCTCTGAAGTCTGTGGTTACTGAGGTGATTTTATTTTACCCAGGAATAATAGACTGATTAAAATGTCAGTGTTCATTTGAAGCTGGGGGGAGATAGATTGGGGAGTGACCCAGTTCTTTTCACTTCAGGGTTAATACAGATCAAATCATTCCACTATTAAACTTTTCAATCTTTAACTATGTGCTAACAAAACATTAGCAAAGTCACATACATGAAATCTGACCCGGTGGGCAAGGAGGTGCTGATGACATTTTAATGAAAAGACATTTGTTTTCTTTCTTCCTCAGAATGGTAGAGGATTGATCAACTTTCTTTAGGCCACAGAGACCTATATGGAAGAATGATGGAGAACTGTAGCTGAGACCTTTATAGAGGTGCGACACTTTTGGAGATTACCTCAGGTGAATCACTACCACCTGCTTACAGCATAAGAGAGCCTTGTCTGGGCCCACCAGGGGAAAATCTTCTCAACTCTTCTGGCCCCTGACAGCACAAACTCTCCACTCTGGGCTTCCTACGCCCTATTTTTTTCACTCTCTGAAGGCAAGCAATTTATATACTCACTTTGTTACACTTAAGTGCCCAGTCCCTTGTCTTCGAGACACCTGTAATGGTCACTGATGCACTGCCTCCCTGGAACAATGCACCCATTTTACCAGCTTTATCTCAGTTCAACAGTCTTCTCAGAGCAAAGCACATAGACATGTCTATAGTAAAACCAAACTGCAGTTTATGTAATGAAGTTTGAGTTAGAGATTCAGCTCAAAACAAGTAAAAGAATTTGAAAACATAATGTTACAGGTTAAAAAAAACCCCACAATCTATAGCTTACACTTATTAACAAGTTTCTTTCCTGTCTAATAAGGCATTTCTCCCCTCACAATCAGTCTTTACGGCTTTGCACATTCCAGAGAGCTGGGGCCTACTTTTCATGAGAAACTGCTGATGGAAGAATGTCACCTCTGTAATGGATAATATTTGAACCTCTTTCTTTCTCATATACAGTGTGAAACCCTTGTCTTTGTCAGTGCTCAAGCCTGCATGTTCCCGAGACTGTAAATACAGCACTGGTCAGGCTGACAGAAGTTGATTTCTCTTAGTGTTGAGTCAGCTTTGTGATCCACCTCAGATCACAAGTTTTGCCTCCACCAGTTTTGGGGACCAATATTTTACATGTTACATAACTCTAAAAATGTTTCCTGTACACACATCCCACAACAACCAGCTAGTTTTCGGTAGAAACCACACACAACCCCCTTTGGTGAAATATCAGGAAGATGATTGGACACAGATGTAATATCTACTATGGCACGCTCACATCACAACAGGCATTTATGACATGAAACTAAATGACTCTTTATTTCAAGTAAGTTGAGAAATCAAAATATCTAAAATGATTAATTGTTCGATGGGTTTTTTGCTTTTGACCTTTCACAGTTCAGGCCAGGTCACCCTGACACTCTTCCCCCCAGAAAAGAAAGGAAAAAAGGAGAAGGATCAGGGTAAAGAAACATAAACATCTGGAAGTGATACACACCCTGTAACTGTAGCTTAGTTAAGTAGGAAAATGGTAGTGATGATGAGGATGGTCTTGCATAAGTGCTAAACATTACAAATACACTTAAGCCAGTATTTTCAGATTGACTCATGACTGTGGAGGTCTCAAGTTTTGAGTGCCCAGCATGAGACACATTTACAGAGGCTGCTTTTCAGAGGGAGGGTGTTTGGGACTTTTTAGATAATCCCCTTTATGATGGGCACCCAAAATTGAGATAACCACATTCACTAGTCACCTTTATAAATCTTGGCCACACCACTGGTTTATCAAGGCTGGGTTATCAAGACATAATGGGTGGAATGGAGGTGGGGTCAGGTGAGGTGAGATGATGTAATAAGAAACAGAGCAACAGATTCCAGGCTTTTCAACAACTTCTTTATGACATCCCACTGACATACAATGGCCACAAGGGAGCCAAGGAGGTCCCTGGGGAATTCCTCCAGGGCAGGAGAATGTAACAGAACAGATGCATCCAGAGCACTTTGCACTCCAGCAATTTTGGGTTTCAAGGCACATAGAGAGCAGCTCAGACTGCCAGAAGTTAGAGCAGACCCAGAGCACAGATCTCTACTTCTTGACCTCATGAAATAACTTACACCAAAGGCTGCAGCAGCCTCCTCCTCAGCTCAGAGTCTGGGAAGCATGAAGGTGGGCTAAAACCATTCTCCCACCTACACACCAGTCCCACTTCAGGTATTTTGCTTTCTGTATTGCCCCTCAGTACAGAAACTTGCCCTAAATCCAATAAAGAGGAAGGTATGGAGTGATACGGGATATCCATTAGCAGTTTTCCACTGATCCACTCCTGAGCTCTTCTTAAGCAAAGAATGAATGTTCTCTGGTGAGTTCATATGACCTATGTAAAGAAAAGGAGGATATCAAAGTGTATTTTCATTATTGAACATGGGTTTGAATCTGCTCAACAAATGTGAAAACTGGGGCTGTCAATTACTCAGAGTTAACTCACATGATTAACTCAAAAAAAGTAATTGTGATTAATCACACTATTAAAAATAGAATATCAATTGAAATTTATTAAACATATTTGGATGTTTTTCTACATTTTCAAATATATCAATTTCAATTACAACACAGAATACAAAGTGTACAGTGCTCACTTTATATTATTTTTATTACAAATATTTGCACTGTAAAAATGATAAACAAAAGACACAGTATTTTTTCAATTCACCTCATACATAGTCGTGCAATCTCTTTATCATGAAAGTGCAACTTACAAATGTAGATTTTTTTTGTTACATAACTGCACTCAAAAACAAAACAATGTAAAATTTTAGGGTCTAGAAGTTCACATAGTCCTACTTCTTGTTCAGCCAATCCCTAAGAGAAACAAATGTATTTACATTTATGGGAGATAATGCTACCCACTTCTTCTTTACAATGTCACCTAAAAGTGAGAACAGGTGTTCACATGGCACTGTTGTAGCTAGTGTTGCAAGATATTTACATCCCAGATGTGCTAAATATTCATATTCCTCTTCGTGCTTTGGCCATTGTTCCAGAGGACAGGCTTCCATGATCATGATGCTCATTATAAAAAAAAAAGTGATAATTAAATTTTTGACTGAACACCTTGGAGGAGAATTGTATGTCTCCTGCTCTGTTTTAGCTGCATTCTGCCATATATTTCATGTTATAGCAGTCTCTGATGATGACCCAGCACATCTTCATTTTAAGAACACTGTCACTGCAAATTAGACAAAATGCAAAGAAGATACCAATGTGAAATTTCTAAAGATAGTTACAGCACTCGACCCAAGATGTAAGAATCTGAAGTGCCTTCCAAAATCTGAGAGGGATGATGTGTGGAGCATGCTTTCAGAAGTCTTAAAAGAGCAACACTCCGATGCGGAAACTACAGAACCAAAACCACCGAAAAAGAAAATCAGCCTTCTGCTGGTGGCATCTAACTCAGATGATGAAAATGAACATGCATCGGTATGCACTGCTGTGGATCATTATCGATCAGAACCCGTCATCAGCATGGATGCATGTCCCCTGGAATGGTGGTTGAAACATCAAGCGACATATGACTCTTTAATGCATCTGGCATGTAAATATCTTGCAACACTGGCTACAACAGTGGCCTGAGAACACCTGTTCTGAGTTTCAGGTGACACTGTAAACAAGAAGCAGCCAGCATTAGCAGAAGCTATACGGAAAAAGCAAGTATTTGAGAAAATTAGGTAGGAGAGAAGCTAAGAGCAAGAACTTAAAAACAAAAAACAGTGCAACATTTACATAACGTATGGCAGCCAGTTTTTCTTTATTAAAAAATGCCTTCCAGATAAATAATGGGCACTCAAGGCAGCCATTATTTTCCTCTGTAATCATCCTATCATGTAATCTATACACGTATTCTTGCAGGAATAATTACGAAGTATTCTGATGACTACTGTTAACAATCAGAAGAATGGCTTTTCAGAATAGCTCCTCTCAGATTGTGACCATTTGAAAAGTACTGTCAACACATGCCCAGAGGTCTAGAGAAAGAATAAACCAAGTCTACGAGGGAGGCAGAGAAAAGGAAAACCGAGTCAGATGATTAAAGACACAGATGCAGAAGCTACATGTATGAAAGGAGGAGGTATATAATTGCAGCATTCAGGTTCATGAGAATGAAATTCATTTTCTATAAATCACAACTAACTAGTCCCTATGTCACCATGCTGATTAAAAGCGTGTAGTCTTCTTTTGTTATTTAACATGACTGAAGTTTAAAGGAAACCAGTGCCTAGACAAAGTCCTAGTGCCAAGAAAATTACCCCAATTCCCATTTACTTAGTGGCCAATATACAGATCTCCTATTCAGTTTGAACAGGTAGCTAATTCTCAGTGTATCACAAAATAAATGTATATAGGGGTGAAAAGTTCCTGGTTAGGAAAAATTTTCTTATAAGTGGTTGGTTTCATCAAAGTTGTCATAGAATTTATGTCTATTATGATCCTCTAGTCTGACCTCCTGCATAACACGGGATATAGTATAGGTTTATAAACAACACAAAAAGGTAGAGTGTATTTGGTGACTAGCTATTCATCATGTAGGAATGACAAATAGGGTTTATTGTGACTATGTCCAAACAGAGGGACAGGAAACCCCACAACATTCCTCTTGAAGAATTTCCTACATTTTCTTTCATGGGTGATTTGGTCCACAAAATTAGTGGACCTCACAAATTCTATGCAGATCTAATATTGCCAAGCCCAAGAGTTAAAAAATCATACTAACCTCCCAAGCCCCGCAGATCATGAGGTGTTTTGTTTTTTTAATACATCTTAGGATTTTTTTATATGCTGTCTGGGTTTTGAGCCTTTGGGGCTTTCCTCCACAAACATGACAGCTAAAAACTTCTTTTAAAAAAGTAATCAAGGTTGAGATTCTCGGGTAATCACATGACTCCAGAAGCTGAGAATTTAAGAAGAGTATCAAATATCATGAGACTTGCAATGAAATTATGACAGCTGGCAACACAGCAGATCTCAGGGGCTCTGGCCATCTGTGAGGAAGCCCCATGCCTCTGCAATGACTCTATGCCATGTTTCCCCTCTGTCAGGATCCAAGCTACATGGACTCCCCGATTGGCTACGGAACCTACATTCTTTTAACTAGATTGTCCTGGACTATGGAGATGAAGAAGGATAAGTTAATATTGATCCAGCCTGCATTAACTTACCCACCAAATTCAACAGATCTGAGGAGTGGATGGACAATATTCACGATGCCCCATGCTGTTTTGAAGCTAGATGCAGCACTTCTGTAACTAGTTCTCTAGATAAAGAGATAGTTTAAGTTTTACAAGTATGTCCTTTCATGTTATTATACAGCACATGGTATATTGTCTCATTCTACACCCTAGGCTTTTCCTACTCAAGGTAAGGTAGAATTTTCAGTGGGGGTCAGCAATCTCTAGCAGTACAGTGTATGTATTCCTTTTGGACTTGTCAGCAGATTGCAATTATGAAACAGAACTAGGTCTGGCTACATCTGTCCATAGCCCTGCACAGGCAGTGGCACAAAACTACCCCACTGCAGGTACAGCATTATGGAGATTGTGCCTCAGGCAGACACAATCATTCTTGGGTGCCAGCCCAGCTCTGCAGGTTAGAATAGAGGGAGGGAAGGAGACAACTCCTGCCCCTTTTAGCATCTTGTTTCCCAGTGGCAGTGGTGGGGCAAGGTCCACTTCACAGGATGCCCTCGCACAGCCACACAAGAGGAAAGGAAGGATTTTTGTGAATCCTCCTGCTACATGCAACCAAGTAAAGGCCATATTCTGGAATCTCAGACCTAGTCAGGACCAACCAGCACAGTGCGGAAGTATTTACACTCAATCGCCCCCTTGGGCAACAGTACACAAACACACCCGCAAGCCCACAGTACATTATGCTGAGAGTCAGCGTGTTTGTTTACCACGTAACACGACTTTCGGTTGTTTGCAGAGGCAGTCACTTATGACGAAGAAGATGGTTTTACCCCAGGGATCTTGTGAACAAGCAAACAGAGCTCAGAGGCACTGGGTAAGAGCTGCTTTGCTAATATTAATTTCATTACATTTATTTCTCATTTCTCTTCCCTGCTCAGTCTCAACATGCTAATAACCAGGTAGGTCACATTGGCTTTTAGATTGCAGTCTAAAGATCCAGAGCAAGGCAATTATTGAGTTCTTCAACATTTATTATTTTTTTCTATAATTGCAGTTTAATGATTTGACATTTGAGATGTAGATTGTTTAATGTAATGAATAGTGAAAACAATGAGGAGATAAATTTGCACATAAAATAATTGTGTTTAGTTATTGGTGTGTAACCATTCTGTCAGGTTGTTGCCAGCTCCATGAGGGCAGGGGTTCAATATCCAAGGGTTCCTCTCAAGAAACAGAATTAATTTGAGCCCCCACCCAGTAATCGGGGAAAACCGACCACCACCCTGACTGCCTATCTGAGGCAATACTTCACCCCCTCATGAGTACTGAGTCGGTATTTAACAAAAGAAAAAAAAGAAACTTATCAAAAAGGGAAAGGCCACTGCTTTCTGCCACTTCTGCAATGCTGCATTTGGAGGGTACATCCCTGGGTAGTGGGCAACCTCTTAGTTCAAGGTTTCTCAAATTGGGGTGTCATAAACAGATAGCTAAGGATTAATGTTCTTTTACCTGTAAAGGGGTAACACCAGTAACCTGAAACACCTGACCAGAGGACCAGTCCGGAAACAAGACTTTTACAAATCTGGGTGGAGGGAAGTTTTGGGTGTGAGTTCTTTGTTCTTGTCTTGGGTCTGTTCCTTTTCTGGTCTCTGAGAGGGATCTTTCTATCTCCTGGCTTTCTAATCTTCTGTTTCCAAGTTGTAAGTACAAGGATAGTAAGACAATAGGTTTATATTGTTTTCTTTTGTATTTACATGTGTGTAGTTGCTGGAATGTTTTAAATTGTATTCTTTTTGGATAAGGCTGTTTATTCATTTTTTTCCTTTAAGCAATTGACCCTGTATATTGTCACCTTAATACAGAGAATATTTTAATGTATTTTTCTTTCTTTTTTATATAAAGCTTTCTTTTTAAGACCTGTTGGAGTTTTTCTTTAGTGGGGACTCCAGGGAATTGAGTCTGCAGCTCACCAGGGAATTGGTGGGAGGAAGAAGTCAGGGGGAAAATCTCTTTGTGTTAGATTTACTAAGCCTGACTTTGCATACCCTCTGGGTGAGGGGGAAGAGAGATTAGATCTCTCAGTACTTGTGTTTCCAGGACTGGAAGCAGGGAATCTCCTAGGGTTGTCCAGGGAGGGGAGCCTGGGAGGAAGTAACAAGGAAACAAGGGGAGGGGGTTATTTCCCTTTGTTGTAAGACTCAAGGAATCTGAGTCTGGGGGTCCCCCAGGGAAGGTTTTGGGGAGACCACAGTGAGCTAGGCACTGTATAATTCCTAGCTGGTGGCAGTGATACCAGGTCCAAGCTGGTAACTAAGCTTGGAGGTTTTCATGCTAACACCCATATTTTGGATGCTAAGGTCCAGATCTGGGAAGAAATGTTATGACTGCTGGCCAGTAGGATTTTTTTTAGAAGAGTTCACATAATCAGGTAGGAACACCTGTTTCAACCCCCTTTCATTTGCACTGGGATTTGGCATCCCTACCCCATGCTTATGTAGCACCAACAGAACCCAGTTGTTGGTGGGTGGGAGCAAACCTGGGACCTCTGGAGTTAAATACATGAGCTATAAGCCATATGGTCCTTAGCTAAGTCTATAGAGCAGATTCATTAATTTCCCTCTAAGTGGTTGCAGTGCTACTAGATGGGACAGAACACCACACCTAGGAGGTGTATGGGTTATACTTAGCAAGTGAGGTTCAGTTCAGGGTGACCCCCTAATCAGGCTAAATTCAGTTCTTTTACACATACAATAAGCATAACATTTCATTACTCCTGCATTCAATAGTGAAGTGAAGCCCAGTTTTGATTCAGTTCTGTAACCTGAACTATGAACACTTATCTCAGATAACTTGTATCTTGAAAATTGTCTAGAAGAAGAATTAATGAGATCTCTGATAATTCCTGCTGCTTCTCAGTCCAAAGATACTGCATGAAACAGCCTTTTCCTGTGTACTTCAGCTCTTCCAATCCCATCCAGAATCATGAAGTGAAGATGTCCAAGAAAATGAAAAATAAAGGGGAAAATTTCTAATTTATTTTGAGCCTCAAACAAATTAGGTTTGTGTTATGGATGAAGACTTGGTTCTGCCTTTATTTTATTTCAATCAATTCACCAAATCTATCTGCAGTAAGAAAAGATGTGCAAAGCAAAATCCAAGTTCTGATCATCATTTCTACAGTCTAGGAGGCTTAAGATCTGAATCCAAATTTTGTATCTTAAGTCCCTTCTACATGAAATCAAGTACATTCAAGCAGGATACAATACTGGTCAATGTCAATCTCTACAGTGAAAACTAGGCAATATCAAATCAAGGCCAACTCACATCAAGTTTTATCCCCTTCTGGAATAACAAAACAATCCAATTAGAAAATCCATAAAATATCCCAACACGAAAAAGCCTTTTACCCTCCTCTTAGGCTATTCCTTATTATATAGGGACTCAGTATTAAGGAGATAGGCCTGCTTCTTCAGACATACTGCTATTTCCCTGGCCTGCTTACTACCACCAAACCCCTTGTGCTGCTTTCCTACAGTTTGTACTTAACAGGAAAGGGATAGCTCAGTGGTTTGAGCATTGGCCTGCTAAACCCAGAGGTGTGAGCTCAATCCTTAAGAGGGCCACTTAGGAATCTGGGGTAAAAATCAGTACTTGGGCCTGCTGGTGAAGGCAGGGGGCTGGACTCAATGACCTTTCAGGGTTCCTTCCAGTTCTTTGAGAAAGATATATCTCCAATGCAACCACCCTTTGATTCACAGGGCTCTAATTTTTTCTTAGCTCCTCCCAGCTTCTTTCCTCTGCTGAATTGACTTCTCTTTGGCTGAGCTACTCTCTTTAAATTTCCTTTCCCTATGTCCCTCAGCTTCCTCATAAGGCCGAAGTGCCTAATGATACTTACCTAACTCTTCCTGCTCCAAGTCAGGAGACAATCAATCAATCTTACGTGAACTAACTGGCTCTTAACCCCTTATCTAACAGGTGATGGAGTAATCACCACTACATAGCGATTGTGTCATTTGCATGTGGTTATGAGGAGGGTTTGTAATCCAGGTAGTTTGTGAACAGGGATGAGCAAGTGAAGAAAGGACACAGGAAACTGGAGCATGGAGTTTGTCTGAAGGTGAGGGATGTGAGCTGCTAGGAAATGCCAGAGAAGATAGATCAACATAGCAATCTAGCAAACTAAGAGAGAGATGGACAAAAATAAATGAGATTTAAAACAGATACATGTAAAGCAATGAATGTAGGGAGAAAAAATAATGGGCAGAGATTCAAAACTGGAGATTATTAGAAAGCAATAATGCAGAAAATAAAATCTGGAGTTATACTGAATAGCATACTGGAAAAGAACTCACAATGAAGCACTATAGATAAATGCCATCCTACGTAGAGTTGAGAAAAACATTTTGACTGCAACTTCTTAACTGAAAATGCAGATTTAGCAACCCTGAAACATTTGACAAATTAATGTCTTTTGCCAAATTGTCCATTTTTAAAAAAAATCCATAAAATTGAAGCATTTAATTCCAAATTTTCTAAATTATACATTTTGATTTTTTAAAACTTTTTTTTTGCAATTTTCTTTAACTTTATTTTTAAAATGTCACAACCATTTTAAAATTGTGATAATGCTTAAAAATGCTCAATCTACATGAAATGCTTAGTGACCCCAAAATGTAATTTTTTTCAACTTTTAGATTTGCCAAAAATATTTTTTTAATTTTTTTTTTTTATCTGACCTGAAACAATTTCCCCGTCCCTCAACTCTTCAAAATTGCCAGTGCACTGAAAATCCATTTGCCCAGCAGTAATTCTGGGGTGTGTATTAACCAAAGGATCTCTTGACAGACCGAAAGGAGTAATATTAATTCTGCTTTTTACAGTCTTGGTAAGATACTCACCCTCACCCCCACTTAAAATATGCTTTCATTGACACCTCTCCTTTGTCTAACTGGCACTGAAAAAGTATATAAAATAAAGCAATTAAAATGACACAGTCTACGGTTATAATAAAATGAAGGAAGTGGAAGGGACTGGTGAAAGTATAACAATGTGTTCTTCATCACCTAGTGGTAGAAGTTACAGCTGTATCGGCAAATGCTGCATGTGGTGGATAGTGGTCTATTTGGTTTCACAAAGCCATTTGCCAACCAGTGTTCTAAAATATTTGGTTTAGTTACAAACAAATAATTGATAACCTAAGCAGCATTCATAGAAATACCCAATGTTGGCACTTGAGCTTTGAAGCTAGTCACCACATCACATAGTTTTGTTTCAGTTCCTTCATTAGATTAAAAGAAGCTGTATAAAAGGCATTATTCGGTCAATAATGTGTGTTCAGTAGAGAATCTTTGTATTTCCAAACACATAGGTGCAATGTTGGATACATGTATTCAAAGTAGGATACACATTTTAATGAATCACCCAGACCAACACTGAAGCATCTCATATTCACAAATATTGATGAGGAGGCTCGTCAAAAAATGGAATGAAAAAGTCACTGAAATATATGTAACAACTTTAACAAAGTACATTTAAGAGCAGATGCACACCTGTATGTGTGTACATGCACAAACACAGGTTCACACTCCTGATGAATACCTTGATGTCAGTTATCAATGTGACAGCACATCTTACCTCTCTTTGGAGGGCACCATCTTCTTAGGTCCGAGGCTTTGAGCTGTCACCTTTTTCAGTCTGGAATCATATATTTCTCTAAGATCAGATCTTGAGCTGCAGTCTGTGGGTACCATCTAGAAGATAATAAGGTGATAAGTAGAAGATATCTAGAAGATAACCATCTAGAAGATAATAAGGTGATAAGTAACAGTCAGCATGGATTTGTCAAGAACAAATCATGTCAAATTAACCTGATAACTTTCTCTGACAGAGTAGCAGGCTTTGTAGATAGGGAGGAAGTGGTAGACATGGTATATGTTGACATTAGTAAGGCTTTTGATACTGTCTCACATGGCCTTCTCATAAACAAACTAGGGAAATTCAACCTAGATGGAACTACTAGTAGGTGGGTATAAAAATGGTTGGAAAACCATTCCCAGAGAGTAGTCATCAGTGGTTCACAGTTATGCTGGAAGGGCATAATGAGTGGGGTCCCACAGGGATCAGGGATCCCACAGTTTGGGGTCTGGTTCTGTTCAATATCTTCATAAATGATTTAGGTAATGGTACAGAGAGTACACTTATAACATTTGTGGATGATACCAACCTGAGAGGGGTTGCAATTGCTTTGGAGGATAGGATTAAAATTCAAAATGATCTGGACAAACTGGAGAAATGGTCTGAAGTAAATAGGATGAAATTCAATATAGACAAACACAGAGTACTCCATTTAGGAAGGAACAATCAGTTGCACATAAAAAAATGGGAAATGACTGCTTAGGAAAGGGATCTGAGGGTCATAATAGACCACAAGCTAACTTGGAATCAACAGTATAATACCTTTACAAAAAAAGGGAACATTATTCTGGGATGTATTAGTAGAAGGGTTGTAACCAAGACATGAAAAGTAATTCTTCCGCTCCACTCCACACTGATTAGGCCTCAACTGGAGTATTATGTCCAGTTCTGGGCATGTCAAGGTTCCTCCCCCACTCTGAACTTTAGGGTACAGATATGGGGACCTGCATGGACACTTACTTCTAAGCTTAATTAATAGCTTAGATCTGGTAACACTGCCACTATCCAGAAATTTCAGTGTCTGGAACACTTCCTGTCCCCCCAAAACCTGTGTTCCTTAGGCTTTTCAGCCGCCACCTCTGCTAAGGGTCCACTGAGCTGTGGCCTCAGCGCTATCATGTACTGGTCTGTACAGATGCTGTACCCAAGGCAGGCCCTTTCAAAATTTTCTAAGAAGGCCTCAGTATTACCACCTGCCTTGTAGGTGGGGAATTTTCTGGGATGGGAAACAGTACCTGGAGAAGGGTTGTTGGGGTTGGCTGCCATATCCTGCTTAACCCTTGGTAATTCCAGGGCCTGTTGGTGGGCCTCCCTCTGGATCTCCATCTTTTTTTGTTTTATCTCAATTTTTTTTTTGCTTTCATTTTTTTTTGTTTCATCTCAATTTTTTTTGGTTTTATCTCAATAGCTTTTTTGTGGGCAGCCTCTTTTCTGGCTATTTCTAATTGTTTTAGTTCCATCTGTCTCTTATGTTCGTTGTCTTTCTCTGTTGCTTCCAGCCTAGCCAGCTCTAGTTTGTTAGTTGCTCCACTGGTACTCATTTTTCTGCTTTCTTGTGCTGGCCACACCCCTCTGCAGTTCACTGAAACTGGGATGCACTCAGCTCAGGGCTGCTTGGTTAACAGAGACTTTCTAACTAGTCATACCCGAAAGGTATAAAGAAAGAAAACAATTCAGCTTGTAAATTCGTTTTGCTGGCTGCTTGCTCACAGCTTGAAGCCTTCTCTTGACAAAGACCTTTGTTAAAAAAACTTAACACCTCTGCCTTCAGGCTGCTTTCCAAGCAGCTAGAAAGGAGAAAAAAAATCCTACTGGCTTTTGGTTCCTCAAAAATCCCGCCTCTGCCACCATGTCAAGGTTCCTCCCCCACTCTGAACTTTAGGGTACAGATATGGGGACTGCATGGACACTTCTAAGCTTAATTACTAGCTTAGATCTGGTAACACTGCCACCATCCAGAAATTTCAGTGTCTGGAACACTTCCTGTCTCCCCAAAACCTTTCCCTCCCTGGGCAGGCTTGAGGGGCTTTTTCACCAAGTTCCTGGTGAACATCGATCCAACCCCTTGGATCTTAACACAAGGAGAATGTAACCATCCCCCCTCCTTTCCCCCGCCAATTCCTGCTGAGTCTGGATCCAATCCCCTTGGATCTTAAAACAAGGAAAAATCAATCAGGTTCTTAAAAAGAAAGCTTTTAATTAAAGAAAGAAAGGTAAAAATCATCTCTGTAAAATCAGGATGGAAAATACTTTACAGGGTAATCAGATTCATATAGCCCAGAGGAACCCCCTCTAGCCTTAGATTCAAAGTTACAGCAAACAGAGGTAAAATCCTCTCAGCAAAAAAGGAACATTTACAAGTTGAGAAAACAAAAATAAGACTAACACGCCTTGCCTGGCTATTACTTACAAGTTTGAAACATGAGAGACTGATTCAGAAAGATTTGGAGAGCCTGGATTGATGTCTGGTTCCTCTTAGTCCCAAGAGCAAACAACCCCCAAAACAAAGAGCACAAACAAAAGACTTCCTTCCACCAAGATTTGAAAGTATCTTGTCCCCCTACTGGTCCTCTGGTCAGGTATCAGCCAGGTTTACTGAGCTTCTTAACCCTTTACCGGTAAAAGAGACATTAACTCTTAACTATCTGTTTATGACAGGGTGCCTTGTCAGGAAAGATGTAGACAAATTGGAGAAAGTCCAGTGCAACAAAAATGATTAAAGGTCTAGAAAATATGACCAATGAGGGAAGATTGAAAAAAATGGGTTTGTTTACTCTTGAAAAGAGAAAACTCAGAGGGGACATGATAAAAGTTTTCAAGTACATAAAAGATTGTTACAAGGAGGAGGGAGAAAAATTGTTCTTCTTAATCTTTGAGGATAGGATGAGAAGTAATGGGCTTAAATTGAAGCAAGGGTGGTTTAGGTTGGACATGAGAAAAACTTCCTAACTGGCAGGGTGATTAAGCCATGGAATAAATTGCCTAGGGAGGTTGTAGAATCTCTATCATTGGCGATTTTTAAGAGCAGGTTAGACAAACCTTAGTCCTCCCATGAGTACAGGGACTAGACTGGATGTCCTCTCGAGATCCCTTCCATTCCTATTATTCTATGTGTCTATAGCCTGGTGATTAAGGCACTCACCTAGGAGGTAGCAGATGTAGATTCAAACCCCACCTATGAATCAGGCAGAGAAAAGAACAGCTTGGGTAGGCTAGATGACAGCCACCCACCCCAGAATAGCCTATAGCATGGTGATTAGGCTGGTCACTGAGGAGGGCAGAAAAATCTGAGTTTGAGTTCTTGCTCCTTTCTCCCAGGAAAGTCCCCTAGCCACGGAGCTAAAGGTTATAACAGGAGACCCAACACACATTTTCTGAAGCTGACTGGAATGCAATGCACTTCTTTGATATGCTGACCAATTTTGAACATTTTCAGAACCAGACCAAATATTTTTCTGATTTTTTTGTTTTTCTGGACAAATAAATAAAAATTTCATATATGCCAATTTCTTCTGGTTGCCCTCTAGTCATCACCACAATGTATATGTTAAATCATCACCATAGGATCTATCACTGTTCTGTAACTTTTGTCTGTGTAAACTCAGGCCCTGCCCCATAATGAGTTCTGTAAAGGTAGTTCCTTATTGCCAAAAGGAGTCTCAGTGGAGCTCTGCACTGGCAGTGGAGCTACACTGGAGCTCGTTGCCAGACCAGGGTGTTGAGTTGATGATACCCTAAAAGCAAATCAAACCTAGTGAGCATTTTTGATTTGATAATGTGTCACCTTCTAGGTTCCTTATTATGACCCAGGATGTGGCCCAAGACAATGTAGATTCCTCTACAAATGCATCTTTTCAATACTTTGGTTCTCTGCTTTACAGGTTTTGTATAGGTGGTGGGTATGCGTTAAACTGCTTACCGTAAACAATAGACTCAAATGTCAATCTATTGTGAGTCTGAACTTCAGAATTCCTTACAATATCTTTTACTTAAAAACACCTCTAAATTTGAAAAAAGTTCTTGTATCTAACCCTGAAATTATTATTTCAGATCAGGGCCGGCTCCAGGCACCAGCATTCCAAGCAGGTGCTTGGGGCAGCAATCAGCAAGGGGCAGCAGTCCGTGTGTTTTTGCCACCCTAAGCAGCGCCCTGAATTGCCACTGCAGTCCGTGTGCCCTTAGGGCGACACGCGCGTTTCCATGGCAGTGGAAATTCGGCAGCAGCTTCTATGTTCAGTTGCCTGCAGTGTCAATTCGGTGGCTTTTGTCTTCCGACGGAAGCTGCCGCCGAATTGCTGCCACCGCTGAAATGCGCATACTGCCCTAACAGCAAACGGACTGCCTCTGCAGTCCGCGGCAGCAATTTGGCATGCTGCTTAGGGCGGCAAAAACAGTAGAACCGAACCTATTTCAGATAGATCAATTCCTAAGTCAGAAAAATATTTCTGATGTGCTTCTGTGCAGGATCAACACTGTTGACACTAATGTTTAATTTGCTGTAATAGCTGTGGTCCATTTGCTGCTTGAGAGAGGCTGGAAAGCTTCAACATTTTATCTCACCTCCTAAAGAGATTCCAGACTGCAATCTCTTGGCAGACAGATTATCTGTAAATGAATAACAACACAAGTTGTCCAAATCTCTGCCTGAGTTTTCTCAGTCTCTTGTAGTGGAAGGTCTGAGTCCTCGGCAGTAGCATGCTGAGTACTAGTTATCAGACCCTTAGCTCTCATTTTGTCAAGTGGATATATTTCTACTGGGAACTTCCAGAGACTGGTTGTTAGCTCCACACTATTTAACATTTTTATCAATGATCTGGAAGAAACACACAAAACTGATTAAGTTTGCAGATGACACAAAGATTGGAAGAATAGTAAATAATGAAGAAAATAGGTCACTGATACTGTAGATGACTGGTGCCTCCCCATACTGGGGGAGGGGGGCATAATCTAAAGAGGAGGACATCTGGCTGCCCTACATGTCTCCTCCCCCACCCTGCCCTCAGCCCAGGGCTGCCACATTCTCCCCGCCCCCTCCTCATCTCACCTTGCCTGCAGAGAGGCAGTGGCTCTGTCCTTCTCCTATCATCGGTTCTCCCCAACACATTCAGCCATTCTCCCTGGCAGCCCGGCTCAGGTGGGAAGCTGGGCAGAGTTGCTCTTGCTCACCACTCTGTGCAGCATAGCAGCTGCCTGAGAGAGAGCCTGGCTGGGGAGGGGCGGCGGCAGCCCACTCCCTGCCCGGGCTCGGCTTCCAGGGACAGAGGCTGAGCATGTCAGGAGGGAGAAAGGACTTCGGCTCGCTCAGCCTCTGTCCCCAGAAGCTGATCCTGGATAGGGGGCAGCCCAATGCAGCTAGGTTGTCTTGCAGGCAGCTGCTGCACTGTAGCGGCTCCACTGAGCAGCGTCCCAGTTTCAGGCATAAGAAGAGGTTCTGCCCTGCCCCTTGCACTCCCCACCCTGGCCAGCTGCTGGGGAGGAAGGGGGACTTGACCTTGCATGCCCCCCTCCCCCACTCATCACCTCTGACTGATACAGAGCTGGGTGGATGTTGATAAACTGGACTGGGTTCAGAGAAGAGCCACAAGAATGATTCAAGAATTGGAAAATCATGCCTTATAAAAATAAACTCGAGGAGGTCAATTTGTTTGGCTTGCTGTAGGATAAGCATAGAATTAAAGTTAGCTTATTGGTTAAAAATATATATATGTATGTTACAAAGAAAGGCCTTGACTAGCAAATTGAGGGAAGGCCTTGAAAATAATGAGTTATAAGGCCAAAAGGAACAAAGTAGAGAGGATGTCTAATGCAAAGAATACCTAATGAAAGAGGAAGTTTCTAAGAAGGCCTCTGACTGATCGGAGTGACTGCAGATATTTTTCAATAAGACAAAAAGAATCTCTCTTAAAGGAGCCACCATCGACCTTCCCATCCCACAAACTAGTGTTATTTCCAATGTGAATCCAGGTGCAACAAAAAGGTCTGTTGGTCAGTAGGAGGGGAAGAGATAAAGGGGAAAGGGCTTGAGAAGAAAGGTTGTAAATCTTGTCTGGATTAAGACTGAAAAAAAGGGTGAATTGTCTCAAATTAGTCTGTAGCTGAAGTCAGTAACTGGCAATAACATCACTTGTTTGTTAAAGGGTGTAAAAAATCACCTGTTAAAGGGTTCATTGGTATTACCTGCTTGACCACATTGGAACCGACCAATATGGGTTTAGCCCCCTGGATTTAGCCCATTCATAAGTATCTACCAAGGGTTGTGGTAGTTTCTCCATCCATGAAAACTTTTAAGTGAAGATTAGGTATGTTCCTAAATGAAATTTCCTACTTCAAATGAGAATGAATTCAGGGAAGTCCTAATGCCTGTGTAATGCAGGAGATCAGACTAGATAAATTGCAGTTGTCCATCTGGCCATAATATTCCTTCTTTCTCCCCTCCTCTATTTCCAAGAACTAGCTGTATTAACTTAGCACAACTGGAGCTCAGTGGTTGTTTCTGTTTCTCTGTGCCTTGGTGTGGTGTGCAATCAGAGTCTATTCCTGAAATAATTTGTGCAGAAGCCTCTGGCAGGGCCAAAAGTGTATGCTGTATTCAGCCCTCCAATCAGAATCAGCTACATTCCTCCTCAAACTTTCATATCAGTAAGTCTCCAGTTGAAGTCTGAATCACAGCTTAGTTATTTGCAATCTAATTCCCTCCAACACAGGATGGACAGTTGGATGGGACAAAGTTTGGATCCTGAATTAAGAAGCACTTATGCATTTTGGTTATTTACATATTCCTTAATTATAATTAAACTTACCTCACTTATTCTGCTGAACCAATGTGATGATGGCTGGTAGCTGACACTAGCCCTGCCTAACTTTTCCAGATTGTCATTCTCCAATCTTCAATGCCCCTTTTCTATCATATGCCCTGCAAATTTCTGTGGCGTAGAGGACACATTGCTGTTTGCAGCCCCTTCAACGCACTTGCCACACTGCTTTCCTTGGACTGGCTACATCTGCACTTCATCTAATTGGCTAGCATCCACTTTCAATAGCTACAATTCAAACTCATTATGGACAGTGCATCTGGCTATTTTTTTCTGCTCTCCCATTATCTGGCTTTGCTTCAGTAGCCGCAACAAGTGACATTTTCTGCTGCAGCGGTTTTGACATGAACTCATCATCTTGGATTAAAATATCTTGTGTTTCTGGCAACAAACCATCTAAAAACCAGCTAAGAAGAAGACCATCTTTCACAGCAGCCTACAGTTCATCATTTCTGGCTGGCTGTACATCAGTGTTTGTATTAGTTGCATAACTACCAGTTGCTGGTCTTTGCCACTGAAAGTCTGTCACCTTAAAACCCCTTAGTGCCAACTGGCAAGGGGGTTACAAGAAAGTCCTGATTCTGGTATGTACCAAAGAATCGTTGGTATGGTTCATCCAAGAATGTCATGTGAGGTCTTCAGTAAAAGCTGGGGTTACACTCGTCATGAATATCAGTGTGAAGTGTATGTACAGATACTATATTAGGAGTTATGTGTATACAAGGAACATATGTTAGCATCTGTATTCAGGTATGATTCAGCTGCAGAGGTTAAAAAAACAGGTTTTCTGTCAGAGAGTTGTTTATTCACTTGTCTCTTTGTCAGATGTAAATTAAGCACTGTAAGTTAGTGCAAAGGATACCAATTTACATACCAAATCGACAAAGAGATGAAGTCAGCAGGGAAGCCGCGCACAGGAAAAACAAGCCATGGGTGGTTATACTGTCTCTGTGTGCAGACAATGAACTTTGGGGACTATCTGAGTACAAGGCAAAGAAGAACATCCCTTTCTCCTGCACCTAGGAAGTAAATGGGATCTCAGCTAACTTTGGCTGAAAATGCCACAAAGAACTTGGCCAGGGGAGGGAGAGAAACTTCTTTAGACAGGAGCTTAACCTAGAAGCTTAGTCTCTAGAGAGCATATTATAATTTTGTTTTACATGTAACCATTTATTTCTAATAAATTACAATCACAATCACTTGACTCTCTGATAAAGGTATTATTGTTCTCACTGTTAATGAATGTAAGTGACGTGTTATTAAGCCAAATGCTGATCCTGAGCTGAATCATACAAGCTGATGTGAACACTCTTCCCTTGGGGAGAGCAGTCCTGGCATTTCTGTGAGAGGGTAGTGAATATGGGGCTGAGCACAACACAAGAATGCTACAAGGGGACTCCAGGACTGAGGTGCAAGGCAAAGTAAGGGCTGGCATAGCCCAGTGCCTAGTGCTTGGGTGGCTAATAGGCTGGTGGTGGCAGGGAGCTGACCCACCAGTGAAGCGCAAGCAAGACTCTCTCATGCTGGAGGCAGGGGGGTAACAACGTTACTCACAGTCTGGGGCACCCCAAGAACTCTCTCAGAGGACTCTTAATGGGGATTGTAGTGCTGAGAACTCTAACACAAGCATCTATCAAAAAGCTGGTACATTTATGATCTTGACGAATACTCTCAGGCATTACTGCCTTCACCTGTAATCCAAAGCCAGGAGTCTGTTGTAAGGTTATTTTATGAATATGGAGAAGCCTTTGCAACAAGTTAGCTCATGTTTAGCATTGTGCAACACAAGTACAGAAAATTAACCTGTTAATTTTTGCATTCAGCTTTAAGGGACAGTTGCATAATTTTAATTCCTTTATTAAAAAAAAAAAACCAAAAATACCCAAACCTTTTCTCCCCATTATCTTGCTAGCTCTAGACTTCTCTCTCATTTACCCTTTTTGTCAAACATACACTTCAATCCTAGCCGCTGCTTAGAAAGAATGTGTGCTGAGAAAACCAGGTTTAGAACCCACTATGGAAGTGGCTTTGAATAGAGCCTGCAGGGGTCTTTTTAGTGCCCATGACTGCCATCTGTCATGCTGGGGTTTTTTAATGGCGAGTCCATCATTCACTGTTATAGGAGGAAGCTTTTACAATGACTTCATTGGGAGTTGAATCCAGTCCTTAGACTTCTGATACTGTTGAATGGAAAATTACAATATGCGGGAATCACACTATAGTGAGAAGCCAAACTGCTCTTTGAGTTGTTTAAATCTTGCTATTATGGCCCTGTTCAATTTATATCTTTTGGAAACAAGACGTCTGACAGAATAGGAACCAGTACAGATGTTCCTCCAAGCTCCAGAGCAAGTAGAATGCACGTTTGGTTATGTTGACCTTTTTCCCCTAAGGTTTATCATGTTACTATGGTGTAGCCCTGTGAAATCTACATTTTCTTTTCTCTGTAGTACATCTGCAATGACAGAGAATGTGATGCGGTGTCTTTTGATTGTCATTATGAAGAACACTTCAAAGTTAAATGGAATAACTCTCCTGGAGCCTATACTATTATCACATTTTGTACCTTCTTACCTTAACTTTTGATAACTATGGCAGTATTATGCCTGTCCCCGCAGCTAGGAATTTGAAGATGTTATTACACTATGGGCTGAATATGCAGGAATTCATTAAGGATCTCTCTAAATGTTCCATTTACCATTTCAGGAATGTTACTATAGTGCACTCTTCTCTATGAAGTGTCATTTGGTGCTTCTGATTCCCACGTTCATAACATTTACGTTTCATTATAACTCCCAGTTTATTGGATTTCCTGCTAACTCACTCTGTGGATTATAGTTTATTTATAAATAAGCAGCTAGACTTCTTGCTAGTCCACACTAAAAGAAAAAAAATATTCCTATGGAGAGACGGAGTTTTTGCTTGAGAAAATCACTGCTACTTGTTATAGGTAACTGATTCTCTTACAGCTTTTAAGACCAAATTGGAGACTTTTACAAGGGGAGGGGGAAGTATTTTATTACAGATTATAGCAAGATCCTCGCAAACACATATTTGATAAATGGAGAAACGGGTTAAATTAAATTAGCTTTATTATGTAAATTACAGAAGTGAGATTATTAAATCCACAAAAGCATTCCCACCATTCCTTTGCAAATGCATGAAAGTGTCTTTTACGTAATATTAGATATGAAATGTATAATACACCTACTTTTTTACAACTGTCGGGTATATCAATGTTACATGCCATGATAAATCAGTGGAGTTGTTTCTAGTTTATATCGGTGTAATCAATGGTAGACTTTGGCCCTCTTGCATTATTCTGTCTTGTTTGTATGACCTGGGGAATATACCATTATTGTTCTGAGGTCTCAGACACTCACAGGCAACACAGGGCTGTGTTCCTCCATAACCATGCATACAAACTGGGGAACTGCATGCATAACATACAGTTACACTCTAAATGACTATTTGCATGCACGTAATTTTTAAAATGATATCTTACGTTAAGCTAATTATTCCAAAACCTATTTAAAATTGCAAGATTCCTTACTTCCTAGCTCACTCACCACTAGGGCATCCCCTCATGCCAGGACACAGTGCTTGAAGGGTTCTTCCACTTCCGTGGGTCCTTGTCCATCCTCCTGGTTCCAGAAGAGTCTGCTGCTTCTATGGCCTCTCAGTCCAGTCCCCTTCTAGGGTTATCAGAAAAGTCCAAAATAGGAAAACTCAAAGTCTAGTGGCCTCTGTGCCAGGCCCTCATTTACTATATGGGACTCATTACTCTTGGCCTCTGAGGCCTGTAATTTGTCTCTTGCTCAGGGAGCAGTAGGGGAACCCAAGCCCACCCTCTCCTCTGGATTCCAGCCCAGGAACACTAGGTTAGGAAGCTAAGGACTGTTCCTGCAATTCCACACCACTTCCCTGAGCTGCCCCTACCTTTTTCTGCTGCAGGGCCTTAGCCAGTTTCTCGTTCAGCTGGTCCCTTTTCCCCAGTTAGTCCTCACATTTAGTGAGTTCAGCAAGCAGACCTTTTACTGCTAGTGTCTCCCTTTTCATGAGGAAGAAGACAGCATATAGGTTGGTCTGCTTCCTAAAGCTAATCACATTTGGCCAGGAAAGGGGACCATGGTCCTGTGCACTCAGCAAGGCTCTTGGGGTGTAAAGGTATTTAGGCACCTAAGTCCCATTGTCAGTCACTACATAATATTCAAAAGATACAGTAAACAGGGCCGGCTCCAGGCACCAGCTTATCAAGCAGGTGCTTGGGGCGGCCACTCCGGAGTGGGGCGGCACTTTCAGGTATTTGGCACAAATTCGGCGGAGGGTCCCTCACTCCCACTTGGAGCGAAGGACCTCCCGCTGAATTGCCGCAGATTACAATCGCGGGTTTTATTGTTTTTTTTTTGTGGGGGGGCTTCTCGAGGCGGCAAAACCCCTGGAGCCGGCCCTGACAGTAAGGGAGCCTTCCTGAGCCCTCACCCAGAAACCCTGGCTTGGAGGTCCATGGTGAATTCCGAAACACTTGGCCAGTCTCCTCTCCATCCCATCCTCCCTCATGCAGGTGGATCCAGAATGGCTAGTTGTAGCCAAGGTCAGCTTCAGGCCCCAGCGTGCCAAGCGCGTGCTTGGGGCAACATGCCGCAGGGGGCACTCTGCCAGTTGCCGGGAGGGCAGCAGGCGGCTCCGGTGGACCTCCCACAGGCGTGCCTGCAGAGGGTCGGCTGGTCCCACGGCTCCGATGGAGCTTCCGCAGGCATGCCTGTGGGAGGTCCACCGGAGCCGCAGGACCAGCGAGCAGCAGAGCGCCCCCCACGGCGTGCCGCCGTGCTTGGGGCGGCGAAATGGCTAGAACCGGCCCTGGTTGTAGCCCATGGTACTAGTTGCTTCCAGGCCCTTGCACAGTGGGAAGAGGGAGTGGTCAGAATCCAGGAGCTCAGTGAAATGGGCAGGAAATTTCACAAGCATGCACTCTTTTAGATTAGAAACAAGACGTATTTTTAACAGGGAAGGTGATTAACCATTAGCACAAATTAAGGAAGTGGTGCATTCTCCATCTCTTGATGTCTTCAAATCAAGAGTGGATGCCTTTCTGGGAGATAGGCTTTAGTTAAGCATCAGTTATCAGGCTCAAAACAGGGGTAGCTGAGTGAAATTTAAGGGCCTGTGTTCTATAGCAGGTCAGACTAGATGATATTATGGTGCCCCTGGCTTTAAAAATCTATGAATCAGAGTTCTAGCCACTTTAGGACCATAATTCCTATCAGAAACCCAAGGGTCTTTTAAACTATAAAGAATATCACCCACTTCCCTCTCTTATTCCTCCTCTTCCACATAAAGGAGAAAATGTTCCAACAGATTTCTTGGCAGTTTCTGAGAAAAAATGTTACTTAGAGCAATGGGACTGACCAAATGTCAAGAACAACACCACAAAGTAATGCATGTTTGTTTGTGGAGAGCAACAGATTAGACTCATAATGCAACCTTTAACATGTGAAAAAAGAGAAATTCAACACAGTCCTAACCCGCTTCAATATGGGAATGCATAAGAACACAAAACAGTAGAAAACCCCAAATTAGAGGGAAAGACATTCATAAAGAAGGAAATGAGAAATATTTGTTGTCACATTTCCCCAGGATTTTTGGTGTTACATACAGTTAAGGCCCATGGACCAATCTCTGCTCTGTTACACTACAATAAACACTGATTAAATTCAGTCATTGGAGTTACTTCTGATTTAAACCAATGCAAAACAAAATGCTTCATGAAAGCAAAAACAGGATTTGTGCTCAACAGACATAACATACATCTTGTAAAAACTTCAACGTGTCCCAAAGTGAATTCCTATCATTTCTCCTAATACACCTCTTGTACTCCATAATTCTAATTTTCACCTGTTTAGGCAAGATATAAGACATCTTGTAATGGCATTTCATCAAATACATCACAACAATTTGGCAACACAAATGATCCTTTGCCAACAGCAATATGATTAACAGCCTGCTGTTTTAGCATCCACAGAAATTAACAAGTGTTTTGTTCTGCAATGTGTATAATTATGAGACGAAGGTTTTTTTGCAGTGGCTTTGAAAGAAACTGTAGATTTGGATAATTCCAACTTTGAACAGACAAGATGCTGCCTGTCTTTTCGTCATAACAAATGAGCAGCGGTGCAGCAACTGTGTCATTTAAAGCTGTTGCATATCAGAACATCCCCCACTATCTAGCTGCTAATTCCTAAAATGGAAGTATTAAAAGAGGTCACAATGCCTTGAAAATTCCAGGACTGCCCTGGGGGGAGGAGAGGGAGGGGGAAGGGCAAGTGGGCCAATTTGCCCCAGGCCCCACAGGGGCCCCCATGAGAATATAGTATTGCAACTTTTTTTATGGAAGGGGCCCCTGAAATTGCTTTGCCCCAGGCACCCTGAATCTTCTGGGCAGCCCTGGAAAATTCAGCTTCCCTATTCATTGGTGGAGAGAAAGATAGAGATTTTTACTGTAAACTGTTTTCAGTATTCATCAAAAAAGCTCCCTTTCCAAGTTTGCTTTATAATGTATATAGCTAGAACATACATCAGAACTATGCTGCCTGCTAGCATTTTCTACTCAGGTATGTAACCCTGAGATGGTGCAAAAGATTAATGAGTGCCATATGCTCAGCTTCTGAAATTTTCCATAATCAGAAGAGTAATTCAGCACATTTGCAACACAGTCATCTTCAGTGATAACACTCTAGTCTTTGCCCAAACTCTTACAGAGCACAATCAAGCTTTCACAGCAGTCTTTGTCTGGCAGCTGATAATTTAACACTTAATCCAGCCAAACCTGCATTCTGCACAGCAGTGCTTGAATTCTACAGACAATCTATTTATTATTTTGTTCCAGAAAGGGGATGAAGCCAGGTCTTCCAAAAAAAGAGGTAATAAAAAAGGCCACAATAGTCAGAGATAGTAACAAATTAATATTGCTACAGTGCATGCTACAATGTACAACTACTCCATTGTGACTATGTACCACCACAAGAATTCAACACGAAATCAAGAAATTGCTAAGGTCAAGCTTAACAACAGTGACTTGGGTTTCCAACTAACAAGAGTTGAGATGTCAGTTCAGTGAGAGACATGAAACAATATTAGTGTTCTAGTACACTGAGGAGGACAGGAATTCAAGTTGCAAAGTTTCTTGGGAAAAGCCTGAAAGCTGAAATGTTGGTTACAATGCTTCATGCTTCTGCAGTTAAAATAGACACTAAGCCCTAAGTACAGTCCTTCTCTTAGTTATTTAGTATAATTATGTAGTGGAAGGCTCTTTCACTTTTTCATGTTCTTGGAGATGGTAAATGCCACTGAAGATGACTGTGTTGCAAATGTGCTGAATTACTCTTCTGATTATGGAAAATTTCACAAGCTGAGCATATGCTCTCAGAGAAGGTTTTGCAAAATGAATGGGGGCAATGAAAGATGGCTGGGTTATTCCAGAGCTGGATCTTGTATAAGGGAGGGAAAACTTTTTTTCATAGCTGGAAATAATACCTTGGCAGCAAAGAACTAAGGGATTCACTAAAGTTCTACCATTGTTGAGTTTTCTCCTCTTCCATTTAAGTTCATATTACATCCCATCTCAACAGTATATGAGCAGCCGCTGGAGTCAAGGTGAAACAAAGGAGAAGAGGGCTCGGATCCAGTTTCTTTAGCACATTGTTTTTAATGGGGAATAATAATAATCATAAACAATCACAGAAAGTCACTTTCTTCTAATACTGAACAATGAAAATTATTAGAATAAGGAAAATCATCATCCCTTAAACCTTATCCCCTGTCTGCTTCACCTTACAGCCTCTGCCTAGAACCTTCCCATTTCCTCATTGCCTAGCGTCCAACTACAGTTTCAAAGAAACAGTACATATTTCCTCCCTTTTCCCCCACTGGCATGAATAATCTTTAACAAACACGAACATTTAACAACCAATTATAGATTCAGTCAAGTCACCAATATCAATATTCATGAAGCGAGGCAGAAGAGTTTGTCCAACTGATTCACTTGGATTATTAAATCCCCAAATGTGGAAAGTGACATTCAATAGATGTGGGACTCTTCTCTACAGGACTATCACTCTTCACAAAGATTGTGATGTGAGTAGCATTGCTACTGGAATCATGTTAACCTAGCCTTTGCATTATTAAACACCTATGGACACTAAAAGGAGGCTAAATCAAAGATCCAGGGCTCTCCCAGGAATTAGAAGGAACTGGATGAGGAAAACCACAGGCAGAGAAATTAAAAATAGTATAGCTAAGATTGATATTATTTTCAGGAAGCAATGCAGGCAAATAACCCTTATATTAGAGTAATATGATTTTGCTGTTTTGACAGCATATTGCTTGAAGCTAGTAAAACCATTTGAGTGGATGTCACTCATGTATAAATTTCTTCCCCCGCCCCTTTTTGTTTTGTTGTTCAACAACAGAATTCACAGGGATTTTTGCAATTGCTTTTAGCAAGGGAAGAAAGAAACATTTTTAAGACCGCTCAATATTGTCCAGCCTGGCTTACGTAAGACACAGAGAGGCATATTTTATGAAGTGCTGCTGACAGCTTTGTGCATCTTAGAAGGGACAAGGTTATCATAAATAGCATAGACAGTGATAGATTTATACATTTTGAACACTTTTCAATCTGCCCTCCCTATGTTCTCATGGGTAAATGACTAAGTGCCACTTCTCAACCCCACAGGCTCCAAATGATGTTTGTCATTGTACAGTTAATGCTCTTCTCAGTTCAGTTACTTTAGCCTTAGAGTTTGCTTGTACCATTAGCACTTTTCATGCCACACCAGACCAGACATAACTGGCAAGGCTCTGCACAAATGCAGTTTCTTCTGTCTGGGACTATCATAACCTTAGTCCCAGATTTGGACCTTAGCGTCCAAAATATGGGGGTTAGCATGAAAAACCTCCAAGCTTAGTTACCAGCTTGGACCTGGTACCTGCTGCCACCACCCAAAAAATTAGAGTGTTTTGGGGCACTCTGGTCCCCCTGAAAAACCTTCCCTGGGACCCCAAGACCCAAATTCCTTGAGTCTCACAACAAAGGGAAATAATCCTTTTTCCCTTCCCACCTCCAGGTGCTCCTGAAGAGATCCACAGACACAAGCTCTGTGAAACTACACAGAGGGACTCCCCCTCTCTGTTTCCAATCCTGGAAACAAATAGTACTTTCCTATTCCCCCAGAGGGAATGCAAAATCAGGCTAGCAAATCCAACACACAGATCTTCCCGATTTCTTCCTCCCACCAATTCCCTGGTGAGTACAGACTCAATTTCCCTGAAGTAAAGAAAAACTCCAACAGGTCTTAAAAGAAAGCTTTATATAAAAAGAAAGAAAAATACATACAAATGTTCTCTCTGTATTAAGATGATACAACACAGGGTCAATTGCTTAAAAGAATATTGAATAAACAGCCTTATTCAAAAAGAAGACAAATCAAAGCACTCCAGCACTTATATTCATGCAAATACCAAAGAAAAGAAACCATATAACTTACTATCTGATCTCTTTGTCCTTACACTTAGAAACAGAAGATTAGAAAACAGAACTACTTCTCCAAAGCTCAGAGAAAGCAGGCAGCCAGAAAACAAAGACGCCAGACACACAATTCCCTCCACCCAAAGTTGAAAAAATCCGGTCTCCTGATTGGTTCTCTGGTCAGGTGTTTCAGGTGAAAGAGACATTAACCCTTAGCTATCTGTTTATGACAGGGACACAGCAAAATAAATACAAATTCCTGTTCCATGAAGATGCACTGCCACCTAAACTTTCAAAAGTAACTGGTGGATTTTGGGATGTCCAACCTTAGACACCTTAAAGGGGCCTGATTTTCAGAAGCACGGTGCTCAGCACTTTCTAAAAATCAGACCCCTAAAGGTATCAGAGTTCAGCACTTAAAATCTCTGCTCATTTCTGAAATTTAGGCTTGCTTGTCTATGTTAAAATTAATTCTTTAATGCTTGTAAAGCCCTTTGAAAATATAAGATAACTACTAAAGCTATGCTGATTTAAACTGAGGATCCAGCCCTGAATATTCACAGCTTCACATATCTACAATTACCAGTGGGAGCTTTCTATATTTACAACAGTAGTACCACAATAATTATGAAAAGGCAAAGACTGAGTTTTTAAATGGTGCTGACCTTAATGCTACACATCTAACTTCCCAAAACTTTCCAAGATATAGAGGGTTTTCAGCCATTTGAGCTAAATCTCATTGGAGGCATAGAAAGGGTTAGAGTCCAAGACAGCTGGCAATGAATCTGAAAGGCAATCTAATAGATAACGGTAACAGCATGCACAGGGCTGGCGCTTCCATTTAGGTGACCTAGGCAGTCGCCTAGGGTGCTAGGATTTGGGGGGGTGGCATTTTGCCACTCTCGGCGGCAATTCGGCGGCGGGGGAGGTCCTTCCGCGCTCCGGGTCTTCAGTGGCAATTCTGCGGCTGGTCCTTCACTTGCTCCGGGACCTGCAGCAGAATTGTCGCCGAAGACCCGGAGCGCAGAAGGACCCTCGCCTAGGGCGCCAAAAACCCTGGTGCCACTTCTGAGCATGCGTCATTATATCGCTATAATTCTGTGTCAGAATGACAGCAATAATACAAGATTAAAGTTTTTCATTTAATATTACTGCCTCTGTAAACCTCCAAGAAACATTTTCTCATTGGCTGCTTCAAGGATACTAAAAGGCAAAAATTAAAATCAGTGTTCACTTGAAAGTCACCAGTAGTCTGAATGACTGTGTATCCCTCCTAGCATATCCATCACACTTCAAGCATATTGTATTGGCATAAAATGATTTATGTGACTGGAGCAAGGGAAAAAGGCATTCAAATTAGTTTTTACAAAATTCAGGCCAGAGCACTGTGGAACTGATGGCTAAACAGATTGGTGCTTTGTCTTGTGCTGTCACCACAATGCATGCAACCGATTTACTTGCAAACTGTCCATATTTCATGAGCATTTTAAGTGCAACAGGAAAATAATTAGCTTCTAATACAATGAATAACTAAATTGCCGGAACACAAGAGATCAATAAAACAGTCATTAGCAAACCACTCATTCCCACTTTATTATTGCTGCTTGAATAAACTGGGCTAAATTCAAGCACATTCTGTCTTGTGGTTTACCTGGGCCTCTGTGAGATGTATCTTAAGTCATCCTGCAAGTTGCATTGGAGTGACACAAGTTCAAATGTCCACGAAGGTTGGTTGGCAAAAGTCACGTGCTATCTTCTAAACTATTAGGAATTAGGGAGTTTGTATACACTTGTAGATCTAAAATCTAGTCATAATTTACTGGAATCTCTGGAATAGTAACAGACCTGGCCACGCAGAAGAGGAAAAAATCAAAACCAGGTACCAGAGGACTTATCAGGAACAACAAAATAAATGTCATATCTTAAAATTAATATGAGGCAGGAAGGCTATAAAATCAGCTGACTTGCTGCATCTGGAATTATTACCTTCACATTTCATATCCAGTAGCACCAGAGAGGTCAGTTGTGATGGCTACCCTTTTTTTGACAATGAGTAATGATCCCATGTTCACAATTTTGAGCAAGAGAATCACATTGACTGGAGTTACATCTGACAGGCTTGAACGTGAACATTTTCACACAGTCACAGACTGAACAGAAAAGCTCAGATTCCTGTCTTAAGTTTGCATTTGGGGAGCCCACACTCATATAGTTCTTTTCACACTGCAGCTGAAATGCCTTCAGAGTCTACATAAAGTGGTTAAACACTGGTCATTCGTGTCCTCAGTCCTTGCAACAGACCTTTTTACATCTTTTAAAATACTAAGGTGCTGATTAGTAGACCAACAGAGTTATATTTAATTTAATTTCTTATACTTACTTTCCTTTTTGTTCAACTGTCATTCTGTTTTAAGGTTACTTATATTTGTTGATTCCCAGAAAAAGCCCAGATTTAGGAAGAAAGATTTTTGAAAGCTAAATATTGCTTGGCCAAAAAGATGATAGATGAAGAAGGGGGAGGGTGTGAATAATAAACATGCACAACTATTTGCAGATGGTTCAAAGAGGTAGAGGAATGGAGGACACAGGAATGTACCGTCTCTTTAGCAATAAGAAAGGGAAAATTGGGGGAACAAATCAGGTGCTTATTAGCTGAAAGATAGGAAGCCATCCCAGGTAGAACGCAGCTTCAAAACGGTCACTGTGGGGTTGCAGTTGCTTGATGCCGACAAATTTAAAGGGCCAGGACCAGAAGAGTATGCTGTGAAAAGATTAATTTTGCAGAGATGACTGTTAGCATGGAGCAGGCAGTCAGAAAAAGAATGTGCTATGGCTTTTACACCACCACTCTATCACAAGGGCATAGCAATAGAAGTAATTGAAGGAATCAAGGGAACATTCACTCTAATTCAGGGGTCGGCAACCTTCGGAATGTGGCCCATCAGGGTAATCCACTGGCTGGCCACAAGACATTTTGTTTACATTGACTGTCCACATGCACAGCCTTCCGCAGCTCCCAGTGGTTGGGAACAGCAAACCATGGCCACTGGGAGCTGCGGGGGACTGTACCTGTGGATAGTCAACGTAAACGAATTGTCTTGCAGCCCATCAGCGGATTACCCTGATGGGCTGTGTGCCGAAGGTTGCTGACCCCTGTAATAGAACTATCAGGTGACATGGAACCCAACCAGGTATGTTGAACTTGCTATTGAATCAAATGAAAGATTCAACAAAATGCAAAACATTGTCTTGTTACAGTAGCATGGACTGTGGTCACCCATCTGGGTTTAGTACTCCTCAGTCACATCTACTAAGGTCTGTCAAATTAACCATGTAGAGGATACTGTTAAAATATAGAAATATAGAGACAATACTTTCAGAAATGTTATAAACCTAATATAACTGTCAAGTGAATTAACCTTGTTGTAATGAGGTCTCACAACATGGTAAATTTTATAATTTTCTATAAACACAAAACCTCAGAAACGCCCCCAAAATTCCCGCATCTTGCCAGGTTAGCCTGGAAAGTCAGATTTGTAGCACTGAGGTCAGTGAAATAAAGTGGGCACCATTAACAACTCCAACTTCATCTCCTCATGGTGATTGTGATACCTACAATTCTAAGTATAGCAAGATACCATCAATTACTGCAGCTATATGAAGCAGTAACTATTTAGGTCCAGATCCTGAGATAATGCAAATCAGTGTAGCTCTGTTGGCTACTTTCAGCCTCCACTTCCTGTTCTTGGCCTCAACAGAGCTAAACTGATGTATATCAACTCAGGATCTGACTCTAGATTTTAAACACTACTCCTTGTAGTACAAAGGTAACTGCCAATACAATTGTCATTTGTCTAGTGCTCCAGTACCAATTCAGGAATTTGCAGCATAGCTTTGGCCTATCACTACATGAAACTTGAATGAAGACCAATTAATGTCCATATTATGTTAGTTACACCAATATAACAGAGAGGAATACAGTCTTAAAAAGTTCACTGGGTTAAAAAGACTGGTCAGTATTAAACGAACTTTTCTCCACTGAACCATTCTGTATGAAACTGACTGCATGGCATTAGAATTTTGAATGAAGTCCTATTATTAGCTTGCAGTGCCTGTCTATTAATTTGAATACTAACATCTTGTCTTGTGGCAGTAACACATTTGCAACCATCTCAACTGCAGCCCTTTTTGTTGTTCCTGCTGCTTAATAATGATGATTCCTCTTCTTTACAGCTAATCAGGACCCTTCCAGTAATAATGTTGTTCCTGTATTTAGTTTGATTGATACTTCTAAATATTATGACTCAGTATGGCACAGCACGTGACTCTCAGCAATTATACTGTTTACAAGCATCAGTAATAATAACCAGGCAATTAGTATATACTGCTGCTAATTGAGTTCCTTAATTAATAACATTTTAGATCCTATGCCAGATCTGTTCAGTGAACATTTCTATAAAATTATTCAGAATTTCTTCTCTGTGGTCATATTATTTCTGGAGTTGTTGTAATGGCTAATAGCTAGCACCATCCACCAAATGACATTTGGCAAACATAAGACAATTTGGTATACAGGATACTAAGGCAATTTTAACACAACATGTTTAACACAACAATAAAAGTTTGGATATTGAATCTAAAGGTATATAACAACAAGTCCTTGTTCCTCTTGTAGCTGAATCACTAATTAACTTCTCTATTCCACAAGTGATAAGAGTGGGAGGTTGCATCAGGACTGACCTCCGGTTCCTTTCCATCACTCCAGTCATCAAAAGACACCATACATTGGGTTTACGACATTTTAATATTATTAGAGCACACTTCTGGTTGTGGCCCAGGCCCCAGAAGACCTAAGAATATTGAACAGGAACTGGTTATAAGCTTCATTCGGTGGGATCTGATAAGTGGATAGTGGGAATTCTGTGGGCTAGTTCTTTGTTTTATTGATAGACCACAAAATTCTGAACAAGTTGAAAAAGACCAGCAATGTGCTCTCCGTTAGTCTAGTTCAGAGGTTAGCAACCTTTGGCATGTGGCCCATCAGGGTAATCCGCTGACAGGCTGCAAGACATTTGTTTACATTGACTGTCCTCAGGCACACCCCTTCGCATCTCCCAGCTGCAGTGGTTTCCCGTTCCCAACCACTGGGAGCTGCGGAGGGCCATGCCTGGGATGGTCAACGTAAACAAAATGTCTCGCAGCCCGTCAGCATGCCAAAGGTTGCCGACCCCTGGTATAGCTAGAATCTGAATGAGTGGTAGCAGCAGCTACAGCTTGGGTTTGTGCTGGAAACAAGCATTGCAGCATTTCAGCAAACAAACCAAGGGCCAGATTCTGCTCTCAACACTTTATAGTGCTTCAAGTATTGTAACCCTCTGGCATTGTTTAATGGGTCGCTAGTGGTATGGTGGTCATTGTAGTGGGGATGCAGATTATAAAAATAAAGACTGAAATAAAAGTCCAACCTGATTAATAAATTGTTACGGCCAGAAGGGGCCATTATAACAATCTAGTCTGACCTCCTGCATAGCAAGAGCCACACTGCCTCTCCCACTAATTTCTGCATTAAGCCAATAACTTCTGTTTGAGCAACAGAATATATTTTAGAAAAACATTCAATCTTGATTTTAAGACTTCAAGTGATAGAGACCCTACCATGTTCCTCTGTAAGTTGTTCTCATGGTTAATAACCTTCAGTATTAAAAACTTGCATCTGATTTCCAATATGAATTTATCCAAATTAGAACTTAAGAACCTAAGAACATAAGAACGGCTGTAACAGGTCAGACCAGAGGTCCATCTAGCCCGGTATCTGTCTACCAACAGTGGCCAATGCCAGGTGCCCCAGAGGGAGTGAGCCTAACAGGCAATGATCAAGTGATCTCTCTCCTGCCATCCATCTCTATCCTCTGACAAACAGAGGCCAGGGACACCATTCCTTACCCATCCTGGCTAATAGCCATTTATGGACCTAACCACCATGAATTTATCCAGTTCTCTTTTAAACATTGTTATAGTCCCAGCCTTCACAACCTCCTCAGGTAAGGAGTTCCACAAGTTGACTGTGTGCTGTGTGAAGAAGAACTTCCTTTTGTTTGTTTTAAACCTGCTGCCCATTAATTTCATTTGGTGATCCCTAGTTCTTGTATTATGGGAATAAGTAAATAACTTTTCCTTATCCACTTTCTCCACATCACTCATGATTTTATATACCTCTATCATATCCCCCCCTTAGTTTCCTCTTTTCCAAACTGAAGAGTCCTAGCCTCTTTAAACTTTCCTCATATGGGACCCTCTCCAAACCCCTAATCATTTTAGTTGCCCTTTTCTGAACTTTTTCTAGTGCCAGTATATCTTTTTGGAGGTGAGGAGACCACATCTGTACACAGTATTAGAGATGTGAGCATACTATGGATTTATGTAAGGGCAATAAGATATTCTCAGTCTTATTCTCTATCCCCTTTTTAATGATTCCTAACATCCTGTTTGCTTTTTTGACCTCCTCTGCACATTGCGTGGACATCTTCAAAGAACTATCCACAATGAGTCCAAGATCTTTTTCCTGACTCGCTGTAGCTAAATTAGCCCCCATCATATCGTATGTATAGTTGGAATTATTTTTTCCAATGTACATTACTTTACATTTAGCCATATTAAATTTCATTTGCCATTTTGTTGCCCAATCACTTAATTTTGTGAGATCTTTTTGAAGTTCTTCACAGTCTGCTTTGGTCTTAACTATCTTGAGCAGTTTAATATCATCTACAAACTTTGCCACCTCACTGTTTACCCCTTTCTCCAGATCATTTATGAATAAATTGAATAGGATTGGTCCTAGGACTGACCCTTGGGGAACACCACTAGTTACCCCTCTCCAGTCTGAGAATTTACCATTAATTCCTACACTTTGTTCCCTCTCTTTTAATCAGTTCTCAGTCCATGAAAGGACCTTCCCTTTTATCCCTTGACATCTTAATTTACACAACAGCCTTTGGTGAGGGACCTTGTCAAAGGCTTTCTGGAAATCTAAGTATACTATGCCCACTGGATTCCCCCTTGTCCACATGTTTGATGACCCCCTCAAAGAACTCTAATAGATTAGTAAGACACGATTTCCTTTTACAGAAATCATGTTGACTATTGCTCAACAATTTATGTTTTTCTATGCGTCTGACAATTTTATTCTTAACTATTGTTTCGACTAATTTGCCCGGTACTGACGTTAGACTTACCAGTCTGTAATTGCCGAGATCACCTCTAGAGCCGTTTTTAAATATTGGCGTTACATTAGTTAACGTCCAGTCATTGGGTATCAAAGCTGATTTAAAGGACAGGTTACAAATCTTAGTTAATAGTTATGCAACTTCACATTTGAATTCTTTCAGAACTCTTGGGTGAATGCCATCTGGTCCCGGCGACTTGTTAATGTTGAGTTTATCAATTAATTCCACAACTTCCTCTAGTGACACTTTAATCTGTGACAGTTCCTCAGATTTATCACTTACAAAAGCCAGCTCAGGTTTGGGAATCTCCCTAACATCCTCAGCTGTGAAGACTGAAGCAAAGAATTCATTTAGTTTCTCCACAATGACTCAAAATTCAGCTTCCAACCATTGGCTCTCATTATGTTTTTTTTTTTCAGCTAGACTGAAAAACCATCTACTATCAGAAATCTCTTCCTCATGTAGGTACTTGTAGACTATGATCAAGTCACCTCAACTGTTTGTATAAGTTTGTGATTTCCTTTGTGCTGTAATTTCTGGTATTTTTTTCAAGATTCAAACACACCCAAAGAAATGCATTTAAATGAATATCTGGGCCATGCAATTTAAACTCCAGACAGCAACTTTGGTTGATATGACAGGAGTCAGGTGTTCCTGATTATCCATATAAGTGTGAATGAGTGGAGCCAGGTGACACAGCACCGTCACATTGTTTTGGATTGAGAACATTTGCCAGTCTTGACAACATCAAAAATGAACAAACAAGCTAATCCTAATCATTCATTTTTGATTTAGGTAGTTTCCACTGTGTAATGTATGTCCTGACAATTTCAGATGGAATCTGTATCAGGGCAAAATGTAATTCAATTGCCATTGGTAGAAAAATTTACCTTTTAATTCTGGTTTAGTTTTGAAATTACTTTTAGCCTACAAACTATGATCACAGAAGGAAACAAATCAAAAGTAATTGTCTCTCTTGCCTTCTAGACTCAATAGCGTGGTAGCTTTGGAGCCTTCACTGCAACCCAATCCCCTCACTATTGAGATTGCAGTGTATTTTCAGGGAAAATATTGTAGAAAAGGCCAGAGAAGACGTGGAACTGGAGCAGTAGCACTCAGAATCCTCAATCACAAGGGGGGCCCATTCTGGTAAGTGCAAGAGGAAGGGATTCCACATATACCAAAAGGTGTGAGAAAAATAGCCTGTATGAATGTAGACCTCATAGAAAGTTTAATATAAACTCCATCTAAAGTAGGAGTAATTGAAGTGGTAACATAGTTTTGTGCTTCTGGAAGGGAAAAGACACAATGACCTTTGATACAATTATGGCCTTGTGAATTTTCGCCTAGATTACCAACCAGTTTCTTAATTCTTATTTGTAATGAATTTTATTTGACAACTGTTGTAAAACATATTTAGATTTACTCTGACAACTAGAAAAGATGTATGTGAGAAGTAGGGTGAATTGATCGATTGATTGAGCAATCAGTTATCAATTGGGATTTCCTGGATGCCCTCATCTATCCCAGAGGTAGAGACTAAGGCCATTTCTGTAGACTTGCCTCATGTTTTTGCTTTTTTTGAGGCTCACCTTTCTGCCACTGAAGTAGTGGACATTTGAAGGAACTGGACAGTTAAACAGGAACTTTCCTAAATAACCACAGGCTGAAATTTGTTCACTGGGTGGAATTGGTTTATATTCCAAGGCATAATGGACCCTGATTTGCTCAAGCCAAAAGAAGTGTTACAAAGAGGAGCAAGAAAGACTCATCCATGATAAAAATCAAGGTCCATGGAGAGCACCATGTGCTGTTCAGGTTTTCATCCATCACAAGAATGACCTTTCAAAGCCCCGGGAGTTGGATGACCCCAGGGCAAAAGGAAATCAGGAGAATCTCCAGACTCCCACCTCCTACTGAGCTTGGAACTATTTTTCTTGTGGTGGAAGACAACCACTGTCACAAAAAATGCTAAATGTCAGAAGCAATCACCTGGTCCATGACTGCAGTTACAGTTCCTTACATCATGTGAAACTGAAAACTACAAGAACTAAAGAGTTTGAAACTCTTTTTATTTTAAGTATCTTACTTTTTTTGCACGATACACCAGTTATTAGTTTGCGGGTATGAGTGTGTGCTTGGATGCTTTTAGATATGTATGAGGTCCTATTAAGTCCACACAGGAAGGTGCCAGCAACTATTCCCTAACTAACCCTAGAAGTCTTTCCTTAAGATCACAGTATTGAGTCTGTGCTAGTTTTCTGTTAGTTTGCTACAGAACTGAAGCTGTCATTCAGTGAAAAAGCTGCTAAAACTTGCTCTTATAAAACTACCTCAGAGCTTTATTCTTTGTGGGGTGAGGAGGCCAGAGGGGAAGAGGGGGGAATAAACTAGCCACTGTATTTTAAGGTGAACTTCCAGGAGGAAAATATTAGTTGGCTTCTGAGACTACAGTATAAATTTAAGCCAACTTTTACCCAGGTAAAGATTTCTGTCATGGCTGTGAGTAAAACATCCTGAATTATGGTTTACAACTAAATTGGAAGCTACATCCTTGGCCTTCCAGTATGGGGAATAAGTGACTATTTGCATGTTCATTTGATGGTCTGGCTAAAATGATTATTTAACGCCAATGTTGCTGATCGTTTGTTGAATTGATGTTATCATGACCTTACTTTGAAAAGTGCATTGTTTAGTCCTTAATTGGTTTGATGCACTTTGTACCTTCCACTTCCTGACGTGCCCGGACCCAACAGTGAGGAGCATCATGTAGGAAGCCGTATGGGACGTGGTCCAGAAACGCAATGCCAGGACCCCCTCCGAGCAGGACATCGCCACTTACCACAGCGGCTCCCTGGAGGCTGAGTTCAGGAGAGAGTGGAGAGACCTGTCCTCCCCCTGGTCCCACACCCGCAACATCTTGAGACGCGTGGAAAGAGGATCGGCTGCTGCTGGAAGTGGTGTGAGGAGCACCGGGAGCTGGGAATACTGGTGCCACACCTAAAGACCCCGAACCACACCGTCATCACCCCAACTTCTAGAACTATGCTGGAAAGGTCTCTGAAAGATGCCATCTGCTGCCACTATGCCGAGAACCTCAAGCGGAAGCCAGACTAGGGCAAGATGTTTGAGGTGCCCAGCAAGTATTTGAGGTGTCCACTTCCTCCCCGGGGGCAGCTTCACCAGGTTCATCAACTGGCAGTTTGTTCACAGGGCCTGACTCAACTGTGTTCCCCTCAACGGAGCCATCCACAATGGCAACCAGGACAAGCGCTGCAGGAAGTGCGGCTATGCGAACGAGACCCTGCCGCATGTTCTGTGTGGATGCAAGCAGCACTCCGGAGCCTGACAGCACCACCACAATGCCATCCAGAACCAGCTGGTGAAAGCCATCCTGCCGTCCCTAGGGAAGATCAGCCTCAACTCCGCCATCCCTGGGACAGACAGCCGACTGCGACCCAACATCGTTGTGACAGACGCAGAAAAGAAGAAGGTCCTCCTGGTAGACATCACGGTGCCTTTTGAAAACAGGTCACCAGCCTTCCATGAGGCCTGAGCACGGAAGGAGTAGTAGTACACCCTACTGGCCAAGACCCTGAGAGCCCAGAGTTACGAGGTCCAGATACACACCCTGATCATGGGAGCCCTGGGCTCGTGGGACCTCCACAACGAGCCAGTTCTGAGAGCGTGCAGAGTTGGTCGATGCTACACCCAGCTCATGAAACAGCTCATGGTGTCCGACACGATCAGGCGGTCCAGAGACATTTATATGGAACACATCACAGAACACCGCCAATACCGCACTGAGTAACTGAGACTGCTGACCAGGGAAATAACCCACTTCCCTCCCTGATGAACCGAGGGAACGCACCCGACCCATGTACTTATCCGCTACACCGATATTGACTTGGACTCCTTATTCATTCCATGGGTGGCGTACCCAAGCCCACTTATCCACTGACACTTTAAAAATCCTTGCACCCCAATCTGGGTCTATGCCAGTTATGCAATATATATGTATCTCTTCATCCTTGCAACCGATACTTGTAACCTCCCATAACCCAAGCCTGACCAGATGTACAATACTTTCCCTCTTAACTTGCGTCTATTTCATTTTAAACATTAACTTCAATAACATTTTTAAATCTAGCCTTAGTGACATGCTCTTTATTTTACTTTTGCTCATTTATTATTTTTAATGAAACTCATAAAGCACATATTAAGGCATTTTCCTTTAATATGCAATTTGAGTTAAAACCACTGAGAACAGGAGTGGATCAACTGATCCCCCTCTGAGCCCAGAGAAGTCTCCTTAAAATTAACTTGATGGTTTTTACAAGGATAATGACAGGGCCCTATTGGTGGAATCACAGAATGCCTCATACCATGGTTTGCCTAGAGTCCTGGACTGACTTAATCCAGCTCTGGTAGCAGTAACAGATGGCAGAGGTAAAGGGCTATCAACAACCAATGGTAATGCAGCAAAAGAGAATAAATCAAAGTTTCAGGGTTGAGTAAAGGGTACCTGGGGGGAAGATATTTTTTCCCCATGGAAAGTTTCAATGAAAATAAAAATGATTTGGTTTCCATTGAAATTTTTCAAATGTCTTTGGTTTTCACTGAAAATCCAAACCCCAAAAATTCTGAATTTAAATTGATGAAAGACTGACTCTGTGTGTGTAGGCGTGTGCATGCAAAGGGACATTTTCTGCAAAACAAAAATGAATTTCTTTAAACAAAAATGAAATAAAACACACACAGATACTAACAATGCCCCATGCTCCCACACAGTCTCTTGTAAATGACAAATTTTCAATCAGCTCTAGTCAGAAGCCTCTTTCCCACAGCTGGCCCTGGTCAGCTGACTCAGACTCATAGGGCTTAGAGCTAAAAATTGCAGTGTAGACAGTCTGGTTCAGGCTGGAGCCTGGCCTCTGAAACCTCATGCATCTACACTTCATTTTTAGCCCTGCAAGCACAAATCAATTGACCCAGTCTCTGAGACTCAGTGCCATTGGTTATTTATTGCACTGTAGATGTACCCAATAACCCAGTGGTTAGGGCAACCACCTGGGAGGTGAGAGACGATGGTTTCACTCCCCTTGTACCAATCACTCTTCACCACTTATCCACAGTGGAACAGCTTCACAAGAGAGACTCCCAGATTAAAATTTCCCATAGCTCAATGGCTGGAGCCCACTCATGAAGGGGCAAACCCCTGTTCAAATCCTTTCTCTTGCCTTCCTCCTTGGAAGAGAGGGAAGAATTGAATATGGTCTCCCACACCCCAATTGAATGTTGTAACCACTGGGCTAAAAGTTATAAGGTGAGCAGCACCACCACCTCCAGGATTTTGAATGGGACCCAATCCAGTAAGTGGCTGCTGAGAATGCCAGCTAGACTGTGCTCTGCACACCTCTTACATGGCTGAATGCCTATCTTCCTCTGGTCTGTGAATCACCCTGGGACTTCAACTGGAGCTAGGCATCCAAGATACCTAGAGCAAGACAGTACTGTGTCTGATCATAGGCAGAATATAGGCACCAAGGATACTTTTGCTTTGAAAACATAGGCACCAAGCAAATTTAGGTACCTACAGGGTTCAGTGGGAGATTTGTGGATCACAGTGGAGTTGAAACTGGGACTTAGGTGCCTAAGTCTCTTTGTGGATCTGGGCTCAGGTGCCTGCCATGAATCTCCTCAGTTCCCCCTAAAGTCAATGTGAGTTTGGCGCTCTTATGATCAGACTAATGGAGGATAATACATTTTTTTAAGTCATCAGTATGAATTTGTCATGTAAAGTTAGTTGGAAGTTAGGTTCCTAATCTACTTATGTGCTTTTGGAAATCCCACTAGGTACCTATTTGCATCTTTTGGTGCCTAAATATCTTTGAAAATCTGGTCCCTTGTCCCCAAATCTACAGGCATTTGAAAAGAATAAACAAGAGACAAAAGATATGATCCATCTTCACTTAGATGAAGATCCTTATACTTACCACAAAGTGTCAATACTGAGATTAGTTTCATGTGAAACCTAGAGTAGCAGCCGTGTTAATCTATATCTGCAAAAAGGACAGGAGTACTTGTGGCACCTTAAAGACTAACAAATTTATCTGAGCATAAGCTTTCATGGGCTAAAACCCACTTCATCGGATGCATGCAGTGGAAAATACAGTATGAAGATATATATACACAGAAAATATGAAACAATAGGTGTTACCATACACACTATAATGAGAGTGATCAGTTAAGGTGAGCTATTACCATCAGGAAAGAAAAAAAACTTTTTGTAGTGGTAATCAAAATGGCCCATTTCCAGCAGTTGACAAGAAGGTGTGAGGAACAGGGTGGGTGCGGGAATAAACATGGGGAAAGAGTTTTACTTTGTGTAGTGACCCATCCACTCCCAGTCTTTATTCAAGCCTAACTTAATGATGTCCAGTTTACAAATTAATTCCAATTCAGCAGGCTACTATGAACACTGATTTTTTAGAAAGTAAAGAAGTTCATCACTGACCAAAGAGACTTCACATTGTCCCCTGAAAAAGGAGAGAATTGAAGTTTTTCAGGAAAACTTCAGTATTTGAGATATGGCAATAATTATCAAATTTCACCATCAGGTGAATAACTTGTATCTCAATTCTGATGTAAATATATACTCTGTGAGCTATTCTGTGATGCAAATAAATGGCTGGCTGCTAACTGAATACTGAAGCCTTACATAGTCACATTGCCACTACTATTTTTAGTATTTTATTAGAAGAAATCACAAAAGACAGAACGGAATTTTGTTTTTTGTAAGCCTAACTTCAGTACTTAGCAAACTAGTTGAAACTATAGTAAAGAACAAAATTGTCAGACACACAGATTAACATAATTTGTTGGAGAATAGTCAACGTGGTTTTTCTAAAGGGAGATTACGCCTCACCAGTCTACGAGAATTCTTTGTAGAGGTCGATAAACATGTAGACAAGGGGGACCTAGTGAATATAGCGTACTTTGATTTTCAGAAAGCCTTTGACAAGGTTCCTCACCAAAGCCTCCTAAGCTGTCATGCAATAAGAGGGAAGGTCCTCTCATGGATTGGTAACTGATTCAAAGATAAGAAACAAAGGGTACGAATAAATGGTCAGTTTTCAGAACGGAGAGCGGTAAATAGTGGTGCACCCCAGGGGTCTGTACTGGGACCAGTCCTATTCAATATATTCATAACTGATCTGGAAAAAAGGATAAACAGGGAGGTGGCAAAATTTGTAGATGATACAAAACTCCTCAAGATAGTTAAGTCCCAAGCAGACTTCTAAGAACTACAAAAGGATCTCACAAAACTGTGTGACTGGGCAACAAAATGGCAGATGAGATTCAGTGTGGATAAATAAAAAGTAATGTACATTGGAAAACATAATCCCAACTATATATATAAAACGATAAGGTCTAAATTAGCTGTTACCACTCAAGAAAGAGATCTTGGAGTCATTGTGGATAGTTTTCTAAAAAAGGTCCACTCAATGTGCAGCACCAGTCAAAAATGAGAACAGAATGTTAGGAATCATTAAGAAAGTGATAGATAATAAGACAGAAAATATCACATTGCCTCTATATAAATCCATGGCATGCCCACATCATGAATACTGTGTGCAGATGTGGTCGCCCTATCTCAAAAAAGATACATTGGAGTTGTAAAAGTTTCAGAAAAGGGCAACAAAAATGATTAAGGGTATGGAACAGCTTCCATATAAGGAGCGATTAATAAGACTGGAACTTTTCAGCTTGGAAAAGAGCCAGCTAAGGGGGGATATGATAGAGGTCTATAAAATCATGACTGGTGTGGCGAAAGTAAATAAGGAAGTGTCATTTACTCCTTCTCATAACACAAGAACTAGGGCTCACCAAATGACATTAATAGGCAACAGGTTTAAAACAAACAAAAGGAAGTATTTTTTCACACAATACACATCAACCTGTGGAGGTCTTTGTCAGAGGATGTTGCAAAGGCTAAGACTCTATCAGGGTTCAAAAAAGAACTAGAAAAGTTCATGGAGGATAGGTCCATCAATGGCTATTAGCCAGGATGGGCAGGGATGGTGTCCCTAGCCTCTGTTTGCTAGAAGCTGGGAATGGGAGACTGGGGATGGATCACTTGATGATTACCTGTTCTGTTCATTCCCTCTGGGGAAATCGGCATTGGCCGCTGTCGGAAGACAGGATACTGGGCTAGATGGATCTTTGGTCTGAACAAGTATGATCTTCTTAGATTTTTATGTTCTTTTATGTATAGAATATTTAAAGGGGAAAAAGTTGCTCTTGCTATTAATATCTCATTATAATTATTTTAGGGTTTCTGGGAACACACATTTGACAAAAGCAACTATTCATTCTCAAAGACAGTGCAGTTGGGGACACAGCATTTGACTGACAAGAGATGTAACTTGTCCTTACCTCTGCCAGTGACCTGCTGGGAGACCTTGAGAAAGTCACTTCAACTGTCTGTGCCACAGAATCCCCATCTGGGGACAGGGATACTTGTCTTTCATTCTAAAATACTTTGAGATCTATAGGTAAATGGTGCTGTGTGGGCTCAGTTCTGTGAGGTGCAGAACAGAGCTGTGCAAATAACCGATTTTTGTATTCATTTTCCATTCGGGAAAAAAAAGTAATTCCGGGTCAACTGAAATGTGTCCTTCAGCCTGAAATGCAATGTTGAAAAAGCTTTTTAAAATGATACTGAAGTAAATTTATAAAGAAAAATTTATTACAAATTTTTTAAAAATCGTGTTTTGTTTCAGCTGCAGAATTTGTTTGGTTTTGGCCAAAGTAATTTGGTGAATGTGACACAAATTCGAGAGGTGTCAAAGTTGACCCAAAGCCACATTTTTCAGCAAAAAAATTTTGGAGGAAAAACGTTGCCTAGGTCTAGTGTTGAATACCTTCAACTCCCACTGACTTCAATGGAAGCTGAGCGTGCTCAGCACTTCATAGGAGCTAGCACCTTTCAGAATCGAGCCCTTTTCACACATGTACTCCCCATCCCCTTCTCATCCTCACCCAAAATACAGTTCAACAAACTTTTAGGTTATATTTTCCCACATTGAAGCTTCTTTCACACAATTTTAGCATTTCCCTCATGAGATCCTGATTTGTGTTTTTCTGGATTGCTAGACAGAATGTCACTCCTTTATTAGCCATAACTTTATTTCTAGTACATTCCCATATAATTATAGGTTAACAAATACGATTCATCTGGGATGCTACTTAGTCTATCACACAGAACTACCCACCCATTACTTCAGAATGGTGTGAAACTCTGGAGGCCCCTAAGTTAGAATTTCCATATAAAAGAAAAGCAAAACAGGAAAGAAGCTACATAAGGGCCTTGAAGCTATAAACTATGGTTAAAAAAAAAGTAACATATAATATATTTTCCTAATGTTAGCACACAACACAGAAAAAAATGTATCGGGGAGGATATTTTTTTTCTAACTCAGAAGTTACTGAATGTATAGAACCAGGAAACAGAGAACACATAGTGGAAAATGTCCATTGGCTTCTCCCACACACAAATCCCCAGTGAGACAAGGAGATGCAGATACAATACTATTAATTACAATACAAAGAGAGTGGACATTAAGGTCCCAATCCTGCAATTGGGTCCATATGGATGGGCCTTTGTACCCATGTAGAGTCCTACTGATTTCAATAGGACTCTACATGGGTACAAAGGCCCACCCATATGGACCCAATTGCAGGATTGGGACCTTAATGTCCACTCTCTCTGTATTGTAATGTCCACCCATATGGGTATAGTAATGTCCACCCACTCTCTTTGTATTGTAATGTCCACCCACATGGACCCAATATTTCAATAGGACTCTAAGATAAGGTCAGGGTCTACTCTCAGTGATCTGTTTCCAGGATTGTGGGGGGGCCTATGTTCCTCCAATGTTTATAACACAGTTTCATATTGTTAAAAGTTTCATCAGAAAATTGGTGTGGAACTCAGTTCTGTTTGGGCAGATTCCTAACAAAACTTCATGCTGACCACATGCATCTGATAGTAAAGTCAAAAGGTTCTCTTTAAAAATGGACCACACATAATAGCTGTCATTACACCCAGACCATTACTAGTGCTATTAGCCACTGTGTACTTGTGACAACTTAAAAAAATAAAGGCAAAATAATCGAGGCCATTCTAAAGATCTGATTAAGGTTTTTTTCATTGTTTCTGCTCATGTCTAGCTGAGATCAAATGAAGGAATGAACAATGTCTTACCTGTTTGATACAGTTTTTCCTGACAGCTTTACAAAATGATGTGCATGGCAGGTTACTTTTTCTAAAAATTCTGCTTTTAGAGTCATATCAACCATAATAATGTGACAGGTTACCCTCTCTAATATGCTTCTCTTATATGCTTTCTTTGTATGTACTGAACTGTAACACTTCATTATTACTTATTAGTTATATTGTGGGAGGGTCTAGGCTCCTGATCTCTGACTGGGGCCCCTATTCTCTTAGGCACTGACCATGCACATAACAAAGAGATGATCCCTGCACTGAAAAGCTTTTAGATTTTAAGACAAAAGAGAGATGCAACAAACAGACAGGGGGAGCACGAGGAAACAATTAGACAATACACTTGTCACTGCAGCTAATTGAAATCTGCTAATATGGCATTTTGATGGGCAGCGCACTAATAAATGTGCCCTTTTACATTCTAATACAACATGATTTACTTCAGGGATTCAGCTGCAGGGTTTAGGCTTAAGTCTCCTTCCTCACATGAACTAATACAAATGGTATGGCTCCTTCACAAGATATTCCAGCTAAACTTTTGTGGTTTCCCATCCCATGTAGCAACCTCCTTTAAACAAACAGGCAAACAGATGGACTGAGAGCTCCCACTATGATGCCTCTTCTTGTATCTTTGTTTTCACATTCATTGTTGCCACATAATAGTGGCCAAATTAAACAATTGTTGCTTCCATTTGTTCGTTTGAGCATAAAAACACAATTCTGTAGCCTCATACAGCTATTTAATCATTTTGTACAAACACAATCAGACTGAGAATACCTTCAAAAATGGATTATGGATTACAACATATCATTTTCAAACTCTTCATTGTATCATTAATATTGGATTGAAGCAGCTTCAGGCACATCTTGATCTCACGGGCATCCTCTCCACCAGTCTGGTTTTAGGCATGGGATTGGCATACAGGTAGGGGTTTTTTTATCTACAGTTATCTGGTGATGGACACAGATATATCCACAGCTGATTACAGAGTAGAATAACAGTTTGCATATGAACTCCAAGCAACAACTTGAAATGGGTCTTCCAGCCTCACAATTTCTTTTCTCAGTATTGTTTGTTTTGACAGCACCACTACCACAATATCCATTCTCCCTCTTCTCTACCTCAGTAATGCTCACACCAGCACATTTGCGCACATCTGTGAAAAGGTACCTGCTACAAAGCTCCTCAGTCCATTCTGACCCACAGACACCTGCTCACACATAGATTCTACATGGTTGTCATACAGTCGTCACACACATACCTGCACTCACATATGACAGGCTCACACCAGCCAGAGTTTAGTGATCTATGGGGCATTGTGTGCGATTAATTTCTTAAAAGGGTCTTTAATACCAGGAAATAGGGAAATACCCCTGTGATGGGTTGGGTTACAGAACTCCCTTGGGACTGTTACCTGAGGTGCTGAGACTATCTCTGAGCCCATTTTCCCTGCTTGGGACTTTAGTACCCTGTCTTGTTGAGTCAGACACACTAGCCTGTTGCAAACACAGATCCAGGTCTGAACCATGTCCCCCCAAAGCTACAGACTTAGCAGAAAACAGCTTAAGAAGTGATCCTGTCTCTAGCACCCAGACAGCCAGCTCCCAATGGGATCCAAACCCCAAATAAATCCATTTTACTCTGTATAAAGCTTATAAAGGCAGGGCCGGCTCCAGCTTTTCTGCCATCCCAAGCGGCAAAAAAAAAAAAAAAAAAAAAAAAAGAGTGGCAGCGCTTCAATGGCAGCTCAATCACACCGCTTCTTCGGCAGTGGGTCATCCCTCTCTTCCTCGTCAGCGGCAATTCAGCGGCAGCTCAAAGAGGAACACAGGGAATGAGGGACCTACTGCCAATTTCCCACTGAAAACCTGGACGTGCTGTCCCTTTGAATTAGCTGCCCCAAGCACCAGTTCCTACACTGGTGTCTGGAGCCAGCCCTGTATACAGGGTAAACTCATAAATTGTCTGCCCTCTATAACACTGATAGAGGATATGCACAGCTGTTTGCTCCCCCAGGAATCAATCACTTACTCTGGGTTAATTAATAAGCAAAAGTGATTTTATTAAATATAAAAAGTGGGATTTAAGTGGTTCCAAGCAATAACAGACAGAACAAAGTAAATTACCAAGCAAAATTAAAACAAAACATGATAGTCTAAGACTAATACATTAAGAAACTGATTACAAATAAAAATCTCATCCTCAGATATGTTCCAATAAGCTTCTTTCACAAATTAGACACCTTTTTAGTCTGGGCCCAATCCTTTCCCTTGGTACAGTCCTTGTTCCAGCTCAGGTGGTAGCTAGAGGATTTCCCATGACTGCAGCCCCCTTCGTTCTGTTTCACCCCCTTTTATAGCTTTGGCACAAGGTGGGAATCTTTTGTCTCTCTGGGTCCCCACCCCTCCTGAAAAAGCACCAGGTTTAAGATGGATTACAGTACCAAGTGACATGGCCACATGTCCTGGGAGACCCCAAGTCTTCATTCTTCCCAGCTTGACTCACAGGAAGGCTTGCAAGTAAAACAGAGCCATCTACAGTCAATTGTCCTGGTTAATGGGAGCCATAAAGATTCCAAACCACCATTAATGGCCCATACTTTGCATAATTACAATAGGACCTCAGAGTTATATTTCATATTTCTAGTTTCAGATACAAGAATGGTACATTTATACAAATAGGATGACCACACTCAGTAGATTATAATCTTTGTAATGATACCTTACAAGAGACTTTTTGCATGAAGCATATTCCAGTTATATTGTATTCACACTTATTAGCATATTTTCATAAAATCATCTGGAGTGCAACATCACAACCCCTCCCCCATCACCCCCTCCCCCCAAAATCAGTGAGCTCTGCTGTACACCAGTGACATTGTGAATGATCCTGCAAGGTTCTGTGAGCACTGTCAGCTCCCAGGGGTGCATAGGTCCCTGTGCTGGCACTCTGTACTGCAGTGAATTTCATCTACAATTCTCATTACTGTTTTGAGTGGAGTGGTTATTAAACAGCAAAGCTTGAAACTTACAGAACTCCAGAAAGTCTCTGTGTTCAAACATCCCATCAGCTAATTCTCATCCCAATATGTGTCCCATAGGCCACATGACAGTCTCAGCTGCTCAAGCATGTGCCAGGGATGACCTAGACTTCAATTCATATCTAATTGAGACAGTGGGGACTACAACTGAAACTATATTTGTGTCAGGTAAGGAAATCTATTTGACTTCAAAAATCCTTCCCCTTGATTAGAAAGGCTGTTGCACACAATAGATCCATTTGTTTAATGGCTTGGATAAAGTTTCTTTTTTTATGGACTGATGGCTTTGTAGGAGAACTTGTTTAGCATGCTGTTTGGCTGTTACCCTTTACTTAAACCTGAAGAAAAGGGAGTTCTTTTTAAAAGGGTAATTTTCTTTTTATGGTATCTGAAAACGAACCCACGGGACTTTTGGACTGATTGAGAAAGTGTATCCCTGTAATCATTTTTTGATTCAGTGGAAGAAAATGATGATGAGAAGGAGAGCTAAAACAAAATGCTTATTATAAACTAACTTTTTTTTTCCCATTCTCTTAGTTTAGGTTAACTTTTTTTTCAAAAATAAAAGTATAAGAGTACAATTTTCAAAAGTGACTTATGATTTTGGTTGTTCACCTTGAGACACCTTAAAAGGACCTGCTATTTAGAAAGTGTTTTGTTCCCACCATCTGTCACATTGGGTCCCTTTAAGATAGCTCAAGGCAGACACCTGAAAATATATTTATTTCCATGAAGAGAAGAGTAAATTCTGGAGTTCAAGGAAAGGCATGAGTTTAGCATCCTGCAAACACTTAATGTACATGTTTAGTTTTAAGCACAGTTTTCCCCTCTCTAATACAATAATAATGTTACTGTGGAATATGCCATAGTATAGAGGGTAGTGACTTATCTGGCACTTTCAGCAATCATGCCTGTGCACTTGACCTGCACAGAGCCATATAATTCAAACTAGCCATGTTCAAGTAAAGTTCAAGCATAATTTTCCTGAGTATTTGATTTGAAAATGCCTGTCAATTAGAGAGTGACTCATCCCACAGAAAGAATTACAGCAGAAATATTGATAATTAACTATGACGTGTTTTACCTGGGCGTTTAGGCTGCTGTGGTGTTTAGATGCTGCTTGTTATTGGAACTGATAGCTCTGGCTGTTGGAAGTCTGAAAGGACAGGAAACAGGAAGGAGGGGGAGGAGTTGAGGAGGTAGAGTGAGAGTTACAGAGGGTGCAGCAGCAGCTTGATAAAGGGGTTTCCACTGTAAATAAAGTTCTGTTGAAGTTTTTTAGTACCTTGACTGGTTGATACAACATTTTGGTGATGAGGATGGATCTTCTGCCTCTGAACCCTACTGCACCCATTCTGCAAAGCCCAGGTGAGCCTCCAATTGCTTTTACTGCCTGGATCCATATGTTTGAGACTTATCTGCTTGCAATCAGTGCTACAGAGATTTCTGAAGTAAGAAAGCGTGCTCTGCTAATCCACTGCCTTGGAGCAGAAGGGCAGGGTATATTTTACACCTTTCCCCTTGCAGATGATAGTATGAGACTGCACTCACTGCATTAAAGAACTTTTTTGTGCCAAAAGTGAATGTGGTAGCTAATTGCTACAGATATTGCCAGCGTGAGCAGAAACCAGAGGAGACTATAATGCAGTATATTGCTTCCCTGAGAAGTCTGATTGTAACTTTTGACTTTGAGAATATGGCAGAGGAGATTATGCCAACACCCAGTCTGCATTGGATGACTTCACCGTAGAACCAACACAACAAGACATTGCATTGAAACCAGGGCTTGAGAGACAGCCTGTCAGACCCAGACGACCACGTGCCTGGACTAGAGATTATGTAATGTAGTATCTACAGTGTTTCCAGTGTAAAATTTTTCCCAATAGTATAGTGTCTTATTTCCTATTTGTTCCTGTCGTTAGAACAACAATGTTTATTTTATATGGAAATGTTTCTTAAGAGAGGAGCGACTGTGGTGTTTAGATGCTGCTTGTATTATTAGAACTGGGAGCGCTGGCCCTTGGGAGTCTGAAAGGACAGGAGACAGGAAGGAGGGGAGAGGAGTTGAGGAGGCTGAGTGAGAGTTACAGAGGGTGCAGCAGCAGCTTGATAAAGGGGCTTCCACTGTAAACAAAGTCCTGTTGAAGTTTGTTATTTCCTTGACTGGTTGATACAACAGCTGCCCAGTCATACAAGGGAGAGTTGTGGAAAGACAGCGAGCCATTGGTTTAATGTAGCATATTAATTCCAAGGGTTAGATTTTCAGATTTGTTTCGGTTGAATCAGCCATAGAAAGAACCATAGATAGGACGGATCGGCTTGCTGGGGCGGAGGGAGTTCTGAGCTCTGCAGGATAAGGGCCTAATGCACGGTCTTATAATTTGTTCTATTCATTTAAAAAATGTTCTTCTAAACTTGACAGCTTTACAAGATACATTTTTTGTACAGCATCTGCCACAAAATGTCGCAATACATACATATTCTGCAAATAAATCAACTGGGACTAATCCCATTGAATCCTGAAGTGCAGAAATTCTGAACTTCTCATTCAATTAACTAGACACAGTAGGATTTACTTTAGTAGAGACTAGTAAATTAACGACAATGGGACCATGTGAAGGGATTCACTCACTGCAGAAGCACCTCCTCATTGCCAGGCATGGCATAATGACTGTGTCCCTGTATGGTGCTCCCTGTTGACAGTTGGTCCATTGCTGCAATGATCTCTTTTCCTGTAACTAAGCCCTCTGGCCGGGTCACAATTTAATCCACCATTTCCAGGGTTCTCTCTCCCCCTGGCATTCCAAATCCTCCCCTTCTTCCAGGGGGCACCACCAGAGCCTGCTCCAGCCCAGTTGACTCCCAGCTGCCTAAAAAACAAGGCCAGCCAGGCATGCTAGTGAAGGCTAGAGTCCAGTTCCTTGTTCTATAAGCTAGCAGTTCCTCTTTCTATAGGCTGGCAGTGCTAGGAAACCTAGCATATTTTGACAGAGCCATACTTCCCTAGGGTTAGGAACCCTTGTTGTGGAAACTCCAGAATCCACAGAGTTAGAAGCACAATTCCCCACAGATTCCCACGCTCCACAGATATAGATTTCTATGATCCATGCATCTACCAGCTCTCCCCTTAACTCTCAAATGAAGCACTAGAACTAGACTCAGTGATATGACCTTTGTGGCGTTTCCTGGCACCTTCTATCTACCTTCTATAGGGAGTTCTACCAGAGGAGACAGGATGGTCTCTGTGAGGGAAATTTGAGCAAATCGTGGAAGAGCCATGAGGGATTATGTACTTTGTCTGTGTCTACACTAGCTTTGTCTTCAAATTTCCCATTGTTTCACTACCAGTGTTATAGATAGCACCAGTAGGAGCATTAGCCACTGTTTTTTTAACATCTATGTTATCTCAGAGATGGTCTAGATGGCACAAGGGCTAAAATGTTGGTAGCTGGTATATACTGGTGCTAAAATCATTGCTACAATTACTGGAGCTACCCTTCTGGTAGCACAACAGTGGGGAATCTGAAGAAAACTGCAAGACCACAAGGCCTGTGGGAAGCAAAAGTTTTAACAAAGGCAACTTCTGTTATTGCGAAATAAATTGATTATATGTCATTCTCTTCTGTGAAGGACAAGGATTTAAACTACAAATACACAAGTTGTCTTTTGTGTAGTGAGCTTTTTATTAATCTTGGGAAATTGTATTTTTCACAGCAGCTAAGGCAGGAAACTTTATTGCAGTCATTACATGAGTTTCCACTGTATTCGTGATCCATGCACCATTGGCTGTTAGCTGTTTATAAATGTGTGACACTGAGCATTTGTCTTTGTTGCAAAGTAATTAATGTGTGATAATGAATGCTATTAGAAGTGCAAAGAAGATGCAATCAGAGTAAATCAGTTCTAGAGAGGTCCACAGGATTAAAGTGTAACCTTGTGCTGCGTGTACAGGAACACATGAAGCTTTCCCATCACAGAGTAGAGAAACAAAACTAATGAAAAGATGGATGAATAGTAGGGGATTCCACAGTAAGCTGGAAACAAAGTTTATCAAATAAATAGCAACAAAATAGCAGCTGGTTAGAGAGCGAAGAAAGAGGTAAAAAACCAAAGACAAATGGAATTCTCTCTTACAATCTATTTCCCAAGTCAAGATTTTACAGAAGTCTCTTGGAGAATGAAATGTCCACTGCCAACATTAAAATTGTAGTTTGAAACTAGTGGACACATTGGGGCAGATTCTTAGACTTACCTGAGCTTCTTTGTGTTGACCTAGTGGAATCCAGGGTCCTGGTTAGATCTTTCCAGCTGGGAATTCCCTTGGCACGGAGGAATTCCCAGTGAGCATAGAGCCATCACTGGTTCTTACATTGCTTTTTCTGATACTTCTAGTGAAGGGGGTATTTTAAGAGCATGTTCATGGCTGGAGTGTGTTCCACTCTTGCTATCACTGGATGGATGGTCACTTATCACAATAGCCAGCTGATATAAATTAGAATAGCCCCCTGAGTTGCTTTAATCTACTGGGGTAATGGGAAATGAATGGTTTTAACTGAACTGCCACAAAATTTGTCAAGTCATACTCTGCAACCACGCCTTGGACGAAGTTCTGCAGACTTCAGTACAGTTTTGATGATGACGTCATGAAATGTGTATTCAATTTCAAACATCATAGGATTTTAAATGTAAGTTATAAAATGAGGAAAGGAATGCAAATTATGAATAATTACATAGGGCTCATTACAGATATATAGGCGCCCCTCATGGGCATCTAAAATTTTGGAAGGGTTCCATGAGTAGCTCAAGATTTTCATGTCACATTCATTTTTTATTCATCTCTCATCACAGGCATGTTGGTCAGAGAAATGTGTTGGCATGAAAATTATTTCTGCATTTTTGTACTGCTTTTCATCTGAGGATCTCAAAGCACTTTATAATATTAACAAATTAGCATTCAACATCCAGGAGAAGAAGGTAAGTCCATATAGGGTTCATCTTCACTACCACTGAAATGCAGCAGAACAGGAAAGGAAGAAATCTGTTTCAATTTGAAGTTGGTAGGCAGTTAGTAATTATCTGGGGCTTGTATCTGCTACCAGTGCAAGTGATAGAAAAATTCTAGTTGATTTCAGTGAGGTAAGATTGGGTGTCTGATCTGAAATATCTCCGGAGCATTGGTGTTAACACCTTTGTTGTACCACAATATTCTTACACTAATATGCAGAATATCAAGCTTCATAAATGATATTTTCATTAAAAAATGGGCAATGCTGAGAACATATCAAGAAGGTGAACTTGTACACCTTCACCAGTATTATGTGGATTTATCTATTCCCTTTTTTTGGTCTTTTTGAACCTGATCCTTTTTTCTAGAAGCTTTTTCTTGGCATCTAAACTGAAAATATATTATCAATTCTTCCAATGTTCTATGCAAGAAGAGAATACCCATGTTTCTCCAGCAACATCTATCACAGAAGGCCATGAAACAAATTTCCCAAGAGAAGTGGTGGAAGCCCTGCTACTTGATACGTTGAATACTAGCCAGGAAAAATCACTAGTAGATGTGCACAGGGAATAATGTTGCCCTGACAGTGAGATGAAATAGATAACAGAACAGACATTTTCCATCTCTAGGTTTTAAGAGTCTCTGTTGAGAAAACTAATCACAACTGACTTACTGTTCAATTCAAAATAAAATAAAATCACATCTACTTGACCAATAGCTTGGTGAGATCTAAAATTCTTCTAGAGAAAATTCTAATATGCAGTATTGCAAAAACTGCAAGTACAAAAATCATGAGTTTTTTTTATAAATTACTAATTATAAATTGTGTTATATTTAGTTTGCTCTCCTGCTTTTCTAATCTTTAGAGGGAAAGCCCCACCCTAGTGCTGCCAGCATTCATGCAAAGTCCCAGGACACCTATTCATGATTTCAGGTTGATTTTGAAAGCTATTTGAGCAGATGAGTGCTTCAATCACTAAAAGTTATGAGGTGGGCAGCACCACCATCACCTCTACTTCCAGACAGACTTTGAATGGGCCTCTGAGCACACTTAATGGATTGGGCACCACCCACAAGTTTGGAACCTCTACTTTCACCCAGTTCATGGATCACTCTGGGTTTTAGGCAGAAGATCGAGGTCTGTGTGCCTAGATGGAGGCAACAGTGTGTATGCCCAGATGCTAGGTGCTATGGAACTTTTACTTGAACTTTTAGATGCTGAGTGAGCTTGGGCACCTACAGCATTGGTGGGAGTTTTGTGGATTTCAGTGGACCCTAAAACTTTGATTTAGGAATTTAACACCTAGATTTAGGAACCTAAGTTTGGGGTTTGCACACCTAAGTACCTTTGTAAATCTCAGCAAAAATGTATAAGACACTGCCTAGTATAACTTAGTTTGATAGACATATATCATACATTCCTAAACTATCTGGTTTAAAAACTGTTTAAATATCCAGGTCACTCTCCCATAATTCACTACACAGAGCAGAGCCAAATTTATAAAAACCAATGAAGCCCTGCTCAGATGCTCACTAGACTGGTGGCAAATATAATAAAATTGTATGGAAAAAAATCCTAAAAATAATTTTTTTGTCATTGGCCTCATGTCTGTGACAAACGTACAGACAAAACACCTGATTCTGTGAAGATTTATGCCCAGGAGTAACTTTGCTCATATGCATCTGACATGCATCCGACAAAGTGTGTATTCACTCACAAAAGCTCATACTCCAATACGTTTGTTAGTCTATAAGGTGCCACAGGACTCTTTGCTGCTTTTCTCATATGAGTAACCCCATTGTTCCAAATTCTGTTCTACGGGACTGACCCAACAATCATTACAAGAGCACAGACTAGTTTTCAAATAATCCAATATATTATGATTGTCATGGTTATGGGACTAGCTACACTCAGTCCCCTTCCTAGTCTCTCTGAGTACAGCCCTCAGGTATCAGGTAGTGTGCATTTACCTCTCCTGGGATGGAATCGCACAGTTCTCTTATTCTGAGATTGGGTGCTGGGTTACAGTACTCTGTGTATTAACTGTGCTTATTACTGTGGGGGAAACGACCACCACCCAGTTGACTTTGGATCAGACAGCCTGAGGCACCTTTAATGTTATAACAAGACTACAAGATTACAAGTATGCATACAGGGAGAGACAGCGTAATCCCATGCAAGGGGTAGGCTGCTCTGCCCTTTATAAGTCTCACCAAGCTTATAAAGGTTAAAACTGCAAAATGTCATATTGATTACACAAGTTATTTGTCCTTTAATATTGCAAATTAGCAAGCTATTTTAACATATATCATGCGTTTTGGCAGTGGGTGAGCTGGCCATTCTGTAACTCCACCTTGCAGTTACTGTAAGCAGGCAATATTTGCTACACTATACTTGCCTAAAGCTGAACTGGCACTCGAGTGACCCCTTGTTCCCCTCCTAGTTCCTCTTTTGTCAGTGCTTCATACTCTGCTTTTTCATATCTAGTTTCTCCATACCCAGTGCACACCCAGTGCTACAGTATGCAGATAAACAAGTTTCTTTGAGAACTAAACCATGGCTTTTATTTTGCATTTATTTAGCTTGCATGGGCCTGTAAACTAATAAAGCTAAAAGCATATAATTGTTACAATATTATATGTTAAAATTACAGATGCTTATATCAATGGCAGGGCTCTGCAGCAGGGACTGACAGATTACTATTTCAATCAGGGCCCTGATACAGCATCCGACCAGTGACAGCAACCCACCAAAAGGCTTTGGTGGCAAGACAAGATCCCATATAAACAGTTGCAAAGCTCTATCCAACGAGACGGGGGGTATGTTCCCTCACATTACCCAGCAGGTCCAGTTGGGTTTGCCATGTGTGGTTCTTCCCTTCAGGAACCTGCAACCAATAGTAAATACAGTGACCAGACATCCTTCTTAAACCAAAGTATTGATTAAACTTAACAGCAGAAGCAAAGCATAGTATAAGAGATTTAGGACATGGCTTTACAGCAATAAACAGTCTATATATAGGTCTACCTGACCTAAAGTCTTGGCAGTACCCTAAGAAGGCCTCCATTTAATACATTTTCCAATAAAATACCCCTTCTGAACAGAAAGCATTCTCTTAGAGTCACTATAACAATTTATAGTCTTTTTAATCTGTTCATGGTGTGATGGGTCCCCTCGCTGGGGGTTCCACCTGGAACAGGGGTAGCACTGAGCCTTCTGACCCACCAGCCTGGGCTCCCTCTCACACTATGCTCCTGCGACAAGCTGCAAAGCCCTCCAAGCTTGCACTTTCACCAGCATTCACACAGGCAAGGACACACCCAACTGCAGTTACATGCAGGCTTTCTAACCACTAGCCTCCCAGCCTAGGACCCCAGAGAAGTACCATCATGCCCTGGTCAAATCTGGCCAGTATATGGGTTTAACACCCGGTCCGCCTCTCCCTGAATGTGGTAGACAAGCAAAGATTTTCCCCCAAGCACTCCATTCAAAGCTCACGGGTTTAGATTAAAACAAAAACAAGTGTATTAACTACAAAAGATAGATTTTAAATGATTATAAGTGATGCCAAACAGATCAAAGCAGATTACCTAGCAAATAAACAAAAAAGACAAACTAATCTTATTATATTAGATAGACAAACTAATCTTATTATATTAGATAAACTGGATATGAATTAGCAGATTCTCACCCTAAGAGATGATACAAGCAGGCTGCAGATTCTGAAAGGGCAAGCTGCACTTGCTTTAATAGTTTGGAATCACCAAATGTTTCATACAAATTCTAGGAATCACTTTAGCCTGGATCCAGCATTTCCCTAAGTTCAGTCTTCGTTCCTCAAGTGTTTCCAGGAGTCTTTCTGTGTGGGGAGTAGAGAACACCAGATGATGTCTCTCCTTGCCTTAGATAACTTTAGCATATGGCGGGAACCCTTTGTTCCAAAGCTTGGTTCCCAGAACAGTCTGTGGAAAAATACTAACATCCCAAGATGGAGTCCAGCATCATGTGGCCTGATCACATGTCCTTGTAGAGTCATAGCAGCCATTACTCACAGGCTTTCTGAAGTGTTCTGAAGAAGGCTTACCAGGTGGGAGTTAAGATTCTCATAACGCCTATTATTTTCCCTAATGGCTCATTGCCCTGAATAGGCCCTTCCCAGCCAGCTATCTAGACTGAAAGCATCTTGTCTAGTGGGTGTTACTGAGATGTAACTATATTTGAAATACAGATACATAGTCAACAGTCATAACTTCAGATACAAAAATGATACATGCATACAAAGAGGATAATCATGTTAAGCAAATCACAACTTTTCCAATGACACCTCACGACTTATCTTGTACAAAATACATCATAATTATGCCATAATCATATCATAATAATATCACTGTGACGAATATGGGGTGTAGTGTCACACGTGGCATTGACAAAACAAGCTGTGTAACTTGGCTGAAGTCTGAAAGGTAAACTCTTTATAGTTACTAGCACAGGCGTTGTCTGTTAGCCATCCCAGGAAGTACCTAATCTTGAGTTACTGTTCTGCCTTCCTGTTTGTTTCCCAACAGCCTATTTGATTTAATCCAGTGTAAGTATATGGTAAACCTCCCAATATGTAACCCAGTGTAGTCAATCAATAACTGGCTCAATAACCATGACACATACAATATTCTTAAATTATTACAGAGCATCCCATATCCTTCATAAACATGCATTTTTTCCAAATGAGCCCTTGACTCAGTCATTTGCTCATTTTGTATTACACACAGTGAACTAAGCAGGGCTACAGAGGACCTCTTCCTACTGTCATTGTGCATCGTATATGTAATGTACTCTTATTGTCTCATAGACACATTACAACAAGATGGTGCATGTATATAGGACTAGAAAATAAAAGTTATTATGCTGTATTTAAATGCTCAATCAGCATGAAATGCTGATCTTTTTAAAAATGTGTAATAAGTAATATCAGGTATTATTACTCTCTGCAACTGTTGTGGTGTTATAATCACATATGCCTATTTGTGTTCTTGTGTTCCTTTTTGCTATGTGGAAAACATAGTCAACACAGAGAAATTGATTAAGGTCCCGTTCTTGCAAACACAAAAGGAAAACTTATACTAAGTCTTACCAAATTCAGAAAAAAAATGTAAAAATATATATTTCTTCTGATCTCTTTCAATTATAGTAAACCTGGCTTTACTTCTTATAATAATAGGTTAAAATTTCAGAAAGAAGCGTGTTTATTAAATTGATGATGTCCCTTTAAGAAATACTATGTTAGAGGCAGTTAAGCATTACATCTTAAGCAAATTACAAGAGGATAAGTTAAGCTTGCACATGCAAATTTAATTTCAGCACATCCACACTTATGAGTACTTACCTGTGCAACCCCAATGTTCTTTTCAGATATGGGTTTTTGTGTCTATAAAGTCATATCAGTTTAGTTACTTTAAAGATGCACATGGCAAGAAGTGCCTCCATCTTCTTCAGAGTGGGTAACCTTTGCTCCACACTTATTTTCACAGTTGTATCATCCTTTATTTGTCAACAAACTAGTAGATTGAAAGGACAAGAGTTCAAACTTGTTTTTCACCATGTTGAAAGCTAAAGGATTTACGGGTTGTTCTGGTTTCTGTTATCTTTCCACTTTGATTTTAAAGCATCATAGTTTTAGTTGCTAAGATATAAACTAGGAAGATGGAGTTAGCTTGCAGGAAATGCATTATTATTGAAAAAACAAATGGAACTGAACTGAAATATTGATAGAGCTGCCTCTGCTCTTAGGCTACATCTGCACTTGAAGCTAGGGGAGTGAGCCCATTTGTGTAGACATACTCGAACTAGCTCCCATCGACCTAGTGTGCTAAAAGTATCAGTGTAGCCGGGCTAGCCCAGGCAGCAGTGAGAGGCAGTGTGTGCTCACCTCCCTGAGTACAAATCTGCCTGGATCCCGGGGGTACATAGTCAGGTAGCTAGCCCATGCCTCTGCTCACTGCTGCCCATGCTACTGTGGCTACACTATTATTTTTAGTGTACCCTCTTGATGAGAGCTAGTGTGAGTATGTCCATGTGAACTGTGAATCACACCCCTCGCTCTAAGCACAGATGTAGCCCTAATTTCTTAGGTAAATATAATGTTTTCTGTTTACCCAAGGGAAGCTATAAAATAGTGTTATCTCCTCATGATTACAAACCCTAATGCACATAACCTAAAAATTAAAAACTTGAAAAAAATCAAGGAGTCACAAATCTCCATTATTTTACTTAATTCTTTTTCAGTATGTAATGTGCCTAATAAATAAAATACGCCAGACTCATAAAAAATATTTTAAAAATTCTTAAAACTGCATCATCTTACATTTATCTTTAATTAAAAAAATCCCCAAATCAATAAGTCTAGATTTCTACCCTCTCAAACACAATTTTTTGCCTGATTAATTGAGCTACGAGTCTTTCATTGACTTTACTGGCACAGGATTAAGCCTTGAAAGCCTGGTGAAGAGACAGGCATTGCAACTTATCCTAAAGTTCAGTTAATATGGGCTGTTGAACTGAACAAGGAAGTAAATTCCAGAGACTAGGGCTATCCACCTACAATAAATATCCTGCTGTCAACTCCCAGACATACAAACAAAACTGGACTGTCCTCCTATATGCCTCATCTCTTTCTCAGTTGTGATAGTATAACATAGGAAGAGGCAGTATTCTCTGTTCACAGGACACTAAAGAGAGTTATAGTTTTAAACTAACTCAGATTGCATTTAAGAAGAAAATGGAGGTTAGTGCACTTTATGGAATATTCAAATCTGGGGATATCCTACAGTTCTTCTAAGGTAAGTTATCTTCTCACACACAAAAATCAGGTTTCTTATCACTTCTTCTTATACAACCATAATCCCTTCTCATTCACTTCCTATATCAAGCACAAATGTACTTTAGGGTTTGGCTACACTTGCGAGTTACAGCACTATAAAGGAGCCCTGGGCGCACTAGCTCACTATCAATCCACACTGGCAAGGCACGTAGGGTACTCTGACTCCACGGCTACAGCACTGCTGGTACTCCACCTCGGCGAGTGGAATAACATTTGCTGCACCCCTGCCGGAGCACCGCGGCGCCAGTGTGAACAAGGTGTTTGCATTACTGCGCTCTGATCAGCCTCCAGAAACATCCTATAATCCCCTCAAGTCAAGCGGTCACTCTTGTCATTCTTTTGAACTTCTGTAGGAATGCGGAAATGCCCTTTCAAAGCTCTGTTTCTGACAGCCGGCATGCAAGCCATTACTGTGGAATGCAGTGTGTGAGGGAGAGAGGCAGAGGAGGGTGGGGGTCTGAACTTACAAGACAGCATGCTGACATGTTCTCAGCCCCCCCCAAACCCACTCTCTCTCCTCCCACATACACACAATGCACTCCCTGTCACACTCCACCCCACCCATCCCATTTTAAAAGCATGTTGCAGTCACTTGCATGCTGGGATAGCTGCCCATAATGCACCGCTCCCACTGCCGCTGCAAGTGCCTCAGATATGGCCATGCTAGTGCGCTTGAAACTGTCTGTGTGGACAGACTGCATTGTTTTTCCTACTGCACTCTACAAAGTGCTCTACGTCTGCAAGTGTAGCCATGCCCCTAGTCTTCTTCCAAAGACGCTTCTCTTGATCTCTCTCCATTAAGCAGTGCACCCTAAACAGACTTTCCCCCAATCTTTTTTCCACTCTCTGCATCCCTTGGTGGAGGTAAAAAGTCTTCCGTATTGTAAATTACTTTGTGGTTGCTCCCTTATGCTTCACATTGGGGCCAGGGGAGCTGGAGCCACACCACCAGGCAGACTGGGGGAGCTGTGGCTGTGCCACCTAGCTGCCTGGTGCTAGGGCCAGGGGCCATGGAGGGATACACTGGGATCGTGCTGGGGGGGTAGAAGGTGAGAGGAAAGAAAGGGGCCTCAGGCAGAAGGGGAGGGGGCGGGGGCTAGCCTCCCCCAACAGCTGGTTCACCGGCTGCCCATTTGCCTACCTCTTCTTTATAAGGGTTAGGGAAGTCTTTCTTTTTCTCACTCATGTCATTATTTCAGCTAATGCTCATAACTTTACACATAATGTTGCTACAGGCACTTTACCATATTACTGATCAGCAAGTTATGAGTTTTCAAATGATCTCTCAGAGGACATACCTTGTTCAAAGATTATTACAATAGTGTGCAGGGTGTGAACACAGGTCCATCACATATTTGAAAAAAATTGTCTTTCAAACTGGCTTGTGACATTTTTCAGATTTTAAAAAAATCTTCATTTTTGTGTGCAAAATAAAAAAACCTTAAAATGAATATTTTGGTCAGTCTAGTCACTTGGTAAGATTTTTAAAGTATTTTTCAAATATTTCATATTTTTTTATTTGGGAAATGAATAAACCATAAATAAAAATGATTAAAAAAATTCTAAAACCAACATTTTTTGAAAAAAAAATATATATCAATTTCTTAAGATCACAGCAACAAGCTTGATGTGGCCAGACGCATAGAGGAAACAAAGAAAACTAGAGCTTCTAGGGGAAAATTAAAAAGTATAGATGAACAAAAAAAGTTAGCTGAAGATGATAGCAGTGGTGTAGGGAGATAGCAAGGATCAGAGTAACCCAGGGCTAGTGAGCAGGAGGTTTCATGGTATTAGTTACCCTTAAAAAGTCATAGAATCATAGAATATCAGAGTTGGAAGGGACCTCAGTAGGTCATCCAGTCCAACCCCCTGCTCAAAGCAGGACCAAGGCACCATTTTTCAACACATATTTACAAAGTTATCATAAAAACAGCAAAGAATCCTGTGGCACCTTATAGACTAACAGATGTTTTGGAGCATGAGCTTTCGTGGGTGAATACCCACTTCCTCAGATGACATGCATCTGAGGAAGTGGGTATTCACCCACGAAAGCTCATGCTCCAAAACATCTGTTAGTCTATAAGGTGCCACAGGGTTCTTTGCTGCTTTTACAGATCCAGACTAACACAGCTACCCTTCTGATACAAAGTTATCATAGCCATTTCCATACAGAAGGAAAAACGATGGTACATCAGATACCTCTGTATGGTAAAGACTGACTTTTTAATGGTGACCACTGTAGAAGTTTCTGGTATACAGTTCTGATTTACTAGAAACACGAAGGAGAACATAGAAGATAAAATACAGAACAATGCTTGCAGACTGTCACTACAGAACCTTGTAAAGACTCAGACCCCATAAAGAATCCTGGCATGCTGCTGTATTCTAACAGAATGATATCATTGTCTTTTGTTGTGATGTTCTTAAATCCACATATGATTGGTGTGAATTCAGAAAGATCAAAGGCATCTCATCCCTATCTTTTCTTGTTCCCTCTCAGAATTTCACCTCAGCTTTGCTTTGCAGAAGTGCAAAGGCAGCTTCAGTGGTTAATTTTAGTGTAGCAATTTTCTTTTTTAAGAATGTCAGACCTGCTTTTTGAATGCTGCTTGTGGGATTACTGATAAAAGACCAGGAAAAACATGAGTGCACTCTGGGACTAGCTTTCTGAAGAAGCCCTGAGTTCTGAGTACCATGGTTACCAGGGAGACTGTGTCCTAGGAGACTTTTTTTCAGGTAGGACAATGGGTCATTTAAGTGCATCACAGTAATTAAGGCCCTTTACTTTCCAGCTTCTGTGATATGGGGATTTGTCTAAAGGCAATTTTGATTCCTCTTGATTCTCCCACCAGCACAGGCAGCAGTCAGCGTGTGCAGCAGTGTTTGAAAGTGTCCACAGCTTCTAGTTATGCAGCACAATGAGTATTCCCCTTGTAGTGGGGTGACACTGCTAGAATAGCCATCATTCACTCATGTGGAAAGGGCTTTGTAAATTAGATTGAACACATGGCAGTCTTGGATGGATGAGCTCAAACCCCTATTGCCAAATACCACAGATAGATGGTGTTACTCGGACCTTCAGTACCACAATCTTTTCTCTATTACTAAGAAAGGTCTTGAGCCCTATGGGATAAACTGGCCAAAAGACAATGGAGAGATTTTTAAAAAAATAACAAACCAATGGGTTACCTAGTCTTGTAAATTTAATTTTCACTTAAAGTGAATAGTTCTTAGAATTACCAAATTTCTCTGTTCACATCTAGTAGAGCATAGACATGGATCACACTATGTTATCTATTAAATATCTATTTTCTGTTAAAACAATAACACAATTATCACTAGAAAAAAAGGAATATGAGTAACATTTATTAATTATCATTCACCCCACTTCTCATCAGTACATCTATATCTACCCCTTTCTGTACTCCTCCGGACATTGCTGCAGGTTTTGGCAGAATCAAGGATGTTGGATTTATTTCCACAAAGAATAATCATGGAGAAATGCTATCTGTTTAAGTGCTCTTCAAACTTAAGACATGTTCATGCCTGTAAGGCAAACTCTTGAAATGGGGCTGTGCAGAGATACATCTTCTGTAGTTCCAGGAAACACAAGAGAGTCATTGCACCAATCAATAATAGTATGCAGCCTAGGCTTCTCTTCCCCAGCACCCAGCCAGTTCCATTCATTGGTTTAGAACTGGGGAGGGAAGCAATCTTCCTACTCCACTGTGGCAGGTATACTCACAAGTCTTTACCTTCACTCAAGGCAAGGATTTTATCCGTGCTTCAGCCCTGCATGGGAGTGCCAGGAGTGGGGAAATTTGCTTGTGTCCTCTATTCTCCACCACCCTTCCATACTCATGAAGTGCTTGACATAGTGTGTCCTTAGCTACAAGGCTGAATCATTCCTCTGAGATCAATCAGAGCAGGTATGAGAGCTTAGGTCAGGGATCGGCAACCTTTGGCACATGGCCCATCAGGGAAATCCAATAGTGGGCTGGGACAGTTTGTTTACCTGCAGCATCCCCAGGTTCAGCCGATCGCGGCTCCCACTGGCCCACTTGGATTGAAAGAGAAGCACAACACACTGACATTATAATTCTATTGCTTTTATCATTCCCTTTCACGATGTTCCACAAGTTTGTCTCTCGCATAGGAACTGTCAAGTCCAGCTATGATCAGATGCCAGAAGTTTGATTTCATGGGTCAGAATTTCAAAGCGACCTCAATCCAGCCTCCATCATTTGCACACACAACTAATGGAATTCATAACTCCCAAACCCATTGCTTGTACACACAGCTGATTGCACCTGGGAAGTTGTATGTCACACACTTTGAGCCCTTGGGTGAAATCCTGCCTTCATTGTAATCAATGGCAAACAGCCCATTGGCTTCCCAGGACATCACCCCACATTTTTATTATGTGCACACACAATTGTCTTGTGCAAAGGTCACAAGAAAAAATTAAATTTAAACTCTAAACCTAGCCAATAAATCCATATTAACCTATTTTTGTCCATATGGTGCCTTGGATGAAGCCCAAAAAGGAAATAAGCTTTCAAGTCCCCAAACTCCTAAACTGCCACATCTCCAGGACAGATTCTATCTTACCTCCAATGGCTTCTTAAAGCAACTGTTCTCCCATCTGCCAATCATAGTAGCTACAGTATGCTCACTCCATCAGGAACAAGTAAAATCATGTGACTAGGCACAACTGACCACTGTAGCTCAGATTTCAAACATTAAATTTTGAATACTTGCAGGGAACTGCTCACAATCGCAGAGTGAATAAAATATTTAGAACATTATTGTAAAGTCAAGAAAGTCACCACCTACATGCTGGTATTTCATCAGCATAATGGGCAAAAGTGGTGATTTTGCATTGGCTTAATGGGAGCAGGATTGGGACAAGAAGGGTACATAAACTATTAGCTCAGGTTTACTGGGTTGGCTGTGGACATGAGGTACCTCTATATAGAAAGGGAACTTATATGTTTTCCAGCAAAGTAGAAAGTGAGGGTTTTTTCCTAAGCCATTGTTACTTAGGCAGTAAATTAACAAAGTCCTATCATTTTAAAGCTGAGGCTTCTGCTGCAATATGGCTCTACATAACTGATGTCAGCTACCTAAAGTTGATCAAATTTATATGCTGGTGGTTTGAGATGTGGAAGGTCTCTGCACACTTGAGCTGTCAGTTGGAGATAGTATGATTAATTTCCCGCGTACTAGGTCTCCTGCAGCTCTGTGTTCATCTCCATGCAGAAGAGATTTAAAAGCTCATTTTGGCAGCAGGCTTCCGGTGTGTGTTTGTTTGGGGATTTTTTTCCTCCTCTTGGCACTTTGTAACTATTGTCAGTTTCCCTGAAACTTAATTCCTTTACAACTCTAAAGAAGTTGGAGAAACTGTTTTCAAAATGAATGAATAAAAATGTGAAATTGGCGCAGCTAGCAGTTGCTGATCCTCCTGTGAGCAGAAGCAGGGATTTGGGATTACCACGCAATAGGGAGGATTAAGGTGCACAATTTCAATACCATTTTCCTGCTATGTCTTTTATTCAGCAACACCAGACCTTGAAAAATGAGGTGTCACCTGCTGAATATAAAATGGGGGAAAGGGAGATGAATATCTCTGCCTGGCTCATGCTATTATATATAAAAAAAAATTACATGATTTGGAATAGCTAGATCGAAATGTGCCTGAAACCCTCTCAGCCATTTAAGGTTATTCAGAAATGAACAAGACCAGTCTGAGCCATAGGCAGTCACGTAGGCCGCTTCTGGATTTTCCCCCAAAGCACTTTACATACACACCACCTGAAAAGGGAAACTAACTTAAATACTAGTAAATTTCTCTTTGCAGCCCAGACATCAGTGTGGAGAGACGGATGGAGAAGGAAACTGAGTAATCCTAGTCACTTCCCTTCTGCTGTGAGGGAAGAAACTATAATACATTGCAGGTGCAGTAGAGGCACACTACGCAGAGCCCCCAAGTCATTTTCCCTTGGTAGGGGCATGGAAGGGTTGCAGCATGGAAAAGTGTGAGGGAAATACAAGGTGCAAAAATGAAGCTAAAGAAAGGGGAGACCTGGAAGCAGACTGTCACTTGCCATTGTGGGGCGAGTGTTTAACTGGACTGATAAGGAATGGCCACCCCTTGGAGTCCTGTTTGGATTGAGAGGAGATAGGAGGTGCTCTGACTCCAGGGCTGTTTTCCCTTGCTCTCCCCAAAAGAATGTGGGTTTCATGTGGGGACTGAGCTTGGGAAAGTGGAGCAGAGCTCCGGCTACCCAGTGGTCAATCTGAGGGGAGGAGGGAGAGAGCAGACTGGCTCCAGCACATCCTCCCTCTCCAGGGGGTTTAGCATTCTTGCTGCTAAAAGCTGCCCTGCCCATTCCGCTATCCATGTGGGGTAGCTGTCAGGCATGAGTTTCCTGCCTTGTGGGGAGACCTAATCCTTTGAAGTGAGCAAAGAGTTTTTCCCTCTTGGCAAGACTGGCAAGGTGTTCAGTGGTGTTCATCTTCTGCACAACATCCGGGAGGTCTGGCAGGTGGGATAACAACAATAAAAGAGAGAATTTTTTTTATAAAAAAAGGGAGGGGAAGTAGTAAACTATTGATAAATATTGCCACAACTTGCAGCCAGAGCAGGCCAGAGACCCAAGTGGAAATGATGAATTCTATTTACGGGGGCGCGTGCCTGGGGTGGCAAGCCACAAGTGGCGCTCTGCCAGTCATCCCGAGGATGGCAGGCAGACTGCCTTCAGCGGCATGCCTGCGGAGGGTCCGCTGGTCCCACGGCTTCAGCGGACCTCCTGCAGGCTGCCTCTGAATCCGCGGGACCGGGGACCTCCCGCAGGCAAGCCATCGAAGGCAACCCACCTGCCATGCTTGGGGTGGCAAAATACCTAGTGCTGCCCCTATGAGTACCTGTATACTATTTTATACTTTGTTCATGTTATTGTATTCTAATTCTTTGAAAATTGGTATGCCATTGGCAAATGTAACTCTTTGTTAACCAGAATTTTTGACTAACTGGCACCCCCGATTCCCCGAACATGCCAGATAATAATGCTTTAACTGTATTTTCTTCTCTTCTACTAATACCCAAAGCCATCACCATCTGAGGTGCTCCTAACTCTAAACAACTGCTGGAATCCATCCCAGGGTCCCCAAGACAATCAGACAGCTTCACACAGCCTAGCAAAACACTGACAGAAACAGACAGACAGACAGAGACACACACAGACACACACAATAAGGAAATGATAATTAGAGGGCTAATTCAAGCCCATTGAAGTCAACAGGAGTTTTTCCATTTGCTTAGTGGAACCTGAGATCAGGCCATAGGGGCACTTATTTGGAAGAAAAGCAGAAAAATATATTATTCTTGTTAGAGCTAGTTGAAATGTTTGAATTGTTTTCATCACAAACAAAAGATGAAAAAATGATAGATTTGCAAAAGATTTTTTTTTCAATTGTCTGTTTTTTTCCCCTGCTGAAGATTGAAAAATTTGGTAGGGAGGTTGTTTCTTAGGTTTTCAATTTCTTTTCCCCTTCTTTCATCTCTTTCTCCTCCTTCCATTCCCCTTTATTCTCTATTTCAGTCACAAAATGAAAAAAAGACTTGTGTAAAAAAAAAATCACATTTTCAAAATCTGTGTTGCAAATGAACACATGTTCAATTTTCTAAAAATTGTCATGATTTATTTTTCATTTTTCCTCCAGCTCTAGTTCTTATCTATTAATTGGATCTTGTGATCCTATCATTCATTCCCCTCTCTCCCCTACACATATTTACTCTCAGAAAAGTATGTTGAACAGCTCGTTATTCATACACAGGTTGTTTTCTGTACATAGAAGCCACTCTGATGTGAAGGAGACGAAGGACAGATTAGAGAGAAGATGGCTGGGGGAGTGTCCTGGAGTTCTGCTATACACAAAAATACACATCACAAGATGCAATGCAGCTGAACATTCTTGGGAGGTGCAGAGTCTGATTAACTCAGAATGATTCACCCTGCTACAGTTCCTTCAACTGAAGACTGACTAGCATGGATGAGTGAACTCAGACAATGTCAGGTTTTGTTGGTTGCAGAAACTATTGAAGACATCTGACAAACGCATGATTTTGTGAATCCCTCCCTCCCTCCCCAATGAATGAGTCTCACCTTTTCAGGTGAGTTAATTTAGAAAAAGAACGTAAGGAGGAGTCACAGGAGGACAATTATCTAATTTGCTGGAAGTTTTTTTTATACCCTGTAATATTTTTCCCACTTTTAATTTCTCAATTAACTTCAATTAAGCTCTCTTTAGGCCTAAGAGCTTAAAGAGCGCTTTGGAAAAAAAAAAAAAAAAAAAAAAAGCTTGTCAAGTGGGTTTTCCTGAGCTATCACAAAGCTTACTGCATTATTTCATAATCCTTGTGTTACAGAGATTCAGAAGAAAAAAACATTGACTTTTTTACAGCATATGCCTGTCTTAAGTCAAACTTGTTGTGGACACAATTATTTAGACATCTAAAATAGCTGCTAAGAAGCAATATTGTTCCGCTTTGTATGGTGTCATGCCCGATATTATTTTCATCAAGGGTTCTATCTAATATAAAAGAGAGCCTCTAGTTTATGGCATATTTTCTATCATGTAACACACTTTTCCCTGTGAACAGAACATTTAACTTTGTTATAATGATGAAAGTTTCCTTCGATCACCCAGAAAAAGGAATGAGCTTCATATTAGATTTACCACAGATTTGATTTACAAGGTCAAAAATAGACATTTTTACAGTGACAGTTCAGAGATAATGTTCCATATCACCACACTATAATACAAAACGAACAGAAAAAAATGAGAAACAAAAATGCTAACACTGACATAATCCGTTATCTGTTTATATATAAAGGACTGGACAGTATATTTGGATTTGTTCTCTATTGGTAACATGTATGTTGTACAGTTTGTAGCACTAAAGACATTAAAAAACCCTGACAGTCATAGAACTTCGGTTCTACCTGCAGTTGATGCTCCACTGTTCTCTCAGGGCTAGTCTGCACTAAAAGCACTACATTGGCGGAGCTGCACCAATGCAGCTGTGCTGCTGCAGTGCATCCAGTGGGAGAGAGCTCTTCCGTCGGCATAATTACTCCAACTCTGCAAGAGACGGTAGCTATGTTGGCAGAATAGCATCTCCCGCTGACATAGCGCTATCCACACCAGCGCTTAGGTCTGCGTAACTTGGGTCGCACCGGGTGTGCGGCTTTTTCACACCCCTGAGTGCCCTAAGTTATATCGATATAGGCAGTAGTGTAGACCTACCCTCAGAGAAGAAAGTATTACCTCTTTATGTGAGAAAGAATAGCAGTTGTTTTCACATGGAAGTCTAGTAATGTCCGAGTTACTACCCTGCTGGAGTTTAGAAGGTGTTAATAATCTAAAGATTATGCACATCTGTTATCTTTACAGTAATTACCATAACATTTCTTGATTGACTACACTATGCATTTTTTAAAAATTGACATTGCAATCAAAGCAATCTATTTATTCATTTTCTTGGATTTTTTCCAATTTATAGACTGAAAAAGTGCATCAAATGAATGCACAAATCAGAAAACAGACATAATGACTCAGAGTTGCATTCTCTTTCCTAACTGTCTGTTTATTAGTTTCAAAACTTACAAAACATGAACATTAGAATATACAGTCCTAATCAAGGATTTTGCACATATTGTCACTAATAGGAGTATTCACAATAGTTTCTATTGTAAGAGTTTGTAATTTAAATAGATACAGTTGAAATTGTTTTGTTGATTTTCAATTACTTGTTCTTTGGCACATCTACACCAATGTCTCATAACTTCCTACATTAAACTTATAGCATTAGTAAAAGGGACAAATAATTGAAATGCATAAAAGTAAAGAAAATATATATGGAAATAACCTTTATCTTGATGTCTCATGTGCTGCTAGCCAATACACATGAATTATACTGTCTCAATGGAGATTTTCAGTTTTTTCATTTTTAAATTGAAAAATCTAAAATAATAAAGAGTTAACAAGTTTAATTGTCTTTAATTATCACTGTTCCTTAAATTAAGTACTTTGAAGTACTTTAGCAGCCATTCTTTTGGAATGAAGTTATGCTACATTAAGGAGCTTTCTCTGTTCTAACTCATAGACTTTAGGGTCAGAAGGGACCAATGTGATCATCTAGTCCGACCCCCTGCACAAAGCAGGCCACAGAACCCTACACATCCACTTCTATAACAAACCCCTAACCTATGTCTGAGTTATTGAAGTCTTCAAATTGTGGTTTGAAGACCTCAAGCTGCAGAGAATCCATCAGCAAGTGACCCATGCCCCATGCTGCAAAGGAAGGCGAAAAACCTCCAGGGCCTCTACCAATCTGCCCCTGAGGAAAATTCCTTCCCGACCCCAAATATGGCTATCAGCTAAACCCTGAGCATGTGGGCAAGACTCACCAGCCAGCACTCAGGAAAGAATTCTCTGCAGTAACTCAGATCCCATCCCATCCAACATCCCATCACCAACCACATACTTATCTGCTGATAATCAAAGATCAATTGCCAAAATTAAGCTATCCCATCATACCATCCCTTCCATAAACATATCAAGCTTAGTCTTAAAGCCAGATATGTCTTTTGCCCCCACTACTCCCCTTGGAAGGCTGTTCCAGAACTTCACTCCTCTAATGATTAGAAACCTTCGTCTAATTTCAAGTCTAAACTTCCTAGTGTCCAGTCTATACCCATTTGTTCTTGTGTCTACATTGGTACTAAGCTTAAATAATTCCTCTCCCTCCCTAATATTAATCCCTCTGATATATTTATAAAGAGCAAGCATATCCCCCCTCAGCCTTCTTTTGGCTAGACTAAACAAGCCAAGCTCTTTGAGTCTCCTTTCATAAGACAGGTTTTCCATTCCTTGGATCATCCTAGTAGCCAGTCTCTGAACCTGTTCCAGTTTGAATTAATCCTTCTTAAACATGGGAGACCAGAACTGAACACAGTATTCCAGGTGAGGTCTCACCAGTGCCTTATATAATGGTACTAACACCTCCTTATCTTTGCTGGAAATACCTTGCCTGATGCATCCTAAAACCGCATTAGCTTTTTTAACGGTCATATCACATTGGCGGCTCATAGTCATCCTGTCATCAACCAATACCCCAAGGTCCATCTCCTCCTCTGTTGCTTCCAACTGATGTGTCCCCAATGTATACCTAAAATTCTTATTATTAATCCCTAAGTGCATGACCTTGCACTTTTCACTATTAAATTTCATCCTATTACTATTACTCCAATTTACAAGGTCATCCAGATCTTCCTGTATGATATCCCGGTCCTTCTCCGTATTAGCAATACCCCCCAGCTTTGTGTCATCCGCCAACTTTATTAGCACATTCCAGCTTTTTGTGCCAAGGTCAGTAATAAAAAGGTTAAATAAGATTGGTCCCAAAACTGATCGTTGAGGAACTCCACTAGTAACCTCCTTCCAGCCTGACAGTTAACCCTTCAGTAAGACCTGTTGAAGTCTCCCCTTTAACCAGCTCCTTATCCACTTTTCAATTTTCATATTGATCCCCATCTTTTCCAATTTAACTAATAATTCCCCATGTGGAACTGTGTCAAATGCCTTACTGAAATCGAGGTAAATTAGGTCTACTGCATTTCCTTTGTCTAAATAATCTGTCACCTTCTCAAAGAAGGAGATCAGGTTGGTTTGGCATGATCTACCTTTAGTAAAACCATGTTGTAATTTGTCCCAATTGCCATTGACCTCAATGTCCTTAACTACTTTCTCCTTCAGAATTTTTTCCAAGACCTTACATACTACAGATGTCAAACTAACAGGCCTATAGTTACTTGGATCACTTTTTTCCCCTTTTTTAAAGATAGGAACTATGTTAGCAATTCTCCAGTCGTACGGTACAACCCCTGAGTTTACCTATTCATTAAAAATTCTTGCTAATGGGCTTGCAATTTCATGCACCAGTTCCTTTAATATTCTCGGATGAAGATTGTCTGGGCCCTCTGATTTAGTCCCATTAAGCTGTTCAAGTTTGGCTTCTACCTCAGATGTGGTAATATCCACCTCCATATCCTCATTCCCTTTTGTCATCTTTCCATTATCCCTAAGCTCCTCATTAGCCTTATTAAAGACTGAGGCAAAGTACTTATTTACATATTGGACCATGCCTAGGTTATCCTTAACCTCCTTTCCATCTTCAGTGTTTAGCGGTCCCACTTTTTCTTTCTTTGTTTTCTTCTTATTTATATGGCTATAGAACCTTTTACTATTGGTTTTGATTCCCTTTGCAAGGTCCAACTCTACTTGGCTTTTAGCCTTTCTCACTTTATCCCTACATGTTCTGACCTCACTAAGGTAGCTTTCCTTGCTAATCCCACCCTTCTTCCACTCCTTGTAGGCTTTTGGCTTTTTCTTAATCACCTCTCTGAGATGCTTGCTCATCCAGCTTGGTCTACAACTCCTGCCTATGTTTTTTCCCCCTTTCTTGGGATGCAGGCTTCTGATAGTTTCTGCAGCTGCGACTTAAAGTAATTCCAGGCCTCCTCCGCATTTAGATCCACAAGTTCTTCAGTCCAATCCACTTCCCTAACTAATTTCCTTAATTCTTTAAAGTTAGCCCTTGAGAAGTCAAAAACCCTAGTCCCAGATCTATTTTTGTTTATCCTTCCATCTAGTTTGAACTGAATTAGCTCATGATCACTCGAACCAAGGTTGTCCCCTACAACCATTTCTTCTATGAGTCCTCACTGCTCACCAAAACCAAATCTAAAATGGCATCCCCTCTTGTTGATTCTTCAAACTACTTGGTGAAGAAATCCATCTGCTATCACATCCAAAAAAATCTGACCCCTATTATTCTTGCTAGCACTTGTCCCCCAGTCTATATCTGGGAAGTTAAAGTCTCCCATGATCACACATTTCCCATTAGTGTTTACTTCATTAAAAACATTAAAGAGGTCTCTATCCATATCCAAATTGGATCCCGATTAAAGGTTGGAAAGCCAAACTAGACTGCTATTTCCTTTTACCAATTCAAAACTTGGTTGCTTATTTTACCAAGTTATGACTATAAATAAAAAGACAGCTTTTAACTGAAGACAAGAACTAATTATTCAATCCTTCCTCATCGTGAGGAGTACTTACTTTTTCGGAGAGTAGTCCTATTAGAACAAATGGGACTACTTGAATGAATAACAGATAGATAATTGGGCCCCAAGAAAGTGCCAAATTTTATTCTGATTTATATAACTCCTAAATTCAAGGTGGCAATCCACTGACAAACTGAAATCAGTGGTTACTGAGCTCATATTACACTGCTTCTTTTGTCCTCCACCTACCCCTGGATTAAGTCATCCAAAAGTCAAACATTTATTCAATGAGCCAGACCACCAGAAGCAAGGGGCTAGAAGAGCAGGGCATTCCAAAGAGTTTCCCCTTGCATTGTTTCCTATCAAGTAGCATTCTAATGGACTGAGCCACTGTACAGTTACAGCAGGAAAACCCTTCCAGCACTGCGAATTGTAGATACTCACCGTACACACAAAAATTGAAGACAAACATTTCCATGGATGATAATCAAAATTTAAAGATAGGTGAAGTAAGACAAATGCTGCTTGAGAAGTAATTAGAGTTTGATTTAAGGCTATTTTATTTGTATATTTTGACATGTGACATTGACAATTTGTGTTTTAATAGTTATAAAGCTTTAAGTTTTTGAATCTCAACATCTACTGCCATTAAATAATTATTGTCTGAACATGCACACTCATTGTCTGACCACAACTGTGAAAATGTAACTCAATACAAACAAAAAATGCTTGAAAATAAGCATCAATATTCTCCATTGAAATAATACAAAAATAGAAATTGAGTTCTGCCTTGCCTGATCATAGAGGAGAGACCCCTCCAGAGCCATGGAGACAGAGCCATCCATGCTGTTCTACTCTACTAGCAGCTCTCCATAGGCTGCATGGCTCTGGAGCAGGGAACCTGAACCTAGGGAATTGGGCAGTTCAGTATTGGCCATAGAGCTGATCCTGTGGTATTATATTCTGCTTTAAACAGCCTCTTATTTGTAGAGTTATCAGGAATGGTGCAATAGGGAACAGCCAGTCTTCTCCCTCCCCAACCTCACCAATTCCACACTGAGCGGGACCCAGAGGGATTCAGGCAGGGGGCAAATGCTATGAAAGCAGCAATTCTCCCTTTTTATGAAGGCAGAAGAGAACCACATATGGGAGGTCCCGTTCACAAGAGGAAGACAACTTGATGATCCAGGCTGGTATTTCCGTTGTTTATTAGAGTCTCATTATTAAAAAGCGTCACCACAATTTATTCATCTCCTTTAATTATAATGATCAGATTTTCATATTCTTTACAAAAATATTACTGTGTGTATTTTACATGTCAGATTGCATTATAGCACATCTGGTTATTTTTTCAATATGAAAATGTGATCAAACTACCCATCAACACATGGATGGCTTTCCACATGTGAGTAGTTCTTCTGAAGCCAAACAGACTGCACAGGTACTTAACGTTCTGCATGTGCATAAAGTGGGGCCTGTGATTACAGCAAACTTAAATATTAAAGTAGATAAAACAGTAGAGAAATTTAATTTATTCATTCCAATTGGAAAATGGACAGAGGTGATCCAACAAGTGATACACAGTCAATCCCCATCTCCATGCTGAAATGTTTTGTTTAAATGTACCTTTATTGAAAAGAAAGATATTTTCAAGACCAATGCCGAACATTGAAACAAATGCAGAAGGCCTAGTTCTCCTCTCACTCATTGTTTTTTCTCCCACTGGTAAAATCCTTTTGACTTCAGTAGAGATGATCCTGAATTACACCAGTGTAAGAGAGAGAAAAAGCACTTCCATAATCTTGTACCTGTAACCTAGTCTGCCTACCAATTCCCTTCTGGCTTATCATTGCCATGAGAAGTGAAGACATCATTTAGACTGTATGCAGTTTGCAACCCTTCTCTTTTTCATCTCTGTAAAGCACTTAATACACTTTTGCTATTAAGACTGGGAGTTTCAAAGGCTCCTGTGGGAGTCAGGTGCCCAGTTTTAACTGAATTTCAGTGGGAGTTGGGCACCTATGGAAGTTCCAGCCTATAATAAAATAATAATAATAATAGTGTGTTAACTTCAGGTCTTATCTTGTGCCTACTGTCCATGTATAGAAGTTGCCTTTGTAACATGTCCTCCCTGTGCAGAAAGGGAGGGGTTAGTATTTCCCCCCTCCTCCAAAAATACACTTTCCCCAGGATCTGTATGTATGTGTGTGTGTGTGTGAAGGAAGTAACTAGACCTAATTTTATTACAGTAACTGTCATACTGGAGTTGATGGTGTAATACAGAAATAAAATGCATAAGGAAAATGCACTGAGTTAGTGTATTTTCTGCTCTACTTATTTCAATGAATCAACATTCAGAGATATATTATTACAACTTATCTGCTGAATAAAAGAAAACAATGGCATGATCTCTGCTCCTTCCCAGCAAAGATTTCATATTCTGTGTTCCTTAATCTAAATATCAGACTTCAGATGGTAATTTACAATTTTAAGTTTCTTTTGTCTTCCCCTTATCTTATTCCCCTTTAGAACTTTACCTGTTTAGGCTCTAACTGAGTAAAACCACTGAAGCACATTAACTTTAAGCAAATGAATAGTTCCATTGACTCTGATTCCTATTCAGCCTTACACATTTAAGCACATGCTTAATTTAAAAGATATGCTTAGTCTCAACTGGACTCTGCTTAAAGCTGAGCATGTGCCTAAATGCTTTGAGGAATTGAAGCCTTAATTTCTAACAGTAAGCTTTGACCACCCTTCTTAGTATTCCCACACCAGCTCTCTCTTTTAATTCCCCAAACTAAGCTTTTCACTTACCCTCCCCCAGGTCACTGTCCCACCTGCGTATAGTTCTTGATTCCTGATCATGACTCACTTTAAGAAACACAATAAATCTGACCCTATTCTTAGTTTTCCCATTTGGCCTGTCACGCGTTGGACCAATTTCACTGGATGTGTTCAGCTCAGAATGATTCCTACTTTTGTGACATTTCTGAGCTGCAGATCACTGAGGCTGACAGCAGAACTCAGCACTTGGGAGTAGTCAGGCTCAAAAGAAACACAAGCAAAAGAGGAGATGTATTCCATTTCCCAAATTCACTCCTTTTATAACACCTGATTCAGCCCCTATTGAAGTCAATGGGAGTCTTTCCACTGACTTCATTAGGAGTTGGATCAGTCCCAGAGTAGAGACAGTAGCTAGAGAGCCCTCTATTTCCTCAGCAATAATCCTCCTTCCCTTGTAGGGATAAACTACTCAGCATTCCATCTCATTAGGGTGACCAGATAACACGTGAGAAAAATTGGGAGGGGGCAATAGGTTCCTATATAAGATGAAGCCCCTAATTTTGGGATGGTCCTGATAATATCAGGACGCATAGTCACTCCAAGTCTCCTAGCAGATCTTTACAGGAACTGGAATACTGACTTGCAGAAAAAGCACCTAATCTTCCTTAAATGTTGCCCATAGGCCAAGCACCATTTTATTTTTATACTCACAGTAATATCAATAATAGAATTATCTTTTTAAAAGAATTCAATAGGTATTTGCATGCAATCTAAGCAGGAGAAAAAGCACTGTTGCAATATAGTTGGAAAGTGATGGTAGCCTCAATAAAATGTATTGAATTAAAGAATGGTGCCTTTACCTCTTTGGAACCAGTTTTAAAAAAAGAACATTAAAGTCTTAACTGCTCAAGCTATATTTTAGTAAAGGCATGTGTCTCACCTAATCAGATCATATATTATACATTCAATATTAAATTTAATCCTAGAATTAAATTTACAACGGTGTGTGCTTTAGTGCTTTATGACTTCTTTGAGAATCATATTTAGCTCAGTACTAACATACATGCTTCTGTTGTTGCTTTTGGATATATTTGCATGACAGGAAGTGCATTATCAAACCAGGTTTTTTTTAGTAACAGGATTAGTATCTAAAGCTTCTCTCTCTGAGTTGACTGTACAATGTTTCACAATTCAGGGAAAGACAAGGATAGAATTTTCAGAGCATAAACTGCCATACTCCTTTGACCGACCCTAATGAAAAGATGTGCAAATCCACATTAAAAGGGAGCATTAGCTGTTCTTCAGAGAATAAGTCATCTGGCAGAAAAATGGCACAAAATTAGACTAATGTTTCCAGCAACAAAAATTATTTTCTTCCTTTCATTATTAGTCATTTTAACATCTCAGCTGAACATGAGAGTCACATTACAGGAAAAACATGAGATAATTGGTTCTTTTAGATTCATCATATTCTCTTTGACCTCATACCTAGCATGCGGCTTTACCCTCAGGCTGTCTATTTTCAAGAAGGGACTAAATGATTGATTTTAACAATCACAGCCACCTGATAGGTCAAATACATTGGCATCAGTTCAACCTATATGATCTTCCAGCCATATGGAAAAAGGCCTATAGCAAATTAGAAAAAGCACCACGTTTGTGAACGTCTTCATTGACAAAGACAATTGTCAAGAGAATATCAGAAACCTTGCTGAGGTGAGGTTTTAACATGAGTATAATATTAACATGATATTTAAAAAAACACTCACAAAGTATAGGTTAATGAGGAAAACCTTGTAGAAAAAGGAATACAAAGAGGGCATTGAAAAAAATACCAGTAACAACTTCTTTTGAATGATAGGATCATTAGAGCAAATGAAGCATACATTTAAGACCAAGTACACACAAAAACTCACACTCATTTCAGTAAATGATTGTCATTAAATGTCCTTTCCATTTTAAGGAACTCTTGTGTGTGTATGTTATCATATAATTCTGACTCGAGAATTTTCCATGCTACCACTATGTCAATCCAATCAAACTACAGGAAGGGTACATTTTCAAACAATATCACCCATGGATTATTAATGGATTTTAAATCCAAAGATATCCTGATTTAGCAAAGCACTTAAGCATGTGCTTAACTTTATGCATGGGAGTAGTTTGGTTCCAGATTACCATCGCTTGTCCAAATGAAGGATTTTCAAGCAAATCCATGTTTTTCCACTGACCCCAGCTCCAAAAAGTACTTGAGCTCAGATCCAAAAAAGGTACTTAGGCACCACTTAAGCCTCACTTAGGCACCACTGAGATCCACAAAATTCCTGCTCAGCAGCCCCCTCACCCTGTAAGCCCCTAAACTTTCTCAGTGCATAAGTATTTGTTGTAAAAATTGCCTTAGCAGCTGTCTTTGAACCACTGACCTATGGAATATTCTGATGTGTGGCTGCCTCTACCTCTCCAATTGAAATTATTACACTTTAAATAATTAAACATCAGCTAGGTCACAGATTGACTCTATAGCCCATGGGTTAGGGGACTCATCTGAGAAGTGTCTGATGCCTATTCAAGTCCTTTCTTCCTCGCAGGCAGAAGCAAGTCTTGAGACAATGGTCTCTCAAATGCCAGATGAGCATGCTAAACAATAGATTAAAGGTTATAATGGAACAACTCTTCCTCTTTTGTGCAGAGTGAGATAGCCTCTCAGCACACCTCTCAGCCCCCATGTACAAGTTAGGCCCTGTCTATACTACAAAGCTATGTCAACTTAAGTTACATCAGCACACAGCCGATGCAATTAGTACATTGCTTGTGCATGTGAATGTGAATACATGGCTTCTTGTGTCAGTGGAGAACATACTCACTAGGAATGCTTGTATCAATGCAAAATGAGGTATACCCATGTGCAACTCGCCACAGTTCAGTGCACTGTCTTTTGGGCAGATTTGGCAATGCATGCTGAGGTCAAAACAAGTTCCACAGGGATGACTGGGAGCATAGGGTCAACTTCCCAGACTGCAACTGTTTCTATCCCATAATGTTATCTGTATCCCATACTTTCTCATCCTTTTTTTCAAAATCCCACGAACCTGCACAGCCCTCCTTGCTGTCCACCATCTCTGACGGAAGCATGGAGCCTGTAGAGCAGGATTTCTCAATCAGGGGTCACCGCTTGTGTAGGGAAACCCCGTGGAAGGCCAGGCCTGAGTGTTTACCTGCCCTGTCCGCAGGTCTGGCTGATTGGGGCTTCCACTGGCCGTGGATCGCTGCTCCAGGCCAATGGAAGCTGCTGAAAGAGTGTGGGCCAAGGAATATATTGGCCGCCGCTTCCATCAGCTCCCATTGGCCCGGAGCAGTGATCCACAGCCAGCGAGAGCCGCAATCGGCCAGACCTGAGGACGGAGCAGGTAAACACACTGGCCTGGCCCACCAGGGACTTTCCAGACACAAGTGGTGACCCGTTTGGGAAACCCTGATGTAGAGCTGTGCACTATTGTCATGAGCATTGCAAACACAGAGCACTGGAGTATTTGATCCTGGAGTATTTGCAGAGCCACAAAAAATAACCCAATGGGAACATGACAATTCCTTAGAAGACAGGTTGCTTTAGGATATAAGAACCAGTTCAAAGTTGGTGGTGGTATTCACAGAGCAGATGCTTCTGGGCCCAGGAAACAAGTGGTGACCGATAGGATCCCATCATAATGCAGGTTTGGGATGATGAGCAGTGGTTGCAGAACTTTCAGATGCACAAGGCCACATTCCTGGATCTGTGCGCTGGGCTCGCCCAAGCCCTCCAAAGCAGGGACACTAAAATGGCAGCTGCCCTGTCAGCACAGAAGTGAGTGGTGATCGCACTGTAGAAACTTCCAATGCCAGATTGCTGCTGGTCATTCAGGAATCACCTTGAGGTCAAGAAATCCACCCCCGGGTCAATGTGATGCCTCCTTCTATGCAAGACATGTTAACAGTCTCCTGCTATGCAAGACTGTGACAATTGGCAATGTGCAGGACATAGTCGATGGGTTTGCAGCAATGGCATCCCAAAGCAGCCCAGGCCCATAAATGCTAACCTCTGGACTGCAATGGTGCCTGCTGAAGTTATCACTGAGTGGCATGGGAAAGTGTCCTACTGCAGAGGAACAAATAAGGCAGTCCTCCCCAGAAACCTTCAGCAGAGGATTGCAGAGAACCTCCAGGAAAATTTCCTTGAGATCTCTCGGGAGGATTCAAGGGGTATCCCTGTGTATAAAAACAAACTGCTCTGCATCTCCTCCTCCCTCCACCTAACTTTAGAGGGGAATGAAAAGCAGATACAACTCTGCCTCTCTTGGTTGTACCACTACCTCTTCTAGCCCGAGTAAATTAATGAAAAGTCAAAAGATGAGTCCTGCTACTTGGGGTAGGGGAGGAGGGAAATCCCTGTAATTTAAAATTTATCAACACACTTGCCCAAGGCTCCTTCCCCCATATCAGGCCCCAGTCAAGTGGCTGGATTGGCTGGGCTGCTGTGGAGTCAAAAACAGATCTTGCTTCACTGTGCAGCTGGTTCCCCCGGTCTCCTATCCCCCATACTTCTCCTCCTCCTCCCTCTTCATGGCTGGGGCCTGTGACTTGGGCTCCTTGGACACATTAATGGTGCTGTGGGAATGGGGGTGGGGTTTCTGCCGAGTATGGCATGCTGATCTTTGTAAAAGCAGCCAGAAAGCGTCTCAGCACTGGATCGATTGTTGGCACTCCTGGGTTTCTGGTAAGCCTGCCACAGCTCCCTGGCCTTCACATGGAACTGCTGCTGGTCCCTCTCCCACACCTTCTCCTGCATCCCCTGAGCAATCTGATAGATATCAACATTTCTACTGCTGAGTCAGAGCTGTGTCTGCACAGCCTCTTCTCCCCACAGGTCCAGGAGATCCAATATCTCCTTTCTACTCCAGAAAGGTGTGTGTCTGCAGTGTGGACATCTGGGCAGTTGCACTCAACAATGGAGAGGTGTTAGGTGTGCTCATCAAAGTAGGAAATCAAGAAAAAGAATTTAAAAAAATTTATAAGGCTTTAAAGCCAGATTTTTCCAGTCTCTGTAACCCTTGGGCAATGGAGTTCACAATGGTGACCACAAGCAGTCAATGTGGGGTATCATGGAACAGCAGCTGGAGGACAGTTTGGGTCAACATAAAGTAACGTAGTGTCTACACATGCACTGCGTTGACCTAAGTATATCAACTGTGACTCTACACCACTTGGGGAGATGGTCTTACTATGTCAGAGTAATGGGGCACTTCCAGTGGTGGGAGACCAATTTAAGTGTAGACATATGCACAACTAATTTGACAGAAGCTACCTTGCATCAGTCTAATTGTGTAGTGTAGGCCAGGCCTTAGGTAGAGGAATGCTTATCTTCCCTCAGTTCATAGATTACTAGCAGATATAGCCACCTAAATCCATGCTGCAAGGAGGTACCTCTCTTCTTGAGAGGAGCCAGGCTTAGGGGACACATCTCTAGTTGGCATCTCCCATTGGTTATCTTAGACGTTGCACTGACTAGCATGCTGGCTTTGTGGATCTCATTCTAAGGCACCTCTCTCTTCTCATTCACTTTGTAGGAAGCCTAAGCAACCAGCTCAGGATTTGTGGATTTCAGTGTTATTCCTGTGATTTTCTAGGGGCCTGAAAGTTAGGTGTTGCGATGTTCAGCATCACCCCCACTGTAACACTCTGTACCTCAAAATAGCACCTGGGCACCGCTGTATTCACAACTGTGATATTATTGTGATGTGTTTTGTACACAGTATGCCTTGTGAGGTATTATTTTGTAAGTCTTGATCTGCTGAACAATAACAATCTGTTGGATTGTATGTGCTATCCTTGTATGTGAAGTTATGAAGTATTACTGTATGTGTTACTGAAATAGGGAACACCCACAACCAGCCTTTCAGTTACAACAAAGGAGTAGCCATCAATAGCCAGATGGCATTCATGGCTCATCAACATGCAGTCCATTATGCTAGAGACTTCTCAGAGGAGGCACCTATGCCATGGCGGCGGACTAACCCATGTCACAGCAAAGATCTTTTCAGTAAGCTGAAAGTATAAAAGAGAGATAGTGACATCATCACTTGGCTTCTCTTCCCCCTGAGCACCCTTCCTCTTCCCTCCCCACAACATCTGAACACCTGGAAGAATTTCTGGAAGACAAACACTTTGGACTGGGAAAGGGTGGTCCTAGACAGGAAGGTAGTCCCAGCCTGTGTACTGAGGAATTATAACCTGCTTATAACATCTGTCAGGGTAAGAAAAGCTCTATGATTCAATTCTTGCTTAGACTAAAAGTTTAAGATTTAGAATACATCTTTACTTTTTATTTTCTTATGGTAATTATCTCTGACCTTTATACCTACCACTTATAATCACTTAAACTCTAGCTCTCTGCAGTTAATAAATCTGTTTTATATTTTATCTAAAATAGTATTCTGTTCCTGAAGTGTTTGGGAAATTTCAACTTGTGTTAACAAGGACTGTTGCACGGCCACAGCAAACTAGGTAAGGAACTTACACTGGTCAGGTTTCTGACCAATGGAAGATAATATAGCTCTGGGGTGGAAGACTAGGGGGAACTGGCTAGAGTCTCTCTATTGCTGATTCATGAGTAACTTGGAAATCATTCATGTAACACAGCTGGGTGTGTCCCTATTTGCGGATGTCTATGCAAGTGCAGTGCTGGTCACAGGTTTGCAGCTTGAAATCAGCATCACAGTGTGAGAGATAACACAGGTTAGTGGGACAGAGGGCTCAGAAGTCTCACAATTCAAGTTGCACCCCAGGGACCCCATCACTACCATCCAAGTTCCTAAGGGCTTAGGTCTGTATACATGAGAAAGGTGGAGCAAAAGAAGAAAGCAGAGATTTCTGCCACTCATGGTGTTGCTAACTGTCATGATTTTATCATGCATATGGTATGTGACAAAGTTCCTCCTCTACCTTGGTGGGTCCTGCACTTACTGGCAGATTTGCTCACCTCAGTGATCTTCCCCACAGTCTGGGTCAACTCCTCCTCACCCTCTACTCCGGGTTCCAGCCCAGGGCCCTGTGGATTGCAGCTGTCTATAGTGCCTCCTGTAACAGCTGCATGACAGCTACAACTCCCTGGGCTACTTTCCCATGGCCTCCTCCAAACACCTTCTTTATCCTCACCACAGGACCTTCCTCCTAGTGTCTGATAATGCTTGTCCTCCTCAGTCCTCCAGTAACACACCCTCTCACTCTCAGCTCCTTGTGCCTCTTGCTCCCAGCTCCTCACACTCACTTCCTCTCCTCTGGCTCCTCCCCGCCTGACTGGAGTGAGCTCCTTTTTAAACCCAGGTGCCCTGATTAGCCTGCCTTGATTGGCTGCAGGTGTTCTAATTAGCCTGCCTGCCTTAATTGGTTCTAGCAGGTTCCTGATTACTCTAGTGCAGCCCCTGCTCTAGTCACTCAGAGAACAGAAAACTACTCACCCAGTGACCAGTATATTTGCCCTCTGCCAGACTCCTGTACCCCACTGGTCTGGGTCTGTCACAGGCAGTATTTGGTGCTTTTCTTGAAACCTCTCAATTGTCATTTATTTTAAAAGTTCATCTGTCACTAACCCTCATGGTTGTAGGGAAAAGGTTGCTAACATTATACAAGTGCCTCGTAAATAGTTAAAACCAGAAGGCAAATAAAATGCACCCAATATTTATCACCTAACACTGTGATTTTTAAATCAATCTCATGATTTTGGTTCGGGTGGGGGAGAGGCTGGTTTATGATTTTGAAATGCTCAAGATTAGCATTATTGCACATTCAATGGAAGATCCATAGATGCATGGCTCCCACCACTTAGAAATTCATCCAGTTCAGAGGGCCAGCACAAAGTCCAGGAATAATTTACATGCCACTTAAGCCCTATTTTAAAGGGTTAAGTGGGACTTAAGTAGTACAAAGACCTTGGGTGAATTAGGGAAGAATTTCACTCCGCACACATAGATGCACGAAATTTTTTGCAGAATTCTGTATATCTAAAAAAATTGGACCTATGCCTGCAGCCAAAATCAGATAGATCTATCACGAGTATTTGCCATTGTATTTTCAGGATAATAATAATACAAATATATTGCTACTTGGCAAATACTGATTACGGCTGAAGTTTTGCTAAGAGTGGCTCATATCTACTTCATGGGAATAAAGTATTGCAAGTGATGCCTACAGTGGTAATTGAGACTTATTTATCTTCATTTAGTTAACCCTCAGCAGATAGAAAATATAATGAAGCAGAAACATAGAGGCTATAGATAAGAGAAGTCATGCTGTTCATTTTATTTAGGAGCTGATTAGAGGTTAAAAGATTCATTCTCAGCAGCACTGAAGAAAAGAAAATGAATTAGGTTTCTTTTAGGACTGTTTAAAAATCGAGTAATAGAAACAGATAAGGAGACCAGACAAAATCCTGGTCTTTTTGTCTTGTGTTTGTACAGTGCCTAGCACAATGGGGTCCTGGTCCATGACTAGGGATCTTAGCTCCTATGGTAATAGCAACAGCTAATTAAGAACAGCAGCAATGGCTCTATTTTGATCTCTGTGACATAAATGACAATAATAGGGGGAAAACTGGTCTCATTTTTCATGTACTTAGGGCAACAACGTTACACTTTGTGACACTCTTTTTTTGGCAGTCTCTGGGGGAAACAGGGAGGGAGGGAAGGAGGGGCAGGTTTCCATTAGAGCTGAGTAAACTATTCATGCTGGGGGAAAATTGAAACCTGGTTCTTTGGCTTGAAAATTTTGTTCATGACGTTGGAGCAATCCTACAAAATTAAATCAGAAAACCTTTCCTGTGCAGAGTTGGTTTGTTAAAAAGGATAACTTGTAAATTTCAAAATGGAGAAAACAGCAGTATCTTTGAAAACTCCCAAGGTCCTGAACTGAATTAATCACAGGGCTGGAAACCAGAAATTCTTGGGATCTATTCTCACCTCTGATAGGCCTTCGTAACACTCTGAACTTTATACACATCACTTAGTTAAGCCCCATGATGTGGACAAATTTCATTATTTTATCTTTTTTCAGATGGGTAAACTGGGGCTCTGATAACTGAAGTGATATACCCATTTTAAATTCATTACCATTGTGAACCATAATTTTAAACCAGATCCTTGTTTTCTAGACCTGGGCCCAGTCCATTAGATCGGAAGTGTCTCCTAGGCAAGGCGCTTCCCCTTTCTTAGCCTCTGTCTTTTAGGATGAAATCCTGGCCCCATTGAAATCAATGGCAAAACTCCCATTGACTTTCTTGGGGCCAGCATTTCACTCTTAATCTGCAAAATGGGGATAATAGTATCTAATGATCTATATATTTATATGGCTCTCTGTACCATAGTATCTGACAGCCTCCCCAGCATTAGCTTTATCCTTACAATATCCAAGTGAGGTAGTGAACTGTTACCCCCATTTTAGAGGAAAGGAACTGAGGAACAGTGAAAATTAAATGACTTTCCCAAGGTAACACAAGTTTGTCACTAAGAATTAAACCCAAGTCATTGGAGTCCTAGTCTAGAGCCCTCTCCACTAGACCAGCCTTTCACACATGCTTCTGAATATCTTAAATGCTGCATAGTTTTCTTACTGCTGGGCATTTTCTATTGATTAGGTATAACAGTAATTTGACAATCCAGCATGGCTTTGATGTCCTCTATAGCAGCCCTATTAACTGGGTTCGTTTATATTTATCCTTTTGCTTTCTTTTTTGAGTGAAGAAGTGGTGTTGGACTCACTTGGGCAGTAATGTATTTTTTTTTCCTTTTTGAAAAAGTTATAAAAAAGAAGGTTGTGCTATGAAATTCAGGATTTCCCTATAGCTAGATCCAAGCCAACCTCCTAGTTTTGAAGCAGAAAAAGCAGTAATCCAAAGCCTCAAATGAACTCCATTGAAGTCAATGAAACTGGGCTGATTTACAACAGCTGAGGATCTGATTCTATAACTGCAGTAGGAACTTGCTCCTGAGTTTGGACATTTGGGGGGTTGATATAAAGAAATGCATTCTTCCATGACAGAGGCATGATTAGGTGGTATGCACATTCATTCGGCATGGTCTAGTGACTGAGAATGATGCTAGAATCAAAGACACAGCTTTCATCTCAGTACTCACATTGAATTATTCTATGGACTTTGGCAATTTATATGACCACTCTATATCTGTTTCTTCTACTGCAAAACTGGCATAATAATTCTTACTTACCTACGTCACAGGGGTGTTGGAAAATCTAATTAGTGAGTAAAGCAGTAAAGTGCTAAGAATAGTTATTAGTATCTGGTGTAGAGTTTACAAATTGCCTCCCAATTGTGTATGAAATGGTTAAAGCCTAAATTCATCTGTAGCAGAAATGCTTTTCTATTTGCCTATTTGTTCATAAAGATAGCTTTAATTGGTACTTCCATAGAAACAATGTTCTTGTATATGAACTAAAAATTGTAATCAGTGTGAAGTGAAGCTGATGAATAATTCCAGAAATAGAGCTCAAACATCAAAGTCCCTTTCACAGAGGAAAAAATCATTCTTAATCTTTCTGTGAGGATAAAGGCACAGAGCTCAGCAGCCAGTTGTGCTGTGGCATCATCAGACAACTCTCCAACACCAAATTCTACAGGCCACTTCCCTCAGATCCCACTGATGAATACACTAAGAAACTGCAACATCTACTCAGGGCACTCCCTACACTAACACCGGAACAAATCAACATACCCTTAGAGCCCCGACCAGGGTTATTCTATCTACTACCCAAGATCCACAAACCCGGAAATCCTGGACGCCCCATCATCTCGGGCATTGGCACTCTCACTGAAGGACTGGCTGGGTATGTGGACTCTCTACTCAGACCCTATGCCATCAGCACTCCCAGCTATCTCCGTGACACCACTGATTTCCTGAGGAAACTATAATGCAGTGGTGACCTTCCAGAAAACACTATCCTAGCCACCATGGACGTAGAGGCTCTCTACATGAACATCCCACACACAGATGGAATACAAGCTGTCAGGAACAGTATCCCTGATGATGCCACAGCACAACTGGCTGCTGAGCTCTGTGCCTTTATCCTCACACACAACTATTTCAAATTTGATGACAATATATATCTCCAGATCAGTGGCACCGCTATGGGCACCCGCATGGCTCCACAATATGCCAATATTTTTATGGCCTACCTGGAACAATGCTTCCTTGGCTCTCGTCCACTCACGCCCCTTCTCTACCTACGCTACATTGATGACATCTTCATCATCTGGACCCATGGGAAGGAGACTCTGGAAAAATTCCACCAAGATTTCAACTACTTCCACCCCACCATCAACCTCAGCCTGGACCAATCTACAAGGGAGGTCCACTTCCTAGACACCACAGTGCAAATAAGTGATGGTCACTTTAACACCACCCTATACCAAAAACCTACCGACCGCTATGCCTACCTTCATGCCTCCAGCTTCCATCCTGGGCACATTACACGATCCATTGTCTACAGCCAAGCACTGAGGTACAATCGCATCTGCTCTAACCCCTCATACAGAGATCAACACCTACAAAATCTCCACCAAGCATTCTCAAAACTACAATACCCACATGAGGAAATAAGGAAACAGATCAACAGGGCCAGACATGTACCCAGAAGCCTCCTACTGCAAGACAAACCCAAGAAAGAAACCAACAGGACTCCACTGGCCATCACATACAGTCCCCAGCTAAAACCCCTCCAATGCATCATCAGGGATCTACAACCCATCCTGGACAACGATCCCACACTTTCACAGGCCTTGGGTGGCAGGCCAGTCCTTGCTCACAGGCAACCTGCCAACCTGAAACATATTTTCACCAGTAACTGCATACTGCACCATAGTAACTCTAGCTCAGGAACCAATCCATGCAACAAACCTCGATGCCAACTCTGCCCACATATCTACACCAGCGACACCATCACAGGACCTAACCAGATCAGCCATACCATCACCGGTTCATTCACCTGCATGTCCACCAATGTAATATACGCCATCATATGCCAGCAATGCCCCTCTGCTATGTGCATCGGCCAAACTGGACAGTTGCTACAGAAAAGGATAAATGGACACAAATCAGATATTAGGAATGGCAATATACAAAAACCTGTAGGAGAACACTTCAACCTCCCTGGCCATACTATAGCAGACCTTAAGGTGGCCATCCTGCAGCAAAAAAAACTTCAGGACCAGACTTCAAAGAGAAACTGCTGAGCTTCAGTTTATCTGCAAATTTGACACCATCAGCTCAGGATTAAACAAAGACTGTGAATGGCTTGCTAACTACAAAACCAGTTTCTCCTCCCTTGGTTTTCATACCTCAACTGCTAGAACAGGGCCTCATCCTCCCTGATTGAACTCACCTCATTATCTCTAGCTTGTCTGCATATATATACCTGCCCCTGGAAATTTCCACTACATGCATCTTATGAAGTGAGTATTCGCCCACGAAAGCTCATGCTCCTAAACGTCTGTTAGTCTATAAGGTGCCACAGGATTCTTTGCTCCTAAACATCTGTTAGTCTATAAGGTGCCACAGGATTCTTTGCTGCTTTTACAGATCCAGACTAACACGGCTACCCCTCTGATACTAGTACTGTCAAGTGATTAAAAAATTATTCACAATGAATCATCCGATTAAAAAAATTAATAGGGATTAATCATGCAATTAATCACACTGTTAAACAATAATAGAAGACCATGTATTTAAATATTTTGGGATGTTTTATACATTTTCAAATATATTGATTACAATTAAAACATGGAGTACAAAGTGTACAGTACTCACTTTATATTTGTTTTTATTTCAAATATTTGCACTGTAAAAAGCAAAAGAAATAGTATTTTTAATTCACTTAATATAGGTACTGTAGTGCAATCTCTTTATCATGAAAGTTGAACGTACAAATATAGAATTATGTACAAAAAAAACCCTGCATTCAAAAATAAAATAATGTAAAACCTTAGACCCTACAATTCCACTAAGTCCTACCTCTTGTTCAGACAATTGCTCAGACAAATTTGTTTACATTTTCAGGAGATAATGTTACCTGCTTCTTGTTTACAATGTCACCTGAAAGCGAGAATAGGCATTTGCATGGCATTGTTGTAGCCAGCCTCGCAAGATATTTATGTGACAGATGCAATAAAGATTTACATGTCCCTTCATGCTTCAACCATCATTCCAGGGGACATGCATCCATGCTGATGACGAGGTCTGCTAGATAACTATCCAAAGCAGTTCAGACTGATGCATGTTAATTTTCATCATCTGCGTCAGATGCCACTAGCAGAAGGTTAATTTTCTTTTTTGGTGGTTTGGGTTCTGTAGTTTCCACATCAGAGTGTTGCTCTTTTAAGACTTCTGGAAGCATGTGCCACACCTCATCCCTCTCATATTTTGGAAGGCACTTCAGATTCTTACATCTTGGGTCGAGTGCAGTAACTGTCTTTAGAAATTTCACATTGGTGTCTTCTTTGCATTTTGTCTCATTTGCAGTGAAAGCGTTCTTAAAACAAACAACATGTGCTGCGTCATCATCTGAGACTGCTATAACAAGAAATATATGGCAGAGTGAGGCTAAAACAGAGCAAGAGACATACAAGTCTCCTCCAAGGAATTCAGTCACAAATGTAATTAATGCATTATTTTTAATGAGCATTTTTTTAGTGCATCTGGCACGTAAATATCTTGTGACACCAGCTACCACAGTGCCATGTGAACACCTGTTCTCACCTTCAGGTGACATTGTAAATAAGCAGTGGGCAGCATTATCTCCCGTAAATGTAAATACACTTGTTTGTCTGGGCAATTCGCTGAACAAGAAGTAGGACTAAGTGGACTTGTAGGATCTAAAGTTTTACATTGTTTTGGTTTTGCATGCAGTTATGTAACAAAAAAAAATCTACATTTGTAAGTAGCACTTTCATGAAAAGAGATTGCACTACAGCACTTGTGTGAGGTGAATTAAAAATACTACTTCTTTTGTTTATCAATTTTACAGTGCAAATATTTGTAATAAAAATAATATAAAATGAGCATTGTACACTTTGTATTCTGTGTTGTAATTGAAATTGATATATTTGAAAATGTAGAAAAACATCCAAAAATATTTAATAAATTTCAATTGGTGTTCTATTGTTTAACCATAAGATTAATTGCAATAAATTTTTTGGAGTTAATGACGTGAGTTAACCACAATTAATTGAAAGCCCTAAAAAAAATCTCTGCAGTAAGGCAAAATTACAATAAATGTTAATATACAACATTGTACATTGAATATTATCTTTGTCCTAAATAAGTAAAGAACCTGGCTAAATATTCTGGGTTGGGGTCTGACTCATGATTTTTCAATGGCTGCGGTTTGCAATACAACTTAGACTTCCAACACAAAGCTAGAAATATCAGGAGATCACTATTTAAGGCCTCACCTAAGCCTGATAGCCTAAAATCATAATTTATTTTATATCATTTAAATTTAAATCATTTATATCATAAATTTAAATCATGTATTTATTTTATAGCCTAAACTCATTATTTCATTCATCTCCAGCAGTGAGGGAACAGAGACGAGAGAATGAATGGGAAGATGGGAGTGACTTGAGATGCAGGGGAGCAGATGGATTGAGCAAGAATAGGAACGCAGGAAGACTGAGCATTTCTATGGAGAAGCGGAGGGAGGGGTGAATAGGTATGTGGTGAGAGCCCAGAGAAAGCTAAAAAATATTGGGTTGGCTATGGGTCATTCTCTCAGGAGATGAGGGAAGAGTATTTTCAACAGAAGGCCCTCTGGTGTTCCTACCATGAGAGGGAAGTTTGTTGCGTCCACATCTCTCAATGTATGTGAACTTATTAGAGTCCCCTGTATGGTGTTATTAATGCATATTCCAAACCCCACAGCCCTGTCAAACAGATCTGTCCTAAAGAATAGAATGTGGCTCTGCTTAATTTTCATTTAAGCAATAAATAGAGTCATCAAGCAGAAAGGGAAGACAAAGGATGTTCAAACATGAAAAAAAAACAGCAGGGACTATCCTTCCACATAGACGACTTGGTCCTCGTTCTCATCTGGAAATGTTTTTTCAAGTAGGCGACTGAAATTATAAAAAGGAGGGCCAAGCTCTGCAATGACCCCCTTCCCATCACATTCACTGCACCTGACAAGACAAAGGAAGTAGTGGTTGGACTCTGGAGGAGAGGTCCTGACCTGAAAGTTTGGTCAGTAATCTGCTGGAACAAGTGATAAGAGAGTTTGCTTTGCAACAAAGATAGTTTCTTAAGGAGATACTGATAAGCATTTTATCTTTATTTTTCTTGTAACCCTTTCTGACTTGTGTGCCTCATAACTTGTACTTAAAATCCACCTCTCTGTAGTGAATAAACTTGTTTTATTGTTTTATTTAATCCAATGTGTTCAAGCTGAAGTGTCTGGGTAACGAGTTTTGTGGATATTATTCCCTTAAAGGAATAACGGACTTAATATATTTGTGCTGTCCAGGAGAGAGTTGGGCAGTACAGGACATCCATTTCTGGGGGGAAATAAGAGGACTGGGAGTGTGTTGGATTTCTCTCTGTGGTAATTTTTAAGGCTGGTAAGAGTCAAGGTGTGGCTGGCTAACTGAAGCTCACACACAGACAGATCTGGGAGTGACTTACATGCTGGAGGCTTTGTGAGCAGCAGGGCAGCGTAAAGGGCACCCCAGATTAGAGGCCAGGGGTGACATAGCTACTCATTTGTCTGGATGGCCTCCTGAGCATCTCATCCTATTAAGACCGAGCTGGCAAGAAATGCCTGTGGTAGCGGGACTTTGGATAGGAGTTGGGCACCTAATTTCCATTAGCATTTTGAAAATTTTACACCTACATTCTTACTTCTCTTGATCTAAATTGTCCTTTTTTACAAGCATTTGAAGTAGATCAGATACTAAACTTTGAATTGTATAGTGCAGGGGTTCTCAACCTTTCAGAATTGTGACCCATATTAATATTTACTTGGGCAGGCCCTCCGCCCACAAAAAAACACACACAATAGCCAGAAGATAACAACTACTACTATAAAGACACCCCTTACCTGTTTAGATGGTCCAACCAGGACTAGTCCCAGAAGGACTGAAGAAGTAGGAGGGGTCCAAGCACCAAGTTGAAATGCAACTCACTTGAATTTGGCCCAGCCACCTCTGTGTCATGACCTTGTGCACCAGGTATGGCATATACTCCTAGAAAGTTTGAACCACACCCCACCCAGGGGAGTGTATGGCCCTGCCCCAGTTGAAAGCCTCTGGGATAGTGTAAACTGAACTGACTCTACTTTTTCACTCTATGCCATTAGAGAAGATCAAGGTGTCACTTGAGATTAATGACTGCTAACTCTAGAACGCAAAGATATGCTACTTCACTCAATGCATTGCTAACCTGTGGAACTCACTGCAAGAGGAGATGCTTGAGTTAACCAGTGGCTGTATTTTTAAAAAAGAGGTTGACAATCTGACAATTAATATCTATAAATATTCAAGCTATATTTCATACTACATCATGCATCAGGATTGAAAGTGATCAGGAGCCCAGTTCAAAAAAAAGTGTTCCACAGCTACAGCATTAAACAATTGGAATTTAGGGGAAGATTCATGTTCCTTTGAAGGGTCAGGTAGTGGGCATTCCCACACACTGCACACTGATGGGCCAGTTGTCTGATCTGATATTGTAAAATTTTATGGGCCAAAGTCTTTGCTGGCATAACTGCAATTACACCTCTACTCCAATATAACACTTTCCTCGGGAGCCAAAAAATCTTACCGCGTTATAGGTGAAACCACGTTATATTGAACTTGCTTTGATCCACCAGAGTGCGCAGCCCCACCCCCCGAGCACTGCTTTACTGAGTTATAGCTGAATTCGTGTTATATTGGATCGTGTTATATCAGGGTAGAGGTGTACTTCAATGGAGTTGCTCCAGCATAAAATATGACTACATGTCTATCTAGAAGTAGCCATTGGGAGCCATTATGAAGTAGCAGAAAGTTATGGGAAATTGTGTGAATTTCATGGTTCCCACAAGTGTCCCACTGGTAAAGTCACAAGTCCCTTTAAACTATTCCATAAGTTCTCTCTAATTGCAATTGGAACTCACCTTGCAGCTGATTTTCATTGGTGGTGCATAACAATTTTAAAACGGAGTTCACATTTCAAGGAAATGATTTAACATTCAACTCTGGAAATGAGCTGGAACCCAACCTCCAAATCCAAACAGATCCAATTTGGGTAAAGTTTGGACCCAGAATCCAAGCTTGGGCTCATCTCCATTTAGCACAGTGTTTTTTTCCAGCAGGTGACCATAAAATCTCTAGTTGCACATAAATATAACATTTTCAATTCTTTGTGAATTAATGAAGCATGAACAATGATCAGTAAAAAACCACTGCATAATTACAGTTCATTTCGTGAAAAAAAAAAAAATCACTGTGTAGCACAGACTGTAATTTGCTAGGCCCAGAGAATACTAAGTAAGCTTCAATCAAAACCAAAGTAAGTCCTATATCCTCCACTGTCAATATACTCAGTACTGCAAGGTTTCTAGGAATTCTGGTTGAGATTTTTTTCCCACCAGCTTTCTGTACCCATTTGATATTAATCATTCACAATACATTCGTGCTACCATGTTCCAAGTGAGTGGTACGCTATTAAAAAAAAATAGTGACTGATAGACACTCAGGTACCTGAAGATATAGAGCCAAATTCAGATCTTGCATAAGCAACTGCAACTCCTTTGAGGTCAATGGTGTGCAACCTCTTATGCTATCTGGCCCATACACAGGTGAGCCTGAGGCTATTTGTCATTGTTCTGCATACACAAAGCAGAACACTATGCACAAAGCACTCAAAGCAATATCTGCATCCTCCTCTTGGTTGGTTTCTCTTCCTGCTTCATCTTATCCTTGGCATACCCTTCAGCAGGCACCCAGTTTAAATTAAATTCAATTGCCTACAACAACTTCACTGAAAAAACATTTACATTGCAAAGTCAGGCACACAAAAGTTAGGAAATATCACCATTAAGATTGTCTTAAGAGCTGCAATTTCAGGGAGTGTCCTGCTCAACAAAGCACTGGAGCATGCTTAGTGTGGATGGAATTTTCATGGAACATAGCAGCTAAAAATCAAAGTCTCTACTGAGCATGTGTGAACTGTGACTTTTTATAAAAGGTTATAACTTGGCCAAATTTGGGTGGATTTTCCGGGGGATGACAAAAGGTACATCTCAGAAACAAATACCACCCCTCTCCCTGCCAATTTTCGAATCACTGCCCCAACACATTTCAAAAAAGAAAAAAAAAAAGGTCACCAGAACTTTTTAACATGGACCCCCAAAAAATGCATTTTTCACTAGCCTATTTCTCAGGAACACCTTTGGCTGAAACTTTCCCAAAAACAGACTAAGTCAAACACTCAACACAGAAAATTTCAGCCCCAACAGTTAGTTTGCAAAGTTATAAACAACTGAAAATAGGGTTTTATAATGGGACATGTCAGGCAACCTTAATAACAGGTATGCTACCATCTCTGCCTATAGCAAACTTAGATAACTGTTACCAGTAAAAGGGCAGAATTTGATTCTTTTATGCATAATAATAGTACAGTAGAATCTCAGAGTTATGGACACCCTGGGAATAGAGGTTGTCTCTAACTCTGAAATGTCCGTAATACTGAAGAAAATGCAGTTTGGGCTCCACCTCCAGTACCTGACACTCAAGGCCAGGCTCCAGCAGTAGTTCCCCTCCTCAGTGCCAGCAGCTTACTTGCAGGCAGCTTCTTTCCCAGGGTTGGACTGAGTATTTGTAAGCTTGTTCCCCGCATAGCAGAGTGTGTTTGTAAACAGTGTGCCCCGCCCCCACCCTCAGTTGGGAGAAGATGAAAACAGCACACCCTTTTCCAGCCAGGGGTGTGTGTGCATGAAAAAAGCATGTTCCCCTCCTTGCCAGGAGGGAGGGATGAAAACAGCACCTGCAGCTTACTGGAAAGCGGCTGCACTGCTCCTGCTCTCCCAGCTCAGACTGCCTTGGGCTGGCAGTGCCAGTGTCTTCATCTCCTAGCTGTAGGTGGCTGCCCCACGACCGGGGGTGGGGTGGGGACAGGCAGCCCAGATGTGCCTACCTTTCAGATGCAATGCAGGCATAGTATAGTATTTGCTTTCTGGGGGTCAGGGGTCTTTGCTGCTGCCTGATTGCTTGCTTCTGATTCCACGTGGTGTCCAGTTGACCGGTCAGCCTGTAACTCTGGTGTTTGTATTTTTAAGGTTCTACTGTACCTTACTTCACAAATAGTCAATGGAATGGTTCCTGGAATATGGTGCTAGCCATCATGAGTAATGGAATCAGAATCAGCTCCCCCAAACACTTTCTTTCACTATTCAGTTTGCTTAATCTGAGCGTATAAAATTATTTCCAGTATCATTCAGTGACTAGGTTTCAAGTGAAAGCGTCTGACAGAGGATATGAGTATCACCTGGTCAAAAAACAAAAACAGAAAACAAAAAAGCCAAAGACAAAACAGATAGAAAGAACAAATCCTTTGGTCAAGGGATTTGTGCAATAAGCTCTAAAATTGTATACTGACTCAAAATGTTATTTAATCCTGTTTCAAAGGTTCTGCTTCTCAGTCCTTGAAGCTTATGAAAGAAGGTCCTCAAGGGCAGAGCTTCTGTAACCAGACATGTCAGGGACAGAGCTTTTGCAAACACCTCAGAATAGAACAACCATCAGTCACTCATAAGCTCCTATTAACAGACTCTAGTATTCAGGAGTTATTTCAGCCTTCTCCAGGTTCATAGACTCATAGACTCATAAACTTTAGGGTCAGAAGGGACCAATGTGATCATCTAGTTTGACCTCCTGCACAAAGCAGGCCACAGAACCCTACACATCCACTTCTATAACAAACCCCTAACCTACGTCCGAGTTATTGAAGTCTTCAAATTGTGGTTTGAAGACCTCAAGCTGCAGAGAATCCACCAGCAAGTGACCCATGCCCCACACTGCAGAGGAAGGCGAAAAACCTCCAGGGCCTCTGCCAATCTGCCCTGGAGGAAAATGCCTTCCCAAACCCAAATATGGCGATCAGCTAAACCCTGAGCATGTGGGCAAGACTCACCAGCCAGCACTCAGGAAAGAATTCTCTGCAGTAACTCAGTTCCCATCCCACATCCCATCACCGACCACTGGGCATATTTACCTGCTAATAATCAAAGATGAATTAATTGCCAAAATTTGGCTATCCCATCATACCATTCCCTCCATAAATTTATCAAGCTTAGTCTTAAAGCCAGCTATGTCTTTTGCCCTCATTCCCCCCTTGGAAGGTTGTTCCAGAACTTCACTCCTCTAATGGTTAGAAACCTTCGTCTAATTTCAAGTCTAAACTTCCTAGTGTCCAGTCTATACCCATTCGTTCTTGTGTCTACATTGGTACTAAGCTTAAATAATTCCTCTCCCTCCCTAATATTAATCCCTCTGATATATTTATAAAGAACAAGCATATCCCCCCTCAGCCTCCTTTTGGCTAGACTAAACAAGCCAAGCTCTTTGAGTCTCCTTTCATAAGACAGGTTTTCCATTCCTCGGATCATTCTAGTAGCCCTTCTCTGTACCTGTTCCAGTTTGAATTCATCCTTCTTAAACATGGGAGACCAGAATTGCACACAATATTCCAGATGAGGTCTCACCAGTGCCTTGTATAATAGTAATAACACCTCCTTATCTTTACTGGAAATACCTTGCCTAATGCATTCCAAGACCGCATTAGCTTTTTTAAATGGCCATATGACATTGGCAGCTCATACTCATCCTGTGATCAACCAATACTCTGAGGTCCTTCTCCTCCTCTGTTACTTCCAACTGTTGCGTCCCCAGCTTATAACCAAAATTCTTGTTATTAATCCCTAAATGCATGACCTTGCACTTTTCACTATTAAATTTCATCTTATTACTATTACTCCAGTTTACAAGGTCATCCAGATCTTCCTGTATGATAACCCAGTCCTTCTCTGTATTGGCAATACCCCCCAGCTTTGTGTCATCCGCAAACTTTATTACCACATTCCCACTTTTTGTGCCAAGGTCTTTAATAAAAAGATTAAATAAGATTGGTCCCAAAACCGATCCCTGAGGAACTCCACTAGTAACCTCCTTCCAGCCTGACAGTTCACCTTTCAGTATGACCGGTTGTAGTCTCCCCTTTAATCAGTTCCTTATCCACCTTTCAATTTTCATATTGATCCCCGTCTTTTCCAATTTAGCTAATAATTCCCCATGTGGAACCATATCAAATGCCTTACTGAAATTGAGGTAAATTAGATCCACTGCCTTTCCTTTATCTAAAAAATCTGTTACCTTCTCAAAGGAGGAGATCAGGTTGCTTTGGCATGATCCACCTTTTGCAAAACCATGTTTCATTTTGTTCCAATTACCATTGACCTCAATGTCCTTAACTACTTTCTCCTTCAAAAATTTTTCCAAGACCTTGCATACTACAGATGTCAAATTAACAGGCCTATAGTTACTCGGATCACATTTTTCCCTTTTTTAAAAATAGGAACTATGTTAGCAATTCTCCAGGCATATGGTACAACCCCTGAGTTTACTGATTAATTAAAAATTCTTGCTAATGGGCTTTCAATTTCATGTGCCAGTTCCTTTCATATTCTTGGATGAAGATTATCTGGACCCCCCGATTTAGTCCCATTAAGCTGTTTGAGTTTGACTTCTACCTCGGATGTGGTAATATCTACCTCAATATCCTCATTCCCATTTGTCATCCTACCATTATCCCTAAGCTCCTCATTAGCCTCATTAAAGACTGAGGCAAAGTATTTGTTTAGATGTTGGGCCATGCCTAGATTATCCTTAACCTCCACTCCATCCTCAGTGTTTAGCGGTCCCATTTCTTCTTTCTTTGTTTTCTTCTTATTTATATGGCTGTAGAACCTTTTACTGTTGGTTTTAATTCCCTTTGCAAGGTCCAACTCTACATGGCTTTTGGCTTTTCTCATTTTATCCCTACATGATCTGACCTCAATAAGGTAGCTTTCCTTGCTAATTCCTCCCATCTTCTACTCCTTGTAGGCTTTCTGCTTTTTCTTAATCACTTCTCTGAGATGCTTGCTCATCCAGCTTGGTCTACAACTCCTGCCTATGGTTTTTTCCCGCTTTCTTGGGATGCAGGCTTCTGATAGTTTCTGCAGCTGCGACTTAAAGTAATTCCAGGCCTCCTCTGCATTTAGATCCACAAGTTCTTCAGTCCAATCCACTTCCCTAACTAATTTCCTTAATTCTTTAAAGTTAGCCCTTGAGAAGTCAAAAACCCTAGTCCCAGATCTATTTTTGTTTATCCTTCCATCTAGTTTGAACTGAATTAGCTCATGATCACTCGAACCAAGGTTGTCCCCTACAACCATTTCTTCTATGAGGTCCTCACTACTCAACAAAACCAAATCTAAAATGGCATCCCCTCTTGTTGGTTCTTCAACTACTTGGTGAAGAAATCCATCAGCTATCACATCCAGAAAAATCTGAGCCCTATTATTGTTACTAGCCCTTGTCCTCCAGTCTATATCTAGAAAGTTAAAGTCTCACATGATCACACAATTCCAATTAGTGTTTACTTCATTAAAAATATTAAAGAGCTCTCTATCCATATCCAAATTGGATCCCTGCGGTCTGTAGCACACCCCAAGCACTATCTCAGGGGAGGCTCTAGTAGCTTTCTTTCCCAATGTGATTTTTGCCCAGACATACTCTGTCTTATCCTAGGGACCGCAAGGACATGGTGGCTGCTTCCGGGAGCCTGTGGAGCTAGGGCAGGCAGGGAGCCTGCCTTTGCCTCGGGTCCCCACTGAGTCACCAACCGGAGCACCCAGGATCTCTTTTTGATGCCTGGCAATCCGATGTACTTCAGAGGGGGTGTATGGGGCTTAATTAGATGTTTTTAAATAGCATGAACTTCAATAATAGTAGGCATTATCATCATTTGAGTTTCGGTTATGCTTTCCCCTTCCCTTAATTTCTTTTCTTTATTTCCTACATTTCTTGTCTCATCTTTTTTCTTTTCTTTCATCTTCCATATTTACAAATGCCAGGTTCCTATATTTTCCATCATCGCTTGAGCTCTACACCTCTTTCACTCACATTGACTTTTGCATCTCTAGTAGCTGGTAACATCCTCAACACAAGCTCTGCCTTCCCTCCCAAGCTTATTCCAGCCTAATTTTGCTACAGGGTTACACATATAACACCAAACGAGAAGAAAAAGTGTTTAAAAAGGCTGCAAGGTTTTTTCTAAGGCTAATGTCTACGCTACACCAGCTACAGTGGCACAGCTTCACCGCTATAGCACGTCTGGTGAAAACGCACTAGCTGACAGGAGAGAGCTCCCCTGTCAGCTTAACAGCTCCTGCCTCTCTGACGGCTTCTCCCCCCAACATAGCACTGCCCACACCGACACTTATGTCAGTGTGATTTATGGTGCTCCACACCCCTAAGCTACGTAGTTTATACCGAAGTAATTTGTAACGTAGCCATAGCCTAAATAAAAACAATTGCAAACCAGAAAATATCCCTGAGTGTAAGATGAAGAGTCAGGACAGACAGAATAGCCTAGGGAACTTGGAAGCAGCAATAGAAGACAAATGAACTTTATTGTGTGTTCTTCTGTAAGATTAATCACCACGAATTATGGAGAATATCTAGGTACTCACTGTGAAGACGATGTGTTTGCTGACAATCAATAATGTACTGTACCTGTGTTCATAAGTTACAACTTCATTCACTAGAAAGAGCCTGTTGTTTTTCATTCTTCAAATGCTTCATCACGCAGATGACAATACAAAAGGTCTCCAGAATTTGTTATTAAACTGATATTTGCAAATGTCAGTATTTGTAATGGATATGAGCACCTGAGTGCTGAGTTCAGCCATGAAAACAAGTCCAGAGAGAGACTGCAGATAAATAAAACACCATGGGGGACTATCCTCTCCAGGATGTTTGAAAGAAAAGCATGAATTAAGACTGAGAGTCCTATTATGATCCACAGCACTTACACTAATGTACTGAAGTTATGCATCCCAAGACCAGATTCAGCAGTGAGTTTAAAGAAGTCTTAAGAGAGTCTATATGGGTATGACTTATTCTTTCTTCTATCCCCCTTTCCTGTAATGTGTATGTTATACCAATTTAGACTTTGGACTCTTAAATTTACTAAGGGCTTGTCTACACAGCGAATTACTGCAAAGCAAGGCAGAATGTGAATCTACAGTGCACCAGCTTGCAGCACAGTAATTCGCTATGGGGATACTGCCGCAGGACAGTGGACCATTGTATTTTCTGAGATCAGGTCAGAGGCCATAGTTTTGGGTAAAATATATTCAGTTTACTAAGTATGCCTTTAGAAATAATAATGGATGTTATTGAAGCTGTAACAGCAAGTAAAAGGGCTGGAGCATCCATGGAAAAAATTTGCAGGTGTTTAGCAACCAAGCTTCCGTCCCTTCCTCCTCCCCACAGTGCCTCTTGTCTTCCTGTCGTCCTGCTGATCAACTCCTTTTCCCTTCCAGGGGCTCCAGCCCTCCGCAGTCAGCTGTTCTGCGGCACGCAGGAGGCATGGGGAAGGAGGGGGAGAAACGAGGATGGGGCACATTCAGGGAAGGCGGGTGGAAAGAGGCGAGGTGGAGTGGGGACTGGGGAAAAAGCCAGGGTAGGGTGGGGAGTTGGGGGAAAGGAGTGGAGCGAAGCAGGGCCTGGGGCAGAGTGGGAGCAGGAAGAGGTGGGGCTGGGGTGGGGGTTGGAGAAAGGGGTGAAGTGGGAGCCAGGTAGAAAAGAAGTTGGTGCCTATGATATAGGTAAACCACAAACAAACATATCATAGCATCTTAGGGTATTTTTGCAACAAGGTAACCATGGAGCTAATTGCACTGATGTATCAAAACTATTAGGATATCAACTGATATAAGTGAGGCATTAATGGTCGGAAGTTTAACTGTGCTTAGCTGGAATACAGTACTTGGTTAGCTGGAATACCACACATGGACAAGGACCAAATCTTTATCAGACATGGTGCTGGACATGTGTGAGTAGAATGCAAAATGGTGTATAAAAGACAGCTGCAGCTCCAGGTACCAGTGCACTAAGCGTGTGCCCGGGGCAGCGAGCCGCGGGGGGGGGGAGGCCCGCTAGTCCCTGCGAGGACAGCGGTCAGGGAGCCTTCGGCTGCATGCCTGTGGGAGATCCGCCAGTCCTACGGTTTTGGCGGCAATTCAGCAGCGGGTACGCCAAAGGCACGGGACTGGCGGACCTCCCGCAGGCATGACGCTGAATCCGTGTTACCAGCGTACCTCCCGCAGGCACACTGCCAAAAGCCACCTGACTGCTGTGCTTAAGGCAGCAAAATACATAGAGCCACCCCAATAAAAGATATGGTTATCCAGCCTGTTGACATCATGAGACAACCAGGTAGGAAGCCCCTGGACATTATCTCTCTCTTGGGGTGATCTCCACTTACTTTTCCTTCCATCTTTTTTTCTAATGGTCTCCATAAAGATTGTGAGTATACACAATGTAAGACTGTAATTATGAATAATGCAAGAAACCACTTTACCATACTTCTCCTTATACTTATGTATATTGATTTTTCCTATATTTCTCTGCATTAACTAAAGTTCAAAGTTTCTCTGTGCTTCACCCATTTCATATTCTTAATTAACTCCAAGTAGCCTTCTGAAAAAGAACCTGTTTTTCTGACAGGTACTCTTTGCACCCTAAATGAATTCCAGGCTGCAAGTGCCATCATGGACAGGATTGGTGTAGCACATCACAGAGACCCTGTGGTTTCAAAAGTCAAAGGGGGTAAGTTTTTTAAGCTTTCCAAACATAGAAGCTATTTTTCTGTTTTCCTGACTGTGTTCTTTACAAAGCAGTCTCTTTCCACTGCAGTTACTTCTCTTATCTTGCCTGATGGAAAGACACCACTTTCTTTTTATCTTTATTTATTTATTTATTAGCCTCGCTAAGGTGAGATGGTAAGAGGTAACAGTCAGCTGGGATCCTCACATGCGAAAGGTAACAATCATTTTGGAGACTCTCCCCTTTCTGACCACCTCTCCCCACAGCTAAGATGGAAAGGCGTCTCTCACACAGATGGTAACAGTCATTTCAGACTCTCCAATATGTTTCTTATAGAATTCCCATCATGAATCACCAAAGACCTGGGTATAAAGAGACTAGTATATTCACATGTTGTATGAATTAAGGAGGGACGCCTACTACTATTATGAGTAACAAAATGTAAAGCTCTTAAAGGCTCTGCACACAATTCAATGGTTATATGAACTTTGAGTTGGGGTGGTAATAAGGTAGGATTCTTTGAGTTGGATAATAATCATACATATTTATTATATAGCTCAATAATAATTATTAATATGTATTAATTATGTTAAATATTAACCATTAACCACAATACTAAATTATTAATTATATAAGAGAAGGAAACTCTATTTATCAAAAGATAATGAAAACTTACACTTTCCCAAGTCTTAGGGGCTTTTTAGCCATACATTTTGTAATCCATGGAAGAGGGCTGCCAGCTGTAATGGAGGCACAAAGGTTTGAGTAAAACATAAATTACATGGCTTCTAAAATATTCCACTGAAAATCTGTTTATCTTTAATAGTTAAAAGTTAAATAATTGCAAAAGTATTATGCAAGTCATTTATCAAGGAAGTTTAAAATTAAAGACATTAATTGTTGCTGGGCCTTTAATTTGTAATTCCTGTGTAATCTTCAGCCAAAAGCTGGCAGGGAACAGTGAAAAGTTTCTTAAAACTCTTGGGGCAGCAGCCAACATGTTTCTGCATACAAAAGGGAAGTGCCTTTCTATGAAAAAAGAGAAGTGACTTCCCTGGCAGTTCTGTCTGTGGAAAAGGGAAAACAACAAAGCAAACTGCTTTTAAGTTAAATTTGGCTTCATAAATTTAAAAATTGTTGCCCACAAACCCTAATTTATAAAGTTCAGCATCTCTTCAGACAAAGCTATACCTGATGTAAATGCAAAAGGTAAATCAGTAAGTACAGGTGGGGAAAAGGAAACCCTGCTCACTCTTCCACTGACCTGCAAAATACGGCAGAGGAAGGAAATAAGAAAAGAAGCAGAAGTAGAGCCCTTGGGTAAAATTGTAGCATTAAGTATATATATTGTTCTGTTCCTCACACATCGGTATTGGCCAGATTGCCAGCCACCCAACTAGTTGGATTCAAATTTCTTACTATTCATGGAGGTATTCTTAATTTGACTAATCACTTGTCTGTTATAATTGCACCAGCTTGCTGCACAGTAATTTGCTGTATGAACACTGCTGTAGCACAGAGAAAGTCCCCGTGTGTGGCTTTCTGTCGTTCTGCTTGGAAGTGGCAACCTCGTGTGCAGTAGACTCCCACCCTGCCTTGCTGCACAGTAACTTACTGTGCAGACAAGTCCAAAGACTCCCATTCTTCAAGATTCATTTTGACTTTCTGGGAGCCAAATTCAGAAGACATTACATGACATGTGCTACTGATTTCAAATACTGACATCAGGACTCACCCTATTTTACATCTTTAGTTGCTGAAAAGAGGATTCCTAATGCAAAAAACCTAAGAACACTTCCTCCTCGGGAACAGATTTTTGCATTGGAAATCAGTCAAGAGTAATGGTTAAAGATCTTCTCTGCTTATTCGGACGTCCTCTGAAGTGATTTTTCTTTTATTATTTCATAAAATTGATCAGTAAAATATTATTATTCACATTATATATTATGGTAGTTCTCAACATTTTCCATCCAGGACTCCTCTCCCATTAATTTTTGCATGTCAGGCCCCTCCTTGTAACTGGGATCCCCTCTCCCTTAGCAATATGGGGAGATGGGGTAACTGTGATCCTCTGACTCTTGTTCGCAATCCTTGGGGTTCACAAGAATGCCTAATCTAACATAATCATTAAAAACATTTCAAAATATGACAAGGTTGAAAGGCAGTAGCTCTGGATTCCCTTCCCTTTGCTTAGGGAAAGGCTTATAGGAATGGCTGTTGGCCAGGCAAAGGCGTAAGTTATCTATAGAAAGGTAGGGTTCCATACCCATGTGCTCAGGTCTGGGTGTCCCCTGGCTGGGGAATCTTTTTGTCACTGTTGTATTTATAGTAACTTGTTTTGATTTATGCTCAAAGATTTGCTGCTAATGAAGAATCCTACTGAGCATTGCTGGATGTTATTCAGCTAAGTGACACCCTCCCCTACCTCAGTTTACAATGACATGATACTTATTTTGAGGTAGGAAATATGTGAAGTAAAGTATAATGCTCCAACTGAGGCAACGTGAAGGTGGAGCATGGGAGCATCATACTCAGTTATCAGGGAATCTGACATCTGTTAAGTAAATGCATGACTCTTTCAGTAATGCACACCTCATTAGTAAGGTCCTGTAAAGAAATGCAGCATATTTAGACTCCAGTACTGGGAATGATTTTAGGTTAATGGGGTCAGTAATAATGTTCACCTTTCTCAAGAGTGCACACAATACTGTGGGTCAAGGATCAAAAGATGATATGTACTGTCAGCATAAGAAATGACTCTCTTTGGTTATAAGGATTTATCAGCTCACTTTGCATGGCTCTTTGAGTAATGCAAGGTTACTTTTCTATGGACATGAAAATTGTAGGTGACCCTTAGAGTTTTATCTTTTAAATATTTGTTATCTGTTTTTAAAGTAAACTGATCCAATTCTTTGCAATTTTTTTTTTAAATAACTACATAGTGTTTTGGGTCATAACTTACATGAGTGTAAACGAGGGCAGAATTTTTCCCATCATCGTCGTTAAGTTTTATACTCATTTTAAACAATGTGCATATACATTAATGACGTACAGTAGAACCTCAGAGTTATGAACTGACCAGTCAACCACACACCTCATTGGAACTGGAAGTACGCCATTAGGCAGCAGCAGATACACACACTAAATACAGCACAGTCGTGTGTTAAACGTAAACCACTAAAAAAATAAAGGAGGAAATTTAAAAAAAAGATTTGACAAGGTAAGGAAACTGTTTCTGTGCTTGTTTCATTTAAATTAAGATCGTTAAAAGCAGCATTTTTCTTCTGCATAGTCAAGTTTCAAAGCTGTATTCAGTCAAAGTTCAGTTGTAAACTTTTGAAAGAACCATCATAACATTTTTTCAGAGTTACGAACAACCTTCATTCCCAAGGTGTTTGTAACTCTGAGGTTCTACTGTAATTGTTAAAATAAATCATACATTCTAGATATATTTTTCTTAAACACAGTGGGCTAGATCCTAAAAGAGACTACGGCATTGCAATGCCTAACATTTAGATGCCCTGCCGCCCAGTGGAATCTGCAATCTCAAAATAGGTTCTCTATTCAATATACGGGGAGAATTGGGCATCTAAGGAATGAAGAAGGCAAGCAGGAAGCCACATAAACTAGCCACTAGAAAATACCAAGTCCTGCCCCTTTTATGTAGTTAGCTGCCTAACTCTGAGCCAGGCCAATCTTTTCTCATGAAAAAGGAGAGAAAGAGAGAGAGAGAGAGAGAGAGAGAGAGACAACCCATTACAGCCAATACCATAATGGTCAGGGCAGTCACGTGGGAGATGGGAAACCTGTCTTCAGATCCCCTCTCTGCCTGATTTGGAGTAGAAACTGGAGCCCTAGTCTCACACCTCCCTGATGAGTGCCCTAACAACTGCACTGTTGAGCCATTCTCCCTGGTCCAGTGACTATTTATACAGTTTGAGACCCCCCACCTGAGCATACCCAAGAGTTTGGTGTTTTAGGGCACACAGGGGAGACCTGGGTTTGAGTCCCTACTCCAAATCAGGCAGAATGTGTGATTCAAACCTGGGTCTCCCACATCCCAGGTGAGTGTCCCAACTACTTCACTGGTAACTATAATGGGGCACACACAACACTTCCTGAGCTGCTTGCCTCGGCCATCTTTGGTGCAGGTTATGTGTGCTCTGAGCTTGCCCTTCCGTGTCAGGCTCTGCAGGTGAGATAAGCATGGAAACACTTCATCTCAAAATCCTGCCAGGACTTCAGTGTGAGCTAAGGAGCTGAGCAACTTGGCAGCATCAAGACTGAGTTTTTTGGGAGGAGGGGTTGCATACCCATTCACAGAAAATTAGACACCTACAGGGTTAGGTAGCAGCTGAGCAGAGATTTTGAGGCACTCAGTGGTGCCTAAATGTTGGATTTAGGCAACTAAATGGCTTTGTGGATCAAGTCCAGTGTTTACTCCAGAAAGTGGAATTCAGATGCAACTTCCAGTGTCCAGTGAGATCTCTGCTTTTTACAGTTTTAGAATAGGATTTACTGAGACACTTAGTACTACTGTAGGCCAAAGGCTTAATGAGGAGAAATTGTCTTGAGTAAATTGTACTCTCATTTTGCTTATTTTGTTAACACTGAATTAGTAAGAAGAAATTGTTTTAGTTTTATTCTTTGCTTTATGTGTTAATGATTGTTTATTAGAAGAATTGAAGTGCTATGGCTGTAATTCTTTCTTTTGAAATTATTTACTATTTTGTGTGTGAGTGAAGACTATATTGCATGCTAACAGAGGAGAAGAGACAGGAAGCGCCCGTACTCGTGGGCTGGATGGTCGAGAGGGGAGTGGAGAAGTCGAGAAGCACCAACCTTATTATCAGAATCACCCAGATGGCAGATTGGTGACCCTAAAGCAAAGGCATACACCCCAAGGACAAGATACAGAGTGGAGCCAGAGGGATGAGATAAGAAACAGCTGTGGATACTCCCAGTAACAACCCAAAACAATGCTGAGTGGGAGCAAAGTGGACTACCTTGTGATTAACAGCTCCGTTGTGACACAGCAAGGTCCATAGGCTTGTATGGGAATTTATTATTGTTAAGGTTTTTTCCCCCACTTTGAACTTTAGAGTGAAAATGTGGGGGACTTGCATGGACCCTTCTAAGCTTAATTCCTAGCTTAGATCTGGTAACGCTGCCACCAGCCAGAAGTTTGTGTCTGGCACACTTCTGTTCCCCCAAAACCTTCCCTGGGGAACCCAAGACCCAAACCCCTTGGGTCTTAAAACAAGGAGAAATTAACCATCCCCTTCTTTTTCCCCCCAGACTCTCCCCTCCCTGGGTTGCCTTGGGAAGCTTCACACCAATCCAAACTCCTTGGATTTTAAAACAAGGAGGAATTAATCATCCTCCCTCCTTTCCCCCCACCAATCCCTGGTGAGTTTAGACCCAATCCCCTTGGATTCTAAAACAAGGAAAAATCAATTAGGTTCTTAAAAAGAAAGCTTTTAATTAAAGAAAGAAAAGGTAAAATTTATCTCTGTAAAATCAGGATGGAAAATGCTTTACAGGGTACTCAGATTCATATAGACTAGAGGGACTCCCCCCCACAGCCTGAGATTCAAAGTTACAGCGAACAGAGGTAAAAATCCTTCCAGCAAAAAGACACATTTATAAGTTAAGAAAACAAACATAAGACTAATCCGCCTTGCCTGTCTATACTTACAATTTTGAAACATGAAAGACTGATTCAGAAAGATTGGGAAAGTCTGGGTGTACGTCTGGTCACTCTTAGCCCCAAGAGCGAACAACGAACAAAACAAACAACACAAACAAAGACTTCCCTCCACCAAGATTTGGAAGTATCTTGTCCTCCCATTGGTCCTCTGGTCAGGTGTCAGCCAGGTTCACTGAGCTTCTTAACCCTTTACAGGGTAAAGAGACATTAACCCTTAACCATCTGTTTATGACAATTACTATAAAAGAAGGATGTATTGCCTTTGGGACTTTGGGTTCATTCTGCATCAACAAGAGAGCTTTGGATGTGCCCAAGAGAGATCCAGCTTCTCCCTGCCCTCGTGTGCAGTTTCAGCTGGCCACTGGAACTGACTGAGAAACACTAAGGACTGGTAACTATAAGATCCAGCTGCAGAACCTTTTGGGGGGGGTGTGTGTGTGAGAGAGAGAGAATGGAAGCATATGCTGATTTTAATGCTTAAACTGTACTCTCAGTATATGTGGTGTATTGCCTTAACCCCTTGAAAAAGATTCAGTGTGCTTCTTATAAGCATAACATTTTAAACCTGCATGAGCTCATCCTGATGGCCACTCACCAGCTTGTTATACTCGGATTCAACCACTGGATCCCATGTGCTCTTAGATTGGCAGAGACTCAATGTAGTCTAGGCCCTGTCTCTGACTCTGGGTCTTTAGGCACACCATCAGGTCCCAAGACACCTTCCTGAGAGATGGGCACTCTGCAGTCCAACTGTCTACCCCCCAAAACTAGTGCCATCTCTCTCAAGCCTTCCGAGTAGTTATTGCACATTCCCAGATGCTGGGGAATGTCTGAGTTACTATTTCCTCTTTCAGGACTATGGGACACAAACAGATTTTTTAAAGGAATTTCTAATCCAAACACATTTCACTAACCAAAGCACAAGAGCTATATAGATCTATGGAAAATTTAAAAAATTCATGCAACGTCCTGCAGCCCCTCCACAATGGCCTGCCCATTGCAAGTGCCCTCTGCATTTTTTTTCATTCCTTTCCCACTGGGAAGCATGCTCCCAGCTGCAGTGCAGAGGTACCCTTAGAATCCCAGTCCAAGACGGAGGTAAAAACGCATCAGTGAAGGCACAGAGGAGTTTGCAATCAAGATGGCGTTCACAAAACAAAAACGGGAGTTTGTAGTTTGATACAACTGTATCCAGGCAGAGCAATCCATCATTCACATCTAGTATAGTAGATGCTCGGACACCACAATGCCATCTACTATACTAGATGTGAATGATGGATTGCTCTGCCTGGATAAGAAGCTGCAAGCTACAGAACAGGACTATCAGTGATGTGTTCAATCATACAGAGAATGACTGACTCAGCAAATTCTCTTGGTTCCCAGCTTTTTCTTGCATTAACTAGGCTATACTTTCTCCACAACTTTTAACGGTGTTGTGTTTCTCAGTGACTGCTAATTTTCATTTTCATTCCAAGTATGTGAGATGGTGTTGCTTGGCAACACCACTTATGATTTGGTAGTTGTTTGGCCTAGAGTATGCCTCTTCAAAGACACTTTGCATAGAAATATCCTTTCATTACTGTGGGGTGCTATTCAGATTTTCTCCCTAGCCATTTAATTTTGTAAGTGTTCTTTTAAAAGAAACACAATTAAAAGAGATCTGTTTAATTTTAGGCAGTGGGGCTTCCTTATGTAACATGGAGGGAAAAGGTCCTAATAACTCCACAAAGCATTCTGTTTAGCAAAAAGATCAAAGCATATAAAATACCCTCAACTGAGAACCACTTGTGCCTGACTTCTACTTTTGCTATAATTTATCTTTCAACTCCACCACTAATGCTATGATTTCCATAAAGAATGGAGGATTCTCTACGGGCTTGTCTATACATACACTTAGTGTGTGGCAAGATGGAGTGTAAGTCCAACATTCACTAGTCTGCAATGCACTAAGTGGCTGTGTGGCCTCTGATGCTGCTCACTGAAAGTCCCACAATGAGCTTTGATTTGCTCCATTTAGAAACTAGAGAAGACTGGTGGTAAACTCCGTCTAAGGCTAAATACTGGCACTAGACCAATAGTTCACTAGGCAATTTTTATTGCCTGGCATCAGGGTCCATATTTAGTGAGCAGCAGTCTTGTGCAGCATACATTTCGGACCACAGCTTGCCGCAAACTAAGTGTCCTTTTAGACAAGCCCTTAGTCTTCTATCAGCTGATGACAATAAGACCCACTCACTGACTCTTTCTCAACTTGTTGGAAATATCTTTCTGATATTCATGGTTTCAAATATCAATTCAGTACTTTTTCCCTGCCCACTTTAAGGCATTGCCATAAGTGCATATGAATTCTAGGTATTTTGTGAGGTGGAGATATCTTAATTAATAGACCTGCAAAATGACTCATTGAAAGTGACACTAAAGGAAGGTTGCTCTTGAGGCTAAAGGATCAGTCTTGAAGCCCTGGATTCTAACCTCAGTTCCACCATCACTATCCTGTGTGACTTTGGACAAGTCACTTGGAAAGCAATTTCAAATGCTATACGATCCAGGCTTTGGGAAGGCAAGGAAGTACAGAGTATAGAGAAGGATGAAGCTGGAGCTGAGGCATATGCACCTCTGAATTAATTTATAAGCTGATACTCAGTGCCTGCTAATAGTGCAAGGACACATCCCTGGAATATCTCAAGTCACACACCCCCAGCAGCCATCCCCTCCCAGACAACAGTGGCTCCACCTGCAGCTCCCAGATATTCATCCTGTCTCCGCCACTCCCTGCCCAGCGCAGCTCACCAGCTCAGCTATCCTGCAGGCAGGGGACCCACCCACACCATGTGACTGAGCAATCTGGGAAGTAGCATGTGACCCCGCATGCTGCCCCACATATTACCTCTGCTAAGACCTTCTGCTGTCTGCAGGGGATGCCATATCTATGTGTCTGTATGAGAGCAACATTGACAGAAAGCTGGAGAGAGCCTCAGAGGACCTAGAGTTGCCAAATGTTGGGTTTTGACTGGAATGCCCAGTCAAAAAGGGCCCCTAGCAGCTCTGGTCAGCACCACTAACTGGGTTGTTAAAAGTCCATTTGGCAGCGCAGGCAGGTTCCCTAACCTGCTCCATGTGACTCCAGGGAAGCTGCTGGCATCTCCCTCTGGATCCTAGGTGGAGGTGTACAGAGAGACTTTGGCAAACCAGTAAAGTGCCTGAAACCACTATGGCTTATTATTAAAGACAGCCTAGTCAGCAAGCTGTTAAAAGCAAGTTTCAGCTTGACCAAGGCAGGAGGGGAGGGGGGTTTAGGGTGCCACTGAAAGGGCAGCTTGACCCCTCATCCTTCCTGATAAGAATTGGGTTGAAATTGCCGATACATGTGTTTTCAAAGAGTAGGATATGCCCCAGGAATGTCTATTGAGGTCTCAAGGCTGAAAGTTCTGGAAAGACCCACACTTGGTTAATGAATAATCAGAAGGAACCTCTTGCTTGAAACAGCTTACTTAACAAGGTTTCTTTAATTACTAATGTATAAATAAGGGGAAAAAGCTTGAGACAGGTGGAACTTGTTTCACGACTGGCCTCTCCTTCTGGATGCATCTTCTGTTCCCCAGCGGCAGACGGGCTGCCGCTGTATCACTTGAAAGCCACACTCAGCTTTGGTAATTAGCAAGGGTTGGGGGTGTTTTACTAACTTGTTGCGGACTTGCGTAAGTGCTTTAAGTGAAAGCACTCTTGTGTTGTCCTGTTTGTGCCAGTCATCTATCGGTCAGACAGCCGTGTCTCCCTTGATTTATTTCCTGATACCTCCTCGCACAGAGTAAAGTTACCAAGAGCTTTGGGTTGAAAGAACCCCGGGTAACAGAGGGATGGCCACAGGGGTTCTGTGCTCTGCTCCTGCCTCCAGTGCCAGCTCCTTAGCTTACATTGGCCAGTAACTGTGGCCAATGGGAGCTGAGGGGGCAGCACGTGCACAAAGAGCCACGTAGTCACGGCTCCACCTAGGAACTAGAGGGAGATGTCGCTGCTTTCCGAGAGCCTCCTGTGGTAAGTGCTGCCTGGAGCCAGCACTCCCTCCCATGCTCCAACCCCCTGCCCCATCCCTGAGCTCCCTCCTGTACCCCAAACTGCACCCCAGAGCCTGCATTCCCAGCCAGAGCCCTCACACCCCTACACACCCCAACCCCCTGCCCGGATCCCCCTCTGGCACCCCTCATTACTGGCCCCACCCCTGAGCTCACACCCCCAGCCCAGAGCCCTCACCCCTCTCTCACACCCCAAGCCCCAGCCTCAGCCCAGAGACCCATCCCATACCCCAACCCCCTGCCCCATCCCGGAGTCCCCTCCTACACCTCAAACCTCTCATCCCTGGCCCCACCCCAGAGCCACATCCCTAGCTGCAGACCTCACCCCCTCCTGCATTCCAACCCCCTGCCCCAGCCCGGAGCCCTCTCCTGCACCCCATACCCCACATCTCTGGCCCCACCCCAGAGTCCTTAACCCCTCCCACACCCCAAGCCCCTACCCCAGCCCAGAGTCCCTTCCTACACCTCAAACCCCTCATCCCTGCTCTACTCCAGAGCCACATCCACAGCTGGAGCCCTTCCCCCCTCCTTCACCCCAACCCCCTGCCCCAGCCTGGAACCCTCTCCTGCACCCCATAAACCCACATCTCTGGCCCCACCCCAGAGCCCACAGCTCCAGCCAGAGCCCTCACCTGCTCTCACATCCCAATCCCCTTCCCCACCCCGATGAAAATGAGAGAGTGAGAGAGGGTGGGGGAGAACAGGCGACAGAGGGAGTGGGGATGGAGTGAGTGAAGGGCAGGGCCTCAGAGAAGGGGCAGGGCAGGGCAAGCATGTTCAATTTTCTGCAAATAGAAAGTTGGCAACCCTAAGAGGACCAGCAGTCAGCACAGAGCCTGCACATGAGATCCTCTGCATGGATCTCAGAAAACGTGAATGCTTTATTGGCCAAAACCCCTGCTTAGTCCTTGTTCAGGGAGAAAGGAGCATACCCATCCCTTACAGACTAATGCAGTGGAGGGTTTATAAGAGATCTTCTCCCCAGTCCACTCCTATGGCTTTTCCAACAGGAAAGGATGGCCTGGGTTTAGGATAACTTCAAACCATATGGTCTCCTCTTCCTTCTCAATAAAGCTTTGCTAAAACTATTCACTCAGACAAAACAAAAAGGAGAGAGAAAGAAAAATTGATTGTTCCCAATTTACAGTTTTATACAACAAATTCACAGTTTTCAAGAGACATGATTTTCATTCAACCTTGATCATTGTTTACTGAATATTTAGAGTATTTTAAAATTAATTTACATATCCCCTTTTTACTGCATATGCCTGAAAACTATTTTTTCATTCCCTGAACTATGACTAATTCACAGTAACATTGTAAGGACATTGATTTGAATGTCATACTTACACAACCATCTTTTAAATACTCTTAGTGGCAGCTGTAACAACACTAGTCAGAGAAACTAAGACCGTTAGCAATATTACTTTTCTTGAATGGAGAAACTGGACTATGAACATTCATTTGGGGGAAAAAAATGGGACAAAAATCCTCTATAAAGCAATATTTCCTACTAGTTAGCACAGAGACAAATAGCTATGCAGCAAAACCTACTAAAATTAGCAATCAAAGGGATTTCTGGTCTTCTTAGCATTATAAGACACAATACATGGTGATTAATGCATGGGAACGTACATAGGGTCAATTAGCTAGTACAAGTAATTAAAATTAGCAAATCATCATTATACCATTTTCACTGCATTCTATTTTTTTCCTTCCCCTTCTGTCCCTCGTTATCCTTGCCACTTATTCTTCAAAGTGTAAGTTTTTGGAAACTATTAGAATTATTTGTTCTATTATAGATTAATACTTCTCCTCTAGAGGCATAGATGCCAAGATCATTTTCAAATCATATGTCTCCTTCACCATTTATCCTCTCCTGATTAGTCAATAAAAATAAATAGAAACTTTTAGGGCACTTTCACTTCCTCATCTTTTATGAACCTCTCTCTCATGCGGGCAGCACTGTTCATACTCTGATGCTGATTCTGAAGCCCTATTCCCTGATAAAGTACCTAACTATCTGGGGGTGACATTCCTGTGAAGAAGGGACACACAAGGCTTATTGTACCACTTATGTCTCATTTAAGATCAATTTGGTGGACTGAAATGGCTCAAATGCCTCATGCTGAGTTTCTGTATGAAAGGGTAAATTGAGACAGCTGGTCCTTAGTGATCAAATAAGAAAACAGGACTTCAAGCTCAGCATTCCATCAGGGAAGAAAAGGAAAAAATAAAAGAGGGTAAATCTGAAGCGTCTTTTCACTGACATCATCAGGAATGGAAAAATAGTGCTGTTGAATACACTAACATCTCTAGACGTGCTACTGCTGTTTAGCCCAGCTCAGTAGGAGGGTAAATTCAGGCATTAAGAATGAAAAAAGTGATCTTCGTTATAACTTTAAAAGGCTTTTTAAAAATGATAAATGTAAAAAGATGAAATATGTACTAAAAATTGAATGTCTTAATATTTAATACTGTAGACTGTTGTCACTGATTTAGCTTTCAGGGGCCTGGTGCTATCAAAAACCATTCAAAATACTAATTTCATGTTTTGTGTCATTAGACAAATGATGATCTTGTATTAGCTGTGGGTCTCTATCTAATCCTGTACACTATATATTTAATTTAAATCAACTCTGGGTACATCTCTCATTTGGATATAGGTACTTTGGGTATGACCTACTTTTAAATCCTTGTAGGGGCTAAACAAATCTGAACTATTCATCCTTAGTTCACTGCATTATAGTTGATATGCCTGGATGAGTTTAATCTGCCTCTTCTTGATGACAAATGAATGCATCTCCTAAGCCAATGCAAACGGGAGAGGTTCTGATTCATCCGAAGGAAACTCTTACTGAATACCCAAAAGGAATGCATTTTTTCCTGAGAGGTCCTAGAATACTAGAAGGAAAGAGATTGAAAACTTAAGCATAATATTTTGCACTGAATGGCTAAATTAAATTGTGCATTCAGTTTTAGCCACCATTATTATTCTTATCTCTGAGCCTCAAACTTCCACTCAAATTCTTTTATCAAAGGAATTAAACTTCTTTGGTCATATACAAAGTCACTGGACAGCCAACATGAACAGACAACAGTAAACTTTCGTCTTTGATCCTTAGACAAAGTGACATTCTCCCATGGCAAAACATCCCATGAAGAAAGCCAGCCCAAGGCCCTTGCATCACTTGAGATCCTTCAAAATAGGTCTTAAGTTTGACTTAAATGGTGCATGGGCCTCATGGTGGACTCTGTGCTGAGATGAATTTCACCCCCCGATAGTGTGGTACCTCACGGTGAAGAAAGTTATTTCCGTAAGTTTCATTAATAATTATTAACAGTGTTCTGTCATGTAGGTGTCATCCTCTTCTACCTCCCTACAGACTGATCTGGGAAGTGGAGCAGTTGAAATATTTCTTCTGTGATTTTTATAGTGCCTTTCTACTCTGAAAAGTGACTGTAAAAATGGCATCATGAGGGTCTCTGTTTCAGAGACTCCATGTTGAAGTTGCTGACTTTGCAACTTAAAAAATAGTTACTTTAGCTGCCATCTGTGGGTTCAGGGGGGAAAAGAAGCTGTGATATTTGTCAGGATTGTGAAGCATCCTGCTTCATTCTAGTCCTATAAAGAAAATTTCATTTAGGTGAAGTCAAGATGCAGTTTCATACCAGTGGTCTGAGTGCATGTTACCATTCAAGAACAACAGATGTAAAACAAAACAAGTTAGAAAGAAATCCAGGGAGTGCAGTTAAGATTGCACTCTTCAAAAAAGGCCCTAGAGTTCCTTAACTCTGCCCCATAAAGCAGCCACTCTACCATCTTCTTTTGTGCTGCTTTGGCAACACAGAACAGCTATAAACTCAGTTAAGCCAGGTTTGTTCCTATTTTGCATCATCAGAGGCACACAAAGAAGCAAGAGCAAACTAGTGAATTTAGTCCATGAAGTTTGTAGGTGGAGACCTACATATACCACTTGGATAATTCTCTACCATAAGGAATTATACTAGTCAATCCTGTAAGGTATTCAGCACCTCATAGGAGGAGATGAGTGTCCTCAGCACCCAGCAGGTCTAAACCTTCAATGAGGAGTAGGAAGATGACAGCCTTAAGAATGGCATTTCTCTAATCAGGAATATATCTTACATTATCATACTGAAAGCCATAAAGCAGCACAGCCATTGTGTGATTAAGATTAATATACTGGGGTTTGTGGTTACTGATAAAAAACAAACTATGTGCAATGATGGAAAAGTTTCTGATTTTCTTCAGGTGAGTTAAGGTAGCTTGGGAGGAAAATAAATTTTATTTGAGAAGTGCATCATTAGATCTGTATTTCCTGAGTTTCTAACTTTTTTTAAGTTCTTTCTTGAAAGATCCAGTGGATGCAAACTGCCATCACTGCCACCAGCTGAATTTCCATGATCAAGTTTCATTATGAACTTCATGCACTGTTTCAATGTGTAATTTTCACTTTATGACATCCAAAACAGCATATCATCAAAAACAGTATCCAAAGAACTACTGAACGTTCCCTGCTCCCCCAAGCAAGCCGTCACAGTACATTTAATCCCACTGGGGATTAGAACATACTAAAGACTTTGTGATATTAATGTGATACTCCACAATTTGACCAGCATGCTAGTTCCCAGGTTGACAGCCCCATTACCCTCACCCCAAAATGCAGCATGTTCATACTGATATTCATCTGATTACTACCAGCCCAACATTTTCTGCCCATTGGCTCCCAAAGCAAATCTCACTCAATAAATAGCAAGGGGAAAAGATGTTTCTTGCCAGAACTTCTGCATGGACTTAGCAGAAACAGACTCCTGGTGAAAGTTTTCCATACTGTTATTGGGTTTATGGGCCCAGGCACCAGAAATCTTCAGATATAATCCAAGTAAAATATCATTTGAAAATGCTGAAATAGAGCTGTCTGAAATGTCTTGATGGAAGAGAGCCAGGCAGTCAGAGGGCCAGTTAGCCAGGGATTTGGGCAACCTGGGAAGCTGCTGTAGCCCAAAGAGCCTAGCAGCTCAAACAGACAGGTTGCTGAGTAGCCTGGCAACCCAGGGAGCAATCACCCACCAGGTGTCCAGCTTCCTGGGTAGACATTTTTTAAGATTCTATTTCTGTTCTCTCAAAACTATTATTTGAAAATCCATTCTGCGGGAAATTTTTATTTTCTGACTTTTTGTTCTGATGCAGAATGCAAACATTTCAAAAACGTTCAATTTTCTATTTTGATTTCTTTAGAGTTTGTAAAATACTAAATATTTATTATATATTTAAAACATGGATGTAATATAAAATATAACATTTCATATAAATTAAAAGCCGGAATGAAACATTCAAACATTATCAACATGAAAAATGTTGATGTTTCAAATAAAAATATTGTTCTCAGGGAATTTTTTGGCTTTTCCAATTTGGAATGATTTTTCTCTTATTTATATTATTGAAATTTCAGAATTTCCTGGAGAACAGAAATTCTGACTTCCACCCAGTTCTCATTAAAAGCTCTTTCAGGCTGGAAACCAGGGGCACTATCATTGCCCACCTTCCATCAAACTGTGTACACTAAAATCCAACATGGAGCTTGGGCTACTGGGTAAGTTTCAAAGTCATGGGAAGGAGATGGGCAGCACGGATTCTGGTAAACTGGTATATTTGAGGAATAGCTTAAAAAAAACCCCTTCTTTACCACACAGAGAAGAAAAAAAATACGCAATTTTTTTCTTTCCCCTTCCCCGTTGCAGGTCACCTTTAAGTAGCTAGAGCTTTTCAAGAAAGATGTCTAAAATGCCTACCAGATAAAACAATGGTTCAATGCCTTCTTCTTCTGCTTGTTTTTACTGTAGAAATATACAAATTTATAGATTCCAAGGCCAGAAGGGATCACTGTGATCATCTATGCTGACCTCCTGTATAACAAGGGCCATAGACCTTCCTCAAAATAATTCCTTTTGAACTAGAGCATATTTTTAAAAAATGCAAGTGATGGAGAATCCACTACAATCCTTGGTAAATTGTTCAAATGGTGAATTACCCTCACTGTTAAAAATATGCACCTTATTTCCAGTCTGAATTTGTCTAGATTCAGCTTTCATTATTAGGAGCATCAAGTCTGATCTTTGCTGGGGGGACTTACTGGAGGTCTCAGCAACATGGACTGTGAATTTCTTAAACCTTAATTGAAGGGCCAGGTATATTGAATATTAGACACATCTTTTCTCCCAAATGTTTCTTGGTCATGTAAATTACTGCATTAAGGAAAAGCAAAGATTTAAGCATAAATAAAAAAAACTTTGCTTCTAATTTATTCTAGTTTCACTCCCTTGTTACTTGTGATGTTATAATCCTACTAGTTCTCAAATCACCAGTGTGTCTTCCAATATAGAAAAGACCAGAATTTCTAAAACAAAAATAAACACCATCACCACCAACAATAATAAAAATGAAAAACATGAAAAAAAACTAACACACAAAATAAAACTTAAAAATTACTTTTTTTAAAAAAACACAAGCTTTCTGGCTGTTCAACTCCTTTTTCAAAACAAGGTTGACCAAAATCTCATTGAGGAGCTTAGAACCTTCTCCTAACTAGTGTCTCCATAGACTGACTAGATAACCAAATTACTACTGAAGGAATGATGGGTCTATACTAACCTCCCATGTCCCAACCTGATCCAGAGCAGGGACTTGAATAAGCTTAAGTCTTCTGCATCCCAAGTGGGTACTGTAACAACTGGACTATCGAATCTCTCCTGCCCATACCCTCCAGAGCTGTTCCTCTTCATATAAATAATTAAATATTCATTAGGCCCAAGAGAGAGAAGCACATATCAGGGTACCCCTCAGCAAAATTTAGCTATAAACTAAACATCATATTGCAATTATTAATGGTTTCTGTGGCACCCTTTTGCACAAGATAAACTAGGGAAATTCTGCAGTCTCTCTTCTAATTGTTTAATTCATAAGAACAAGATTCCATGACTACACGTTTAGAAAATTCTGATGCATCACAGAACTCCCCCCCCTACACACACATACACTTTCTGTCATTCCAATGGAATAATAACACAATGAAAATGTGTCAAGATGATGTATTGTGGCTTCCAGAACTTCGTGAGACAAATAGATCTATTAACCCAATAATGCCCGTTCTGTCCCCCACGACATCCTCTGAAATGATCTAGCATCAAGCAAAAATAACCTTGTTTTATGGATAAAGCATGACTTTGCTCAATAGGAGTTTACCTTTTCCCTTGTGAATTCTTCACATACAGCTGTCTTCTCTAAACAATGGGATTGAATGATTTGTTCATCTCTAATACCCAAAATATCACGGTTCTGACTCTCCACTGCCTGGTATCTTGTGTTGTCATTTACATCTGTACAAAATGAACTCAAAACACTGCATTCTGATTGAGTAGCATTTTTCACTCACTTTGCACACGTGTAAACCACTACAAAAAGCAATGAAGAATCAGAATTTGCGATGCATTATGTAGTGATGCCCTATGCTTCTGTTCTTCCTACTCCCAAAAGGAACAGGCTGAACAAGAATTAACCCTTGCCTTGCTTAAGTATTAGAAACTGTCCTCATGCCTGAGCCAAGAGTTCATTTAACAGTCCCTAGCAGCACTTGAACTCCCCACCTTCCAGAAACATCACTGCATCCCACCCCACTCTATAGGCACTCTATGACCTGGCCTATACTGCAAAGGCTGGGCAGGGCAAGGCAAGACAGATAACATCAACCTAGTTGTGCATGTCTCTACACTTACATTTATTTCCCATCGATGTAAGAGTCACGTTACAACAACATAGTAACAAGACCTCCCCAAAGGGCATGGAGTTACGGTCAATGTACTTAGATGACCGCAGTGTGAGTGCAGACACTGCTATACTTATGTCAACTCTAACAATCCTCCAGCAGCTGTCTCACAGTGCCCCACACTGACTTTTCTGGTCACCATGGTGAACTCCACTGCCCAGAAGTAAAGCTCCCCATTCCCTTTAAAGCCCTGTGAATTTTTGAAATTCCTTTTCCTGAATACCTTGTTTGGCGAGCACACCTAGCAGCTCTCTATTGTTGAGTGCAACTGCCCAGCTGACCATGCCAGCTATATGCTTCAGATCCACTCCTGCCTGGAGTAGACAAGAGATGTTGGATCTTCAGGGCCTGTGGGAAGGAGAGGCTGTGAAGGAACAGCTCCAAACTAGCCATAGAAACATAGATATCTACGAGCAGATTGCTCAGGGGATGCAAGAGAAGGGGTACGACAGGGACCAGCAGCAGTGCCACTTGAAAGCCAAGGAGCTGCTGCAGGCATACCAGTAAGCCAGAGACGTCAACAATCAATCCAGTGCAGAGCTGCACACCTGCTGCTTTTACAAAGGGCTACATGCCATACTTGGTAGAGACCACCACCACTACTCCTGCCCCATATCACTGTGGATACTTGTGAGGATCCCGAGTCACAGGCCCTTGCCAGAAACAGAGGAGGCGGTGGTGGATGAGGAAGAGTATGGGGGATCCAGATGTGCAGTGAGCCAGAACCTGTTTTTGACTCCACTGTAGTCCCGCCAGTTCCGACAACTGAGCATGGGCAAAGCCAATGCAGGGGAAAGAACTTTGGATAAGCGTATAGATACATTTTCAGTTATTGTGATTTCCCTCCCCTCCTCTCCCAAAGTAGCAGGACACATCTTTGACTTTTTATTAATTTGCTCAGGCTTGAAGAAGTAGAGGTACAACCAAGAGAGGGAGTGTTATCATCTACTTTTCATTAAGAAGTGGGGGCATGCAGAGCCATTTGTTTATCTACGTAGGGATATCCCTTGAATCCTCCTGAGAGATCTTGATTAAACTTTCCAGGAGGTCCTCTGCTGAAAGTTTCTAAGGAGGACTGCCTTATTCCTTCCTCTGTGGTAGAACATTTCCCACGACACTCAGCAGACATCATTGCAGTACACAGTCTAGCAGCATATGGACCCAGGAAGTTTTGGGATGGCAGCAGCAGCTGTGCCCTCTCTGGCTTTGTTACCCTCAGGAGTGCGATATCAGCTAAAATCACCACTGCCTGTGGAAAATGGTGCTAGTATTTAGTGATACTGACCCATCCTATACTACTAGCAATTCCCTCCTCGTTTTCCCAACCATCAGCAAGCCATATTCACCATGGTTGGTGCTGTGGGTAGCGCTGTGTATAGGCAGTCCTAAGCAGAAGTGACAAAGTATTCTTTCAAGCTTTAGGAGAGCAAGTTCAGCATCTTAATTTTTACTTTCAATAGTGAATATGCTGGCAATGGTACCTCTGTGTGTTTTATCTTCAGCTGCTGACATTGCAGTCTTCAAGGTCTTCCCGTCACACCCATGGAATGCCTGAACAAGATGAGGAGGAGAAAGATGACTTGGGATGACATATTCAATAAGACCCTACAAGCCAGATCTGCATCAGACTGTGAGCACAGGGTCTGGAGGATGAATGTTGCGGACAGCCTGGAGAAGAAAAGATTGAAGAGGAGAAAGGTCCAGGAGTCCGAGCAGGAAAAGGAGAGGGAGATGCACCAGGACACAATGGGGGTTCTCCAGCAGCAAATATAGATGCTGCAGACTCTGGTGAACCTGAAGGTTCAAGAATCCCAGGATCACCTCCTTCACCTGCCCATTGAGACCTCCATATTTGGACCCCCCCCCCAACAGTCCATGTGACATCAAAGGTTACTGCACTACCCCTACTACTCTACCCAGGGACATTAAAGACAATCACTGCTTCACATACACCAACTTTTGCTTTCATACGTCAGTGTATGTGTAGCTGAAATGGACTTGAACATTCTTTCCACTTCAAGAGTTCTTTTTTCTTAAATTTCTTAAGTTTTATTAAGTTCTTAATATCTTTTTTAAAAAATGTGCAGGGTTTTTTGCAATGATTTTGTTGCAGATTAAAATTTTATTATTTTGAACAGAATTCATCTTTATTAGTTCACAACACACGCTGCCACTTTGTTTCACATCTATTATGCAGGACATGGCAGGAAGCTATAACAATTGGGATATTTTTCTCACTGAGGTCCAATCTTGTGAGTAACAACCAGCATCCCTTCATATGAACAAAGCATATTCAGGTATAATTCTGCAACTACTGAACTAGTAGTTAAATCTCTCTCTTTGGTGCTGTCAAGGTGGCTGGTGTATAGCTTCATGGGTCAAGGGAGCAAGGGGTAGGCTGGGTCACCCAGGATCACTACTGACATTACAATATTCCCAATGGTAAACTGCAAGTCAGGAAAGAAAATCCCTGCTTGCAGCTTTCTGAAGAGTCCTGTTCTTTACAATGCGAGCATGATGCACCTTCCCTGACCAGCCCTCACTGATGCTGGTGAAGCATCCCCAGCAATCCACCAATGCTTTTGTAACCATAGAAAAGTTGCCCTTTGTGTCTATGTACTTAGTGAAAGGGTCGTCTGGTACCAAAATAGGGATACACGTGCTGTCTATTGCTCCACCACAGTTCCAGAACCCCTTAGCTGCAAATCCATCGAGTATGTCCTGCATGTTGCCAAGAGTCACAGTCCTGCCTAGCAGGAGGTAATTAATGGCCCTGCACACTTGCATCACAAGGGCCCCTGCGGTGGATTTCCTGACTTCAAATTGATTCCCAACTTACTGGCATTGAAAGTTTCCATAGTGCAATTACAACTCACTTCTCCACGGTCAGTGCAGCTCCCATTTTAGTGTCCCTGTGCTGGAGGGCTTGGGCGAGCTCAGCGCACAGATCTAGAAATGTGGCCTTGCGTATCTGAAAGTTCTGCAGTCACTGCTCACCATCCCAAACCTGCATTATGATGTGATGCCACCTGTTAGCGCTTGTTTCTGAGACCCAGAAGTGGTGCTCCACCATCTTCTCTGACCACTGCTAACAACCTTGAACTAGTTCCTGCTGTCTCCCACAGCAACTTGTACTCAAAGGAATTGTCATGTTCCCCACTCATTTGGTTCTCTCTGTGGCTCTGCAATTGCTCCAGGAGTGTGTGGTCTGCACTTGCAATGCTCATGACAATAGCGCAGAGCTATGTAGGCTCCACTCTTCTCTCATAGATGGTGGACAGCAAGGAGGAATTTTGAAAAAAGGGTGTGAAATTATTGGATACAGAAAACATTGCAGACTGGGAATTTGACCCCTTGCTCCCAGTCATTCCTCGTTTTGGCCCATCATGCTGTGCCAAAACTTCCCAAAAGACAGGGTGCTGTACCTTGGTGAGTTGCACATAGGATACCTACCCATAGTATACTGCACTCTGCATCAGTACAAGTACTCCTAGCGCGTACATGCACTGCTGTGACAAGGAGCCAAGTATACACACGTACAACCAATGCTCTAACTGCGGCAGCTGTATTATGATGTAATTTAAATGGACATAAATTTGTGGTATAGACATGGCCTATGGCTTTCCTGAGGCTAGACTCCATGAGCTTAAACCAGCTTTGCACAGTCCACCAGAACCAAGGCCATATTGGTTTAATACCTGGGAACTTTTCATATACTATGATGATGAGGGCCATATAAATAGATAGATGGTCTAAGTGCTTCTAGGCTTAAAAATATATGGCAATATTTAGTTGTTCAATATTTCACATGAACTGGTTTCAGACATTTTCTGTATTCAGTTGCAATATTTCTGGTAAGGACTATTAGATTCCTCTTTTTCTCTTCTGTCATCTTTCCCCAACAGGGAGGAAACTGAAAAACATAGCTCAGCAATGACAGGAAAACTGAAGCAACGAGATGTGCTTGCTAGAGCATGCAAACCAAGACTCAGAAACAGCCAGTACACACCTAGAAGCTGTATTGATACTTCTCTGAGCCTACAGTCTTGATCTGCAACTGTTTTTTTGAAAGTCAATTTCTAGCTATTATGTTTGTGAAGAAAAACTCAGAAATGTGAACCAAGTATAATCTATGTGTGTGTGAGAGTTTGCAAGGAGCCTGGAACCATAGCATTATGTGATGCAAACTGCCTCATCCATCATCAGATGCCCAAAGATAATTTGAATGTCAGTATTGATTCCTGTTTCATTCCTCATACAAGAAAGGAGAGGGAGGGTCATGGAGCTGCACAGTTTACTGAGTGTGACATCTCATTTTTTATGTCACCAGTGGATGCTATGTGGGAAATGCTGCCATTTATTTTCCCCCACTAAGGAAGGAGCCAAGCCGAAAAAGCCTAGCAGAACCCATGGGCATATTCAAGCCCTGTCAATGCCCAAGAAGCCCCACGAGCTGTACAATCATTTTTACGTCTGCACATCTATCGGGTGGACCTTATTTTGTGGGTGGAGGTTGGAAGATCACCCAATCTTTTTTCCCCACCAGTCTGATCTACTGTGCAAAACTATTTTGTTGTTGTAAACCTGAAAGGAAGTAATCTTACGTATAGTACTCTGTTGTCCTCTGTCTTGATATAGCTCAAATATGTTAGTTCCTTAAAACACCACTTCATACTAATAAAAAGTGTTTGACAGCCTGAGAAAACAAGCGTCTCCTTTTTGTCCACACAAAAAGTAACCCCCCCCCAAAAAAACCCAAGAATGGGTAATACAAAAGTTTCACAGCCAGCCAATTAAAGTTTATTCTATTATTTATTTTACAACATTTACAAGTGTATAAGGCACTTTACAGGAAACACAGAGAATGGGTGTATTCTAAATGATAGGCTTGGCAGACAGTTAAAGATAAAACACACATTAGCAAGAAGATGAATGATGAAAGACCAGGGGTCTAGCAATCAACTTCCATGGTTACTAGACTTAGCCACACCTCTAATTTAAAATGTTTCTGTAGTGGCTGCTGTTTTTAAGGGTAAATGTACTTGTTTATTTATGATGCCAGAATGGTGGTTTAGAAGTGAACTGGATGAACCAAAAGATATTGAAAAAGCTTTCCAAACATAAGTGACAGCATGGAAGAAGGCACAGAGGCATTAGTGAGAGGAGAATGTAAGGAGGATGTTGAAAGTAGCATCATAGGGTAGACTGGAGGAGGCAAGGAGAGAACAGAAAAGAAGATCAGAGATGTAGCCAGAAGCTGAGTGATGCAGGGCCTTGAAAGCAAGAACAAAAAGTTGAAACCTGAGGTGCGCAAAGTGGGGAGTCACAGAAGTAACTCAAAGAAGGGGGTGCTCTGATAAAAACGTAGTATTGGGTGAGAAAGATGAATCTGGCAGCAGCATTTTGGATGGACTAGAAGGGAGAGATATTAGTAATAAAAAGACAAGAAAGGAGGAAATTACAGTAGTCAAGAAAGGATGAGATTAGATCTTGGGTGACTGAATTGGCCATCAGGATGGAACAGAAGGTAAAGGCCTTTTGAAATGAAGTGAGGAAAAAGATGAAAAATGTAACCACAGCATGGATATAGGATGTGGAAGAAGCAGAGGTTGAAGATGAGCTGCAGTTTGTGACCTAACAATTCTGCTTATTTTAATAGAGACTTTACAAAAGAAACACACACACACCCCTTTATAAATATGCTATTAAAGACCTGATTTTCAGAGGATGGATGGTTGGCACTTTCTGAAAAATCAAGCACCTTTAAAACGAATACTCAAAATAAGCAGCCATTTGAAAACCTTGACCTCAATCTATCAAATCAAGGGCCAATATATCAACATATACAATATATCAACATTAGTCAGAATTCTACCAGGGAGAAAGGGGACAACTTTTGAAAGAAGAAATATTTGGTAGCTCGGATCTATCAATGTGCTATCATTAGTCAAATCACTCTCATTAATGATATTTACAGTTAACCTTTAAGCTGTCAAGCTGTCAGCTTTAAGGAATGTAGCAGAATGATGTCACCAGTAGCCTACAGATACCTGAGGGTTAAAACAGTCACTTGCAATAAGCTGAAAATGTGATTTATTGGAGTACCACAAATATACCCAAAAGGAAGAGCAATCTGACTGAAAAGAAGGAAGAGAATAAAAGGCAGCCAGTTGGTCTGTGGTTACACAGACCACTAATAGGAGCTCACAGCATTTCCAGAGAAGACAACTCATTCCTTCATCAGTGTTTGACACAATACAGGCCAGCTCACTCACTTGTTCAAAAAAAATTGAGTACCAAGTTCTCTGAACCATGAAATAAATAACATTTCTGTTCTCAGAGACTAGAATACAGCAGTACACAGACACTATAATTATAGAGGTTAACTAGGTTCTATTTTATTTTGGATCATAATAGAAAAAAGTGACATGCTTTGCTAATTTCAGCAGTATGACTATCACCACAACTTTATACGCTTATCTAGAATGGCATTTATGTCTACATATCCATTAGATAACCTGATTTTTTTTTAGGGGTTTTATACTTGCACTTAAATATTCCCACCCAACTAAGAGCCTGATCGACTTCTTTGGACTTTGGATCAGGTCCTAAAATTGCACTTAAGTGGTCTCCACTTGTAAGCAAAGTTTTGTTTATTTTTGTTTTAAAATATGTCTCAGACACATTTTAACTGGAGGGAAGATGGGTATTTATGGGTTTTGCACACATCTTTACACCATTAAATAATACCTCTATTTAAAAAATACAAGTTAGTAGCGAGATTAGTTCACAGGACAGTGCTTTAAAAAACAAACAAACTAGCCAAGATATTTATATTTAAAATGTAGCTACTGATAGTGACAGGACTCTTCCTTCTGACTCATACACTAACATGTTGCCAGCGGCATTGCAGATGCAAGGTGAAGGCATAATTACTGTAGTTGAGATCTCTGACCATTTGTGGTTATTAGAGCCCCCCTGTAACTTCCTGTAAGGGCAGAAGCGTTAACCTCATTGTCTTCTAGACATAATTGCATTCTGCCTATTTCAATTTCCCTGTGCGTTTTTAACTGCATATAGTATTCTTTACCTCCTGAGCGGAACTTGTGTGTGACTAGCAGAGAATAACATTATACAATTAGTACTCACATGACAAAGTACAGATACAACACATAGATAGCCAGATTCTTTCTGTCCTTTACATGAATGGCCAGAGTGGAAGTATGCTTGGTTTACATCAGGGTCTGGGGCATTCTACACTCCAAAAAGGGTAGGGAGAAGGCCAAGTGAAATCAGCATGCTGTATATGGGGGAATAAACTGCTCCCCAAACAGATTTACTAGGTCTTGTACTTCCCACACTCACCAAGCTGCCCTCAGAGACATTCTCCCCCAAAGCAGAATGCCTCCTTCATGCTCTTTCTGGACATTGGTCCTTGCCATGGGCTGAGCCTTAAGGGCATAGGGTAAAATTTTCTAAAGCTCCTGTCATAGTATAATTCCCCACTCTGAACCTTAGCGTCCAAAAGATGGGGTACCAGCATGAATTCCTCTAAGCTCAGTTACCAGCTTAGTACTTGTAGCGCTGCCACCAACCAGGAATTCCAGTGCCTGGTATACTCTGGTCCCCCCAAAACCTTGCCCGGGGACCCCCAAGACCCAGACCCTCTAGATCTTAACACAAGGAAAGTAAACCCTTTCCCTCTCCGTTGCCTCTCCCAGACTTCCCCTCCCTGGGTTACCCTGGAAGATCACTGTGATTCAAACTTCTTGAATCTTAAAACAGAGAGGAAAATTCACCTTCCCTCCTCCTCCTCTCTCCCCCTCCCAGACTCTCCCTGAGAGAGAAAATAATCCTAACACAGAGAGAAAATTAACCTCTCTCTCCCCCTTCCCTCCATTCTCCCCACCAATTCCCTGGTGGATCCAGACCTAGTCCCCTGGGGTCTCACCAGAATAAAAAAACAATCAGGTTCTTAAACAAGAAAAGCTTTTAATTAAAGAAAGAAAAACAGTAAAAATTATCTTTGTAAATTTAAGATGGAATATGTTACAGGGTCTTTCAGCTATAGACACTGGGAATACCCTCCCAGCCTAAGTATACAAGTACAAATTAAAATCCTTTCAGCAAAATACACATTTGAACTCCTTCCGGCCAAATACACATTTGAACTCCTCCCAGCCCAATACACATTTGCAAATAAAGAAAACAAACATAAGCCTAACTCGCCTTATCACCTAGTACTTACTATTTTGAATCTATAAGAACCTGTATCAGGGAAATTGGAGAGAAACCTGGTTGCACGTCTGGTCACTCTCAGAACCCAGAGAGAACAACCACCAAAAACTAACAGCACACATAAAAACTTCCCTCCCTCAAGATTTGAAGGTATCCTGTCCCCTGATTGGTCCTCTGGTCAGGTGACAGCCAGGCTCACTGATCTTGTTAACCCTTTACAGGCAAAAGAGACATGAAGTACTTCTGTTCTATTAACTCTTAACTATCCGTTTATGACAGCTCCCAAAGGCTAGATCTACCCCCCAGCGTAGACAGTGCTAGGTTGATGGAAGAATTCTTCCATCAGTCTAGCCACTGCTTCTCAAGGAAGTGGATTGACTGCACCTCCCATCACTTGCAGTGAGCATCTACACTTAAGCACCACAGTGGTGCAGTTGCAGTGCTATGCTGCTGTAGCATTGTACTTCTGTAGCATTTCAAGTATAGACAAGCCCCAAGTTCTGTTAACTTCCAATGAGATTTAGGCTGCTAAGTGCTTACATCACTTTTGAAAATGGATTAATTAGTAAATTACTTAGACACTTTTGAAAAGTTTACCTCTGATCTAGCTTAGTGTCTACATAGCCTTTTCAGACACTTCTCTTGCCTTTTGGTTACCACTATCACTCTCTAGACTGGAGTGGTGCTGACCCTCCTTCCTCTGTCTCAGTAACTCAGTAGCTTAACTGCCTCCAGATGGGAAGACAGGTTGGTATGTAATACAGCCTTCCAGCCTGCCACAGGCAATATTTCTCCCAATGGGAGAGTCAGATTCAATCCAGATGCAATGGAATCAAAGGGGATGAGCAATATGTCTGTGTTGGTTAAAACAGCATTTGGTAAACTGCATGAAAACATTCCAGGTTTTAATAATTTCTGAGATAAGTGAAACTCCAACATATCAGTCAACCTAAACAAACAAATTGTCCCAGCTGCAGATGTCAGAAATATCTCCCCATATTTCGTATTAATATGGGGGCATAGAAAATGGAAATGATCACCTGAGGACACATCCTGGAAAGAAAAACTTGTGGCTCCCAGTGACATACAGGAGGAGACATTCAGTGTGCTGCAGGGGATTTAGCTGAAGCATTCCCTTTAATGCTAATAGAAGCACATGGATGGATCTGCACTCATTGAACTGAATACTTGCCCCCTTGTGTCCAATGTTATACTAAACACAAGCAGCTTGGTTCTGAACATGCTAGAGGCAGGGATGAAAACGGTTAACTGCAGAATTAGGTTCTAGTTGACACAAATTAAGGATTGAGGTAAAAATCTCCTTTTAAGAATACTGAGAGTCTGAAAGATGTGGGCCTACTTTACTGCACGGAAGCTCTCTCTGCTAATGTCTAATGTGAACCTAGTTCAAATCAACCTGTAACTTCATTATCAATGCAAATGAGACCCCTTAAGGGCACAAACATGTGTGATAAACCTTTCTGTCAGAAAAATAAATACTCCTGTCTGTAGAGCTTTTAAACAAATTACCAACCAACCTGAATACAAAGCATAAACTAAGCCATTGTACTGTAAAGACCTTGTGGTTTTCTGCTACTCTTGAAGTTTTTTGTGTTCTGACATATTAAACAAAATGTAAAGTAACAAATATCCCAGCCTCCCTACCCCCATTCATTCAGCTGGAGTTTGCCTTTGTCTAGTCTGAGTGTAGGAATCCTAGATTAAATCTTGTCTCCATTGAAGTTAAGAGGCCAGGGTGTCACCCAACTGGCATAGCTCAATGGAAGCCAATGGATCTATGCTGATTTACACCATCCAGGGACCTGGCCCTATACCTGAGCCAGGGATAATGTTAATACACTGTTTAAAATAATTGTTGGATGCTACAGCCTGATTCTTCCACCCCTGTCTCTGGTGAATAATGCCTTACTCCATAAGTAATCCCACTGATATTACTCCAGGCAGGGTGGCAGAAACAGCCCTAAATATGAGATGTAGCTATGAGTATTGCCCATCTCCTCAAGCAAGAGTGTAAACCAAGGCACATTACCTAATTTGTACATACATAATAGGATTTTTCCCTATCAGTTGTAACTAAATTACATTTGGTTGCTACATCATTACATAGAATTGCTGAGATAAATAGCTGAGGGCTTGTCTACATCAGAAAGTTGCAGCGCTGGTGAGGGAGTTACAGTGCTGCAACTTTGAAGGTGTACACATCTGCAGGGCATCACCAGCGCTGCAACTCCCTGTTTGCAGCGCTGGCCATACTCCCGTTTTGTCTCGGGTGTAGAGGATCCAGCGCTGGTGATCCAGCGCTGGTAATCCAATGTAGACACTTACCAGTGCTTTTCTTGACCTCCGTGGAAGGAGGAAGCCTCTGGTAATCAAGCTGGTCTCCTTCCCCGGCTTGCTCTCGCGTTCCCGGAACCCCGAGCAAGCAGGTCTCCTTCCCTGCGGTTTGCAGGGTGGTTCGGGGAACGCGAGAGCAAACCGCGGCGAAGCTGGTCTCCTTTCCCGGTTTGCTCTCTCGTTCCCGGAACCCCGAGCAAGCAGGTCTCCTTCCCTGCGGTTTGCAGGGTGGTTCGGGGAACGCGAGAGCAAACCGCGGCGAAGCTGGTCTCCTTTCCCGGTTTGCTCTCTCGTTTCCGGAACCCCGAGCAAGCAGGTCTCCTTCCCTGCGGTTTGCAGGGTGGTTCGGGGAACGCGAGAGCAAACCGCGGCAAAGCTGGTCTCCTTTCCCGGTTTGCTCTCGCGTTCCCCGAACCCCCCTTGAAGCCGCCCAACAGCGCTGCAGTGTGGCCACATCTAACACCACTTGCAGCGCTGGTTGCTGTAAGTGTGGCCACTCTGCAGCGCTGGCCCTATACAGCTGTACTAATACAGCTGTAACAACCAGCGCTGCAAAATTTTAGATGTAGACATGGCCTGATAGTTTAAAAGATCCTAGTGGAAAAACTACTTACTTTTTAAAGAGTAAGTAGATCACTGAATATTTTGTCAAAAGGACATTCAAGCATACAGCCTTGGCACCACAAAATCCTCTCCAAAGCAATTATCACCAGAGTTTATTTTGTGGATTAACTCCACAGAAAGACATGAGAACTTGGATCACAGTCCCCACTGTTAATGCCTCAATGTTTTTTGCCTCTTCCAAGCAGAAAACTGTTTAAGGCCATTTGTTCTCCAAAAGAGATATCAGCATACATGTGTAGTCCTACCTTGCCCAGCTATCCTGGGTAATCTGGTTCAAGAGAGTTCCATTTCAATGAAAAACAGCAGCAGAAGGCTTGAAAGTGGCTGGCTATTTTCTGGCTAGCTGCAACCATCTCTCATGCAGAGGCTTGTTTTAGGGCTACTAGGTGGAACAGTAATATAAATAAATAATAATTTAAAAAATCAATAATATTAGAGCTTGTCAGAAAAATGGGATCTCTCACACAAAAATCTGTGTGTGAAAAAGCTATAGGGGAAATTCAGCTTTTCCCAAAAATGTGGGAATGTAGGAAAGTATTTTCCCCCATAAAGAGTTTCCACTCACCACAGGTGCACCTTTTTGTGCGAGAGTCTGGGAATTAGCTCTTGCCCTTTCTGTCCCCCCCCCCAACTCAGGGTGTTCCCTCTTCATGACTCAGCCTCAGGTCATTGTGCAGTCCTTCCCTTCTGAGGTAACAGAGCTGCACCCGGACAAGCTGTCCATATGCCATCTCAGATAGTCTTCTGTTCCAATTCTAGGTCCAATATCACTTTCCCACTGGCTGGTAGGGAAACACAGGTGTGCCCCTATTCTGGGCTCCAGCCCAGGGACCTTGTGTCAAGCAATCCAGGTCTGCTCAGTCTTGTACCATGTTGCTGGTTTCCTGGATTCCTTCCTACCTCAGCTCTCTATCTCCTTGCCTATCTCTACTTTGCCACCGAATGTTCCTCTGCTCCCCCTCAGCTACTTCATCCTTCTGGGCTTCTTGCTGAACCACTTAATTCAGGACAGGATCCCAGGGCCTACTCTCTCCCTGGACTTCCTCCTTGTCCCTACCCAACTCTTTTCCAGGGAGTGACTGTAACCCCCTTCCTGGCTTTTATACTCCTAGCCCAGCTTCTCCCTCTGCGGGCTCTCTTTTCTTGTCATTTTATGGCCAGCAGCTTCAGTATGTGATGATATGACCACCACCTACCACAGTTTTAACATAGGCAAAAATCTACATCCTCTCACCCAATTCTGTATCTTTAAAAAAAGCTAAGTAATTCTTTTTTATTGCTACCACACTTTCAAGGTACTCCCTCTAATCCTTTCAGACTATTCTTACACCTTGAGGCATCTCCGGTCTTTATAAAAAATCTATGTAATTCTCCCTGCTTTGCTATAGCACAGTGGGTGTTCAGACTTTTTGGGCTGCGCACCCCTTTCCAAATAATGTAATCTACTGTGTACCCCCATCTGAGAGAGAGTCATAATATACCTATGAAAACAGGGAGGAAAAGGTCTGTAAGGGATAACAATGCGTTTCCACCATTACAGGATTTTTCTCATGTACCTCCTGACAAAAGCTCATGTACCCCTAAGGGGACACATACACCAGTTTGAAAACCATAGCAAATGTTCAACTGTTTCTTGGACTTTGTATATGTCATACAACCAGTACTTGTTTAGTGAAGATAAATTACCATTCAGGTCACAGTGAGCTGTTAGTACTCTAACTACACTTACTTCACTTCTTCTGTCATAGCTATTAAGTGTAACATTATCCTCAAGTTTAGGACATTTAATAGAACCTTGATCCCTTTTTATCTTTGGGACATAGTTATTGCCATTCCTTGTTAAGTGCCTTTGTAACCCACACACCTCTAGGTGTAGTGTTCTGTCCCCTCTAGTGGGACAGATACCACGTGGAGATTAATGAGTTTGCTACAGCCTTAGCTAAGGACCATGTGGCTGTTAGCTCATTCAGTAAAGGCTCATGCATTTAGCTCCAGAGAGCCCAGGTTCAAGAACAATGTTTCATTGATCAAGTTATTCCTGTTTTCTGAAGCTCCCTTTCTAATTGTCATTATACTCGATAAAGAGTCAGATAGGATAGCAGTCATAGTCAAGAGTACATCCCTTATCCAGGTCGCTATCCAGTATGCCCATCAATTCAGCTGTCACAATGGCCACAAAATGGGATAGTCTCATAGATCTCTTAATTCCAGGCTCAGGGATACAAAAAGTCGTTCCCACTTTATCTGTGTTGTCGTCTCTAGAGTCATCAGTATCGATTTGGTAATGCTAACCCCATTTTCCATGTATAAACTCATAAATCTCAGTCATCATATTGGTAGTCCTGCTCTTCCCTTTGTTTTATTGTATAATTCCAAAACCACAAGAGGAGAGACAACTATCCAGCTATGGTTTGCTTTCACATGACTAAAGATTTTTATTTCTTCAGCCTTTCCTTTCCACACAGGTCTTTTACCCATCTTTTGACCTTTTTAGCATGTGGGAATTTGTAGCACCAAGTTACTTCTTGTCTACTTACTTCCCAACAGTTCCTGTGTATTCATTTAATACCCCTATCTTCACTATTTCCATTAGCCTGAGACCAAAAGGTTAAATCTAACAATTTGATCCTTAAATTTATAGGCATTTCCCTGGTTGCTACCTGCAGAATAAACAACTGAATTGTAATACCCGCATCACTTGAAATTTGCGGAGTTTTGGCTTAGAAAGGTTTTAATTTTTTTAGTGTTGATTTAGAAGCTGAATTAAAGGCTTTCATAATCTACAGCTGGTCTTATTAATGGCCTATACAGAATCAACAACGTGTTCTTATCTACACCCCAATTGTTCTCAGCAATACTTCAAGCACATTTATCCTACCTCTACATTTAGTCTTGGTATTATCTGTAAGACCTTTTCAAATTAGTTTGTTATGAAACATAACTCCAAAGAATGTAAAATTTTGAACTACCTGTATTTTTTCTGTATAGAGATATGGGGTCTGTTCTTCCCCAGTCTCCCTTTTTGTGAAGATCATTCTCTTTGTTTTAGCAAGTGAAAACCTAAATCCCAAGTATCACCCCATATTGAAATACCCGTGAGTGCTGCATAGGTTCTCTCCACAGCTCTCTTAAGTCTTTTATGTTTGGGCCATATAGCACAGTCATCCGCAAATGGACTAATCACCTGTCCCTGCCCACTTGCTGTCCAGGAGATCATTAATCATGTTAAACAGGATTGGTCTGATACCACTACCCTCTGGAGTGCCAGCAGTAAGTTTATACCCTGTAAAAGCTTTTTTAACTGGCATGCTGGAGGTACGGGGGGTGCTGGTAAATTAAAAATGCCAGTTAACTCAGAGGGAGGAGTTTGGAGTGCGGGGTGGGGTGCAGAACATGGTCTTTGGGAGGGAGTTTGGGTCTGGGAGGGGGCTTGTGGTAGGGGGTTGGGGCGTGGGAGGGGGCTTGGGCTGCGGGATGGGGAGGTACTCAAATCCATCAGCTCCCCACAAGAGGTTCCCTGTCCCTGCTGCTCCTGGTGGAGGCGCAGCCAGGTAGTGCTTCAACCAGGCAAGCTGCCTCCATCTGCAGGTGCTGCCCCCCACAGCTCCCATTGGCCATGGTTCCCGACCAATGGACCGGGAGCTGTGGAGTCAGCACTCAGGGAGGGGGGACAGAGGCAGCGTGCCTGCAGAAAGTCACCTAGCCACAACTCCGCCAGCAACAGCAGGGACGGGGAGCTGATTGTGAGGAACCACCAGAGGTGAGTGCACCCCCCTCAAACCCCCAAGCTCATCCCACCCCCAAACGTCTGCCCCAAACCACCTCCCAGACCCAAACTCCCTCCCAGAGTGTGCCCCACAGCCCCTCCCATGCCCCCGCCCTCTGCCAGCCCCACCAACCACAGTATAAACCGACTTTCAGTGCAGATTAGAAATGCTGGTTTTTAGAGCTTGCCAGCTGGTGAAGTGTCAGATAAAAGAGCCTTTACTGTAAATATTCAACGAAGCCACCCGCACTCTGATTTGTATGGTTCTATCACTTAAGAAATCTCTTAACCATCAGAACATTATTCCTCTTGTTCCAATTGTGAATAGTTTATACTAAAAGTATTTTTTCCATAGCATGTCATATGCTTTTTTCACTGTCAAAAAACAGAGATGTCAAAAACTCCCTGTTTCTCATGGGTTTTTTGTATTTTGGTTTCTCTTTAACTTACAGTATGATTAATTGTGCATTTTCCTTTCCTGAAACCACTTTGTGAGCAGTTTATAATTTCATTTTTCCAGGTATGTTACTAATCGCTCATTTATCATTCTTTCCATAATTTTGCCCAAACACACTATGGGAGGGCACTAGGTCTATATGCATCAGGTCTTGTGTGCAACTTGCCAAGTTTTCCCTATCAGTATAACCACCACTTGCTTCCATTCTCCCAGTAGTATTCCCTTCCCCCAAATATTATGATGTAATTTCAATAAAACTCTCAAACTCCCTTCTGGTAGGTGCTTAAGCATTGCTTTGCAGATGTCATCTTTACCTGGGGCCATATTTTTATTTTTGTCTATAGCTTAATTGAGTTCCTGTCTGCTGAAATTTTCATTCCATATGTCATCTTTGTATTCTAGCAGCCATGTAAGAGCTCACAATTTTTTTCAGCAAACATTCTTTTTTTGTTTACAAAACTCTTTACTTTCATTTGTATCACTACTAACTTCTTGGAATTCTTTTGCTAAAATATCTGCTTTTCCTAAGTTAAAACTTTCAACTTTGTCATTTACTATAAGACCGAGTATAAATTTGTTTTTACCCTATATCTGATTCATTATTTTCACTTGTTTATATATCTCTGAAACCTTGGGATCTTTGTTTATTTTCCCTCAATACTGTCTTCAACTCTCTTTCTCTGCTTTTTAAAGAATCTTTTGTACCACTGCTTTACACCTTTTATAGTTCATTAAGTCCTTTCTATTGATTATACTTTTGCTTGTTTGTATGCCTTATTTCTTTCTTTACTTGCTGTTTTACAATCTTCATTCCACCAGGGCATTGGTTTCTGAGTTTGTGGCAATTCAATATTTTACATATAGCTAGACTGGCTACTGCTACAACTCCCTTTATAATATTATCATGAAATTCCTCTAGATTATGACTTATACAGTTGGTACTTAGAAACTCTCTACCATTATTTACAAATCCTGAGTTTGCTTTTCCAAGGCTCCAGGTAGGAATTCCTTCAGTGTTTTCAACATTATCTTGGCTTTGATAAATATTTAGCATAAGGAAGCGATAACTTCCCATTCCAACTTCTTGATAGATTTCCCAGTGCATGTACTTGCTATATTGCTTGTTGCAATTCGCAGATCTAAACATGAAAAGGTTCCATCCATCAAATTAAATCTAGTAGGTTTTTCAGTATTGAGCAATACCAGGTTGTGCATATTAGTGAACTGTTCCACGCATTTGCCATTATAATCAATTTTCCTGCTTCCCCCCCAATTCATTATGGCTATTAAGGTCTCCACAAATGATATACGAGCCTTTGACATGCTTAACTAACTCTTCCAATTTCTGATTGTCTGTTTTTTTAAATGAGTTGTAAGCATTATATATTCATATAAAGATTTTTTTTATTCTGCAGATGAATCTCAACGGTATTGTATTCAAAGTACAAGTTCTGTACATCTATGTCAACGTAACTTAGACTTTCCTTTATAAATATATACGCCACTCCCCCCTTCTTATTTTGTTTTTTATCTCTGAATACACCGTATCCTGGAAGTCTAAACATAAGTTCTCTCACTAAGCACATTTCTTGTATACATGTCACGTTTCTATTCCATTTCAAACCCAGTGTTCTTTAATTCCTGACAAGGTCTTATTAAACTATGTGCATTCCAGCAAGAAATCATTAAAACCATGTTGAATAAACTATATTCTCTTCATTGAAAATTGCATGACTGCAGTCTTTCAAGAGTTTGCCTATATTCAAACATTTTTTCGGCCATCTTTATTATAATTTTCAGTCTTTCAGTCATCTTTCCTGTCTCTAAAGTGCAAATAATCACCTCTTTCATAAATGCTATACATTTATCTTTGCCATACTCTGTTCCCTTTTATGACCATGGTTGCTGGAGGGGCCACAGTGAGACTGCTCAGTCAGGGTAAACTGCAAAGAATGGGGCAGATAGTCCCTCAAACTGATGGTTATTCTAATAATTAGACTCACCAAGCCAGCAACAAAATAATTTCTATAATACCTTACTGGTTACCCAGAAGCCATAAACACAGCTCCCTTAATGCAGTCCTGCCTCGGGCTCCCATCCAGACAGCCAAGTCAGATATGGTGAGGATTATTTAACATCTTATTCACCATATATAAAGATCTACTAAGTCCCAAGAATTTGGATATAGTACCCATCAGGTCAATTCATATTTCAAATCTTACCCAAATACACTTTTACAGCCAATTCTTATGAGTTAAACTAGGATTTATTTAAAAAAGGAGAGAGAGAAAGAAAGTTTGTTAAAAATTCATTATACATAAAGAGATGAGTAAAGTTTTTAGGTCAGTTTCATAGTACAGATGGTGAGCTGCTGAGTTGCAAAAAGTTCTTTCAGAATCAATTCCAGATGTTCTAATCCAACAGGCCATCCATGTGCAGGGTCTGTATAAATTCTTCCATGAGAAATAACAGGGTGATCCAGACTAGCACTGGACACCTCAGTCTTGCGACTCAAGCTTCCCCTGGCCAATTTTAAGCAGATCTGAGATAACAGGATTGGGGCCTTAGAGTTCTTTTATAGATCTCTGACAGGCTGCATTAGCCTCTTGACGGTAATCAACACAGCAGGCATTCATTGGATGAAGAATAGGTAATATATATATCATGGCTTTAAAGTCAATTCTATTTCCTATGTATACACAGGTAATTAGTTGCATTGCTTAGCATAAGGCAATTATTCATTCGAGCATTCCATAGGCAGTTTACTACAAACTTCAAAGAGAAATAAAGACAATGATATTATTACACCACATTTCATGTGAACGTCAATATTCCCTTTTGATCTCCGAATCAATATAATATAGTAACAGACAGGAACAGAAGTTTAGTATCTGAAAGCTAATCTGATTAACATCTAACAAGATATAGGTAAACAGAAATACAATCAGTATTTTCTTCCAATTCTCTAACCATGCAAGTTTACATTTCAAAGCTCTAATCCAGTGATTCTCAAATATTTTTTTTCACAGACCACTTGAAAATTGCTGAGGGTCTCAGTGGATCACTTAATGATCTTTCCTAATGTTGTTTGTACCATTAGCTAACTATTGTAAAGCACTTTGGATAAAAGCAGTATATAAAAAAATTGTTAATAATAATTAATGGGTTTTTTGTTCTACAGATAAAAGCACACAATTCATATTTTAATATCAGTAGTCTTACCTTTCTAATGTGATGTTCCCTCTCTCCCCTTCCGTGGCAGACTCCCAGCTGAGGCTGGGAAGGAGGGGGTCTATCCCCTGCCACGGCAGCCCCCAAGCTGGGGCTGAGAAGGAGGTGGTCTCGCCAAGCTAGCAAAAGTCACCTGGAGCTAGTGAAAGTTGCCTCATTCTCTGGCCAGCGCAGCCTTGCACATTCCAAATTCCTCCCACCCTCTCTTCTAACCCCACTGCCCCCTCCCACTTACTTCCTATTCCCCCAAGGTCACCACCTCACCTTACATGTGCATCTTCTCAAGGGTGAGGTGTCATAACATTTTTTTCCAGATTTGGACCTTAGCGTCCAAAATATGGGTGTTAGCATGAAAACCTCCAAGCTTAGTTACCAGCTTGGACCTGGTAAAGCTGCCACCAGCCAGGGATTTATACAGTGCCTAGCTCACTGTGGTCTCCCCAAAACCTTTCCTGGGGGACCCCAAGACTTAGATTCCTTGAGTCTCACAACAAAGGGGAATAAACCATTTCCCTTCCCCCTCCTCCCCTCCAGGTGTTCCCTCCCTGGGTTCCTGGAGAGATATACAGAAGCAAGCTCCGTGAATCTAAACAGAGGGACTCCACCCTCCCTGTTTCCAGTCCTGGAAACACAAGTACCAAGAGAGCTAATCTCTCTTCCCCCCTCACCCAGAGGGTATGCAAAGTCAGGCTTAGTAAATCTAACACAAAGAGCTTTTCCCCCTGACTTCTTCCTCCCACCAATTCCCTGGTGAGCTGCAGACTCAATTCCCTGGAGTTCCCACTAAAGAAAAACTCCAACAGGTCTTAAAAAGAAAGCTTTATAAAAAGAAAGAAAAAATACATAAAAATGGTCTCTCTGTATTAAGGTGACAAATACACAGGGTCAATTGCTTAAGAAAAAAAAAGTGAATAAACAGCCTTATCCAAAAAGAATACAATTCAAAACACTCCAGCAACTACACACATGTAAATACAAAAAAAACAATATAACCCTATTGTCTTACTATCTTTGTACTTACAACTTGGAAACAGAAGATTAGAAAGCCTGGAGACAGGGAAATCACTCTCAGAGCCGAGAGGGCACAGACACGGGACAAAGAACTCAGACCCCAAAACTTCCCTCCACCCAGATTTGAAAAAGTCTTGTTTCCTGATTGGCCCTCTGGTCAGGTGTTTCAGGTTACTCCTTTCCAGGTGAAAGAGACATTAACCCTTAGCTATCTGTTTATGACATGAGGCACCTAATTAGTGGTGTCATGCCTGCTCGGCTCCACTAAATGGGTGGGTGGCCCTTCATTCTCTCATGTGCAGAAACCTAGGTGACAACTTGGAGGGAACTATCCATGGAGCGCCTGAATGGAGCTCACGGACCACAGTTTGAGAACCTCTGCTCTAGTCTATTTAACATGCTTTTGTTGGCTATTTATAGGGAATGGCCCTAATTACCATTTATATACTTTTCTAATATGTCTTTAAAGGTTGAATTTGGGTCATTTAGCCTGCTAGTTGCTTTATCTTCCCTGGCTCAGTGTCATATTCTTATATTATCTTTCCTGACTGAACTGCATGTTGTTATACCAGTAGCTCTTTTCCCTCCCTAGCATTTTCCTCTTTTTCTACATTCAGCTGTGAATATCTTTTGGTAGCTTCTATATAGGATAATTAACAGATAGTTTTAACTTTTTGTATCTCTCTAGCTCATTCTGCTGCCACACGCCCTTAGTATGCTGCACTGTGCTTATCCCTACAATTGCTGCATTTTAATTCTGTTCCTTCCATACAGTTCTCATACAAGTGGCGTTCTCCCCATTTACCACACCCTCATTTCCCCTTCAGACAGCTGCCCCATGCACAAAACTTTAACACGTATAATGTTTCAAAGGAGCTGCGATATATCGTTTAAACCAGGAGAGCTGATATCCTACAAACCCTATCAGGCAGAGTTGCACTTTTAAATGTTATTTGGATGGCTTGTGTTCTCTCTATCTCCTGCTAATCAATCGCTTAACAAACAGCACTTGGTCCTCACCTATACCCCTTTTAATTTCATCCTCAGTCATGCCTAGTGGTACCCTATACATTACCCCTCTTGTTCCAGTCGTAAATGTAGGTAGCTAGCAAAGTATTTTTATTTTCTCTAAAATTGTAGTTTTAAGAAGTTTCTCAGACTGTTCCTTATGTGTACATTCTAGTAACAAATCTCCAGCCTGCATTCTTTTAGATTTAATACATCTCCAATACTTCACCTAATTGTTGAAATCAACTATTTTCAAGGGATTAACATCTGTTATCTTCAGTTAGTGATTTGATAATTATAAGATGTCAATCCTTTTCCTCGTGCTTTTTCCCATCCGTCTGCTCCCTTTTCTTCAAATCCAGACACTTCTATTCTTTTTTTTCTTCTTCCTAATCTGAAGTCATTCCTCACTTCTTCTCCCTCATTTTCCTACATAACTTCCACCCTTTCCCTCTTAGCCTATATTTACAGCTTTGGTCAGCCAGCCACCAGCCCAAGCTGTCCCTGAGTTCCAAGCCCCAGCTCTCAGCCTCTCCTGGACTACACAGCCAGGCTGCAGCCTAGCCAGCAGCTACTCCAGGCCAGGCCAGGCCAGGTCTTGCCGGGCCCAGCCTTGCCCCCCAGCTGGGCTTCATCTGCAGTTAGTGCTTATAAACCCTGACTTCCCTTCAGGTGCACCTTATAAGATTAATTGGTCCTTTCTGGCCCACATTAACCTACTCAGTGGTTGTCTGGATTGACACCCCTTCACACCTCCACCCTTTCTTACTTATCCGTAACTTTTTCTAAAAGGAAAATGAAAGTGGGAGGAACCGCAATCTTTTCACTTTTAAAAGTAGGATTTTCGTATGGGAAAAACTTTTATCAGGAATTTTTTTGAACAGCTTTTATTAATACAAAACCATGCAGGCTGTAGGCAAAGCACTGTGAAAAAAGTGTTCACACTACAGCCACTGAGGGCTGTCAACATGTTTGTGGTATTGTTAAAGGGAACCACATGGCTACTATGTCTGGGAATTTGGCAGTTAACAGACATTCCCAGAAAGCATCTTATAATGGTGCTCATAAGACAGAACCACTGAGCTACTTTTTTTTTTAAACTGTGAGCCATTGACCCTAAAACCAAGAGGAAGGGAATGGTTTTATGCTGGAGGCATATGATTCTTGTGCATGAATAGCTGATTTTTGTCTCTAACATTATCAGTATTAGGCATATTTGCCCAGACTCTGTATACAGTATGAGGGATCCCAGCATTTGAAAATACTCGCAGGAGGGGAAATGGTCACATTAGTCACCGAAAGATGAAATTTTACCCAATTGAAATTGACTGATTATCAGTTGCCCTCATAATCCATGTAGCTGTGAAAGCAACATCAGCCTTCAGAGAATCCACTCTCTTTAGCCTCCCCTGGGCTCCAATTCCTTCATAATTCCCTGTTTCTTAACGAACCTGTCATAAACAGATTAGTAAAAGTTAATAGAACAAAAGTATTTCATATCTCTTTTGCCTGTAAAGGGTTAACAAGATCAGTGAGCCTGGCTGTCACCTGACCAGAGGACCAATCAGGGGACAGGATACTTTCAAATCTTGAAGGGGGGAAGTTTTTGTGTGTGCTGTTAGATTTTGGTTGTTGTTCACTCTGGGGGCTCAGAGGAACCAGACGTGCAAACCGGTTTCTCTCCAATTTCTCCGATACAGGCTCTTATATGTTCAGAATAGTGAGTACTAGGTAGATAAAGTGAGTTAGGCTTATGTTTGTTTTCTTTATTTGCAAATGTGTATTGGGCTGGGAGGAGTTCAAATGTGTATTTGGCTGAAAGGGTTTTAATTTGTACTTGTATACTTAGGCTGGGAGGGTATTTCCAGTGTCTATAGCTGAAAGACCCTGTAACATATTCCATCTTAAATTTACAAAGATAATTTTTACTGTTTTTCTTTCTTTAATTAAAAGCTTTTCTTGTTTAAGAACCTGATTTTTTTTTATTCTGGTGAGACCCCAGGGGACTGGGTCTGGATCCACCAGGGAATTGGTGGGGAGAAAGGAGGGAAGGGGGAGAGAAAGGTTAATTTCTCTCTGTGTTAGGATTACTTTCTCTCTCAGGGAGAGTCTGGGAGGGGGAAAGAGAAGGTGGGGGGAAGGTGAATTTTCCTCTCTGTTTTAAGATTCAAGGAGTTTGAATCACAGTGATCTTCTAGGGTAACCCAGGGAGGGGAAGTCTGGAAGAGGCAACGGTACGGGAAAGGGTTTACTTTCCTTGTGTTAAGATTCAGAGGGTCTGGGTCTTGGGGGTCCCCGGGCAAGTTTTTATGGGGACCAGAGTGTACCAGGCACTGGAATTCCTGGTTGGTGGCAGCGCTACAAGTACTAAGCTGGTAACTGAGCTTAGAGGAATTCATGCTGGTACCCCATCTTTTGGACGCTAAGGTTCAGAGTGGGGAATTATACCATGACAGAACCAACACTGTAAAAACAGTGTTCTTCATTAACCCTTTAAATTGCATGTAAGTAAGCTTTAAGGTGCTTTTTCACTGTTAATGTAAAGCAACTAGACATAGTGTTCCCTTGAGAAATCTCCACTTTGTAAAACTCAAGTCAGCTTAAGTAGGGTTAGTCTGACTCACTGAGAAACTGGCACAGCAACGTTTCCCTTCTTCCTCCCTCAGCCCCAGATATTCAAAATGGTGGCCTTATTGGAAATTGGCTACTTTTAAACATTGACTGACCATTCTGGGAACACAGCTAGCAGAGGACGATTGCTTTGCTTGTCAGCAGATAATAGTCAGGTGATCATCCTTGATTCAGGAATCACTGAAAATCTTAGTATTATCATAGTGTTTCTGAACAGGATCACAGAGGCTGAATTTCCACACATATCAACGCCAGCTTTGCTATCATGAAATATCAGGGTTGGAAGGGACCTCAGGAGATCATCTAGTTCAACCCCCTGCTCAAAGATGAGCATGTCACACACACATGCACGCATGCCACAGGAGGAGGAGGGCAACTGACAGGCCAACCCAGCAGCAGCCATCATAAAAAAACATAGGGGCAGTGCAACAGGGACAGTTTATGGGAGCTGTGTGCACTGGAGAATGGTCTCTCCTTCCAGAGCTGGGTGTGCACACAGGGCCTCAGGGGGCCCCTGGCCAGAGTATCCATTGCCCCCCAGAAGGCTGGCTGGACTGAAGGGGGTGGGTGGAGGCAAGCCCCTGATCCCTCCTGCCCTCACTCTGTCTGCCCCCCCTCTCAGTCATTGCCTGCCTACCCAAAATTAGGGTCAACCCAAATGTCCCATGTTAGCTACACCATTGCCTTGTAAATGGCTGAACATTCCATTTCTTTCCCTACCGAACTTGTCTTTTTCTGTTTGGGAAACAATGACATCCCTCCCACACTCCTAATGTTTCCAGTGGCTCAGGAGCCAACTTGGCTCTGTTTCTTTTATTTGATTGTTCACATAGCAGCCTCTTCAAGGTTATCAGCACAAATTTGGGAAAAGGGGTTTGTCGTTAACATACGCTCTTTTTATGTGCTGGCAGAAGAATACACACAAAAATTGTCCTGGTCCTATCTAAACTATGGCTATTATTATTTGGAAACAGAGAACTCCCTTTATACAAAAAACATTCTCTTTGGTACCCTGAGGACACTTCCTCGACAGATCATTTATGATAGGTCAAATATGGGATCAAAGATGGTTGCCCGTGGTCCTTTAAGTAATGTTCAAAAGCTATGTATCAAAGGAAACATGGTGGGTGTGGACCAGCACAGCACTGCAACCCACAATCAAAGCCCAGTTGTCACAGCAGCTCTAACCGGCTGCAGTGAAGAGAAGCCTCCTGCTGGCCAAATCTGCAAGTGCCATGCCAAGCATTTCAGAGCTGGAAATTGCTCTCCTTCACACATCTCTGGAGGAAAAGCTTTAATATTTCAGCTTTCAGAACTACTTATAAAAATTAAAAAGGAGAGAGTTCCATCACAACAGAAAGAGAGAGGGAGACCTGGAGGCAGAAAGGGAGATCAGGTTAACTGTAAATCTCTTCTTTTCGTTATAAAGTGCTAGCTTCATTAGATAGACCTGGCTAGCAGTATTTAAGTGACTTGAAGCTGTTGCTAATGGGCTAGAGAACAAAACCTCCAACATTAAAAAAGTAGACGTTCAAAATATAAATTGGCTTTTTTTTTTTTGGACCAAGTACACCAGTGTTCGTTATGCCAAATAATTTCTTTTTGAAAAAGGAAGCCAGCCTGTCATTTGTCATCGCAATGATCAGCCTAGGTCAAAAAATGATAAATCCCTACTCTTTGAAACTCTCTCTCATCAGCATAGTTAAAAAAACCTTTAGAGGCTTTATTCCCTGTTGCCTTGCACCACATGTAATTATGCACACCTGGGCAAAATGGTCCAGATTCTCTGGGCTGATGTAGCCACTTTTCATCATACTGCTGACAATCAGGTCCTCAAGTCCTCTTAGCTGGCCCAAGGAGTATCAGCCTCTGTAAAGATAATCCTCTGGTGGTATAGAACCAACATAAGGAATTTTATGTGACTTGATTTTGTGCTGCTGGCATAACAGGGGAAGGAGACATGGATGGAGGACAGGAGTATGGCTGGAACACCCTGCATCTTTACAGTACTCTTTAATGTGTTCAATCCATTTTGGCTGTTTGTAACTTAGCTTAGGTTAGAGCAGTCCTCTGTGGTAAACGGCTTTGCAGGAGTTGCTGTGACATCTGCTAGAGCTTGGGGTCTTGCTGCTGCTTCTGAATGGGAAGGAGGAGTCTATCAGGCAGCCTGATTCAGACGTGCTGAAACTAAGGGTAATGGAGGTGCTGCTGCATGTCTTGGCTTAAAGTGGTTTCCATCATATACAGTGTTTACAGTTTGGTTCAATGGCTCTCAGCACCCCCACTATACAAATTGTTCCAGCACCCTTGGCCTAATTCCCTGAAAATCTCTACTCCTCTCTCCATTAAAGATGGAAGAGGAGGGGACTAGGCCAATTTACTGCTTCTGTAAGGTCTATCTAAAAGCCAGTGGAGGGGAAGAGATTACAGGTCACTGCCCTCCCTTACACACTCTTCCTACCCAAGAATATGGTACCAGTCCATTTGGAGGAAGAGAGGAGTCCAAGAGCTGAAAGGGGTTACCTGAATCTGAGACTTGGAGTTAAGCTTACTGAAAGGTTTGCAAACCTCAGTGAGCTTTCTTTTTAGCAAAGGATGGTCTTGTGATTAAGGATAGTCCCTTAACAATCTGGGCTGAGCGCCTGTCTGCGACAGCCTCGCTGTGTGACCTTAGCAAAGTCACTTAATCTATCTGTCACTCAGTTCGCCATCTGTAAAATGAAGCTAATAATACTTTGTTTCTCTCCTCCTCCCCTTCATACATCTTCCATGTATTTACATTGAAGATTCTTTGGAGCAGGAACTGCCCCCTGATATATAAATGACAGTGCTTAGCACAAGGAGTCCCATATCACCTATAAATACTCTAATACAACTAAAAACTAAAACAGCAACAACTTTCTGGAAACCTAGGGAGGGGATTATTCAGGTTGGTAAGAAAACCGCACTCTAATCTGTTTCTGCTATAATTATGAAAGGCTACCACTTCATAAGCAGACATGTCAATTCTCTCTACTACCTAGGAAGGACATAACCCAAATTTATCCTCCAAGAACTTCATCTAGGTGAAGGATTTCAGTGGGATTTAAAATCCTTTAAATGTCTCTATTAATAGTAGCTTTCAGATGCTGGCACATATGCCTCTGGCCACCAAGAATATGCAGCTGCCACAAGAAAATATATGTCTTCCTACTGCATGTGAATTCTCTGCCAGGACTTATTATTATATTACCTATTGATTTATAGAGCAACTCAAACAGCTTTACAGAATTATACTCTCCAAATATAACTGACACATAGATGTTCAAAGGGCCTTAACTCGGCTTCCACTGATGTTCATGCAAAGTTGTGTGTACCTATGCACCTTAGAGCACTAACATCTATTTTGTGCACACAGTTATGAGTGTCAATCAGCCAGTTGCAGAGATGTTCAAAACTATGAGCTGTGTTCACATAAAGGTGACAGTGCTTGCTATTTGGCTTACAGCATTTGTGTGCACAAATGGATGCCACTTAATGCCATCACCTCTGGTGTGAAACAGCAAACCCCTGCTTGTTGAGGCACTAACAGAAGAAGTTCAGACTTTTTCCACTGAGGATGATGCTTAATTTGAACCAGGGCTGAGCCCTGGTACCTCTAGGCTTGGCCATTCATAGCTCCAGAACCTCTGGGCTTGCTGTGTCAGTTATGAATATAAAAAAATTGCTTGAGCCCCGGCACCTCTTTCATTACAAATTAAGCTAATAGTATGTCTACACAGCAACTGGACACTTGTGGCTGGCCCATGCCAGCCAACTCAGACTCACAGGGCCCAGGCTGTGGGGATGTTTCATTGCTGTGTGGACTTCCAGCATCAGGCTGGAGCTCAGGCCCTAGAACCTTGCAAGATGGGAGGGTCCTAGAGCCTACAAGTCTATACAGCAATGGAGGAGCCCAGCAGCCTGAGCCTCCGAATCAGCTAGCACAAGCCAGAAGTGGGTTTTTCTTTGCAGTGTAGATATCTCTTAAGGTTACATCTACACTACGAGCTGTGGGGTGTGATTCCCAGATCCTGCACATGCTTTTACTAATCTGATGAGAGTTAGCCCAAGTATAAATAGCACAAGTAGCCACAGGAGCACAAGCAGCAACAGAACAGCTTAGACATGCCCAGAACAAACCCGCCTAAACATTAGGGGTACGTACTCAGTACAGCTAAACTACTAGTCATATTGCACTAGCTGTCGGTGAGCTAGCACAAGTATTTGTATGTGAGTTGGGACTCACACTCTTAGCTTGTAATATAGACACAGCCTAAGGTCCCTTGACTCCACTCCAGAATTGTAAAGGGACCTTAATGTGGGTGTACACTGTGGTGTAAATGGGCCTTGATGTAAATGCAACTCGAGCCCAGCATGTGTCCATGTAGCAGGTAATCTTTAAAGTTGTTGACAGTCATCAAGATCTTTGTCTAACGGAAGATGAAAAGTAGCTCCCTAGCTAACATTCTCACGTTGGCCAGACCAAGGATGTTCAAGCACATGCTGTGGCTCAGACAACAAGCTGAGCTGGAAAAACTGAAGGTTTATTATATGAAACCCATACAGCACATAATCCATCTTGGCAGACAAAATCCGGCCACCTTTTGAAATATGGCTTTATGTCAACATGAGAGGCATGTTTAGAAAAGCTCCATGCAGTATACAGTGAAAAACCTTTGATAGGACTGGATCACATTTTGTTACCAATGCAATGTCTTTTCCAGTTAAATGAGGAACTTGCCATCTAACACAACTGCTAATGTTTTCTAGCAGCTTATAGTTTCATAAGGGCTAAGCACCTGTGCCAATTGAAGGATGACAGCAAATTATCTGTGTGTTTTCCCAACAAAAAACATATGAATGAAATGTTTGTACCTTGAATCCCTTTTGCTCATACCGCAACTGACACCGGCAATCTAGACAATGCTTATACCTTTGCAATTCTCTTGTAATTTAGTCTGGATAATATGAGCTAGTACATAGTAGCAAACTCTTTGCATTATCCTGTCTCCTACAAAGAGAAGACACTGATTATGAAGAAGCATCTCACACAGTAAGACCGTGTATCCACCAATTATAGAGCACCTTGCTGCAGGAGATGTGCCCACCTCCCCCACAAAAACTGTGAGATAGTTTCTGTAAAATGTTTTAAGATGGAAATCATTTTTCTGGTGCCTAAATATTTACCCAGTTTTTAGCACTCTGCAGCAGAAGGGGAGTCAACAAAACCTTCTTCTCTTGTCAGTGTCCTTTTCTGAATGAGAATTTTAATTTTTTTGGCACTGATGGTCTTAGTGTATCCATTGCCAGTAAGGGGCTGTAATAATGCTGTAACATGCACAAGATATAGGGACTAGGCAAGTGATCCAGACATGTTAAACCTGAGTTCCATTCTCTTCTCTCCCACAGACTTTCTGTAAGACCTGAGGTTCTTTGTGCCTCACCTGCCAAATGGAGATACTAGCGCTTACCTACCTCAAAGGGTTATTATGAAGATAAATACAATACAGATTGTGATATTATAGTATGGGGAAAGCATAAAATCATAGAACCATAGAGTTAGAAGTGACAACAAGGGTCATCTGTCTAAACCCCTGCCAAGATGCCGGATTTGTTGTATTTAAACCAGTGGTGGGCAACCTGCAGCCCATCAGAGTAATCCACTGGTGGCCACCAGACAGTTTGTTTATGTCCCTGCAGCCCGCACCTCCCATTGGCCAGGAACGGTGAACTGCAGCCACTGGGAGCTGCAGGCAGCCATGCAAATGTAAACAAACTGTCTGGCAGCCCGCCAGTGGATTACCCTGACAGGCCACGTGCAGCCCACAGGCTGCAGGTTGCCGACCACTGGTTTAAACCATCCAAGACAGATGGCCATCCAACCTCCTTTTGAAAACCTCCAGTGAAGGAGGTAGTTTTGAACCCATTGCATCTTGTCCTACCCTCTGTGGCAAGAAAGAACAACTTTTCTCCATCTTTCGTATGGCAGCCTTTTAAGTATTTGAAGACCTCTGTCATGTCCTCCTTTAATCTCATCTTTTCCAAACTAAACATCTTTTGCTTGCATGCCTTGCATTCCATCCCTTTGATCATCTTTGTTGCCCGCCTTTTGAGCCTTTCCAGCTTCTCCACATCCTTTCTATACATTGGTGACCAAAATTGGACACAGTACTCCAGCTGAGGCCTAACCAGCACCGAGTAGAGCAGTACTATAACCTTCTGTGACCATGCTCTCTGTTAATGCAACCTAAAACTGCATTTCATTGCTTACTCATGTTGAGCTTGTGATCTACCACAACTCCCAGATCCTCTCAGCAGTGCTGCTGCCAAGCCAGTTATTCCCCATTCTGTATGTGCATTTAGTTTTTCTTCTCTACATTTCTTACATTTGTCTTTGTTAAATTTCAGTTTGTTCTCTATAGCTTAGATCTCCAATTTATCAAGATCCCTCTAACTTTTAGCTCTATCCTCCAAAGCGTTAGCAACCCCTCCTAGCTTCGTGTCATCTGCAAATTTGATCACTATGCTCTCTGTTCCTACTTCCAGGTCATTAATAAAGATGTTAAACAACACTGGACCCAAAATAGATTCCTGTGAAACCCCACTTGAGACCTCCCTCCAATCTGACATCATTCCATTAATAGTTACTCTTTGTGGTTGTTTAACCAATTATGCATCCCCTTAATGGTAGTTCCACCAAACCTGCATTTCTTCAAATTACTTATCAGAATATCATGTCAGATTGTGTCAAAAGCCTTGCTGAAGTCCAGGTATAGTATGTCCACCACATTCCCACTATCCACCAAACCGGTTGCCCTCTCAAAGAAGGAAATCAAGCTGCTTTGGCATGATTTGTTCTTGGTAAATCCATGTTCCCTGCTAGTGATTACCCGTTTATCCTCCAGGTATTTGCAGTTGAATATATTTATACATTGCTCCAGTGGCTTCCCAGGTATCGAAGCCACACTGACTGATCTATAGTTCCCTGGCTCCTCCTTCCGCTCCTTTTTAAAGATGAGCACTATGTTAGCCCTTATCCAATCTCCCAGGACCTCTCCTGTCATCCATGAATTTGCAAATATTATTGCCAATGGCTCCAAGATTTCTTCAGCTAATTTCTTCAGTACCTTCGGGTGCAGAGCATCCAGCCCTGCTTATTTGAATTCATTCAGATTGATAAGAAGAACAACAACATATACTTTAATTATCCCGATCTGCATCCCTTCCCCTTTATTGTCTATGATAACTTTGCTAGTCATCTGGTCACATGTTATTTATGTGAGAAGACTGAGGTTATGTCTACACTACCGTAGTAAGTAGACCTATACTACACAACTCCAGCTACATAAATAACGTAGCTGGAGTTGACATATCTTAGGTTAAGTTACCATGGGGTCTACACGACAGGGGGTCAACGGGAGAAAATCTCCCGACTTAACTTACTCTTCTCATCGGAGGTAAAGTACAGGGGTCGACTGGAGAATGATCTGCAGTCGATTTAGTGGGTCTTTACTAGACCCGCTAAATCGACCACCGGTGGATCGATCTCAGAGCAGCAATCCCAGCTATAGTGTAGACTTGCCCTGAAGAAAAGTAGGCTTTGAGCAGCTGGTGCCCTCCTATCATCTTCCATTACCAGCTCACCTTCTCCATTGAGCAGATGACCTACACTGTCCTTGATCTTTCTTTTTTTGTCTAATATGTTTGAAGAACCTCTTCTTCTTGTCTCTAACATTCCTTGCCAGCTGTGACTTTCCTGATTTTGTTCCTACATACTCGCGCTATTCCCATGTATTCTTCCTTGGTGACATTTCCCCCTTCCATTTCCAGTATGTATCCCTTTTTGTTTTTAGATAACTAAACAGCTCCTTGTGCCACACATTGGCCTCCTCACTCCTCTGCGTCAGAATAGCGTGATGTTGAGCCTCTAGTTTTACATCTTTTAGGAACTTCAGCCATCTTGAATTCCTTTCCTTCCTAATTGGTCTTTTTTATGGGACCTTGCCTACTATTTCTCTGAGTTGGTTGAATTCCACCTGAGGTTCAACATCCTTGTTTTGCTGTTCTCATGTCCTCCTTTCCATAGGATCTTGAATTCTATCAGATCATGATCACTTCCTTCCTTATAAGTACCTAAGATAGATATGTGGGGAACAGTCCTGCAAAATAAAACATTTCTGACCCGATAATCTACAATGATTCTATGATTCAAATGTTCAATATACAGTGGCTAACGCATTTTTCATATATATTACAGTATTATACTCAGCTTGAGAGTCTCAACCAAGACCATATAATTCTGTATATCTGTTGAGCCCTAGTCACAGTTTGCACATAGTGTGAAGCAGCACTTAGGTTGCTCTAAACTGTACTAGAGGTCAAAATTTTCCCAACACACCACCATAATCATTATCCTCTACTTCTGCTACACCATGTAGAGGCTGAGTAGCAAAGGACTGAGCCCATGGTATTTAGAACAAACATCCCCCTGGAATACTGCCATTCCCACCAGGGCTATTACTGCCCAGATGAAACAGCAGCAGTAAATCTCAATGGGTCTGAAAGGCCTGCAGCAGAGCATGGTCCACTCCTGCCTTCTTGAACTACAGAAACCTGCTCAGACTCCTCTGGTTAGATACCCACACTATGCTGCTTATTTATGTTCTCTCCACCACCACCACCACCTTTATGGTTTCATGCAGCAATACTATTTACAGCATTTCTTATACCCTCAGCCCTTTTCCCAGGGTCCAAGAGAAGATGAGGTCTCCATTCCTGAAGAGTGCTCTAACTCTGGGCTCAGCTAGCCCGGTTCCTCACTCACTTCCTGTGCTCTTCTTATCAGTCTTGAGCTGATGGGCTAATTAATCCTTTAGTTCACCCAACCTGCTATCATGATTAGCTCATTCTATTTCATGCCCCAGTCAGACCTCTCTGGGGGAGCCAATTACTGCCAGAGTGATCAGAGTGCAGGTTCACTATTAATTCCCTGGACTTGTCACAATGCCTCATATGTTAGTTGTTCCCAATTCTTTCTGCCTCCTCTCTGGTCCTTTCTCCCTCAGCTTTGCAGAACAGCATAAATAATATTCCCCTCTGCATTCTGCCTACTCCTGCTGCTTCATGAACTTTGGGGCTTTCATCTCCCTTCTGCATTGTGTAAGCAAAGAGAACCATAAAGCACTTAAATAACAAATATTTTGTACACCTTTCAGGACTGACTCCATTATTCTCTAAAACACAGCAGCTGCAGGCCACAGCATAAGGAACTGGCTATAACAATGCAACCTCTTATGAGTATTAGTAGACAAATGTGTCTCTGAGCTTTCAGGTAGCATAATCTGCTAAATCTGTGATAAACCAAGGTTAGTAAATTCGACACATCTGTCAACTTTCCAAATACATAATCTATGGAAATCTGGGACCAGACACAGGTATACCAGTATTTCAAAGACATTGGCATCACATGTGTTTGCCATTTTCAGTTTTTAGTCTTATGTTCTGAATTCTGTTTACTTCTGCACAGTGTTATTTTCTACAGCAAATTCACTATAGCTGTAGTCAAAGAAGAGCAAAAAAGCCCTCCATACACAGCTAACAGTTTAGTCTGGCAGCTCTAATAACTTCAGCTGGTCTCTTAATGTACTTAGTTAGGCCAAGCTCTGGAAGACTTCAAGAGAAGGGCCCGCCCCACTTCCTTTTTCCTGTATAAAAATATAGTGCAAAGTATGGATGTCTGTTTCCTTTCATTAAGAATGGCCCTCTAAATATAACCACCATCACTAACCACTTGTACTATGATCCTAAAAGCAGCAAAGAGTCCTGTGGCACCTTATAAACTAACAGACTTTTTGGAGCATGAGCTTTCATGGGTGAATAGCCACTTCGTCAGATGCAACTATGATCCTAGTTAGGCATGGTCTTCTCTGAGCATAGTTAGGTACAACCTTGTTCCAACCAAACTTTTACTGCAGAATCAGATAAAGGCCTGAACCTGTAATAAGATGTGTGCAAGCTTGGTCAGAAAGCCATTGGTTGAATGAGTAAAACAATGTTTTAAAAGGGAAAATCTATTCTCTATTGTCAATATATTTGTGTTAAATTGAATTGGGAGGCAGAATTTATATAATTTTCCCTTGATTCACTGCCTTTTTTTTAAGAAAGAGAGAGAGAGAAAAAAGAGAGAAAGAAGAAGCAAAATATTGACATATGCAAATAACTACTAAAGCTAAACTGGGTTTCTTCTTTGTTTCTCTGTAGTTGCTACTGGAGACAGCAATATAAATATAACTGCTCTGTGTTTATTAAGGAAAGGTACGTACATAATTCAACATGTAGTATATGTTAGCTCTGAACTAATCTCCTCATATTTGCAGTTGATAGAACAGGAAACATCTGTTTTTGTGTGTTTATCAAGATCCTTCTTATTAGCTGAAAGAAGTATCTCCCATACAGCACTTAATTTGTTCACAGTCATGTGCTACATTCCCCACAGTAGCTGTCAGCCGATGTGATCAATTTAAGTATAGGAAAAGCCGCAAAAGAGGAAGATAACAGATGAATAGATACATAAATATTCAAGCAAAAAAATCTTCAGAAATGGTTTTCACCCAGTTAGTAATTATCCTCAGGAATTGAAGAGACTGAGAAATGTGTCCTATAAGCAAAAAGTGTACTGTGCAGCTTCTCATACCAATTAAGGAAGAGAATTATTGTAGGAAGTCTGTTTTTATTTGCAGCATGGAAAGGAGTTGTATGTAATCTTATTATTATACCGATAAAGTAAATTATGGTGAACACCTACAGAAAGTGCTTCAAAAGATGTTTATCCTGCTTGCAGTTAATTTCCATTAAAATGGGAAATTTACAGTAATCTTTGTTACTAATTTTAACTAATTTAAAAATTTTTAAACATACATAAATTAATCAAAAAAAAACAAAAGCATGGGACTAAACAGCAGAAATTATTAGGTGTTTCTCATCACTCTCTCTAGTCTATGGTACCAATTATGAAGTATTAGCCGCAATTTGCCACTGACAGATGTATTCATGTTTGGAAGCTGTTACTTAACCTACAGGCAGTGACAGTGTTTGGATAATTCTGTTGTTATCCTGAGAAGATTAGGAGACAAACAAAAATTTAAACTCTCTTCTCCAATGTATATTTGAAGTTGATGTACATGTGTTGGGGACAGGCTGTCATAAAACTAATTTGGCTTATGTTTTTGTTTGAACATATGCGGTTTCTCAAAGGAAGTGGCTTGTTGGCAGAGATGAAAGCAATTCAGTGCCTCTGTGATCTCTTGGATGTCATTTCCAAAGGAGATCACCTTTACAACAATCTTTTATTTTTTAGTAGCACCTCAAACAGCGATCTCAAGCACACACTTTTATTTTTGTAGCATTATAAAGATAAGGCTTGGTATTAATTTATTTCTATTTCTACATCATATAATACATGCCATACAAACAACCTGGTGCCTTGATAATTTCCTCAGTGCTGGAATAAGCAATATTCTTTGAACGAGATACATGTAAGAACACTATTCTATTTCCTTCTCTGTTCCTCAAGAATAAGAAATTATAGAGAAAGCTTGAGAATTGGACTAGAAGTGACTTCACTGCCCTCATTGAAAAGCAACAATGCTAAGAGATTCAGAATACTGGACATTAAATAGTAGCAGCACCACTTTTCAGAGGCCAAATTCAAAAGCCAGATTATGTTCCCATACATAGAATATTCATTTTTATACTATATACTGGGGGTGATGGGAAATAGCATTAATGAAATCAGCTGCTCAAAAATCAGGACACTCTAAAAACCTGATGTTGTTCCCTTTAAAATCAATGGTAATATTGCCATTTGATTTTGGCCAAGTTCAACGTCTTTTATATTCTGTGGCATATGTTAATAAGCAACAATAACACATCGAGATTTCCAGTTAACAGGGTAAACTGAAATGGAAAATATGTGTGTGTGCAACATGAATGATTTAGTATTACCTTAATTTTTGCGTGCTTGATTTCTTAAATCTAAAATTGTATTAACACTAGAGTTTTTTGCAGCTAATTTCCCTGGTTCTCTAAAGGGAAAAAAAAGTATTTTAAAGTGGGAGAAAATAAAAAAAAATGTGTTAAGCTTCAATTGAAGAACTTTTACATTTCCTAAATCCTTAGCTAATTGGCTTGCAAAAATAACAAGCAGTGCTATCATCTTTCTCTCAGTACATTTCACCGGCTCCTCTCTCTGCAATTGATGTCCACGCAACTATCTTTCCAAACTCCCAGGCCTTATAACTTCGGTGTCATCTTAAAATACTTGCATTCTTGTTTCCCCATCCCAGTCCCCTCTATCGGCAAGATCTCCAATACCACCATTGACTTCCCTTGTTTTTCTTTTCTTCTTTTTTCTGTTGTTTTCTAAAGTTTTTCTTACTGTCATTCCTGTAGATTTATTTTTTCTGGATCTTTGGACACCTCATCTGAATTAGTCAATTTTATTAAACTTTCATACTGCTTGCTGAGGTAAGTACTTTCTATCTAGACATTATCTATTACTTGTTTTTTCTTGGAGAGGGCTGGGCTAGTAAAGTGACAAATACAGCCCTGGCATAATGGGCACAATGCCAATGAATGAGCACTGTGTCTGCTTGCACAGGCACTGTATTCGGTCCAACTAATTTTTGTGAATTTTGTTCCTTAGGATAGCATATGTGCGCAACCAAATGGTCCCTTCTAGCCTTAATATCTATGAATCAAAGGAATCCACATTTACTCTAAATGGAGCATTTAAATAATGACCTACTAGTCCATTTTGTGGTAGGCTTATGAGGCAAGGTACTAGAAGAAATCATGTCATCATGCTCTGTGAACTCAGGAGAGGAACTTCCATCAAATAAATGTTAAAATAATAGATTTCGTTCAATAAAAACTCTTTTGGATGAAGTAAATATTGCAAATAATTCAGTAATTAACCCATTTATAACAAAAATAACTGCAAACAGGTGTGGTAAAGCAGTAGAGCTTAAAAATAAAAGACCACTGTCAATCAGAATTACTAAGCCAAACTACATTCCCCAAATAAATCTATAGCAATTGAATCAAAATATTATTAGCCACAATAGCTAGGATGCAAATGCCAATATTTCTTGGTCTTTATCTGCAAGTGAACAGTTGTAATTTCATCTTCCATCCTGATTTTAATGAATTAAATTTAGGCAGTACTACAAACTATAATAATCATTCTTAATGAAAAGAAGGTAGGTTACTCTTGCAACACCACACTGGGACCCAGGAGATATGGGTCTGTCACAGGCCTTGGGTGAAATCGTGGCCCCCATTGAAGTCAATGGTAAAATTCCCATTTACTTAAATGGGGCCAGGATTTGACCATTTCTGTGACCTTGAGCAACTTATTTAATCTCTCTGTGCCTCCAAACCCACAACTCCTTTCTCTTCCTGGTCTATTTAGATTGCAAACTCTTCAGGGAAAGGACTGCATCTTACTGTGTGTGTGTACAGCTCTCACCACAATAGTTAAGTATACACAGCAATAAAAAGACCCGTGACAGTGAGTCTCACAGCCTGGATTAACTAAATTAGGCTTGCGGGGCTTGCACTGCAAGGCTAAAAATAGCAGTGTAGATGTTTGGGCTCAGGCTGGAACCTGGCCTCTGAGACCCTGCGAGGGGGTTGGTCTCAGACTTCTACTTGAGCCCAACAGTTGACGCTGGCTCTGAAATTCATTGCTGCTGGGTGGGGGGGGGGGTGTTGCTGTGTAGACGTATTCAATGGGGCCCCAGTCTGAGTAGGACTATCTAGGCTCTGCTGTGACACAAATAAGACATAATGATTCATTATTATTACTCCTCCCAGAGTTCCCTCTGGAATGGTGAGGCTCTGCACTGTTCATCCTGCAAGGCTGGCAGAAAATTGTAGCATAGAAGGCAGAGGACAGCTCTATGACCTACAGTGTGGCATGTAACAACATTTTTTATTCTGGTGGGCAGGGCCGGCTCCAGCTTTTTTGCTGCCCCAAGCAGTGAAGCGGGAAAAAAAAAAAAGATAAAGCCGCTATCAGTGGTACTTCAGCGGCAGCTCCACCGCACTACTTCATTCTTTGGCGGCAATTCAGCAGCAGGTCCTTCGCTCCAAGAGGCACTGAGGGACATGCCACCGAATTGCTGCCGAAGACCTAGATGTGCCGCCCCTCACCGTTGGCCGCCCCAAGAGCCTGCTTCCTTTGTTGGTGCCTGGAGCTGGCCCTCCTGGTGGGTTAATATTGGCAAACTCCAGGAATGAAGGGAGTTTTAAGGTGAAACTTGAATGGAGAGTAGTCAGTCACCTTACTTAGGAAAGGCCTGAAATTGAGAGGAGCCAAGCACTCAAACCCCCCATTCAAGTCAACAGCAGTTGTAAGAATGCAGAAACTCTCAAGCTCAGGCCCCAAGGAGAGGAGGAAGTTAAAGGAATAGGCGGCAGAAGGGAAAAAAGCATGCAGATGAGAGTGGGAGAAGGAATCAAAGGATGCAAGGAGGTGGGAAGTTTTGGTCAAAAGATGGTGAGCAGAAGCCAATATAACCCAGGCTGTGAGTCCTGCATTTTTAAAGAGACAGTAACCTAGCACAAACACACAAGGGAGTATCACATTGCCATTCTGAAATATATTCCATTCTGTATGTGAGTGCTTGTAGGATACTCTGTCAGTTGTTTGCAAGCAATTGGTAGTAAATAAATTTGTGATATGGTTCCCTCTGTAATACTTTGCACATGAGGAAAGCTTAAAGGAAACTCCTCCCTGTTCAGCTGCATGTCTCATCTACTGTGTTGGAGCTATATTATGGGCCTGATTTTGTCCAGTCCCATGCATGCTGAATAGTTCTTATTCATTTGAGTAGTCCCATTAAGTTCTCTCATGAGTAAGTACTACCTAACAGCTGGGATTTTCAAAACTACCGGAGGGATTTGGATGCCCAATTACCATCAGAATTAATAGGAACTGTGTATCCATATTCCATAGGCTATTTAAATAAAATCTTAGCCCAGATGCATGGCGGGGCCTGAGAACTACATCCATAATTTTTTGCATACCTTTGAGATATCAGAATACAGTACTCAACATCCACCTCTAATACCATTGTTCCTTCTCTTCAGGGTACCTGTGCTACAGCTCAACTTGTCACTGAATTTTTTCAATCAAGTTCAAAACTAATATTAAATTGCCGAAAGAGCAACATTTATGTTGCTAGGAGACAGACTTTTAGGCATAGTACATAAGACACCTACAATACAGCTCGGCAGCTCTTCACCTCAATGCTTCTTAACAACACTGTTAGAGAATAAAAAGTTTAGCCTTGCCATTAGAACTGAGTGGGAGATACTTTTTCTGTCCCATGAGAATTTTTGAGATTCCGAAAAATGTTCAAGTCTGAATTGGGATGTAAAACTGAAACTTCAATTTTTTCCCAAACCAAAACTCTGGGGAAAAATAGAGCAGGTCAATCAACATGTTTTATTTGGATAATTTCAGAATATTTTGTTTCAATTTGAACCATTTTTATTTTTACAATTTTTCCCGTAAATTTACTTACATTTTTAAACAATCATTTTGACCCAAAAAGCAGAACTTTTACATTTAAAAAATGTCAAAACATGCCATTTAGGAAGGAACAATCAGTTGCACACATACAAAATGGGAAATGACTGCCTAGGAAGGGGTACTGTGGAAAGGGATCTGAGGGACATGGCGGATCATAAGCTAAATATGAGTCAACAATGTAACGCTGTTGCAGAAGAAAAGCAAACGTTATTCTGGGATGTATTAGCAGAAGTATTGTAATCAAGACATGAGAAGTAATCCGCTCTGCTCCACGCTGATTAGGACTCAACTGAAGTATTGTGTCCAGTTCTGGTCGCCACATTTCGGGAAAGATGTGGACAAATTGGAGAAAGTCCAGTGAAGAGCAACAAAAATGATTAAAGGTCTAGGAACATGACCTATGAGGAAAGATTGAAAAAAAATGGGTTTGTGTATTCTGGAGAAGAGAAGACTGAGTGGGGACATAACAGTTATCAAGTACATAGAAGGTTGTTACGAGAAGAAAGGAGAAAAATTGTTCTTCTTAACCTCTGAGGATAGGTCAAGAAGCAATGGGCTTAAATTGCAGCAAGGGAGGTTTAGGTTGGACATGAGAAAAACTTCCTAACTGTCAGGGTGGTTAAGCACTGGAATAAATTGCCTAGGGAGGTTGTGGAATCTCCATCATTGGGGATTTTTAAGAGCAGGTTGGATAAACCCCTGTCAGGGATGGTCTAGATAATACTTAGTCCTGCCTTGAGTGCAGGGGACTGGACTAGATGACTTCTCAAGGTCCCTTCCATTCTATGATTTTGACAGCTTCAATATTTTTTCCCAAAAAAAATTGAAATGGGAATTTGTCAAAACCAACCCTTTCCTGCAACAAGTTTTGATGTTGATGAACTGACATTTTCTGATGAAAAAACAGTGCATTGGAAAATTCTTGACCAGCTCTGCTAGACATACTGTACTTATCCTATCAGGTATACTTAAATGCTATGCTCACAGACCGTGTATTGTATTTAATGTTAGTGTACTGCTTTGTTTATTTTTCAGAATAAAAGCAAAAAGAAAAGGTCAGGAGCAGACATTCTATGCATCAAAGACACTTGCTATAAAACACAGATTTAGTAGGCTGCAAACGGAATTCCTTTGCAGACAGGAAGTGTCTAAAACATATACTTTACTCACATGGTAAATCCTGATAACTCACCAGTTACAATGAAAAGGCTAAATGAGGTTCCCAAAGGTTCACTGTGTCACACAGAGCAACAGGACCCATAAAATAAAATATCCTGAGTCACAGATCAGGGCAACTGCACCTGCATTCCCCTCTGTACCTACATTCCTCTATGGTCCAGTAAGGGCACTCAGTCTCAGGCTTCTGGCTTCCTAGCAGCCACCTCTCTTGGGCAGAAACCCACATCTCTCTCACTCCTGACTGGGGGGTTTCCCGGCTGCACAGTTCCCTGCCTAATGAACATCCCTGCATGACAGACAGTCTAAGCAGGCCCGAGTTGCCTTCACCTGAGAGGCTATAAACCATGTAATTGCCTATAGGTATAGGTTACCACACAGCTTTTCCTAAGCAAGCTCACTTATTCTTAAGATACAAGCATTACAGAGAAAAGATATTAAAAACAACAAAAGAACCTAAATGCATGCTAATAAATTTACTAGAGCTCATCACAACTCCAGCAAGGGCCCTGGCAGGTGAACAGTCCTTCAAACCCCACACAGAAGTTCATAACACCTTTTGCTTAGAAAATGAATCCCCATGAATCTGTGAGCTACTCTTGTATAAAGTCTGTGTCATCGATCTGCAGATAGTGAATAGGCAATCAGCCAGCAAATGGTTTTCTCCCTAAGGCTTAGCTTCAAAAGGTTGGGTCTGGACATGGGGAAAAATGGTTATCTACCTTTCTGTAACTATTGTTCTTTGAGATTTGTTGCATACGTCCACTGCACTGTGAGTATATGCATGCCCCAGGCATAGTTGCCAGAGATACTTTTCTGCAGTGGTACTCATCAGGGTGACTTGCGTGCCCAATGTCTCCATGCACCGCTGCATGCTGGTATAAGAGGATGGGGCCATCCCTCACTCGCCTCAGTTCCTTCAAACCAGATAGACTTTGAAAGAGCGGGAAGGTGGGAGGGCCATGGAATGGACATGTGCAACATGTCTCAAAGAACATTAGCTACAGAAAGATAGTTTTTTTATTTTCTTGCACATGTCCATTCCACTGTACATGACTCAAAAACACACAAGGCGGCAAGCTCGGAGTCTACCTGAACAGTGATTGTAAGACATCCCATCTGAACCGGCATTGTCTCTGGACTTATGGGGAATGGCATGAGAGGCAAAAGTGTGGACTGATGACCAAGTTGCCACTTGGCTAATGTCTGCAATAGGCACTTGTGCCAAGAAAGCTGCCAAAGTTGCCTGTGCTCTAGTAGAATGCACCACTACTCTAGCTGGTGTGAGTATATTAGCCAGCGGGTAGCATAAATGAATGCAAGAAGAGATTCAAGATGCAACTGAGACAAGCTCCAGGAACACTCCCTACTTAAGGAAGATAGAGACACTGAACTGGGTTTGGGGCCTGGAGTGCCAGTGTCCACTCAGAGGACTAAATAAACTGGCCCTTCAGCAGGGAAGTGTTTAAAATTACCTTTAGACTGAGGTATGGAGTTTAAGAAACCCCGGAAGGAGGGAAAACAGAGGCAAGGTGCCACAGAGTGACCTCTGGCCATGGGGCACTTGGGTGGCAGTCAAATCTGTTACAGGGAACAATGGTTCTTGTTTTGGGAGTTCTGTTATTGGGGTCTTTAGATTGAAAGGCTTATATTTTGAATTTGTGTCGATGATACATTTTATGACAATATGATGCCCAAATCCTGGTGATAGGAACAGATATACATTTCTAAATGTATAAGCTAAGACTGATGGGAGCTCTGCATTTGTCCTTGTACAATGTATATCTGAAAAGTGCTGACTTAACTCAATACAAGGTAAATTTTTGACTTTAAATTTAAAGGTGGCCACTACTGCAGTGGGAAACTGTATTATATAACACACAAAAACTACATAGCTGCAAATTCAACACTGAGACATTAACTGCTTAATCTAACACAAACCTAGTGTGAATATAGACCATTCTAGGATCTTTCATTAACATGATCTCACAACATACATGCGTTAAAGTAAATGCAACATTTGAGCTTACAACTTTATAAGTATATTTTTTACATAAGCAAATATAAATCTGGGGAACACGATAACTGTCACAGCAGATAAGAATATTTATGGGGGAAGGACCCGCTGAAATATATTATCTTGTTAGTCCTCTCTGCTGTAAATAATCATGCCTTCACATATAAATGCAGAACTGGGATTATTTAGTCTGCAGAAGAGAAGAGTGAGGGGGGATTTGATAGCAGCCTTCAACTACCTGAAGGAGGGTTCCAGGATGGAGCTAGGCTGGTCTCAGTGGTGGCAGATGACAGAACAAGAAGCAATGGTCTCAAGCTGCAGTGGGAAAGGTCTAGGTTGGATATTAGGAAACACTATTTCACTAGGAGGGTGGTGAAGCACTGGAATGGGTTACTTAGGGAGGTGGTAGAATCTCCATCCTTAGAGGTTTTTAAGGTCAAGCTTGACAAAGCTCTGACTGGGATGATTTAGTTGGGAATTGGTCCTGCTTTGAGCAGGGGATTGGACTAGATGACCTCCTGAGGTCTCTTTCAGTCCTAATCTTCTATGATTCTATGAAATCAGGTAAACTGAGAATGTACAGAAATAACATCAGAACATGTTTATTTTGTCAAAAGAGGTTTTCTTTGTTTGGAAACCTTCTATAATGGCACTGGGCTGGGAACTTAGTTGGGGAATGAAATCTGCCATGTCCCTCCAGCCAAAGTGGAGGAGAGACACTGATCCAGCTCTTAGACTGACAACAAAGGGTGGTAATGTATCTATTCTTTCTGTGTATTGCTGTACAAATCTCTGATTGATAATCTCTAATGAAATCATTCCAAATAAACCTGTTATTCGACAATCTTGAGTCATAATAAACTCAGACACGTGACAAAAATGCTTCTGAAAAAGTGGAGGTTATTACCCACGAAAGCTTATGCCCAAATAAATCTGTTAGTCTTTAAGGTGCCACCGGACTCCTCATTGTTTTTGACAAAAATGTTGACAGCTATATGGCTTTGATCTGAGTGGGGTTTCCATATGAGGGTACAGGGAAGGCAGGCATGACAGAGGCAGCATGCTAAGTGTAGAACAGAGAACAAGGATCATAGAGGGAGTTTCTTTTTACAGAGTGGGACACAGTGCTGGCTCTGTTGGTATATCTGGAACTGGGATACCCAGTGTACAGTTTTGCTGCTTTTGCCATCTCTGAGCAAGGTAAACATGGCTTGTGTGCATTTCGTGAATAAATGTAAAGTACCCTGAGTCTTTGAGATCAATTTTTTTCTTACTGTAAACTTCTACTATTCAAAGAGACAGCACAATGGAAAGAAATAAAAATGAAAGCAAAATCTCCACATAATATTAATCATAACTGCACAAAGTCTAGGACTTGTTTACTATGCACAATGTCATTTTTAATTATTTAATTCAGGGGTGAAAATAGACTAGTTGGTTATATTTTTGGTTTCAGTATTTTAAATTTTCAGCAGTGGTTTGTGTATTTTGATACTTTTGAATGGAATTTAACACACTTAATAATGAAGGGGGTTCACCACACTGCCTTTGAAGAATACTTTTAATTAACATGGGATCATTTTGTTAAGAGCTATCATGCAACATGCTGGTAATATACACTAGGCTATATGCCAAGGTATGGAAAAGACAGCAGGGAAAGAATAACAGTCCCAATTTAATGCATAATTAAATTAACCTTCTAAATATAATCATTTCACTTCTGAGAATTTAAAATCCAAGATCTTTTAATAATGATAATCAAATGGCATCTCTGTATGATTCTGGCAAACAACATGTTCCCTTGTGCAACTTAGGAAAGATCTTGAGTTTCAAGAAGAATGCAAAAGACCTTTCTATCAACAACCACTGTTCATACTATGCACAGTCAATACATGTCGTATTTAAATTCAGTCAGAGTTCTCGCTCAGATTGTGGTTGTTATTTTCTGTGTTGCACAGTCAGTGATGCAGTGGGTGTAAATGAAACCAAACTCATTTCTCCTGTAGAATGTCCATCCTTGAAATGAAAGCTATGCAGAGCACTGGTTATCTAGTGAGCTGAGCCAGCTGATCTGGGGGAAAAATTCCATTTTGAAATGATAGCATCATCTTAAAAGGATTCACTGCTCACAGACATAGTGGTATTCAGCACCCTGAGTGAGGCACTCAAGCTCCCTATATAAGGCATGGGGACAGTTCTGCACATAGGAACGGGATTCATAAAAGCTGGCATGCAGAGCAGGGAGACACATAGGCTAGCCAATAGGAAATGCCGAGCAGAGGGGTGAAACGCAAGCCCTACCCCTCAAAGGGAATTAGGTACCTAAATCCCAGCTGGAGCGAGTTGCATGTCTCCACTTGGAATTCACAGCTGTGAACCGTCTCCCAGAGCTGGGTACTTAAGTCAGTGTAGTACTTTTCTGGAGGAGAAAAAGAAAGTGCCTCTTTTTATAACCTTAGCTCAATGGTTAAAATAGTCACCCAACATATAGGAGACCCAGGTTTGAATCCCCATGCTTACCTGTGAGTTCCCCAGTACAGACTGCTATGGATTTAGCCCCCCACCTGCACCAGGAGCTGAAGGAACACTTGCAAGAAGCCTATAAACACCATGTGAACCAAGACCATTGGGATGTCCCCAGCCTGGCCATAAGGGTTAAAGCCACCCAAGTCACTGAAGATCCTCCCTGTCTTTCACATCATACTTTGAAAGCCCTACACTGAGAACCTATACCCAAAATTTCCCACCAGCCACTCATAACAGTCTTGGACAACAGGAGTTCTTAGTCCACCAAATCCTTGAGTCTTAGCAAGTTATGGGAAGGCTCCAGTACATGGTGGACTGGGAAGACTACAGTCCAGAAGAGGAGTCTTGGAAACTGATAGAGAACCTCCATGTCCCAGACCTATTGCAAGAATTCCATTGGAAGGACCCTGATAAACCAGGCCTGGAAGCCTCTGAGAGGAGCCCTCAAGGAGGGAGGTATTGTCAGGAATCAGAGCTTGCAGGAGAGCCAATCTCAGGGCAACCTAATGAGGTCAGCTGGCCTGTATTAGGCTGCCTGATTGGCTATACTACCTGATTAGTTGGAAAAGTCAACAGACCATCTCTTAAGCCCAGCAGCAGCAGTTCAGTGTCTGCTCAAAGCACTCACCCACAGCAGTGATAATTCCTCTGCCTGCTTGTTCCTAGCCATGCTCCTGCTCCGGACCCAACCTTGCTCTTGCCTTGCCTCGCTCCACGTAACACAGTCCTAGCCCTCAATTCCAATTCCTGACTTCAACTCTGACTCTGCTCTGGATCCTGGCTTCTGACTCCAGCTCTGGCCCTGGGCTCCAGTTCCTGACTACTGACTCCTGCTCTAGCCTCTAGGCACTGTTGTCACATCCCAGTCACTGACCAGGACTGAAGTGAATGAAGAAGTTTTTTTCATAAGAAATTGGTCTTCTGTTGCTGAAATGTCCAACCCTTGCAGAATTTTGGGCAGATCGCCCAGCATGTTTAGGAGTTTTCAACTTCATTCGGTACCAAAGAACAAGTTGAATTTTTCCAACTCAGTTGCTACGCCGCCAATTCGAGATCTCATTTCAAGATCTTTCATTGTGTCTTTCACAAGTTTCCAAGCTACACACGTTACAAGGTCATTTTCAAACAAGAAAGCCAACGCTTCTGTACAAGTATCCCATCTTGGGGGGCACATAGATTCTTGGTTATGTACTCAATGTTTCATATCTAGAAATACAGCATCTCATTAGAAGATTTTAAAATTAATCTTGTGATTTAGTAAACAGTTTCAGGAGTATCTCTTTGGATCTCTCTATTTTTAATAATATCCTCACATATTCTGTACTATTTTTTAGAGAATGCTGTTGTTTCTTCTACCATAATTGTATACCAGTGTCCAGATATTTTTTATTTTAAGATCCATAATTTCTATTATCTCATTCTGAATAATTGGACTTGTGAATTTGTCTTGATTCTTTTTCTTGATTTCTTTTTCAACTACAGTAACATATCATGACCATATTCTGCCTGCATACAAAGCAGTTGAATAAAGCTGCAGTCAACATCTCCAGCTTAGGGTATATCTTCAGTTTGTTCAGTATTAGAAGTCTTTGTGTGGCAAGATAGTATCCTACTTAGTATTTTCACTAGGATCTTCCTGTATTCTTTTTTCTTCTGGAGAGTACAGAAAAGATAGCATGTTGCCAACATTTCTTGTGGACTTTTGAAGAATATAAGCTGCTTCATGATAACACAAAGAAGCTTGGTGCCTCTCAAATTTGTCTGAAACCTTTTTCCAATTAGAGTTTGTGAAAGCTTCAGCTGAGAACTTAGACAAAAGTAGATTGCACCTAAAAACTGTACAATAGTAAAAACAAAGTATGCTGTCATTAGCTTCGGAATAATGGAGCCATTGAAAATCAGCAAACCAGGATGAGCAGAAATAATGGCATTTTCTGCCAAAGTTATGTGCAGGGAAAGACTTAAAATGCTGGTCCATAAGAAATGCTAGAAATGCTAGCCATCTCAGGCAACTGGCATTTGGTTCCTGTTGCAGGTGATGGTGGACATAGCTCTCTATTACAATCTGCAGAAGCTGATCCATGAGTTGCTGGAAGTGTCGTTTCCTCCTTTTAAAAAACCAGCTGTGTTTAAGGCATTTCGTTTTAGCCTCTTGAAAACATACACTTTGTTTTTGTGCTTCACTCAGTTACTGCTTACTAGGAATGGCAGAGGATTTCAGAGTTAAAAACCATATGCAATATTCTTTGGCAAACAAACATTTCACCAGCCTTTCAGGTTTTTGTGGTCAGTCCATTCTAGAATGTGACACAACTAAGAATAGGAGCAGCCTACTCTTGATCTGTTAATTACATTGGAGAACGACTGTTTTGATCTTATGCAACCTTCTAGCTTTCTCTCACCCAGAGACTGTGTCATGGAAAATACTACAAATAAGATGAATGCTGGAGGCCCTTTGACCCCTAGGCATGATTCGACAGAGCTCAGAGGCTGCAAAAGACCATAAAGGAGAAGTAAAAGAATAAGCAATTATTTTTGCAGTTCACCTTTAAAGTAGTTTAACTACCACTGATTTTGACCTCCACATGTTCCTTTGAGACATAATGTAATAGTTAAGTATAATTCAACTTTCCTGATCAGGAAATCATGATTTTCCTCTTATAATGTAGGCCTCTCACATGCACAGGGTGTCTCCATAGCTTTATGTACCATCTGACAGGCCTGTAATTATCATTCTTGCAAACTATTATTTAAAAAGCTCCAGCTTGCTCCCTAAGCCATTAATGAGTATGAATTATAGGACCTGCAGCAAGAACATGCAGAAGAATATTTCTGAAAATTTGCAGACAATTATGAATCATGGTTCCTTTCCAAGGAAATGTTTATACATTCCACTTCATTCCAAAAATTTGTTTGCTTTTAATTTTTAATTTTTTGCATTATTTAGGAAAAAAACTAGCCTTTGCTTTTCCAGAAGACTTTACTTTTTAATTAGGCATAGGTACTATGGGAACTTTTGGCTGTAGAATAGGAAGAAATGTATTTTACTTCCTTTTTGGGTGAAAAATGTTTTGTAATAGGTGGGAAAGAGAGAGACAAAGGATAATGGATCTACCTGATGGGAACTTTGTTCAAGGAAGCTGCAAAAGAAGGAGGAGGGATTTCCTTTAGAAGAAAAGAGGTAAGACTAATTTTAATGTACTGAATGCCACTAGAAAATATATAGGAGGTCACAATCCTGTACTGGTAGAGCAGGCGCCTTGCTGACCTGCTAATATCCACATTTCTCCTATGACGTTTCTTGTGCTGCAAAAACAAAATGAAAAAGAAAAGGTAAACATCATATTATTTGACATGAGGAAGAAAACTGAACAGGAAGGAGAACATTGGAGAATGGCAATGTCAAGAGTGGCTAGTCACAACAATCAAAAAAGAGAGGAAAACCCTGAACAAACATTTGAAAAGTCAGGCAGAATAATCAGAATGCAAACAGGACACAAGGATAGCCTTTAAAGTTCAAAGAACCAAAATCACTTCATTTACTATCTCTCTATTGTTCTTCTTCCCCTTCCCCAGGTTTACAACCACGTAACTGCCTCACACATCATAATCCATCGACTTAAGCAGTGTCCCATATTGTAGTATCTAGCTTCCCTCTTGCAAAACTGCAGCTACTGTATAATCATAGATTCATAGAGTTTCATAGAGGACACAAACACTTAGAAGAGCGAGAAGGCTCCAGGGTTACTCCTCTGCCCTCTAGAAAGAACCTAGAATTACCATATACAAGTAGCAACAAATATTACAGGTTAGTTCCCAGTGTGTAACCCCTTACAATGGCTCACTTTTCCACTATTACAATAGATTGATTTTGTAACAAAACCTTAAGGAAGGTTGGATCAATGTGACTGAAGTAAATAGAGATGTGGCATATCCTCCTTAAAATGCCCAGTAACATGAAACATATGCATAAATAAAGAGCACATACAGCTATAAACTAGAAGCCATTTTGAAAATGTTATGCCTCAAAAGACATGAGTTCGGTTGAGCAGAAAGGTGTCATTCTAGGGATGCTGGCTAGAGGTATTTCAGTGTCCTGACGACACTGTTACTTGGAGTTTAAAAAGTGATTACAGGAAAATAATTAATACCACTGAGCAAGCAGAGAAGATACACAGCTCCAAAAACTGATTTCGTTTTATTTCTTTCTAGTGACAAAAGCTATTCTTTTATTCAGAGCAATGCATCGTGCTCTCATTCCCAAGAGTTGCTATAAGTTGAAAAGCTCTTCTTATCACATTCCACTCCAAATGATCAACTGTGCACAGCTTGAACTAATAAAGCTTGGCTTCAACATTTTTTTGGCTTGATGTAAATTGCTGTAGGCTTTAAAGTATTCCGGATGTCTCAGGGGTAGGTATTAACCATTTTTAAAATGGCTTCGATACAAAGACTGTTTGAGAAGTCAGGATATTTCTATATGCTAATGGGAGTAATGTGACTGCAAAGCACACACGACAAGTCTTTCTTGTGAAGAGTGCAATGGCACAAATGACAACCTGCAGGGTATGCCAATCTTCCCCCTGCATCCCCCAACACACACACAAATTTATCACAATAAAGGCATACTATACACCAAGTAGCTAAGTAATAAGAATGAAATGTACCATACAAGCAATGATAGAATTTTATGCTCATATTGGCTGAACTGTAAATAAAACAAGTTGAAAAATGGGCCGTGGGGGAGAGAAGGGTTTCCTGTGGAAGATGACAAAACAAAAATTATTTTGGTTAAAATTTTTCTCTGCAAATTTCAACTTTTCACAAAAAATATCAATAACCAAATTCTTTTGCTCAAAAACTAGGCACCTGAATGACAATTTCCATGAGCCACTTCAGCTGAACACTAAATCGAAATGTGTCAGTTTTGAAAAAATATATTTTGTTTAGTCAAAAACTCAATAGCAAAACTCCTGTGGACTTCAATCAGGCCAGATTTCACTGTCCTTAAAAAGCACAAAGTTTGAAGTCCTTCCCATTGAGTCACTAGCCCAGCATGTTAGAGAGGGATGCACAGCCATAGGGATACACTAAACCTATACGCTCCCTCTCCAGTTCCAGCTTAACTAGAATGTATGTAAGTTTCAAGAATTCACCTTTGCTGCCTCTGAGAGTCCATCCTTCCTTCCACTAATTGGTACTTGCAATTACATTGTATAAAGACAAAGTCTGACAATATCTAATCCAACTAGCTGAGCTTCCGCTGCCCAAAGAAAAAAAAGAACCACAAAAAAATGTCAAGAAGCCAATAATAAAACACCAGTCAAATAGCTCAGTGGTTTGAGCATTGGCCTGCTAAACCCAGGGTTGTGAGCTCAATCCTTGAGGGGGCCATTGAGGAATCTGGGGCAAATTCTGTCTGGAGATTGGTCCTACTTTGAGAAGTGGGTTGGACTAGATGACCTCCTGAGGTCCCTTCCACCCTGATATTGTATGTTTTCCTCTTTAAGAACATTATCTGGTATGTTTCAGGTCCTTTGAGCCACACGTGTTTCATAAAGTGACCACCAACTAGATTTAAGTGACTGGTTAAAGTGGTTTTATGGCTCCTTTGCATGCAGAAGCAATACAAAGCAGCTGGAATATACTGGTGAATGTGCCTCCCTGTGCACAAAATGGGACAAAAACATTTTTAAAGAGATAAATAGAGTTCCAGCAGCAGAAGCAGCTAAAAGTTCTTCTTTTAGAGGGAATAGAGGACTGGTTATCGTGTCATGGCAGCAGCATGCATTGTGGGTTTTCTCTTATAGATAAAAGAGTTGATGAAGAATCTGATCTCAACTGAGTAGCCAGGTGGCTATTCCGAAATTTTTTGACTAAATGATTTTTCATCAGAAAATGCCAACACTGAAACCAAAACTTTTCACAAGGACATACCAGTTTTGATTAAACTTTTGTCAAAAAAGCTTTCTAGCATCCATTTGGAAAATCTAGTCACAGTTGGAGAACGAGCATCTTACTTCACAATGGCCAATAGCCTGCTGGATAAGGTACTCACTCACGATGGTGGATAGCCACTTTTCCACATCCAAAATGAGTGCCCTAATCACAAGCTTATTGACTGTCCTGGGGTCTCTCTCTCTTTCTGTTTTTTCCTGAAAGATTTTGAAGGTGTTGATTTGATGTGGAACAGGAGAAAAGTTTTGCAGAACAGGAAAACATTGTCCCTCCCAGTTCTAGTGCCTATGAGAGTGGGTGATAAAATGAAGACATATCCTTGTAGGAAAGATTTTCAAGGTGGCAAAAATCTTAAAGCAAAATTTGTATTAGTAATTATCTGAAACCAATGAGATGAGAAAGCAAGACAAATGCACAAATGCTCTCAAGAAAGAATGAAATATATTTAGATCCTCAGCTGCAATAAGTGAAACACATGAGCGACAATCATCATGAAGCACAGATCATCAGATGGATAGCACTGACATGATACTGCTCCAGTAGAAATACAGTTCTCTCAAAAACCATTAATAGAAAGAATATTCATAAATTACTAGTTAACCTAACTTTACTTTTCAGATTGTTCTAGATTTCCACTTCGAACACAATGGAGGAAGATAAATATGTAAAATAGCCTGGAATTAATTTTATTTCATCATATTGCTAAATATCTATATACAAATATGATATTGAAGATATGCATTTTACACTTGAATTTGAGTCTCTAATTTCATGAGAATTATCTAATGAATCCCATGATTAGAGTGAAATGTCAAGAAAAATTAAACCCTACACATTATATTTTATTTCTCAATAAAGAAAAGGTTTTGTACTTAGAAGAGCTGCATAAACCTTTTAAATACTTCCATGCTGGCATTAAAAGCCAGACCTAATCCAAAGAAAGTACAAGGATCGCTAAAGGGGTGGAGTTACCAATTCCCCACATATACCATCTCACCAAGTGTAATTAACCCTTTCCCTCAAACATGATCCTCCTTGAGCTCAAACCTGTCACCCATTGCTTCAGACCTGCCCAGCACACCTTTCCATCACTCTACTAGTGTGAATGAATGGAGAGTCTGAAGCAAAACAGGTACAGGAAAGAATAAGGGCTTGTCCACACACAAAATATATTGGTATAGCTACAGCAGTACTACCACCTAATATGGACACAATTATAAGAACATAAGAATGGCCCTACCGGGTCAGACCAAAGGTCTACCTAGCCCAGTATCCTGTATACTGACAATGGCCAATCCCAGGTACCCCAGAGGGAATGAACAGAACAGGTAATCATCACGTGATCCATCCCCTGTCGCCCATTCCCAGCTTCTGGCAAATTATATTGGAATAATATGCTTATACAAGTATAGCTTATTCTTGTGTGGGAAGGAGTATAAGCTATAAGGTAACTTTATATCTGTATCCACACTAAGACATGTGCCTGTATAATTACATCAATAAAAAATCTCACTCCTATACAAAGTAGTTATATCAGTACAAAAACTGTGTGTAGACCAGGTCTAAGAGAAACAGAGAATTTGAGAGGTGACAATACAGATAATGATTTCAAAAAGTGGAGAATAAGTGAAGGCCAGGCTTGTGAATGGGCTAGAGAAGTGTTCATTCTATTTAGAAATAATAAGTGAGCTGTATTGTAAAAAGCACCATTTATATTTCCTGTATCAAAGTTCTACTTCCAATGGTGTAACATACAAGTCCATCATTCAAAAGAAGAGTCAGAACCCCTCAAGATCCTTGCTAGTCCCATGCCAGTAAGTTTCACAGATGGAATGAGAGCATGCATAGAGCATATGTTATATGTGATTTGCTCTACATTTACCTCTCTGTCCCCTGCTGCTTTTCAGTCATTTATTCATAGTATCAGGCAAAATAGCAAAAGGTCCAGCTCCTGAGTTGGTGTAAACATACATCGCTCCATTGAAGTTGATAACACCACACCAATTTACACCATCTGAGACTCTAGCCCATTGTTTGTAGACTATGGACAGATTTGCAAATGCAGATATTTATCAGGAAAGAGAGCCAGACAGAACAAGGTGGCTTCACTCTTCTCCTGGGTTTCACAGTGATGATGCTGGATTTCAAACCATGTGGCTTACAACTGACTTTGAAACAATTCACAGATTCCAAGGCCAGAAGGGACCACTGTAATCATCTAGTCTGGCCTCCTGTATGATATAGGCCATAAAACGTCCCCTAAATAAGTCCTACAGCAGATGTTTTAGGAAAACATCCAATTTTGATTTAAAATTGCCAGAGATGGGAATCTACCACAACCCTTGGTAAATTCTTCCAAAGGTTAATTGCCCTTACTGTCAAAAATGTATGCCTTTTTTCTAAGCTGAATTTGTTTAGCTTCAGCATCCAGCCAATGGATCATGTTATATCTTTCTCTGCTAGATTGAAGGGCTCTGTGTTAAATATTTGTTCCCCATATAGATAATTATAGACTGTAATCAAGCCACCCCTTAACCTTCCCTTTGTTGAGCTAAATGGATTGAGTTCTTTGAGTCTATCAATATAAAGCAGATTTTTTAATCCCTTAATCATTCTCACGGCTGTTCTCTGAATCCTCTCCAATTCATCACCATCCTTCATGAATTATGGCCACGAGAACTGAACATAGTAGCCAAGCAGCAGTCGCACCTGTGCCAAGTATAGAGGTAAAATAACCTCCTACTCCTATTCAAGATTTCCCTGTTTATGCATCCCAGGATCGGATTAGCTTTTTTGGCCACAGCATCATAGAGGGGCTCCTGTTCAGCTGATTATCCACCCCCAAATCTTTTTCAGAGTCACTGATTCCCAGGATAGAGTCCCACATCCTGTATATATGGTCTACATTTTTCACTCCTAGATGTATACATTTATATTTAGCCATATTAAAACACACACAGTTTGGTTGCACCAAGTTTACCATGATCACTCTGAATCAGTGACCCGTCCTCTTCATTATTTATCACTCCCCCAATTTTTGTGTCTTCTGCAAACTGTATCAGGGATGATTTTATGTTTTCTCCCAAGTCATTGACAAAAATGTTTAATGGGATAGGTCAAAGAGCCAATCCCTGTGGGACCTCACTGGAATTGCACCTGCTTGATGATGATTCCCCATTGACAAGTAGAATTTGAGACCTATCAATTAGCTAGTTTTTAATTCATTTAATGTTTGCCATGTTAATTTTATATTGTTCTAATCTTTTAATCAAAATGTTGTATGGCACCAACAACTGCACTCAGGGGGTGGATACAATGAGCCAGATAAGTCATGCACAGCTGAACACCAGCTGGTTGTGTTCTTTCATTAACACTACTGTAGTTATACTGTTCTTTTTAGATTAGGAAAATAGAGATCCAGATCCAGAAAGTACTGGATAACTTCTTTACTACTAGCATGAAAAGCAACCAAATGGATATGGTAGACCAAATTCAGATCTCGTGTTAGCAAGCTACAACTCTATTTGCTATTGATATACCCTGTCCACAAATAGTCACAGCCATAATGATAACATACTTGATTACAGCAACAAATTACAAGTAAAGATAATTAACCACTGAAATAATTTATGGCCAGGGAGGAGTGTAGTAAATTCTTCAGCGCTTGAAATCTTTAAATCAGGAATAGATATCTTTCTAAAAGCTATGCTCTAATTCAGCCACGAATTACTAGAAAGTGTTAGGTGAAACTTCCTGGAGGTCAGACAGTGGTTCCTCCTAGATTCATCGTCTATTAATCCAACTGTTAGTAGCCAAACAAGTTTCTTTGGCATTCCATTAGGGAAGTTGGCCAAAATGAAATGTAACCAGCAACTTTACATTCATGTACACCAGGCATAAAATTGGTTATCAATATACAATAGATTTGCCAGCCAGGCCTTCTCTTAGTAGAAAGGATTGGCTATGCCTTCTTTGTTTTGAGTCAGAAAGGAGTACAATCATTACCAGCTACAGTAAATTGCCTCTCAGCAGACCTTTATGTATCAGTTTTCTCAGTTTTCATAAGCCTCTACCGAAATCATTTATTTAATATCAAATGGTTACAATTGACCAAATTCAGTTCTCATGTAAACAAGGGCAAATCTATTTGATTTTAACATTGAGAGGGAGGAAAATCAAGGAAGGATACAACAATGGAGAAAGGAAGAGCAGTGCATAGGAGAGTGGACATTAAGAGGAAAGATAGTGTCCATACAAATGAAGCTAACAGTCAGGTAGGTGATACTGGCAGTAGAATGACTGTACCCAATCAGGAGAGGAATTAGGGCAAAGACAAGTAGCGATAGTTAAGATATTTGTACATCACTGCAAGGAGCCTGGGTAACAAAAAGGAACTAGACCTATTAGTGCAGGAAGTGAAACCAGATATTATAAGGATAACAGAAATATGGTAGAATTGTAGTCATGACTGGATAAAGGCATTGAAGGGTAAGTGATGGTCAGGAAAAACAGAAATAAAGGCAAAGGTGGTAGAGTAGTATTGTGTATTAATTAGGGTAACCATATTTCCCAAAGAGAAAAGGGGACACCCCTAGCCACTCATCTGTTGTCCCCCCCCCCGCCTTGCGTACAAGGCTGTTGTCCATTGCTGGAATCCTTCTGGCCCCCGCACATGCTGAAACGTTGCCTCCCCTCCAAGCCCTGCCTCCCTCCTGCTGGATGCTGGCATCTCTGCTTACCTCCCCACACGTTCCTCCACACTGCACCCCATTTTTTGACAACAGTGGGTATTTGTCCTGCTTGCTTTTGCCAACTGATCAAGTAAACAAGAGCAAATGGGACAAGTGCCGCCTTTTGAAAAAAAAAAGTTGGGACGGCTGGGACAGAGCTTAAAAAAGGGATTGTCCCAGCCAAAACAGGACATATGATCACCCTAATGTTAATGATGAGGTAGACTATAAAGAAATTAGAAGTGATGGAATGGATAAGACAGAGTATATTTGGGCCAAAATCACTTTGGGGAAAAAAGCTACTAGAGGTTCCCCAGGCTAGTGCTTTGGGTATGCTACAGACACCCTGGATCTGATTTGGATATCAAGAGATCTCTCTTTAATGTTTAAACTAAATGAATACTACTGGGAATTGTGTGATTATGAGAGACTTTTACTTCTCAGATATAGATTGTAGGACAAGTGTCTCTAATAACAGTAGGACTCAGATTTTCCTGGCTGTGATATCTGACAGATTTATTCACCAGATAGTCACTGGACCAACAAGAGGTGATGCCATTTTAGATTTGGTATTGGTGAGTAGTGAGGACCTCATAGAAGAGCTGATTGTAGAGAATAACCTGGTTCGAGTGATCACGAATTAATTCAGTTTAAACTTAATGGAAGGATAATCAAAAATAAATCTGCAACTAGGATCCTTGATTTCTAAAGGGCTATGCAGCATGATGGGCCCTCACTGCCATGGCACCTCCTGCTGGTCAGTTTGGGAATTAGCTCAGTCCAGCCTCAGAGCACCTCCTGCTGGCTGGTATCTCCCTACTGGTACCTGCTGCCTCATCAGTTTTCACCACTGTACTTCAGGTCCTATGTCTCTCCCGGACCCAGGTGTCCCTTATCTTGGGGTGCTGCCCCACAGCAGCAATCACACACTCTGGGTCTCCCCTCCTAGGGGAACCCCCTCCCCGTAAGCCCACCTTGCCTCAGTGGCTACCGCCAGTCATCATCTAGCCCCCTTTCTCTGGGGTAAACTGTAATGGCCACTCATCATTGGCAAGGCGGTTGGACCTACTGCCTTTCTAGCCCTAATTGTCTCCCTGCTGCCCCCAAACCTCCTTAGGCCTTCCTGCCAGGCCTCAGCCTGGGAGGTAGCCAGGCCTGAACTCTCCAGGTCAGCCTTCCCGTTCCCCAGCGATGCTCTGTCAAAAGTACCCTGTCTCACCCAGGCAGCTAGGTCCTCCTCACTCCAGGGCTGCTCCTTATGCACAGTCCTCACTGCTCCTTATGCACAGTCCTCTTATCAGGGCCAGCTATGCCCTGACTGTGCTGGCCACAGGTGTGGCCAGCTACCCAGCCAGCCTCCCTCAGCTGCTCTCACTCCTTTTATCCCAGGAGTGGGATAACCGCCCTACTACAGGCTAACTTTAAAAAATTAAGGGAATTAGTTAGGGAAGTGAACTGGACTGAAGAACTCAGGGATCTGAATGTGGAGGAAGCTAGGAATTACTTTAAGTCAAAGTTGCAGAAACTATCTGAAGCCTGCATCCCCAGCAAGGGGATAAATGTGTAGGAATGGATTGCAGACTAAGTTGGATGAGCAAGTATCTCAAACAGGTGATTAAGAGAAAGCAGAAAGTCTATAAGGAATGGAAAATGGGATGGATCAGCAAGGAACACTACTTCTTGGAGGTCAGAAAGTGTAGGAATAAAGTGAGAACTGCCAAAAGCCAAGCAGAGTTGCACCTTGCAAAGGGAATTTAAATCAATAGGAAAAGATTCTGTAGCCATATAATTAAAAGAAAACAAGGAAAGAAGAAGTGGGACCTGTAAGCACTGGGGATGGAGTGGAAATTAAAGATTATCTAGGCATGGCCCAACTCCTAAATAAATACTTTGCTTCAGTTTTTAATAAGATTAGTGAAGATCTTAGCGATAGTGGCAGAGTGACTATGGGAATGAGGATATGGAGGTAGAGCTGGAAGTCAAACTCAAACAGCTTAATGGGACTAAATTGGAAGGGCTGGATTAATCTCCATCCAAGAATATTAAAGGAACTGGCACATGAAATTGCAAGTCTAATAGCAATGATTTTTAATGAAACTGTAAACTTGGGGGTTGTACCCTGTGACTGGAGAATTGTTAATATAATTCCTATTTTTTTGAAAGAGAAAAAAAAGTGTTAGCAGGAAGAAATGTGTGAGTTCCTTTAAGTTTTATCATGGTGATGCCTATATCACTCCGCAATCAAATGGAATGCAAGTTGACATCAATTTTGCTAGGAATAATAAGCCAAAACTGTAATGTGAATACATAAAAAAGGATGTTGACAACTTGTTTACAAAATCCAACACTTTAGTGCAGATTTTGTTTTAGCAGAAAACCCATTACCATAATAAAAGCACTGTCTATTTCAAAAAACTTGTTATCCTCAGCTGCACTCTTTTGCTTTGAGACAGTCAGACTTTCTCAGACAGTCAAAAGCTCTCCCTACAACACAGTCCCCATCTTCCCTATTTTTAGGGAAGGGGAGACGTAAAGGGCTTGTCTACCTGGGGACATTCAGGAAAGTGAATCAGAATGAACTGAAAATGTGAATTTGAAGTGGCTTAGTTAAACTGCATTAAACCCCTGTGTGGAGACTCTCATTCAGCATTAAAGTGACCTCAGTTTGATTTTAGCTTAATTAATTTCCATACGCTTACTATAAACACACTTATTACATGCAAAAATATCAAAAGAGCATTAAGGTTGCAAAGTGAAACAGGTAAAAGTTAGGAAATGCCACTATTAAGGTTGCTTCTGTCCCCTCTGTATTGCAGTCAGGGTGTTCCTCCCCTAAGCTGCCTGGTCAGTAGTAAGGGCAGCACTGAAAGCATAAGAGAGTCTATCTGTTCTCAGTTCCAGAGCCACAGCACCTAGGACCAGAGATTGAAGGGAAAGTTCTGTTCATTCCATGCAGCCCTAGGATAGAGCATGCTCAAGACAGGCAGAATCGTATGAGAATTTAGCTGTCAAATTCTAAGCAGCCTCTACTGAGCAGGGGTGAACTGAGATTTTTCAAAGTGTTTTAACATGGCCAAATTTGTGCAGTTTTTCATGGGTCAGAAAAAAAACATATCCCTGACATCATGGTGACTTCCTGCCAGTTTTCAAGTCCCTGCTTCAAGGCCCAGGGGGCACTAGAGCTTCTCAATAAAAAGGTAGCATGTTTTGTTTTGTTTTTTTAAATATGGGCTTAAAAATATATTTCCTCCTAATCTTGTTCTCAGAAAAAGCTGAACCATTTTTGTTGAAACTTTTGTCAAAAATTTAGCATGAGGAAAACACTCAGCAGTGAAATTTTTAACCCAAATTGTTCAAGTATGGAAAAGTTGTAAGCAACTGGCTCTGGACCCAGGAGTCGTGTAATAGGAAGTATAAGGAAACTTAGCTACAGATTCATAGAATATCAAGGTTGGAAGGGACCTCAGGAGATCAACTAGTCCAACCCCCTGCTCAAAGCAGGACCAATCCCCAAGTAAATCATCCCCGCCAGGGCTTTGTCAAGCCTGACCTTAAAAACCTCTAGGTGGTGCTGCCTACACTGCCAAGTATGTAGTAATATTCATTACTTTCAAACAGTAATTGTCAGGATTTTAATGGCAACCACTATCAACTATGTATGTGAATGCAGTACAGAATTTATTGTGGTTTATCAGAAGTGTTTCGTCAGCTGGATCTAGCTACTTTTCCATTCCTTTCTTACCTCAAGTTTTAGGGTCAGAAACCCCTGAGTTTTGTAATCTTAGAGGAGTATTTTTTTTCTCACTCTCACAAGGTTTAGAGGTGGAGGAATACCATTCAAGTCTGTCATTTTTACCACATATATTACAGTGCTTAGAACGTACTGACCAGACTCAATGAAAGTGCATGAACCTTCAAGGCAACCCTGAAATGCATTGCCTCATTCCCAACACCCATCTACCAATAAAGCTCTTGTTCCAGAGAAAATAACCAGCAGCCTAAAGCTTTAAATACTTCCACCTCACAGGAAGAAATCAAATAACTTGTTCTTTTTATATAAAACAAAGAATGAAAAATTGCAGTTTGCGGATCTCCCACTCTCAGACTTGTTGAGAGGCTAAAAATTCAATTTTGGTGACTGTAGCTGTTAGCTCTTTGAGCTCAACAGTAAATGCAAGAGGGACAGTGAAGAGGAAAACAAAACAAACAAACAAAAGCACCCTGATCCTTAAGCACTCCAGAGTCAATTCCAGAAAAACTTTCACTTTCAATTTACCCTCACAAGCCAAAATAGTCTCCAACTTGCTGAGCGTTTAAACCTTCAACTCCATGGCTATAGCATTTTGCTTTCCCAATACACTATTAAATATGTGAGATGGTAGCTGGCTAGCTAGATCAACTATTAACTGAACATATACCTCTGGCACTGGCAAATTTAGGAATTAAGTATTTCCTTTATTTCTATTTATTGATTTATTAGTGTTTTGAATGGTTGCTGGATTAACAGCCCTGAAGACTGAAGTCTGTATTTAGTCACAAAGGAGGTAGAACATAAGCAGCAGCATTTCAACCTTCTCCACACTTCCACAGTAATGTCTTTCTTCCTTGACAGGGAAGCACCATACAGAGGGCCTGATCCAGTTCCCAGGGAAGTTAATGGGAACATTTCCATTGACTTGGGAGATGGATTGCATGAGGAGGGTGAAGACACCCAAACATGCCCACTAACATTTCCCTTGCCTCCCTACAGAACTGCACAGTCCCCTTCATGCTTTTTTTCCCCCCACCTAGCTAGGTCCAAGTCTGCACACTCCTAATCAACAAACATCAATCCATTTTCTTGAAGAATTAGTAGCAGGTCTACTGCTCCAGCCATGATGCCTAGTCAGCTCTTTGGTCATTTTTCTTAAGCTATCCATTAGCCATGTATTATGTGGCACATGTTCACAGGGCAAGACCACCAAACTCATTTAACAGAAGATATAGAACAGACATCAAATAGAAATGATTTACAGTAAATATTTATCTTAGTTAAGTTTGAGCAGTGTCCTTGAGGTGAAAGGCTCAGTGGCCTATTACTAATTCCTTGAACCAACAATCCCCCTGCCTTTCTATATTTTTTTCCTAATTTCAGGCTTCAGCGTTAATGCCAGATGACATGCAGAAAGGGCAAGATGTTCATATAAATAAGATTATGGGCTAGCATGAATTGCACAGAATGTGTGGCTCCTTTTTCATACCATCTATGTTTTAATAGGCTGTCATGTCTGTAATGGAGAAACTATAGTGGAAAAAAATTGGATTTGAAGGAGGTTGGGTGGAATATAGAATCGGAATTTGTGAGCAATGTGCCCCTTGTCCAGTTCACACCCTATCTAATCATCTGAAGAAAAGCAAAGAATTAATTTTGCTAGAAGGCAGAGGAGCAAGGTGCAGGGATGGGAAGCTAATGGGTGAATTTTGCTAATGAGGCTGTGGTGAGGCAGAGGATTGAGTAGCTGGAGGGGAGACAGAGAACTAATTTGTGGCCAGAAGGGAGTTTGAAGTAACTGCAGTCACAGAATGGACTGACAGAGCTGCTACAGTGAGCAGAAGAGAGACTGGACGAATCAATAAGTGCGCTTCCACATTTTCTCCCCATCTGGTTCTTTAAAATAATAGACGGTATTTGCAGCAATGTTATTTATAAAAATAGTACTTAATAGCTATATAGCATGTGTAGCTTTCTAAGTGTTTACAAAAGAAGATGTCATTACCCCAATATATAGACTGAAATTGTATCAGGCACAGCAGGGACCTGAAACTGGGTCTTTCACATCCCACATGCGTGCTCTAACTACCATGGTATGGGCTGCTCTGCAAATGGTCTCTGTCTCCATCAAAAAAATGGAAAGGTCTGTTTTGTTTCACGGTGGAATGAAAAATTCCAAAACCTCAAAATTTTATACAAACTTGGTATTTTTCCAACGAAAACCCAATTTTTGTCGGAGAATTCCCTGCCAACTCTAGAAATAACCTACCCAACAAGGAAAGTTTCTTCCTATACCCAGGAGTTAGAATTTGACTTATGCCTTGAAGCATGAGGTATTATATCTCTTTCAAAATTCTTCGAGGTTTACTAATCCTTATTATTATAACTCTGGATGCTTACATATAAATGACAATTATTTCTGTTTAATTTTGCTTTAATGATATCCTATTGCAATGAGTTCCAAAGACAAATTGTGCATGATGTGAAAAATATTTCCTTTAATCGGTTTGAAATTCGCTACGTAATATTTTCATTGACTGTCCCCTTGTATTGTATTTTGAGAAAGGCTCAATAAACATGCCAACTTTATCTGTTCTATCTCATTCATTATTTTGTATTGTCCGCTTTCTTTAATTGTTGCCCTTATCCAGTGGCAGTCCAATGCACCCACGGTCTTCCTAATTTTGATATACTTGATATATTTGATACAGTTATTTGTTTTTAGCTCTGACTACTTGGTCTTCAAAATCCATCTTAACCTTCATTCTTACACAATATTTGCCATAGTTTATATTCCTTTCTATTGGCTTCCCTTCTGTTGGATTTCCATTTTCTGAAGTTAGTATCACAAATACCATACTGTAGTACATTTCATTCTTCTAGTGGTTGTGAATCAAGAGTGAAATCTTTGCATTATTGAAAATGGGGGCAAAATTCCCCATTGGGGCTAGGATTTCATATGAGATGCTTACAACCAAGAGTTAAATGCATTTCTGCTTTTAAAATGTTAAAATTGCCAACAATGAGCAGAAAGGAAAAGAAAGTCCTGATTTACTGTTACATTTCAATTACATACAAAGCTATTCAATTGGGTAAAACATGAATGACAAATTCACAAAAGATAATCTTCCTTTAAATTTGCATAATATTATCCTTGATGTTTACAATTCTAGAGGAATTTACAGGTCAAGAGAAGTGATATTTCTGTTGAAGCCTCCCATGCTTTAATATTTTCTGTCTGGCATAAGAAGTCAAATAAATTATACAGTACTTGTCCTTACAAGAAGAACATTGGAATCTTCTCTGAAACAACTATGATAGATTTTAAACATTATTTTGGTTGAATTGAAGTGATGCATTCAGAGACACTTGGTTACCACGGTGATCCATGTATTAAAATATTATTTGATTAATAATAATGAATCAGATCAGTAGGCATGTCTTCTGGACTAACAGTAAGATATCTTCTCTTTAGGGGCTAGTTATTTCTGAATTCTCTTGCAATGTAGGTTCTAAAAGTTTTCTGTGTTCCACATTGATTTCAGTAGAGTAATGTAGCAGTGACTCTGTCTATGATACTAATATAATCCCCATAGCTATCTGAGCAGCTCACAATCTGTGATGTAGGCAAGTGCTATCATCTCCATTTTACAGATGGGGAACCGAGACACAGAGAGGCTAAGTGACTTCCCCAAAGCCAAGAATTTAATCCATGTCTCTTAAATATTAGGGTAGAACATACTTCCTGTCAGACCAAAGGGGTGGAAATTGTACATACAAGGCCTGTTTTTTTACATTACACCATTCTGGTAAAAGGTCCTCAAACTAGGCATAAATTTACATTCACTCTAAAATCCATTTCATTGCTAGAGTGATGTAAAGGGGCCTTCTTGAAAATGAGAATCAGGCTTACAGATACCAGCTCTAAGCATACAATAGATGATCTAATTATATAATGTATTACTGAAATTCTCTGTTTTTCAAATTTTTAAATTCGTTTTCATTGTAAATAGTATTCCAACCAATCCCGTGCACTAGTTCTGTTGAGCATGTAGCCATTCTGCTGTGCAGATTACGCTGATAATTATGAAGGAAGTCAATGAAAATTCCTGCATTATCTTGAAATGCTCTAAGTATGCGTGTAATTCTCATTTAAGCACATTGTCTGCTGAAGTGAGAAACACGAGGAATACAGCATGAAAACATGTTGATGTATCACCATTCTTCCTTTGGTTGCTGAGCACTCAATTACAATCACATAAAAAAACATTATCTTATGTTCCTCATTTGCTTTGTCCTCTGTGCTCTCAGTAAGCCTGGTCTCACAATACAAATGAAGCAGCAAGGATACTCCAGGAAATAAATCAGTTTTATTTCAAGGAAATTATCAGAAAAATATTACAGCATAGCAAGCTTCTTCAGAAATAGACTGAATTTATTTCAAAACTTTTGGTTGCCTCAGAATATGGGATAACAGTTAAAAAATAATATTTTATTCCCTATGTACTATACACCCACCACTGGCAGATCGAGTCGTTTAGGACAAAGAAAATCTCAAAACAGTCCTGCTGGCAGAAGTTCCTAAATAGAAACCAATGAGACCTCCCACCCACACCAGTATTTTGGATGAGTCGATGTGATGGGTAGGTGGTAATGGGACCCAATGCCCCCCCTGACCCTCATCCCTTTCCAGGAAGTTGCAAATGGGGCCATGTATTTTCATGTGTGGTAGTGCAACCACATTATGGGCTTGACTACTTTCGGTGTTGCAGGAACTCAGACAAGGGTTTATTTTTCTTACAATTTTGTTGTTGTTTTTTTAAAGTTATATAGAAGGCTTGGCCCTCAAAAGGTAAGAGTGATTCTTATAGATAAGAAAAAGAAACATTATATACATTGGTGACTAAAAGGCAAAATGTAAGAACAAAAGCATTTAAGGGGGTTTGAATCAGCCTTCTCACTTGTTTTATTCAGCACGTAAAGGGCAACCCCTTGACCTCGCTATCATAAGCATGATGTGAGAAATGTGGAGGGCAACTGAAATTACCATGATTTTTTTAAAACTATGGATCAACTCAAATTAGCACACACGTTTCTCAAATGGTAACAGAATTTCATTCATTACAAAGTAAAGCACTCCTCCAAAGAAAAACTTTGCAGTTTTCCTATGGATTTGAATGGGACTTGGGCCCAGCTCAGTCCCATAAGTATGTATTTCAGGCTGGGTTTATTTATTCTGTTTGTTTATAAAGCAACATATTGAAAAGGAGGTCTGGAAGTTGCGCTCATTATTGGGATGAAGCAACATGGAGGAGGGATAATCATTCTTTGAAGGAACATTGTAACTAATTTGAATTATGCTTATTAACTTATACTTTGAATTCAAAGGCATTTAGTCAAGGAATACAACCTGCAAATGATCAGCTACTCCAGCTACTTAGGTGAGTCAAGCTATGTGATTTATTATTAATATTAAATCTGTCAAGGGAAAGATACTGTTACCGGTTTCCTTTCTAACTTACCAGATCACTTTTCTAGAAAACAGGGGCAAGTGACAGCATTTGTTCTTCTGTGTTCGTTCACTGAAATTCATTCCTATTCACATGAGTTTCACGCTTCAGCATGTCAGTTCTAGCGTTACACAGGATGAGACAGACCTTTGGGTAATTTTGGCCAATCCCAGGAAAGGCTTAGAAAATGAGGATTGAAATCGCTTTTACAATAAATAATGTGACCTGGTCCAATAGCCAAATAGAAGAATCAATATATATGATTTAACATAGTATTATCAAAGAAAACAAAAGCACAGACAAAGTATGATTTCATTTTACAAGTAGATTCTGAACCTATTAAAAGATTTAGGGTAATCCACTAATGAACTGAATTAATAATTGAAAGAAAAAATGTTTATTGCTCTGCCACATTCTATGGCCAACAAGATTAGAAAGAACAAGAAATTTTAAAATGAAAAAACATTATGGCGTATGACTTATTAGTCAATTTCAAAAGAATAATTTCTTACATATCAAATTCTTATTGGGATGTTTTTATTTTTGAACACAGACAACAGTACATGCCTTATAGTGTAAAGATTGTCTGCTTATATGTCTATTGTTACAGCATGTCCAGACTGAATGTTAGTTACTTTAATACAAATAGCTAAATATATTGACAAAGACAAATAAACCCCTAGGAAGAAACTACTGAACATCTTCCATTGTGAATGACGTTTTCCCATCTGTGACTGTACTCAGATTGTGATGAGACGAAGTTTCAGGACACAAGATATTCCCTTGTGATGGTATCTCTTTATATGCTTATTAATATTGACTATGACAAAAAATTTGAATCCATTAAACTTCAGTACTCAGCTCTGCAAATTGTTCACAGAGCATAAGGTTATGAATGACAAAAACTAAGACTGCCAATCATTTTAACCAATATGTCGCTTTTTAAAGTGGGTTTTTTTCTTCTTTTCAATGATGTCTTCTTAGTGCTCTGATGTATAGATTGAACGAGACAGAAAGCTTCTTTTGGTCTTGAAAGTATAAATTATTAAGAGTTCCAACCTAGTACGACATGAGCAACAAGGAGATAACACATCCCAATAGTACAGGACACAATCATCATGGGGAAACCCAACCTGAAACAACAAAAAAAAGTCTATCATAAAAGTTCTTAGCTTTTGATACCTTTGCAACATTTCAAAAAAATGAAAGAACATTAAGGTACTGCAGGCTTAAACAGTGATCTCTGGTGGGCTAAAGTTCAAGTTGACACTTTCTACTGCCAGATATGACATTTAGAAAAGTGTGGCTCAGACCCTCACACGGTGTAAATCAGCAAAGCTCCATTGACTGCAATGGATTTTCACCAATTTATGCCAACTGAGAATCTAGAACTGGATGTCTTGGTCATGTGCAAGTCAATACGCATGAATTATATCAGCTCTCACAAGTTAAGCAAGCAGTAGGATAGCTCATTCACTACTTATGTCTTCATACTGTGTGTACAGTCTAATCTTAATAAGGTTCTTTATAACTCTGGTTTATGGCTGATATTTTTTTAGCTGCTTCCAATGGCATTTAAGTAATAAACCTCATCATGCTGGTACTGTATTTATCCCCATAATGCTGAATGATCAGTTGAAAAGTATTGTAGTCCTACAAGACGCATCAACTTCTGAGAGTATCTGAGGAAATCTCTTTGGCCTGTGTGGAAAGTGTTAAAAGCTTTGTTTTCATGTCAAAACACTTCTTTCAGCAGGAGTAAATCACAGAGTGTCATTTTTCAGAATAAACTTAAGCTTTTAAAGCTTCTATTGATAGAAAATTCAAAATGACAGAAACTGAAGATTGGGCAGGACTTTGTGTGTCCTGCCGTGTCTTATCATACCTTTTTACTCATACCTTTTTACTCATATTCTCATTCATATTTCATGACCTTTTTACTCATATTTCCATGTTCATATTCATCCACCTGTTTTACTAACCCATCATCAAAGTGTGATAGTGTTCTTTGAAGTGCCAATATTTCTTTCATTGTCTTCACTGGCACCTAGTGTATGTGCGTGTATTAGTGGTGCTTTTTGCCTCACTTATCATATTACGCAGCATCTAGAGGATTCCAGACTTCACCCTTCATCCACCATTAATTACTCAGACAGAAAAGGAATGCATGTGTAGCTGCTGACAAGGAGAGAAAACTCTCAGGTCCCGTGTGCCTTGAAATCTCCTTATTTTCCTTTTCTCCATATACAACTATATATACATTTTAAAAGAAAATAAAATTTGTGATGAGTGTGGTGCAATCTGCTCTTCCTCCTGCTCCCTACCTGCACCTGCAACACCATTCTGACCAGGGTTTATGTAATGCTTTTCCAATACTGTTTCATTGCCATGCAGAGTGATCTGAGCAGAACAGGTTCAATGGCATTAGAGGAACTTTGGTATTAGTAACAGTTGTATTATGGTAGCATTTAGAGGCCTCAGTCAGGATCGGAAGTCTATTGCATTAGACACTGTATAAACACATAGTGATAGCCAGTCCCTGCCTAAGAAGCTTAGACAAGGTAGAGAAGCAATACCAGGCAGATAGCATAAAGAACAATGTTTGTTTGAACTACCATTGTTAAAAATAAATTGCTTCATCACTCCTCATTGATATGTCCCCACCAGTCTGCTTCACCACTCTGGACCCAATGTCCCAGTGAGCCTTTCATCAACATTGACCACTCCACAGAAACTGAGGCAACCCAAGAAAAAAAGAAGTTACCCACAAAACTAAGTATATGTAAAAGGAAAGACTTTCATGGCAGGCACATTATCCCACATCTGCCTACTGTGGGATTTCTGGCACGTTCCCTGAAGCACATAGTGTTGGTCACTGTCAGAGACAGAATGTTAGACAATAGAGCAGGGGTAGCCAATCTATGGCACGCGTGCTGAAGGCGGCATGGGAGCTGATTTTAAGTGGCACTCACACTGCCCACCTCCTGGCCACCGGTCCAGGGAGCTCTGCATTTTAATTTAATTTTAAATTAAGTTTCTTAAACATTTAAAAAACCTTATTTACTTTTACATACAACAATAGTTTAATTATATATTATAGACTTATTGAAAGAGACCTCCTAAAAATGTTAAAATGTATTACTGGCACGCGAAACCTTATATTAGATGAATAAATGAAGATTCAGCACACCACTGCTGAAAGGTTGCTGACCCCTGCAATAGAGTCTGATCCATTATGGCAACTCCTACATATGATGCCAGACACTCTCCCCTCTATGGGAGAAGTTTGGGAGGGCCCATGTCACTAGTAGGCAGTAGGGGCCATGCATCATCAGAGCTGGTTAGCAACAGCAGAGTTAAGTTTTTGCTTGTTTGGGGCTAGAAAGGGGTGTTTGGAAGAACTGAAAGGGAATAAGGGATTGTTAAACGTGGCAGCCAGGCTGACAAGAATGCCAAATATTCCCTGAGGAAGGTGTATGGTAACTCTCATTTATGTATGTGAACAAAACGGAGACCGAATCCTAGTGATTTTTGGTAAGATAGGAATTCAATAGTTTGTCACAAAGTTACCCAGAAGGCATGGCTTCCTTTTTATGTCTGAATTTGATTTTGATCACCTATGAATCTATTGTAGTATATTTTCTCCCGGGCTAGACTGGTCCTAGCATTTGAATGGTTACTTATTCTAAAAAGCTACACAATTATCCTTTCACAAAATTACTGTATTATTAAATTCATGGCCTTGCCAAACAGCTTTCTGAGTTTTAGAGCTGCCTTTGAAATTACATATATATATATATATATATATGTAATTTCAAAGGCAGCTCTAAAACTCAGAAAGCTGTTTGGCAAGGCCATGAATATATATATATATATATATATATATGTCACCTAACTGCTTTTCAGACAATATCAACCCTTCTTTTTCTTTCTGAGCTCATTTGATTTTCCTAAGACTTGCCACCTCACTGTTAAAAGTGCTCAGATCTGACAAACGCACTTTAAAAATAAAATGGTGCTGTACAAAAGTCCTCCTCCAAATGTAAATACATCCAGTGGATTTCCATGAACGGCTCATTTCCACACAACAGCTGGTGAAGGTGAGATAGCTAAGGAGTTCATAAGAAAAGAAACTGCAGACTTGCATTAGACCTTGCACTTACTGAACAATGAATTCAGTTCAGCTGGGTAAGCTCCAGTGACTTAGCAAAGCCCAGGTCCTGTCCTTACTAATATAACTTAGTGGGTCTCACAAGTGAATACACAAGAGCTCAGAGATGAAGGGCACTTAATACCTGGGTGCATAAGGACAAGAAGAGAGGAGATTTAAAAAAAAACAATAATTGCTATCCCTTCTGTAAAAAAAAATTGATTCCAGCTTTGTGCAATTCTGTACAGGAAGTACATGAATTATGCAGAACAACATGCAAGGTTCTTAATCATACCTTTGCTTTAACAGTAAGAGTCAAAGGTCCGGTTCCACCATTCATACTCATGTTGCGTAATACCTTACTTCATTGATTTATTTGGGGTATTTGCAGTGGGCCAGATTGTACAGATGAGAGAAGTGTTAGCGTTCTGAACAAAAACATTATTATTATTATTTATTAGTTGCAGTGCTGGAAAACTCCAGTTAGGATCAGGATCTACAATGCTAGGTGCTGTACTGGCACACAAGAAGACATGGTACCTGCCCCAAAATGTTTACAATGAAATTTATAGGTACTTTCAATTAAAAAAAAACAAATCTAAGAACATATTTCACAGAACATAAAAACTACACCATTACTATTGCTGCGCAGTGTACAGAACAAACATTGGCTTCAGGGCAACTGCTGGAATAGAGGGTGAAATCCTTGGCCCCATAGAAATCAATAGCAAAACTCCCTTTGACATCAGTGGGGCCAGAATTTCAGCCATTGTATTTAGGAGAATGAGAATATAAAAACAAGAGAGAATTGAACCACAGTTTGTTAGGGACAGGAATAAAGATGGGACCAAATCAGAAGCTATATTGCAGTCATGGTATGCTCCTCCAAAGCAAAACTAGGGTTGTGCCTGGTAGTGTGCTAATCTGATGCCACTCCAAATCATAACACCACAGATCAACAGAGCTCAAAAGTCAAAACAACCCTTCCTTACATCAACACCAACACTTCAAATGGGTGTGAGCACACCAACACTTGGGACGCGTATGAAGGTCTGTAACATCTCTCTCATTTTTCCCGTAAGTAATTAAAAAGGAAATGTATATTAAATGTAAGGCTAGTTATATAGGGAGTCATTTTCCTGTTATAACAATACACCTACAGTTAATCGACCGATGTGTTGAAACATTTTGTGCAAGTCATAGCATAATGAGAGAGACAGAGACATCAGAATCATTCAGAGAAATTGGCCGGGGGGGGGGGGTTGGCTTATTGTGGGATTTACTGGAAAAGTGATTTACCCTGGAGGAAAGACAGACCCAACAGTCACCGCCTTCTAGATTGTTCTGCGCTCATAGCACCAAGGGGTAGTGAATCATTAGGGGATCTGCAGAGACAGCTCACAAAATGGAAGGTGGAGTTCTCTAATCAGTTCTGGAGTTGTAAGATGATACCAGCAATCCTCCAGTATCAAACCATTGGCAGTGGTGGTTCAAGCTGATACAGAGGTGGAGCATGGTGGCAGTATATATGAATACTGAGTGCCAAATTCTGCTCTCACTTCTATGTCACCCAACTGACTGCTGTGGGGTTGCACACTGGTTTAAAATGGGGCTTGAATTTGGTCCCTAATCTATACCTAAATATCCATTTAAGAATATAATTTATAGACCACTCTAGAGCCCTTCTTGTAGATTCTTTTCTCCTACTTACTGGCCTCTCCATTATCAACACTTGCACACACAATAAGGAAATATGTTGCATGCTTGGCAAGTGCCGTGTTATATGAGAAGATGTTTAACCCAGCAGAAGATACAATATGAGTCCCTGTCATTTCAGGCCAGTCCTTGAACATATGCTACACTTTGGTTTGGAAGTCCTACAGTGACAAGCTCATTTTCAAAAATGTACATCCTGAAATTACAAAAGCTGCCTTGAAAATTGGATTTGGGTGTTGAAGCTCCTAGAGGCAATTCAAGGCTGCTTCTGAGTGAAAGACAAGTCACTCCTGTTAATGAAGTTTCTATCATTTGGTTTACAAGGTGTCTCTTTTACATTTCCTTTCAAAAGGAATGTATAACAATAGCAATATCCATGGTTCTTAATCAAAAGGATATGTTTGTAATCCTCTTTATTTAAACATTAACACACACACACACACACACACACACACTTCTTGTGGGGAGGAAGGAAGAACAGTTATCATTGATGAAGAATGGCAGCTGTTAACTAGTTTTCTTAACAAAAGAACTGTGGGTCTATATTTATTTAAATATAAAGAAAACAACTCATATTTTCAAGGAGCAAGCCCCAGTCCTACATCTCATCTAGAACTGAGACAAGATTTATTTGTACAAATTTCACTTTTTTGCATTTATGAACAATCCGTGAACACTGCAATTTTTGCAGATTTAGTCTTCATCCAAAATTACTTGCTAAATAACTTTTGTAAATAATCTTTGGTATGCAGCTCATTTTCACGGAACTCATTCTGAGTATTGCTGCCAAATTTGCTGCCAGAGTAAGCCAGTATAGTTTTAGTACTGTTTATTAAATTGTGTTACAAACAGAAAATTTCACTTTTGATATTTAAAATCTGAGCATGTGATTGGTCACCAAAAGTATGTGGTATATTTTCTGTTCTCCGACTGGATAAACATAACCCTTAGAAGAAAGTTTTATGTAAATACTGAAGTCTTCTGAAAACTATCTGCTTCTGCAACCATTCCAACAAGTATATTGATTCACTAGAAAACATCAGAGAGTCCTGTGGCACCTTATAGAATAACAGACGTATTGGAGCATGAGTTTTCATGGATGAATACCCACTTCGTCGGACATGCATCCAACGAAGTGAGTATTCATCCACGAAATCTCATGCTCCAATACGTCTGTTAGCCTATAAGGTGCCACAGGACTCTCTGCTGCTTTTACAGGTCCAGACTAACACGGCTACCCCTCTGATAGTAGAAAACATGTAAAGCTAAGACCAAAAAAATGTGCAAACACAGTTGAAGTAAATTCATTTAAAAATCTGAATGAATGCTGGTGGGAAATTTTTTTACAATATTCACTCAGCCTTAATTTGGGATATATTTTTAATGCATGGTCCCCTAGTCATCAAGGTCCTGGGAATTCATCTCCCCCTTTTCTTTCTCTGTTCTTATTATTCCTTCTATTTCTCTTAGTTTCCCTCATATTACCTTATCTCCTCCTTCTCTTCTGTCTTCCACTGCATGCTGACCTCTGTGTCTCCTGCCTTCTTGTTTGTCTCAACTTCCCATCATCCCAAATCCGCAAAATACTGTTATTTCCATTATTTGAAAGAACAGGCTGGTATTGTCTCTAGTGCCCATTTAAAGAAAAGGTCTACAAAAGAGGTGCTCCTGCTTATCCACATAACTATGACACCTTTACAATCAGACACCTGTTTCTAAAATAGCAGGTGGCTAACACTGCCAATGATCATTCATGAAACACTAAAATTACTGTGAATTGCACATAGCCTGAAATTACATAAAAATTACAGTGTGGTTACCTTCTAGTTACCATACATAGTAGTCAACATGTAATTGAAAATGCTGAATGTAACCTATAACCACATTTTCTTCTGATTGCTAAAATTACAATAATTTCTCCCAGTTTTCTGTCTGTACCAAGATTTTCCATACAGTCCCTCCAGGCAATGAACCTCAGATCAGGAAAAAGAAATTTTAAGTGAGAAAAATAAATGGTGTTAAATTGTGCACCCTACATTCTGGAAAAAAAACCATCTGAATTCTTTTTGACAATAAACTTGATGCTTTTCATACATAACTTGTAGTAAGCATTTTGCTGGCCTTCCAAAATCTTCTCTTCTGAAGGAAAAAAAGTACAGTAAGTATAGTCCTTCACTGTAAAGAAATGGTTAATTTACCAGTTCCAACTTGAATGATCAAATCAATAGTCACAGAAATGTTTTTGCAGTATCTTCCCAGCTCTACTATCTCCCTGGTGCAGTTCATATGAAATATAAGGGTCTCAGAAAAACAAATGCCTTTATAATAACAATTCAAAAGCTATTCAAGCCTGAGAAGGCAGAGATGGTGATGGTAGATACCTGTATGAAACACCATGAAGAAATACTGAAATCTATGAACGCCCCATTGAAATATGGAGAAAAGCAGTGTAGTTATGACTTCAAAAGCCTGCAACATATTAATGGTGAGATAGCAACAGCAGCTGATGAATATAGTGATCTTCCTGTTGGCATTAATTGTCTGCCTCCCACAGGAAATGATTAAGTCCAGCTGACCCCAGGGTAGAACATTAAAAATTAAAGCCAACAAATTGTAATGAAAAAGAGAGAGAATGTCAGTAGTTTGATGCTGGGAAGGAACATACCATGGATGCATTTGTGTCACTTTTCTTTCTTTCCTGTTGTATCTGAAGATAATTTTATTTGAAGTTATCATATCAGTATAAAGAAGTTAGAAAATGCATCAGAAGCCCACGGTCCAGTTCTCCATGTATAAACTGTGGCTAAATTAAACTATCATGTTAAAACTTTTAGAGATGTGTTCACTGATGTGGGAAGAGGGAGCAGATCTGGTATAGGTCATGATGGACAGTGCTAAATTTGCATATCACACCAATTCAACATTTCTTCCTCTATGGACTAGTCCTTAGTGTTTTGACACTAGAAAGGTAGGTAGCCGAAGACTAGCTGTGGGCTAGTAAAGAGTAGCTATGGGCATAGATTTCAAGATTCAAGGCTGCGATTCACAAAGCATTTAAACACATATAGTACACATAGGTGATCAAGAGGCATTATATTTCATCTGTACAGTCTCCTTCAGCAAGCAAGCAAAAACAGAAAAGAAAACAATGAAGCATTCTTTAGACTTATTTGTTTTTTTCTAATGGGTTCATTTTCTTTGGCTAAAACACAAACTATTTCCCCCACCTCAACCCAATATCCTGCAATACAAAGCTCATCAGTCTAGTCTTCAATAATTTAGTGAAAATCCTTGCAGCATCACAGTGCATTCCCACTCATTTCTGGTAGGGCTTTTGATACTTCTCTCAAGGTGTACACTGCTGCCTTGAAATACCTGACAGCAACTCCAAAACTCAAGTCAGCTAGTTGGTACTGGAACAAACAAGACGACAGACTTGAAGAATGGGACAGTTCTGTTTGTTCAGCCAACAGCAACATAGAAGCTGCTCCTCAAAGGAAAACAACAATTGATACAGACGTTCTTACACATTCCCATAAAACCAAAAAGATAGCTAACCTTAATTCTTTACTGTCCAAAGCCACTTCACAAGATAGCCCATTATTATCAGCAATCACAATTAATCCACTACCATACTCCTCAACCAACCATCTTAAATCCTTCAGAGTCACTCTTCCCTGAAAAGCCTGAGATAATAGATGAGCCTTGCAGTGAAACCTGAACAAATCTGGGATTGGCCAGGCCAACAGAAAAAAAAGTGAGCTGTAGTGCGAAGGACAGCTCACTGAGGCCTGGTCTACACTATGAGTTTAGGTCAAATTTAGCAGAATTTAGTGGGAGATACTGGATCTAATCGCTGTATGGGGAGAGGATTCCGTGCTAGCAGAACTACGTTCCAAAAAACGGAATGCCAAAGCATTTAAAAAAGTCTCCAAGGGCATGATGGAGAGAGGATACAATAGGGACTCACTACAGTGCCACGTGAAAGTTAAGGAGCTCAGACAATTGTACCAGAAAACCAAAAAAGCAAATGGACAGTCTGGTGCAGAGCCACAGACATGCCGCTTCTACGCTGAGCTGCATGCAATTCTAGGGGGGCACCACCACCACTACCCCACCCCGACCGTGGATTCCAAAGAGTACTCTCAGCCATGCCTGAGGATTTCGCGGACAGGGAAGATGAGGAGGAGGAGGAGGAGGAGGATGAGCTTGCGGAGAGCACACAGCATACCATTCTCCCCAACAGCCAGAATCTTTTTCTCAGACTGACTGAAGTAGCCTCCCAACCCTCCCAAGGCGCTATCCTGGACCATGAAGCCATAGAAGGGACCTCTGGTGAGTGTACCTTTGTAAATATAAAACATGGCTTAAAAGCAAAAGTTTTTTAGTGATTAATTTGCCCTGAGGACTTGGGATGCATTCACTGCCAGTACAGCTACTTGAAAATCTGTTAATGTGTCTGGGGATGGAGCGGAAATCCTCCAGGGACACCTCCATGAAGCTCTCCTGGAGGTACTCCAAAGGCCTTTGAAGAAGTTTTCTGGCAGGTCAGCCTTATTCTGTCCTCCATGGTAGGACAGTTTACCACGCCATGCTAGTAGCAAGTAATCTTGTATCACTGTATGACAAAGCATGGCAGCATATGGTCCTGGTGTTTGCTGGCATTCAAGCAACATCCATTCTTTATCTCGCTGTGTTATTCTCAGGAGAGTGATATTATTCATGGTAACCTGGTTGAAATACAGGAATTTAATTAAGGGGACAGAGGTGGTCATTCCTATGGGGCTGTTTGCCTGTGGCTGAAAAGAAATCCTTCCCTGCAGTTAGCCAAGCAGTGGCAGGGGGTGGGGGCATTGGTGTTGAGCTGTTCGCATTTGGCTAGCAGGGATCTTCCCTGATACCAGCCACATGGTGGGGGGAGGGGTAAAGTGATCATCCCAGAGAATTGGATGTGGGGGTGGGGTAGTTTGGTTTCTGCTGCTGCACGTTAACACAAAAACAGCAACACTCAATGGGCTTTGCTTGGTATGGGAAAGGAGGGCGCTGCTTTTATGAAGGTTGCAGAAGCCGAAAGACAATGGCTTACCATGACCACATGCAAGCTGAATTCTGTTGCCCGGCCCTGCATCTGTGATCTCTGTGATCTCTAACACCAAAGCCCTAGGCACTCAATATTAAGATGCAAAATGCGACCTTGTACCAAAATCGCATGTGCTATGTAACGTGAATAGTGTTGTTCACCGTGAAAGAGTACACGCATTGTTCTGTAAAATGTATCTGTCATAAACAGATTGTTAAGGGTTAATGTCTCTTGTACCTGTAAAGGGTAAGAAGCAGGGAACTGGACACCTGACCAGAAGACCAATCAGAAGACAAGATACTTTTAAATTTGGGCAGAGGGAAGCTTTTGTGCGTATTCTTTGTCCGTTGTGTGTTCTTCTCTCGGAGGGTCTGAGAGAGACCAGACATTACTACAGGCTCTCTAAGTTTCTTTCCAAATAGTAAGTAAAAACAGGCGGTTTAGGCTTTTTGATTGTTTTACTCTATTTGCAATTGTGGATCTGGCTGGTTAACGTTTATATGTGTAGTTGCTGGGAATATTTTGATTTGTATTGGTACTGGGGGGAAAGTTTCTTTCTGGTGTCTGTAAGCTATAGGACCCTGTAATATTTACATCTTGAAGTTACAGAGATAATTCTTTAGTTTTTCCTTTCTTTTTATTAAAAGATTTCTTTTTTTCCGAGAACCTGATTGATTTTTTTCCTTGTTTCCCTTGCGTTATTCCAGGGGATTGGGATAACTCACCAAGACGGGTGGGGGGGAGACGGGAAGGGGAGAGATAGAATCTCTCTTTGTTTTCCTTGAATCTGTTTGCCTCTTTGTGGAAGGGAAGGGAGATGCTTCTCTGTATGGTGATTTAAGAGGTTGGATCAGTATCTCTCAGGATAGCCCGGGGAGGGAAATTTTGGGAGGGGGAAAGGTGGGGGAATGGTTTATTTCTCCTTGTTTTAAGAACCCAAGGGATCTGGGTTCTTGGGGTCCCCAGGGAAGGCTGGGGAGGTCAGAGTGCCCCAAAAGACTATATTTTTGGGTTGCGGCAGCGCTATCAGATCTAAGCTGGTAATTAAGCTTAGAGGATTCAGGTGCTAGTATCTCATTTTCTGAACTCTAAGGTGCAGATCTGAGAAGGAAAGCTATGAGAGTATGTTTTTAAATACTTCTCTCCCTTTCCCCCCCGCCCCACAGTTGCAAATTTTTCAAGCCTCCCTCCTCTGTCCCAAAGGCTCTCTCAGATAAGGTGGTGAAAAAAACGCACGTGAGATGGAATGTTCTCTGAGATCATGCAGTCGACCCGCAGTGAAAGAGCTCATTTGAATGAGTGGAAGGGCACAGTATCACAGTACAGGAAAGCAGCTGATGAATGTGAGGACAGGAGGGATGAACATGAGGACAGGAGGGATGCTCAAGATGAGAGGTGGTGGCAGGAAGATCAGAGGAGGCAGGATGCAACGTTGCAGCTACTGCGGGATCAAACGGACATGCTCCGGCATCTGGTGGAGCTTCAGGAATGGCAGCAGGATAATAGAATGCTGCTGCACCCCCTGTATAACTGCCCTCTCCCTCCCCATGTTCCACAGCCTCCTCACCCAGATGCCCAAGAATGCAGGGGGGGAGGCTCTGTGCACCCTGCCACTCCACCCCAGTGGACAGCCCAAGCAAAAGGCAGTCATTCAACAAGTTTTGAAGTGGCCTTTTCCTTCCTTCCCTCCTCCCACACCCCACCCAGGCTACCTTGTCAGTTTTCTCCCTATTTTTGTGATCAATTAATAAAGAATACATGGTTTTTAAATGATAGTGACTTTATTTCCTTTGAAAGCAAGCTGTGATCGAAGGGGGAGGAAGGAGGGTGGCTGACAGGGAAAGAGTCAATCAAGGGGGCAGGTTTTCATCAAGGAGAAACAAACAGAACTCTCACACTGTAGCCTGGCCAGTCATGAAACTAATTTTCAAAGATCTCTGATGCACAGCGCTTCCTGGTGTGCTCTTCTAATCACTTTGGTGTCTGACTGTGTGTAATCAGTGGCCAGGTGATTTGCCTCAACCTCCTACCCCGCCATAAATGTCTCCCCTTTACTCTCACAGAGATTGTGGAGCACACAGCAAGCAGCAATAACAATGGATATACTGGTTTGGCTGAGGTCTGAGCGAGTCAGTAAAGTGCGCCAGCAACCCTTTAAATGTCCAAGGAGCTGCTATCTTAAGTATCTTTACTAACTGCAATAGCCAAAATATCACACTGCAAGAACACCCTAAAATGCCTACTTTCCACTATGATAACCAGTTACCTTCTTTTATACCACTAATGCAAATGACCCAATGTCCCTTTCTTGACTGGGTCCAACTTACCATGATCTTTCCTTAGTTTCCTCATAGAAAGAACACTAATGTCCATCAACACAGCACATTTTAGCTTCTCAAGGGCCAATGTGAACAAATATATATATGTAAACATGAAGATGACACCCTTTACAAAGTCAAGATTCTGGTTATTTGCTCTTGCTCCAGCGGTGAACTATATATTCAGACTTTCAGACATTATACTGTTAGGCAGATAATGAGAGAAATTCAGTTTCTAGTCTCGCTATGTCTTAGTATTTTTTAAACCTGTGTGTGTGAGAGAGAGAAAGAGAGTTTAAAAGAGAAAACAGAAAAAAACACTTTGACTTTGACCACGAGAGGATTATTTATATTGGACTTTGAACACTTAACACCTGCATTATGTTACATTACTGAGAAGTAGGTGACAGCCTGAAAGAATAAGTGATTTTTTTTTAATAAAGAGCACAATTATTAACTACTTACCTAATGGAATTTAGGTTACATTTATCATTCTCCAAATTCTAGTAATTTAGCTGGGGGGTAGGTTGGTTTAATTATTTCAGAGTACCTTGTTGTCTGTCACTCAGATTTTTCCTTCAAATATCGACTACATTAAAAAAAACTAGAGGAAACAACACACAACCCACTAACAGTGCTTCAATATTGCATCCATTCTTTATATTTTCCATCATGCATATGGTCTTTTTCAGTGGCTTTAGAGATACAAAGGTGCTTCAAGCAATTTTACTAGACAGCTTTGTACCATAAGCAGCTTTCCCTGAGTTTTAATACTGCTAAAATCTACAGAGTCCTTTAAAATCTAAATTGCTTTATATCTACTTGTTTGCAGCATTTTATTCAGCTGACTCCACTTAAAAATACATTTTCCCTGTTCTACATCAACATATATTCCCAAGGAAAAATACAATACTACTGAAAAATGTTAAGGCTCCAAAATGAGCTGTCAGAAGCAAGCAAATTTATAGTCAGAGCAAAAACTCCATTCTTTACCAGTCAATTGAGCATGCCTCAGTATTACAAGTATCTAAATATGAGAAATCTTATATGTCATATGTTAGCATATTGGGGTAGGTCAAGTATTGAATTTTAGCCTTAGCTCTGGATTTCCTGGGTTTTGTAGTTTAAACCAGATTCTCAATCCTATGCTAATGGTTTGTGTGTGAACTTCCTTTTGTTTCTTATGTTTGTGTGCTAAACAGAGAAAAAAAAGTCTAACACACACATGTATATTATATAGTCAATTGAAACAACATCTATAATGGCTCCATATATTTAGACAAAAGTATCTCGGTAGCAAGACTGAGCCAAGTGGCTCAATTTCAGTTTTCACCTGTCTTGGAAAACTTTATGGGTAAATTCACTTTGCGTGGTTTCTGTTCATATAAGTTTCAGGCCTGTTAATTAAAACCTAAACATTCAAATCAAAATACTCCCATGCCCTATAAGCACTGTTACCAGCAGGACTGACAAGAGCAGGGAGAGCGGGGGATGATTGTGCTAGGGACTTGAGCTCAAGGGGCCCCTAAAACATCAGTAACTGGGGTAAAATTGGGGTGAAATGGGAGGGGGTGGTGCCCCAGAAAATATGATGTATCGAGGTACCAATGGGTCTGCTATGTGGTGCCACAGAACACTCTCAGCTCATTATGCCTTCCAGGAACAGCTGACTAATGCCCTACCTGGCTACCAGCAAAAGAGCTGAGACACAGAATTTGTTGTAGTATGGGAGATTTGAGATGGCTTTCATAGCTTCACTGCTTGTGCATTATACTGGTTATATTCAGCCTCATGCCACTGCTAAACCACACTATCATGTATTAGCTTTCTGTGTAGTGTGCTGGTATGTACGTACACACACATACACACTATCTTTAAGGGTTGGCTTGAAAAATATTGCTTGGCCCAATGTTTGAGGCAGGCAATGTGACCACCCCTTAACCACACCCCACAACAGACTTGGCATATGTTCTTCCAGTCTTTCAATTTCCTCTGGTTTCATTATCAAAGCTTCACACAGTTCTAACAGTTAGAAAATGTAAATATAATAAAATGACTCCAGCACCTTTAGAAAGCTACAGCGTAGTTATGTGTTTACCAGCATCCATTGGCTAGTGAGATGAACATCATCATGGGAGATTTACTAGATAACACATACAGAACTTCTTCTCTGCCTCACAACACTATTGCCAGTGGCATCATTACAGTGATGTGCGAGGAAAGAGATCAACCTACTTTCTGAAAATCTTGAAATGATTATATGTTAAAACCTGTTGTTTTTAGTAGCAACCCATATTAGTAAATTCAGTTTGCAAGGTTTTGATGCATTCACTGGAACCAATTACACTGATTAACCCAGAGCTGTTAAGGTACATAATGTAAATATGCATCTATAGGGACTGTCAAAATTGTATTTTGCTATATTTAGGACCATTACTAAATGTTTCAAATTTTACTATATCAACAATTCATTTTTTGTTCATTCATTACACACTACTGACAAACAGATCAAATAACAGGACTTCGGGATGATCATAAGTAAAGGTTTATCCAAGTTTATACTAGAATGTCCAATTAAAATGGCTCCAATTTCCTGTTATATAAGCTTCTCATAACACTGAAGGTGTATTGTTATTTTGTTATTAATAAAAGATAACTAAATATAAAATATTTTAAATTAGAATGAATTTTCTACACAACCTGAACAGGCAAGGACATTCAAAGCTAGTGTAAAACCACCAGTAACTATGGTTCGTTGTCCCCACAATGACTTGAAGTAAATTATCTGTTTTGATTCTGCTTTATCTTGCTCTCAAGTAAGGATGTTGGAGTGGAAGATGTCTGAATTTTATTTTCAAGAAAGTCCTTCATGCAAACCTCACAAAAAGCACTTATGAAGCAGTTTTTTTTAGCCCCATTTGGGTTTTTTCCCCCCAATGTGCTCATTTTCTTTGGCTAAAACACAAGCTAAAAGGAAAATGGAGTCATGCAATATAGCGCTAACTAGTCAAATCTTTAGTAACCTCAGCAGATTCAGAGCATCTAGCACTAAATACAGAACCTATAGAGCCTGCCAGAAGCTAGATGCTTAATATAAATGTGAGAGTGCTGAGTTCTTTATGAGTGGTTCATCAGCAGATAAGGACAATGGAGAGACTGTATGATAGTTTTAAAAACACATGCTTTAAAATGAAATTTACATGAAAAATGTATATACACTTGTGTGCATTTATTATTTTTCTGGGTGCACTCAGTAGTGCTGATAATGTTGTCCATGATTTAAGTGGTTAAGGTTGGTTTCATTTTCCATTCATGTTTAAAGGGTTTCCCAAGTTTAAAATAGTGGCACAAAATGTGGATTCTTATTACAATATGGCACATAGAATATCAGGGTTGGAAGGGACCTCAGGAGGTCATCTAGTCCAACCCCCTACTCAAAGCAGGGCCAATCCCCAGACAGATTTTTGCCCTGATCCCTAAATGGTCTCTTTAAGGATTGAACTCACAACCCTGGGTTTAGCAGGCCAATGCTCAAAACACTGAGCTATCCCTGCTCCCCAGTTGGGGGCAACTCTCATATTCAGAATGAAATGCCATTGAAGAAGAAGCAGCAGTAATGGAACCTGCTGGAGCTTTCAATTCCTACTGAAAGTGCGAGAAGGTCAGCTATCAGAACAGCCTCTTGTTAGGGATATGGGAATACAAGCAGGTGCATATGTTGGTGCCCTAAAAGCAAAGATAGGGAGGAAGAACCAACTGAATACCTCTTGCAGAGCCAGGAGGAGGACACCACCACCTGAACATTCCTGGAGGTTTGAAGAGCAGCAGGCCACTCTGCATTCCCCAAAACGATAGCACCAGATACACTGGACAGTCAGGGTCAATTGGAGTGAAGAAGTACCTCTATGGAGGGTAGATCCATGTGAGGTTGGCTAGTTTTGACAGAAATAATTGAGCTTTTCCTGATTTCACTTTGGATATATCTACACTGCAACTGGGAGGTCTGATTTCAGCAAAGGTTCACATATCCAAGTTCGCTTTGATCTAGCTACAGTCAGCCTACAAGTGCTGTGATCACACCTCCCAACAGCAGTGTAGACGTATCCTTTGAGTTTTCTGTTTTGAACGTATTAAAAACTCAAACACAACTCAGAAGCGAAGTAGTCACCAAACGGTCTCCAAATCTCACAGGGACCAAAATTGGCATCTTTTGCTTTTGCATCATTCATTTCCCTAAGATCCCTGCAGTATCAAAGAATAATAGATTGTCATTATTATTATTTATTTATGTTGCTGTAATGCTTAAGGGCCTCAGCTAAGTGAATGGCTCATTATGCAAGGTGCTGTACAAACATACCATAAGTGCCCCCAAAGATCTTACAGTCTAAAAGACAAGACAGATAAGTGAGGCAAACAAATGGGCAATGGGGAAGGAGGAAGCGGTAAGAACAATAACAGGAAGTTTTAGCTTAGAGTAGCTGTGTGCACAATTCACAGGTGTGTAAAGTCAACCAGTAGCAGCCATCACAGCTGGATACCTGCCTGTCTATTACAGTTTGCAGATTTCTGATGGCATCTTGGCACAAGTAAGCCTTGAGGAGGAACTTGCAAGAGGAAAATATGGTGGCTTTACAGATCCTGACAGGGATTCAAAATTCTATTTTTCCACATGTATTAGGCAGCATGGATGCAAGCGTTACAGTACTTGCAGGTGATTAAAGCTGGCACCACTGACAGAACAAAGGCAGGAGTCAATGTTACAGTAAGACATTAGGATGAACAGGTAGGGAAGGACTAGATTATAAAGGGTCCTGAAGATGAGGACAGAAGTTTGTGCTTGCTGCAGTGGAGAATGGGAAGCCAACAGAGTGACTTGAAACAAGAGATGGCCAAATCAGGGATGTACCAGGAAAATAATGTTGGTGGCAGCAGGTTGAAACCAGCATGCACGCCCATTGCCCACTTAATCAAAACATGAGTCATATTTCACTCTATTTTTAATTCCATTTACTATAGAAAAAATGGTTCAATGTTTCAAAGTTTACTTTCCAAGCTCCAGATTTATCACAAGCTGAAAACAGCTGAGCACATCAGCTCAGGATTTGAGCAACTTTTTCCTTTGGGCAAGACAGAGAATGGCAGCAGGGGCTGTGAACTGCACTTCTCTCACACCAATAGCCCACATGAGGAGATTCTTTCCATCCTCTTTGTTCATGCGTTTGTACTTTACATCACTAAAATGCTCCTATGTTATGAATGCTACTGCTGCGGGCTCTGCTTAAATCCTCTCTTGGTTGGGTCTCTGCTTAGATGGGGCAGCTGTCATGGATGTTACACAGTAGAGCCACTTTAAAAGTTTAGCAAACTTGTACAGCACACTGAAATCATGTTGTTTGGCAAAGCCATCTCCCACTGAATAAGGGGTGGTGTTGATTGGCTTTGAAAGGCATCTCATCTAGCTATGCTTAGCTGACAGATATGCTGTAGAGCCTCAAGGATGCCAGTGAGGTTTAAGGCATGAGCTATCTTCTGTATGGCATCAGAGAACTTCCCTCCCCCATTAAAATAACATTTCTTGAATTATTGTTTTCCTGAGAAAAGTTGAAGGCCAAATTGTGCCAGATAGATCAAGGAGTGGCATGGAGCTGTGCTTCCCCAGAGGGACTTCCAGGAATGATTGTGCTTCAAAAGACACGTTTCTTCCTCCCCTTCCACACACACACACAACTCCCCAGCATGCAAGGGACTGTGACAGCTGCACCTTCCCTAGAAGATGTAGCTCACTCCTCCAAGTCTACTTGGCCAGTTTTGTAACCAAAGCTCTGCTGCCTCCCCTGCCAGCCCCCTTTAGACTGGCTTACAGACCCGGATGGGGGCAGTGGGTTAGGAAACAATAATTGTGTGTAGAAGCTACAGCTGTGATTATACCCTGTGTCTTCATGGAAGTCACAAGGAAGGTAGTCTCCATGTACTTGCAGACTCTGGCCCTGAATGTGAGGTGTACATTATGCTTTGAGTACTTCAGGGTCAATTTCTATAACAAAGATAAGTAATAATGCGACACTTCTTCAGCTCTGACAGTTTTTCTGTATCACCTTGCAATTCACTGTCAGTTGCAAAATTCAGTAGCTCTCTTTATACCTCCGATTAAAATGGACAGATATACAATGCCATCCACTGGGACCATAGATCATCAATGTTCTCAGGAAAGAGCCTACAAACTTCTTGCCTTCCCATTGGCACATTGAACGAATCCTCTGTCTAATGAATACGATCTAAACTTCAGAGCAGAGTTTCAGAATTAAGTGCAGACAATAGGAAATTGTTACATCATCATAACAGATCAAAAACAAACATTTTAATCTCACCCTCCTTTGGCACCCTCCACAAACAAAAGATGCATCATTGCTTTTGCATAGAAGTGAACTGCCATTTCATCGGAATTACTTTTTGTCTGAACTTGTCAAAAGTGATCAGTTATTTCAGGTGCCAAGTCTGAGGCACCATAAAGGAACCTGATTTTGAGAAGAGGGGTGCTCAGCACATTCTGAAAATCCAGCCCCTTTAAGGTGTCTCAATCTGAGCAACTTAAATCACTAGTTAACTCTTAAAAATGCAAGGCTTTATGTTTTCCAGTGTCTTTTTGAGAAAGAAAATCATAAATATTACTCGAGCCTCCAGCTATAATGAGTACATAGGGATTAAGATAAAGAGATTATTGGAATAGTCTTGTTATGCTTTGGAGGTTTACAAAGCATTCCACTTCCCTTATCATTTTTCAGAATAAGGTAAAATGGCACTTTTCCATTATTCTCTTACCTGTCAAGTTACTCTTACATACAACTGGGAAAACCAACTGTGTGGTTAGTGATTCCAAATAGGCCCTAAATTCCCCCACCACAAGATCATAACACTATCTTATTTTTTTAAATATCAGGTTTGCGTCTGTCCATTGTTTCCAGTGCATTTACATCATTTTGCACTTTAGGTTTTTATTTCACTGAATTTGGCCTCCTCAGCTAAGGAAAATGCAGACAGAAAACGCAATATTTTTACTCTGATAAATGTGAACTGCAGCATTATGAAACAAGCTTTTTCACTGACGCTTGCACCAACATCCTTCATGCACTGAAGGGCAAGAACATGAACATTGTCCTAATGGCTGGAATTATTTAGACTTACCAAAGATAAAAAAATTGCTTTAGATAACTTCCATATTACCCCAAATGGTTTTTATTTGTGTGGGCACCACCGAACTTAGAGGCTTTACAATCTGTCCTTCAGGCTTTATCATCTTCAAATATAAATTAAAAGGAATTATGATGAACAATATTCCTTTGGGATAGAGCTCTCATCTCAGGAGGAAAGAAATCATTTGCAAGCAATGGTTTCAACTGTTAAATTTTACCAGTCTGTGTGAAATAAAAACTAATTTTTAAACTTCCCTAGGGCAATTTCTTTCACCTTTGTCTTCATTTGATTTTTCATAACAACTACAAAGCAAATGGGTCCCACCTCCTGAAGATACATGCCCATAAATTGCAAAATCACTTCTATTTATTAGCGACTGTTTTATGTTCTCCTAATAACCAATTCTTAGACACTGTCAGTTTAGGATTATGTAAAGGCTGTAGAGCACCCTGTCTCCATCTCAAAGAAACCAGTTTGCAAATGTGAACTGCTGCAAAATGCTTGAGCAGCAAGCTATTACACAAGTGTTTTATACCTGTAAAACAGGGTTTTTCAAACAGGGGTCGCGGCTTGTGTAGGGAAACCAATGGGAGCTGCTGGAAGCAGCACGTGCTGAGGGACATACTGGACACAGCTTCCAGCAGTTCCCATTGGCCCGGAGCAGCGATCCGCAGCCACTAGGAGCCATGATCGGCCAGACTTGCGGACGGGGCAGGTAAACTTACTGGCCCGGCCCATCAGGGACTTTCCCTACACAAGCCGGGACCCCTGTTTGAGAAACCCTGCTTTAAAATAAATGTAACACTGCACGAGTACAAGCATAGCTGGAAAAGTATTTGTAACCTCATCTAACAATTACCAAAACAATTGCTAAATTCATGTAATAACAAAGTTATAAATACTGGAGGGGGGTTGTGGGTTTTCTTTACATGTATAAGATTTTCTAGTTCACACAAAATAACAACAAAAATATGTCTACAAGTCTATATAAAGAACACTTTGGTACAAGTCATTCTCCTTTCAAATGGTTTTGTTTTTTTTACTGAGGAAATAACAATGAACTTGCAATTCTTCTTCTCTCTGGGATGTATAGTGCAAAGCTTGCAATTTCTTTGTTTGGCATTTTGTGCTATATTTTGGTGACTAGAAAAATCAGATTGCAAGTTTTAGATTAATATAATTTTTTAAACTTAACTACATTGAGAATGTTAAATCCCATTAAAAATTAAGTTGAAAATAGATGACTGGACCTGATTCTGATGTAAATCAGTTGAGTCAATAGAGTTACAGTGGCAAATAGATTAAAATCAGGCCCATTTTTATTGAGTTTCTTGAGTTCCTGAAGCAATAATGCCCTGATCTGGCAACAGTTCATGCACATATTTTAACTTCAGTGGGACTACTGTGATAGGAATTATACATCCCCCGCTGGAACTGAAGGGTTTAAGGAGCAGCTGCAGACCCAGGCAAGCCCACCCAGCCCCAACTGCAGAGCATGCTTCAGCTGATGGTGAAGCTTAAAAGGGAGCCAGGCAGCTCAAAAAGGACCTGATAGGGCAGAGAGAGAGAGAGAGAGAGAGAGATCTGTCCTGAGAAATCCTGAGGAAGAATGCTAGAGAAACCTTTTTTTTCCTGGAGAGAAAGAGCTTCCCTACTGAGCCCAGAGGGGCTGAAGGTTCAGTTATTTTACTACTTTGAGGCAAACAGTAAGATTTTGGTGAGAGTAGATGAAGGAAATGGCCCAGGGAAACGGTGTTAAGGCATTCCTGGGTGCTGGACATTGGTGCCTCTTACTGGGTCCTGGGCAGGAGCCTAGTGGAGTGGGAGGGCCCAGGCTCCCCACCAACCTTCGCCTTGCAAAGGGCATGAAAACCCTTACTTACAGACTCTCCCTTGGGGCAGGAAGGAGAGGTTAAAGACCTTTAGAACCACATGACTGGTATTGGACACCCATGGGGGGTTAATAGGGGTTGAAGTTCTCCCCAATCATGAGTCCGGGGGATCCCATATCTTCCTGAAGACTCCATCCCCTCAGGAAGAAAGAAGATGGATTCGGGACCTGACCGAAGGGTTGAGTCAACACCCACCAAAAGGCAGACCACTAAATGGCATGACTGTGGCCCAAGAGAAAAATCAGAGCTGGTAGGAACAGAGGCCTAACCCACCTACCACTAGGTGATGAATAACTACTCATAGTCTTAAAGTTAAGCACATGCAGGATCAGGACTTAAACAGTAGTTTTGTCTTGTCTTGGTTTAGGTCAGGCAAGGTCAGATTTTACCCTTTCTGGAAAGGGACCTTTCTGCTGGCTGGCTGACTGACTATTCAGAACCCAGTGTGTTCTGCAGTTACAGATATGCTATAGCCCTTGCCAGAGGTTTACATGACAGAATCTAAACTTTTATTTGAAAATCCTGGTTGTGAAGAAAACTTTTAAAAATGTGAACTGATTGTAATATCTGCCTAAACTGTGCTGTAAATGGTACGGACTGTCCCATTTATCTCAATAGGGTGTTAATTCTAAAAACTAGAGATAGCAATTGCAACTTTATCAACTATTTCACTTCTGACCATTTTAACAGAAACAAATGCAAGATGGCTATCCCCAACTGCCAGAGGCTCCAGCTGCGCTTTACTCAACTGTCAGACCTGCCAGGTGTGCCCTGATTTTCTCTTTTATTGCAGTTATAAATTGTCAGTATGAAAATGTCTGGCACAGTGAAATCTGTGGGGACAGCATAACATGAACTGAATTTAATATCAAACAAATGTAAGCAGAGTCAGGATAAGCTCTACCCTGACATCTGGTGGAAAGAATTTCAGAGAGTGTATTTGCATAGGCACGCCTACCCTATCCCAGACTGCCGAGCTGTGGGACTGCTTGGTGACAAATGACTCACCCTCAGCTGGGTGGTACTTGCTAGACAGGGGACATGGGTTCCAAAACCCAGTGAATTGAGAGAGGCTGGGGACAGGTATCTATGCCTGGTGGTGCAGTCTCCTTGTGGAGCCAGAAGCACCAGTTCCACCCCCTCCTCTCTCCACTGTGGAAAGTCAGAGTTGATTTTTTATTCCCTCAAGAATCTAAATACAGGTTACTGAGCTGAACTCACTTTGGGCTAATGGTGCACTAGCACTGGGGCTCCCCCACTAAGAGCTGAGATCACTAAGAGTTGAAATCACCGAAGAGCTGAAATTAGTGAGCTGAGAGCACTGAGTACTGTGCTAACTAGTGGGGGAGCCTGAAGCTATACTGTGGAACAGAGCAGCTGGCGGAGTGGAGCAGTTGTGGGGATGGCTGGAGCGGATCACGGGACAGCTGGTGGCAGCAGAGCGGCTGGCAGAGTGGAGTAGCTGTGCGACGGGTGGAGCGGCCCACAGAGTGAGCGGAGCCGAGCAGCTTGCAGAGAGAACTGGAGCAGCTCATGGAGCAGAGCAGCTGGTGGAGCAGAGCAGTTTCTGAGGATGGCTGGAGGAGCAGCGTGGAGCGGCTGGTAAAGCGGAGCAGTTCATGGAGAAGGTGGAAGCAGAACCCACGGAGAGGCAGGGCAGTTGGCCCCGGACCACGTAAGGTGCCCCTTTCTACCCAGGCTGGGGGGGAGGGGCCTCTACAGATAAACTCTCGAACTCTGGGGTGGCATTGACCAGAGACTTTTGGGTTGTTGGACTTTGGGGTGATTGAACTTAAAACCCTAAGGGGAAAAAGGACAGTGCCAAACGTACTTGGAGGTGGGTTTTTGTTTATGGTTTGTGTTATAACCCTGTTTGTGGTGTTTCTCCAATGGGATGCCGCATTGATTCCTTCCTTTATTAAAAAGATTTTGCTACACTCAGACTCCGTGCTTGCGAGAGGGGAAGTATTGCCTCCTAGAGGCGCCCAGGGGGGTGTGGTATGTGAGTGTCCCAGGTCACTGGGTGGGGGCTCGAGCCGGTTATGCATTGTGTTACTGAAACGGAACCCCTGGATACTGAACCCGGCCCTTGTTGCTGCCAACTCAGAGGGGCAGAAGGGTTAACCAAATAACAGAGGGGCTATTGTAATGACCGAGTTATTCATACATTACATTTATTTACCCAAACCCTCAATTTTTTTAAATACAAATGACACTGCCACAGAATCCAGAGACCTTTCTGCAGAACTGAGATCCAACTTGCCACAGAGTATACAAAGCACCGATTTCACAATAAGAAGGAATGGGCAGATGTCTTCCCCTCTTCTTTCTATATACTAACTTTATGCCTTTTTCAAACTTCAAAAGGATTTCTGAACAAAGTAAAGGCTTTCTCAACTTAACCATGAATTGCTAACAATACATTTCCAGGAATACATACACACACTCTATCCAATCTAATGATAAGCTGTAGGAATGCAGCTTTATTATTTAATAGTTGTATTATAGTAGTACCTAGATGCTCTAATAAGGATTGGGGATCAGTGTACTGTACATATACACAATACTTTTTGCTATGTCCTGTTACCTTGGGTGGCTGTCTCCAAGTCTCATCCATCTTTCATTTACATTGTCTCCCAATTTTTTTTCCAATTTTGATATTGTTCACATGAGAAAGTCTTTAGGCAACTTCGCTGACTGCCTAATCAGACTAAGTACACAGTACTTAATTCAAGTCTTGGCAGCTACATTAAACCAGTAGCAGAGGTCTCAAAGAAAGTACTGATTTGTTGGATAGCTTACTGCGCCTCCCTCTCCCAATCTCTGTTCATCCCATTACAGAGTCCATCTCATGCCCAGTCTGCCTTTCTGGCTCACCGACACTACATGCCCAGCACAGCTGGTGATTCAGGGACAGAGATGGTAGGAAAACTTTTAATTAAAGTACCTTTTGATGAACAAAATTAAAAATTTTGAAATTTTGAAATTTTTGTTGAAAAGGGAAGTAGTTGACTGATTTGAGCAGTTCCAAAAGTTAATCTTGGCATAACTCAAGTAAGGTATGATAAGTAAGGGAGATAACAGTTCTGCTTAATTTTAAAGTGCCAATATCTCAGATGTTACCAAAATGTGTATGGAAAGTAGTGGAGAGAGAATGGAATTTGGAGGGACTATGGAAATGGCAAGGAAATGTGAGGAAAACTGAGCAAAAATAAAACATTTTAAATGTTTTCTTCTGCAATGGTTAGCATAAATTTCTCTTTAAAATCACAAATAAATTTCAAGTGCCCTCTGAAGACTTATTGTACTAATTGGGAGACTAAACTCAATCATTAAAGTTTGAAATAAGAGGAATTGTGATTTCAGATGAAACCTCAAGACAAGGTTAACTATGGAATTGCTATTGACACATCCATAACTTATACCTGAGGCTTTGGTAAGCAATGCACATGAGATGTGTCATTTACCAAAAGATTTTTAAGCAATTTCATGACTTAAAACTTCTCTTTAAATATTACTGAAGTGAGGAATTATGCATCATTATTGCTCAAGGTAATAATACCTTTGCATTCAATTTATATTCCAAATAGTTACATATTCTGAATGCTCTGTCCAGAGTGGTGACAAAAATAAAAAACTTCGTATTCTATCAGTATACTATATGAAGAATCAATGTATTCTGACTACTAAACACACTGCAAATGTGTGATACAATTATTGTATTTCTATGCATAAACCTGTGTTAGTCTATACCAAATGTACTTTGCTTTGGATAGTTACACATTAGCTTGGAAGTAAACAACTTTGCACAAGTGTAGTTGAAGGACACGGTATTCCATATTTCAAATTCTGCTATACACTGAAATATGAACTGCTGATAGCATTCAGAAGCACATCCTCACTTAATTATTCTGCATAGTATTCAAAATTCAGGGTAACTTAAATAAACAACTAAAGTGTGTGGAACACTTACTCTGAGTAGCAGAATGACAGAATAGTAAACTCCATGAAAACATACTAAGTGACTGCAAACTTAGCAGATGGCTTTCTGAACTGCAGTGTATCAGATTTAAAAGCATTTATCTTAGGTGTGCATATATATGCTGAAAAAATATGAATAAACATATAAGCCAGAGAGCTCTCCAGTGGAGATGAGAAAGGTCTACATTATTTCCAACCTGTTTCTCCTTGTGATGAGCACAAAATTATATACTATTCACAGCACCTGCTGGGGGCCAAAGTCTGCCCTTAGATGCAGAGCACATGGCTCCTTTTGACTTCCAGTAGGAGCCATGAACATACATCCAAAAGCAGGATTTGGTCTCTTGTCAACTGAATTGTAAACAATTAAGACCCAGTTCAGATCTAAATTCAGGGCCATACTTGACCATTAACCTGTTTTTCCCCCTTGAATAATAAGAATTAAAAATTGACTTTTTAAAACATTTAATTTGTGCTTCTTGCACTCCACTGAAACCACTCTCACTAAAATCTCTAACGACCTCTTCCTAGCCAAAGGTCAGAACCAGCACTTCATCCTCATCCTCCTTGACCTGTCAGCCATGTTTGGTACCATCAATCATGCTCCTCTTCTTGAAATCTTTGTCCTCACCTTGGCTTTCATGACATGGTTCTCCTCCTACCTCTCTAGTTATTCCTTCAGCATATCCTTTGGAGGATTCTCTTCATCTGCCTCCACTTTTGGTGACATTTTCACAGGGCTCTGTCCTTGGTCCTTTTTCTTCTTCCCCTACCCACTTTATCTCTGGGTGATCTCATCTGCAAACACAAATTCAACTACCATCTCGGTGCTGATGACTCTTTCTACTCCAGACCTGTCTCCTCTGTCCAAACTAAAAACTGGTCTGTCTCTCTGACATCTCCTTGAAGATGTCTAGCCATCAGTTGAAGCTGAACATGGCTAAACCAGAGATTTTAATCTTTCCCCCTAGGCCGTCCCACACACCACCTTCCTCAATCACTGTGGACAACACCACCATCCTGCCTGTCACTCAGGCCCACAACCTGGATGTCATCCTTGATTCAAACCTCTATTAAGGTTCTCACATTCAGACTATGTCTAAATGTTGTAGATTCTTTCTACATAACATCACTAAAATACAGTCTTCCTATTGATCCATAGAGCTAAAATTCTTATCCAAGTTCTCATCATATCACATCTCAGTTTCTGCCATATCTTGCTCTCTGGCCTTGACAAATGCAATCTTGCCATACTGATACCCATTCAGAATGCTGCCGCAAAGACATTTTCCTAGCCCATCATTTTGAACACATCACCTCTTTCTTGGAATCCCTCCAGTGGCTCCCTCTTCTCCACTGAATCAAGCAAAAACTGCTTCTCTAACCTAACCTCTACCTAATGTCTCTCATTCATTACTGAAATGTTGACTCCTACTTCCAGTCAGCCCATTATACTAGCCACCATTGCTCAGTTGTTAAATTTTCAAACAAGCACCATCGTTCTTTCTCCCATGCTGCCCTTCATGCTTGAGAGAAGCTCCTTGTAAACATCTGCAAACTCACTCATTCTCCTTCAAATCCCTCCTCAAAACTCTCCTTTGACATGATGCCTATAAAAACTTGACAATGATAAGGCCTCTTGTGTGCTGAGATAGCAGCCTACCATGCTTACTAAAAATGACTCATTGTTTTCTTGTATTTCCCTGTCTGTCCATATCCAGCTCTATGTTCTTGGGGAACCAGGGCACAATATCCAGCCTGTCTGACTCATGAAAGGACATCCCCCACCAGCCTCTGCTTGAAACAAAAGAGATTAGAGAAAAGACTTGCAGAGAGCAGTGAAGGATGGTGGGAGACACACCTAGAACCCTCTTGACAAGGGTGACAAAATTAAGACAACTCCCCTAGCCTCATCTGCATCAAAGATGGGACAGGGAGGCACCTCCGTTAGCACACAGAATGGAGAGCAGAGATTCCAAGGCAAGAACAGCACTGAACTCTGGGAGCAGGGAAGCACTGCATCCTGGGGGACCCAGCTCAGCAGTTATCAGATCAATTCTAGTACAGAATCCTTGATTGATATCCAAAATACTGAACCAGCCTAATTGCATTGTGAGCTCCCTGGAAGGAACATCACCCATAGCCAAGAGTGATCAGCCCTTATTGTCTAGCCTAAATAAAACCCTCGAGTCATCAGTTCACTCAAACAAATCTAGTGTTCTCCCTTGAACCATTGTTCTGTCCCTACAAAAAACCCTACGCACACTCCAGTAAGTGTTCTGATGCATGGATCCAAACTCTGGATCAGTTCTACTGGGATTTCATCTTCTCCTGGCTGATCGTGCTGGAGGCATTGCCTGTCTCCAGCACTTAGAACCCTGAGCTACCACCATCACTTGGGAACCCCGACCAGTTCAAGCTTCATGGATTGGTGAGATCCCAGCTCTCTCTCTGTTTTCTTTTCTACCTCAGGCTTTCTATATATGACTTTTGTAACCTTTTATAAAATGTAACTGTTATGGTTGTTTAGGCTCTCCTTGTGTAGTTATCACTATTATTCAATACATAACTTTTATGGTTAAGCTGGTGCTTTCCTCTTTCTCTCTTTCTCTCTCTCTGAACTTTACTCTTTTGTGTTTTTAGCTTTCCCATTCACACTTTAAGCTAAAGATCCCTGTAGCACCCAAAAATCTTGTGGGGTTTGTTTATAAAGTGGGCTACCACTAGTACAATTGTAACATGAAAGTGGGGATAGGGACGTGCTGAACCTGTGACATATGAGGGTGGCAGCTTGGATGTGCTGCTCAACCCAGACTTCTGAGTTCAGGGGCATATAAGAGTGGCAGCTTGAAAGTGCTTCTTGGCCCAGCCTGCTCAGATTTACTCTATTCTGGTGTGGTACCTATGGCATATAAGGGTGGCAGCTTGAAAGTGCTGATTGACCCAGGCCACTCAGACTTGGTATGTGTGTGTGGGTGTGGGTGTGTGTGTGAGTGTTCGTTCTTCTGAGGCTGGAGGAACCCAGCCCTGGGGAACCTGGGTCCTGCAGGATAGCTCCATTGGGAGGGGACTTGCAGAAGGGGAAAGTATGCACTAATACAATCAAGGTACAACGTGCTCCTCTGGGCAAGAAAAGAAACAGCTATCTAAAAGTCTCAATAAACTGAAAGGGTATGGAAAGAAGATTTCTAAAGTATTTAGTAATATGTAAAGGATCAAGCCAGATTATCATTGTTGACAGTTCTCTGCTTTTAACTGGAAATCGGATCAATTTAGTTACAACATAACATTCTAGCCTAAGGGATCAACAAGTAACTTCCATGGACAGAGCAACTAAATTTCTGTTTCAATGAATTACAATGAATTAATAGCCAAAGATCATCTTCAATAATGCATGTTTCTGTGGACTAAATTACAAATTAAAAAACAGTGTAAAGACAGAGGATATATAAGACAGCAACAAATGCAAATTAAAGTAAAAACGCTGACAGACTACAGATAGTGGTAAATTAACCAATACATTTTGGGTGGCTGCCCAAAGAACCACTTGCTGCTTTGTAAGCAGCACTGGTAATTTCCTACCAGCAAGGTACTGCTTCCTCTGGCAAAAGACAATTTATTTTATTAGAGTTGTCATAGCACCTCCTGGGTTATGTCACATTACCGAAGGAACAGAGAGGCACTGGATGTAATTCTACAGCGTATAAAGTGACAGAACACAACCTGAATGCCTGCATTAAGAAAAAAGTGTTTCTTTCCACAGGAAGAGGTAAATCAAATTCTCCTAAGTACCAGCACTTTGGAAATATCATTGAGCTTTGGCACAGTTGCATTTTTTCCAGCTTAACTTTGACTATCAGGCCTTCATTTGTTTATTCTCGTAAACTGCCTAAACCTTTCAGAGTGATGCATGCTGGTTAGGATTTTCAAAAAGACTCAAAACTGGCCTAATTCTGTTGCCACTAAAGTCACTAGGAAAATGTCTGTTGACATCAGTGGGAGCAGAGTTGAGCCAATGCTGAGTGCTTTTGAAAATCCAGCCTGTTTTTTTTGTTTTGTTTTGTTAAAAAGTAGGCAGAATCAGTCTCAGTAAAAATAAAATCATTTCATTAAATTGAGCTAATAACAGAAAATTAGTTTCCACTCGTCCATCTTTCTGCAGCTACATTTTCACTTCAAGTTGGAGGTGTAATTTCTAGCTTGGGTAGACAAACATCGTTAGCTTTGATTGAGCGAACGCAGCAAAAACATAAGTGTAGCCACAGTGGCACAAGCACCTAGCTTCTCCGAATGTGATCCCACATAGGTAATTACTCAGGCAGCTAGTCTGTCCTGCTGCTTGCACCTCCAAACAAAATATTGTAACAAAATGTTTAAAAACATAAAGCTGCATATTGGCTTTTCCACTGGAGTAATACTGGGTAGTATAAATCAGGATAGGGGCCTGTGGTGCTGTAGTGATTGTGTAGACGTAGCCTGAGGTATTATGCCTACGTTGAGCGGATGAAGGCAGAATGGCTTAAAGGAGTGCTAAGACAGCATGCTCAGAAGCAGCACTTACTGCTGTCATGAATAAAGTACAGCGTACATTCTATCATGTCTAGGGACTCTGAAAACTGGGAATATTGCTATTTTCAGGATTTGTTCCATTGCCTTTACAATGTTTTGTTCCAGTTTTTGTAGCGTTACTACACAATAAGCCCCAGGTTGGTCACCAGAAGGATTTGTCTGCCAGTTGAGCAAGTGAAATTGCTCGCAGTTTTGGCTGAGTGTGTATGCACCTAAAAAGCACTGGGCCTGTCACATCTTGACACTTTATCCTGTTTCTCAAAAGGTCTGCATTGGGCCAATGCATAAAGTCAAATATGCATAAATCCTGATAGGCGTTGATTGGCCAAGTAAGGGACGCAAGAAGGAACAATCTTTTCCCTTCCAGCCCATGACCCAGCTGCAAAAACTCTCCTATGCACAGCTGTTGCATCTTTTCCTCTTTCCTTGACAACAAGAACACAAAGAAACCACATAGGCACAGCTGGGTTTACTAAGTACACATAAATATGCAAGGCCTATCTACATACATAGTGCTGTTTTGACTGATTTCTGGCAAATGTGAAAACAGAGCTGGTCAGGGACTGGAATTTCTGTTCTGCAGGAAATTCTGAAACTACAGAAAAAAAATAGTTCCAAATCAGAACAAAAAGGTGAAATTTTTAAATTTCCTTCAAAACAAAAACTGAAAAAACATTCATTTAGAAGAGAGGTGTCAAATGTATGGCCTGTGGGCTGGATCCAGCCCATAGAACAGTTCCATTCAGCCTTTGGACATCCCATGAATCTTCTAACTTGTCTACATGATCCCAGAGTCTGTATTACAAATCTCCCACGTAGACCCTGCTAGTATGCATTGATGTAGTCCTGTTACAAACCATAATACATCAGTGCAAGCTAAGGAACATTCAGCGTGTACCATCAAGCTTTACTCGGGGCAGTTAGCATGCAACACGCTGGTGCACACTACAAATCACACTGCTGTCATCCAGATACCAGCACAGCAATCTAGCAAACCTCGCACATAAGTGTAGGACCACTTGACCACGTTTAAGAGGCTTTGGCGAGACTTACGTCTGACAGAAGCTGGTATGTGTCCAAGTGAAGGGAAATGGCATTTGCTTAGGAGCACTAAGAGATACCAGGTATCAGGGAGCAGCAGGAGCAGTCACTAAAATCTAAATCAATGTAAGTAATTACCAACGTGGTTTATCTTTATCTATTTCTATTTTAATAACTTTTGATTAAGGTGACCCACACCCCAAGTGGCAGGGTCAAGCCCACCATATTAATGAGTTTGATACCCTTGAAGATAGGATTGAAATACTTTAAGTGTGGTTTCCACTTATTTTAATTTATATTATATTGTATTTAATATGTTAATATTTATATACACAGTATTAAATACACCACATATAAGTGTAATATTAAATTAATACTTTAATGTAATATAAAAGTCCAAATAAAATGAATCAAAATCACACTATTGAAACAATTTACAGCAAAATATGACACTAGATTGACACAGTCCCACAAAACATTTCACTTGAATTAAATATGGTGCATTTTTCAACTGTTCCAAAGAAAAATTTTCAACCAGCTTTACATAAACCAGTGTGAGCACCATTAGAGGGCTTCAAGTATTCAAACAGATAATACCCCATTCCTGTAAATAACATTATCTTGTGGACCTCTCCCACAAGTGCCCCCTTACATCATTATTGCTTCCAGGATTGGTGGCAAGGTGTGTACCAAAGAAAACATATAATGTAAGAAAATACTAAAAAAGTTCTAGCAGCAAAATAGATAGTTATACAGACTTCTTATCCTAGTTCTCTACTAATAGCAAAAAACAAACAATGCATGCACCAAAGCACTGGTGAATAAGACCAAGATTAGGAAATTGCTTATAGGAAGTTGTAGGAATATATCTAATAAGGAAACCACAGCATAGCAAGATCTGCCAGCAGCAGCAGATTTAGACAGAACCCCCTGTCCCACCCTCAAAAGTCAAACCAGATTGATTAATCAGTTAGCAATAACAACCCCTGTCCTGCAGTGAAGTCCATGAGGTTCCCTTCTGTCTGTGTGGTGCTCATTATATGTTTAAGGCCAATGTGTGTAGCAGATATTTGCAGACTGAGAACTAGGGATTGAACTCAACCCAATCATAGGATAAATAAATAGCAAACCAGTGCATAATCAAATAATCCGCTCTGACAGCAGCATCCGCAGACAAGTTGTCCTTTTCCACTAGTGTGCAGTTCGTTACTATTTTTGTTGTTATGGATTGTGTTCCTACTGACTTCCAGGGCACCTAGAGCCTGGGATAAGTGCCTTGTAATACATTAAATCAAAATAAATAGAAAATATTTTTTCAGAGAATAAAGGGATTTTATGAGACAGATCACATATGTAATATGTAAAGTGATGGAAAAACAGGGCCATCCTCAGCCTATAATGATCTTTCTTTATGAAGTAGCGAATACATGCATGGATTGGCTATCAAAACATATGATATTTGCAATGTTGTTGTAGCCCTTTTGGTCCCAGGATATTAAAGAGACAAGGTGGGTGGGTAACATCTTTTACTGAATCAAACTTCTGTTGGTGAAAGACATACACTTTCGAGTTGCACAGATATCTTCTTTGGGTCCACAAGATATGCAGTTTCAGAGACACAGACAAACCTGGTATATTCACTGGCACTCTGGCAAGTAAATCAAGAGAATCAGCTGTGCACTAAAGCTACTCTCTATCCCTGAGCATCCCCCTACTCACTAACACACATAACTAAATTAAAGTCAATGAGAAGTCTCCCTGCCCTCCCTTGCCATGAGCCCCCTCTCAATTCCTTCAATTCCCTCTTTCAAGCTTTCCTTTTCAAGCCCTCTCTCTTTCTCTTTTTCCTTTCTCTTATGAACTGTTGTCATATACACTGAGTTTGTCTTGCCTTGTTTAGTCTGTAAGCTCTCTGGAGCAGTGAACTTGTCTCTCTTTCTCTCTCAGTGCATAAAGTGCTGTACAAAGCTAAAGTGATAAATAAATACTTGTTATACATTTTTATTTTTAAAAGCAGAAGCCCACAAAAAAGCAATGCGTGTTCTGGTAAGACACCATTACTGGCTGGTTTTCAGCACGGAGCATGTTACGGACACTAAGGCTATGTCTTCATTGCCAAAAAAGGTGAGGTTTTTACGGTAAGAACTTCTGTGGGTTGTCTATCTCACTGTACTATCCTAGTGAAGACAAGGTTTTATAGTTTTTACCATGATTTAGTTAGGCATGTTCACATCTAGGTATATGCGAGAAAAACTGCCTGGTCCTTATCGCCACTAGGCATTTACAGCAAGTCAACTATCTTGTAATTAAAAAAAACACAACAACATTTAGGCAGGGGAGATTTAGCCTAAGTCGAAAAAGTGTGTTCTGTTATCCTCCCTCTGATTGTCTTCAACTAGCTTTTTGCCTGCTACTGCCCAGAGACCTTGCTCCCAAATCTGTCCCTTACACAAGTTGTCACTATGAATATACCTATTTAGGTATGATAGGGGACATCTAAGACAAAGTATAGCTTTTGAAAATTCCATAAATCTTTCTTGAATTGCCATTTTAGTAGCCAGCCTGTGCTGGTAGACATACATAAGTGTCTTGAAGATAAATATCTACCTTCCGTGTGGCCTTAGTCTCTGTAAAATCCTCAAGCTATGGGGATCACATGAGAGTCTGAAATGATACAAGCTGTCTCAACTGGAGTATTTTATTTATCATGTGCACAGCTACCCTTAAAACTCTTTCCCGCTCCGCACTGCTACCTGCAGCATTATGGTATATTGTTGTGGTCCAAGCCTTTCTTTGATGTGCTGCCACGTCAATCAATCATCATCTGTATTTACTTATGTCTTTTCACTTGTGGAAAAACAATCATAGACTATATGGGTTGAAAGGGACCTCAGGAGGTCATCTAGTAATCCATAGGGTCTGATAGGCTTCAATTCCAAAAGATATGTATATAGCCTGATTTCCTTTGGATTCAATAGGCCATGAGCTTGCAAGAGACCCAAGTGAGCCATCAAATCCAAATCTGAAGCTTATGTTTCTATAACCAGGGAGAGAATTGGAGGAGAGAATGGAAGCTCTTTGAGGACATTGTTGGGGACAGACCACCATAGTAGTCTCTTGTATTTCTAGAAATTGTAAGGGTCTATTTAATCTAATACAGTCAAACTGAACTACTGCCATGCTAACCTCATCTCTCCTACTGGATACCTGGGCTTTTCCTATGCTTCACAGGTGTTGTATTCTTTAACTCTATTTCCTAATTTTCAGGGGATTAAGTTTGTTTTATCTTAACTTATTATTCCTATAATGTTTTGAGGTTTAAAAATAGGTTCATTCAACATTCGGGAAGAGGACAAGGCATTACAGACAGCCTTCACTGGACCTCTAACCGTACTGTAGATCTCAATGAGGCATAGCAGTTTTCAAGACAATCTGAGTAACCATGTGCACTTGATCAAACTTAGAAAAATCAGGTGTTAAACAGTAAGCTAGTCACAACCTTAACTCTAGTGGTTCTACTGCTCCATTACAATATAATTTTCTGCAGTAAGGAACTCAGACTGTGAAAAGTACATAGGAAAATAATAGACAAAAATCTTACTCATAAAAACAGCAATTCATTGTATTTCACAAAACTACTGCAAAAATATATTAATAATATTCTACCAAATTATTCCCTTTATTTCCTGTAGACAAAGTAGCTGTATAATATATGCAGTAGTCTTCCAATTCATTTGGATAACATATATTAAGAAACAGATGCCAAGTTAGTGCAGTGAAGTAAAGTTGATCTACAGATACATTAATCACTCCATTAGATCTTCTAGAATACCCTTTTTTTCAAAGCTGGCCAAGTAAATAAGATTAATAGATTCATAGACTCTAGGACTGGAAGGGACCTCGAGAGGTCATTGAGTCCAGTCCCCTGCCCTCATGGCAGGACCAAATACTGTCTAGACCATCCCTGATAGATATTTATCTAACCTACTCTTAAATATCTCCAGAGATGGAGATTCCACAACCTCCCTATGCAATTTATTCCAGTGTTTAACTACCCTGACAGTTAGGAACTTTTTCCTAATGTCCAACCTAAATCTCCCTTGCTGCAGTTTAAGCCCATTACTTCTTGTTCTATCATTAGGGGCTAAGATGAATTGTTGCTGTCACAAGTTATAGAAATAACACTTAGTTCCATTCTGGACTACCAGTTTTATAACAAATAGGATCACCCGACACCTTGATATCAAAACATTCATTTCTTACGCCAATATTATTTCGAGTTGGAGTACACTTTAAGGTGCCATTCTTTAAAAGTTGGACTAACTGACTAGACAAACTCTGGAAATCATCAGTAATAAAATGCAAAATTGCTTCATCACATGATGTTCACCAGTAAACATCAGTGTTAGCACACACAAAAATAGGAAAGAAGTAAACTGTTAAATGAGGATAAGAATGAAGAGCTCTTCTTATTGGTTGATGATTTCATTGTTCTGTTGGAACATAGCTCGGTCATAAAATTAAAATGCTATTGAACAAACCCTTTAATATTGGCACTGCAAAAACATTTTCTAATATTACTAATACACTCTGTTATTAAAACATAAAATATTTTTAAAATTCAATTTATTCATCACTGATTAGGCTATCTGGTCCCAATCCAGCAAAGTGTGTGTTGACTTCATTGGGACTCTTCATATGCTTAAAATTAAGTACGTGTATAAGCAACTGAAGCAACTGAACTTTTGTTTACTTTTTTCTGGCCTCTCTCTCAGTTTGGATAATGAAAACCAACGAATTCAGCATCTTTTTTGTTTAAGACACTTTCATATATAAGAGTGAAATTGTGAAAGACAATAGGGAGTCAGGCCTAGAACTTCCATTGACTTTGACTTTGAACGTGGGTTGGGTGCCTACTTCCTCCCTCTTGGGTTTTGGAAATCCACTGTAGGTCTTAGTGCTGCATTGTTTGGGTTTCAGATTTTCCAGGGGGCTGTTTATTTGCATAAAGGTTTTTGTTTTAAGTGTATGTTAAAATTATGTGGAAATACCTCTAATGGTTGTAGGTTTTATAAACCTTAGCATCTGGGAGGTCCAGGGAGGTGTCCTAGTTTATGTCCACAGCAGTACCTCTCTCTTGAAGTATTTGCAACAAACCCAGGAAATAGGAAAGGGAAAGGGAAAGGGGAAAAATAGAATTCACAGCAGGAGAGCCATGAGCAATAACTAGACTGCATTTAATTTATTATTCTTGCACTAAGAAGGTTCTTGACAGTTCTAACGTGAAATGGCCATGTGATTAATCACACTAAAGACTCCACCATAAGAATACACAGCTAGATGAATGTAAAGACATAATTTATTCTCCTCTGAACAAACGTCACGCTTCTGTGTGTCATGGAGCTTGTGACAAGTATTGGCATGTTCACAGTACTAATATTAACAAGAATATTCTCCATATGAAAGTTTCTAATTATCTTCAACCGTAACTGATTGCTGCCAACAAAAATCTTTCAACTACTTTTAACAAAACACGCAATTCTACATAAATAGATTCATTAATATTTAAGGCCAAGATTTGTCTATTGGGTGCCTAAAATTAGGCTCCTAAACTGAGCTGGGTGAAATATTATGGACAAATTTTTTGGTGGCGCTTAGACACTATTCACAAAATATCTGGAGGAGGTTGTACCCATTTCCTTTTATGCCAGTGGTTAGGGCATTCACTCAGGATGTAGGACATGCAGATTTAGTTCCCTCTTCTATCTGCTGTGGAGCAGATATTTGAACTTGGGTCTCCTACTTTGCAGGACAGTGCCATAAGCACTGGGCTAGAGGATATTCTAAAGTAGGTCTCTCTCAATCTCTCCAATGAAAGCTGTTCCACTGTGTAGAAATAGTCAAAGCAGGGACTTAAACTTACAGCTCCCATCTTCCTGGTAAATGCCCTACCCACCAGACTATAGAGTCATTCTCACACTCTTTCTCTGGCCCAATGACTATTCAAGCATTTTATGTATATTCAGATCCCTTTTCTACATCAGGCTAAGGGGAGAACTGAAGCTGGGTCTCCTATGCGACAAGTGAGAGTCCTATCCACTGGGCTGAAAGTTACAAGGCAAGCACCACCATCGCCTCCTCCTTGGATGAACAAAACATATTGTTTGATTCCCCCAATAAAAAAAATCAAAACATTTGTGTTGATTGTTTTGATTTGCTAAAATTTTTCAGAATTTTCAGATTTGGTTTGACCTGAACCAAATTTATTTTATTTTATTTTTGGAACTGCCAAGGTCTACTCCTAAGTCCATATTTGAGTGCTTAAACACATGACCTAATTTTCATAAGTACAGTCAGTGGCCCAACATTTTTGAAAATTATGGCTCTTGTCTAGGAATGCAAATGTGGACTTAAGAGCCAAACTAGGCACTCCTTTTTTAAAGTCTATGCTTAAAGCTTTAGGACTATTATGAGAATGAGGGAAGAAAATTTTAAAAGGAGAGGAATTTTCTGTGTAAGCTATAAACATAACTTAAGGAGACCCAAATTTGCATTTGTTGTGCACCTATAATTCCCATTGACATCAATATAATTTTAGGTTGCATAAGGTATGCATGATCAAGGCCAGAAAGATGTACTTTAATTAAGAACATAAGAATAGCCATACTGGGTCAGACAAATGGTCCTTCTAGCCCAGTATCCTGTCTTCCAACGGTGGCCAATGCCAGGTGCATCAGAGAGAATGAACAGAACAGATAATTATCAAGTGATCCATCCCCTGTCGCTCATTCCCAGCTTCTGGCAAATGGAGGCTAGGGACATTTCAGACCATGGTTTTGCATCCCTACCAATCCTGGCTAATAGCCACTGATGGACCTATCCTCCATGAAATTCTGGGTAGCTTGAGAAGAATTAATTCTTATTTAGCTTGATATTTACCACAATTGCTTTTTTAAAGTATTGTATTGGAAGTCAAAAAATAATGTGCAGAAAAGAAGAAAAGAGAAATTTTTAGTATTTCCAGCTGGACAAGAAATTTGATGTAGAAACATGTCGAGTGATAAAATATATCCAGATGTGCAATCAGTGAAGGTCAGTAGCTCCTGTCCAAGAATGCTGTCAATAATTTCCAATGGGAAATGCAGAAGCAAATCATATTCTTCCTCTTCATCCTCTAAATACCACTGGACACATTTTCAAAAGCGCAATTTTTCCCACATGCAAATAGCATTCCCCTAGTAAGCATTCCCCATCTAACTACCCAATTTGTTTGCTCAAATTCATTTTTTTGAGGTATTCAGAGTTAGGTATTCAAAAAATTGCTCATACAAATTTGGGCATACAAATTTAGAGGTCAGGTTAAAGTCACTAAAATTTTGGTTCCAGGATACAGTTAATACTAACTTAACTAAAAAACATTGGTTTCTTAGACTAAGTTCTAGAGCTGGTCAGAATGTTTTCATCAAAACATTTTTTTAAAAAACAAATGCTCGTCATCAAAATAAAAGCCTTTTGAAAAAAAATCCTGCAGAGAAAAAAGTTATTTTGAAATTAAACAATCATGTAAGAACATTTTCATTTCAGTGAATTTTGAAATTTCATTTTGGAATGAAAATTTGTTTTGGAATGTCAATTTCATTTAGGAATTTTCAAATTTCAAATTTTATTTTGTTCTGTGCATTTTTCATTGTTACTGCATTTTTATTATTTTTACATTATTTCATGACATATCAGTCGTAGCACTAGTGCATAATGTGACATAATATGAGAATAGGTGAAATTGTATTTTATTTTAGAAATCGTTAAGGGCAGCTGCTATTTCATAATGATTGAAATATGTTATCTTCATTTCTACACCAAAGTGTCTCCTGTTTGAGTGTCAGCTGTCATTTCATTACAACATAAAGAAGACACTGATGTCAGCTACAATGTGTTACATTATGACAGTGTATAATATGCACTACTACTGACAAGTCATGAAATAATATAAAAATAATACAAATATGAAAATGGAGGGGGAGAGGAAACAAAAAATAAAACTACATCCAAAACAATTTTTAAAAACGGCATCATGGGAAATTTCTAAAATATTTGTTTTGTTCCAATTTTCAGCATGGAAGTTCCAAGTTTTGACTAGCTCTACTAAGTACATCCTGCAAGAAAGGAAGACTTAACAGTAGAATGAGGGGCAATAGGAAAGAGCTTGTCAAATCCACAGGAACCAAATCTTGGTGAACATGTTGCCACAGCAGTCCCCCAGTTCTCCATGGATATTTCCAAGGATAATTTTCCTTTCAGAAGGCCCAAGTATTCTCTAAGAAGGATAGTTGAGAAGCAGCAGCCCCAGGATGTAGGGAGCTAGTTGAGCTTTCCTGCCCCTTCATCCACTACAAAGGCAGGACTTTTAGGGCTCATGGCTCCACTACACCTTTCTCAACAGTACCAGAGACAGCTCCTTTACATGCTCACTTGTGTTTGCTCTTTCACTAGACTATGAACCTTCAGGGCAGGGACCTATATGTTTAAACGGTGCCTACACAATGGGAACCCAATCTTAACTGGGTATTATGATAATATAAATAATACATAAAATAAAAGAACAGCAATTATGTCGCTTTTTCCTGACAATTGAGTTAACAAAATTATAATTGACAAAAAGAACAGGAGTACTTATGGCACCTTAGAGACTAACTCCTGTTCTTTTTGCAGATACATACTAACACAACTGCTACTCTGAAAAAAAATTACTGACACTTGCTATAATGCGCTGGACTACACATGTGTGAATTGGGCTACACAAAGATAATGTGATTGTTGCCCCATTAATCTTGCAGTCCACGGACCAGATCCTGATTGTATTGACTTTACAAGACTCCTTATATGTACTGTATAGCAGAAATTGTCTCCAAATCAGCTACAGATAACATAGTCCAGACATATGAGGCACACTGGTGGCATAGAGGGTCTTGTCTCTAAGCAGTCAATTTCAATTTCCTTAAACCAGGGGTCAGATTGCGGTAGGGAAAAAGTTCGTTGTATTTTTCAAAGCTCTAGCCACAAAATAAGTTCCCCCCACTTATCACCAAAATGAGAGACTGCTCACAGATTGTGCAGATGTTCACAACACAATTGTGCAGCTCTTTGAGCTCCACTAGGCTCCTGGAACCTGGTTCCCTTGATGCAGCTTGCTCAACATGCACATAGGCGCTGCTAGGCTCCCTGAGCTTGGTTTCCTGTTGACTGTGAAAAATAAGTGGTGGCATCTCCCACTCACTTGTGGCACCAAAATCAGATGTCCCTCACAGTAATTCACATTGATCTGTGACCCTCCATCTTCTCTCTTACATGAAGAATGGAACAATTAACAATGCTGACATTAAAATTAGCATCACTGGCCATCTGATTTAACCCCTCACTGAGATGATTAATGTTGTCACAGCTCTCTGCAGGCTCATATGTACAAACATACATACAATTTTTAGGTTTTCTATCTATTGCAACCATAACAGATAGAGACTGACTTTCTTATTTTTAAAGGATAGTTGAGATTCTGGAGCACAGGGCCATGGCTTCAGAGAAGTGATAGTACAGTACAGAGTGCAGCTGTGTACCAGCTGTTTCTGAGTCCTGCCTTAAATATTGTATTATATTGTCTTTTTTGTGGATTTCACAAAGGCTTTATGGAAGGTATATGTTTTCAAGAAGAGATACAAATGAAGAAAGGGAAGGGTATTTTAAGGGAATGGAGTGACACAGAAATAGATGTGAACACGAGAAAAGGAGAAGACTATACGGGGCAGAGAGGAGAGAAGATTTAGAGGAACAGGTATGGGAGGAAGAGTAAGAGGAAAATACAGCAGAGATGAATGACTTCAAACTGAGTTGATAGGGTTCTTCATATATTTATTATAAGTTTATACGTTAACATTTTTTCATCTGGTTTATTGCTTATTTATCACTGTTCTATTTTAATCTGATAAACCTTTTAACCAAGTCAATGGCCACATGATGGGAAGCTTATATTCACTATTAGGTTAAGATTCAAAATCAATAATTATTTGAAGATACTATTGTGCAAAAAATTTAGTCTAGAACATAAACTGTATTTAAATAACACATTTAATCTCTCTTGTTCCTACGCTATCCAAACACAAAAACAACCCAATCCATTTAATCCTACTTATTTAATACAATCTGCATTTGTCAATTATCTGAATGTTTCATTAAACTGGTTTCACATCCAAATTATCTTAAAATAGATGTGGGTTTGATTTACTTGCCTCTCAATCAAAATGTTAATTTAAAAATTCAGAAGCATTCATTTAAATTAACTATGACATAATTATTTACAATAAATTACTCTGTTACTGTCTCTCTCCCTCTCCCTCTCTCACACACACACACAGTATTCCGTTAAAAAAATTCAGCCCAGCAGTGGTCAGTGCCAGGTGTTTCAGGGAAAGGTTCAAGAAACTACTGCAGGGGGTAATGTTAAATCTATCCACAGGAAAAGTTTCTAACTGCCATTAAATAGAGGTTGTCTTATGGCCTGAAGCTCAATTGTATATATCCCTTCCAAAACTTTTTGATAACTACTTCTCAAATAAAAGCATATAATACAATTTTTCACAACTTCTGATATACCTAAGTTTTGCTACTGTGGTTTGCTGCACTCTGTATGCCAGACAAAACAGAATCTGTAAATATTGTTTATACATACAAGATTCACTAGAACTAATTAACATTTATACTAAGGTCCCTTACATCCTGGTGTATGTCTACACTGAAATACAAAGTCAGCTGACTCAGGCTCACGGGGCTATAAAACTGCACCGTAGATGCTCAGGCTCAGGCTCAAGCTCGGACACCCTGAAACAGAGGGAGTTTAAGACATCAGTTAAAGTGCCACCATTAATAAGAAGTTATGAACATGATGTGAAGAGCTATACAATCAATCTGTCAAAACTGTTACTCCTGAAAAAATTGTAAAAAGAAAGCTGCCTTTATCAAACAAGCACGATTTTGTGGGTGGCAGATATTTAAGTTTTAAAGTTAAAGTTAAAAAAAAGAAACATCATTCTATCCTGTATGTGTGTGTCTCTTTGGCAGACAGCAGCGGAATGCTACTACTAATAATAAACGTAAGCAATAGGACATGACAGGCTGTGTATCATACTGAAATACTGCTACACTTCTGGTGTGTTGGACATGAGGTCAAAGGCAGTGGTGATATCCCATCCCAACACACACAGAGCCTGGAATGTATTGTGATTATACAATATTTTTTAAATATAATGGCTGCTCCCATCCATGTATTGTTCATGGACATAGAACGTAGGACTAGGGTTGCCAACTTTCTAATCACACAAAACTGAACACCCTTGCCCCGCCCTGAGGCTCCGCTCCTTTTTCAAGCCTCACCCCTCACTCACTCCATCCCCCCTCCCTCCATTGCTCATTTTCCCCCACCCCCACTCATTTTCACTGGGCTTGGGGAGGAGGTTGGGGTGTGGAAGGGGGTGAAGGCTCCAGCTGGGGATGTGGGCTCTGGGATGGGACCAGAGATGAGGGGTTTGGGGTACAGGAGGGGTTTTGGTGTGCCAACTCCGGCTGGGTGGCACTTACTCCAGGTGGCTCCGAGAAGTGGTTGGCATGTCCAACTTTTAGGCGGAGGGGCCGAGGGGTCTGTGAGTCCCCCCCAGCTCCCATTGGCTGCAGTTCCCAGCCATTGGGAGCTGTGGAGATGGTGCTTGGGGCAGGGTCAGCACACAGAGCCCCAGTGGCCACCCCTGTAGCTAGGAACAGGACATGAGTGTCGCTTCTGAGACACGCAGGGAGCTTGCCTTAGCCCTACTCCATCACTGACTGGACTTTTAGTGGTGCTAACTGGAGCTGCTACGGTCCCTTTTCGACAAGACGTTCCGGTTGGAAACCAGACACCTGGCAACTCTACCTAGGACCTTCACTGTTAGAAACCAGATCCATGGGCCCACAGAAGTTAATGAAAAGACTCACATTAACTTCAGTGAGCTTTGGTTCAGGCCCCCAAAGTACAGGTCTGTACAACTTGAGCAAAGGAAGGTTCTACTATTAGGAGGTTCTCCAAGCAGGCTTTAATCCTGCATATATATAGACCAGCCACTAAAAGAGGACATCACACTCTTAGCCAACAGGCTACATTTAAAAAAAATTAATAAAACCTATCATTATGTCACTAAAGGAGATTTATAATTAAAATAACCGAAAATAAATTGAAAATGAAAACAAAATATAAACCCTACTCCTTTAAGCAGCTTGAATTTAACTTTTTCCCCCAAGTTTCCTTGCTTCTCTGGAAGATAATGGCCTTATCTATATCCTCCAACTCCCTGCAGTGTCATCTGCACTCATTCTGCCCTTCCTTCCCTCTCCTCCACTTCATCTCTTTCATCACCAACCAGATGATGAGTTTCCCTTGTAGATGAAAGTGGACTTTTTAAAAAAGAAGAACTTGTCTTTAATATTTAAAAAGCTGAATCAAAAGTTGCATAGTACTTCTCATTATGCTTTTAAAAATAGACTCTTAATAGGAGAATCCAGATTATCCAAGGGTGAAGTGCCCCTTGGAGGCATTTGAAATGGTGGGCAGCTTCTAATCACAATTCTAGGAAATGATGCAAACATGGTTTCCCTGGACAGCACAGACAACGCATTAGCAGAGAGCAAGATCATTTAGAAAATAGTTTGGCAGCACTGCAACTCCGGGGTGCCCCCATTCTGTCTGTTACGCACAAATTTAAATTGCAACATGGCAGGGTAACTTCTGACTCATCTTTTTAAAATGGCAAACACTTAGCTCTAGGCCTCTCAGCTGTGAAGAGCAGCAGGGATAGTCACAGGAGGAGTGGATGTGGTGGCAATGCTTACTGTCTTCTTGGAAAGCAAGTTGGGAAGGAAGAGAACTTCACTGCTCTTATAAAAACTATTAACTAGAGATGACTGAGACATCTGCACAAAAATAGAAACAAAGAAGCTTCCAGCCAATTCTGTACTTCACACATATTACAGAACTCAGGATCTTTAGCAAAATAAATTACAGTCAATTTTTTTATACATGGGTATCATAGGGCAGAGTCTGGGCTGATTGAATAAAAGCAAGAAAGTGCAGCCCGGGTATTCTAGAATTAACCTGAATACCTGAGCAAAATGTACGCTTACACTGTATATTTCCTATCTTTTATAACTCTATTTGGTTTCATATTGTGTGTTTCATGATGTTTTAACATTCTATATTCAAGGTATGGCACTGGCATTGCCATCTGGCGTATGGTTAGGCACATCTTTTGTTTGCTTGGTTGTTTAGAATTTGTACATATCTAAAGTAATAAGCAATTGTCCTTGCTTATCATCAATTATCTATTTTCCCTGTTTGCGTAATACCTGGCCTTGCCGGCCATAGCATGGCACATTGGCTAGCTGGACACATCCTTGAAAAACACAGACCGTTTCCTCTAGGATGTGCTGGGTTGGTTGAGGTACTAACTGGTTCCCATTCCCAGCACTGGGGAGAGATTCAGCCATGCTGTTCAGTTCAGGGGAGAAAGGGCAGTAGGGATTCTGTAAGTTCTCTTCCCCAGACCCATAGCTGTGCAACACCAGGCACAAGTTTTCCCCTAAATGTTTCTCCAACTCTAGCTCGGCAATGAAAAGACAGTAAGGTGAGTTGTATCAGTGAGTTGTATAATTCAAGGGCCATGGAAGATTCCAGCCAATGCTTATGTGATAACAGTAAGTCTTTCATTCAGTGTTCGGCAATGAAACAAAAATGCTGGACCACAGTGACAGCACAGAAACACACACACACATTCTTGATACCTGCTCATACCACTGAACCATTAACATTACTCATAGACTCACAGACTCTAGGACTGGAAGGGACCTTGAGAGGTCATCGAGTCCAGTCCCCTGCCCTCATGGATTACGGATTCTGGAAACTCACTTACCCTGGCATTGATGGATTATCTGGAAAAATAATGTACTGACCTCTTTTAGCTGTAAAAAATAGCATCTCCGATTTAACAGACTAGGTTTTCTTCTTTTTTTAATTTCTCAACTACGAGCATGACAAGCACATCAGCATAATGATAAACATGACCTTTATTTCTTGCTTTTCAGCATTTAACAAAAGCATATTTACTTCAACTCTAAAGCAAACAGCACCACAGAGACTAGGATAACACCTGCCTTCATGCAGCAGGAGTTTAATCAAATATTCCTTTTCTCAGTCAATGTATCCCCTAACAATGGATAACAAGCCATGCTCTAGTTGTAGGGTATTGCAGTGCACTATAAAATTATGCAAATTCATATGCAATACTGTCCCAAATAACTTTACTTGATCATGTGGAAGTGACACTCAGTGTAGTCTTCATATATGTTGTGAAAAATGAAGGAAACCACTTGAGTTTTGCAGACTTGAAGAAGTTACTGAAAAGGTGAATATTGTTTCTCAATCAGTTACAAATGAGATATGCGGTCAAGGCTTAAATCTGAAACAATATAGTCATATACACTGGTGATGGAAAAGACATATTAGATTCCATCCCTCTGCCAATGAAGATCTGTTCCCTGTACAATATTTTCTAGTGCTTCATCCAGTCTAGTTCTTTGATGACTCTAGTGACTACTGTGTTTAGAGAGACACTGACGATTTTGAAGAAGCACTGCCTTGAGAACTTTGAAAAACATCATGTGGAGCAACCATTGTGCTTTATACATACTTTATTTTGTCACAATTCATCCCCACCTGCTATTCAGATCCTAGTCTTGGGAGATCGTTCAAAAATTTCTCCATGGAAAGATGACTTTATTCATTTCAAAACATTTCCCAAAAGTCTGACATCAATGTCTTATAAAGTTGGGAACTAACTTCTAAACTAACACTAGAGATTTCACATTGGCACAGAAAGCATCTCCTGAGAATCACCTAATACCATCATAGATTCATAGATTCTAGGGTCAGAAGGGACCAATGTGATCATCTAGTCTGACCCCCTACACAAAGCAGGCCACAGAACCCTACACATCCACTTCAATAACACACCCCTAACCTATGCCTGAGTTATTGAAGTCTTCAAATTGTGGTCTGAAGACCTCAAGCTGCAGAGAATCCGCCAGCAAGTGACCCAGGCCCCACGCTGCAGGGGAAGGCGAAAAACCTCCAGGGCCTCTGGCCAATCTGCCCTGGAGGAAAATTCCTTCCCGACTCCAAATATGGCAATCAGCTAAACCCTGAGCATGTGGGCAAGACTCACCAGCCAGCACTCAGGAAAGAATTCTCTGCAGTAACTCAGATCCCATCCCATCCAACATCCCATCACCAACCACTGGGCATACTTATCTGGCGATAATCCAAGATCAATTGACAAAATTAGCCTCTCCCATCATACCATCCCTTCCATAAACTTATCAAGCTTAATCTTAAAGCCAGATATGTCTTTTGCCCCCACTACTCCCCTTGGAAGGCTGTTCCAGAACTTCACTCCTCTAATGGTTAGAAACCTTCGTCTAATTTCAAGTCTAAACTTCCTAATGTCCAGTTTATACCCATTCGTTCTTGTATCTACATTGGTACTAAGCTTAAATAATTCCTCTCCCTCCCTAATATTAATCCCTCTGATATATTTATAAAGAGCAAGCATATCCCCCCTCAGCCTTTTGTTCAGGTACTTCAAGAAAATCTCTCTTGCTCTGGACAGTTTTAGATAGAACAAAAATATGCATAAATAATCTGCTGAGGATGACTTTAGAACAATAATTTAAGAAGTATTTGGACACTTGCACAAAAGCATTCAGTCTATGAAAAATAATCTCACTTCAGTACTGCAACATTCATATATATGAAATCAACAGCATCAGACCAGGATTTACAGTACATAGTAAAGCTGAGAAAAGAGTGGTTTCTCCTTCAGAGGTGTTGATTTTACCCCATCTTTAGGGTTGGAGAATGTAAGTGAGATTATTTATATTAATAGCTGAAAACCCACGTCCAGGGCCACCCGTAGGAGGGTGTGAGGCCTGGGACAAATCAGCCTCTTCACTAGTCTCCTCACCATTCGGCCACCCAGCCACCACTCGCCTCCTCAAACCCCCACCAACCGCCGCTCTCCTCTTCAATGTCCACCCACCCACCTGCCACTCACCTCCTTACCCACCTGCCCGCCTGTAGCTAATCTCCCCCGTTCACCTCCTCATCTGCCCACTCTCGCCTCACCTGAATATCAAGACAAATGGCATATTGATCGTACATCAGTTGGGACACAGGACAAAGGGCTAATATCAGGACAGTCACGATTTTATGGAAAAGTGGGGACACCCCCAAAGCACAGGGCCTGGGGTGGTTGCCCCAACTCGCCCTACCCAAGGGACAGCTCTGCCCATGTCACACAGGTGTGGCAGCTGGGCCAAGTAAATCCACCATCAGTGCAGTGTCCATTCTACAACCAATGAAATTGTTTCATTAAATTAGCTAAAGAGTATGGGTGGTGATTGGTTGAGTTACTCTGATATCACAATGTTCTAGGTCTCTTGGCATAAAGTCACAATGGAGGAGAATTCAAAAATTGGACAGTAACAAACCACAAATCCCAGTGATGATTGCAGCTGGTGATATTACAAACAAAAAGAGTTCTCAGCTGTGCTTGTAACTGTTTCTATTGCTTTACATTGACTCAACAGACGTTCTAGGCTTCAGAGGGACACGGTGATAATCCTGGAATCTTATTATATAGAGTCTGTGGCTCCTCTGATAAAAGGACAATAATTGCAATACCTATATCAACAAGTGGCAAACTAGCACAGAAATCATCCCATTATGAGATGCATTTGATTTAGTACACATGTGCAGTAAGAGTTGTGTTTTGACATTTGACTATATGACAAAACTCTCAAGATATTTCACAGTTCAACAGAGAGAAACCACAGTACCAGAGAGGGCCAATGCTGTAATAGCTGAAGAACAGCAAGTTAGGAATTAGGTGCATGAGAAACTTTATATAACTTTGAGTAAGAGTTTGAGTAGTGCTTGCCCACATTACTCAGAATTTCACTGGCTATCACTATCACTGTCTCCTATTTAAATAACATGAAGATGGAAAAATACTTATTGGGTCATCATGTCCTATTTCCTACCTTCTTAAATAACTCAATCAAGAGGACTTCTACACATCCCATTGGACACTAGCTTACACTCCTCAGCCAAGATTCACCCCAGGGACTGCATCTACTTGTACTGCATAGATCCTGACAGTGGATCCTGCTGGCAAGAACTCCGTGGTGTAGGGTAGAAGGCCGCAGCACAAGAAACTGATTATAACCTCTGTTGGGAGCTACAGAAGGCTTGTACATCCCAAAAAGTGAGTCGTGCTGGCCAGGAAAGGGGTAAGGCTGGGACAGCAAAGGAATGCAGGGATTCAATTCATCCCCTCAGTGGTTTCCTTCAGCAAGTCACCTGTGAACCCTCACCCCCAATAATTTTTGAAGTTACCCTCTTAAGAGAAAACCAAGAGAGAGGTCCTATGGACATAACACTGCCTGGCATCTCTCAGGATGAACTCCCCACCTCCAGGATATATGGGAACATGGAGGTCTAATGTATCTATGCCAGACTGCATGAAACTAGCCCCTTAATGGTCTTGAAAGATCCCCAGATATTCACCCCCAATTCTCCTGTGCTTTCAAATTGTCTTTGCTATTCTCCAGCTCAAATTCTCCTTTTGCCACTTCTTTTCCAACATGTGAAATAAACCAGAAATTATTGGCATGTATACACTGATAAATACATCACTTTTCAAGTATCATGCTAATGATAAGATTGCTACAGAAACTTTGACCAAATGTTTTATGTGACTTTGCTTTATGAGGAAAAGTATAGTTCAAGGTACCTTGAAAACCTATAAAAGAACAGGCAGTGTGCATAAGAGCATGATGGCACAAACAACAATATAGTGACCAGTACCTGTCACTGACAAAAAGTTTATCTGGAAATCATTAGTGTTCAAAATGATGCTGTCAAGATGTTATTAGATATTGACTTCGCTGGAAGATAATATTTAGGAAGGATGACTGAGACTGTGTTATGGACAACGTGACAAAAATCTTATTTTGCTTTACTGCACTTCTCGCTGTTCACTGATTGATTTTGTAAGTCATATTAAATTACTTTAAATTGGTCATGACTTGTCTCATGGCAAGCTTTGAATCTGATTCTGAACCACAGTGGTCACTCAGATAATCTCTACATTTAGTATAGACATTTATAACTAAGCTAGTCTTTCTGATACTTAATGCTTGGAATGACACACTTCCACCCATATTTGACACAACTAACATGCTTAAAAATAAGTTACCTAAAGTATTTATCTTCTTATATTCCTACTAATAATAAAAAGGAAGTACTGAACAATTATGGTTACTAATGATCCCTTGTCATTTTTAAAGAGTAAAGTGAGTTTACTCTTTAAAAATGGTTTTCATGCTAAATTCCAATGAAGGGTAATTGCATCCTGTCTACTCCTTTTATTTTAACAATGTACTTTTAACTTCTATGACTTATTGTTATTAATTGTTGTGACTGTTTTGTTAAATAGTTTTCATATTTTACACAGAAGTGGCTGCATGTCATGGATAGGTGAAAACATACACACACATCCTAAATATGGAGATCATACCTAACCCATAAATTAGAAAGACGTTATAAAATACATTTATCATTCCCTGGGGCAATTTATCACATACTTATGACCTTTGTCTTATGACCCACTAATTTGTCTCCCAGAGACTGAATCTCACATTCCAAACCTCTGAGTATCTCCAAAGAGCCACTGTTTTTCAAAAACATAGCCTTCCACAGATACATTTCTCCACACTATCAAATGCATAATATGCCCCCAAAATACATTGGATTAAGACCCAGGACAGGCAAGATCCAGGCCCCAGAGACATGGACATCTCTTCTGCATATAAAATGTCACTTTTGGGGGGCAAATTCCTGGCTAGTGTAAGAGATTTTTTGCTCACTTACACAAGCAGACAATTTGGTCCTAATGTCTATTATTTTGCAAATCTACAAGACTACAAATGGGATCTTCATAGTACTGAAAAGGGAGATTCCTGGGTTCCCAGTGGAGTCTAGCACTCACTCTGGCCCTTCTGGGGGCAGTCAAGATAGCCAACTGTAAATTGATGGCATTTTTGTATGAGAAAAAGCCATTTGAGGTCCTACTGGGAGATGGTTTGCATGTATTCATTTTATTTTCTCTCTCTCTCTGCATCCTGCGCATTTACACTAATGGTAAATGGAAACATCTAAACATGTAGAGGGATACAAGAAATTGTCCCAACTTTCTTTTAATTCTCTAAAAAAAATTCCTAAAATAGATTTCTGTATCATACTATAAAGTGTACATGATGGTGTGGTGGAGCATAAAGTTTTACTGGCATCAGAGTCCTGTATTCATGGTTTTGCCACTCACGACTAATCCAAACCTTCCAAATTCACATCAACAAAGCCTTTATGCAACTCCACCGTGTATTCCATATATACAGATTATATTATTTACAATCACTTTTTAAAATCATGTAAAGAATCCTCAGAAACTTCTACATAATCACCAGTAACATCTCAGCTTTATTAATTATTCAGAATTATCTGTGAATTTCTTCAGAAAATATTTTTACCTGTAGGTAGCACTCTGCCATCCACACTACATTAATTAGTTGCATATGCCACATGATATTATTATTTCTGGCTTTTTTTATCATTAAATAAACTTACCTAATGAAGTAAAACCATACAAAATGTGAATTAAATATTTTACAAGCAAATATGTACCTTGAAAAGTGCTTTTGGTGATTTTTTTGGCAAATATTCAGACACATACAAGTTTAAATGTGTAGAGAGGATGATCACAAGACAAGAAATATGATCAAATCAAAATTAATTTTCAATTTGAACAAATATTTATAGTAAATTTTTCCTTGCTATTCACCCAGATACACAATCTATTGTTTTATGCCTTAATCCTCCATTTCACTATATTCGGGCATAACAATGTACTTGTGCAGAATTCCACTGGGAAGTATTTAGGCCCCAATCCTGCAAATACTCATGCACATTCTTAGCTTTAGTACCACTATTTATTGACTTCACTGAGGATAGCCTACACTAGAAAGTTGGGTCAATCCAGGTACATCACACTCATGAGAGGAGAAGTTAAGCCAAACCAAGCCCAAGTGTAGACACCACTAGAACAACAGAAGAATTCATCCATCAACCTAGCTACTGCTTCCTGGGGAGGTGGATTTACTACAGTAATGGAAGAACTCCTTTAGTCGCTGTAGTTAAGCTTCTACACTGAATCACGATAGCGGCATGGCTTCAGCTGCTACATTTTTAGTGTAGACATACCCTGGGACTACTCATAGTAATACAATTAAGCACATTTGTAATGGTTGCAGGATCTGGGGCTTTGTGTGGATTTTATCCCAACTTTGAATTATTTTGTAATGTGCTTTTAAATGTAATTGTTCATGTACTAAGCTACATGAATTATATACAGCATGAAAGGTAAAACAAAAACTAGTTTTAACAACTGACTCACAGCAATTAATCCTATTTATTCTTTTAAAGCAGAGTACGACCCACAGCTCACTCTTTCATTTTCACATAATTTAACTGGCAAATGAATTTGCTAATCCAATCAAGGACACTTCACAATTTAAAAAAAAAGCAATTAGTTCAGTTTCCACAAACCCAACAATGTTTTTCAAAAGTACGGGTCATAATTAGAAGACAAGAAAAGCTTTACACATGCTAAACTTCATGAGAAATGACACCTAATGTAGACAAATCCTATTTCAAGTTGGAAAAGGAAACATTCTTCAGACTGAAATGCTTAAAAATACTAAATTGTTCTGCATTTTTTTGCTTAAAAACAAAGCAACAAATGTCTTTAATTTGCCTTTTCCTCCTTGTTGTTGTTGCACCTTACAGAAATGAAGCCAAAGCAGCACACTGAACAGAAAATAAACCACTCCCTATTGCAAGAATTTTCATTGTTTTTGGTGGAGAGAACATTTAGAGTGGGATTTTCAAAAGTGATGCTGCCACTGAGGTCAATGGTAAAACTGCCACCAACATCAACTCCAGCAGAATTAGGCAACTGTTAAATGCTTTTGAAAATCTCTCATTTATTTTTCCAATAGTCATCAGTAATAATTGGCACCCTTCTCAGCAATCTCAGCAGAGAACATAATACTTCAAGAAGCACAAAGGCTGAACTACCTTCTCATCTCAGTGAGCTGAAAGTTTCTATGCTTGGTCTCATCCTAAAAGTGAATGCGACTGGAAAAGCCAAATTAAGTTAGCTGAATAATTGAGTTCCTTAAATATGGTAATAATGGAAAAATTCTTAAACACCAAATTCCTTTCTGCTAGCAGCATCTGTCATAATTCTGTTATGTATGGGCTGATCCCCTGCACTCTGAAGCGTCCTGAGAACAGGATTCCCAATTTTGGTTGGACATATTCCTGGAGGTTTCATCACATGACATCATCTTTAATTAAAGATTAATCTTTAATTCCTGGAGACTCCAGGACAATCCTGGAGGCATGGCAAACCTGCCTGGGAACCAGTACACTTGTAGATTTTTTCCTTCTGGAGCTGCATGGCTGCACAAAACTATCAAAAGACACAAGTGAAATGATTGTTTCACTTAGGGTGACCAGGTGTCTAGTTTTCGATTGGAACACCTGGTCGGAAAGGGACCCTGGTGGGTCTGGTCAGTACTTCTGACCAGGCCATTAAAAGTCTGGTTGGTGATGCTAAGGCAGGTTAGTCCCTATCAGTCCTGGGGCACTGTGCTGCACCCCAGAAGTGGCCAGCAGGTCCGGCTCCTAGGCGGGGGGGGACATGGGGCTCCGTGCTCCGTGCTCTGCCCCCACCCTGAGCACCGGCTCTGCACTCCTTTTGGCCAGGAACTCCTGGTCCCCCGCGCCTAGGACCCAGACCTGCTGGCTGCTTCCAGGGCATGCACAGCATGGTACCAGGAGAGGCATGCAAGTCTTCCTCAGCCCTGCTGAGCTGCTGACTGGGAGCCACCCAAGGTAAGCCCACAACCCTGAACCCCAACCCCCTTCCAAAACCCAAAGCCCTCATCCCTCCCCACAACCCCCCTCAACCCACAGCCCCCTCCCACACTCCGAATCCCTCAGTCCCACCCCCTAGCCTGGAGCCCCCTCTTGCAACCCAAACCCCTCATCCCCATCCCCACCCCAGAACCTGCACCTCTAGTTAGAGCCCTCAACCCTCCCACACCCCAGCTCCCTGCTCCAGCCCAGAGCCCCATCCCACACCCTGAACCCCTCATTTCTGGCCCCACCCCAGAGCCCACATCCCTAATTAGAGCCCTCACCCCTCCCACACCTTGTGAAAGTGTGTGAGGGTGGGGGAGAGCGAGCCACCAAGGGAGGGAGAATGTAGTAAGTAGGGGGTAGGGCCTCTTAGAAGAGGTGAGGTAGAGGCAGGGCCTCAGGGAAGGTGCAGGGATAGGGTGTTCGGTTTTGTGCGACTAAAAAGTTGGCAACTCTAATTTCACTGTAAGATTCCTCGGTGAATGTTTCCATCACCAAAACCAATACAACTGGGTAGTCTGCACTCTTGACCAGCCCAACACTAGAAGATCAGTGGTGTGGCATGACAGACTAGTGTGACAGATGTCCCGATTTTATAGGGACAGTCCCAATTTTTGGGTCTTATTCTTATATAAGCTCCTTTTACCCCCCACCCCCAACCCAATTTTCACACTTGCTGTCTGGTCACCCTATGACAGACTGAGTTCGAGGCGCAAGGAACTATTTTGGCAGACAGCACTTTTACAAAGTATTAGTAATAAAAGAGTCTGGGAATGGAGGCTAAATGAACTGGAAGAAACAGGGCTACTGCTCTCTTACACATAATCAAGTAAGGAGATTTATGTGGCTTTGCAGAGCTCAATATTTTACACAAACAATTTTAATGTGTTGTGGAAATAGGATGCAAAGGGAGTAGTATTAAGACATCACATTTGTCCTCCTGCATGTGAATGACAATCATCACTGAAGGCATCACAGTCTGTATGGGTCACTGCTCTCCAGCAAGGATAAATGGGATATCCTACTGTAACCACTTTTGTTATAAAGTATACCCCTCAGGGATAAATCCTACTAATAAAACAATTTGTTTCTGAAATTATTAATATAAACTAATATTTTTCAAATATCTTCAAATTATTGTTACTCCCAGTGATGCTAAAGAATATTAATTTAGCATTCTAGATGCCATAATGAGGGATAACAATAATAGAGGAATAAGAAAACATGCCAAAACACAGTGAGTACTTCTATGTTTTTACCCACTTAATTTTACCATGAATTCTAAATTAGGCCCCAGGAGTTCTTGCCAGTCCCTCCCTACAGGATCTCTTCTTCAAATGGTTCACCTTGTACAGAGGACACCCTTCTGTATCCTGATCTATCTGCTTTCCATCCCATCACATCTGTATGTATATTAACTGTTGTAATGTTTATCCTTTTGGCCATCCACACACCACTCAATATTTAATATTTTTTTCTGTCTTCGTCCTATAGGGAAAATGCAAGCAATTACATCTGGGGCAAATACATACTAAGATGAGGGTTAAAAGTGTATAGGAAATTAGGCATGAGTTTGAAATGGTAAAGATTTGCAGAAAAAGCCAGAGTAATTTAGATATTTGTAAGCAAAGATATCATGTCAAGAACAAAGGAAAAATATAGACATGGCTGTAGTGAGACTGCACCTGGAATATTACATTAATTCCTGAGCTCCATATTATCCAAATGATACTACCAAATTGGAGGAAGTTCAAAGAGAAACAAACTGAAACAAGAGAGATTTGCTCAGGAGGAAACATTAAAAAGCAAATAAGTATTGCTTGGATAAAAAATTTCTAAGGGTGCAATATAACGCTGATGGGCTGAGTTCCTTTCCCATCTTCAGTAGAGTACAACATCCTGAGTCAGTGTCCAAACTCATTCCCCTATTAATCCCCTTCAGCTAATTAGCTTCACTAATAACTTAAAAAAATAATATAAATGAAACCTCAGCCAAAGCTTCCTTCTTGAACTTGGCTGTTCTAGCTTTTCCTCCAAAATTTTCTCTATCTTAGCTCCTCGAAAGAGATTCTCCCATGCTCATACATCCAAGTTGGATTTAATGAGCCACAGTGACTCCGCAGGAATCATTCAGTATTTACCTGAAGATTTTAGATACCTGTTAACAAGGATGTTTAACAGCAAAGTCCTGCCACCCTGTTAAACAGGCCACAATAATAGTCTACACATCTAGGAAGTGTGTTAGTTCCATAAAGAAGGAGAATTATTTAGTATTCTATTCCTAGATTTTTAAGGTCAGATGGGACCACTCTGATATACTTATGTAACTAGGAGTAATGGAATATAATGAAAAATTACCAGGAAAAGCTTCCTACTAGCACTCTAAAGTGTCTTCCAAGGAACTGGTGAAGTTTGTTCACTAGGGACTATAAATTTAGACTGGATAAAACACTAGAAAATATATCAGAGTGCCCAATTCTGTATTTGCAGGAAAATGAACTACATCTCTAATGGTATGAAATGTATCTGGAATAGTTGAACATTGAGTCTTACAGATGTGAAGTGTATCATACAGAAAAATCAATCTTCAGCATCAGATCAGTACATGGTGTAAATCAACTTAGTTCCAATGGAAGTCAATTAAGGTATGGCAATTTATACTAGTCGATGGCCCACAAACTTGAGCAACCAAACAAAATTCATGGGTAATAGCTTCTGAAAATATTTATTTTACTTCTATCTGACAAGCTTTTATCTGAACAGCATGTGTAGGTATTCATGCATTCCTCCTTTGTGCCACTAACCTGCACTTAAACATTGGGAAGGGGGCGTTACCAGAGTCTATGATCATACAGAAATACAAAAAGTGGAAAGCAGAAGCCAGATTCTTAGCTGTGAATTAATTCCTCATCTGTAACAGTCTTGCCATTCCTTCTGTAAATACAGTTCCAATAAAATACTCTGAGCCAAATTCCATTCTCAGTTACACCTATACAAACCTGGAGTAACTCCACTGACGTGAATCTGTGTTTATACTGGTATAAGTGAGAGTAGCATGTTTCCCTCTGAGGACGTGTCCAGATGAACATTTAGTGCACATGTAAATCTACCACGTAGTAGCCTGCTACACACACTAGTCCAGGCGGACTGTGCTGCCACACACTGAAAGTTTCCTAGTGCACTTTGTCCTACTCCTGTTTCAAAGCCAGGTAGATCAAAGCACACTAGGGAACTTTTAGTGTGTGGCAGCAGGGTCAACACAGACAATTAGTATGCAGCATGCTAGTGCGAGGTAGATTTGTACCCTGGCTTGCAGTGCACCAACTATTCATCTAGACAAGGTCTGAGGCACAGCAGCAGCAGCAAGGCTCTGGGTGGATCCTGACAACATCTGTATCCTACCACTCAGGGTAAGAGTGACTCAACCTCACCTTGAGGGTTTCTCTTTGAGTTTGAAATGTTATAATTAGTAGGGCTGGTCAAAAAAATTGCATCAAACTGTTTTTCAATGGAAAATGTAGTGTTTGGGTAAATTAAATTTCCCATGACCCACGTACGCTTTCCATGGAAAATTTTGACTTTTTGTTGACAATAGGAACACCTGAAAACTTTTCAGTTTTCAGCTACAAAATTGTCACTTGGAAAAGACGCCTCATGGAGACTGTAGTTCAGGAGCTTCATGCCCCCATTTTGCTCTATGGGCCAGTATCCCCAGCTGGACAACCACTCCTCTGGATGGACTCTCATGAAGTGTTACGGCGGCACAGCAAGTAGGAGGAATGTGGTCACCATGGAGATGAAATCCAGTCAGGGAAATTTGTCTGTTTCATTTTTTTCCAAAAAGTCAAAATTCTTGATGGAAAAGCTAAATCCTAGAAGGACAATCTGAATGCCTGCAAATGTGTACAGAGCAATCCAAAATAAATCCATCATTTCTACATCACCCTATTTTGTACAAGTGCCCATTTTTAATTTCTTAAAAGTGTACCACCAATCACCCTAGCTGCATAAGACAGTATATAGTTTAAAAAGGTCCTGAAACTGAAAATTTGTGACTGATTTGCATTATGTACTTCTGAAATTCATGATCAGAAAATGTGAATGTTAGGATCTAAAGGGACAGTTTGGGTCAAATTCTCCTAACAGCAGCATGTTTGGGGATTTGTCAGAAATTTACAGCTCTCTCATCAGCATTACCAATGTCTCAACTCTGGTTTCTGCTACATCCAGGCTTGGTAGCTTTCACAGAACCAGCATGAGGGAAAGCAGCAGGGATGGGGAGGTAGAGAAAAAAACAAAAAAGAAAAAAGGAGAGAAATTATGAGAAGAAGTTTTCTGTATTCTCTGCTCCAAATATGCAAGTTAAGTGGTAAAAAATAAACCCAATATGGTATTCTGGCTAAATCAACTGTGATTTAATCTTTAATTGGGCTTGATTTTTAGTCCTTTATCTCCCAATTCCCATCAATCCCTTCCCATCAGCACCTTAAAGACTGGAGGAACTTGAAAACATATCAAATGGCAAAATGAAATAAGGGCCAGTTTTAGTCCCTTGAACGCCTTCTGAGCACCTTAAATTAAGTACAGAGTAGCTCAAATTGTTAAATACTTCTTTTACTGGTAACTCCTTACATTTTTAGTCACAACAGCCAGACTATAATACTCTTGCTTAGAGTGGGGAGAACCTTGCTCCACAAGTAAATCCTACTCACTTAAGTGGGACCAATTTATGAAGCAAATTGCTACTCAGTATGAGCAAGGGTATCAGACTATGACCTGGTGATACCAGGGATGTTAATTATAATATAAAAATGAATTCATAGAATATCAGGGTTGGCAGGGACCTCAGGAGGTCATCTAGTCCTACCCCCTGCCCAAAGCAGAACTAATCCCCAGACAGATTTTTGCCCCAGATCCCTAAATGGCCCTCTCAGTGATTGAACTCGCAACCCTAGGTTTAGCAGGCTAATGCTCAAACCACTGAGCTACGATAATTCTAAAATATGATTAACAAACTACTGAAAAATTCATTTTAATATCAGTAGCGGGTTTCAGACAAAATACTAGGGGCAGTCAACTAGGAAATGCCAAGTCTTTGCTTCAACCATGGTCTCTATTGTCCTCCTTCATCTTGCTCCATTTCTAATGTGCCTTTCTACTTTCTGTATCATCAAAGTAAAAAAACTTTCAACTCCCAGTTTGTGTATTATTCATTGTAATTGAACTAAGAAAGTAGATCTATTTTATTCCTCCTTCCCCCAGATTTTCTTTTCAGATGTACACTATGGCCACCAGTTCCAGTGGACCTTCACCAAAAAAAAGTACATTTTCCCCTTAACTTTCCTTAGACAACCTCTAACTTGTCATTACACTCTAACTCAAACTTTTTCATTCTCTGAACTATATTTTAATACAGATTGTCTCAATGGCCTCCTTCTGTTCATTCAAGATGGCATAATATTGTTAATGTAGCTACAGCGATTGGTTACCTAGAAAAGTAAATTAAAAGTATTCAAGCCAGACATTCTCTGCTGATGTAAATCAGTGTTGCTCCAATGACTTCAGAGTTTCTCATTTTTCTCTACACCAACCCCGACTGACACCAGCTTAACGTCTGGCCCTCTATGTATCTTAACTTTATTAATGTAACACAGAAGCCGGAAATAAATAAAAGAAACTACCATCCTGTGACCAGTAAATGGTCCACTGACCACAATTTAAGAACCCCGATCTAACTTCTCAGTCATTTGTGTTTCTCGTAATGAAATGCTTAGAAGTGAATGCAGTGGGACTGATGCTTCATTACACAAGTTTTACATTAGTGTAACTTCACTGAATTCAGTGGAGTTACACTGGCTTTATGCCAAATTTTCCAGGCAATGCCCAACTACCAAGCTTCCTGTTAGAATTAACAAGCCAAAGTCTTGTATCCAACTGAAGTCAGGTGCACTTTCTGAAATCTTATCTTCAGATTCTCTTTTCCTTGAGGAGCTCCACTTCCACCTGAATTGTATAGATCTGACAACACTGCAGGCCTATGTTTGTGATGCTTAACTAATCCCAGCAATAAAGACATAATTTGTTTTACTGCAGTAGGTCCATGTACTGCTTATCAACTCTTGTTTAACATTTTTAAATGTTAACTGAAACTATTACTTAACAGATTTTATATCAGGCTTCCAGATACATTTATTGAAGGGAAAATTAAACAGAAATTTAAAGTAACAAGTCTAAAAAGGTACCTGAAAAACTCCATGAAAGAGAAGCCATAGCCATGCTGTTCTGCAATTCCTGCACAAACCACATTTGCAGATGCTCCGATCAATGTCCCATTACCTGTAATTAAAAAAAAAAATTAACATCAGTTTATATTTGTCCTTTGCTTCTTACTCTTCCTTTGCTTTGCCATTCAGTTAGTCTAAGTTGAAGACTTTAGATCTGCTGGTTAGAAAAGAAAAATCAATTCTCTTGCATATACATGAAAGGAAGCCATCTCAACAATAACTCTCAGCCTATAAATAGCTTAATGCTTTCATAGCTAAGCCTCACATCATTCTCAGATTCCCAGCAAGCAAAGAGAATGGGAATGAAACATAACACCATGTAGTCAAAATGACACCAATGACCTGTATTCGAGAAACTTTCTGATTACTGGTTTTATAAACAGAGAGGTGCTATCAGGATAAAATGAAGAGGAGGAAGTACAGGAAAGGATGCACATTTCTGCAACAATATGCTGAACTATTGATTGAGGATACTAAGAAAACAGATGAATTTCTTCTGTGTGTGCATGAGATTGGCAAATTAATCTCTTACATTTTCATCTCTTTTTTAAACATATATAAAACTCGTGATTTAAAAAAATATTGAAAGAGGGTGCAGACTGGTCGGAACAGATGTTGTTCATAGTGTCTCTACTAGGGTGGAATTTCAGTACCAAGGAGGTGCAGTTTATAAATAGTTAACTGCAAATGTTCTGTCTCTTTAAAACCCCTGGATCAGATCATCAGCTCGTATAAACCAGTATAGCTTCAGTAGTCAGTGGTGGTATACCAATTTATACTTCTCCCTCAAGAGATACCAAAGTATTGTGCTGTATTTTTAAAACGTGTGTACCTTTCAGGGGGAAGTACACACTAGATCTTGTTCCTCTCCAATTCTTTCAAGTAGTTGACCTTCTCCCATTCCATTTCTAATCCCTTCATTTCACATAAAGAAATAAATTATTCAGGTATCCAAACAGTCCAATTCATTATCCAAAGCTTTAGGTTGGGAAGGCCTGCTTGAACTCCATAAAAGTTTTGTAGCTGACTCTACCAGTCATAACTGGTGTCCTTTGCCAATAAATCTGGCCTGGAGCATTGCTGGGAAAATTACAGTACTTTCAGCATTTTCTTCTCTAAATGATATTTTGAGCAAAAGGGGCAGCCTTCTAATATAGGGCTTTTTCCAAGGATAATAGTGTAACTCATCTGTTGTGTCCAATGGCACTATGTTTGGAATCCATTGTTCTAGGAATGCATTTTTCCTGTGCTCCCTCTGGCATAAGATCATTCTTACATTTTGATCCAGTCACCCATTGCTGCACTGATATTTTACTGGTCTGACTTTGAGAAAACTAGATCAGAAGGTAATTAATTCTGAGGTTAATTGTTTTGGCTTAGTAAGTATTATTGGTCCTCCAGAGCTCAGCTTATGAAAGAACAAAGCTGGGGAAAGACAGTCACATGATTTTCCAAATATTAATATGCTGTGTCTGGAGATTGCAGTGACTAAGCCTGCAAACTTTCTATCATGAAGAATTATTTTGTTCACATAGCTTTCCACATCCCAGAGTACCCAGGAACAACATTACATATAGTCTAAAACACAATTCAATAAAATACCCTCTCCACATTCAAGCAAAACAAAACTGTGGGGTTCAGGTTTGGGAAAGAAATGGAGGGGTATGAGTGTGTGAAGGTAAAAAATATGAGGCCAAGAGAGATTCTACTAAAAATAACCTTGGGGGAAGATTTATGCTTTTTCTTTTAAAGAAGATAAGAAATGGATTGGAACAGGTAATAAATAAATTACAATTAATAAAATATTAAGAGATTTAGCAACCAAAGGACCAAATTATTCAATATGCCACCTTGGCTTGATTGCCTGCTACGCTACTCCAGTTTTACATCAACAGTGGAGTTACAGCAGAATAAGACAAGAATAAAAAGTGGTTACTCAGGCCTTCATTGACAGGCAATGAGGAACATAGGGTAAACATAATAAGATCACACTCAAGCCACCAAGCTAGCATGCTGCTGCTGCATTCTGAAGAAGCTACAAGTGATGGGGATTCAGTGCTAAGAGCCTCAGGATCACTAGCTAAGTAGTTAGATAGTATCATGATTAAAACTATATAAGTACCTCACAAACATTAATGGATTTTATCTTCTCAACAACTGTGCAAGGTAGGACATTTTATAGATGGGGAACTGAGGCACAAACTAGATTAAATGTCTCATCCAAAGTCCTATAGCATGTCTGTGATTAAGCCAGGAACTGAAACCAGGTCTTTTATTCCAGTCCAGTTTGCTTCTATATTAGAACCATTCTTCCTACTCTGGGCCCTGCACTGCTGTTGTACATTCATTGTGGGGTTAGAACAAGGACTCAACCTGTGCAAAATAGTGCAATTAGAAAAAACACTTTCAAACCTAGCCCAGTGCATGGCTTTAAACAGAAAGAGGATAATCCCAAATCACAATTTGGTGATTCTGCAAAAAAGCAAACTAACTTTCCTTGCACCTAGAAAGTTTAATTTTTTCACAAGTCTGTATATGCTTCTTCAGCTCCACCATCTTTCATCTCTTTTCATTTAAATTGAATTATTTCCTTGCTACTGCTCCCCGGATTGTGCTTTTCTGTGTTTTAATTATCACATTTTTCCCATGAGTATGTTTCCCTCTTTCACTTGGGATTGCTTTTCTTTTATATTAAATGTTATAGTTCCATACTGGTTTTCTTTTCTCTGCTTCTGCACCATGAAGGAACAGCTTTGAAAAACAGTAAGTAAACATACCTTTTTTATTATACCTCCTTTACAATCCCTTAACTTCTCTCCATTTCCCACATTTGCTGCTCTCAGTGACAAAAGATATGCTCTAGTTCAAAAGGAATTATTTCTGGGGAGTCTTGCAGTCTGTGTTATTTATACAAGAGTCAGACTACATGATCACAATGGTCCTTTCTGGTCTTAGAATGTCCAAATATCTAATAGTTTCATGGAGAAAAATAAAGTAAGCTGTTCACCCCACTGTTAAGGCCTTGATTCTACAAAGGAATCCATATGAGGAGGGCCATTTATGCCCACCAGGAGTTCCACTGATGTCACTGGGACTGCCTGGAAGTGCAAGCATGCACCCACATGGATCCTTTCAGAGCATCAGGGCCTAAAGTTGTAACACCATGGAGTATTCTACTTGTGGCACCAAGACAGATTTGCTGCATTGCCTCTCTCCTCCACAAAGTGACACACATACTACTTCAGGATAGAGAGAAAAGCTAAATGACAGTGCAGCACGACAAAAAAATTGGTACTGAACCTTCAGAAGTGTTTCCCCAAACTAAGTAGTTTCTGTCATTTGAGGGCATCCATCAAGTTTTCAGTTAGTTTTCTCACTCCATCTCTCACTCTAAATGCATTAAGAAATATTTATTTAGAGATATGAAATCAAATTTGTGTCTTACATGTATACTGGTAGAAGATGTTACAAGAAATAGATCCAAAAGCAAAGAGAGGAAAGAAATCAGGTGGGAAAGCTTAAAACATTTTTAATTCCAAAACAATTTGAACTAATCACTAGTCTTTTGTCCCCAAGCATTTTCACAAAAGATTTCTGCTTTGATTGCAGCATATTTCTTTGCCAAATACCACCATCAAAAGAAGACAACAAAAACAATGCTACTGTAACATGATGAATCTTCATCTTCTTTCAGATTAAAGAAACAGTTAACAATATCCTCGTGTCTCACTGTTGTATCTAAGTACTGTAGGGATCACCAAATAGTGGGAGATTTTACATACTGCATAGAAGCTGCAATAATGCCTAAGCATTATGAGGCATTATAGAAAGAGTTTCTGCCTTTGCAATGAATTTATTTCCAAAAGTGGGGTTAAGTTGGGGAAAATCATCTTAAATATTATCTGAAAGTAGGAAGGTTATTTGCATTTGTTTGGCTTTGGGTTAGTTTGGTTTTGTTGTTGTTGTTGTTCTCCGTGTTCATGTGGTTTAATTAGATTTAGGCACTACTTCAAATAATAATTAATAAACATTACATTTAAAAGGCCTTCTTAACTTTTATGCTAAAAATATTGCCCTAAATTTACTCCCAAACATACAAAACCTAAAATAAATAGGCCAGAAATTTAGATTTCTGTAAATTCAGGTACTGTAAAAACATTCAACCTGGGTTTTATCCATAACTCTAAGAGACAAAGGAAATTTATGAACTAACTGACCTGGAAAAACTCAGACTTCAGTAAAGCAAATACATCTATCATTCTATTGCTCAAAAAACCTTTTAGAGATTCTAGCCAAAGGTTCGCCATAAACTCTCATAATTGAAGTGAATATTGAAGCTAACAGACCCAGTACAATCTGGATTAAAGCTAGGACATGAAATTGAAAAAGCTTTAGTGGCCCTGATGGATGATCTCCCGCTGTCAATGGATGGTGTGTGGAAATTTGTTCTTATCCTCTTGGACCTACCTACAGTATTTGACATTGTCAAACATGAGATACTAATGTACACCTTGAGTGCAGTGGCAGAGAGAATGTGTTAAAATGGCTTAAGACCTTCCTGGACGGTCACACCCAAAGGATAGTGATGGGAAACTGTACCTCCACACTAGACCTCTCACTTGTGGAGTCCCACAAAGATCAGTTCTCTCATTGGCCCTATTCAACATCCATATGCAACCACTAGTTGATCTGGTTACATGGGATGGACTTAAGTGCCAACAATATGCAGATGACCCACAGCTCTACCTCTCCCTCACCACATATGACTATACCACCAGCACCAAGATAGCTAAGTGACTGGATGAGATCAGCTCACAGACTGAAGCTGAATTTAAGCAAGAGAGAGCTTATGCTGAGGGAGAGAGGAAAGAACTTTGATGTGTTTGCAGCTACAGTGAAGTCTCCTCTGGTTGAAGATGAAGACCCAAAATTGGTCGTTTTGTCTGTAGTTTAGGAACACTCCTGAACTCCTCACTGATACTAAGCTCTCACACAGCAGCATCTGCAAGTAATTCTTTTTACCATCTCCAGTTGGCTAGGAGAGTCCATCTCATCCTGCTGGACCTGGCCTCAGTTATAAATGTCTTTGTCATCTCTCAGCTGGACTACAGCATTGTTATAAATCTGGTCATGAAGCTGTCAACCCTGTAGGAAATTCCAACTAATACAGAATGCAGCAGTGCATCAGAACTGTCCTCCATTATTGACATTGGCTTTCCATAGAATATTGAGTCAAGTTCAAAGTCTTGGTCATTATCTTCAAGGCACTCCATGGATCAGTCCTAGAATATGTAAAATGTTGCGTAAAGCTCTGGGATGAAGATTGTGATTGACAACTCCACTCCTCAGTCACAATGGAACTTTCTACCACAAAGATAAAGCTCATCTGTGAATGAGACAGAGCTATTTCATGGGTTAGTTTGAGATTGTGACATGAACTCGCACAGAAACTAAGGGCCATTATAAACCCAAACAACTTCTTCTCCAAGGGAAAGGAGTGCTACAACCTTGCCTTCTCTAATATAAATACATGGCAGCATGTATATTAAAACAGAAACAAAATCCTACCAAATCAAAACACTATATTGCATGCATTCTTCTTCCCCTTGGAAGAGGATGAAGAATTAACCACACATATCAGACGTTAGTCACAATGCACTGCAGGAAGGAGTTCAGATAGTACGGCATAAGGGCCATATAAGAAACTACAAAAAATATAATAGAATAGACTCACTGTAGAACTGCTTTAGTTTTGTGCAGTCATTATGCAGAAACAAGATAAAAGTTCTTTGAAGGGTATTTGGTGATAAATATGATATTTCTGATCTATTTTTCAAGGTACTTAAGGTCCTCAAATGTCAGTTCTGTTTGTGTACTCAGATAAATATTCCTACATGGAATGTAAAAGCCTGGATTAGCCTCAAGTACAAGAAAAGAAATTGACAGTTTTGGCCAAGGATAAAACAATTAAGAATGATTCAGAAACAAAAGCCACTTATTTAAATGAATTCTAAGTATGCCCAGCCTTTGCTTTCTTCTTGCCAGCTGACTAAGAATTAGTATCTCTAGGAGGGTGACCAGACGTGGTTTGGTACACTAGATTGGGTAGTTCCATTGAGTGGATATTGGTTCAACTCACGTGACAAGAGCGTAGGAGCATTTGCTTATATTATCTAAACAAAATTCTCATTTAATAAATTCTGGTTCAGGCTTCCCAGTCACTTTTGAAGCAAAATATTCTCTGTGTACCTCAAAACAGGCAAAGTGATGTGTAAGGTTAAAGAGCCATAATGCATTCAGTTTCCTACATGGCAATAAACGGTCTCACAAATCTGGCTACAGAAGTTAACATTAAATGAAGATTCTTATTAGCCCGAGAACAGACAGCCATCACATAGGTTAGCTAACTTTATATGTTTCACAAAAGACTCATTCAAATTTGCCGCTTTAAGTAGAATTAGTTGACATGCATCTATGAAACTGCATTCCTGATCTTGTATACTTGTATTTTTATAGTTTGTGTGCATAAAAAAATTAAAAATTGCCAGAAACATTATTTTTTTTAAATAAAGAGCTGGAAGGGCATGAAATATTAAATCGACTCAGAAGATTTTTATCCTTACTAATTGTTCTGAAAACAACCAGCAGTCGGTGGGGAGAAAATAATCACATTTTGTACATGACTGTATTTGACTTCAATGAAGCCTGGTTCTGGAATCTTAGAAGAGCTTTACTTAAATTAGGTAGGTGTCTTTCTGTGCTTTTACCCCAACTTGCTACTTCTGTGTACAAACCCAAGATGAGCATTACAGGTTACAGCACATGGATATGAATTACTATAAGAGATTTCAGTCATGAAAATTAAACATTTTTTCTAACCTGACATCTTTTGGGTAACATCAAGATGCATCAAGGTCCTGAGTTGATTACATTTTTATCTGTGCATGGAGTCTACAGGAAAATATGCAGATAAATTAAATGTTTTAGCTAACTTTCCCAGACTGAATTACATGCAGAGTAGGGGCCTGATTCTGACACACTTATGCACCTAGCAGCAATCTCACTACTTCCATGAGGCCACCTTGTGTAAGTAAGTATTGCAGGACTCAACCTTAATTGTTGGGGTTAGGGGAAAATCAGTAATCAAAATTTCTGCTTCTATGAAAGAAAAAGTGTAGTTCTGCTGTTTTACAAGCTTGAGCTTGAGGGACACAAGGCAGGCTGCAGCAGATCCTTTGTGCATTACTTTACTATCTCCCGCTGTGAACAAACCAGTAAGCATCTCTCTCTAATGTAAACATCTATAACATCAAGATATATCTGAGACAACAACAGACATCTCTCAGAAAAGGCAGCTTACATAGCACTGAAATAGAAATGGAGCACTATCAGTGGGGATAATATCAATAGTCTATTCCAGGGATGGGCAAACTTTTTTGCCCAAGGCCACATCTGGCTATGGAAATTGTATGGTGGGCCATGAATGCTCACAAAATTGGGGTTGGGGTGCAGAAGGGGGTGCGGGCTCTGGCTGGGGTGTGGGCTCTGGGGTGGGGCCAGAAATGAGTTCAGGGTGTGGGAGCGGTCTCCAGGATGGGGCAGGGTGTTGGGGTACAAGAGGGGGTCAGGGATACAGGCTACAGAGAGTGCTTACCTCAAGCAGCTCCTGGAAGCAGCGGCATGTCCCCTGTCCGGCTCCATCTGCTGGTGCCACCCCTGCAGCTCCCGGCCAATGGGAGCTGCGGGTGTGGTGATTGGGGCAGGGGCTGCACACAGAGCCCCCTGGCTACTCCTAAATGTAGGAGCCAGAGGGGGGACATGCTGCTGCTTCTGCGAGCCTCAGCACAGGTGCACAGAGTGGCTTCCAACCCCACTCCCCGGCTGGAGCGCGGGAGCAGGGCATGCCCCAGACTCCGCTCCTCAGCAAGAGCTCAAGGGCTGGATTAAACTGGCTGGAGGGCCAGATGTGGCCAGCAGGCCATAGTTTACCCATCCCTGGTCTACTCCCTGGTATTTTATCCATTTATGCACCTGAAATGAAAGCTCATTCCACTGAAAGCCTTTAATATTGTATGCCACCAACATTTTACACATTTTTCGTTGTTCATAATTTTGTGACTCAGAAGCTGGGACTTCAGCCAACTGAACTAGAAAGCAGGTATTTCAACTTGATCCTCGAATCAGCCATGTTTCAGGTTCCTTGTTTAAAATGCTTCTGTAACTCCTGTTATGACCAACGTGCTGGCCATGATCCCTTTACTATAGAAACCTTGTGATATGTTACATATTATGCATGAATACTCTCAATAGCATAGTAGTAAAATGGTTATAAAAATAATGCCTTTCTATATTGGTCAGTGAAACTATGCTAGAACCCTGATAGCACTATTGCTGTGATCATGATTCAATCACTGCCTGGATAGAGTTTTTCCTGTTTCCTCTCCCTCCACTGATTTTTCAACCTTCCTACCAGCAACACCAGCTGTTGTCAGTGACTTTCCAAAACAGGGGCCAGATCTAGGAAAAGGCTACCTCAGCAGAGTGAGGAATCTGGAAAGATTAAGTTTTCTGCTGCAATAGAATTTAAAAGCATGATACTACTTCCCCCTCTGCTCTGGCTGGAAGTCCCCAGGACATTCAAGCTGAATGTAGTTGCCAGTTTTATACTGTAGATCAGTTCACTTTCTTATTTCAGTGGGTAAACACAAGACAATGTGTTTAAATGCTCACAATAATCTGAAATATAGACATAACAAGCTTCAAGCAAAGGACATGCTGAAATTCATGACAAGTAAATGTATTAAGAAAATAAATACAATTAAATAAACCTGCACTTGTGTTTTAGGAATCCAAAATGCCAACTGTGCTGTCCTTCTCCAATCATTAGTCTATTACTAATTTGCAAAGCTTGCATAGCAAATAATTGCTTTCCACAAAGAAAAAAATCATTAGTACAAGTAAAGGTACTGCAGTACTTACTTTAATTTCACTCACAGTGTAAACAGCATCAAATTAGTGTTAGAGTGTCTGTAGATTCCTTACTAAATCAATTCAGAACTGAACCATTAAACTATTCTTCCTTTCTTTATATCATGACATAGGACCCTTTTAAAAACACAAGATGCACAACACAGTAAATATGAAACCTCATGGATACAGAACAAGTAAATTACCCTTCATCCTATCCACAAACTATTGATTTTGCCTCTATGTATAGTTGACAGGGCAATTTTTAAAAACTGAAACAATGTTTCAAATATTTGTCCTTCAACCCAAAATATACATATATAGAATCATGTTAAAACGATGGTGTTTGTATTTGGGATTGGTGAAGAGTATTTTAAAAGTTGTTTGTTGCAACTGTCTATAAATAAAATGCTGTGCAGTTTTAGAAATTGCAAACTCTGTCCAGTTCAAGGTCTCAATTCCGATTTTGAAACCCCTTATGGATTGATTTTAGCCACCTGACACAACACCTCTCTCTTAGTGGCCCCAGCTTCCAATGACAGCAACATTCCACTGTTGCCATGACACTGACATTAATAATAGATGCTTCTGAGTGCAGAAGAAGCGACTTTAATAGCAGATGCACCAAGATCGTGGAATTCACACTCTTAAGTGACAAGACTCTTCAAAAGCACATACACAAAGGCACCAAGCACCCATGGTCTCTCACACACCAACCTGTAAACAAAGCAACCTATTTCTCCTACAAGCTGGGAAGGGGAAAAGATAAATGGTTGTTATTTCTATTGTTAAATGTTTTGGAGACTCTCAGATACTAAAGTAGGGGACAATATAAAAATCTACATAAGTCTGGAAGAAAAAGCTTTCATCTGTATGTTGTTCTTTGAAAAGAGAAAATTATCATTCCTTTGGGGGAATATTTTCATGTTATTTTCTCTCTGCTTTATTTTTCTTTGTGAAGTAATCAAAGATTCTGATGTGTGGGATTTAATTTATGGGAAATGTCTTCTGTTTTTTATTTTTTCCTACATCCTTAATTAATAGATCAATTTTAACAGGATTTTTAATTGAAAAAATTAATTTCTGCATTTAAAATGATAATGTAATTGTCATTAAATACCATAGATTTTGTCATTGGTTACTCAAAATTTTATTTATTAAAATCTTTTCAGTTTATTTTCAAGTAATCCAATCTTCAGCTATGATTATGTGAAAGATTTAGTAATGTTACCTAAGCAGTTAGTCAAAACTCTGGGCCTTGCAGGTGCTCCAGCTGGAAGTAGAGATTGACAACAGAGTCTGGTATTTTCTTTAATGTAATCTTGTGTATTTACAAGGAATGTACAAAAGTCATGTTTCTCAGAACATAAGAGGAATAAAATTGCAGGAGACAGTTCCTTTATTTGCTGTTCCAACCTTGCCTTTCCAGCCAGCACCGTGCATTCAAAAAGCATTTTCTCTTAGCTTTATCATGGGGCCACTTTACTGTACTTCCAGGCTCTCAGCTTGACTTTCTCTCTCTCTCTGCTTCTTTCTTGCTCCTGTCCCTGTGTTGTTACTGGTGTGCTGTGCCTCTCTCTCAGAGTATGTCTACGCTACCCGCCGGATCTAGATGCGATATATTGATCCCCGAACGCGCTCCTGTCGACTCTGGAACTCCACCAGGGCGAGTGGTGGTAGCGGAGTTGACGAGGAGCCACGTCCGTCAATCCCACGCCATGAGGATGGGAGGTAAGTTGAAATAAGATAATTCGACTTCAGCTACTCTATTCCTGTAGCTAAAGTTGCGTATGTTACTTCGACCCCGCCCCCTAGTGTAGACCAGGCCTCACATACACACATATACCCTTTACCAAAACAATCCCCTGTTGAAACTTCTCAACCTGAATCATTAGAATTCCCGATTGGTCTTGGGTGTGCTTTTGACTTAGAGGCCACTATTGTTTCTTACAATTAACCTGAAATAAAGGCAACTGTTAAATGCATCAGTTTGGGGAGGAGTTGGGTGACCAGATGTCTCAGTTGTATAGGGACAGTCCTGATATTTGGGGCTTTTTCTTATATAGGAGCCTATTGTCCCCCACCCCGTCCTGATTTTTCATACTTGCTATCTGGTTATCCTAGGCGGGAGTTACGTGACCTGTAGAGAAGATGGCTCCCCTACACACTAAACCTAATCAATTAAGGGCTCCTGGGTACCTAAACTACAACCTTCTTTCAGAAATTTACTAATTAGAAGAGAGGGACCATTTTTGTTGTGTTATTAGGGATCCTGCTAGGAAAAATAGAAACACTGAGGGTATGTCTACACTGTAATTAAACCTGTGCTAACCTGTTCCAGCTGACTCAGGGTCACGGGGCTCAGGCTAAAGGGCTATTTAATTGCTGTTTAGATGTTTGGGCTCAGGCTGGAGCCTGGACTCTAGGGCCTTGGAGGTGGGAGGGTCCCAGGGCTTAGGCTGCAGCCTGAGCCCAAATGTCTACAGTGCAATTAAACAGCCCCTTAGCCCAAGCCCTGCAAGCCTTAGTCAGCTGACATGGGCCAGCTGTGAGTGTCTAATTGCAGTGTAGAAATACCCTAAATGACCCAAGCTTGAGTCTCCAAAGAAAGCTAATGTCAAGGAAACCCAATAGTCTCTCAGACAGGACTTTGCCGCTATGAAGGACTTTCTAACTACCATATTTGATCTTTTATCTTAAGATACACATGAGCTCCCTAAAGATGTGTAAGAAGTCAAAACATGTTTGACCTGTTTAGAGAATAAATTACAGAAAACTGCCATAGAACTGAAGGAGGTTAAAAGGGAGAATGCTTTCTTAACGCAAAGACTAAGCTATCTTGAGGAGACACAGAAAATCTTGAAAACAGATCACACAGGAATAATCTGTGGTTAGTAAGCATCCCTGAAGGGCTGGAAGGAAAAATCATGATTAGCTTTCTCCAGAACACATTCTCTGAGGTACTGGGATTGGATCCAGTTTGCCTCCCCTGGAGACTGAAAGGGTTTATTGAGTGGCAGGGGCCAGAAGGAGAGAGTACAAAACCCCAGACCTGTCATTTTTCAATTGCTAAGATGTAATAACAAAATTATGTCTACTACTAGGTAAAAAGGAACACTTATGAATGATGATTTTACATTTTCTTTGTTTCTAGACTTCTCTGTAAATTTAAGCAAGAGAGCAGCATTTAATGGCATCAAAGCAGCTCTCAGGGCATCAGCTATTAAATACAGCCTCCGATATCCAGCCATTTTCATAATGAAGATGACAGATTCTGTGAAATACTGCATTACTCCATTGGATGCTCGGCAAGCAGTATTGGATTTGAGACCAGATCTCACTAAGGATAACAGCATGATCCTCTCATAAAGGAAAAGTAAATGGAAAGTATAGCCCTGAAGAAAAGGAACCTGTGATTGGGAAAACCAGGCAGTATTTGACATATTTGATATTTTAATAGTGTAATAGAGTATATTTAGTAGTCACATGCAAGATATTTATTATAGCTTGAGAATCAATATTTTCAATATATTGATAAGCCAATATAAAAATATCTATATTCACAATAATTATATTACTCTTATCTCCTTTCCTTGTATGCACTATATTTATAACTATATGTATGTTGATTGATATATTTATAATATATACATGAAGCTAATATACTCATAATTATTTGAGTATTATTTCTGACTACCTGTATCACTTTGTATGGACACTTGTAATTTTTACATGTATTTATAATATGTATATAGTAATAATATGTTCATATTTGTTTGCACACATTATCATTTGTCACTTCATGTTTACCTTTTTCCATTAATCTAGTGAGGTAACTATTTATATACCATGTGCATATTAACATTTATATACTATATGCTACTACTTATGCTTTCATATCTCTGAAGCAATAGGTTTCATTCAGTTATATACTTGGCATACGTTCATATTTTGGTAAATATAGGTATATTTCTGGGAGATTGCTAATTAATTCATATGGAGGGTGTGCAAGGGTGGGTGCAGGCATATGCCATCTGGGATCTGAACATGATTGTATTAGCAGTCTGGGATGTTAAAGTTAAGGTGGATGGTATATGATTTTTGTTTGTTTTTCTTAATAGAAAAAGACATGCAAAGACTTTCAATCTACTGGGCATCAATGAGCAGCTGAACAATCACTAATTTTTCATGAACATTATTAAGTTTTGTTCCTGGTAAGTAGGGGTGCTTAATGAATCCTCCAAAAAAATCAAAAGTTTGGGGCACTTAAAATCAAACTGATGTCAGATAGCTTTCCTTCAGGAGACCAATTAAAGGAATGAAGATGTAGACAGAATTAAAAAACTATGGGTAAGACATGACTATCACTCCTCTTTCAACTCCATAAGCAGGGGGTAGTAATAATAATCCACAAGAGCCTAACTTTTCAATTTATTCAGTCACGGTAAAAGCCGGAGGGCGGATTCGTAATAATTGAAGACATTTTCAATACTATGAGATTAATTCTGGAGCATGTATATAATCCTAATGATGGAAATACACCCTTTCTTGCCGAAATATCTGATTTTCTTTCCGGCAGAGCTGATTATCCCAGTGTTATTAGGATGAAACTGGAATGCTGTCATGGATGATATCATAGACAAAGCACACCACAGTGCTTTAGATGAAAATCTCAGAACTTGTTGGCACACCATCCATTATCCCTACTGAAGGATATTGGACTATTGGATACTTGGAGACTGAAGCATCCTATGAAGCATGACTACGCATATTTCTCCACCTCATGCATCCTATTCCAGATTAGATTTCTTTATGATATCTAAGCAGGGGTGAAAGTAATTTAAAGGATTTACCTGTATGCCAGAGTCCTGAGCCGGGGGTCGGGGCCTCAACCGGAAAAGGCATGGCCTTTGAATCCCTGGGCCCTTTAAATCAAGACTTAAAGGGCCCAGGGCCCCATCTGCAGTAGCGGCAACTGGGAGCCCTAGGCCCTTTAAATCACCGGGGCTCTGATGGTGATTTAAAGGGCCAGGGACAGTAGCGGGAGCCCTGTGCCCTTTAAATCACCACCGGAGCCCTGGGCTACCACCACTACCTCAGGAGCCCTGGGCTACTGCCACTACCTCAGGGCTCCAGCAGCTTGGCTCTGCTGGCAGTTTAAAGGGCCCAGGGCTCCCACTACTGCATTGGAGCCCCTGGCCCTTTAAATTGCCACCAGAGCCCCCCTGCAGGAGCCCCGAGGTAGCGGGGGTGGCCCGGGGCTCTGGTAGTCATTTAAAGGGCCCGATCCTCCCGGCCACCACTACCACAGGAGAGGCCTGGGCCCTTTAAATTGCCACTGGAGCCCTGGGCCACCACCTCTACCCCAGGGCTCTGGTAACGGGGCTCTGGCAGCGATTAAAAGGGCCCAGAGCTCCAGCCGCTGTGGAGAGCCCCAGGCCCTTTAAATTGCCACTGGCGCTCCAGGGCTCCGGCAGCCGGGCTCTGATGGCAATTTAAAGGGCCAGGGTTTCTGCTGTGGAAGCGGAGGCTGTCATAAACAGATAGCTAAGGGTTAATGTATCTTTCACCTGAAGCACCTGACCAGAGGACCAATCAGGAAACCGGATTTTTTCAACTTTGGGTGGAGGGAAGTTTGTGTCTGAGTCTTTGTTTTCTGGCTGCCTACTTTCTCTGAGCTTTGGAGAAGTAGTTTCTACTTTCTAGTCTTTTGTTTCTAAGTGTAAGGACAAAGAGATCAGATAGTAAGTTATATGGTTTCTTTTCTTTGGTATTTGCATGAATATAAGTGCTGGAGTGCTTTGATTTGTATTCTTTTTGAATAAGGCTGTTTATTCAATATTCTTTTAAGCAATTGACCCTGTATTTCATCACCTTAATACAGAGAGATCATTTGTATGTATTTTTCTTTCTTTTTATATAAAGCTTTCTTTTAAGACCTGTTGAAGTTTTCTTTACTGGGAAATTTCAGGAAAATTGAGTCTGTACTCAACAGGGAATAGGTGGGAGGAAGAAATCAGGGGGGAGATCTGTGTGTGTGTTGAATTTGCTAGCCTGATTTTGCATTCCCTCTGGGTGAAGAGGAAAGTACTTTTTGTTTCCAGGACTGGGAACAGAGAGGGGGAGTCACTCTGTTTGGATTCACAGAGCTTGTGTCTGTGTATCTCTCCAGGAACACCTGGAGGGGGGAAGGGAAAAAGGATTATTTCCCTTTGTTGTGAGACTCAAGGGATTTGGGTCTTGGGGTCCCCAGGGAAGGTTTTTCAGGGGGACCAGAGTGCCCCAAAACACTCTAATTTTTTGGGTGGTGGCAGCAAGTACCAGGTCCAAGCTGGTAACTAAGCTTGGAGGTTTTCATGCTAACCCCCATATTTCGGACGCTAAGGTCCAAATCTGGGACTAAGGTTATGACAGGAAGCGGAGGCATGGAGCCCCAGGCCTTTTAAATCACCACCAGAGCCACCGCTCCTACCTGGGGGCTCCAAGCAGCAGGGCTCTGGCAGCGATTTAAAGGGCCCGGGGCTCAAGCTACTGCCAGGAGCCCCAGGCCCTTTAAATCGCCAGCTTGAGGAAACTGCCCCCTGCTATGGTCAGCAGTATACTGACTCTTGCCGGTATGCTGTACCAGACCGTACTGACTTACTTTCACCTCTGTATATAAGATGCTATCTCCTGCATATCTGGAGGTGTAAGTTGGTAGCATCATCATCTCTGATCATGCTCTAATTCAGTGGTGGGCAACCTACAGCCCATGTGCCACATGCGACCCATCAGAGTAATCTGCTGGCATGCCAACAGACAGTGTGTTTACACATTTGCATGGCCACCTGCAGCTCCCAGTGGCCGCAGTTCGCCGTTTTTGGCCAATGGGAGCAGTGGGAAGCAGTGTGGGCCACAGGGACATGCTGGCCGCCACCTCCCGCAGCTCCCATTGGCCAGGAGGAGAGCCGCGGACCACTATCTGGCAGCTCGCAGCAGATTACCCTGATAGGACACATGTGGCCCACAGGCCACAGGTTGCCCACCACTGCTCTAATTTCTCTTCATATAGATTCTGGCCATAGTGCTACAAGAGCCTCAAGTCAAAAGTTAAACACATATTTACTTAGAGAGACTAAATTTCTTCAAATGATTGAAACATCAATTATCAACTTATTGAAGGAAAATACAAATACTGTCTCCTCTACTATAACGTTATGGGAAGCACTGAAGGCAACCTTAAGGGGAGAATGCATAAAATTCACATCTGAAAAGAAAGGCATAAATTACTTAATTCTTGGCAGAGAAAGTTGTTAAATTTGAAAGAAAAAAAACTGAAGTAGACCCCCAAAATAATGAGCTCCGGCACTCTTTCACTACCCCAAAATACAAATACAATGAATATATGTCTACCCGGAACAAATTCATGTTTAATAGAGTTAAAAAAGATGCATTATGAATGAGTGGGGGATAAAGCAGACAAACTAGAGAGGAAAAATAATATGGCTTCATCCAATAATTCTATAACCTCTTTGCTACAGGACAATGGACTTTCTTTTCAGAATGTAATAAAAGTAACAGACAATTTAAAGATCTTTATGCTAACCTTTAAACATCATGTTGAGTTCAGCTACAAACTATATGACCAATACATTCCCACTAAATCAAACCGATTATATGGAGGCAGATATCTCTCCACTAGAAGATATGCAGGCAATTGGCTCACTCAACTTGGGCAAAGTGCCTGGTGCAATGGCTTTCCAGCAGAATTTTATAAGATCTTAATCAATTAGTACTGATACTGTCAGCAGCCTTTAATGAAATATTTAGCAGAGGAATAATGTCATGGAACATGGGAACAATGATGATTACCCTAATTGAAAAAAAATAGAACAGTGGTCACTCTGGCGATTACCGCCCCATCTCTCTGTTGAACACAGATTATAAAATTCTGACAAAGATTCTCATTTCACTGCTCCATCAATCATTCATGCAGACCAGGTGGGTTTTAGTCATGGCAAATTAGCAGCAGACAATAATTGGAAGATATTCCACTTAATCCAGCAGGCACAAACAATTGATGTTCCAGCTGCCATCCTATCGTTAGATATTGGAAAGGTCTTTGATCAAGTGGAATGGCCATGCCTACAAGTGATCCTGAGAAAATTTGGATTTGGAGTTTAATTTCTGATCTGGATTGATATTATTTACAAATCACCCATTGTACCTGTTCTGACAAATGATGTGACTGCCTTCCTTTTTCAGTTAAAATGAGGAACACATCAGGGATGTCATCTATCACCTTTACTATTTGATATACCTATGGAACCACTAGCAGCATTTATCAGACAGACACCTTCCACTGAAGGAATTACCATCTGGGATAAAGAGTAAAGATTAGTCTGTATGCGGATGACATTCTGCTTACTCTCAAAAATCCCTTCTCTTCAATTCCATCACTACTATCTGCAATAAACTACTTCAGTGAGATATCATGATTTCAGATAAACTGGAACAAGTCTCAAGTGATGGCTATTTCTCATAGACCAAATCCATCTCAAATACTATCATGCTCCTTTCATTCATACATAGAGATAACCTACTTATGCCTCAGGATATGCTCTGATTTACTAAAGATAGTATCTGCAAACATGGATGTCATACTTAGAGAAATGACAAAAAAGACAGAGAAATAGTGTTCACTACCAATATCTTTATTGGGAAAGGTAGAAGCTATTAAAATGAACGTAGGACCAAGACTGAGATATTTGTTTAGCTTAATTAAACTTAAATGTCCTGCTTAACTTTCACAAGCATAAATAGAGTTGTACAACAATTCTTATAGAATTTGAAGACATCCCGGATATCCACAAGATACTTAAGAAATCATGGCTAAACGTAAGGGGGATTTCCTAATCTGTATTTATATCACCTGACTTCTCAATGAAGATTTTTAACAAGATGATTCTATCCCACCAACTCTTCCCAACCCCCATTATGGCTTGAGAATGAAGAAAAATTAGTTAACCCCTTTGGCTTTCTCTCTGCACATCCATTTTTTAAATGGTTGCCTGCACCTTTAAGGAAAAATACAATATTTATCTCCTCCTGACACATTCTTCAGAAAATCCAGCCCTCCTTTCACGCCAATCTGGAATAATACCCAATTTAAATTTGCTATTAGCTCAAAACTCAAATCCACTTGGCTAATCAATGGCATATTAACCATAAAAGATATTACTGAATGGACTACTTTAACTTCCATTACATATCTTTGTGGCAAATACCAGCTATTAATAAATCAAGGTCATTTCTACAATAAGCTTCAACTCTAAATTATAGAGGACTTGGGCAATTGTTGGCAGACCACAAATAACATTCCACTTGAAGAGCACCTGAAAAAGAATATTAGCCAAAAACATTTTGTGGGTAACACAAACAAATGGCTGAACTCCTTGATTTATCCTACGAACTATACCATAAAAAAATGGGAGAAGACACTAAACATGTCCATTTCTTCTCTTAGGTGGAATAATATCTGGCACAATATATGCAAAACATCCAGTTCTCTGTTTTTGCATTTCTTTCAGAACAAAATTCTAAATAGATATTATTGGACTCCTGAGTGATTGCATAAAACTGGACTCGTCCCACATAGTAAACATTGGAGATGTGATAGCTCCAGTGCAAACCTCTCTCATGCAGTCTTTGAATGTCAAAGTATATCCACTTTTTGGAAAGAAGTGTATGGTGCTCTTCCTTAGTATGGTAGATATTTCCCCTACATCAAGCCTCTGTGTTTCAGACATTCTAGAAGATCTACCCTGTCTGAGTAATATCAGGAAATGGATTGCGGCAGCACTTATAGTAGCCAAAAGAATCATTTTACAAAAATGGAAATCTGTTGTTCCTCATGCATTTTTTGCTTGGCTAACTGACCTAACTAACAGCAGCCTCATGGAAAAACTGACATTAATCTATAGAAGCACAAGATCCAACTATGAAGACACTTGGTCTTTCATGAGAGCATTACAACTGAATCCAGGTAAATTGGACATCTGATGTTGGGATGGGGGAGAGGAGCTTGTTTGTTTGTTTGAGGAGGTGGAGTTAGGGAATAAAAGTTTGTCTTATTTATCTATGAATATTTCATATTGTGTTATCGTTAAATCCGTACTTCGGACCCGTGGGTTTTTTTGGTCATTGTGTATGAATGTGTCTGTATGGATATGTTAAAACTTCTGAACAATACAATTAAAAAAACCTCATCAGTGTAAGAAGTTTTAACCCCATCTATAACAATCACAATTAAATATATTAGTCACACATTTTTTTCAGTTGCACAATTTGCTCTAATAATCCACCTTATTTATCTTGTGACAACCTTATATCAGCAACAAAAAACACAGGGCTGATAATCACAAGGTTAAGCTCCTACCTAACAGGGCTTCCAACAGTGCTTATCAAACATTAGCAGCTCATTCAGAATGCCATTTGTTCATGGTTTTGAGCAACTGTGATCACATTATAGTGGTTGCTCGAACAATGGCAGATTGATTTTAAGCTGGCCCACTTGGGGTTTTTTTAAGGCTTTTTAATTGCTTCTAATTGTTATCAAGATCTATTTCAGGAGACTCACTCTGATGGGCTTTCAGACTTTGGCATCACTTTTTAGACATTCCACCACCTTCTCATGGGTCAGCTGATGATCACGCGTTTGCTGCATTTGCTCAACCATTTGGAATTGCTCCCTCCTTGACATCCACCCTCTGTTCTTCACTCCCTACTTATAAAAAACAGCTGCTCACTCTTTCACAAAGCTGTTCTTAATGATCATCAATGTTGGTCTGTTCCTTAGGCTTGGTCTATGTTTTAAAATCAGATCGACCTAGCAGTGCTGCAGCTGTACCTCTGCATAGCCTTAAGATTCTTTTCCTTTTTTCTTCTTCCCATCTATTTTCTTTGTAGCTTTTACAAGTGGGTTTGTTTCAATACATTTCTCTTATTTATTTTTTCCAAATGGGTCAACAATTTATTTGGAATTACTGTACAACAACCATAGTTCCTTAGTTTTGGATGGGAAATACTTTATGAATATAATTGTAATATTTGTATCCGCTCCATTTGTTGATTAGTGTAATTAGTCATCATGCCAGCTAGTTTGGGACAAATCCACTTGCTAACTGTAGTCAGGCCTCATGACTTTGTTCATTGATGGTCGCATACTGCCTAGTTTTGCCATCAGAGAGAGGCAACATGTGCATCTGATTTTCCAAACATTCAGTATAAGGAGCAAGGTATAGATTCCAAAGAGATTGTTCAAGCAACGAGAGAGAGATTTCTGTCAAATCAAACCAGGAAAATCCATTAGCTTTAATTCATATTTGATTGAACTAACCTGGTAGCCGTATTATGACATAAGGCTCAGAAGTGATCTAAACTATGAAGTTGGTCAATTCCATGGATTTTCTAGAGACTCTGGAGCAATAACATTATCCTTGGAGATCAAGGATTTCCTCCTCCTTGACGCTGCATATGAAAGTATACTAGAGACAGCTGCTGTCAGACCTGTATGTCAAAGCATCCTTGATAAACTGAGGAAAGGACTTGAAGCATCCTGACTTTGGTCTCTAGGCTAGCTCAAAGTCCAAAGACTAGCCAGCCTGAGATGCTACCTGTTTACAGATGATAAACACTGTTTTGAATTTTGGCTGGAATCATCTAAAATTCTGCTTCTTCTGCTTTACATTTTCCAGAGAGGTTTCTCTTTAGCAGTCTTAAAGATTACAGCATCTTTTTTGGCTGTGAGGTCCTTGTAATAAGCCTAACTCTCACATTGATGCATCCGATGAAGTGGGCTGCAGCCCACGAAAGCTTATGCTCAAATAAATTTGTTAGTCTCTAAGGTGCCACAAGTACTCCTGTTCTTCTCACACTGAGGGCATTATTGCACCACCATTATTTAAGCAGGACTCCCTACTGAAAACAGATGAAGTGATATGATCCAGAGTTTGGATATCATCAAAGGTGAATATCTCTTAAGGGCTTATCAAGTGCAACAACATTACTCTAGAGTTTAAGAGATGAGAGAAATATACAGATTCTTGGGGCTGATAGGAAAAATCAACAACAGGACATTTTGGAAAACACTGATGGTGAATATGAAGAACTGATCACAGAAGATAGCAATTTTATTGGTGCTCACTCTGGATATGATACAGTTCCTGTTAGAATGACAAATAGAGAGACTGAGGATGTAAAATTTAAATCTGAAATGAGCGCTTCTTAAAGGAGGACAGGTAAACAGTGCTGTTGTGTACTTGACATCAACCACAGCTTAAGAATACTGAGGAATGGAAATGATTAGGTGCCAACATATGAAAGGATGAAGGTACACTATATTTTTGCTTTAGATTTGTAGCATTCTAAGGCACAGAATTGTTAGAAACACATTTATTATAGTCTTGAAAAATAGGGAACAGTCTTTAAGTCTATTTATTTCAGCTATTTGTAAAGGTCAAGATGCAACACACTGTCCTTTTCCTTTTAAAAGATCCCAATCAGTCTCAATCCGTTTGATTCTACCCTTTTATTTGGATTATGAGTTGACATACCTTCACAGGCAGAAAACTTATCTAAAATATAGCTGTCTTCTAGGTGAGACATAAGACTAAGCCCCCATTTTCTATCTTAAATGTTGTGAAGTGTTACTGTGTACTCTTCAACAGCTACTATATTTTCACCCCAAACATTCTTACTTTTTTAAAATTATATAGAGCTTTGGTATCCTTCAAGATGAAAGGCGCTAAATAAATGTGAGCTGTTATTACTATAAAAGAATTTAATTTAGCTCTATTTAAGTTGTTTTCCTAGTACCAATTTAGCATCGTTTTTGAAAAATATTTTTAAAGCCTAATTATTAGAGACTATAACTTTTCTCTCATATTATCTGTCACAAAGAAGCACTTTTGTCTGGCAATATTAAACAGGTTTCTACCTTCATTAAGTCTTGCAGGCTCATAGATAGTTTAACATTTTATTGGATAGCACCAAGGGGTATAATAAATTATACTCTCCACTGTGCAGAGCACACATCACCTTCAACCCACATAAAGGGAGTAAACCAAAGAGACAAGACAAGAGACAGTAAAAGCTGTAGTGCTGCGTCACTGAGACATACCTGACTGCCCATTTATGTAGTCGATTGCTTCTTTAAATATCTATAATCTAGTACAGAGGTCCTATAGATGATGAATTTGATTCACCCATGGGTTTTGCTAGCTACTGCAGTGTAACCTAAGCTGGAAAGGTGCCCAGTAGCAGAAAATTGCCTACAACCCCGCCCCCTCCATCCACTCCACATTCCAAAGTGGTACAAACTACCAGAGAGAGAGCATGGCCAGAATACTTCTGGGATGTGCCAGTTCAGCCAAATTTTATAGCCAGCATCTCCCAGCAGAATTGTTTTGGTTACAGTTTAAAGCTTCTCTCCCACAAAAGAACCCAAGATGGGAGGAGAGTAGCAGAAATACCATATGTGAGGGGTAAATTTCACATAGGCCTCAGCAGTCTCCACAAGTGCAGGTGAATACAATTTGCATATGCCCACATCAGCAGGTAAGAACCAATAATTTTTTAATATAAGTTGTTCACTCAGTTTTTCACCTACATTTTTACAGACTAAGACTAGGTGATGGGGACAGTGATAAAGGGACAAATAAAGTCTCCAGATGCCAAAAGGTAAAAGAACCTAAAGTAGCATTTTTAGCAACAGCCTGTTCAGCCCAAAAAAGAGTCTGGTTGCAATCAACTGAGCATTCATAAACAACAGACACTTTACCAATTGTGTATTTAATCTTATTAAGATATATTTATATTTGTATGTTATTATTTGACTCTTCTAAATCTTACCAGTTAATAGAAATACTGTGAGTACATCCTCACTTGCTCTGAAAATGTAGAGTTTAGCAATCGTCCCTGGCTTTGCTCCCCTGGGACTTGGGCTAGTACTCCTAGTCACATGTGCAAGAAAACCATGTGATGACCTTTTTGAAATTCATTACAAAGAAATAATTTATGTGTGTTGAAATGTGCAAATCAAGGAGACAATAGACTGTGCCACCATTTAGCCTCCAAACATTAGCTTTGGATATGAGCTATTAGATTTTCCTTATAATCTCCTACAGGAGAATTATGGAATGGGTAATGGTCTTCAAGACACCTCAGGAAACAAACCACCAAGTTTTTTGTTTGCTTATACTTTCTGGTTTAGTGCAGTTTTACAGGTTCCAACAGGCTCAATCAATTATTAAAAAGTAATCAATATTGCCAGATATTAAAGCTGTAAAAAAATTAGCATTGAAAAAACTATAAGCAATAAATTCCCAATGCTTAACTAGTCTGACCATTACTGTACAGGCATATGTGAGTGAAGAGGGTCATTCAATACACAGATAGAAGAAATCATAAGCTCAGGCAAGCTTTAAATCTCCAGTCTACCATGTTCACTTTTGACTATAGAAGCTTAACTTACACTGGTCAGAGATTTCCCCTGAAGAATCCACCCTGTGTAAAAGGAATCTCTGCTGGCATAAAGTTGGCAAATACTCAGGGACATCCCTGAGAATTAGGGAGCGGTGACTGGTTTTTGAGAGCCTATCCTCTCCAGTGTACCTGGGCAGAGCTGTTGCTGCCTCTCCTGTGCTGCATGAGGCATTGAGCCAGTCATGACCACCACTGCCTCTGGACTGAGAGGAAAGTTTGGTGTTCAAGGTCCACCCCTACCTGCTTTTCAAAAGAAGGGAAACAGCAAGCAGAACTTGAATTTTAATCTCTCCCCACATGTGACCCTAAGAGCATCCCAATGTCAGATGGCCAGGAGCTCCCTGGCATGTTGCAATGAGTTCCAGCTGTCCTGACCAATCCAGTGGACTCTAGTTCACTATTGTCATAATCTGTATGTAAAAGGGATCATGTAAAATATCACTGGAAAACTAATAACTCATTGAAATGGTGCTTCTTAAAATGTGCTTGAAAAGCCATGCATAAGCCCAGTCTGACCTAGACAAAGCATTTGGATTAGTTTGCTTGACCAGCCTTCTTGTCAGGCTGAGAGTGAAGGTACATTTATATAAAAGGTAAACAAATCCATCAAGCTAACAAAGGGAGGAGGTCATCACTCGAGTATCACCAGCAGATAAGGAACCAGCATGAAGTCTTCATCAGATTTCGCGGCATCTCTTCCCAGGAGGAGGAAAAAACTTTATCTGAGAACACATTTCAGTGGCATACTGGACTATAAAGACAGGGTGTCTGAACCTCAAACGATAAGTAATTGAATCAATTGATTGTGTACTGTATAACTGTATTACAATAGGGTATCAAGTAAGGTCTTTTATGAAAGCTAATGACACACTAGTCATAATGTCATTGTGAAATGTATGTATTAACACTATATGAGTAATTATGGATACTCATTGATATTATGCTTTAAAGTTTGTGACCAATCCAAGAGAGAAAAAGGTTTTCTCCCAGAGTGGAGGGAAGGCAGTTAGCTACCTGTCTCCAATTTAATTAAGCCAGGTGTGATCAAAATAATGGAATTCCCATTTATATACGAATGGCAGAGGGGTGGGAAGTCCACAGGAAAGGAAGAACAACTTGAGGTCATCTTGAGTCTGGGGAAAAAACTGAATTGGGAAGATATAAGGAGAAAGAAGATGCCATCCTGGCATTCATCACTGGACAGACACAAGGTGCTGGAGCTGAGAAAGATGGGCCCTTCAGTCAAGGAGGCTGAAGTTTCTGGGAACTGAATATAAGTGGGAAACATACGTAGGCAAAGATATTTCACCTAGGAAGATAAGAGAAACTGGCATCTTGTACTTCTGTGGAAGTTCCTGACAGAGAAAGTCAGCCATGGCTGGAAAGGAGAAAGATCAGTAAGACATCTACTTTGAACCAAGGCTGCAGCTTGTTAAATCTTGGCCACCAGAAAGCATACTTTACATTTATTTGCTTGTAACCATCTTGCACCTGAACTCACTTAAAACCTCTCTTTTCTTGATAAATTTGTTTTACTTTTAAATCTATACTAAGCCACTGCTCTGTTTGAATATAAATGCTGTTAACACCAATTAAGGCAACGAATTGCTGTGCTTTTGTCCCTTTAAAGGAGCAACGGACCTGACCACTCCTCTGAATGTTTCAGAAAGCGGCTGGGCATTTCAGGGCAGATGGTTTTGGGGAAATTCAGGATTGGGGGTGTTTTGGGGTCACATGGCTAGTAGTAACCACCGCTGGTGAAGACCAGAGTGTGGCTGTAGAGTTGCTGAAACAGGGCTGCTTAACCATAGACACTCTATGAATTCTTGAATGCTGGCTGGGAGCATCCATACAGAGAGCTACAGTAGCAGAGCACTTTAAGATACTCAAGGACAAGCAGTGACAACCTCTCACTGGTCTGGATTGTACCCCAAAACCCACTTCCATGGCAGCCACTGCAGAGTTGAGAGAGTAGTGAGAGTATTTCCCAACCCTGCCTTCCCTCAAGTATACCCACAAATGCATGAGGAGCAACCAGGGGCAGAAAAGAAGCAGCAGCATAAATTGAAATGCCCTAGTACTAATGTTCAAGGGCATTATCCAGTGCCAGGGAAAGGGCTGAGTGGTGAACTGACCCTCCTACACTAACCTTTACCCTAGGCTCTGCTAATGAATGCAGCATTTACCCTAGGCCCTGCTAACAATGTATCTACAGAGTCTTGCCGCTGTGTACTGCAAACAAACAAATTGTAAATCCATGTTTGGTGAGTCAAATTGCACTGGTTAGTCAAATTCCCCTACATAATGGCTTGTGTACTTAATTTCCTTCACTGCATGGGTGGCTGGTAGAATCCAGTCTCTGCTCAATGAATCAGAGAATCACATTATAATTGTATTGTACAGTTACAATAGGATTAGTTGTCCTCATGGGATTTCTTTACACCATTTCAACACACAAATTCTTCCTTTATAATGAATTTCAAAAAGGTCATCACTGGTTTTTTCATACGAGAAGATTGGTCTAGTGTTTTTTGGCCTCTAGAGCACTTTAAACAAGTGTATTCTGAGTATTTTTCATTCTTAAGTTCCAGTCACTGTTCTGTCACCAAGTTCCCCTTCACTGGCTTCCAACATATAGCAGATAGTTTTGCAATGTGAGCACCAAGAGTCTGTACCTTGGCCTGCAGGCCATCCATCCACTGACTGACATGTTTCATTCAGCCTTCCACAGTAGCTACTTCATTTGAAATACTTCAACTTTATTTTCAAATAATGACAAAGGGCTTTAACAGAGAGTTCATTTCTGAGTTTACTAACTAATAATGATAATGCTCTATCAAGCTATTCATCTAGGTACTTAGTTTAAAAGCACTTTGTGTATTCTCATAGTGCCTTTCATTTAAATAAATCCCAAAGCACTGTTTACACCTTTACCAATTTTGCATACTTCATACATACATCAATCATTTTCTCTCTTTAAGAGCATATGATGATACAACAACAAATATGGGCAAGAAGGTAAGTGAAACTTTAGAAATGACAGCTGAGTTCTACTAAAAAGCCCAAAGGGGTTAGGTACCTCAGTCCCGTTTAATTCCAATGGGATTTGGCCACCTAACTCCCTCTTTTGAAAATCCCAGCCAACCACTTTAATGAAACCAGAGTAGTATCTTAGAGATGCACGGAGGCAAGCATGAGCAAATTCCGGAAATAAGAGGATATTCTGACACTTCTTATGTTTGTCTAGACAATCAGTTGATGCACAGCAAGCTAGGGAGTAAACCTACAGCACACTAGCATGACATATGCTAATTGTCCATGTGGACCCTGCTATCATGCACTAGAAGTTCCCTAGTGCACACTGACCTGCTGCTGTTTGAAATGAAAGTAGATTAAAATGTACTAGGGAACTTTTAGTGCATGGTAGAACGGTCCACATAGTTAGCACACAGCAGGCTAGTGCACTATAAATTTACATCCCTGCTCGCTGCAAACTAACTCTTTGTCTAGCTAAGCCCTTACTTTAACAAATGCTGATGCTTCATATCCCGGTGATGAAGAGGGATAGATCAGCTGACTAAGTCGCAATGATGACTATGAAAAGATGTCCCAGTAACAAATGATTGGTGATTGATATAGTGTCCAACCTCTGCAATGCACCCTAAAAGGTCAATCTGTCAATTACATCATTATAATCTTTGCTGAGTATTAAGGTCATTTGAACTAGCAATCACTTAGCTGAATAAATGAGAGAAGGCCTCTGCAGCACAGGAAACTCAATTTGGGTTTAAGTTTCTATTGTGGAAAATCAACATGAGTTTTAGCAGCATCTACACAAGTATCCAAATATTTATAAGATGAAACATAGCACAGTACCATAAATTAAATTAAATTCTTACATTTAATTAAATAATTAATTAAATATTAAATTCTCAGGTACTGTCAGCAATTAAAATCAACATAGATTTATTATTCTACTAAAATCTCACACTATTTTAATTGCACTTAAAAACAGACTAGTCAGTACTTTGGTTATGAATGAGTTGCAACAGGATCTTACCAATGACAGTGAAATATTTGTAGAATATAAAAAAGAATAACTAACATAAAGGTGAATTAAAGTGCTACCAGATGGCTATCCTATACAGCTATTATAAATTAGAATGCCAGCTGGGCCTGCAACAGATCCTTGTGGGACTTCTTTAATAATAAAGTTTGGCAGAGAAATAAATCCATCTAATTTATCACACTGTTTTATGTTGAGGAAGATTAATTACAGCAGCAACACAAGGAACCCAATTTAGCACCAAGATGATATTTTATTTTTAGCTAAATACCACCAGGTTCTATTCAGCTCTCCTTACTAAGGCACAACTCTCACTGACTTCAATTCAGGTTGACTTCAATGGGTGTTTTGTCTGAGTAAGGAGTGCTAAATAAGGTAGTGAATATATCTGTTTGTAGTCTTCTGGGCTTGAGCCAAAGCCCACTGACATCAATGGAAAAATCTCCCAATGTCTTCAATGGCCTTTGGATCAGTAACTGCATCTCCTTTTAAATAAGCCACTATGGCATCTATGAATCTGAAAGCTAAATTTGTCCTTTTCTTTTTCCTCACAAAGGATCTGAACGCTTTAATTACCATCTGGACTGTTTCTCTGTGCATTTAGACTATGTTATGCATATCTGGCCTTCAAACACAGATTGCAAACAAATCAGAAAAACTCTATTATAGCGTATGCAGCAGACACTCATTAAGGGCCTGATCCAATGACCTCCAAAGTCAATATGAACTGAGTGTGCTTTCTATAATAAAATTATGGAGCCTTATTGCACTTGAGCTATTCTATGGAATGGTTATACATACAGTAATTTTGAAATTAGTACAGTCCTTTACCTCCAAGACACGCACCCATGGCCAATGAAAAGATTAGTGGTTTCACAGGCAGGTTAACATCAGGATCTTGACTCAGGTTGAGAAGCACAGGAATCTGTTATTGAAAAAAATATAAACAAAAACAGATGCATATATATTACTTGTAACACTAACCATGAACTAAGCATCAACAAAATCTATTTAATTAAACAATTGAAAATGCTACCAAGAGCTAAGCTATAATATTGGTCTGTTTACAGGCATAGAATTCTCTTCTTGCCTTTGGGGACTCCCAGTAGGAAGATCTTCCCTGCTAGAGCCTTCTTCACCAACTGAGCCTATGCCACAATTCAGATATAAGACCCCAGCAATGCTTGACTGAATTAGGGCCTAGCAGCTCAGACATTTCCTGGCCATGGTCTGAGATGCAGAGTACAGCTGACTCCTTAAGGACCCCTTAAGTGTCCCCTGTGGAGGGGAGGCAGAGGAACAGATGCAGATCCAGCACAATAACACCCAGAAAACAGTTCTCTGCTACGCATTCATGGCCAGATCAGAGACTCTTTATGACACTCTCACTAGAGAATCCAGTTCTATATTTATAGTGTGCCAGTTGAGGCACTATTGATGGGCTTTAGCCCCATTTGGTCCAAATGACCTGTTGCCACTGCTGGTTGAGGACACTGAAATCTATGAGAAACAAGTCACAGCAGGAAAGTATATGATTCTTTATATCTTTTCTAGAGACAAACACACATTACAATGATTTAAAGTAAGAACAAAAATCTTGTAATTTTCTTAAATGAAAAGGGGCATCCATATTTTAAAATCTTGTATAAACTATATGTAATACCTTGTTAGAAACTCGAACATATATTTTACCCCACCAGTTTTATTGTTATCTCCTTATTTGACAAATTGATTTTTCTTTCAGTTAGAAATGCTGTGACTTATTCTTCTTATTAAAAGTCTACTTAGTCTGCTTGTCAAAAACATCAATAGTGTCATCCTTCTGAGAACAACAGAGACAGCAGGACTGGATTGTTTACCTTTAATTCCCTCAGATGGCTGCTTTTGCAGCAAGAGAAGAAAAATATTGCAAAGCCATGCATTATCAATAGATATGTTTGTCTTCGTGATGAAGTGCTGTATCACTTATATATTTTTTTCTTTCAAAGGAACTTGTGTTGTGGAAAATTGACCACATGGTTGGTTTTGGATCAGACAGCCTGAGGCTCCTTTATTTTATGCGAGCCTATATGCAAGGAGAGTCAGCATGACCCCATGCAAGGTGGCAAGCTGCTCTGCCTTCCGTAAATTTCTAGTCAGCTTATAAAAGTTAAAACCACAAACAAATTACACACACATTGTACATTAAATTACCTTATTTGGAATATACTGCAAAATATAATGCAGGTCAAAACCAAGCTGAACAATCAGTTTTCCATATTCAGCCTTTCCTAGTCTCGTTTGTGGTTTGACTTTTCTAATGCCTTCACTGTGGTTTTGTTTCACAAGCTTAGTTATTGCAAATCAGCATGTCTGGGGACTTTCCATTTCACCTACTTATGCCCCTTATGTACACAAAGTCATTGTTCCGCTATCTTGGGATTTTTTCCATATCACTGTCTTTCTATGCCTTTTATACAAAGAAGCAAGCTCAGCTAATACTTTGGGCCTACTAGCTTGATCAAAGCCCCAAAACTTTCCCTGACAGCAGATTTTCCCTGACACTTGGAATCCAACATATAATCATCACCAAACAATACAAGTCAAATTTTGGGTCTGATGTACTATAACCTTCTTCCACATATTTGAAAAGTATTTCTCCTGGGTTTAGGATTTTAATGTAGTGTACACGTGTCCTTTGATAACAACAGCAACTCTCCACAAGCAATGGTGCATCTTGAACTTGAACTTTCAAGAACTGGATTTGAGTTGAAAGAAAAATAGTCAGTTAAAGTTCCAGAATTCCAGTTCAAAATATTTCTCTGAGCCCAGGAATGCCCCAAGTTTTGTGAACTACCCAGCTGACACACAGAGTACAGAGTCTCATAAAAAGACTAATTCTTAATGCCCCCAAATCAACGTTGGATACAACACAACCACATTGTTTTAGTTCCATCCAAGCGTTTCCTCATTCTAATGACTCTGAGTAGTGTATGTAGGAATCAATCATCTTGCACTTCAGCAGTAACTCTTGCAGTGTGTTGCAGGGCCCCTCTCTCTCATGCCTCTTCTCAAATCCACAAACAACTCAGAAACCTTTTTCTGGTAAAACACCTTGTGCTGTTTATTTACAATATTGTTTTCCACCACCCTCATACACTATATGGTCTTACATCTATAGGCCTAGGAAGTCCTCAGCTCCTCAGACAAGGAGGGACAAGTAATCTCCCCCTCTCTTCTGCTATCTCCCTCCCTTCTTCTTCCTTCCTTTTACATCATCTACCTAATGGTCTGAGTAGCCTCTTAGTTCTCCTCAGCACACCCATTAGGCACAGTTCTGATAACTGGGTCTGCTCTGGAGTCATTATTAAAGCTGCAGTGACCAGAGTACTGGCTCAACTGTTGTTGCCCAGCACTCTGTCACATAGGACCTGATCTAAAGACCACTGAAGTCAATGAGAATCTTTCCATTTTCTTCACTGGCTTTTGGATCAGGCCTTTGATCATTGGATGTCTCCTCTTCTAACAATGATATTTTACACAGGAGAAGTCAGTGTATGAACTTAAGTTTAAGAGAAGTGCTTCTCCATTTCTCCCATTAAATAACATTTAATGTCCTTTGTCATGTTAATCTATACAATTATATGTTCTAGGCATCACTTTTGAACTCACTCTGAATGCTTAAAACCTCAGTCTCGTTTACAGATGCAATTAACCCAGTGCTGCAAAGAGAAACATAAAATATTAAATGGTTGGAAGGAAATGTGTCATTCTAGGCTTCAATATATATTTTTTTTCAGATGAGGATTACTTATAAAACTGCCTTTGAACCAAGCTGTATATATTTACAAGGGTCTGCAGCAAATCAATTTGGTTATTACAAAGCAGGATGCATTTGGATAAAACAAACACAGTACTGCTACCTTTCCCATATTTATTTCATGTTCTTTGGAACTGAATAATGTTTTGAAATTTTTTAGCTAAAACATAGTGCCCTTCAATAGAGGCAAAAGCCAATCTCTATTTTTGTGTCAACCATATGTCAAAGTTTATGCTCCTTTCTCCTACCCTCTAGAGGGACTATAAATAGAACAAACAGTAGTGATATGAGAGCAACAACTTTATATCAGGAGATTAATGTTTCTTTCTTACACTCTTTTCCTTGTTTTTATTGGGGAGAAATCTCTCCACTAATTTCTAGAGAGCTTGCTAGCTTTTCTGGAAAGTTTAATGTGCTGTTAGAAGGATTTAGGGACAGTGAAGAATGGGGTTCAGCAGAGCAAAGCCAACTTCTCTTTGCCCTTTCACTGCAGGGCTAAGTGTCTGCCTGCTGATACTGAGACAGACGGCATGTCTGTGGAAAATAATTATTGCACCTGAAAGTAAGAAGAGTGCCCTCAAACACATGTTATATTAAGGCAATCCCCTCACTAACCTTGATTCTACAAAACTGATGTGCACAGAACAATCCAGGCATCTAACCGCTTTATATAAATGACACCTTTAATTAAAATAGTGTCATTTAAGAGTGTATTTATTTATACTGTAGTATGCGCTATGGTTAGTGAATGGGTTGTGTCACAAACATAAAAATAAAGCAAATATAAAAATCTGAAGATAAACATTTTCTTCACTGCTTTTATAACACATACAATTATATTGGTATTCATTTATGTGGAGTCAATTTTATAAATGTATGAAACACACATTGGGGTTGTTACATTGGTGTAAATAAACAAAAAAAACCTATAGGAAATACCAACAAGTGGGAATCTGCCTCAGGAAATAAATTCAGATCCCAGAAGTCTGAATGATTCTACAAGATGCAGTATGTCTTCATATTCCTCTCAGCTCAGTGCCACAAAAGAAGCCTGGGATGATGTCCCCAAAACTAAAGTAAGATTGTAAAACAGCGTCTCTGAAGAAGATTTGGGGGACATAGTTGATAATCAGCTGAACATGAGTTCCCAGTGTGATGCTATGGTCAAAAGAGCTAATGTATCCTGTGATGCATAAACAGGGGAATCTCAAGTAGAAGTAGAAAGGTCATTTTACCTCCATATTTGGCACTAGTGCAACCATTGCTGGAACACAGTGGTCCAGTTCCACAATTCAAGAAGGATGTTGATAAATTGGAGAGGGTTGAGAGAAGAGCCACAGGAATGAATAAAAGATTAGAAAACATGCCTTATAATGACAAACTCAAAGTGCTCAATCTATTTAGCATAACAAAGGGAAGGTTAAGAAGTGTCCTGATTACAGTCTGTAACTGCCTACATGTGAAACAAATATTTGATAATGGGCTCTTCAATCTAGCAGAGAATGGTATAACCCCTGGATGAAAGTTGAAGCTGGACAAATTCAGACTAGGAATAAGGCATAGATTTTTAATGGTGAGAGTAATTCACCATTGGAACAATTTACCATGAGTTGTGGTGGTCTCCAGCACTGACAACTTTTTAATTCAAGATGGGATCTTTTTCTAAAAGATATATTCTAGGAATTATTTGGGGAGGGAAGTTGTATGGCCTGTGTTAGACAGAAGGTCTGACTAAATGATCACAGTAGTCCATTCTGGTCTTGGAATATCTGAAAATACTTAGAAAAGAACCTGACTCAACAGGTTTTGTGGGTTGCTTCAAACCCCCTTGTTGCAACTGGAACGGAAGGCAGTCAGCAAATTATATGAAAATTGATTTTCGTACGTGACTCAAACATAGGATTGAAACGGATCTCCCAGGTCATTGAGTCCAGTCCATGCTGTTGCAGGCAACTCCATGATACAATCCCATTCATAAACTTATCAAAGCTCCTATCATAACCTAGTCCCAGATTTGGACCTTAGCGTCCAAAATATGGGGGTTAGCATGAAAACCTCCAAGCTTAGTTACCAGCTTGGACCTGGTAAAGCTTCCACCACCCAAAAAATTAGAGTGTTTTGGGGCACTCTGGTCCCCCCAAAAACCTTCCCTGGGGACCCCAAGACCCAAATCCCTCGAGTCTCACAACAAAGGGAAATAAACCTTTTCCCTTCCCCCCTCCAGGTGTTCCTGGAGAGATACACAGAAGCAAACTCCGTGAATATAAACAGAGGGAGTCCACCCTCTCTATTTCCAGTCCTGGAAACACAAGCACTTCCCTCTTCACCCAGAGGGAATGCAAAGTCAGGCTAGTGAATCTAACACACACAGATTTCCCCCTGACTTCTTCCCCCCACCAGTTCCCTGGTGAGTTGCAGACTCAATTCCCTGGAGTTCCCCACTAAAGAAAAACTCCAACAGGTCTTAAAAGAAAGCTTTATATAAAAAGAAAGAAAAAATACATTAAAATGGTCTCTCTGTATTAAGGCGACAAATACAGGGTCAATTGCTTAAAAGAAATATGAATAAACAGCCTTATTCAAAAAGAATACAATTCAAAGCACTCCAGCAACTATAGACATGTAAATACAAAAAGAAAAACAATAGAAACCTTACTGCCTTACTATATTGTACTTACAACTTGGAAACAGAAGATTAGAAAGCAGGAAACAGAAATCCTCTCATAGCCGAGAGAGAGTCAGACAGAAGACCAGAACAAAGGACTCAGACACAAACTTCCCTCCCCCCAGATTTGAAAAAGTCCTGTTTCCTGATTGGTCCTCTGGTCAGGTGTTTCAGATTACTTCTTTCCAAGTGAAAGAGTCGTTAACCCTTAGCTATCTGTTTATGACAGCTCCATTTTACAACTAGTTAGGTTATTCATCTCCACTATTCTCATTAGGAGGTTGTTCCAGAACCACACTCCATTGATGGTTAGAAACCTTCTAATTTCTACCCTGAATTTGTTCATGGCCAGTTCATTCCCATCTGTTCTTGTGCCAACATTGTCCTTTAACTTAAATAGCTTTTCATACCCCCTGATGTATTTACAGAAAGCAATCGTGCCCCCACTCAGCCTTTGTTTTGCTAGGCTAAACAAACCAACATCTCTTAGTCTCCTTGAGCGAAATAGGCCCTCCATTTCCTTGATCATCCTTCGTTTTACATCATTTGTAAACAAAAATATCACAAAGTGGGCATACTCAAAACAGGGCATATTTTAAAATTCTTATCAAGTTTCCTCATTACCAAAGATATTTTTTTAAGCAGGAGCTTGATCTGTCCTTAACAGACACAATCTTCAACTTGATCTCACAGTGAAAAACATAATGATGATTGGTACATAATTCATTTTTATGAAAAGAAAACCAGTTACACACATAGGAAGTTGATCACACTGCAAGATTAAGCAGAAGGAAAAGCTAGGATGTGATGGGGAAAGCCCTCCTTGAAGCACAAATATAGATAATGCATTACATTATGGCTGTTAAGCCATGGAGAATATTGGGGGGGAGGCAGTGAGGAAGAATTGTGCCGCAGTTCACTCAGAATTCCTTTTTCTACTCAAGGTAGCTCATGCTGCTGCTGCAAAAGCAGTTCAATCACCCTTTGAAAGGAAGTGATGGGCATTCCTCTCTCAACTGGCCCAGTTCTGACAGGTAGTGATAGAGTCCCTCTCTCTCTTCCCACTGCTGAAGCTAGAAACACTTCCAGCACTATCCAGGAAGAGTGGCTTCAGCTACCCCACAGGTCTGTGCCCAATGCCAGCATAGGGACAGAAGGGAGGGTGGAAGGTACCATGTTACATCTCTCCTGTGCACTTGCATAAGGCTACACACAAGCTTGCCGGCACATACTTGATAATGGTATCTTCTCTATTCAAGGGTTTTTTAAAACTTTAATTTTATACCATGTTAATTCTTCGTACATATTTTTCTAAGAATTACACACTAGAAAAGTGTTTGCTTGGAATGAAAACTGCACACACTGTTCAGAATGTGTATTCATGGGAAAATGTATCTGTAGTTCTCAAAACTGTTGATGTCTCATTAAGGACAGTCTGTCTTTGCAGATGGCTAGGGTCCAGTCTTACACTTTTATCAATGGACCGTACTACTGAAGATTGTACAAACACTCTGGTAAAGTAGAAGACAAAGGGAGACCCAAAAATAAAAGTGACATTGAGGACATTAGTTACCTGTGAAAAATACAGCACTGCAAAGGAAGAGCTCCTGTCAATTTTCGAGATAAAAAGTGGCAGGTCAAAGTCAATCTGGTTTCTAACAATGAACTGTCAAGCTTCAGTCACCTTGCCAGCAGTGTGGTTAATAGAAATTATTTATTACGGTATATTGAGAAAATAGTAGTAAAAGTCAACTAAAACTAGGATTTATTATGGCTACATTTTTAGTCTCTGTTAATAAAAGAAAAAAAATATATAAACAGATGGCTCAACATATGCAGCTTATAAAACAAATCAATTAAAATAAGGAACATGATTTTCATTCCCATTATAACATCTAATATTTTTAGGGGAAAACTCCCTGGCTATTGAATTAACAGTGCTAAGACAGCAGGCATTTAAAATGAAAAAATAAAGCATTTAAGCTAGGTTGTTGTTGATATATCCAGCACGCACACGTTAAAGAGAACAGGGGCATTGAAAAATCAAGAATATTTTTGTGAAATGAAACAAAAACAATACTATGTGATTTACCACATACATTCTGCAAGCATAAATAGCCAGACATATTGCCCAGCATGAAAAGCTTACAGTTCTGTACGTAAAACACAAGAGATACAATAATTGAGTATCCACTCTCTGAACTAGTAGGCCCTACTCTTTTGTATCTGCCCTTAGATACATATAGATACAGATACAGTGGTTTTCAATTTTTTTAGGCCGCATAACCCTTTCCAAATAATATAGTCTACTGTGTACTGCAATCTGAGATAGGGTCATAATATACCTATGATTAAACTGCTAAATTTCACTAAATAAAATATGCCATTACAGGATTTGTCTTATATACCCCCTTGTTGAGAGCTAATGTACTCCAGTTTGAAAACCATTGAACCAACTTTATTGTGGAGTTTTCTTGTTGTTGCTCTTATTCTTACAACACAACTATTACAAAGTTTAGACCAAATTTATTGAAGTGTCTTGAAAACACACTTTATTGCTGAGCTGGATGGACAGAAATGCATCTTTCTAAAACATTGACAAAATGCTGAATTCAACTGTCCGATTTTACTTCCACAATTTTCCACCATTTTGATTAAATGAACTCTGACATCATCTCCTTTTGAATGTTGATTTGGGGTAGAAATCTGGATCTTCAATATCAAATGCTTGAAGTGAACAAAAGAGCTTTAAGATTACAATCTCTCAGCCAAATTCCAGCCTCCTCCTCTTGTTTTCAGCTCGACCACCGACCTTTGTATTTAGAAATAATCATATTTGTTAAGCAATGGAGAGATTCCCTAGATTCTCTTAATCCATTTTTTGTTTTGTTCTTGTGTGGCTCCAGTTCTTTGTTCCTATTTAGCTTAAACTAGATTAACCCCAATGGTTAGAGCTCTCAACTGGCATGCAGGAGACCCAACTTCAATTCCCCTCTCTGCCTAGTACAGAGATGGGATATGAACTTCAGTTTCCCACATTGCAGGAGAATGCCCTTACTACAGGGCTAAAGGTTTCAAAGGCAGACTGCCTCCTCCAGTGGGTTGGACCTCTCTGATTCTCTCCTGTTGAAGCTGTTCCCTTTTTATATAAATAAGTAAATAGGTATTGGAGCAGGGACTTGATCTTGGGTCTCCCAAATTCTAGGTTAGTGCCCTAAGCACTAGTTTTTATAAAGTAGTTCTCACTCTTTCCTTGACCCAATGACTATTCATTGTCATTATGAATTACTATGAAGTGCCACTATGGATTTAATGCAAAAATAATAAGATTTGAGTGCCGGATGCTTAAAAGGCCAGAAGCCCAGGGCCAGTGCAAAAATACAAGTACAATGGTGCACTTAATTTCATACTTAATTATCATGGCATTTGCAAATTTGATATTTGCATGTGCAAATTGCCCCTGAGATGCCTAAGGGTACGTCTACACTACGGGATTATTCCGATTTTACATAAACCGGTTTTATAAAACAGATTGTATAAAGCCGAGTGCACACGGCCACCCTAAGCACATTATTCGACGGTGTGCGTCCATGGGTTGAGAGCCCAGTGCCTGATGGGGCAAAAATCATTGTCGCGGGTGGTTCTGGGTACAGCCTGACCCCTCCCTTCGTGAAAGGAGCAGACAACCATTTTGCGCCTTTTTTCCTGGTTGAACTTTGCAAACGCCATAGCACAGCAAGCATGGACCCTGCTCAGATCAGTACGACAATAGTGGATGTTGTAAACACCTCGCGCATTCTCGTGCAATCTATGCTGAACCGGGACCTGCAAAGCCAGGCAAGGAGGAGGCGGCGGCTACGGCAGCGCGGCAACAAGAGTGATGAGGACCTGGACACAGAATTATCTCAAACCACAGGTCCCTGCACTTTGGAGATCCTGCTGGTAATGGGGCAGGTTCTAGCCATTGAACGCCGATTTTGGGCCCAGGAAAACAAGCACAGACTGGTGGGACCTCATAGGTTTGCAGGTGTAGGACGATTCCCTGTGGCTGCGAAACTTTCGCATACATAAGGGCACTTTCATGGAACTTTGTGACTTGCTTTCCCCTGCCCTGAAACGCCATAATACCAAGATGAGAGCAGCCCTCACAGTGGAAAAGCGAGTGGCAATAGCCCTCTGGAAGCTTGCAACACCAGACAGCTACCGGTCAGTCAGGAATCAATTTGGAGTGGGAAAATCTACTGTGGGGGCTGCTGTGATGCAAGTAGCCAAAGCAATCTCTAAGCTGCTGCTACGAAAGGTTGTGACTCTGGGAAACATGCAGGTCATAGTGAATGGCTTTGCTGCAATGGGATTCCCTAACTGTGGGGGGCGATAGATGGAACCCATATCCCTATCTTGGCACCGGAGCACCAGGGCACCCATACATAAATCACAAGGGGTACTTTTCAATGGTGCTGCAAGCACTGGTGGATCACAAGGGACGTTTCACCAAAGTCCATGTGGGATGGCCAGGAAGGGTTCATGACGCTCGTGTCTTCAGAAGCACTGCTCTGTTTAAACTACTGCAGCAAGGGAATTACTTCCCAGACCAGAAAACAACAGTTGGGGATGTTGAAATGCCTAGAGTTATCCTGGGGGACCCAGCCTACCCCTTGATGCCATGGCTTATGAAGCCATACACAGGCAGCCTGGACCGTGGTCAGGAGCTGTTCAATTACAGGCTAAGCAAGTGCAGGATGGTGGTAGAATGTGCATTTGGCCGTTTAAATGCACGTTGGTGCACATTACTGACTCGCTTAGACCTCAGCCAGACCAATGTCCCCTTTGTTATTGCTGCTTGCTGTGTGCTCCACAATCTCTGTGAGAGTAAGGGGGAGACCTTCATGGCGGGGTGGGAGGCTGAGGCAAATCACTTGGCTGCTGATTACACGCAGTCAGACACCAGGGCGATTAGAAGAGCACACCAGGAAGCGGTGCACATCAGAGAAGCTTTGAAAACGAGTTTCATCATTGGCCAGGGCATGGTGTGACTGCTGTGTTTGTTTCCCCTTGATGAACGCCCCCCCCTTTACTGACTCCTTCCCTGTAAGCAACCCACCCTCCCCCTTTAATTACAGCTTGCTTAAGGAAATAAAGTCTCTATCATTTAAAAATCATGTATTCATTATTAAAAAGTAATTATAAAAAGAGGCAGAGAACTGACAAGGTATCCCGGGTGTGGTTTGGGAGGAGCATAGGAGGGAAGGAAAAGGCCATTAAATACATTTCAATATAATGACAGCCTCTTGGTTGGACTGTCCACTGGGGTGGAGTGAGCGGGTGCACGAAGCCTTCCCCCACGCGTTCTTACATTTCTAGGTGAGGAAGATATGGAACATGGTGAGTGGTGAGGGTGGTTACACAGGGGCTGCAGCGGCACTCTGTGACCCCGCTGCTCTTCCTGAAGATCCACCAAACGTCAGAGGATATCAGTTTGATCACACAGCAGCTCCAGTGTTGCATCCCGCCACCGCTGGTCTTCCTGCCGCCACCTCTCATCTCGAGCATCTCTCCTATCCTCACGTTGGTCCCTCCTGTCTTCACGTTCACTGGCATCTTTCCTGTACTTTGCTACCACGTCCTTCCACTCATTCAAATGAGCTCTTTCATTGTGGGTTACTTCCATGATTTCCGAGAACATTTCGTCTCGCGTCTTCTTTTTCCTCCGCCTTATCTGAGAGAGTCTTCGGGATGGAGTAGGGAGGCTTGAAAAATGTGCAGCTGCATGAGGGAGGGAAAAAAGGGAGAGAAGTATTTTAAAAGATACATTTTACAGAACAATGGTTAAACTCTTTCACAGTGAACAACACTATTCACCTTACATAGCACATGTGATTTCACTACAAGGTCGCATTTTGCATCTTAATATTGAGTGCCTGCGATTCTGGTGTTACAGATCTCACAGACGCAGGTCCGGGCATCAGAATTCAGCTTGCATGCGGCCATGGTAAGCCATTGTCTTTCAGCTTCTCCAGCCTTCATATACACAGTGCCCTCTGATGCTTCTTCCTGTTAACATGCAGCAGCAGAAGCCAACCCCCCCATCCAATTCTCTAGGATGATTGCTTTACCCCTCCCCCCACCGCTTGGCTGGTATCATGGAAGATCACTGTTAATCACCCCCCTTTCTGCCCCCCCCCACCACGTGGCTGGTAGCTGGGACGATTCCTGCTAGCCAAACGCAAAAAAGCTTAGTGCTATCCTTCCTCCCCTCCCCCCACTTGGCTACGTGCAAGGAAGGATTTCTTTTAAGCAACAGCCCAGTAGGAAAATGGCCATCTCTGTCCCCTTAATTAAATTCCTGAATTTCAACCAGGTTACCATGAACGATATCACTCTGCTGAGGATAACAAAGCGAGATAAAGAACGGATGTTTCTTGAATGCCAGCAACCACTGGGACCATACGCAGCTATGCTTTGTCATGCAATGATACCCGATTACTTGCTACATGCATGACGTGATAAAGTGTACTACCATCGTGGATGGAACAAGGCTGCCTTCCCCAGAAACCTTCTGCAAAGGCTTTTGGAGTACCTCCAGGAGCGCTTCATGGAGATGTCCCTGGAGGATTTCCGCTCCATCCCCAGATATGTTAACAAACTTTTCCAGTAACTGTACTGGCCGAGAATGCATCCCAAGCCCTCATGGCAAATCAATCATTAAAAAACTCTTGCTTTTAAACCATGTTTTATATTTACAAAGGTACACTCACCAGAGGTCGCTTCCATGGCTTCACTGTCTGGGCTAGTGGCTTGGGAGGGTAATTCTGTCTGAGTCACAAAAAGCTCCTGGCTGTTGGGGCTAATGGAGTGCTGTGTGCTCGCTGCAAGGTCGTCCTCCTCTTCCTCTTCCTCCTCCTCCTCCTCATCTTTCCCCTCCGCAGAATCCTCAGCCATGGTTGAGATTACAACCCCCACCTCGGAATCCACGGACGGGGTGGGGTAGTGGTGGCGCAGCCCCCTAAAATTGCATGCAGCTCAACGTAGAAGCGGCATGTTTTCGGCCCTGACCAGGACCTTCCGTTTGCTGATTTGGTTTTCTGGTAGGCTTGTCTGAGCTCCTTAACTTTCACTCTGCACTGCACTGAGTCCCGGGTGTGGCCTTTCTCCATCATGGCCTTGGAAATTTTTTCAAATATTTTTTCATTTCATCTTTTGGAATGGAGTTCTGTTAGCACTGAATCCTCTTCCCATATAGTGATCAGATCCAGTACCTCCCATACGGTCCATGCTGGAGTTCTTTTTCGATTCTCAGGAGACTGCATTGCTACCTGTGCTGATGAGCTCTGTGTGGTCACCTATGCTGATCACAGCTCCACGCTGGCCAAACAGGAAATGAAATTCAAAAGTTCGCGGGGCTTTTCCTGTATACCTGGAGAGTGCATCCGAGTTCAGACTGCTGTCCAGGGCGGTCACAGTGGTGCTCTGTGGGATACCGCCCGGAGGCCAATACTGTCGATTTGCGGCCACACTAACCATAATCCTATGATAATACCAATTTTAGCGCTACTCCTCTCATCGGGGAGGAGTACAGAAACCAATTTAAAGAGCTCTTTATATCGAGATAAAGGGCCTCGTAGTGTGGATGGGTACAGGGTTAAATCAGTTTAACTCTGCTAAAATTGGTTTAAACGCATAGTGTAGACCAGGCCTGAATGGGATGAATAAGCCCAGTAATAATATTCACTGCCTCTAAGAGGTGGGGGAAATTGTAACAGTTAAGGTCTCACAAAGCAAACTTGTTATCAAATAGTTGGACTCACTGCACATAATGGAAAGAAGAAATGCAACTGCTGAAGAGAGACATACCATTGTAGCTGTGAATGGAATGTTGTCAATTAGGGAGGATGCCAGAGCAGAGACCCAGAGTACTAAAATGATAGCAACTGCTAGGCGCTGATCCTCGGGAACTACCTGGTATTAAAAAAAATGAAGTTATAACTCCATTTAAACTGAAAGCTAACTGACATTTTTTTTCAGTTCTAGCAATAACTTGATATTTCTGTGTGCTACTAATGGCATAATTGTACAGATTCTTCACTAAATCATCAAGACACTCATTTTTAAAAAAGGTGATATGAATAAAAAATATTTTTTAAAGAAATAACTGAAGGATTTATGCACACAATAATTCTACTGAGTCAACAGAAATGTGGGAAAGGAGGCATACAGCAAGTGACATTTCTAACAATCATGTTTATGTTTCATACAAGAAATGTCCTGTGCAGCTATAATTATATAGCTTTTTTTCCCCTGTACATTATCTCCCCCACCTTTTTTACTAGTGAATTAAAACTACAGAAAAAAGACACACTCTTTAGATAAGATCATATATTCTGGCTTTGAAGAGGGATACATAATGTATATTGAAGACCATTCACACTGAAGGGTGAAATGCACCCATTGCACATCTGATGCAGGAATACAACCCTTCACATATCCTTCAATCTGCAATGATTAGTCAGTATATTTATTAAAGCAATACAAATATTTCTCTATCTTGGGAATGAAATAACTGTAAACATTGAAATGTACCTTTATTAACAAAGCTGTCTGTTCTCCTATATAATCTATTAAATGAAGATGAGCCAAAGCCTAAAAGAGAGAAATTTAGATCAACCAATAGTATGTGAGCAAATATGCAGTTGAAATAAATATTTTAAAGTTAATTAAAACAAAGCCAACACAGGTATTTTCTCTCAAAAATATGTCAATATTCACCCTATGTAAGGTACACATGACAGCTGGGCAAGCTAAGGAGAACAGTAGAAATGTCAACAGAGCCACATTATTTGTGGAATGTTGTTGCATTTGAAATGTCACCCAGATTCTCTAAAGGGAATGTACAGCACAGACATCTCATCTCCAATAACAGCACCACTCTGAGGTTTAAAGTTTCCCTTCTTCTGGAGTGGATGCATTTTGTTTGAATACTTGAGTGCAAATTATTTTAAACCTAAAGAAACCTAGACAGATATGAACAAAGAACCTAGAGCAAATATTTCAAACTTTGGACAGTTCAGGTCAGGGGCTGAAGTTTGTGGCTTATTTCCAGCAAAGAAAGAAAAGAGAGAAAAGAAAGAAAAAAAAAGAAAAAGAAAAATGAAAAAGAAAGAATTTCTGTAAAATAGCTGGACTCAGAACCCAAAAATCAATCACGTTCTCAGCTACTGCCAAGAAACACATAGTGCAAGTCAAGGAGGTAGCATATGGAGATGCAAAGTTACATGAAGTTCACTTTTGCATTTTTCCAGTCCAAGGACTGTTGTATGTAGGGCTGCTCTAATTTACACTGGCTGCTGACAGTTTCAAGGGATGAAACCACATCCAGGAATTGATGCTGTCAAGGCTGATTTCCCATTCTAGCACTTCAAGTGCAGAAGGTGGGGGCCTGCAAGGATCCAGGCTTGTATTAAACTCCCAAGGTTACAGCTTTTTTCTGACCTTGGATGGGTAGATGCTGCCACCACCCACGTGCAAGAACTGCTTTGAGAACCCAGGAAGGCGCACTTGGGAATTCCTTCCTGTGGGATACCCTCAAGCCCTTTCATTCAACCCCCCCCCCTCCCCAGGGAAGAGCTAAGAAAGAAAACAAAGGAAATCAGCTGCTGCCACCGGCTAATTAAACAACATATGCACAAACCTCTTAGGACACAAAAATTCAATCCTGTTCTTAAAAAAAGGTAAATTTTATTTAAAAAAGAAAGAAAGAAAATATATTTGGAACTTAGCTTTTTTCTAGATTTAAAAAAAAAACAATTACATCAAGACACCTCTCTTGAGGTCCAGCTTAAAGGTTACAAGCAAAACAAAAACACCTGGGGTTAGACCAGAGGAGTCCATAAGCCATAAAGAAGTAAACAGAGATAAACCTAATTGTGCCTTCCTAGACATTTCCTGATCTACTTACATATCTGGGTTTTTAAATGAGTAGTTTCTAGGTATGATTTTTTCATACCTGGCCCAAAGGTTTTTACAGCATCACTGCTCTGTCCCCCTCTCTCCAGAGAACAACACAGTCAGACAAAGGGGGAAAACCTCCTCCCAATTTCAATAAATTCTAACCTTCCCATTGACCCTTTTGGTCAGGTGCCCATTCCCTTATGCAGGGAGACTTTTTAACCCTATTACAGGTAAAGCAAGTAGAGAACAATATCATAAGGGATTTATAGCTAACTGGGTTTCCAAAAAAGAGAGCTATCCCCCTCCTTTCATTTATCACAGATGCAGCATAGGGATGCCTTGCCCATACCACTATATTGATGTAGGGAGTGTGGTGTGGGAACTTCTACACTGGTTCCATGGCAGCAGAGGAATCCCATCTCTCTCACATTATAATTATCCTCTGACTATCTATCCACCAGCTCTGGATCAAGATTCTGCTGGCAGCACAGCACAAAGTGGTCACATTATACCCTAGATCTGAATGTAAACGTTAAAGAAAAAAAATTCTTCTTTATTTACTTCATCAGTCCAGACCAGACTATTGAACCACATAGTCTATGGCAGAGGTAGAGAAATTTGGACCCCACCAAGTGAGAATACTAATAACTCAAAACAAATAAAATCAGTGTTCTAAACTTCATTCTCTACTGCCTAGATCTCAGTTAGGGATGCTCAGGTCATCACACTGAATGTTTCGTTTCCAGTTTTTTATTAGGGGCCAACTCCTATCTTCACCTTTCCCCAAACTCTTCCCCTTTTCCCAGACCTAAGCTCCATTCTCACCTCTTAGCTCTGCTCAGCACAGAAGAGGAGGGCAAGCATTGAAGTGAAAATTATGGGCCCTGATTCTGCACTGGCCTGGTCCCAGCATGATTTAGAACAGTCATGAGGCTGCTCTAACTTATGCCACTGTGAGCAGTCAGCATAATGAAGCAGACCCCTGACTTGTCACCTCCCTCTCCAGAATGTCCATAATGGGATTGAGGTGCACTTTTGAGGATCCCATCTCAAGGTTCAGCAGCTCTATTAATACAAATTTTGATACCTAATGTTGATGGCCTGTCTGTTACAAATACAAATTTCCTACTTTTTCATAACTTCAGAGAATTGCTGGCAGCTCCAAAGAGCTTAGCCTCTTATAATTGTTTTCCTGTGCTAAACCAAGCAACAACAGAGCAGTCATCTGAAGCTTCTTCAGGTACATTTCTTACTACACCCTCAAACTCCAGCTGCTCAGGTGGGTTATTGAAAAAAAAGAGTACATGAAGGTCACAGGGGAAAGAGGGCAGGCACCACATGCCAGTGATATGAGAGGCACAGGACACATACAATTGAGATGACCCTGAGAGAACAACCAATTCTCTCAAAGTAAACAGAACCCTCAGCCTGAGTACCTCTACTCTTTTATTTTACTCTCTCCAGTTCCCTATTGAATCAGCATGGACAATATAGCTTTGAATATGAGCAACTGGGAGTCAAACACAGCGCTGTCAGAGCGGAAGGCTACAAAAAGGTGCTGCACCTACTGTAACACAGCTGAGCCAGAGATATTAGTGTGTTTCAGCTGGCAGCAGTGTTTCCTTCTGAGTCAGGAGGTTTAACATTCAAATTCCAAATAGGAAGTTAGGCTCAAACCTAATGTCCATGTTTTTGTGTGGTACTAGGGAGAATGACACTGCAATGACAGGGGAATTGTCTTTCAGTTGTTAGGTCTATCTCTTGTGTCATCCCTGGTGGAAGGTCACAATATCATGGCACTCCTGAAAAAGAATTGAGGATAATTGTAGTGTCCTACCTAGTAAGTCCCTGCATTAAAGATGAGTTAGAATATCTAGAGCAATACTATGCTGTACATTAATTACATGGGTACAAAGAGAAAAATTGTACTTTTAGTCTAGATTACATTTACTTTAGAAAAAGAGAGAATAAATACAGAGGGAGAGAGGGAAAGGGAGAGGATGCACAGTGATTCCTATATAATGCTCTGCATTTGAAATGAAAAACAAAATGGAGGCTATCTCACTGCTGACCCTGGAAGAGGGAAGAATCGCTTCTGCATTTAATGTTGCAGTACCCAGGAAACAGATTACTATGTCTTTCAGTTAAATTCCTCCATACACTATACAAACACCAGACAGGAATCTTTAATCTAAAGAAAAGCGACAAAGAGTCCTGTGGCACCTTATAGACTAACAGACGTACTGGAGCATAAGCTTTTGCGGGTGAAAGCTTATGCTCCAATACATCTGTTAGTCTATAAGGTGCCACAGGACTCTTTGTCGCTTTTTACAGATCCAGACTAACACGGCTACCCCTCTGAGACTTAATCTAAAGAAAAATCTCTTCTGCTGGAAAATTCAAAACTATTAAACATTTGTATTAATTTTTTAGACATATCTAAATTTGGTTTCTACTTGAGTGTCCCTTTAAAAGTTTCACATTTTTAACAAAATGTACAGAGTAGCAATAACATTAATGATATTTGAGCTTTTCCTCCATGTAGCGAAGAGGCATGGCCGCCCTCAGAGATTGACAGTTAGGGGCAACAAGCCGCTCCCTGCTGAGCAGAACCAGGAAGGCCACTGTCTCCACACCAGAAGCGGAGGGGAAGGACAGGAACAGAAAGTATAAAAGGTGGACCCTGTAGCTCAGTTGAGAGGTAGCTGACAAAGGAGATGGACACGTTCTCCCCACTGTGGATGCAGGAGCCTGCAGAAGACTTCTGATGTCCCAAGGAGGGCCCCAAGCTACCCATACGTCCAGACACGCTGGATGCTGAGGAATTGCTGGGACTGCCGCTTGCAGTGTACCCTGGGGAAATGGACGATGACCCTTGGAAGGTACACCCTAGGGGGAGTATAGGAAGTGCCCCAGGGGCTGCCAGCCCAAGTCTGGCTGCAGCGCTGCCAGAGATTAGGTCAGCATGTTATGGTCAAGATCCCTGCTGACCCAGTGGCAGACCACTCTGCCGTTGTTAGGGCCCTAGGCTGGGCATTGGGCAGGCCTACATCCCCCCTGCTACTCCTTCCCTGGAGTGGCAGTACTCCACACTCCTTAGGTCAGGAGACCTGCACTTGCTGGGACACTCACCCCTTGCCAGAGCCCCCTAGATTGTACTTGGTGCCATGTCCTGCCCCAGGGCCTGGGCCTCTGAACTGTTCACTTCTCTACCCTGTGTGAGGGTTTGAGTCCTAGAGACAGGTAATTTCCCCTTATACAGACTGCCATTGCAGATGCGTGACGGTGAAGAGGTGTGGCCCCCCTCTGAGATTGACAGTGAGGGGCGGCCACGCAAGCCTGCACACCTACACTCCAATAATACCCATTTTAAAAATAAACTTCTCAGCATTTAGCTATCAGCAACAGAGCTGTCTCCCCAATTTTTGTAAGTGGAAGAGTTAAAATGTGGTTGCCACTTTTCCAAGGAGCATTTCATCGGTCCCAGTTTGTTTCATGAATTAATGACAGTATAGCTCCAGAGAGCCTGAAGAAATGTTGTTTTGTTAACCATTCTTCCAAAACCCACCAGTGACTAGAGAAATTATAAAAAAAAATTTCAGGGAATTATATCAATAGGAACTGCAAAATTTCAGTAAATGGCAAAACTGCTTTCAACATGGTTTACTACATTATATTATAGCAACATTGTACTCAGATAAAAGCATCTAAACTCAAGCTAAAACAGTAAATCAGAGAATGTGACTTAACATAAAATGCTAGCACCATAAAACTATGGTGACTTCAGTAGGGATTCCCAGTCCTGCCTAACACATTTCAGGATAGCATTAGAAACTGCATGTGTGAGAGTGTATGTGAATGGATGCATTAGGTCACAATAGATGAACGAGTGGGGGGCTGAACTCCATTAAGCTGATTGCAACCTTTCCAATGCTCAGAGCCTCCAATAATCTTTCAGGAGTTTACTAGGTTCTGAACTCCTTATTTGTGTATTAAACAGAACTAGATGACTTATTCATGGGAAAAATCTGCTGCAAATTTGGCCCATTTTTCTGTTGATGAATTGATCATAAATGAATTCAGATATACACATCTATTTGCTATTTACAGTTATTTGCTTATGCAAACAAATTTCAAATTATGAGTTGTTTATAAACTGCTCTTTTTGACTATTCACTGTATGAGACTGTTCACCTAAGTCAGATCCCGGCCTTATTTGTGCAACATGATTGGAAGATTGAAACTTTTAAAACAGAATAATGACTAGTGAATAATGAGTATTCTTGTGCATGCACAAATACCCTTGTTTGCATGTGAATGTGGGTATTCATACAAAGATCACCCATTCTCCAAACATTTGTGCCAACCCAAAACAAAAATTTCACATCAACATTCTGAAGTAGTGAATCAAATGGGACTCAAATGTGATTGAATCAACCAGCCATTCAGAAATTGAATGCACAAACAACGTATTAAACTATTCAAGCCTCACTTGCATTCAATGTTTTAACAATGATTTTCAGTATTTGAAATTTGTCTTGTGTGCTAGATCGCACAAACAGCTTTCAAACAAATCTCATTTGAAACCTCTTAGATGAGCCATTTTGTAGGCAGGATGTGGGGAAAAGTGAGAACTTCAAACTACGACTAACTCCTGCTTTTTCTATGGCTTGTCGAAATAACTTTAAACTTGGTTAAAAAATAATTGTCTGCTCACATGGAACGCACATGCCAAGTTTGAAACTAAACCTCTCCTTATTGGAAATTATGGAAGGGGAAGGGGAATGGGAAGAGGACAAAATCCAGGATATAATGAAAAGTGAGATTTCACTCCAGAGCAGTTCTCCCCATTCCATAATTCTGTTCTCTGTTATTATAACTAAACTATTAGGAGAAATATTACAGAGCTTTCATCTCCTTCTTGTGTGAGTCCTCTATTCAGGATAATGCTTGCCCCCATTATTCAAGTCCTTCTTGCAATTCTAACTGTCCAGATTATAGAAATCATTGATTAAAAATAAAGAGGACTAAGTGCATTTTTGTCTTAATTCTTCTTACCTCCATTAGAACAAACAGTGCGGCAAAGAAAAGAAGTGTTGCCCATTCCACTCTGTTTAGTATCATCTCAAAATCATGGATGTCAGCTAACACTAGCAGCCAAATAGCTCCCAACATTGCAATCCACCCTGCATTAAAAAAGAACAGGGAATGTTTGTTACATGTTCTAGATTTGTCTAAGATGCACATTTATTTTTCTAAGGACATAAAATATACAGTAACACTTTCATGTAAACATTTTCTGACCTTTTTTTTGTGCTGACTGTGTAGCAAGGAAATTTCACAAATCTCTTTTACAAGAATATGTTCTAGTTTTATGTAGAAATAGAAACCTTGTACAAATGTAGCAGGAGATCCACGTTTGATTAACAACCTTATGCTGTTGAGGCCAGCATTTTCTGGAAGTGCTGAGGAATCAATAAGTATGTTGAGGCTTTAGCTAGAGGAAGCATCTTGTGCTGCTGAAAAAATCCACTGAGTTTGCTTCACAAATAAAATTCCATCTGATTAGGATAGGCACTGAAAGGTATTCTCTGTCCAGTCCTCCTCACGCAGTACACTGGTAGCTGCTATATAGGACCTCCAGGATATTTTGGCTACAGGATAAACTGAGGAAAGGAAGGCTATTCCAGGATATGAGGGTTCTCTCTTAAAAACAGTGATAAACTATGTATACATGGAGTATGCATGTACTGACATTTACATATATACTGTATGTAAATATTATTAATACAATTAGACAGACAAAGTGGGTGAGGTAATCTCTTTTACTGGACCAACTTCTGTTTGTGAGAGAGAAAAACTTTCAAGCTTTCTCACCAACAGAAGTTAGTCCAGTAAAAGAGATTACCTCACCTTGTATGTCTAATATATTGGGACTGTCCTGACTAAAATAACACAGCATACATTAATACACTTATACACTTCTTTTCATCCACAGACATCTAAAATCTCAAAGCTCAATATTCAACCAGGGAAAATAATCACAGCATTTCCTGACTCATGCTCTCGGGTTATTGTCAATACTATTTGAATGTATTCTGGAACTGTCTGTGCATGAAATGGCAATTTTTGCCAAGGGACTATGCCAAATTTCAAGCTAAGAAATTTCAAATTTCAAAGAGAATTTTTACTAGGCATGCGCCCATTTTTGCTCAGAAGGAAACTCGACTGGATAAGGGGCCAATATGAAACTATTGATGAAAAACTATTGATATACAACATTTTTAAATTGTTAATGATATGCACAAAGCTCCTCACCATTTCAAGTTATTTCTCTTTTTGTTGTGACTATTTCCTATATCTCTATCAAATTGCTATAGTTGGAACGTTATGCCACTGGAAAAAAAATCCTTCCTGGTAGAAATCTTAAAGTCAAAACTAATAATTAAGATGATTTAGAGATACTAAGATCCTGCCACAGGGCAGGTAGATACATAAAATGGCCTTCTAAGAGGCCACTTCTAGCTCATTCTGTGAAATAGCCAAATACAGCAGACTGATTCCACGCACTTAAGATCTGGGGCCATTCATCTGGGACATATGTGCTTCTGCTTCCCTTGTCACCAAGGAACGTAGAACATAAGGACGGCCATACTGGGTCAGACCAATGGTCCGTCTAGCCCAGTATCCTGTCTTCCAACAGTGGCCAACGCCAGGTGTTTTAGAAGGAATGAACAGAATAGGTAATCATCAAGTAATCCATCATCTGATGCCCATTCCCAGCATCTGGCAAACAAAACCTAGTTTTTAAGAAAATCCAAAGGTTTAAAATTAACACTCAATGGCATTCCATCTAAATTTGATTAAAAATAAAAGTAGAAACATACAGATCAATGTATACAGACCATTAATGAAGTGAGCGAATGTTGACTGATGCCCTTTAATTCCTAAAGAAAGAGATCCACAGTAATTCTACACAAAGATTCCCTTACACAGGAGATGCAATTTTTATTCTTCCAATACATATGTACTTTTGGAACTTTAAATAACATATTGCATGCTTGCAAGGAAATTTTAGATTAATTGTGATTCCTGGAGCACAGCACAATTGTTGAAAATATTGCATGCATAAAATTATAGGGAACATTTCTTTTAGTTATGTAGCACTCATTAGAAAGTCAAGAAAGACCTTTATAAAGCCACATAATATTGGATCCTGATTAGGAATTTTCATTTCATTTTAATGGATTTGTAAAATAGTCATGTATGCGTTATGTTAAGTTCTACTATATAAACACTTTCCCCCTTGACTTTAACTGCTAGCGCTTCCCTCCCAGATCCATTTTCTACCTATGAAGACACTATTGGAAAAGACTTGGAGAATAAAGTTCCCTCACTACCACCTGCTTTTCTAACTACTGCCCTCTCTCCTCCCTCCAAAAGTCACAGCATTCCCTTTCATAGATTCCTTCTCCTCAATACCTAAACTTGAGCCTCCATAATCTGGCTTCTGATGTCTCTACACTACTAAAACCACTCTCACAAGAATTTCCCCTTTAGCATGAGGCAAACCTGATCTATCAAGGTTGCATGTGCCTGCAGAGAAGAGGATGAGGGATTAGGAAATCTCATTGTTTTCACAAATCAACAAAAATACTTTCCTATAACTAGCGATGAACACAAAGTGAAACATGAAGCCAAACCTCCCCAAACTTTGAGACAGCTCACATTCCAGAACTCTCCAATGGGCCTAAACCTGGACCACAAATCCTGACCCCAGACTTTGAGGACATTGTAATTGAATCAGATTCCAGATCCAAAAGTCATGACTGATTGCTATCTCCACTCACCACCAAGGAAGGAAACACCACCATTTGGCAAGCCAACATACTGAGTTTGACTCACTCTCTGGTGAGAATAAGTGCCCAGCAGCAGTGGTCAAGCAGACCAAAAGCAATGCTTATACTTCTAAGGGAGAAAGGGGGGCAGAAATGGCACAAAGAAAGAGCAGGGCTGGCTTAGAAGGGGATGTAGCTAGGCTAGTTGGGTCCCTCCAGCGATGCGTCTCTGACAAAGCCCTAGTTGCAAAATGAAGCTGCCCTCCCAGGACAGAATCCCTAAGGGAAGGGGGCACTCTCTCCTGGGGATGAATGCCTCTCAGCTCTGCTGAGAGTGAATCTGGATTTATGAGGGCCAAATCCATCTCTCATCTCCATGAGTGGAGAGATTTGCCAGGCAGGGGAATTGGTGCAGTTCAGCAGCTTACGGAGGAAAGCTAGATGTGGGGTGGTGGGTCAAGCTGTATACAGATGTAGTGCCCTCCTCTACACAGTTCACTTTTATGGCATCACAAAGGAAGTGGGATTGATGTGGACTAAAGATAATGTCAGCTGTTGTCAAGATGGATGCGGAATTTTGGCATAATTGCATGAGCTGAAAATCTATCTATTTTTCTCCTAAAAAGTATTCCTGATCATAGAATAGCACAGCACTCACCTGGAGTAATTTGAAATGTTGAGATGTGAAAAACATGTAGAGGGAAATGCTCCCAGGAAAACACTTTGAAAATGCCTGACAGTAGAAAGAATCTTGGGAATTCCAAAGGCAAGAAATTAAGCTCTTTAGAAGTATTTATAAGCCACAGGAAGAAAAAAGGTGTCCACGGTCAGGGATGCTTTAGCAGTATCCACAGAAGGAGTGAACTCCTGATCTCTGTCCATCCCATCCCTTGGCTATCGCCATTGACAACTCTATTATATCGTTCCTGCCTTCCAAACTAAAAACGAAGTGTAATCTATTAATGCAAATTAAATGATTAATTAACCATGACTTACTTGGTGTGATCTTCACCATAGCTAAAGATCTGGCTTTAGTGTCTTTCAGTATAAATAAGGACTATGATGAATTAATGGTTCACATAAATTAACTGATTTCTCTCTCAACTGTCTAGTCTCAGCCACCACTGCACCACAGCAAAACCAAACTGAGATCCGATGTTCTGTCCTCAGTTCCCATTAAAGTCAATACAAATTTTGAATTCAATTCTAAAGGTAAAATTAGGTCCCAAAGCCCTGATTCTCCACCACCTTTGCCCTACTGTACCTTCAACATTTATACCTATACAAGCCAAGTGCTAAATGGCAGCTTTTTAAACCCATATTGCACAAGTGTAATGTTTAGCAAACCTGGAACTTTTAAGAACTAACAGTTCTTAATATTTCTGGAGCAATCTGTGTAAATATCTTGGCATTTTTTTGTTTCTTCCTGCCTGTCATGAAGTCAAATCACCTTAAATGTGCTATACAGAGGGAATAATTATTTGCTAATGTTTATGTAAAGTAACTGAATTGCATAGAGAAGTATATTGTAACTCATTTGTTAATATGGTGCCAATGTTTTATTAGAATATTTTTCTACAAGTTACTTCCAGTCTTTATAAACTGTATTAGGTTTACACACACGTTTACTACAAGACAGCCTCCAGTGTGGCTTTCTTCATTCCTCTCTAGCAGATCCAAGAGAGTAGTGATGGGTAGCAGCTCCTAGCCCTCAAAAGTTCTCACATGTGCAGCTGTACAGGGAGCAATCTTATCACCTCTCTCTTTTTTAAACATATGTAGTATAGGAGACACTAGGAAATAAATAATTATACTATCATGCCTCCCTCCCACTATAATTACACACAACTTTCCATATCTTTCTCATAAGGTGCCATCTATGTCTTCATATACTGTGTCCCAGGCAAAACAGAAGTGAGGAACAGGGAAACACTTCAAGGAGTTTAATCAAGACTTTGGCCATAGTCTTAAATCATCTGCCTTAAGAGGCCTCCAAGTATCATTAGACTCAGCCCTAGTCCGTGGAAACCAGACTGAAATGGTGCCTTCTTCAAAATCCAGCTACCCAGGGGACCACGCCCACTGATACAGATCTAATCACTCCATGGGTTTATTGTCTTATGACTGGGCTAGTGTAACTTCCTCTCCCCAGGACTATCTGTGTCTATCAAAGTTAACTAGAAACTCCTCTCTGTGCAAGGCGTGGCAGACAGTCTCTGGGGATGGACTAGCTATGGAGAACGTATCACGTCAGGGCTTTGTGCACTCAGTTGGCTTCTCGCTTGTCCTTGCTCCAGTTTAGGATTCATTCCCTAATCTTGAACTATTTTAAGGAACCAGGGTACTGTGGAGACTGGCTTCTCTCTTCAAGACTCTCAGAGCCCATTGTACCCTACAGGGACACAAACTATCTGTGTCCATGGGGAAACTATCAAGAGAGTGGAGGTACACAGCATTTTTGGTAACAGGTTGAGGTTCATCCTACTGGCAAGTATCAGAATGATCTTTAGTCATCACGTGACATCTAGTCTTCTTATTACAATGCAAAACCCACTTTTCCTCAGAAGCCCACTCACAACAACAGAAGCTAAAAACGAAGTGCAAGAAGAAGAAGCAAGAAAAGGTAGCAGACAGGAACAGAGAGAGAAGGAAAGAAAAAAGAAGAACAGTGAAAAATCCTCCAAGAAACAGCAGCTAAGACCTAAAAGAATGAGAGCAGTGTCCCCTAATTTACTGTATTTCATTGCCTACGTGGACTTTAAGGTCAGAAGGGAGCATCATGACAATTGTGATCATCTAGTCTGACCTTCTGCATATTGCAGGCCACAGAACAACAAGCCCTACTCCTGTAACAGATTCCTAACCTCTGGCTGAGTTACTGAAGTCCTCAAATCATTGTTTAAAGACTTCAAGTTACAGAAGAGTCATAATTTACACTAGTTTAAACCTGCAAGTGACTCGCGCCCCAAGCTGCAGGGGAAGGAAAAAAAACACACCAGGGTTAATGCCAATCTGACCCAGAGTGAAATTCCTTCTCATCATCAAATATGGGGAGCAGTTAGATCCTAAGCCTGTAGGCAATACCCACCAGGAAGATACCTGGGAAAGAATTCTCTGTAGTAACTCAGAACCCTTCCCATCTAGTGTCCTGTCTCTGGCCACTGGGGATTTTTGCCACTAGCAGTCGACCATGGGTCACACACCATTGTAAGCAGTCCCATCATACCATCCCCTTCATATACTTATCAAGCTCAGTCTTGAAGCCAGTTAGGTTCCCACCCCCAACTGCTCCCCTTGGAAGGCTGTTCCCGAACTTCACTTCTCTGATGGTTAGAAATCTTTTTCTAATGTCAAGCCTAAACTTGTTGATGGAGAGTTTATATCCATTTGTTTTTGTGTCTACATTAGTGTTTAACTTAAATAACTCCTCTGCCTTCCTGGTATTTATCCCTCTGGTGTATTTATAGAGTGCACGCGTATCTCTCCTCAGCCTTCTTTTGGTTAGGTTAAACAAAGCCAAGTTCTTTGAGTCTCCTCTCATATGGTAGGTTTTCCATTCCTCTGATCATCCTCATGGCCTTTTTCTGCACCTGTTCCAGTTTGAATACATCTTTCTTGAACATGGAAGAATAAAACTGCACACAATATTCCAGATGAGGCCTCAAAAATGCCTTGTATAGTGGTACTAACACTTACCTGTCCCTACTGAAAATACCTCACCTGATGCATCCTAGGACTGCATTAGCATTTTTCACAGCTGCATCACACTGGCCACTCATAGTCATCCTGTGGTCAAACAAAACACCCAAGTCTTTCTCCTCCTCAATTACTTCCAAATGATAAGTCCCCAGCTTCCAGCAAAAATTCTTCTTGTTAGGCCCTAAATGGATGACTTTGCACTTTGCACTATTAAATTTCATCTCATTTCTATTACATCCTACATGGTTTCCGTTTTAGATATATTATAGATCAGAAAGAGAGAGAGAAAAATCAGTGTGTCTCTTGCTTGATGCACTGATCTTAACTGTTCCGCACAGTTATGGTTTCTACGGGATACAGTTACAGTTTCTGTTGATTTTAGAGAAATAGGACTATCATGAAACTTTAATGTACCATACACTCTGAAAATTCTGTGATGCCTCCTACACAGGAAGGGTGTGCACATATTCTGCACTGCCCCAGGAAAAGAAAAACGGAAATAGTTTTGTAAGAGCAGCAAAGAGTCCTGTGGCACCTTATAGACTAACAGACATTTTGGAGCATGAGCTTTCGTGGGTGAATACCCACTTCGTCAGATGCATGTAGTGGAAATATCCAGGGGCAGGTATATATATGCAGGCAAGCTAGAGATAATGGAGGATGAGGCCCTGTTCTAGCAGTTGAGGTGTGAAAACCACGGGAGGAGAAACTGGTTCTGTAATTGTGTATTCCACACAGATGGAATACAAGCTGTCAGGAACAGTATCCCCAATGATGCTACAGCACAACTGGCTGCTAAGCTCTGTGCCTTTATCCTCACACACAACTATTTCAAATTTAATGACATTATATATCTCCAGATCAGTGGCACAGCTATGGGCACTCGCATGGCCCCACAATATGCCAATATTTTTCTGGCCGACCTGGAACAATGCTTCCTCAGCTCTCGTCCACTCACGCCCCTTCTCTGCCTACTCTACATTGATGACATCTTCATCATCTGGACCCATGGGAAGGAGTCTCTGGAAAAATTCCACCACGATTTCAACAGCTTCCACCCCACCATCAGCCTCAGCCTGGACCAATCTACACGGGAGGTCCACTTCCTAGACATCACGGTGCAAATAAGTGATGGTCACATTACCACCACCCTATACCAAAAACCTACTGACTGCTATGCCTACCTTCATGCCTCCAGCTTCCTTCCCGGGCACATCACACGATCCTTTGTCTACAGCCAAGCACTGAGGTACAACCACATCTGCTCTAACCCCTCAGACAGAGACCAACACCTACAAAATCTCCACCAAGCATTCTCAAAACTACAATACCCGCATGAGGAAATAAGGAAACAGATCAACAGAGCCAGACGTGTACCCAGAAGCCTCCTACTGCAAGACAAACCCAAGAAAGAAACCAACAGGACTCCACTGGCCATCACATACAGTCCCCAGCTAAAACCTCTCCAACGCATCATCAGGGACCTACAACCCATCCTGGACAATGATCCCACACTTTCACAGGCCTTGGGTGGTAGGCCAGTCCTCACCCACAGGCAACCTGCCAACCTGAAACATATTCTCACCAGTAACTGCACACCGCACCATAGTAACTCTAGCTCAGGAACCAATCCATGCAACAAACCTCGATGCCAGCTCTGCCCACATATCTACATCAGCGACACCATCACAGGACCTAACCAGATCAGCCACACCATCACCGGCTCATTCACCTGCACATCCACCAATGTAATATACGCCATCATATGCCAGCAATGCCCCTCTGCTATGTACATCGGCCAAACTGGACAGTCGCTACGGAAAAGGATAAACGGACACAAATCAGATATTAGGAATGGCAATATACAAAAACCTATAGGAGAACACTTCAACCTCCCTGGCCACACTATAGCAGACTTTAAGGTGGCCATCCTGCAGCAAAAAAACTTCAGGACCAGACTTCAAAGAGAAACTGCTGAGCTTCAGTTCATCTGCAAATTTGACACCATCAGCACAGGATTAAACAAAGACTGTGAATGGCTTACCAATTACAGAACCAGTTTCTCCTCCCTTGGTTTTCACACCTCAACTGCTAGAACAGGGCCTCATCCTCCCTGACTGAACTACCTCATTATCTCTAGCTTGCCTGCATATATATATATATATATATACCTGCCCCTGGATATTTCCACTACATGCATCTGACAAAGTGAGTATTCACCCACGAAAGCTCATGGTCCAAAACGTCTGTTAGTCTGTTACAGAAAATATTTGAGATACATTTTACTGAGCTTCCAAAAAATGTTAGTACTAAGAGTTGCAGCCCTGTTCTTGCCTTCAAAGGGACTACTCACACGCTTAAAATTAAGCATGTGCTTAAGTACTTTGCCAGATTGAGGCCTCATTGAATATTAGCATAGCAGTATAGAGCCCAGAGGGAAATATGAATATCTCTATAAATAACCTAAAGTATTTTTCTCTACTGAAAAATGTTATGATTTGAAAGCCTAATGTCAAGGTGCAAAACAGATGCTGGGTTCCATTGGCAAGCTTGGAAGTTTCCCTATCCAGTTGTATACAGATTTCCATTGCTAGCCCTGTGCAGCGACAAGATATTGACATTTAAACCCATCACTGGTGAAGTTTGCCTCATTCTAGAACTTGGGCCAGAGTAATTTTGAATGGCAATTCCCCCATGTGAGGGAAACAAAGAAACATTTCTGTCAGGTTGCCTTTTTCTTTTTAGGTAATTGTTTGTTGAAGGCTCAAGGTATGGAATTTTAGAAGTAGTCCCAGAGTAGATGAATTCTTTGCCATTGCAGGCCCATGTAGTAAATTTTATTTATCACATGGTTCTCCAATCAGTTATATTGATATCATCACCACAGGCAGTGGGAATATGTATGTACACAGCCATTTGTGCACATAACGTGTGTATTATACAGGTAAAATAGTACCTCTATATTAAGGCTGGAATCTATTTTACAGTTAAAGAAGATATTCAGCCTCTTTGTTTTGCAAGATGAATACGATGCATCTTTCCCAAATTTACAGCACATTATTTGTGGGTGAAGATTGAATTTTCTGGAATTTGTAAGTAAATCTGTTACTTGGTTTATGAATTGAAATTAATTAAAAATTAGCACTTTAAGGAAACTCTCCCCGTTTCTCACTTTTTGTCAGTTCCTTTCTGCTGATAAATGGCTCGCCTGCTATAATTTGCATTTTCCATAGTTAAAACTCCCAATCAGCTAGTGATGAGTGTACATTTAACAAAATCAGTTTGCAATTAAACACCATTATTAATGATTTTTCTCCTATCTTTTCCAGTGTATTCAAAATTTTCCTTCAGTCAAAATGACCACTCATAACTGTGTGTGTGTGTGTGTGTGTGTGTGTGTGTGAGAAAGAGAGAGAGAGAGAGAGAGAGAGAGAGAGAGAGAGATGTGCATGTGTGTATTTTTGGGACCCACCAGGTATGTTCAGGGCTAGCAACCAACATGTCTTCAGTGCTTTCCTTCAAGTCATGGTACATCTTGCATGCTATTAAGTATATTAAGAAGGTTTGGGGCACCACAGCACTCCAGCAACCCCAGCAAGAGGGGACAACTATACATCTTATATGCATTTTATCAAAAACCCAGGATGTTTCCCCAAATGAAAATTTGTTTACAAGGGATGAAACATCGCTAGGAATGTCATATCTAAAAGCAGGGGAATGCCAAGTTATAGGACATCTCTTAACCACTCACTAATGCCCACACACATCATCTCCATGGATGCTGATAGACTCCACATCTTCACAAGTAACTTCCATCGGCCTCCAACACACAAGAAAAATACACAACACATTAGCTGCCCTGACAGTATAATACAAAACTTTAATTACAGCTTCATATTTCCTCTACAAAAACATGCAACCTGAGTACACATCAACACTGAGTATTTGCTAATGTTGCGTGTGCGTGTGTGTGTGTGCGAGAGAGAGATCATTCAAATACACACAAAATGTGGAACTATTTGGATCCATTTATGAAATTACAGACATAGAATCACTGAAATGTGGAATTGGAAGGGAACCTCGATACGTCGTCTAGTCCAGTCTCCTGCACTCATGACAGGACTAAGTATTATCTAGACTATCCCTGACAGATGTTTCTCTAATCTGCTCTTAAAAACCTCCAAGGACAGAGATTTCACAACCTACCTAGGTAGGTTGGTCCAATGCTTAACTACCCTTAATGTCTAACCTAAATCTCCCTTGCTGCAATTTAAACCCATTATGTTTTATCGTGTCTTCAGTGAATAAGGAGAACAATTTATCACCCTTCTTTTTATAACAACCTTTTATATATTTGAAGACTTATGTCCCACTCAGTTTTCTCATCTCGACTAAACAAACCCAGTTTTTCAATTTTTCCATAATAGGTTTTCTAGATCTTAAATCATTTTCGTTACTCTTCTCTGGACTTTTTCCAATTTGTCCACATCTTCCCCACAGTGTGATGCACAGAACTGGACATGGTATTCCAGTTGAGGCCTTATTAGTGCTAAGAAGTATGGAAGAATTACTTCCCATGTCTTGCTTACAACACTCCTGCTAATACATTCCAGAACGATGTCTGCTTTTTCTGCAGCAGTGTTACACTGTTGCAGGGCCGGTGCTTCCATTAGGAGACCCTACGCAATCGCCTAGGGCGCCAGGATTCAGAGGGCGGCATTTTGCGCACTCCCCATGGGGTGCGCGGGAGCTTCGGATTCCACTCTCGTCGCGCCGCTGAAGAAGGACCTCCGCCGATGTGCCGTGGAAAACAACGGCAGGCAATTGAGCTACCGCTGACGTTTCGGCAATGACTGCTGCTATCACCTGTGGCATTTTGGCAGAGGATCCTTCTTTGGCGGTGTGACAGCAGCAGAACCAGAAGCCCCCAGGTGCCCCGTGGGGAATGGGCAAAATGCCACCTCCCCCCCGAATTCTGCCTAGGGCGCCAGAAATCCTGGCACCGCTCCTGCACTGTTGACTCATTTAGTTTGTGATCCACTGTAACCCTAGATCATTTTCTGCATTACTCCTTCCTAGGCAGTCATTTCCATTTTGTATTTGTGTAATTGACTATGCCTTCCTAAGTGGAGTACTTTGCATTTGTCCTTGTTGAATTAAATCCTATTTATTTCAGACCATTACTCCAGTTTGTCAAGATCATGTGGAATTCTAATCCTGTCCTCCAAAGCACTTACAACCCCTCCCAGCTTGATATCATCCACAACTTTATAAATGTACTCTCTATGCTATTTCAAAATTATTGATGTTGACTAAAATGCTGAAAAATTCCACTCAGAAAGAAAAAAAAGAGTCCAGGAGAAGGGGTTCTAAGAGTTCTGAGTGTAAAATAAAATTGTACTGCACTGAAGTATTTTAAAACATCTTAATTTTAGTGCTGTTACTTTACCATATGTACCTGAATACACAAATTGTATGAACATGTGTTAAGTTTTCAGAAATAATAAATGTTGGCACCAGCTAAGTATTTTAATCTTTAATAGACTTTTTCTAATGTTGCCTGAACACAATCTTGTTCCATCTTTATTAGATCTCTTCTGTTAAGTAAGTGAAATTTGTTGGCCTCCTAAAACAGGTCTCACTATATAAATGATTTCTTGGCTGTTATGCCACTTGCAGTAGCATATTTTAAGACTGCCTCAGGGATGGAATTGTGATGGTGATTGTGTAGGGCAGTTCGCAATGTAACAGTGGTACCTTCATCCAGCATGAGTAAATGGAAAGAATCTGATTGAGCTGAAAAGAAACCGCAACCCATGGTGGAGGGAAGAGATCAAATGAAAAAGCAAAGACCATAGCATAGAATGAGGAGAAGAGGACACACAACAAGATCAGCTGCTTTTCAGCCACAGATCAGCACATCCACAGTATGAGTGACACCAGATTAAAATTCCAAGGTCAGATGCGCTTTATTCAGGTAACCTTTTGCTAAAACAATAGCAATTGGTCACTGTGGGGTCAGAGTGGAGAAATCACACCCACCATTGCATTAGAAAGTCCACCCTCACTGTTCTTGTTGATAGTCCTGTTTAATCCAAGTGCTAGAAGATGTGATGATATTTAAGGTAGAATTCTGTGAAAAACCCAATTAAACATTGACATCTGAGATGTCCAAATGCCTCAGGTCACTACCATTGCCCTAGCTACATGAGATTTGTATGGACAGATGTAACAGCTACATGACTTCCTATGGTACAGAAGTATATAGGCCTGCATCATTTTACATGGCCTTCCCTCAGTAAAAGCAGCCAGATTTTTAAAAAGATAATTAAAATATATATCCTACATCATCCTTGCAAGTGAAAAATAAAATGAAGGGGGTGTGAATATTTAGATTGAAAGGGTATATTTCACAAAACAAAAGTTGTACTGAAAATATGGGCACTTGTACACGCAATTATAAGTTGCGCTTTGTGCAACTGTCTGGACAATGTCTGTTTTTCAAGGATGAATGCACATTTTGAAGGCATAATTTGGGCACCTATTTTGGGAAATTTGCCTCAAAGGAAATGAATATCAGGAGTGTCCTTGAAAGCAGACACCTTTCTCTCACACATTCCAAGTAGAAGTGTTGCAAAGTTAACTTGTCAAGAAGGCATGGATTGGACATGACATTCTGTGTTCAAGCCAATATTGGCTGCAAGAATCTGGCTCCATTCCAAAATGCTAACTCTCATTATTGCAAAAAGATAGTTCACTTTATCTAATTATTTGTGCCATGCAGAATGGTGTCTTTTATTTATTTATATATATAACAGTCAGATAAGGATAAGCCAAATACTTTAAAAACCATTATGTTCACCATCTTTTTAACACCTACACACTTAAATCAAAACAGAAAGCTAGTATTTATTCCACATGGCAGTCTAATCTCTACATGATGTACATCAGAGAGCAGCAAAATAAAATGTGCAAGTCACTCATGTGCCTTTTTGTTCTTGAATCCAAGACATGGCTTCCAGCCAGCTTAACTCAGCACTCCTATATGCCATAAGAGATGAAATAAAAGAAGGCAGTTCATAGAAGGAAATCCTTAAAAGTCAGAATGCCTCAACATGCCACTCTGCTGTCCGTCATTTTCAGACCAGGAGTTAAGGAGACAGCCTCACTTGTAGAAACTGGCAGCTTAATTTTGGCAGGAGAAACACTTGTGAAAAATTAACAAGAGGAATTACTACAGACAAGAGAGATTGGGATGGTGTGATAGGGTATAGAAATCCCACCCAGGACCACAGGGGGTTAAGGAGCTGCTCTAGGCTCAACCATTTCCATCCCATCACATCTGCAAGACTTGCACAAAGCTGGAGGAGGAATTTAAAGGGGAGCAAAACAGCTCACCTGCAGGCAGACCAGGGAAGAGAACAGACATTCAACCATCAGCTCCCGAGGAAAGGGCTGACTGAAGGTAGGAGCTTCCCAGACAATTCAGTTGGTATTCACTGGAAATCAGGGAAAAGGATATATCCAGTGTCTGGCAAGAGAGGTTTCAGGCAATGAGAGCTGGAACAGCATTAATCAACTCCTGCGAAGACCTGCTTAGTGGATTGTGGTCAGAAAGGAACTGGCTAGAATGTTCTGGGAACAGTGAGGGGCCTTTGGTTGAGGCATAGTAGAGTTCAGAACTAACCAAAAGGTATTACATAGAGTTAAACAATGGAATGGCAAGAGGTGTTCCTTCATGACTGTTGATGGATACGTAATTGAGATAATCCTGTGCACATTATCATAAACAAATGGAGAACTCTACAGCTTTCAATAGTCCTCATTTCATTGGTACACTGTGTATGCAATAGACTAAGGATCAGATCCAAAGCCCAGTGAAGTCAACATAAAGACTTGCACTGATTTCAGTGGGCCTTGGATAAGAGCCTAAATCCAGACAGGCAGAGCCTAGTAAACTTAAAGTTCTTCTAATTCACCATCACCCTCATAAATAGTATCAGCTATGGAATTTATAGTGAAAGTCTCCCTCACACAAATGAATTAGGGCCAAAAAATCAGAAGCATTAACACATATGAAGTATTTTTCATGCAATTAGTTTGTTCAACCTTTTATTTAAAGCTTTGTGAAAGAAGGTTGATTCCTGGAGTTTCTCTCCTACCCTCTAATTTACTAAACCATATGGGAATGCTTTAGAAGTAAAATGATGGAAGAAGAAATATTAGCTGTTAAGAATTTAAATGCGGGTGAGATTCAAATATCACTGTGAATAGTTACTTTGCAGTCAATACCTATAAGCTTATTTGTATTGGAAATTATTAATATTTCACTCCTAGGTATTTTGGAAGAAAACACTAAATTCTGCAAATGATTAAAGAGAATAAATCACTTTTTACACAAAAGGCACATTGAAATAGGCTATGAATACTGAATTAACCTTCAGAATTTTTATTTTGGCACAAAGCCTTAGCCTCCCTTAAAATGTGTGATACACGATCTTTTTTTGTTTAATATTCTAGATGCCTTCCCAGTACAGTTGATATTCTTGATTCCTAAGCTAACATGTGCTACCCTAAATTATTTATTTAAAATGTGCTTCCAAACATTTTGGAAGAAGGAAACCCAAGACAGCAGCAAACTTTTAAATTATTGACCTTTCACCCTAAGTATCCCTAAAACTCATCAGAGAAAACATTTAATTTCTAAACTGAAATGTCAAAACATTCCCTCCACCACCACCCCGCATTCTTTTTTTTACCTAGCATCAATCTAGTTTTACACTTTTCTGTTTACATTAATTTAGTTCACATGAAAGATGATAGGCCTATGCAACTATGCACTATGGCAGTATCAGAAGATTTACCCTATTTACTAGTAGTGCTGTGTGGTGGCGATAGCCTCCCAGAATCCTAGAACAGCAATCTGAGGTGTAAAACTAAGAAAAACAAAGATTATTCAGAGCTGACACTCTTTTCAAGATGAATGGAGGCCGTTTGCACCTCTGTCTGGCATAAATCCTCCTCTTTTCTCCCTGGCAGCTCTGGAGGTCCCTACACAGCCCTGCCTCAGTGGGGTGGCCTGTGGGGAAAAATCTGTTCACATCCACCTCAAAGGAAAAGACGGTTACTCATCTTCGTAACTGTTGTTCTTCGAGATGTGTTGCTCACATCCATTCCAGTTAGGTGTGCGCGCCGCGCGTGCACGCTCGTCGGAAACTTTTTACCCTAGCAACTCCAGTGGGCCGGCAGGTCGCCCCCTAGAGTGGCGCCGCCATGGCACCCGATATATACCCCTGCCGGCCCACCCGCTCCTCAGTTCCTTCTTGCCGGCTACTCCGACAGTGGGGAGGGAGGGTGGGTGTGGAATGGATGTGAGCAACACATCTCGAAGAACAACAGTTACAAAGGTGAGTAACCGTCTTTTCTTCTTCGAGTGATTGCTCACATCCATTCCAGTTAGGTGAATCCCAAGCCATACCTAGGCGGTGGGGTCGGAGTGAGAAGTCGCGGCATGGAGCACTGCAGATCCGAAGGCCGCGTCCTCTCTTGACTGCTGGACCAGGGCGTAGTGGGAAGCAATGGTGTGGACCGATGACCAGGTCGCTGCCCGACAGATTCCCTGGATGGGCACACGGGCGAGGAAAGCCAGCGACGACGCCTGCGCCCTGGTAGAATGCGCAGTCACACGGCCCGTAGGAACGTGGGCCAGCTCATAGCAGGTCCTGATACAGGATGTTACCCATGAGGATAACCTCTGCGAGGAAATGGGAAGCCCCTTCATGCGGTCCGCTACTGCCACGAAAAGCTGAGGGGATTTGCGGAACGGTTTGGTCCTCTCCACATACAACGCGAGAGCCCTACGGACGTCAAGCGAGTGGAGTTGTTGCTCCCTGCCTGAAGAATGAGGTTTCGGGAAAAAAACCGGGAGGAATATCTCTTGGTTGACGTGGAAGGCTGAGACCACCTTGGGGAGAAAGGCAGGGTGTGGCCTCAGCTGCACCTTATCTTTATGGAAGACTGTATACGGGGGGTCTACCGTGAGAGCCTGGAGTTCCGACACCCGTCTAGCTGAGGTAATAGCTACTAGAAAGGCAGTCTTCCAAGAAAGATAGAGTAGGGAGCAAGTAGCTAACGGCTTGAAGGGTGGCCCCATGAGCCGAGACAACACCAGGTTAAGATCCCAGGTCAGGGCAGGGAGTCGGACGTTAGGGTATAGACGTTCCAGCCCCTTCAGGAATCTAGTCACCGTCGGGTGAGAAAAAACGGAGCGGCCATCCCCACCCGGGTGAAAGGTGGAGATAGCCGCCAGGTGGACCCGCAGGGACGATATCGCCAGGCCCTGTTGCTTAAGGGACCAAATATAGTCCAAAATATTGGCCACCGAAACTTCCATCGGGAGGAGACCTTTCTCCACGCACCAACAGGAGAAACGCTTCCACTTGGCCGAGTATATCGCTCTAGTGGAAGGCTTCCTGCTGCCCAAGAGTACCTCACGTACCGGGGTGGAGCAGCGCAACTCAGAACTGGTCAGCCACGCAGGAGCCACGCTGCTAGGTGCAGCGACTGGAGGTCCGGGTGACAGAGAGTTCCGTGGTCCTGGGTGATCGGGTCCGGGTGAAGGGGCAGGGGAACAGGGTCGGCTATGGCCAGGTCCAGCAACACGGGGTACCAATGCTGTCTGGGCCATGCCGGGGCTACCATGATCACGCGGGCCCTGTCCCTGCGCACCTTCAGAAGGACCCTGTGGACCAGCGGGAACGGGGGGAACGCGTAGAACAAGTGGGTCGTCCACGGAATAAGGAAGGCGTCCGCTATAGACCCGGGTTCCCGGCCCAGAAAAGAGCAGAACGCCTGGCATTTCCTGTTCCCCCCGGACGCGAAGAGGTCCACACGGGGACAACCCCACCTCTGGAAGATCGAGAGGGTGACGTCCGGGCGAAGGGACCACTCGTGCGAGAGGAAGGATCTGCTCAGGCGGTCCGCCAGCGTGTTCTGTACTCCGGGGAGGAAGGAAGCTGTGAGGTGAATGGAGTGGGCTATACAAAAGTCCCAGAGTCGCATCACCTCGTGACATAGGGGAGAGGATCTGGTGCCACCCTGCTTGTTGATATAGTACATGGTCGTCGTGTTGTCGGTAAATACCGCGACACAACGACCCTGAAGCTGGTGATGGAACGTTTGACAAGCAAGGCGGACCGCTCTCAACTCCCGCATGTTGATGTGCAGCTTCACCTCCTGTGGGGACCAAAGGCCCTGTGTTCTCAGGGTTCCCAGGTGGGCCCCCCAGCCGAGATCTGAGGCATCCGTCGTTAGGGACACCGAGGGCTGGGGCGGGTGGAATGGGAGCCCCGCACACACTACGGACTGGTCTAGCCACCAGCTGAGAGAATCCAACACCCCCTGGGGGATTGTGATCAGCATGTCCAGTGGTTGCCTTGCCGGCCGGTAATGTGCAATGAGCCACGACTGGAGGGGCCTCATGCGGAGCCGAGCGTATCCGGTCACAAATGTGCATGCTGCCATATGGCCTAACAGGGTTAGACATGTCCGTATCGATGTCAAGGGGGCTGCCCGCAAGCGCTGAACAATCGCCGACAACGCCTGGAACCTTGGCAACGGCAGAAGGGCCCTGGCCACGGTGGAGTCCAGGACGGCCCCAATGAACTCCACCCTCTGCGAGGGGAGCAGGGTGGACTTGTCCACGTTGATCATGAGGCCCAAGGTAGCAAACAGGCCGGTGATCCTGCGGACGTGGCTGCAAACCTGTAGCTCCGACGTGCCCCGAATTAACCAATCGTCTAGGTAAGGGAACACGTGGATACGACTGAGCCGAAGATGTGCCACAACGACGGCCATGCATTTTGTGAATACCCTCGGACCCGTAGAAAGGCCAAATGGGAGGACTGCAAATTGGTAGTGAAGGCGGTCCACCACGAATCGAAGGAATCATCTGTGGTGTGGCCATATGGCAATATGAAAATAAGCGTCCTGCATGTCGAGGGCGGCATACCAGTCTCCCGGATCCAGGGATGGAATAATGGTCCCCAGGGATACCATGCGGAACTTCAACTTCGCTAGGTACTTGTTGAGCTCTCGCAGGTCGAGGATAGGCCTGAGGCCTCCCTTGGACTTGGGGATCAGAAAGTAGCGGGAATAAAACCCCTTGCCTTTCTCGTTTTCCGGAACCGCCTCTATAGCTCCTTTGTTGAGGAGCGTCTGTACCTCCTGCCGAAGGAATTGCTCGTGAGAGGGGTCCCTGAAGAGGGACGAGGAAGAGGGGCGGGAGGGAGGACATGATACAAACTGCAGGCGGTATCCCGTCTGCACCGTGCGTAAGACCCAGCGATCGGATGTTATTTGGGTCCACGCCTGGAGGAAAAACGAAAGGCGGTTGAAAAACAGGGGGGAAGGATCCGTGGGGGAAACTGGTACTGAGCCCTCGGGCGCACCTTCAAAACGAAGGTTTGGGCCCAGGCGGGGGCTTGGAGGAGCTTTGATTCTGCCCCCCTTGGTTCCCCGACTGTCTGCGCCTTCCATTCCTGCCGCGGCGCCTATTAAGGTCCTGCCGCTGGTGGAACTGGGGGTATGGCCGACGCTGCTGCTGTTGTTGCAGCCGGAAGGGTCTGCGCTGCGTCCCAGGCGTGTGCATCCCAAGGGAGCGCATAATGACCCGATTGTCCTTAAGACTTTTCAGTCTGGGGTCTGTCTTTTCTAAGAACAGGCCCTGGCCTTCGAACGAGAGGTCCTGGATGGTGTATTGGAGCTCCGGTGGAAGGCCAGAAACCTGAAGCCAGGAGATGCGGCGCATCGTTACCCCCGAGGCGAGGGTACGGGCAGCCGAGTCTGCAGCGTCCAAAGAGGCCTGCAATGAGGTTCGTGCAACCTTCTTGCCCTCGTCAAGAATCGCCGCAAATTCCTGACGAGCCTCTTGTGGCAGCAGCTCTTTAAACTTGTCCGCTGCCACCCATGAGTTAAAAGCGTAGCGGCTAAGAAGGGCTTGCTGATTGGAAACCCTGAGCTGAAGGGCCCCGGCCGAATAGACCTTGCGGCCGAGGAGGTCCATACGCCTGGCCTCCTTGGATTTGGGGGCTGGGGCTTCCTGTCCGTGACGCTCCCTCTCGTTCACCGACTGTACCACCAGGGAACATAGTGTCGGGTGAATGTGGAGGTACTCCTAGCCCTTGGAGGGGGCCATGTACTTCCTTTCGACGCCACTCGCCGTAGGGGGGATGGAGGCCAGTGACTGCCAGATTGTATTGGCGTTGGCCTGGATCGTCCTAATGAAGGGGAGGGCGACCCTGGTGGGAGCATTGGAGGAGAGGATGCTGACGACGGGGTCCTCGATCTCAGAGACCTCCTCGGCTTGCAGGCTCAGATTCTGTGCTACGCGCCTGAGGAGGTCCTGATGTGCCCTGAGATCTAGCGGAGGAGGGCTATTGGAGGAAGTGCCAGCCACCGCTTCATCAGGAAAGGAGGATGAGGAGACCCCTGGCAAGGAAGTGTCCAGCGGGGGGTCCGCCTCAGCCCTCACCTCTGGCTCAGGAGCAAGACCAGGGTCTTGCTGCTTCGATCCTTCCTCCCCATCCGGGGAGGGAGGGGGGCGGGACAACGACGCCTCCGGCACCCTGTGCTCTGCCGTTGCAGGCCTAGGAGGAAGCTGTTGGGGGCCCTGGGCTTGATGGTACGCCCAGGATGTCCAGAACCCCCACTGCTGCGGACCCTGGTCCTGTTGCGGAGGGTCCTGGAAGAGAGCCGCTTGTCTGTCGGTGCCCAGCGCATATACGCTGTCCGCCTGTGATGATACCGACGGCTGTCTGGAAGGCCATGGCGGGGCCGACCGCGGCTGGTAAGAGTCTCCGCGGTCTGGCACCGAAGATGTTCTCGGTGCCGGGGACCGGTAAAGGGAGTCATACCGGCGCAGGGATCGGGACCGGGTTCTGTCTCGGTGCCGGGATCTGGACCGGTACCGGCCGCTGCTTTGGTGCCGGGATCGGGACCGGGACCTGCCACCGCCGCGGTGCCCGGAGGTCGACCGGGACCGGGACCTGCCACCAGCTCGGTGCCGGGAGGTCGACCGGTGCGCTGAATGACGGTGAGACTGGCTCCTAGAGTCCCGGTGTCGGTATCGGCGGCTGGAACCAGACCGTGACCGTCTGGAGGCCGATCGGTGCCACGAGTACGACCGGTACCGCCGAGGGGAACGGTGCCGGGACTGCGAGCGGCGGTGGGATCTCGAGCGACCGTGGCGTCGGGACCTCGACAGCGAGCGTGAGTCCCGAGACGGCGCCGTCATCATGGGTTTGCCCCTGGACGCTACCCGCACCGGAGGTACCGGGGGTGGCGGCTGAGTTGACTCAGTCAGGGCAATGAGGTCCCGTGCCGAGGCGAAGGTCTCTGGAGTGGATGGGACCAATAGCTCAACCCCAGATCTTATGGGGGAGCTCGGCGGGACCGGACTCGACGGACCCACCGGGCCCGAAGTCGACGGTGCCGGTGGTGCCGCGGCAGATGTCGATGCCAGGCGCTCCACTCGAGTCTGCCTGGCTGGAGTTGCAGACTTCGATGGTCTTGTTTCTGCACCCGGTGCCGGGGAAGGTCGGTGCCGGGGAGTCTTTCCGGTGCCGGTGCGATCCGGTGCCGGTGTAGAGATCACGGTCTGCAAAGCTGCTGGGTCAAGTGCCGCTTCCATTAGGAGAGTCCTAAGTCTCTGGTCTCTCTCCTTCTTTGTTCTGGGCTTAAAAGCCTTGCAAATGCGGCACTTGTCCGACCTGTGCAATTCCCCCAGGCACTTTAGACACGCATCGTGAGGGTCGCTGGTCGGCATAGGCTTCTTACAGGCCGCACATTGCTTAAAGCCCAGCGAACCAGGCATGAGCCCGGTGCCGGGCGCCGGGAAGGGCTACGGCCCAAACCGGCTAACAACTATGTACAATATTATTTACACTATAAACTAAATAACTAACTATACTTAACCACTAACTAACAACGGTAGTAACAACGGTAGTAACAAGGAGAGCTAGGGACGTGGAGGACAGCAATGCCGCGCTCCACAGTTCCAACGACCGACACGGCGGTAAGAAGGAACTGAGGAGCGGGTGGGCCGGCAGGGGTATATATCGGGTGCCATGGCGGCGCCACTCTAGGGGGCGACCTGCCGGCCCACTGGAGTTGCTAGGGTAAAAAGTTTCCGACGAGCGCGCACACCTAACTGGAATGGATGTGAGCAATCACTCGAAGAAGAACTCCCTAATACACAGGTCAGTTGCTCAGGCTGTGTCCTGGTAATAAGATTGGGGCAATAACCCATAGACACCTCATTTTTTTCAGGCTCTCTACACTCTCAGAAAGACACCCCCCAGTTTACATTCATTTCACATTTGGAATATTATTTTTGCATAAGGACTTGACTTTTTCATGAAGTTTAAATTGTGTAGAACTCAACTGGTTATGAAAAGCTTCCTATTTGTCACTGATAGGTGGGTTTGTCTAGTCCTGGACCTGTAGATTTAAGTCATCTGAATTAGGTGCAGCACTGTCAGCATCTGTGCAAGCTTCTGTACACATTGCTCCTTGCTTATTTGCCTCAACTGTACTGAGGAAGAAACACTTCTGCTATGAACTAGTGAACTCTGAGATCCACTTTTTGAAACATGATAAACAAGAACCCATAAGTAGGGGGTGGAAGTTGCTTAGGTTTCACAGGGTGCAGTGATTGGAGAATCAGGCTCAGTGTTTCTAAGCAGAACATTGGTGCAGTGCAGGTTTAAAAATTTTATTAAAGTGAATGTTTGAAATGAAAGATACACAAGTTTGAGAGGGAAAGTACTGTACATCTGGGGTCAGGCTTGTATTATGGGGGGTTACAGATATCATTTGCAAGGATGAAAAGATAAATACATATTGCATAACCGGCATAGACCTAGATTGGGGTGCAAGGGTTTTTAAAGTGACAGTGGATAAGTGGGCTCGGGTACGCCACCCATGGATGAATAAGGAATCCAAGTCAGTATCGGTGTTGCAGATAAGTACATGGGTGGAGTGCGTCCCTTGGTCCGTCAGGGAAGGAAGTGGGTTACATTCAAATTTTTAGTTTTGAATGAAACTTCTGTACAACTGTAACTTCTAATCAAGTTTATGTGAGACTCCAGAGCAACACAGAGCTTTCTTCATCACAAGGCAATTTTCCAAGCAAGCGCTATACTTGGCTACTCAACCACTAGTCTGTTATAATTACTAGCTCAATCATAGAAACTACTGTAAAAGCTGGCAATCTGCATGTCTGTTTAAACAGCAGCAGGCTGAAAATCAACAGAAATTACATGGGCAAAACTCACCGAGCGGAATTTGAGGTGTCACTCATTTTTGTATAAAGACAAAACTTCCAGTCTGATTTGCATAACACACTCTGTGGATGTCATTTGGTTTTTATTCTATTGGTGCCCTTTTGAACTATACTCTTTAATTTCTCTTGTCAATTTCTTCAAAACTTCCTGAGCATTATGTAAATGAGTCAGTAAATATCAGATGTGGTTTCCAAAGAAAGGACAACACAACAAAGGCTTTTGTAATCACAATAGTGCAACACATTTCTAAATGTAATGCATTGGCAATAAAATAAAGAGGAAGCCTGTAAAATCTAGTTTACTGAATAAAGCAGAAGTCAGATTAAATGAAATGAAAACAATGAATGCATTCTTTTTACCGTGCTCAGGTCACAGGATTTAAATGTTATAACAATATAAGATCTCATTGATCATGACAGGAGCACTCAAAGGGCCAATGTTAGGGTGCAGCCTAGCAGCACTCAACACAGGTTTCAAGGACAAAATTTTACAGAATTACTGGAAGTCAAGAACAGTGCTATGTATGGCACAGCCAAAGGTTTGAACTGCAGTGAATCTAAAATACAAATGAGAATTAATTCTCAAGGAGGAACCTGACTATAAGCACAGAGTTCACCAATTCAATCTTATAAATTTTAGAGACAGTTAAAAGGTAACTTGATCACTATCTAGAAGCGAGAATGCGGGGAACCAAAATTTGATACTAGAAGGCCCTTCAATCTAGCAAAGTATAACAAGGTTCAATGGCTGGAAGTTGTAACCAGATAAATTCAGACAAGAAATAGTGTGCACATTTTTTACAGTGAGAGTAATTAACCACTGGAACAACTTGTCACAGCCCCTGAGTAGGCTACTCCTGCTGAGACCCTCTTGCAGTCCCCAAAGTGCATCCCTATTATGTGGCAGGCCTATGCCTCCACTTTGCCTTGGGGTGGGATCTCATGATCCACACATATCCAACTGGGTCTCCAGTTTATACTCACAATTGCCAGCTGTGTTATTTAGCTAGCACAATGGGCCTGGCACATGCAGGAGCCATCCTCTCGGAGCCTGTGACAGCATGTGTTTGCAGTTATACGGAAACAGCTACTTCAAAACAAAGCAGGATTTATTCTGCCCATAAGGTACACAGCACTTAGAGAAGTGGATATAAAATAACAAACACACATTCCTTTATGTACGCTTAACCCCTTTATCCATAGCCCAGGCAAGTCTGGTTTATTCCCTGTCTACAAGTTGAAAGAAAGCCTAGATTGCTTGCAGCCTGCTCCCTCTCCAAAAAGAAACACTAGAAAGGGAAAAGGTACAGAGAAGGGCAACAAAAATTATTAGGGGTGTGGAATAGCTTCCATATGAGGAGAGATTAAAAAGACAGACTGTTCAGAGAAATGACTAGGGAGGATCTGATAGACATCTATAAATTCATGAATGGTTTGGAGAAAGGATAAATAACACTCCCTTATTCCCTTTCACATAACACATGAACCAGGGGTCACCCAATGAAATTAATAGGCAGCAGGTTTAAAATAAACAAAAGGAAGTACTTCTTCACACAACACATAGTCAACCTGAGGAACTTTTTCCCAGGGCATGGTGTGGAGGCTAAATGTATAACTGGATTCAAAAACCATTCTACTGGGGAGGGAGTTGGAAAGGAAGTTCTGCAGAGAAACTGTGTGGCCTATGAATAGAACATAGCCAAGTTATGGGAGGTTCACTTTAGAGCAGTGGCTCCCAAACTTGTTCCGCTGCTTATTCAGGGAAAGTCCCTGACTGGCCGAGCCGGTTTGTTTACCTGCCACGTCCACAGGTTAGGCTGATCGCAGCTCCCAGTGGCCGCAGTTCACTGCTCTAGGCCAATGGGAGCTGCTGGAAGTGGCGGCCAGTACGTCCCTCAATCCGTGCCACTTCCAAAACAGCTCCCATTGGCCTGGAGCAGTGAACCATGACCACTGGGAGCCCCGACTGGCCAAACCTGCAGACGTGGCAGGTAAACAAACCGTCCCAGTCCGCAAGGGTTTTCCCTGCACAAGTGGCGGAACAAGTTTGGGAACCACTGCTTTAGAGTAATACAGAGGAGCAAATTGTGGACAGGTTGAAAGGCATATAAAGAAGAAAAAAAAAGAAAATTCTGTGCAAAAATCAGTAAATGCTACATCAAAGTTGGGATTTTTACCATGCAAGAGTCAGGAAAAAAATACATTTTAAAAACAACATCATCTCATTACCAGATCAAATAGTACAGAATGCTACATACGTGGAACTGTTACATATAAAGTGTAATCATATCAATAAATAATAATTGACGTATGATGCTAGCACATATGAGCCACAGTCAAAAATCATTGTGCTAGGCACTGTACACGCCTATAATGAAATGAGTATCTTCCCTGGAGGGCTTAACCAACAGAATAAAACAAAAATTACTTTAAAAAATCAAATACAGAAGAGATAAAATGAAGGCTGTTGTGGGAACCTTCACTCTCAATTATCTATTTCTGTTTGTTTAAAGCCTCAGCCTTAACACTGCATTAACATATGTATTTGCATATAAATAGAACTAAGTAAATTAATGAAGGGATACAAGAAAACTGAACAGGAAGGCAGCTAGCATTTAATAAGGCTGTTAAATATGTTGATTTTATTGTTTAGATTAAAACATCAGCCTTTGCAAATTATTTTAGTGATAATTCATAATGGAAAAATTATATCAATGCTGGAGTTTGATAAAGAATTCTATAATCTTTCTGATTCACTCTACCAAATGCAGTTAAAAGTTATTAGACTGCTAACACTCTAACTTTTGTATAACATATTATTCTGCAGGAAAATTAAACACCCATATAAGATCCACTTTCCTTTTTATGAGGAAAAATGTTGCACAACTTTAACAGAAGCATTCGAGTATATGATATGCTGTATTTTAAGAAAATTATTTCCATACACTGGAGAACTGAAAATCCATGGAGAATCACACCAGCGAAAGTTCAGTAACAATAATATGTAACTGATAGTTAAAATTAAGTTCTGGAGTTATCAATAAGCCCTCATGGTGTGAGTTTGCGGCCCCCATTAACACTAATTACAGTGGCACAGCAGCACCACTGTACTTAAGCTTGTGTCATTACTTCTGTTTAAAGGTCGATATTTCTAAGTCCTCTAAAATCAACATGGTCACTTGGATTCCTTGGACATTTGGTGTGCCTCAGAAGAGTCACTTGAGACAGGGACTATGAAGATGTAAGCCCTGAAAAAAAAGTCTCAGTTTTAACAAAGGGAGTGCAAGGCACCACTAAATCCTCACAGGACCGAAACCGAGACCGGTATTTACAAAAATGTACATTTTTATAGTGTCCATGCACCAATACAAAACAATAGCTACAGGGTTTCCATTCCTGCCATCTTATATGCTTTAAAGCTCAGCAACTGTGAGTGTTCCAAAACCCAAATAGTTACTCAGATCACTTTGAAATTTGGTGCACCACATGGGAACATGGGTAGTGTTAGTGATCCAAATTTGGGGTCATTTGAAGTCTGAGTTACTTGTCCCCACCTCCTACAAAATGTTTTCCTTCTGCTGCCTTGTTCTGTTAAACAGAGAGGTACTAATGAACGAATGAATGACAGACCTCATTGAGACTGTTAGCTGTGAACTTACCCTGATTTTCCCCTCTGGTGTTATCTGGATCGGTGATCTGCTAGATCACTCCAATCCTTGACTCTGGGAGCCAGTCTTACCCTGCTCTGCTGTGAGAACCTCCACCCCTGGGCTGTTCACGCAGAGCCTCTAGCATGCAAGCTGCTCCTAGGATTGTGCAACCAAATGACATTAGCCAATATCTCCGGTCCCAGACACAATCCTAGGAACCTCCGTCTTGCAGTGTCCAGTTATGCCCACTGGATGCTGCAAGCTTATACGAGTTCATCAATTTAACAAAGAAATTGATATGAACCAAGCTTGTTGTCCCAAGGAGAGTCTCTGACATGTTTCAAACTAAACACACTGCTTCAGGTAGAACAAACAAATAGATTCTTTAACTACAAAGATAAATTTTAAGTGATTATAAGTCAAAGCATAAGTCAGATTTGGTCAAATGAAATAAAAGCAAAATGCATTCTATGCTGATCTTAACATTTTCAGTGCCCTTACAAACTTAGATGTTCCATACCACAGGCTGGCGAGCTGCTCTTCAGCCAAGCTCTCCCCTTTGATCAGCACTTCAGTTGCTTGGTGGTGGTGTCTGTAGTTGGAGGTGTAAGAGATAGAAAGAGCATGGCAAAAGTCTCTCCCTTTTATCATGTTCTGTTTTCCCTCTTGGCTTTGCCTCCATCTTCAGATTCAGATGAGCATTACCTCATCGCAGTCCCAAACTGACCAAAGGAAGGGGGTGACTCACCTGAGAGTACAACAGATCCTTTTGTTGCTGCCCAGGCCAGCGTCATTTGTTCCCATGAGGCTGGGCTGGGTTTGTCCCATATATACCCTGATGAAGTGTGAACTGCCTCTCTGCTCTTGAAGAGTTTTTGCCTGGACTTATTTTAAGCCATTAGGATACATTTTCAGCCTCATAACTATACACTTGAAATTATAACCTATAACATTACTGTAATAACAATTAATATAACATCACTATAACGACAATGTTCAGTGCATCGTGAGCCTTCCGAAGACACCCAACATGACAAACTTTACATTGTATAGCACACAATCATTTTACAAGGATGAACATGGGGGTCCTGTGTGTTTCCCCAAGGTACAGAGTATCACATTTACCGTTCAATTAACATAACTAAGGCCTGGTGCATACTACACAGTTAGGCTGACATAAACTACCTTCTGTCAACCTAGCTGTAGAAGTACCCTCACTTAAATTGACTCCTGACAATATAAGTGACACTCTACACACATTTAGTAACATCACCTCCGCTACTGGCAGGTCAATGCAGTGTCAGTGTAGACAATGCATTACTTTCATCAACTGTTACTGGCTTTCAGGAGCCACCCCACAATGCCCCACACCGACAATTCAATCAATACAAATGGTCCTGGGGAGGACGTGCACTACCAACACAAGGAGCCAAGCGTGCACACACACAAGTGATTTAATAACTACGGTGGCTGTATACTGACATAAGGCAACATAATTTTGTCATGTAGATATGGCCTAAATATAAGTTAATTACAAGCCCTCACCTAACACAAAAGACATTTTGAACTGAGGGTATGTCTATACTAAAACTGCTACAGAGGCATATCTACAGTGCTGTAGCAGTGCTTCAATGTAGACATTACTGATGAGAGGGTTTCTCCCATCACTGCAGGTAACACACCTCCTCAAGAGGCAGTAGCTAAGTCAATGGAAGAATTATATTTTGATGGGAATGTAATCAAAATATTTTGCAGAAAAAAATTAGACATGTGAATGCTTCCTGGAAGGGGCATTAAGGGGCAGAAGAGTGGGGAAAGAGGAGGAGAAGGGTTGGGGGCTGAAGTAAAAAGAGAAGGTTATGGGGGAAGATAAAACAGGATGGGTGATATGGGAGGGGAGAGAGGTTAGGAACTCAAGTGAGGAAGCTGTGGGAGCTAGGAGGACTGGAGAGGTGGGACACTGGGATGGTGGACGTGGGAGTGAGTGTCGTGGAGTGAGGGAGAATAGAGGCCGAGATATCAGTGAAACCCACATTCTTCCCTCCCATGTGCCCATATCTGGGGAGCCCTTGCCCCTTTAGGGGGATCTGAGCAGCCCTCCCTCCCTCCATGTGATGTAGGGTACGGGGGCGTTTCCCCTCTGGTTTCTGAGCTCCTCTCACTGCCTTCTATGTGTGTGTGCCAGGGTCTAGTGGGTTCCATGCCCATCTACAGGGGTTGGACACCACCTCCCTATCTCTCCTCATGTGAGCCAGTTGAGGGATGGGGGCTGCCTATTGGGATGGTTTGAGGCCCCCTCCCTGCTGCAGGATCTGGGGAAGTCCTGCCCGTTTGGGTGGGGATCTAGCACTAGTATATCTCCTCAAACTCAGAATTACCTCCTCCCCCAGCTTATGTGACCTCTCAGTGGGGTATGATGCTGTATCCTGAGTCCCTTTGGGGAAGCACAACAGTTCCAGCTCCATAAGACTGCTGAGACCACTCACTCTGCAGCACAGGTGCTGAAAAATCAAAGAGAGGCTCTGAGCTGTAAGGCTGTCCCTTTGCCTGCCTCTGTCCCTGACTGACCCTATGAGGCTCTGGAGAAGAGGTGGTTAGAGTATCTGAGAGCTGCCAGCAGAGACTGGAACAGAGAAGCAAAGTGGAAACTGCCAAACCCTTGCCTCCGATTTGGAAAGACTCTCTAGCTAGTGGGAATTGAGAAAGGTTCTTTTTAAGAGGTTAGTCTGACTTCACTTCATGTTCTCTTCATTCAGCTGCCCACCCTGAGTGCCTGTTTTCTGCCTCACTAAGATTACTGTCAGGTACTCTGCATGGGGCTATACCTTAACTACGGCTTTGTAAGAGTATCTGGACAGGAGTATATGCCACACCACCTGCCTGTTGGTTTCCATGTGAAGTTTAAAATGTTGACTGTACTTCTCTCTGTGTGCCATACTTCCACAGGTGAAGTCAGCAGAGGTGCTTGAGCTAAAGCTCCACAGGTATACGTGAGAAAGGGCTTCTGAGCAAATGTTCTTTGTGAAGGCCTCACAACTTCAGAATTCACTCTCCCACAGCCTCCATTGCCTTAATCTATGTCTACACTCCTCACCTTACAATGGCACAGCTGGGCTGCTACAACTGCACCGTTGTAACATACGCAGCATAGCCGCTCTTTGTGCCAGGAAGAGAGCTCTCCAGGCAACAAAATAAAACCACCCCCAATGGGGGAGATGGGTGGGAGGTTGCTTCATCATTGGGAGAGCATCTCCTGCCAACAAACCACTACCCACACCAGTGCTTTTTGTCATTACAACTTTTTTCGTTCGGGGATGTTTTTTCACACTCCTGAGCAACAAAAGTTTTAACAATGAAACATAGCCTTAGTCTGAAATAGGCCAAATCTGAAAATCTTCAAGTCATGGTGTAAACATATCTTGCCACCCAGGCAGATAAAAATGGGGAGCTTTGGAATAGAAAAATTTAAGAAGAGGAAATAATGGAGAGGGAGGGAGATTTAATCTTCTGAGTTATCTGGTTTGCTGGTGGTGGGTAATTATAAGGGGAGCTGGTAGCAAACTCTATATGTAGGTTGCCTAACGCTTTCCAGTACAAAGGATTCTTGTGACCTTTTCTATGAGAAGCTCTCATATCTCCATTGTTTGCAGCAGGCCTTTGAAAATTGGACCAGGAAAATACCTTGTCTTTGAACCATGAAATTCCATTTAGCTTTTGCTTAATTATAAACTGTTAAATACATAGGTACCTCTCAGTGGTACCTCTTATTTCAAGGGACATTGCTCATTTTAGTCCCCACATTCCATACAAATCTGATGTCTCCTCAATAAAAAATCATTGACATTGATAATACAAAATCAGAGAACTGAAATTATACAAAGTTATTTAATACTGAAGGAATGGCTTCCAGAACATTTTAATTTTCCTGCAGGAATGATTTTTTCTGCCCCTCATGTCTGGTTTTTGTCATACATAGTATCCCAGCTCTTGACAGGTTGAGAAGCATGTACACAGGCACCCAGGGAACTCTACCGATCTTTGACTCCTCTGATATGGGTCTCCTCTCTGGTAAATGGAAGGAGGGTCAGAGAATGGAAATCATTGACATACCTGTCACTACTGATTTAATTGGGACATTCCCAGGTTTTGAGAACCTACTCTGGGAAACTTCTGGTCTGATCAGTGTTATAGGACTGTGTAGCAGAGATATGTATAGTATAGAAGAAAAGGACTTTGTGAAGAGATCCAAGCTCAAATGTCACATTTTTGTTACTAAGTCTATCAGTATGATAAAGCAGAGAAATCAGACTCACCAAGATCTAGATGAATGCCTGGAACAAATGAATTGAGAAAGAACATCAGGATAACAAAACCCAACACTGTCAGGCATTTGATGAGAAGCATTTTGTCTGTTATTCTGTGCTGTAGGTAGGAAAAACATTCACAACTATGTTACAGAAGAATTTATTATACTGTACACACTTTCAATCCCGCATGCATTTGTAAGGCATAAATTTCTTACTGTAAAGGAAAGGTAATACAGGAAGAGAAAAGTAAAAATATCTTAAGTTAGGAAAAAGATTCTTTTGGGGGGAAAAAAGAAAATTCTGTAGAAACAATTCCATTTTAGACAACAAAAATCTTTTGACATCAGTTACAACTTCTAAATTTGTTTCGTATGTAATTGATAATAAAGGAAGCCTATTTTTACACATTTTCATTATCATACTGTATGTTAGGTAAGTGATTACAATTTAGCAGAAGCAACAGTAGATTTAAGACTCTTGACACAAATGTGAATAGCAGGAATCTGCAGGTCATGACTGCTCAAAATGTTCATATTTGTTCAGCTACCCCAGTTTTAACTTTATTGTAATGGGAACAGTAACACTGAAATGCAATTTCCATTATAATCAGGGCTCAATGTTGTCTGTGATTCCATGGCACAGAAATAAATGAACCCCTTGCTATTGAATTCTGCTCCAAAATCTTAGAACCTAATCCACAGGTTCTACTCTTTCCCTTTATTCATCATTCTAGTCTCCATTTTCTACCTAATTCCTGCACTCTCCTTTCCTGACCCCTGTTTTTCCCCAAGATCCATATTCTTATCACCAGTCCCCATCTTCTCCCTCATTCCTCTCTAGTTTCCTTTTTTAGTCCCAGTCTTCTCTATTGTCTTCTGGTTCCTCTCTCTAGTCTCATTTGCTCCACCGAGATTCCTCCCCCACCCCATCCTGATTCCTCTGTATAGTCCCCACCTTCTCCCACTCTCTGTCCTGGCATTCCCCTCTCTAGTCACAATTTTCTACACACACACACACACACACACACACACACACACACACACACACACACACACACACACACACACACACACACACACACACACACACACACACACACACACACACACACAGTTAAAACTATTTAAAAATCTGATCCCACTTTACACTAATGTTCTTTTAATAAGACGTTGATTAGACTGTAGCTCTTTGAAACAGGGACTGTGTTTGTTCTGTGTCTGTGCTGCACATAGTATTGCTAGCCCGGGTACGTGACTGGTGTTCCTAGGTGCTATCACGCCACAAAAAATATATTAATATTTATGTCATCAACATGTTTATATTATGTTATAGATGGTAATAAGGATATCAGTAGAAGATGCTCTCTAAAGCTACAAGCCATGATATAAGCAACCTGTTGAACTATTGCAATCTATAACTCTAGATTAGCAATTTATTAAACCATCAATTAATCATGTATTAACACTTTATTAAAAGTATTTATAAATGAAAACTCAGTATAAAGTGTGACCAAAAAACATCATTAAGTAAATTTAAGGTTGCAGGAACATATCGGACAGTTTTGTGTGTATGTATGTATGTATACATACCTAAAGTACACTATAGTTAAAAAAAAAAAAAAAAAAAAGGGAACACGGGGAATTCAAACTTAAGGTTAAACTTAAAAGAAACTTGAACATCTGAATGTGCTACCTTAATTCTGTCCCATTCAGAAGTCAGCCCACCAGCTTTTCTTCCCTGCATGGAGAGTATTTGATAGGTGCACTGAATTGGTTCCTGCTTTTTCTGCTAGGATATACATCAAAATATCATCTGTGTACCAAATCAGAGGCCCAGTTCTTCTGAAACTTAGTATAACTGCCATTTACCTACCTTTTTTTGGAGCTCCTGAATATGTGTTTCCCAGTTTTTATCTTCTTGTGAAATTTGTCTGAAAGAAAAGGACACATGCCCTTTAGTTATGAAATTAGAGTTCTGCCACAATCTTAATACAGTATTGGAATATGTCCTCTTTATTACAACTAACTCCTCTCACACAGGGCTGTCCCTAGCTGTTCTGGGGTCCTACACCCACCCACCCCCCACGTGTGGGGGGAGCCCAGGCCTCTGAGAGGGGTGGGCCCCAGGCCTCTGCAGGACAGGAGCAGGGAGGCTGGCCCCAGGCCTCTGTGGGGGGAGGGATGGCTTGGGGGGTATGAGGGAAACACCCCCCAGTACTCACCGGCAGCGCGGCTGGAGCTGGGTTGCTGCACTCCTGCCGCCAGTGAGTGCAGGCCCAGCCCTGCTGCACTCCTCAGGCAGGGGAGTGGGGGCGGGGCTGGATAGGGGCAGGAAGAGGCAGGGCTAGGGCAGGGAAGAGGCGGGGGCCCTGGGGAAGAGCTGGAGCAGCACGCAGCTGCTCAGGGCACCAGGAAATTTGGTGCCCCAAATTTCCTGGTGCCCTACGCAGCTCTGTGCTTTGTGTATGGGTAAGGACAGCCTTGCTCTCACATTTAGACCATCCTCTTACTTACATAAGCAATTCATTCTAAGTATGAAACTGTGGCCTTATTACACCAATAGCAAAACTCCCATTAACTTCAATGGGACAAGGATTTCACCTTAAAAACCCAATCCTGCAATGCAATCCATTAGCACATAGACCCTATGCTTATGAAAAGTCCCACTGACTTCAAAGGAACTCTGCACCATTTTAGGCCTGAACTTGCAAACTTCATTGCAGGACTGAGGCAAAACACTGTAGTTAGCTCCTGCACCAGTTCTGGAAGTTGACATGTGCCATTTTGAGATAAAACAATGGTCATGTGCCAGCAAATTAAAGAAGTATGAATTGGATGAATGGACTATAGGGTAGATAGAAAGCTGGCTAAATTATTGAGCTCAACAGGTAGTGATCAACAACTCGATGTCTAGTTGGCACCAGTATCAAGCAGAGTTCCCCAGGGGTCAGTCCTGGGGCCAGTTTTGTTCAACATCTTAATTAATGACCAGGATGATAGGATGAATTGCACCACCAGCAAATTCGCAAAGCTGTGGGGAGAGGTAGATACACTGGAGGGGAGGGACAGGGTCCAGAGTGACCTAGACAAATTGGAGGATTGGGCCAAAATAAATCTGATGAGGTTCAGCAGGGACAAGTGCAGAGTCCTGCACTTAGGATGAAAGAATCTCATGCCCTGCTACAGGCTGGGGACCGACTGGCTAAGCAGCAGTTCTGCAGAAAAGGACCTGGAGATTACAGTGGACGAGAAGGTGGATATGAGTCAGCAGTGTGCCTTTGTTTGCCAAGAAGGCCAATGGCATATTGGGCTGTATTAGTAGGAGCATTGCCAGCAGATTGAGGGAAGTGATTATTCCCCTCAATTCGGCAATGGTGTGGCCACACCTGGAGTATTGCATCCAGTTCCTGCCCCCCCAGTACAGAAGGAATCTGGACAAATTGGAGAAAGTCCAGCAGAGGGCAACAAAAATGATTAGGGTGCTGGGTCACATGACTTACGAGGCTGAGGGAACTGGGCTTATTTAGTCTGCAGAAGAGAAGAGTGAGGTGGGATTTGATAGCAGCTTTCAACTATCATTTGCATTTTATAATGAAATTTTTAAAATCTCGATTAATTTATTGAGTTAATCACTATAGTCAGCTCTTCCAGCATACCCTGGGGTTCAGGAGCTGTGCTGTTAACAGTAATGGATTACATATTGCTGCATTATGCTGAAGGAATCCTGACTTCCAGCATCAGTGAGGTAGTTTATATGCACACTTCAGAAGTTCTCTCTTTGGTAAATCATGATTTCTTATAATATTATATTTCTCTTCTCTTAAATTGCCTAATTTTGATCATGATTTGATGATTCTTAAAATGAACCTGCCAGACTGTTCAATAGGTACAATGTCAATGTAAACATCATATAATGTACACAAAAACACTTTAGGTTACTGAAAGCATTTTTAAAATCCAATTTACATTTCCCTTTTCATGCCCTTTATTTAATTATCTACATTTCACTCAGCTTGGACAATGAAAATTAATAGTCAGTTTCACTTTAGAGTCACTTTCACTACCAGGTTGTTTGTACTGTACTAGGCAGGTTTCAAATTCTAAAGAGCAACTTTTATTGTTATTATTTTCATTGGAATTTAAAAAAAATTGGATTAACATTTTGTTGGACTTAGGTTTTATTAAAGCTTTTCCCATCCTCAGTGCAACATTTAAATTGTGGGCCATATTTAAATTGATAGTGCTTTCTTAAAATGTTAATAATAAATAATTTTATACATGAGTGGGATGTCTTCCAAAGTCTCATCCTCATTGAAGAGCACTTTAATATTTTATATTTAAAATTTAGCAGCATGCCACACTGTAAGTTCTGAAGGACACTGTTGAATGGAAAAGGATCACAAACTTACTTTTTATGTCTTCAAATGAAAACTACAGTACTTGATGTTTCTAGACCCTGAAGTTCAGGGGCATATTACCATATATTTTGCAGCCTCAAAAACCCAATTCTGTCTCCTTACATTTATCAAACATCTTTTAGCTACTTACTCAGTCTTTAATCATCATTAGGAAGGGTGCTGGTTAGAAGGGGCAGCACCTCTTCTCCAATTCCCATATGATGCTCAAAAGCATGCCCTGGAGTCCAGGTCTGGTCCCAATGGAGAACACACTGATCTTCACTCTACTAGCTGTGCGTAGGATTACTAATGTAAAATCCAGGCCTCAGTATCACTGACTTCAGTGGGGCTAGATTTCACTCCTAATCTTATGAACAGCTAGTAAAGCATTGACACAGAAAACCCTGCAGCCCCATGCTAAAAACAGCAAAGTTCCATAAATTGCCATCCCCAATAAATTGTCCTCCATTCCACCAGACTGTAGATTTCACAAGTCTCCAAAAAAATCTGTGCCTCTACAAAATTAAAGTGATGTGAATTTGTGCAGGCTATACCTATGGAACGTTTTGAGCTTTTTCCTCAGCAAGATCTCCAGAGTCAGAACTTTCTGCATTAAGAGGCATTTCACAGCAGTTTCTTCTCTGCTGGCAGGGTTGATGCGTTGTGCTGTCAGTCTCCAAACATGGATCTCGTGTTTCAGTTCTAAGAAGAAATAGGATTGTTTAGCTTAAAGTGATTTAGAATACATATTATATCAGATCCCACCAAAAAATCCAAAAAACGCAAATACACACAATGTCTTGCACTCCAAAGTTCAAAACCACTCAAATGGAAGCAGCATAGAGCTAGTGACCTTCAAAACTATTATGAAAGTTTGCTTTGGTGTGGAGGAAACACATTATTAAAACTTTAAATGAAACAAAGCCCTGATTCAGTTTTCAAAGAAATAATTGTTCCCTCCAATGCTAGTAAGTGTTTCCTATTGACTGACGAAAGAACAGGGCACACATATCCAAACAAACTCTGGGTCTAAAATCAAGGAATAGGTTTTTAACCTGTACAAAATAAACTGTACCCTATTATACTGCTGACAGAGTGTTAGCCATTTTGTAGAACTATATGAAGGTAAATGCCCCTGTACAAGGAAAATGGACAAATATAAATTAAGGAAGGTGAATGGAATGGAATGAAAAGCATGAAATTGTTCAAGAAGAATTAGCATGAACAATGCTAGCTCCATGATCTGTTGGGATTCTTTTCACTTTTTTTATTTTCATATTAAAACATTGTTAATTATATAAAATAAATGTTTTAATTATCCATTGTGGTGGCATTGCGTTTGAGAACATGGTGTAATGACATTAAACCATTTCTCAGGGATATAAGTTCTGGAGATGTCTGAGATGCTTGTTCCATAGGCACTGAGACCGTTGGGCATCCTAGGGTTAACAAAAAGAACAGGAGTACTTGTGGCACCTTAGAGACTAACAAACTTACTTGAGCATAAGCTTTCGTGGGCTACTGCCCACTTCATAGGGTGCATAGAATGGAGCATACAGTAAGGAGATATATATACACAGACAGAGAACATGAAAAGGTAGGAGTTGTCCTACCAACTCTAAGAGGCTAATTAATTAAGAGAAAAAACTTTTGTAGTGATAATCAAGATAGCCCATTACAGACAGTTTGACAAGAGGTGTGAGAATACTTAACATTGGGGAAATAGATTCAATGTGTATGAATGGCTCAGCCATTCCCAGTCTCTATTTAAACATAAGTTGATGGTGTCTAATTTGCATATTAATTCAAGTTCAGTAGTTTCTCCTTGAAGTCTGTTTTTGAAGCTTTTCTGTTGCAAAATTGCCAGCTTTAAGTCTGTTACTGAGTAGCCAGAAAGGTTGAAGTGTTCTCCCACTGGTTTTTGAATGTTATGACTCCTGATGCCAGATTTGTGTCCATTTATTCTTTTGCGTAGAGACTGTCCAGTTTGGCCAATGTACATGGCAGAGGGGCATTGCTGGCACATGATGGCATATATCACATTGGTAGATGCGCAGGTGAACAAGCCCCTGACAGCGTGGCTGACGTGATTAGGTCCTATGATGATGTCACTTGAGTAGATGTGGACAGAGTTGGCATCAGGCTTTGTTGCAAGGATAGGTTCATGGGTTAGTGTTTTTGTTCTGTGCTGTGTGGTTGCTGGTGAATATTTGCTACAGGTTGGGGGGCTGTCTGTAAACGAGGACAGGGCTGTCTCCCAAGATCTGTGAGAGTGAGGGTTAACAGTAAGCCACCTAACAAATTTCTAAACACAAAATCCTTGTCCACACTCAGGCCAAAATAATTTTTAATCTGGTGTCAGTCAAAAAGTGGCCTTGTCATGTTTTCTAACACAATGTGTTTTTTCCCCCAGTAGAGATAAGACCTTGGAGCCTGACATCAGCTAGAGTGATGGAATGTGTGCATTAGGAAAGAGCCTTGGATTTCCTAGAAGAATCCTAAGAAAGTACAAGCAGAATCCTTAGTTACACAGATAATATCAAATACCACCTAGAAGAAACTTTTTTCCCAAGATGCAACCCATTTGAGCAAATTACCAAGGGTTAATTGCTGCCCAATTCCAGATCACTCATATAGCCAGAGAACTTTAGTGTGGGAAGAGAGGCATGTGAATCTCTTTGTGCTGTTTATTCATAATTTAGCAATAAATAATTATAGATAAGCATTTATTTCATTTACTAAGAGTTATCCTTCCAAATGTCCTGAAAACAAGTATTTCCTTATATATTGAAAGAGGTAACATTAGTTCTATTTGTTGTTGTGATTAGTTTGCTCATATTATTTAGTAACAGTGACATATCTATTGAAGCCCCCTACCTTTGTGACCAATTATTCTCAGTTATAAAATTATAAATCATGCAGAGACAGGCTTAACAAGGATTCACTCTTGATGAAACATTATATTTTACATAACTGTTGCAAACAGAGAGCCACATACAGCAATTGACTTACATTTTGAATGGCTTCATAAATGTGTTTCATAGGTGTATAAATGATGGTCTTTGCCCAGAGTTTACAATCTAAGGGCTTGCCTATATGAACAGTTAGTAAATGGCAGCCTGGATTGTAAATCTACCCCACACTCACCTGCTGTGCTCCATCTGTACGAACCCTGCTACCGTGCACTAAAAGTTCCCATTTCAATGAAAAATCTAAAAGAAAAAGTGGAGTCTGATTTCTTTTTAGGCTTCTTGATTTTCTTTCAACACACTGATTTTGTCTCTAAAAATGTTGCTTTGTGATCCCTGTATGGTAAAGGGAAAACTTTAAGTGATCCTATATGCTGTTTCAATCTAAATGAGATAATCTTTTACACTGAATTTAAGTACATGAGATATGAGAGATGCCAAGAAGATTCTATCACATTGGGATTTCTCTTGAGACCTCAATCTACTGGTTCCCCAGAACTCATCGCTCAGGTTTCTTGATTGCCATACACTAAGAATAGACAGCACTGATCAGACTCATGGGTGGGGGCTAGGTACAGGGCATATGAGTCCAAGTGTTAATTACTTTATGTACAAATTTGACCCTATACTCATGCATGCATCTTCCATCCTACATTATATCATGCACTTTGTGAGTGATCAGGTTATTTTCAGGAGCAATCCCTGTACATAGCATGCTTTGTTCTCATGCCACACATATACAGCATATTTTGTTAATTTCCACCAAGTCTGCTTATCCTCCTTCCACATATTCTTAGCCATTGCTGCTGACATTATTATTTCTTGCACTTGTTTTTATACAGCTTATCTCTTTCCTTGTCCTTCACTATTGGGGCCCACTAAGAGTTATTTTTACAACTTATCTTTTCCTTTCTCCTTGATTACTGGATCCCACTCACACCAAGGTAGACCTATGTCTCACTCTTCTTATTCATGTATCCTCAAACCCAATTATCATGGCTTTGTGCCGGGTCTTCCAGCACCTCTGTTCAGTGAGAGAGCATTTTATTGTCCTTTGCAGGGGCAGACATTTGTGGAGCATGATAATGCCATTTACAGTTTTGCTTTTTGATAGTCTCAGTTGCAACACCCTGTTCAATCACATCTATTCAGCCCCCCAGGGGCCAGACCTCCTACTATGGTTATTTGTTACTTCAAGATGGTTAAATCTTTTATCAAATTTCCTTCAGCTAAAGTAAAAAGTTGTTCCCTAGTAGCTTTTTCATTGAGTGAAACTGTGTTTGTTTTTTATAGAAGACACCTATCACCATTGTATTGAGGTACCAAACAGAACTGAAGAGCAGAAAGCTTAAGTCAAAAACATGTTTTCCTTTCTTGTCTTTCCTCGGCAAGATAATGTGACTTGTACTATATGTTACTATTTGGTGTGTGAAGTGCTCTGTGCAAAATGCCCATTGTAATGTGCAACAAAGTTTCAAAATAAGAGACATAAAATTCACTTATGCAGGGAAATGAAAATCTTGTAGAATTTATTCCTTTAATGTAATTAAGTCTGTAGATAACCTCAGTTCCCTAAGTCTTTATTTTCAACAATAAACGTATGTGTGGAATTTAGTTAATTTGGGGATACAAATTAGTGGGGTCATTTAGAATGAGAGACAGTTGAGTAGTCTAGGTTTCTCTTTCTTCTCACCATCTACAGAATCCGCTAGATCAGGGGTCGGCAACCTGTGGCATGCACCTCGCCAGGGTAAGCACCCTGGCAGGCTGGACCAGTTTGTTTACCTGCCGCCTCTGCAGGTTCAGCTGATCGCGGTGCCTAGTGGCCACGGTTCGCCACTCCAGGCCAATGGGGGTGGCGGGAAGCCTCAGCCAGCACATCCCTCAGCCCATGCTGCTTCCTGCAGCCCCCATTGGCCTGGAGCAGCGAACTGCAGCCAGTGGGAGCTGCGACGGGCCAAACCTGCGGAGGCAGCAGGTAAACAAATTGGTCCGCCCTGCCAGAGTGTTTACCCTGGCAAGCCGCATGCCAGAGGTTGCCGACCCCTGCACTAGTTCATTATTACTTGCCCCAAGTGGAAAAGGTTGAATATTTTCCATCAAATACAGTTTGATTCATTTAACCCCTTTTTTTCTCCAAAACTGCTTTTAAGTTGAAAAAACAAATACCCCAAAACCAAAAAAAAATTCAGTTCAGAAATGCCAATGTCGTGCCTTGTGGGAGTTGCTTCATTGTACATTGTGCGTGGGGACTCCCATGATGCATTGCAGTGGTTCAGTACAAGAGGAGACTGTGGTGCATCAGATGAGATGTAGCACAGTCAGAAAGCCCAACCCATAGAGGAGAATGAGAGGCATGCAACTCCCATGAGGCACTGCAGTAGCATTTCTGATTGGGGGAGGGGAAGTTGAGGAAGGAGGTTGGCCAAACGTTTTTAATTTTTAGAAAATTTCCACTGAAAAACATTTTCTATCCAGTTCTAGTCTCAAGTAAACGTTTCACCAAACTTATGGGGTTCATAGGGCCAATCTGTGCTAGCACCTTCATTCACTTTCAGTCATCCCTTCATCCAACACATTAAACACTGAAAAAACAAGACAAATTTACAAGTGAAATCCTGGTCCCACTGAGGTTTATCATTGACTTCAGGGTGGCCAGGATTTCACCCCACCTTTTAAAAAAGTTGTATTTAGTTTTTTTAAAAAACCAAATGTGTGTTCTCTTCCTGCGATCCTGTTGCTCACATTCAGAATGATTCCCTCTTTCAGAATATCATTCACTCCACCACTAACATTAGCAATATCAAAGAACACAGTCTTGCAAACTCAATGTAATTAATTTTCAAAATCCTTAGCGACCAGCTCTGTTAATTAAATACACTCAGGAAAGCATGACCATCCAACATGAGATGATAATTGCCATTTTATGATAATTTTAACCTGCAAGTGCACTACACTTCTAGAAGCCTAGGTGGATGAGGTGATATCTTTCATTGGACCAACTTCTCTTGGTGAAAGACAGTCAAGACAGTTAGCAGTGATGGGCTGTGGATAATAAAGTGCAAATCATATTCCTAGGAGTACAATTTTCTCCTCATAGTATTGCAGTCTAACTTTTTTCACTAAAATATATTTTTCCTAGTTAAGATTTTAGAGCAAAGATAACTTTATCAATATATTCATTGACCAAGGGAAAAAAAACAGCACCACGGATTTTATAGCTTCACGTAACAATAATATAATTTTATAAGGTTTAGTTCTTAGATATGCTTTACAATTATTAACTAATTTGTCCTTGTGAAGTAGATAAATAAGCATTATCCCCATTTTACAGATGAGGAAACAGAGGCAAAGAAGTGCTGCTCAAGGTCTCAGAGGGAATCAGTGTCAGTTGAGATTAAAACTCAGTAGTCTCTGGCTTCCACCAAGGTATTCTAAGTACCAGACCAAACTTCCCAACAATACCAAATAAGTTTAAGGTCCTGATCTGGCAATCATTTATGATTTTGCTTATCTTTATTCACATGGCTAGCCCCTATTGAACTCCTGCAACCCAGAGCATCCTGATATTTACATCCTACACATCATTGTAATAATCTTTGTACAAAACATGCCTTGCGAGGTATCATTTGAAACTAATAATTTACTGATCGAATTACCATTCTTGCATGATGTATGTCCATGGTGGGTAGTAAGAGTTATGGATATATGCTAGAATTCTGACTAAAGTGTGTTTAAACCAGGAATGTCAAGAGAAGTTCACAAACAAGTCTTCCTTAGACAAAGAAATGCATATTTGATTCTTTGACCAGCCCAATCTTCAGGCAAAGACAATGAAGGTCCATTTTTACATATTAGATAAACAAAGCTATTAAGGTTTCAGAGTAGCAGCCGTGTTAGTCTATATCAACAAAAAGAACAAGAGTACTTGTGGCACCTTAGAAACTAAGACATTTATTTCAGCATAAGCGTTTGTGGGCTACAGCTCACTTCTTCGAATGCATAGAATGGAACACACAGAAAGGAGATATTTATATATACAGAGAACATGAAAAGGTGGAAGTATGCATACCAACAGGAAGAGTCTAATCAATTGAGATGAGCTATCATCAGCAGGAGGAAAAAAAAACCTTTGAAGTGATAATTGACATGACCCATACAAGGTGTGAGGAGAAATTAACATAGGGAAATAGATTCAATTAGTGTAATGACCCAACCATTCCCAGTCTCTGTTTAAACCTAAGTTAATTGTATCTAATTTGCATATAATTTAAGTTCAGCAGTCTCTCTTTGGAGTCTGTTTTTGAAGTTTTTTTGTTGCAAAATTGCCACCTTCAAGTCTGTCACTGAGTGGTTAGAGAGGTTGAAGTGTTCTCCCATTGGATTTTGAAAGTTATGATTCCTGATGTCAGATTTGTGTCCATTTATTCTTTTGCGTAGAGACTGTCTGGTTTGGCCAATGTACATGGCAAAGGGGTATTGCTGGCACATGATGGCATATATCATGTTGGTAGATGTGCAGGTGAACGAGCCCCTGATGGGGTGGCTGATGTGATTAGGTCCTATGATGGTGTCACTTTAATAGATATGTGGACAGAGCTGGCATCGGGCTTTGTTGCAAGGATAGGTTCCTGGGTTAGTGTTTATGTTGTATGGTGTGCAGTTGCTGGTGAGTATTTGCTTCCGGTTGGGAGGCTGTCTGTAAGCGAGGACTGGCCTGTCTCCCAAGACCTGTGAGAGTGAGGGATCATAGAATCATAGATTATTAGGATTGGAAGGGACCTCAAGAGATCATCTATTCCAACCCCCTGCTCAAAGCAGGACCAATCCTCAAATGGCCCCCTCCAGGATTGAACTCACAAGCTTGAGTTTAGCAGGCCTATGCTCAAACCACTGAGCTATCCCTCCCCCATCTTTCAGGATAGGTTGTAGATCTTTGATGATGCGCTGGAGAGGTTTTAGTTGGGGGCTGTAGGTGATGGCTAGTGGCATTCTGTTATTTTCTTTGTTGGGCCTGTCCTGTAGTAGGTGGTTTCTGAGTACTCTTCTGGCTCTGTCAATCTATTTTTTTCACTTCAGCAGGTGGGTATTGTAGTTTTAAGAATGCTTGATAGAGATCTTGTAGGTGTTTATCTCTGTCTGAGGGATTGGAGCAAATACGGTTGTATCTTAGAGCTTGGCTGTAGACAATGGATTGTGTGGTGTGTCCTGGATGGAAGCTGGAGGCATGTAGATAAGTATAGCGGTCAGTGGGTTTCTGGTATAGGATGGTGTTTATGTGACCATCACTTATTAGCACAGTAGTGTCTAGGAAATGGACCAATTGTGTGGATTGGTCTAGGCTGAGGTTGATGGTAGGATGGAAATTGTTAAAATCATGGTGGAATTCCTCGAGGGCTTCTTTTCCATGGGTCCAGATGATGAATATGTCATCAATGTAGCGCAAGTAGAGTAGGGGCATTAGGGGACGAGAGCTAAGGAAGCGTTGTTCTAAGTCAGCCATAAAGATGTTGGCATACTGTGGGGCCATTGGGTACCCATAACAGTGCCACTGACTTGAAGGTATATATTGTCCCCAGATGTGAAATAGTTGTGGGTGAGGACAAAGTTACAAAGTTCAGGCACCAGGTTAGCCATGATATTATCAGAGATACTATTCCTGATGGCTTGTATTCCATCTTTGTGTGGAATGTTGTTAGCTATTAAGCTAACGAGTGGGGGAAGAAAGAGCATGGAGCTTTCTTCACCATCAGATTCCCCATTGCCTTCTTCACAGATTGAATAAACTTTACTTTGAGGGGTAATCCACAGAACACTCCATATCAAAGGTCTACCAGGCTATAAAGATGGGGGCTGAACCTCAAGTGTTAAGCAATTGAATCAACTGGTTCTATACAATATTACTGTATTATAAAAGTGTAGCATGAAGTTTTTTCTGAAAGCTAATGACATCAGTGATTAATATTGTGAAATGTGTGTATTGAAAATATAAGAGGAAATCTGGATACTTAATATGTATTAAAGTCTGTGGCCAAACAGGGAGAAAGAGGTTCCCATCCAGACAGGAGAGAAGGCAACTATAGATCTGTCTTCTATGTAAAAATTCAGCATGGTGGAATCAAAACAATGGAAGATTCATTTACGCACAGGGGGAAACCCACAGGAAGGGATGAACAGCATGAGGTAATCCTGCCTCTTGAAACTAAGTCGCTGAATTGTGGAAGATATAAGCAAGGAGAGAAGTCATCTTTGGCACCCATCACTAGACGGACACAAGGGAACAGAGCTCTTGCAAGCTGAGAAAGATGGATCCTTCAATCAAGACAGAGCTGAAGTCCTTGGGAACAACTTCTTAACATATGCACATGCCTCAAGTGGCACATGACCAGGATTCACCACCGAATTTGGTCCACTGGTTGGATCATTAGCTTCCCCGGCTCAGGATGAGTACTGATAGGGAGTGTGATGTGAACGCTGATCCATGCTTCCATTTGGGAACTGAACATAGGTGAGAAACCTGCTTAGGCAGAGATCTTTCACCTAGGAAGATAAGGGGAAACATCACCTTGTGCTTCTGTGGAAGGTTCTGATTGAAAGTCATTCATGGCTAGAAAGAAAATTGGTGAGAGAAACTATCAAGAACAAAGCCTGCATCTTGCTAAATTATGTTTTCAACTTTTAGACGGGGTTTCACTTTTCTTTGCTTGTAAATCTCTCTCTCTCTCTCATACATGAATTCACTGAAAAGCCTATCTTCTTTTGTTAATAGACTTGTTTTACTGTTAATATAAACCAACTCAGTGCTATGTTTAAATGGAAGGGCGTATCTACCTCAGTTAAGTTAACAAGCTATGATGTGCTTTTGTCTCTTTAGAGAAACATCAAAACCTTACTATTTCTCTGAACTATCCAGGAGAGGGGTGGATATGAAAGAGCACATAGGTTTGGGAAAATTTGGGACTGGGAGTTTGTTGGGGGTCATCCTCCAAATAGTAACCCAGGCTGGTGGAAGAGAGTTGGGCAATAGACAGGCTGCTGGGGTCAGCTGCTGAACAAGGGCAGTCTACCACACCCACTCAGGTGTGACCTGCGCGTTTTGCATGTTTGCAGATTGATTGTGAGCATTCCAGGTTGGGAGCTACAGCAGCAAAGCATCTGAGGAATTCAGTGTTTCAGGGCAGGTGAGAACCCCTTGTTGGTCTGGATTGCACCCCAAACCCCCTCACATCTCCATGAGCCTATTCATGCAGGTGAAGATAAGCATAGGTGGAAGTGCTTTGAGGATCAGTTTTTCTCAAATACTGTGATGATAAAAAATTATCCACAGCACATGCTTTGCTTTATTTAATTATTTGTAAAAAAAAAAAATCACAAAAACACAGACACACAAGAAGCCTGCACAATATTGTTGAAAGAAATACATAAGAGTTCGAGCTAAAAATACCAATCACCTGCTGAATAGAAACTGTATGGAATTAGAAATGTCAGTTTTATTTATTACGTATTGTTTATATAATCATTTGTACCAAGGTCATTGGCAGCCTTCAATATATAAATGTGAATCCAAGAGTTTATACCCAAGTGATAACATTTTCTTCTAAACAGTTCTACTATTTGAGCCTCAACATTTATCAAAATAAAAAAATCTTGTAATCTAAAAGTGAGATTAACCCAAAATAGACAATCTCACAGAGCTGAATAGACAGAGAATCACTTTTATAGAGATTTGCAGCCTGCACAGCAGAATCTGGAGCTTGACGGACCAAAGCAGAGTGTAGCATCCAGCAGTACAGATGGTCAGGATTATTTTTCCCTATCACGAACAATATCATTGGAATTTGGGGGTTTTCCCCAGCAAGATCCACAATTGCTAGCTGGGTGAGGGGTTTCAGTAAAACATTGCCAGCCTCCTATGGCATTTCACATGAAAGAATAAAGTTTAAGAGCCTATAACAGACAACAACGTTTGCTAAATTTATGGCAGCAAAAATGGAAGAAATTAAACACAATTCTGTATTTTAAATAACATTCAAACATAGCTGAAAGATATACAGTGAACTAACATGGATTAATTATCCTCAAATCACAAGGCAAGACGTTAATGCCTCTGAAACAGGAATTCAGTATAATGACAACAATGACGGCTTCAGTGACCCATTAAAAAACACTCAGTCAAGATTGGTTATTAATTAGCATACAGTTATCCTAACTATACATTTTGTTAGAGAGAAAGAAGTCTTGTGGTTAAGACACTGAACGTCAAGTCGGAAGATGTTGGTTCAGTTTCCAGTTCTGCCACAAACTTTCTCTGATCTTGGGCAAGTGATTTTGATGGTTAACTCCCACTGAAGTCAATAGGAGAAGGATGCCTAAATCCCTCTGAAAAGCTGGGCCATAATCTTCTATGCCTCATTTTCCTATTGTTTACAGGTGGGAATAATAATTGCTTCTTTATCCCTTCTTATTCAGATTTTATGTTATTTGGAAAAGTGACATAGGATATCTATGTACAGCACCTAGCATAGTAGGGCTCCCACTTCTATTAGAGATTCTAGACTCTACCCTAAGAGAAGCTTTATAACTACTTATACTTTTCTTTTGCTAATTATCACTTTCCTAACAGTATTAATATTACTTTATCAACTTCAGAATCAGAGAAAGTTCCAAAACAAGTTGCCACCATTCACTCAACTAAATTCCTAATGATCTATTTTGGTTTTTAGAGAAAATTATCTCTGCTTTGAAATCTATCAAAATTATTCCAGTATACTCACAATCAAGAGATTTTTAACTCGGACTATCAGATTTATAAATGGCAGTATCTTCAAAATCAAGTTAATTATTTTTTTATTACAGTACAAATGGATATTCTGACAACTGTCTGAAGAAAAAGAAATTGCTATGCAATTCATTATCCTCTTTTCAGCCATGGATATATAATTTCCTGCAGTAAAATGTTTTAACCTAATAAATAACTACTAAGGTCTGTGATGGGTATCCATGACACAGGACTGGAAGGAGTGAAGGTGGCCAGGTAGGCCTATTAACTCCATAGACTGCACCTGGAAGGAGAGCCAGGGAGCAGGGAATGGATTGCAAGAAGGTTCAGCTGGGCAGGAACAGATGGGACCTATAAAGCCAGGAAGATGGTAACAGACAGGGGCTGCCACTGGGAAAGGGCAGTCACTCCCTGGGAAAAGGAAGAAGGGTTTGGAGCTGGTACACCCAGAGCAAGGAGGGAAACAAGGAGTTATAGGAAGCATTCCAAGGAAGGAGCAATGATGGCTGGGAGAGGATAGCCAAGAACTTGTGTAGGGTTCCTGGACTGGAACCCAGAGAAGTTGGCAGGCCCAGGTTCCCCTACCAGCCACCAAGGGCATGGCATAGACGGGTGGGGCAGTGAACAGGAAGGCTGCCTGCCCAACAGAGAATTGAAGGACTGTATCCTGGAAGAGAAGGAGGAATGCTGAGTGACCTGGCTGGAAGGCTGAGTCATGAAGGAGACACTGGGATTCCAGAGAGTGAGAGGGGGGCTACAGACCACAGTGAGAGATGAGGGGACAACATACAACAACAGGAAGGGGCATCACCTTGAGAGCTAATCCCCACTGTGACCAAGCAGAGGCACCAGACAAGTGCTAAGTGGTGTGTCCCGTCAAAAGGTCATATGAATACAATCAAAGAATGCAACCAACTATCTAAACCTGACAGATGCAAAGTTTTATTAAGAAATGAAGAATCATGAAAAAATGCAGCTTCAAAATGACTTCAGCTATAACCAACAGATAAGTATTTCATCCAATACTTTTAATCTAGCAACATAAAGACCTAATAACGAAGGCACTGAAGATACAGAGTATGTTATAGCAATCAATTTAAGATATAATAGTAAATCATTACATTCAGCTATATTTTGTTAAATAAACTAGGGAAAGATACATCAAAATCAGAAGAGATATTTGTTAAATAGAAGAATTGCCAGAGTGAAAACTCTCATTATAGCAATGGTATATAGTGTAGATTTAAAATCTAGGTAACTATTCAGTCTGAACTGCTGTCTAAAAACTGAGAGACCAGGTGAGTGAGGTAATATCTTTTATTGGACCAACTTCACAGTTAGAAGTTCTCAGAATGACTGCAAACCTCAGAGCAATCAAAATAAAATGAAAACTCTGATTCTTTGACCTAGCCTTCTGTAATGTTCTGCTAGGGTTTCCAGAATTGTGAGTTACTGTGTCATCCCTCTCAGTCAGCAAGTGAGAGTTTTGCTCCTGTTAAATTGTGTGACAACTCCCTGACACACCAGCTTGACTGCCTTGCCAGCAAACTCTTCAGGACTCTGCCGGTCCAAACCTTGTCTTGCAGGTAACAAACAGTGAACACCCACTCCCAAGATGTCTCCCTGCAGTGTCCAGTCCTCTCACTGAACATTTACAGAAGTTAAGTTTGTTGCTCCTTTAAAGAGACAATCCACTGCAGCCCATTAATTTAACTGGGGTTTGACAAACACTTATTTCAATCACAGCACCTAATAGATTTATAATAAAAGTAAAACAAGTTTAACAAAAAGGCATAGCATAAAGTGATACCAAATATAAGGAATAAAGATAGAAAATGTTACAAGCAAACAAAAGTAAAAACACTTCTAAAACTTAATTTCAGTAAGTTACAATCTTTGCTGAAGCAGGTTTCTCATCTAAATGCAGTTCCCAGAGACTTCAACCCCCTTTGTCGAAGGATCCAACGTTCTGTGATTTCAAGAGCTCTGGCTCCTTAATCCCCCCAAGTGATGGATACCAAAATGGCTCTCTGTTTCTGTTTGTATCTCCCAAATTTCAGTGACCCTGTTACAAGAAGCAGGTGGGCTTCCTGCTGTTCCTCCCTTCTTGTTGACTTCCCATTTCCCTGCTGATTCATATGTAAATGAGGCTTACATTGTTTTGATTTTATAATCCTTAATTTACATTGTAGACCCCTAAGTAGAGCTACCATCCCTACTTTCTGGGGGAAAAGCTCTTTCTCCCTGTGTTTGGTCACAGATTTTAAGGAATAATATCAGTCAATATCTATAATTCTTCATGTAGTGTTAATACATATATTTCAATGTGTCACTGGCTTTCATAAAAGACCTTACTCAATACACTTTTATAATGCAGTAATATTGTATATAAGCAGTTGATTCAATTGCTTATCATTTGAGGTTCAGAACCCCATTTTTATAGACAGTAACCCTTTGACATGCCTCTTAGCTTTGTTTACCTAATATGTAAATATACATTCATTGTTTCTGCCTTACGACCAGGCTAAGGAGACAAGCAAATACACATTGCTTAGTCTAAGGCAGACTGGGCTTATGCATTGCTTGTCATACACATTTTAAGAAAATAATTCTAACATAAATCCATAACTTTGTACACACCCCATACCCACATCAAGCAAAAATATTAATGATCAATTAGCTATTTATTTCTCAATTATATATACCCAAAAGGTGGCATGTAATATATCATGAAAACAGTGTACTAGATGTAGTAAGTATGTCAGATTTGACAAGAGTTGTTGACACAAAGTAATGAACCACCAATGGGCTTCTGTATCACATCTTCCCACAATATCACCACAGAAAGTTTAATCAAGTCCAGGCCCTGCTGACTGACATAAGTGTCTCTTCATTCATTTTGGGATGCACTCAGGGTTATGAATGTCATAAAAACAAGAGAGAGGAATATAAAAGCAATCACCTCTTGATGTTTTCATCTCTCAACTAGGATTTTGTTTTTGTAGGTTCCCCCTTTGGGAAAAGGAATATGATAAAAGTGTGGACTATTGCTCTATAGCTACATAAAGATATTGCGGTATTCTTCTGCATCTGCATAAAGTAATTTAGGTGATTCCTGATCACAGTGCACCACTAGTTCTCCTAACTAGAAACCTTTCAATTTAAATAAAATCATCATAAATAAGAGGAAAATTACATATTTCCCTTTTTACACAATATTAGTATCCAATTTTGTTATCAGAGAACTGGAGAATACTTGATCTTCATTTTTCTTTCCCCAAGGGATTCTCATAACTTTAAAGTAGCAGTAAGAAAGCATTCAAGAAGTTCAGACATAGAACAAACAATCTCAAGTCTAAAGGAACCAAAATCTTATCTGTTTCCTAAAAAAGTGAAAAGGACCACAACTCGTTAAAAGACACATTACACGGGTCTACAATTTTTGAGAAGTCATCTGCTTCAGAGATAAAATGTGATATTTATTATGTATTTTGATGTGCTGAATTCAAATATGACAATTAAAACAACTGATTGGCTACTGTTTCTAAGATATTTAAGTTTTTACATTTTATGTTTATGTATATTGTGTAGATAGTAGAGTTTTAATCATAAATTGTAAACCTAGGTCTTTTCATGTGTTTATGGTTGCTTTACATGATAATATTTCACCTGTCCTGTTTATGTAACACTTTAAAAATTAGCAAAAGGGTTATATCAATAAAATGTATTATGAAACAAAAGGCAAAAAAATATTATGTACATAGTTTAGTCCTATTCAGTGTCTACTCGGCGCTTCTCGGCTTGTCTCTTGTATTCATTAAATGGAGCATCTCTTGTCACTGTTCAGCAATAGTCTGCAAGCATTGATGGGCTCCATTTGCCCTGATAGCCTGCCAGGAGATTCCACTCTGTAGTCTGGAGCCCAACAGCTCGGCCTTACTCTTGGGTAGTTCCAAATCCCTGACAAGGTCATTCAGTTCACCTTGTGTTATGAGGTGTGGTTCAGAGGAGGAGGATGGGAGAAAATGTGGGTCCTGTGACATTGATGGTTCAGGACCAGAAGTTTCATCCTCTTCCTCTTCCTCATCTGACTCAAGTGAGAATGATTCTGGTGCATCAGGAACCGGCAGTCCTTCTCTGTGGGGTACTGGGCGTATAGCTGATGGAATGTTTGGATAATGCACAGTCCACTTTTTCTTCTTTGACACACCTTTCCCAACTGGAGGCACCATGCAGAAGTAACAATTGCTGGTATGATCTGTTGGCTCTCTCCAAATCATTGGCACTGCAAAAGACATAGATTTCCTTTTCCTGTTCAACCACAGGCAAAGATTTATTGCACAAGTTGCAGCATATGTGTGGGGCCCACCTCTTGTCCTGATCTCCAGTTTTGCAGCCAAAAAGAAAGGTGATAGGCTTTCTTAATCATGGTGGTTATACTGCGCTCTTGTGATGCAAAAGTCACTTCACCACAAACATAGAGGAAGTTATCTGCACTGTTCACACAAGTACGAGGCATCTCTGCTCACTTTGGCTAAACACAAATGTGTCCCTTTGCAAAATCAAACACTGACAAATAAGAGAGCACGACACTGGATGATTTCTAGAGCTGATATAGGGCAATTTGTTCAGCAGAGTGATGTAAGCTTCGTTATGATTGCATCATCCATGACTTCTAGGAAGAACATGATGCAATTCATATCATGTATGACGCAATACCAGCTTCAGATTGCATCATTCATTGTTTTGCCTAAAAAGCAAGTACTGTCCAAACCCAGTCATAGATTTATTCATAGATCCAGTCAAAGATGTATTTTAGTCATTTCTGGTTTAAATTGAAATCCTTTCCCTTTATAACTCACTTATCCTCCGCCATTCCCAAGTCAAGGGTCATATATACTGACCCAATAACATATCTTGAAAACTAGAGCCAATCAACAATTTTAAGCATCATTTTCACTCTCAGTGACCCAGAATTTGTAAAGTTGGACTACATTTATTTCAGAAGCATTTTGGCTGTAGAGCAGTGTTACAGTATGTGCCAAAAATATATGAACTTCTCATACCTCAGGACATCCTCAATGCTACTGCAAGTATTGACAACAACCTTTAGTATAATAAACTAAGTAATTCACTTGGAAAATTAAAATGGTTTAACAATGCTAATACATGTTTGGAGCAGAATGTTTTAATATCCCTAGTAATATTCCTTTCATTAAACATTATTCTTTGCATAATCTTTCATTCTAAATGATTACACTGGGCATTTTGGATTTCTTAGCAAACTATTTGTCTTTTGGATCCCTCACCCACACCACTATCCAGCTAAGGACATTCAATGACAGGAGTGGGCAAACTTTTTGGCCCGAGGGCCACATCTGGGTATGGAAATTGTATGGTGGGTCATGAATGCTCACAAAATTGGGAGCTGCGGTGTGGGAGCGGATGAGGGCTCCGTCTAGGGGTGCAGGCTCTGGGTTGGGGCCAGAAATGAGGAGTTCAGGGTGCGGGAGGTTACTCTGGGCTGCAACTGAGGGGTTCAGAGGGCAGGAAGGGGATCAGGGCTGGGGCACGGGGTTGGAGCACAGGAGGGTGTCAGGGGTGCAGGCTCCAGGCGGCACTTACCTCAAGCAGCTCCCAGAAGCAGTGGCATGTCCCCCCTCTGGCTCCTACAAAAAGGCGTGGCCAGGTGGCTCTGCACACTGCCCTGTCCTCCCAGCCAATGAGAGCTCTGGGGGCAGCGCTTAGGACGGGGGAAGCGTGCAGGGCCCCCTGGCTGCCCCTACGCATAGGAGCCGGAGGGGGGATATGCTGCTGCTTCCAAAAGCCTCACGGAGCAGGACAAGCCCTGGACCCCGCTCTCTGGCGGGAGCTTGAGGGCTGAATTCAGATGTCCAGAGGGCCAAATGTTGCCCCTGGGCCATAATTTGCCCAACCCTGACATTCAACAACTTAGGGATAAATTTACAAAGGTATTTAAGTGCCTCAACATGCAGAGAGCTGCCTAGCGGGATTTTCAAAAGCACCTAAGGAGGTTAGTTGTCTAACTATTATTGGGCTCCTACTTGACTAAGGCACTTTTGAAAATTTCACTATGCATCTATCTGCATCTTTCAGTGCCTAAATGCCTTTGTACATCTGGACTTAAGTACTTGTTCCCGTGCGATACAAGGGGAACCCTTCTGCTCGCTGGAACCTAGTTAAGGAAGAAGTCTCAGAGTCTGCAAGACAGGGGGATTTCATGGAGCTTGACTCCATTATAGCCACACTTCAAAGCAGATTGAAGTGAGATAAGGTAGTGGCTCTCAACCAGGGGTCCGGGGCCCCCTAAAGGTCTTGAGCAGGTTTCATGGGGGGCTCCAAGCAGGGCCAGCATTAGACTCGCTTGGGCCCAAGGCTGAAAGCCAAAGTCCCACTGCATGGGACTGAAGCCCAGGTCCCTGAGCCCCACCACGCGGGACTGAAACTGAAGCCTGAACAATGTAGCTTTGTGGGGGCTCCTGTGGCATGGGGCCCCCAAGCAATTGCTCTGCTTTTTACCCCCTAACATCAGCCCTGGCTTTTATATGCAGAAAACCAGTTATTGTGGCACAGGTGGGGTGTGGAGTTTTATAGCATGTTGGGAGGGGAGAGGGTTGAGAAAGGGGATCCCAGAGCTGGTGGGAAGTCACAGGAACAAATAGGTCCCAGGGCCCAAACACCCTGCCTTTTAAAAGGAGGGAGGTAGCCCCCTCTCCATTATGGGGAAAACTCCACAAATTTAACATTGCAGCACTGTCTCTCCTGCCACACCCTGGTAATAAACGAATGTGGTCAGATTAACATGAGCAAGGATGAGGAACTGAATCCTCAGACATAATCAGTAACAGCATCTATGCTGCTCAGGGTGTTTGGCCAATGAATCCTTATAGATGGTACGCCTACAGAGCATGCTGCCACCTTAGCCATGGAGAAAGGATACAAAAGCTTGGTCTTTACCTTACCTTACCTGCCTATGGAAGCTAATTAAGGACTTCACCCTTCATTTTTATATTTTATTTTCCCATACAACATTCTAGCCCATGTGTTTGGTTAATGTACGAAAAAATCAGCATTTGTAAACAATTTAACATTAAATAAAATTACTGGTTTATCCAGGGATTGAAGGAAATATTGATAAGTAGCATTTATTCAGAATCAGTAAAACAGATAGTAATGCTTACCTACTTCATGGGAGTGTTGTGAGAATTAGTTATCTTTTGGAAAGCACTTTGAAGATGAAATGTCCTACATAAGTACTAAATACTATTATTGTTGTCAAAATTATCATAATCTTTAAATATGCCTCTGTCAAAACAAGATCTATTTCTAAAGAACCCAAGTAGACCCAATTATGATTCAAGATCAACAGAAGCAGCCAACCACTAAAGCGGATGACATTTGGGAATTGTACAGAAAATCAGGCATTTTAGAGGAATTCACTGCTACCATAAAAAGCTAAACTTTTTTTGTCAGGCCCGTAGAGCACTGCCACCAGTCCACTCTCAACCACATTAAAAAAAAAAAACAGATTTGGCCTGTTCTCCCAAAAAGTACTTCTAACTCTTGTCCCCTGTGATAACACCCCACTGTGCTTTAGCATGAGTAAGCATTAATACAATCTCAACTTTTATAAATAAATCAGATAACTAAGTGTGACTGAAAACAGGGAATCTCAGTTTTCTGGGGCTCTGAAGAAGCATGAATAACCTGTGAGCTTTAAGCAAAAAATCACTATCAAGGTTCAACCCTAGTGATCGGTTTACAGACATTTACACTGGTTTATATTTTTATGGGTACCTTTGCAAGTGAAAGAAATAGCAACTTGATATTTTTACCATCAGAAATGTAATATTCAAGGTAAATCTGCTATTGTAGCTATCCAAATATTCTCTTTAGAGAGAGTAAAATGATAGGCAGAAATGCTGGGACAAGTTGAAAACAAAAAATGCCTTTTGTGACTGTCTGTTATCTAATGATAGATCCCTAAAATTTCTCTGTGACATCTAACACCACATGTCCAATTTGGATTTGACCCAAAATCCATTGAAGTCAATTAAAAGACTTCCATTGCCTTCAATGGACTGTGCATCAGACCCTAAGAGTCTAAACCGTTGACCCCTTACTCAGGAGAATGGAACACAGAATTAAACAGAGATGCTGTATTTCTACTATACAGAAGACCCAGGCAACAGACAGCTACCACTGACCATGTCCCCTCCCTGGCCCACAATTCTCTCTAAGCCTTCCTGCAGAGAAAGGATGCAGAAGCTTGTCCCTGTGGCACTCAGGAAGGTGTGAACTTTGAAACCTCTAAACCACTTCAATTTTAATTAGTATGGAATTCCTATACAACGTACTAGAAGGAATGGAATGCAAGAGGATAGTTAGATTGTTTAGTAGTAAGAAAAAATAAAATACTAGTTCAAGAAAAAAAGTATTAAAACAACATTTTAATTTGACCATAGAAAGACTGCATGTATTCTTCTAAAATTACAGAACAAAGTGGACAACATTCTGTATTCTACAAACGATGTACAGTACAATGATATTATTTTTGCTATAACAACACTACTCAGATAATGGGAGGTTCTATACTTAACACACAGGTGTCAAATGTATTGCTCAGTGAGGACTAAATAAGATTTTCACTTTGTCTTTTCTTATCTCCTCCTTTTTAGGCAGCTGTATTGTCCCTCCCTCTCTCTTTTCTGTCTCCCTCATTACTTTCTCTCCTTTTGTTTTCTTCATTTTGATACTTTTCCATCTCCAGGTTTTGTGCCTTTTTTTCTCCTCTCCCATTCATCCTTTTTCTGATGTCTGCAGAGACAGCAGTAGCATTTCACATAGGAGAGGGAGACAGAGTAGCACACCAGTCTATTTCTATGCCTCTGCACTTCATGTTGAGGCAGATTACATCACTTTCTCTTTATACCAAATTCTTTACACATGACTACAATCATACAAACCTAGACAATTCCCCTGTGCTCTCCTGGCTCCGTGTGCAAAGTGATATGCCACTGCAGCACTGTTTCCTCTGTTGCTAGGGGGCTAGACTACAGTATATTGTTAAATTGACATGTGTGCTGGATAAATACATCAATTGGACAGCACATGGCCCCACAACTGGCATCTGACACTCTTGATTTAACAGTTATTTTCCTGAGTGAGTGATACAGTTAGAACTTGGATCAAACAACATAGAAAAATTGGAGGGCTATATCTCCCCAAATTATGGGCTCTCTTAGAGGAAAGCCTGCCTCTGCAGCAGTCATTAAGTGGAGTGACAGCTCCACAATATTGTATATAACCCACCACCCTGGTGATAAAGAACTTCATAAATCCTGAGATCTGAACACTAGCTGCTAAGTAGCTGTAAGCCTCTGGTAGAAGGCAGTACTTCTCAATGGGGAAAAATGTGTGTCATTAATCCTCAAGGGAATAACAATGATTTTAAGACAGGCCTTTGATTTTACAACTGAAAATTCTGTCTATTTGAGAGGAACAACAATATTATTTTCTCCTACAGGCATATACGATTGTTTCCCGCATTCTATTCTTTAGGGAACATCTTCTTTCCATCCTCTGACCACACCACCCAATCTTATTCTTTCTTTGGTGAGTGTGGAATTCCTTTGATTCTTCTCCACTAAAGAAAGATAGATTAAAGAAGCCAGGTCCCAGGTGACAAATTGAAACAAGATAAAGATCTCTCTTATTCATCCTGAGCTATTCAAATGCCTTTTTTTGTAGACTGTTTTCTGAACTTTTTGCCCTGAACTTTTTGTACTTGGTCCTTTGTTCTTAGAATACCCAAGTTTCAGGGAAATGCATAGGGCACTTCATTTTAGGTTTATATATTTTCATTTTTTTCTTCAGTACATCATATGTTATAGAAGGTGTTTCTTCAACATTTTCCCTCATGGTAATGGGGAATTCAACATTCTTTCACATATTTCTACAAGACATTTCCCCTCCTGTCTCCCCCCACACGTACTAGGGATCATAACAACTGGGAAATATCTGTGATATTTCTGATTAATTTGCCTCTGTATGTTGTTTGACAGATTACTAGCAATGGAGTTATATAAAAAGGGATGGTTAAAGTAACCAAGCAGGAAATGCAAAACAATGACACCGCAATAGTCCTGGAGAAAACCATGGGAAGATGTTTATTGGGCAATTATACTCTACCGGGCCTCCGGACAAGCTGAGAATGGTTTACTCTTCCCAAGGCTAAGGCTAGAATAAAGAGCATTCTAAACATTAGAGAACAGCAGGCCTAGAAAAGGGTGGGGGTTGACTGAAGGGTTTGTCTACACTGCAATTAGACACCATGGCTGGCCCATGCCAGCTAATAAGACTCACAGAGCTTGGGCTAATGGGCTGTTTAATTGCTGCGTAGATGTTCAGACTCAGGCTGCAGCCAAGCTCTGGGACTATCCCACTTTGCAAGGTCCTAGAACCCGGACTCCTGCCCAAGCGTTTATACCACAGTTCAACAGCTCCTTAGCCCGAACTTAAATCAGCCGGCATAGGCCAGCCACAGGTTTTTAATTGCAGTGTAGACATACCCTGAGTGACCAGAGTGTCAGTGAGAGCTGACTGGCTGGCAAGGAGACAGAGATAGAGACAGAGAAAGGGAGAAACCAGCAGGGGCAGTTTGGTGGAGGTAATTGGGCTGATTGAAATGCACAAAAGCTTTTAAGGAATGATTAAAGATTAAATAAAAGGGGACATGTGTATATCAACCTTTACTGTTTTTACCCTTTGCTCTATGTGCTCAGTACCTTTGGGGGATCAATAAATAATGCTTTGTTTCGAAGAAGCCATTTTTGAGTCACTTTAACCACCATGCTGGCCACAGGTCCCTGGAGGGAATGGACTGACAGATAACACTTAGTTGGGCCGGTCACATTAACACAACTGGTAAACAGGGGGGTTGCAGCCCAGAGACCCAGTCTAAGCGTGGTTGGACCGCATGGCTTCACCCACAGTAAGGTGCAGGACGCCAAGCATATCACCCAAGGGGTGCACTCAAGAAGTGCTAACAGGGATCTAAACAACAGAGATTAGAATTAAAGTTCTCTGTGTTTGTTTCTCCTTTTTTTTTTCGTGTGTGTGTGTGTGTCTCTGTCTGTCTGTTTCAAGATTAGCAAGCCCCAAGAGGTAAGCCGTATTATGGAAAGAGCACAAGCTTGCTTGAGTTTTACAGCCCTCAACTGATGCCAGGATTTAAAGTGACAGGTAATGCACAATGCTGAAAATAAATAGTCAATATTCTCCTCAAATAAACAGAATTACCTTTTCTTAGAAACAAAGTCAATCTGCTTTTAGTAACCCACTCAGAGCTGACTAATCTAAGTAGCCAAAAACAAGAGAAGATACTTAAACTACATAACAAACAATAAAAATCAGTGGAGAACAACATATCAGTGCCATTTCCTATAACTTCAAAGACTGTTTCATTGCTAATCAGAGAGTAAAATGGCAGATATTTAGTTGATTAAAAGAGCTGCTTCAAACAATACATTTCAAGTTATCACAGAATCATGGCAATTAGAGATGGAAAGGACTCATTAAGACATCTTGAGCATATTCTGTTGCTTTTCCAAAGCCAAATTACTGCAGCTACCTTTTAATGAAATCTGTGTTTATCACCTTTTCTTCCCATTTCACAGAAAATTTCAGTAGAAATAGTGCTTTAGCATTTGATTTAATTGAGCAGCTACTGATTAGCTTCTCAGAGATGGAGTAGCTGCTGATTATGGGGAAAGCACACAGTACACTGATTGTAATTTCTGAATATACTAGGTTGAGAGTAATAGGGATTATAAATAAAAAGGCTAATTTGAGGCAAAATATGCCAGTTTCTTAAAACTTTACAACACTGTATTGGCTAAATATAATATTCATGAATGAATGTATTATTCACGTTAATCAGTAATGTGACTATACACAACTGATTTCTTTAAGTATTAGAGGGGTAGCCGTGTTAGTCTGGATCTGTAAAAGCAGCAAAGAGTCCTGTGGCACCTTATAGACTAACAGATGTATTGGAGCATGAGCTTTCGAGGGTGAATACTCACTTCATCGGATGCATGTATTTCTTTAAAACACTCAAAACACAATGTAAAGGTTAAAACCATAAAAAGAAAATTTTCTATTCAAGAAATATTACAAAAATAACTTCACAATTTTAGGGGTAAATATGATCTAAATATGGCTAAGTCACATAAAGTCTAAAATGGATGAACCTCTTTCAGGGTAAAAGGTCCAACAGGACCTATCCCTGTGCCTTTGTTCAAGTCTTTAGTCCTGTCTCTGGGCTCAGACCTCACCTCCTTCTGGGCTAGCTTTAAGTCTGTGCCTGCCTCGATATAGAGTAGTGTCCCCAGGGCTTTCTCCCTGGAGATTCTTGACCTTCTTATTGCCCCAACACTCCAGGAGGTCACTCCTTCACTTCAGTCCCCTTCCACTGGTAAAGTTCAACAAATGGTTGGCCCTCTGCAGGTTCTTCAGCCCTGTGCTTGGGCTTCTATTCTAGCCCTCTGCTTGGGCTTCTACATACATAAAACGTATCCCTTTCTCAGGGCTTTGGCTTCTTCACCAGTGGGGGAAGCCGGGCCCACCCACTACTCTAGGTCCCAACCTAGGGACCTTGCAAATATCATCCACATGCTGCTTTCCTTAATAGTTGCTGCTACTGCATTCTCTGGGCTGCTTCCCACTCTGTCCCATCACCTTCACCCAAGTTACCTTACAGTTACAGTCCTCGGGTTTTCTGTCTGTTCCTACTTGAGCAGGGTCTCTCCCTGGCCTCCTCGCCTGGAGAATTTCACAACATTGCAGTCCTTCCTCACTCTTCTGGTCCCAGCCAGCAACTGACCTGCTCAGCCTTTGCAGCTCCTTTTAACTGAGCCTGCTGGGCTCTGATTGGCTTCTTCCCTGCAGCCTTTCTAGGCAGGCCTGGCGGACCCACCTTTACTGCTCTTTTTCTAGGGCAGGATGTCGTAGAACCACAAGGCCTCCAGCAGGGGACCTCAGTGGACCCAGTACACGCTGTTACAGAGACTCCTTGCAGAATGGCATTTTAAACAAAATATTACTGAATAACAACTCCAATTATACAAGAAAATATCCATGAAAGCTATCACTTTAATTAGAAAAGAAATTCATTTAAGTGAACTAATTTCATTTCAAATAACAAACAGATAGGTTATGAAAAAATTTCTGGATACCGAAGATTATAATAATATACTCCCAGTAGGCAAAGAAAGGTAATAATCTTTTATAATTATCCAAAATTACAATGGATTTTAAAGTTATGGGGCTTCACTCTCCCCTCCATCAAAAGAGATAATTACTCACCTTGTAATTATTTTTCTCTGAAGAGCTCATCCATGCAGGATTCTTATTCTTGGGCCTTGTGCAAGACAGACGAGAACTTCCTACACTCAGAGTTCTGAACCCTCCCTAACATCAGTAATAATGGAGGTCTCAGCCCACCTATTCTGTATACTTCAATTGTCTACTCAGAACAAGTTGGGAATTGAGTAAATTATTATTTAAACTTAGTGACTCTGTCACCCCACTGGTATCTTTGATCAGCCAAGTAAGCTGACCCCTCCACTCCCACGAGGAGTCAGGTAAGCTATGCCTATCACCAACCATTTCATTAAAGATGCAGGCACTGAGGCCTGGCCAAAAGGCAAGACTCAAAATTAGTAGAGTAGTTCCCCTATGGCAGTGTTTCTCAAACAGGGGTTGCCGCTTGTGTAGGGAAAGCCCCTGGCGGACGTGGCCGGTGTGTTTACCTGCCCCATCCGCAGGTCCGGCCCGATCGCAACTCCCACTGGCCACAGTTCACCGCTGCACACCAATGGGAGTTGCTGGAAGTGGCAACCAGTAAGTCCCTCAGCCGCGCCACTTCCAGCAACTCCCATTGGCCTGGAGCAGCAAACTGCAGCCAGTGGGAGCTGCGATCGGGGACCTGCGGATGGGGCAGATAAACACATCAGCCCAGCCCACCAGGGGCTTTCCCTTCACAAGTGGTGACCCTTTTTGAGAAACCCCGCCCAATGGAAACCTTCCTTTATTTTTGAATACCCTTAATCAGGCAGCTGCAGAGCACCTAGCCAGAAAATTTCTCCTAAAAGATCACTGAAGGTTCCCATGATAACCAGTAACTATTTGGGGAGTAAATATTGATTCAGTTCCCTGAGACCTAAGGTGTTGCCAGATGCTTCTTTCTTTCTTTCTTTTTTTTTTTTTTACTATCAGGATATAACATCCTTTCCTTTCTTGCCTAGAAGCACAAGCTTAATAGCTTTTTTGGACATTAGGAATAGATTTCCTGCAACATCTCTTCCTGATATCCAGAGGTTGAGAAAAATCTTGATTATTTTTGAAAACTTGATTTTTGCAGTCCCACAGAGCAATTCCTAGGACTCTCATGTACAGGGGGATAAGGGCACATATAAGGGTAAAAGGATCTTAAATCTGTTCTGACAGGGATGTCCTGGCAAGCTACAGAAAGTGGTTGGCTGCCTATCTGCCCTAGTTGTATGCAGTGTTTTTGTAGCAATGCTGGTCCCAGGATATTACAGAGATAAGATGAGTGAGAGAATATATTTTATTGGACTAACTTCTGTTGGTGAGACAGACAGGCTGTGTAAGCTTGAAAGTGTATCTCTCCCACCAATAAAAGATATTCTCTCACCTTCTCTCTCCTATATCCCCTAGAACACTTCAAAAACTTTTTGGTTTTTGGTACATACTGAAAAGCCATTGGCTTCTGCTGCTGTGAATGAGTATCCTGGGCAATGTGGGTATTGGCCTCCCTTGAAATCAAGTGTCAAGGCACAAGCCACCTTTCTAAGCGGTAGCACCTTTCACTTCCCTCCCTTGAGGAGATGGCCTAAGGGACAGGATACAAGCCCAAGAGAACAGGGTGTCATGTTATCTCTTTAGATTTCTATAAAAGCCTGCAGCTCAAAACAAGCTCTCTCATTGATAAGGCAAGTCATTAAGTTTTTCTCTCGATCTCCAGGGAGGAGACTACAGCCACTCACCCCTGGTGGGAGTCACTACCAAGACAGCAGATCTCATTATTGTATCAACTACATCAAACGCTTCCCACATCTGATGACAGGACAAATCAACACCCTCATGCACTTACCTTTTAAGTTACTGCAGAAAGGATCTGACCAGGACAGACACCTTGTTCCTAAAGCTCAACCTGTACTTTGGCTATGACTCAAAAGATTGCCTCCAACCTTTGTCTAATCTTTGAATCCCAGCACTGAAGCACAGCCTTCTGGGGGGTGGTGCCATATGCTCAGCCTTCCTTTGCTTTGACATGGTTGTCCAGACTACTAAATTCTTGCAGAGGAAGGTGAGCAATCACCAACATTACAGAGGAGCACTTATTACCCAACCTTGTTCAAACAGGGCTAGCTGAGACAGGGGTATGTAACACCTTCTTCATCAGCTGGTGCCAGGGCACAGCAGCTCTACTGGAGAGGGGATTCCAATAGTCAAATTAAAGCCTCAGAGCAATGACTAAGGCTTTGAAAACACAAACAAAAGTCAGTAAGGTCAGCAAACTAAAAGGCAAATTAAAAGGACTGGACCTGATTGGCAGATAGGAATGGCCACACCAGAAGAAGAGAGCCCTTCCAGTTCCTGTCTGTTTTGGGATGAAGAGCCACAATAGAAAGCTGGAGACAAAGCTCCTACAGTAACTCTCTCTCTAACTGCAGACAAGAAAGAACTATCTGGAAGCTTCCAAAAGCAGCATTTAGACCACTATATAGTGGAACTACCAGTGGGAGGATGGCAAATGTAGCTCATGCCCCAACCCATGAAAACTGCTCTAGGGACCAAAAACCTTTAGACCTTGGGAAGTTCCAAGGAACTTGTAGAACAAAAGGCCATGAGTGAGAATTCTGCACAGATGTTATCTTGAGTAGTTTAGATTATTTTAGAATTCTTCTCCTGGTCACACCTCCTATAACCATAATGACCCAAATGAAAAAACAAAACACACAACAATGATTTTTAAATTGCTGATAAGTCTATTTCAATTACGACTCTCAGCACAATGAAAAACGCTTCATTAGGTTCAGGTGATGTAATTAGCATAATGTTTATTCACTTTGGTTGTATATTTCATATAGTTTGCTGCACACCTTCAGTAAGTACATAAATCTTAACGCATAACTAAAAGCAGTAGTGTCAGGAAATCATTACTTGCAAATAAAAAAACAACCAAAACCAACTATTAGTAAAATACTAACATTCAGAGATAGAATGAGGCTGTGTGGACCAATCTGTTTTCATACACACAACATTATGGTACACGGAATTCATTTAATTTTAAACATTATCCAACTCAATGGCTATAAAAATATGATTTCATGCTCTAACTCACCAACAATTTCACTTGGCTCCTTGTTGTAAAGCTTTTTGTTCCAGTAAAGGAGGTCTGAGGAAAGGAAAGGAGACCAGAAGAACAAGACAATTCCAACAAACATATGTCCTGTAAATGCTGCAAAATCCAAACCCTAGGAATAAAAATGCAATAATAAATTACAGATCAGTTATTTCCCACATTACCTGAAAAAGTATTTGTCATTGTGTACTTTACAATTCAGTGCTTATATACATGTCTCAAAGCAGGCAATAGGTAATTTCCAAGCATAGCAAATTTTGTGCTTCTGCAGTCTCAGGAAATTATTATTAAATAAATTTCATGCCAACCAAACCAACTCAAAAATATTCCATTAAATTTCACTATATCAAAATAGTTTTTATATATTTACACACTAATTACCAGTTCCTGGCTCCACTGATGACAATATGAGTTTTTGCATCCATTTTACTCAAACCAAGACTTGTCCCAAATTCTATAATATGCTATTACAGCAAAAGCATTATCTAGCAATTGGAACACATTTTGCAATATTTTTCTTCAATTTAGTATTTGTTCAAGTTCCTTTATACTTCCTGTATGACAGAGGCTTAGAATGGGGTCAACGCAGAACTCAAATATATATATGTAATGTTCAATATTTGGGATGGGCTGTTCCAAACGTTCTTAGTGCTGATCTAGCTCTGCTCCATTCAAGTCAAAGGTAAAACTCCATTGCCTTAAATGGAAGGAGAGTTGAGCCAATTCAGCGTGCTTTTGAAAACCTCATCCATCATTTCTTACCAAAAAAATTCAAGATTGTCCCCTGTCTATATTATATTGCTTTAACGTTAATAAAGTCCTAATGACAAAGAGTTTCAACTCTAGATATTAGAGATGATATTGATATCAAGGTTCCCTCTGGTATCCACAACAAGAGTTCTCTCACCAGGGAATCCCCACAGAGCCAGATTTGGGAGGAAGTTTTTTTTTATTATTAGTTATGAAGGCACTAGACTACCACGCAAGAGATCTGGGTTCAATTCCCATCTCTCCCATAGACTCGCTGTGTAAAGTCATTTAAGTTTTCTGTGCCTCAGCCTCAGTTAAAGCATCTTGCTGCTGTTGTAATGCAAAATAATACATAATAATAACAACATTTCCGTGCAGAATCAAGGGCTGTCTACTTCCTGAATTTTAAGACAGCTTGGACTTGCTACCTGAAATACACATTGTTAGGCTGCACCATACTCCCTATTGAAAGCATCTATGTGGAAAGCTCTCAGTTCAAGTATATATGATGTGAAAACATCCAGAGCAAACAAGACAGAGGGCCTCCCACCCAACCCCTTTCATCTTTTCAGAACAGATTGTATAAGTCAATCCTGTAAATGCTCATAAAGGACGGTCTGGATACTTAGCAGATATCAAATTAAGTTTCAGAGCTGAAGGAGAGAACATTTATGAAGGAATCAATCTACAAACTTTAAGAGCTCTACCAAGAGTCATGCGAGTAAACAAAGACTTACAGGGCCAGATTTTCAACATCCACTCACAAAAACAGACATATCGTCCTGCATATATTTACACAATTACAGACATTTTGCATGAAAACGGGCCTAACTACCCAAATGTTTGCACAAGGGCCTCTTTCTTTAAAGATATGGATTACAAAGAAGACAGAAAATGCTGCCACGTGAACCACGATCCAAGAGATATGAAGAAGCAGTAATTGGCCCTACACAGTCTAATCTAAAAGGTTTGCAGGTTTCCTATATAATCTGA